>NC_134458.1:66663107-67925607 GCF_047948215.1 Lycorma delicatula
GCATACATCGTTTAATTAAAAAAATAATGTGTTGAGTTTGCAACATAATGGTCAGCATTCTTCTAAATAAAAAGTAAAATAACAAAACCTTAGTAAGAAACTTAAACAAAAAAATACATACAAACCAAGTAAATGATTAAACAGAAAAATAGACTGAAAAAGCAAGGATGTGGAGTAATGAGTGAAGATCAGTAAAAGTAAGATACTAGTAAATTCATTTTTTCAGCATTTGGTCATTGTAAATGTGCTACTCAAAAAAATGGATGAATGCTCAGAGGAAATATTGAAGAAACTCTTGGGAGAATCACTAAAAGAATACATGATTCTGAAGTGCAAAGTTAATTATAATAAATCTGTGAAATTACTTTTAAAAAACTTTTATGTGAGTGTCTAAATAATTCTAAATAGATTAAACAACATCTATTTCGTTCTTAGACATTATTTTGTTATCTCCATCTCTATTCAGCTGTCTTTCAACAAAAAAATAAAAGAAAAAGAAAATTGTAATTATACAACTTGTTTAAAAGTGCATGGTTCCTAAACTGTATTTTGATTTTTGGCTTTGAATATTGCTTAATAAATCAAATACCAACTTCAATTCATAATTATGTTTTAAAAAACCAGTATTGTTCATTAAAAATTTTAGCTGACTAATGTTTTATTTGTCTTCAGTCATTTGACTGGTTTGATGCAGCTCTCCAAGATTCCCTACCTAGTGGTAGTCGTTTCATTTCGGTATACCAAAATCCTACGTCCCTAACAATTTGTTTTACATATTCCAAACGTTGCCTGCCTGCACAATATTTTTTTCTACCTGTCCATCCAATATTATAGTGACTATTCCAAGATGCCTTAATATGTGGCCTATAAGTCTATCTCTTCTTTTAACTATATGTTTCCAAATGCATCTTTCTTCATCGATTTGCTGCATCACCTCTTCATTTGTCACTTTATCCACCCATCTGATTTTTAACATTCTCCTATAGCACCACATTTCAAAAATTTCTAATCTTTTCTTCTCAGGTACTCTGATCGTCCAAATTTCACTTCCATATTAAGCTACGCTACAAACATATACTTTCAAAAATGTTTTTCTGACGTTTAAATTAATTTTTGATATAAACAAATTTTATTTCTGACTGAAAGCTTGTTTTGCCTGTGCTATTTGGCATTTTATATTGCTCCTGCTTCATCTATCATTAGTAATTCTACTTCCCAAATCACAAAATTCTTCTACCTCCATAATCTTTTCTCTTCCTATTTTTACATTCAGTGGTCCATCTTCGTTATTTCTACTACATTTCATTACTTTCATTTTGCTCTTGTTTATTTTCATGCAGTAGTTCTTGCATAGGACTTCATCCATGCCGTTCATTGTTCCTTCTAAATTCTTTTTACTCTCAGGTAGAATTACTATATCATCAGTAAATCGTAGCATCTTTATCTTTTCTTTTAGTATTTAGAGAAACAGGGGGATAAGCACTTCCGTCCATACTTCGCCCAATGTTGGCAAAAACAGATAACCACTGTTGCAAGCAGCAAAACTAAAAGCACAACAACCAGCTTGGACAGCTCAAGTTTGCCAATCCTGTACTCCACAAGGAGCTCCAACACCTACCTTGTTGGCCAACATAAGGGAAAGTATAACTGGTTTTTTTTTTTTTTATTGTTGTTGCGGAGAAATATCATGTACCCCCCCCCCCCCCCCTACAAGTGGGGAAGTGATGGACTTGCACTGGTTCGCCTAGATGTTATTACTAGAGCCAATGTGTGCTCGCATCCTACCGACTAAAACTCCTATTTCATCGTTCCTCTCCACTGGGCCGGTTTTACAATTAAGTATAGCACAACCCCGGGGACGCCAAAGCAGGGAGGCTTAGGAATCCCATAGCTTAATCATCGCCATCCACCCGTGCAAGCATGGACAGATGACGACTCCACTAAAAGCTGTCCCTCATCTCCCCACTTTCCATTTCTTGACTATCTCTGATAGCTGAATAATAATCCAGGACTCCTTAAATTTTTATTTTAACTGACTGATTGTAATTTAACTAGTGGACTAGATAACACAATGACTAACTGCTGCACTCATCTTGACTTCTTCTCACTTCCACCTTGCTGGCAACCTTCATTTAGAACACTGATGCCACGCGCCGCTCACTCAGGGGTTACCGGAGTACCCCTGCTTCAACATCGCAGCCCATCCATGTAAACACGAAAGAATTGCAACTCCACGAGAGGCTACCTTTCACCCCCTCGCTTCTTTCCCATTTAAGACTCTCGTCACATACATAGCCACAGTATTAAATTCATCTATTCCCATTAACATAATTTGCATTACATTCTCCTCTTCAATCTGGCCTACCACTGCCTTACGTTCTCGACATTCATATTCCCATCTGTTACACTCAAAAAATACATGTTCTCTTGTGTCACTTTCAGTGCAGTATACACATTCTGGGATTTCTGCTCTCTTCCTCACATGGAGGTAAGCCCTGAAGAACCCGTGGCCGATCAGGAATTGGGTGAACCAGAAACTCAGCTCATCAAACCCCCTATCGAGCTACGGTCTAATCTCCTTCATTAACCTTCTAGTCCACTCGCCTTTTGTTGAGCCCCTCCATCTTTCTTGCCATTCTTCATACAGTTCTCTGTTGGCTTCCTCTTTATTCATGCCTTTGGCGATCTTAATTCAGGCTCTAGCTAACTGCTTAACGGGGGGCACCCCAGTGAGCACCTAGAGCGCCTTGGTAGACACTGAGGAGTACGCCAACACTATTCATAGGGTTATTTTTCTTTGTACATTCTTTAGTTGACTTCTGTTCCTATCGATATTCAGCACTTTATGCGAAGCCATCACCCCATACAGCAGCACTGAGTTTATCACATGTGTACATTCTCCTAATGGAAGCTCTGGGACCCTACGTTGTCCTCAACAACATGTTCAAGCTTCTGGTCATCTGTTCAGCTTTAGTTCTAGTTTGTTGCACATGATACCTAAACGACCGTCTTTTGTCTAGTCACATTCCAAGGTACTGAGTCTGTTGAACTGACTGGACAGGTCCTTCCGTAGTAAAAGAGGAATGACGTCTACCCTCCTTCTCATCATAGGAATCATCACCGTCTTATTTAGTGACAGATGTAGTCCTTTGGGCTCCATCCAATTAGATACTATTCTCAATACTGTGTTTGCCGCCCTTGCCACTTCTTCTGTTTCTTTTACTTTAACTACAAGGGCCAAATTATCTGTGAATGCAATTGGCTTGACTTTTTGCAGATATTCCAGGTTTAGAACCTTGTCAAATATTAGGTTACAAAGAGTGGGGCCGAGAACTGACACCTGGGATACCATGCTGGAAACTGTAAATCTGAGTTCATTATGTCCCGTTTTGTAAATTAGTTCCCTCTCCTGGAAGGATCATTGTATGATTCTTCTTATATAGTCCGGTATTTCTCGCTGTCTCAGTGTTTCAAAAACAGCTCTCCAACTCAGAGAATTAAACAAATTTTGTATTTCTATTAATATGATCACCGGAATTTTCTGCGTTCTCCATGTCCCTTTTGCCACATTGTCAACCAATCTCGTCAATTCACAAACAGCATCAACTCTACTGGTCTTGTTCGGGGAATAAGCGCACCACCTGATCACGTACTCTATTTTCATCTAGAACCGGTAAATGTCTTCCCAATTTCCCCATAACCAATTTATAACTTCTTTCCCAAGGGTCGTCTATATCATTGCAAAGGTCGCTACAGCATTTTTTCGCCTTCTTGATTGCTGCATAATAGGCTGTCCTGTCCCTTACATAGTCTTGACGACCTGCTTCACTGTTTGTAATAGAGTTTCCGATTGTCTTCGGTTGGCCCTTTGTAATTTTCTCTTTGCCGACGATGCCCTCTTTCTTAGTCTCTCTAGGTCCGGGCCCCACCAATCGGCATGGCGTCTATCTGGAACCATCACCATTGTTAAGGAAGAATGCGACAACAAACTCTACTAGTTCTACGGAGTAAGTGACGTGCGTTAATCTCTTGTATTACTTCGGCGAACTTAATGCATCCTTGTTTGGAGGCCACTATTCTCTTTAGCCTACTGAAGTATGGTTGTCATTACCTCGTAGCTGATTAGAAAGTGGTCCGACAAGCTTTCTTCTTCTAATACATGCCAATTATGGAATTATGTAGCTCCGCCGAATGTTCTTCGGAGATAAAAGTTAAGCCTAATACGGAACTCGACTCCCCTCTCCAAAACGTGAGCTCATCAGTATTTACGCATGTCAGCTCCAATGCGTTAATTTTCTCCGCCAAATACTGGCCTCTTCTGTTTCGGGCTGTTCCCGCAAATTCAGATGATTTCGCACTAAAATCCCCGGAAAGGAGTATTTTTTTACCCCTAACACTTAAAATTATTCCCCTCAGGTCTTCAAGGAATTCAGTAGTCATCATTACCCACATTTGGATAATGATACGCAGTAAAAACCACTATCTCTCCTAGGTCGGTTCACACGAGCCTGTTACCGGTTCCACTTCCACTTCCCAACCGAGGTTCTCATCGCCGGGAAACCTATTGCCGCCGCTCTAGTGTTATCCACTATCCATCCCGTATTACTTACTACCGCTATATTCGGTTCTGCAATGTCTACAATATCAATGTTTGTTTTAATGGTGATCTCCCAACAAACGTTGTGAGACCGACGGCTACGGTTAGCGTTTAATTGTAAGACCTTCATTTTGAGGTTGTACACCGCACCATCCAGTGGCCCTTTGTTCCACAAATCACACAAGCCTTGGCAATGCGCGCTCTTATGCCATTGTTTCCTACAATTAAAACAGAGGTGAGTCCTATCCCCCCCCCCCCCCCGTACAATCTGCTGACACATGGCCCGTTCTCCAGCATCGGTAACATTTTTCTTCGGCCTCCCGGATGTACGCCCTACAATGCATCCATCCTACCAGTATACAAGATTAAACTATTTTAACCGCAGCCCTGTGGCATGTCATTATTGTAGCATTCTTAGTCTTCCCATAAGCAGGTCTCACTGAAGATACCCGAAGTACCCTGCCAAATCCAACGATACCCCACTCACTATAATCCAAAACAAAAAGGTCCAAACCACTTTAAGTGCAATTTCCCAGTGACCTAGAACAAAAAGGCCCAGGAATCACATACTACTCTGTAAATGAACAAAAAGTACCAAATAAAATTAAGCAAAAATAATACAGTAACCCTATAAGGCCTTAAAAAGAAAAAGACCCGGAATCAAAAAACACTTTGTATATGAATCGAAAAATATAAAATTAAAATAAATATACCAGTCTATGTATTATTATATCATACTGATATATGATATCTATAACAATATTAAAATTAATATTGTAATGTATATTAATTAATAATGAATGTAAACAGGTCCCAAAATCTAGCGCACGTGTCTTACCAATACACTAACAATCTACTCACACAAAATAAAGTTTACACTGTCCACTGTCTCACTGATAATCAACCACCCTAATAATGCTAAACAAAACTTGACCTTATTGCTTACAGAAACAGGTAAGAAAAAACAAAAAACTTCAAAATATAAAATAATCCATCATCCAAAAATCATAAAAACCATAACACATCCACAAATCTTACCAAAAGTAAGGTTTGTGGTACTTGGATAAGTACCACACTGAGTATCCGAGAAAGAAACTAAAGAAAACCAGTCCAACAAAAATTAGATCACGGAGCACAAAAGATACAACTGTTCATTACGAAATCTCTCACTCGAACTATTAATTATTAATTTTAATTTATTATTATTAAACTTGGTTTTATTAATTAACTAAACTGATGAAATCAATCCCTGCTTTTGGAACTCTTTCCAAATTACTCATTTATATGTGAGAAAAATGAAGCTTTTAGATCATTGAACATATGTTATTTGTAATTATTGAAGGAAATGTTATTATGCATTTACATATTGGAAATTCTCATTGTATGCTGATGTTGAGAAATTTCCTGTTTGTAATCTTAGAGGGATTAACAAATATGAATTTATTGGGAGTGAAGTGTGGACATCACGTGTCTGGAACTGTACCTATGACAGCAAGTTGTTTTGATCTTACTTGTAAAAGGACTTATACCAGAAAATGTAAAGAAACAGTCCTTAGACCGATATGTATGAAAGTAATCTGAGATCCCAGAAAATTTAAAAACAAATTATAGGTAACTGGTGATCTATAATTAGTGTGTTAAATTTTTTAAATAAAGTAATTAGGAATTTGAATGCCAGGAAGATATAAGTATAATAAGAACAATATGATTTGATTATTAATTCAAATCATATTTGAAAAAATTAAATGAAAGATAAACAGTGGTAAAAATTAATGATTTGGTTAAATGTTAATAAATCCATATTAAAGATAATTATTTTTGGTGTTAATATAGTACTTTCTTCAGCCACTTGTCTTTTATAATTAATTATGTGTGTGATAAAACACCATTATAATTATACAGTTAAAAATAGCACCAAGTGGGCTAGCACTTCAATCTTTGCCTAATGGCACATAGACAGTGTTGTTATAGTTAAAGATATTCAAAGGTTGTGACATTATTGAGCTTTCCTAGTAATTTATACACCATTCATGCTATTTCTTTCTTACACCTTTCTATAACATAGAAAGGTGTAAGTGCTGACAGGTTTTGCACCTGTATCAACTGGTTCAAGAGTCACAAAATTCTCCCATTTACTCCCACCAGTTTTCTTGTGTATTTTATTTTTTAATAGTTCCCTGCTTTATAATAATTTGCCCAGAATGTAATCAATTTTTCACCATTAAAATTACTTTTTCTTTCACTTAACTTGTCATAAATGTATTATGTTTCCTAATTATTTAGAAATTCTGTCCCTGTCAATTTTGTTTTAAAAATTCTTGCTGTAATGTTTTTTGGAAATTTTTTTTTATCAGGTCACTGAAATTCTTAAAAATTGTTAACTTATATTATCTGTTACTCAAGTAATGTTTCATTATAAAGTATACTAAGTAAAATATTTAATTAAGTCTAATAACCTACTCGTGATTTTTATTTTAAGATTATTTAAGGAAAATCTCTTAAATCCTTTTTTCTATAAAGTTGCAGTAAGTCCTCACTTAACTATGTAATTAGATGCTGGAAAATGATAATATAAACTGAAGACATTTTATGTGGAACATAATTCTCAGTAATAAGAAAGAATATGGTTTTGTAATATGACATTGTTTAAATAGAAATTAAAAAAAAAATGTTAGCAGATTTATATTAACAGATAAATTTTTTAAGTGAAGTTAAATTCTTTTTTTAAGTTAATATATTTTCACTTTAGTAACACTTAAACATAAAAGAATAAAAAATAGTAAGCTTATAAAAGAAAAATTAATTTGATTTTTGATACTAATTCGTCAGAGTCATTACATAACATATTAAAAAGGCAAAATATGTATTACCTCTATGTAAATTTAGGAGATAGTACAAGTGGCTTGCATTTAAGATTACCTCTTCTAGAAAAAAACTGTTTTTTGTATCTAATTTATGTTACAAGTACATACCCAGTACTCTGTTTATATCAGCTTTATTCTGTATCTGACTGATAGTCAAGACTACTGACTGTATCAAAACTGATAATGGTATTCATGGTATTGATTGGTAGCTTAAGTTTCCTCTGTACATTGTATTTAAAAAAAATCAAACTATATGAAAAAATAATCCTTTGCATTATTAAATCCTCAGTAAAATGTTATTAATTTCAATTTATTTTATTCAATGTGTATTTAACTTTCATCATTTGGTTTCATATCTGGCTATTTGTATCTTTATTTTTCATATTAGAAATAAATTTCTTTTCCGTTTGGAATTATGACGTTCTGTTTAATGCTTTCACTAACTTAATTATTTGTTACTTTTATAGCAGAAACCCATTTTCTGTTTTTATGGTTGTTGCTAAAAATATCATACTGTTAATGATTAAAGTGTACTTAGATAATAAAATAATGTTTTTGATGTAAGTGTACGGTAATAATAAATGATGCTTGAGCAGTTGTGTAGGGCATGGTTAGTACCAAACAACTGCGATTTTTGGCTGTAAGCCTGTGCTGCTGCTGTTTTTGGCCATGTCTTTTTTACTAGATTATAATATGATATAATTTATTTTATTAATACTTTTATTTTAATATTAAGAATACTCTCTGTTTGAGTATGAAATAATCTAAATAACATCCAAGGACAGATCACAAATTTTATCATAATTGTGTATCTTACCATTCTCTGGTGATTTCAGTTTCTATTTTTATGGTCTACTATCCATGCTTATATTAAAAAAAATATAAAATGAAATAATTTTATTAATTTTTATAGTAACTAGAAAATTAATTTTGAAAAATTATGTGAAGCTGATTGGAATGTGAAATAGATTTTCCACAATTTCAACTGAAAATGAAACAAAAATGTATTGACACAGAAGGTGTATTTATGTGTATATGTGTGTGACACTGGAACAAAATTAAATTTTTATTTTTGGCACAAGGAACAAAATATGTAATCCTAATAGAACTTTTCATGCTGAATTCAAATAATTAAATAAATTTTCTCCATCACCTACCTTTTTCTTGTGATACATTAGTATGCTTTGAAAGAAATGTAAGAATTTACATGCATGCAAGGCACTATTCAACTCACCTAAAACGTAGTAGTTGTTTTAAGTTTGGCATCTGGAACATCTGTTTGTAGCATCCAACAATAATCTGTGAGCATTCTTTTATTCAACTGTCGCTGGTACCTGTTTTCCATGTCAGATATACTGGTGGAAGCTTTCTCTGTGCTCATTACTGATGGCACCAAGGTTGTCCAGAAAGAAATCGAGATATGAATCAAATAAATAAATTTTTTTGGGAGATATTACACACCATATATTATATGTCTGTAATAATGTACCCAGTGTTCTCATGCTAACTTTTCAACTTGGCTTAATAGTTCTTTGAATTGTTTATCTCTAATAAAAGCTCTTATTTGGGAACTAACAAAAATTCCTTTCTTGAATTTAGCATCACTAACCCAAAAGTTTTCTTTGAATAATGAGATCCACCACCAATTTTATCCATTACCTTAACAATTTTTTTGAAAAACTCTAATTTTGTACAGAGTGGAGGTAGAAGAATCATTTCTGAGGTAACTTGTGGGGTTGCACAATTTCTGTTCAGGCAAAAGTGCTTCTCACTTTGGCCATTCCTTCATGATAAATGACTTGTCCTTTCCTGCTGCCCCATTCGCACAAAAAGCAATAAAACTTAGTGTAGGCAAGCTACAAACCCAATCATAACGCAATAACTTTTAAATTGCAATATATAGTTCAACAATACTTGTACTGAATTTTTTCTAACTGTACTTTCATATTGTCATTTGTTTCTTTCATGTTAGTTGCATAAAAAAATGGTACAGAAGGAAATTTGTTTCCATCATACAAAAGGACAGCTTTTAAACTAGTTTTGAAGAATCGATGATCAGTCTACATTCTATAAAGTTATGTACAAGATGAAGTGCTCCTGACAGCACTAATATTGTTACAGCACACTAAACTATTTTCTTCAGAATATAAATCTTGAAACTCTTCCCGATAATAATGAAAATAATATTCTTTACTCGCAATGTGGAAAAGATTTCAGCCTTTTAGCCTAGATCCCAAAAGTTGGATTGTTTTTTCAAGATCAAATCCCAAACAAGGTTGTTTAATTCACCTTGAGTTATCAGATGAGGTTCATGGGAAGAGATTCTGCTTCAAAGGTAGAATTATCATATCCGTGCTTGTAATATTTAACTTCAGTGGCTGCATCATATTCCTATTCATCTTATGAAGTTATATGTGTCTGAGGATGCGTTACAGGTAAGTCCTCACCATAAGGCTTTGGTCCTATAACAGATGGTAAGTTCAGATACTGTGATGTATATTTAGATTTACTACTTATTCTTTTTATCTTTGTAATACAGAAATAACAATCTGAAAATGGTCTTGTGGTTCACACCACATAATCGGTATGGCAAAACCCATGTGCCAATTACCCCTAGCCCAGTCTCAGAGATTTCACACAGGTTGAACAGCAATCTGATGGCCCAGATTTTATCTTGATTTTCAGCTTCTGTATTGACATGTCAGAACCTACAGTAAATGAATCATCTCGAATATACAGCTATCCCTTCTTAATGCTGTGTTTGTACCCCACCCTATGTTAGAAATCATTTTAAATATTGTTTTATGTAATAAGTTAACTCTAAAAAAAAATGTAAAACTCCACAAAAGCCATATTTCAAAAATATTATGACAAAAACTGTGGGTGATGGAAAAATTCTGATTGCATTTTTGAATTCAACATTAAAAATTACGTTAGGGACCCAATAGAACTTTCACGTGCCAAAAACTGTTTGTCAGCGTAAGTAAGCATATACTAAGTGCAAACCAAATGTAGTTATTTTTTTATTCAGTTTCATACTTTCTTTAAGTAACTGATTATTTTTCATCGCTTGGTTGGCCTGAATAAGATAAAATTATTTAAAAATAAGTTATTAAATATCACTTAAAATATTTTTGATTATTTATACAAATAAAATACTAATTTATGGTTAAATAAAATTACTAATACAAAATTTAACTTTGTTGTAAGTCACAAATAATGTGGTTGTGGAAGTAAATTAATCAAAAATATATTAATTCAAGAAACCAACTGCATTCATGACTCAATAAATCTAATTGAATGCTCTGTGTATTACATGCCATCATTTGGATACCTGAAAAAAGGGTAATGAGATGAGCATGTACGTGCCCTGCCATTTAAGTGGCAGCACAGGCTGAGTATGGTGAAGGCAAAGCTGATATGATATTCCAGTGGTACAGGCAGTGAATGTGTTAAACTTTGATACTGTTTTTAGAAAATTTATCTGACTTCGGGCATATAGCATTTCTTAATAAATTGCTTTCCTTAATTTTATTAAAATTTGTTTAATCATCTTTTTTATTACTTTTTTAAATGTTGCTTTTAAAACTACAGTTGTTTTATACTTGATATAATCTTACATGCAGGTCAGTACAGATAAAAGTTTACGTATCAAGTTTAAAAATATTGTGTTAGCAGATGACCATAAGTGCCTACGGTCATTATTATGTTCAGTGTGCATCTTTCTGGTTTTACAATGAGGTGTTCATTAATTTATGTAAACTGATATATATATACAGTGTTAAGAGAGGACTTAGTAAAGAGAGATTATACAGTAGGTATTGCTATTTGAAATCAGTAATTGAGGTTATTTTATCTAATCATATTAATTATGTTTTAACTTCATTTCATTTATGATTAGTATTTATTAGTTTTGTAAGTTTTATATTAATGTGCTGTTTTTCAAATTATTAATTGTAATTATTTAAATGTAAAATTCAATCTTATATTCTGTAATGTTTTTAGGAGTATGTGTTATATATATTAATGGAATAATATTCATAATTAATTGATTGATTGATGTTGGCTCATACAATGATGATGGTGTAATGTTTAGCATGTAGTGCAGTGTGTCATAGTGGCGGTAAAAACAATCGGCAACATTGTGCTGGTTACGTGCCTGCTACAGTTCATGTTTGCAGTTATCGGAGTGCAGTTGTTCAAGGTAGGGCTGCATTGTCTCATCGTTATGCCATGGTTTTAACCCTTCTATCATTACCGTCCTGTTATGTTTCCATTTTATCGGTTTTTAAAATCCTTTTATCAGGTTTGGTCTTTCCTTCTTCAAATATCAATAGTCTTTGTTAAAAAAAAAAAAAAAAAAAAATTATAAATAACACTGTTAAAATTACTTTTTCCTACTAAAATTTAAATTTTAATGCCACTGTGAATGGAACCGCAGAATGGCATTGGTTTTTATTAATAATTTGTAAAGATATTTTAAGTTTTAACATTAAAAATTGCATTTGAAAATATGTTTTATATGAGTTTGTATAAAATGTATAAATTCTGAACCTGCTTGATGAAATACCGAAGAATATATATTTACTAAAACCTCATCTTGCTTACTTTTACTACCACCTTTAATTTTAAGTGATTCTTTTTAATATAGTTAGTTTCTATTTAAAAAAGAAATCAGTAATTTTATCTAGATCAAAAATTATATAGTAATTTATCAAATTTTACAAAAAATTTACTCTGGGTTTTTTCATGAATAAATTTTTTGTTTATAAATTTTTGTGGAAGCAATGTTTAACTTTTTAAGTACCACTGATTACTTGAAGCCTGCTATAGAAAAACACAATTATAAATTAATGAATACTAAAAACAGTCGCTATATGTAGCTGTCTTACTTTTCCTTTGTTACGAGTGCTAACTAGCACAATACTACTTCATCAGGTGATAGTTCAATATATTATACATTAAAAATCACACACATTTGCACAATATAAATATTAATAGACAGTTTATTAGATTGTGTTCTAGTAACAGAACATAATTTTGTTATGAAAGAGCATCAACAATTTTGGCCATTAGCGTGAAACATTATTATTTTATTAAAAATGAATATTTTTTCACAACTGCATTTATTCATTATCTTATTTAACTACTTCATTAAGAGCTTTACTTCATTAGATTATTTTTGTTAAAGTGATCAAAATTTTATTTCAATGACCGAGATAGTATTTGCATAGTTTTGATATTTTAAATTATGTACCTATTCACTTCTTATTAGTAAACTGGTGAGGAAGGTTATCTCTGCAAAAGTATTTAACAAAGGTAATAAAATAAAGCAGTAAGTGATAAAAATTTGATTTTTAATAATATAAAGTATTATTATGTTATGTTTACTAATGTCAAATTTAGTTAACATTTATTAAAAAATATTATAAGTTAATTTAACATTTTTAGTCAATAATGTACTGAACTGTCATCTGTTATAGTATTGTTAAACACTTGTAACAAAGAAAGAAAAAATAAGACAGCTATATCAGTGAGCATTTTAAAATAGTGTATCCTCCTGCTTGGATATATTTTCATAAAATACCTTAATACCTTTTATACAAAAATTTATCATTTTTGTATAAAAAAAAAATATTTTAAGTAATCTTTTAATTTCTGTCGGTACAAATCTTTACATCAGAAATGTTCTATTATTTACTACCAGCAATTAAGTTGTGCTTTATTACTGGTTTTTAAGTCATATGCACATCACCATCACTTTGTCAATCACCGATTAAAAAATGTGTATTTTTATCAGGCAAATAACTTTAATGGTTTTTCATAAAGTTTTTTCTCTTGTAAAAATTTTTAGATCCTATTTTTGAATCTCTTTTTAAAAGAATTATTTTATTTTTAAACATTTGTAAAGTATAAACATAATTTGTTTTACATGCAACAAATTAATTTATTTAGAATTTGTACATTCTTTGTTGTTTTTAATCTATGTCATTCGATATTTCAGGTGCCATATTTAAAGATTTCAGTTAAATATTGTTTACTTTTAGGGCTGAGTTAAGAGTTAAACGTTTTCCATATAAATTACAGATTCATTTTTTTTGTTAAAGTGAATAAAAAAATAAAGTAAATATTAATATTTACTTGTAAACAATACAAGTTAGCGAATAAATGAAATTGCTACCTGTGACCTTGTCAGAGTGTTAATCTCTTTGCCTTTTATCCAGAAAGATTCTATTCATAAACATATTCCACTTCATATTAATTTTATGTAAATATTCCAATGCTTAAGAAAGAAAAAACCATTTGTCAAAATAAAAAAACACATACATGTTAATTGTTAATTGCTATAATTGAATGCAACCGTAAAACATTTTTAAAGTTATATACTTAAATGTCTATAAAAATGATATTTATAAATCTATAGTATGCCATACTGTAAGATTTAATCAGAGATATTGATGTACATAGCAACAATTGATGTACAATTAAATTTTTGGACAACATTTCTGTATTTAGATATTCAAATAGAATTTATTTCAAAACTGATCTCAGAAGATTAGAGTGTTTCTTTACACTTTTTACTGCACGATTTTCTTGTATGCGTCACATTTTTCCAGTATGTGTGCAGCACTGATTATTTTACTAAAAGTAACCTATTCTGAATTTAATTTCTATGTAACAAATTGTGACAATGGAGGTATTGAAATCAGGTTAATAACTGATAAAAAAATTTAACATAATTTTATTTGTTACTTTTTTATGGAAGGAATAAATTTTGTGTTGAAAGTTTAATCATATACAAATGTATTTCAGTTATAATATTCATTATTTATTTTATGAGAATGTGTTAATTTCTTTATACTGAATTGCAGGATTTTTAGTTTAATATAAAATTTTATTTTCTGCAAAAAAAAATTAAACATTTTGTATTAAAATATCTGAAAGTTTTATTTCTAAAAATTGTTTATTAATAAACTATTTTTATTGTTTAATTTTTTATTATTTTTTATTATATTCAATGAATACTATTAAAAGAGTTAATCTTAATTCCATCAAAAATACAATATTTGTAATAATGCTACATTCTTTGGTTTTTCACAAGCAGCATTTAATGATGTAAGATATAAAATATTTCAATAGTTAATCATTTTATTTAAATTTCATTACTGTTGCTTATGAAGAATTTAATTTCTATTCTGTACTTGCAGATTGTCATATTTTTTATCGCTTTAGTAAATTGAAGGTATTGTTTTTGTGTTACTGTTATATAGGTATTTTAAAAAAAATTACAAATCTCTATGACTCTGTGATCATAAACAATTAATACTTATTTCTACTTTGTGTATTTCTGTTTGATATTCGAACCAAATATATTTGGAATCAGATCCATATTTCCATCTCCTGGAACCTTTCCTGATCGATGTGATGTGTCTTTTATTCCTTAGTTTATAAACCATCAGTTCTCTGTATGTTTCCTGCCACGGATAATGACTTGTGTGATTTCTGATGTTTTTTCAATTACTAGATTTGGTTGTTTTTTATTTTACATATTTTTTCCTTTTTTAAGATTATAGGGAGTCAGCCAGCAATTAAACTGATTGTTTGTGCTCATTAGATATGGTTTTTGTTTATTTTTTATTTTTTTTGAATTAAAAATAATTATTTAATGTGATATTTTTATGCATTTGCCTTATTTATGCCTATACAGATAATTAGTTAATCTGTTTTAATTTTATTCATATAAAGCAAACAACTAATACCGTACTGTGCATGATTGGTGTGAAAATAGGTCGTAGGTTTTTTTAATAAGGAAATGCACTTGAAGATTGGAATTTTCTGTGATTGCAGTAATTGGCAAAAAAATCCTTTTTATTTTTGCGAATGAATTTTTAATAACCATTTTAGTTTATATCGCTTTGCATATTGATTGTTTACAATTTTTTGGAGTTTTTAAGCTATTTTAATTTGAATTATGCTCAGGTACTAGTAGTCGCTAGCAAAACAAAACGCCATTCGTTGAGGTTTATCGTTTGATAACACTTAATATTTTAGTTATATTTATAAAAGAAAAATATTACTTTAAAGCTGATTATTGTACGTACATACAATTGTACTTTTCTACAGTTATAATTATACATTTTTATTTTTTATTATTTTATATCATTACATGTTGTAATATCTATTTAACCAGGGAATTTAACAGTCATATGGAAAACCTTTTGTTTTATGAACCATGTGTCAGAGGAGTTTCTATTATTTTTTGTTTGATACCGTATATAACATTCATATTATGATATGAAATTTTTTTTATAACTGTTAAAGCTAAATGCTTCAAGAACAACTGGCTTATGGTGGACAGTCAAGGTATGTGGTGCCTTGGACATTTATAACGCATTTGAATGTTCTGAAACATGAATGATTTCATTCTGGTATAGTCAATTCCTTACGTTTTTTATTCACAAAAGCAAGTTACCGTATTTACTTGTGTATAGCATGCATAATAAAAAAAAGAACTTTTGTTAAAGCCATGCATTATATATCAAATATTTTTAATTTGATAAAAGTGTTGTATATATTAGGTGAATATTATGTAGAGGCCTCTTATTTCATAATAATTTTGTTTTTAAATTGACATGCAGGCTAGAATCCAGCCTTGAGTCTCTATGAATTTGTTACGTGTACATAGCAAACCTATATTATCATTGTCAAATTGAGTAATACTTTTAGGATCATCGAAGACCATCGGTTACTTTTTCTATTTTAATTTTATCATTGACCATATGACAGATACCCGTTGTTTCACCATTTCTTTTAAAGTGTACTTATCTTTTAACTTCATATAGCCTCAATATTTTATGCATTCTGTATCACCAGTTCTTTACATCATGCATTTCAATCATTGTCTTCTGTTAACAACTATCACTCTTTGAACTTGCTTCCATTACTATTTTTACTTACCTAGGAATGTCTGCTGAAAATTTTTTTACAAACTTCTCTCTTGTTTAGTTCATCTTATCTCTGTCATTTTAAACTTTTCTGACCAATTAATTTAGTATATTCTCCCATATACTACATTCTAAATCTCTGTTCCATGCATTTTCTGTAAAATTTATAATTTCATTGCCGTATAACAAACTTCTTCATCTTCTGATCATTCTAAACACATTGTTAACATTTTATTACGTTTGTTTCATTTTCAAATTTATGTTTCTTCTCTAGGAATGACTTCATACCTTCGAAAATTATTTGAACTACGTTTTAGTTTTAGCTTGAAAAATAGCATGCTTTCAGCAAATTTTTGCATCTTTATTTTTTTCTGTGGATTGCAGTTCCACTTTCAAACTGATCCTTTAATTTCTTTTTTACTAAAACATACAAAATTAAAAGTATGTTAAACGGAATGCATAGAAGACAATGAGTATTTCGGTTTTAAAAAGATAGCTTAAAAAATAAGTGTTTTTTTATTGTAAATTATAGAGTGAATAGAGGATGTTATTTTCCATCATATCGAGCTGAATTAAAATTTAATGTGAAATAAACAGCAATTTTGCTGCTATTGTGAATTTAACATTCCCAAAAGAAATTGTAGGTTTTTGAGAAAGTTGAAGTAAATTCAGCATTTAGGTGTAATCGTTTGTGATTGTTAGCCATTTTTATAGGAAAAAGTGTGACTTTATTATCATGATTTACATTTTCCAAAGTAAATGGGACTGATGAATATTTTTTTTTAATTTAGCATTAAATTGTTTGTCAGTTAACCAGTTGCCAGTTAAGTATTAATAAAAATACAAAATTAAACTTAGAGAATTAGAATATACATTATACGTGTTATATATCTGTAAATACGGTTTCTGAGTGTCTAGTACACTTAGGATCGGACCCACACATGTTACATGTTGTTACTTTGGCATTCAAATGGATGTAGCAACTCTGTTATTTGCAGTAAGTGTATTTTTTCAGGTGCTGTGCACTGTTTATATGAACTTGACCTCGGTTTGTGTTTTGTCACTTTCTTTTTATTCATAGTTTGATGTAATGCTTCACCTGTTCTTTGAAGACAGTAGTATGGGACCAGTAGGGTATGGCAGAAAAATTCAACTTTTATAGCCTTTTTTTTTTTAATAAATTTTCTAATGTTTTTGGGCAAACACTCTATACCTTTAAATTTTATTTAAAATGTTTTATCCTACATGTACCTTGTGAAGTTGAATTTTTTAAAATAAACTTTTAAAATTGGTGAAATTTCAATAGTATTTAAGGTGCACGTAATATTACATCCTAAAACCATCCTTTTTCCTCTGAGGTAGAGTGGGGTAGGGTTTGTTGTGATTTTTAAGAAGTGAAAGACTTTTCGGACATTTAATCTTTTAAGATGTACTACACATTGAAACACTGGTTAAGAAGTCAGATGTGCAATGTTTGCTTTATACTCTGTATTAGAGATCGTGTTGTATTCTTTAGCAGTTATTGTACAATTTTCTCTGTGTTTCAAAAATAAATATTTATATAATGTTGCCATACAATAAAAATGGCTTCTATTTTTATTGAATGTTTCATAAAAATAACAAGTTAGGTTTTATCTGTGAAGATTGTACTTTTCATATTTTTATTGTCATTTATAAACTGTTATGTTACTCCTCTCATATTGCTTATTCTGTTTTAATTTGATATATCATCATTAAATATGGCTACCATGTTGATTGTTGTTAGTGATATATGACATCAGCAAGTAATCCACAAACTGCATTGTCCCATCATCAAAGGTTTTAGATAATATTTAAAGCTGAGTGTATTATTTATAATAAGTTTCTTTAATTTAGATGAAAATAATTCAAGCCTTTTTTATGCTAGATTTAGGAGTATTTAACATATCCCCTGAGAATTTTATGAATATTTGAGATTAATATTCTAGAGATGCATTGTGATCTTAAGTGGTTATAAGATACTTCTTTTTAAGATTTTTTTATATTTTACATTACTCTACTTTAGTATTACCATGGCTTCTTTATTGATTACATAGATTATTTATTTGTAACATGGAGATAAAAGCAACAAAAATTGCATAAATTTGTTTAAGAGATAAAGCAACAAATAAATAAAATTAAAAAAAAATAATACAAGAGATTCAAAAAGGTTTTTAAACTTATAGAAATATTTTACAGATGAAAGTTATTAGCTGTAAAATATGTGCGGTTTTTTAACCATTTTTTAAAATTTTTTATTATTGATTTGTTTGAAAACAGTGCAGCAAAAATTTTGAATATTTCTTTTTCAGTTATTATAATTGCCATAAGGCTGTTTGTGCTGTATCTTCTCTTATTGCATTCCATCTTTTTAAAAAGAGAGAGGGGGAGAGAGAGCAAAATAGTGAGTGGGAGGAAAGGAAGTAGCAGCTTTTCTTTTATTATTAGTGAAAGATGAGATATTCACATGTACATTTTCTTTAGAGATGTAAAGAAGTATTTTTTTAATTAGAGTTGTCTGCATAAAATGGATTAGTACTTTATCCTTTTCATGTTTTTTTTACACCTCTTGCAATTTTTATAGAAAAGAGATATAATTTGAAAGTGCTGTTTTCATCTTTTGATCACTATTCTTCGCTCATATCATTACTGCATTTGTTGACAAATTCGTTGTAATTTTGTCTTCAAATGCATTAGAGAAAATATTAACAAATTGTCTGCAAATGTGATCATGAGGTTACTTTCAAAGAGTAAATCTGAAAACAGAAGAGAGCAGCAGTCAACATTTTATTCAAGTTTTTCCCTAAAATATTTAATGTATTTGTTTATTTATTTTTCTGATGGTACAAACATCATAACTAAATATCAGCCTCTGAATTCCTAATCATTTCCATGTTAAATGAAATTTTTTTTATATGTTAATGATTTTTTTAATAGGATCAGTAAATGAGGAAAAACATTATGTCAAACTAGGTGTTCACACTCATATTTAGGTCTTCCACTGTCAACATTGAAATGAATATGTTTAACTTCTGCTTTATAGTTGATGTAATACCACTAATCATATTAAGTTGACATATTTGGCAGTGGAAGTCTAGAAAGTTTTTCTCTAAATAATTTAAATACAGCTAAATAGAATGTTGTAGAAGTAGCAAGCAAACTTAATTAGCAGATCAGTGACTCGGCCACTAGTCTGTTCCTTTGTGTAATCCCAAATCGATTTCAGAGTCCATGAACTAGTCCTTAGGCTCTGTTACTCTGTTAAGAAAACAGTTGCTCCCTGGGTACTGGCTCAGCCTTGCAAATGGATCTAATTTAGTGGCTAATCTCAATCCTGTGGTAATTTATCTTAAGAAGACAGAAAAGGGAGAGAGGAAAGAATGATCAACCCAAAGAAAGACGATCCCTTTTAATCATTACGATAGTTACTTGAAAGTTTTTGAAGAAGTAAAGAATAGTTGAACTAAAGTTGATTAATTTTCATCAAAAATCTTTTCTTTTTTTATAATTTGCCATTTCTTTTGCATTGGAAGTAATTTTTCATGGGATACATGTTTTATCTTCTAAAAACAGAATTTTTATCAAAGCTTGATTTGTTGGCATAAAGCCAAGAAAGTATCAATATGTTAACACACAATTACTGTAAATAATTCAGCTTTTAGATGCAAAATCTTTTTACTGATCATCAATAATACCATTATCATCATCTATTTAATTATTTATTTACCATGTTTTAAGAAATGTATGCTAATGAAAACTAATAATTTCATTTCTTTACTTCATTTCCTTGGTATCTGATGGGGAGGGTTGCTGTCTCTGCACGTCAACTCAGACTCTTGTTTCTTGTCAGATGGCTGCACAACCAGCTTAATGGACAAAGTCCCTATTGAGAAAAGCTGGATCTTCTTATCCCTCCCACAGTTATTATAATTAAAATAATATTTTTATATTATCATCTAATTTGATTTTGTGTTCACTTGTTTATAAACTTTTAAACGATTTTAATATTAATGTTAGTTGGTATAAAACATAGTAGTCCTTTCTTTTAATACTTAGTTTAACATTAAATTAAGAGATTTTGATAGTGAAAGATTAGGAGAACTATATCTAAAGTTTTAAGAGATAGAAAGGTTTACAGTTACCTAATTGTGTGTTAGTTGTTAGAGTTGAAGAAGTGGATGAAGAACATATCAAAACCTGCCAAACCTTAATGCACAAGTGGATAATTCATCCAAATATTGGAGAGATCATTCACCAATGGCTTATCAAATGTGTCATTATGCAATAACAGAGATTTAGCTGTATTTTTTTGTTGATTGTTAATTGTATTTATTTAAAAACTATAATACTATAAAATGAAAGAAAGAGCAGTATTGAAAATTTTATAGAGTAAAATATCCCTAGTCAATTTTGGTTCTATGGACATAAAATTAAGAAAATTAACATGTGTCATTTTCATATAAAACACTTTACAGTGGAATTCTTGGAAACACAGTTTTTTCCATTGTAATGGAAATGTAGATGAGTAAGCATAGCATAAATAACAATAAATGATAGTGGGGGATGGAGATAGTTTCAAAGAATTTAAATGCAATGATTTCTGGGGGTCAGTTATCTCTGTAATCAAATTTTCTTGTTGAAATTGAAGAGTTGATAATGGTTAGAACCACAGAAAAAAGAAATTATTGATGATTCCTGGATATAAGTTTTTTTTCTCCTGTTGATATAAACATGAGAAAAATGTTGCAGGATTTGCATGTTTACGTATTCGCTACCTAATTAAATAATCATTAAACCATAGGTTAGGATTTTAAAACATTTTTCTTGTAAACTTAAAATATGTTTGCTATTTTCAGGGTAGTCTCATTTTCTTTATTTGTTTTTAAGCAATTTATGCCTCTTGTGTAGGTTATTAAGGCTCTTGGCTGAATTTTGTGTTTGGTGTTTTAGATGTCGGCATATTTTTAAGATTTTATAAAATTTAACAGTACTTTCATTGACAGGTTATAAACATTTGGCTAACCACTGGAACACTTTATTCAATTTTATTTATATTCTTAATGATTAAGGTTAGTATAGTCAAAGAAATTTTAAAATGAAAAAGTATAAATTTTTCAATATTTATGTTAGTCACAATTCTGGCTACAGATAAAGAATTTTTGTAATATTTTGAACAGATAATCAATTCAAGCTAGTGAGTAACCAATGAACACATTAAATTTTAGCAGTTTTAAGTCCATGTTGTCAGTAATGTATAGTGTATTTTTTCAGACCTACTGAATTCATATGTTACTAAAGAACTGATTTTATTTTATTTTATTTTTTTGGTAATTAAAAAAAAAGTTATTTACACATCCTCTGAGTTGATCATGATATATATGAATTCTTGTAACAAAATTAATTATAACATATAAGTATCATAAAAATGATAATTTTGGGTACTGGTATTTTTTAATAATTGACCAGATCATTGATCGTGTATAGAAAACAGTTCAAAAAATATGTAGTTAAAGTACAGGCTTTTATCTTTATCCTTATGAAATTTTAGAACTTTCAGTGATTATTTTTGAGTTAATGGTTGCCTAAAAAAAATTGTAGCTCTGTTACTATTAATTACATCAAAATGATCTTTAGTACTAGTAAAACAGTTTTGTTACAGAAATCCAAACGTGCCAGAAATTTGGACAGTTGACTGAAATAATGAAAACAGGAATTTATTTAAAAACTTTCAGACACCTTTGACTACATTGTAGTCTAAACTTGCAGAAGGTATAATTACTGCCCAGAAAAAAATATTAGGAATTGCATTTAAGTCCATCAGTTATATTTTGTTTTAATTTTATTGTGATTTGCATAAAATAATTTTAATTCCTTTGTAATTAGTTATTTGAATTTAATGTTAATTTTGTTTGTGTGTAAATGAATATATTTACATATATTTGTGTGTATGCATATGTGTAAATGACAAATTAAAAATATTTTAATTTATTTATAATGATTATTTCTTGAAGTGTTTTTGTGGCGCATACAACTTCTTCATCAACCTTATCAAATATATGACTTACATAACTTTTTTTAAAATTTTTATTATTTAAATACTGGAAGAGCTGTGCTGCTTCTTCAGTTATGTCCAATTAAGGATGTGCACGTGTGTGTGTGCATGTGTACGTGTAAAAAATGGACTTTACATCTGCTGTGTATAAGACTGTGGCTTATAATTTTATGTACATAAAATTACAATTTGATATTTTTAATTATTTCATTATGAAAGCTTAAAATTCAGTTAATATAAAAATTTATTTTCTGTTGGCATAGAAATTTGTTTTTAAATTTTAATTTCTAGTAATTTATTGATTCTAATTAGCAAAAAATGAACCCCCTCTAATAAAACACTGGTAGGCCCTATTTAAATGTTTATCTCACTTATAATAATGCTGGCAGTGTTGTAATACAAAATCTCTGGTCACTTTTCGATGATTATTTTATGTTGAAAGTAAAACATAATTAACTTAATGTGAAAGAGCACAATTCTATTTAATAAATATTAGTATTATAATAAAAATAACTAATTTATGTTAGCATTTCAAATGAATCAGACTTCTAATTTATAAATAAATTTCAATATCTATATAAATATCTGTGTAAATTGTGAGTATAAGTTGTAAAGATCAATAATAACAGTAAAATATAATAGTTATGAAAACAAAGAAAAGAAGACACATGAGTTTGAAGTTAAAAAAAACACAAGTTAACAAAAAAGTAATAATAGTATGTGCCAAATTAAGCCTTTTCTTTTTTACATTATTTTATTAAAAACTGATGATCACCCATCATCAAAATTCAACAGCTTGTGTTAGTTATTGCTTCTTCCAGCAAATCTAAATATTTTGATAATACATCTGGATTGGTATCTAGTCAGAAGTAATGGTTTCCTATTAAAAAATTACAGCCATCCTTAGCTTTAATATCCAGCCACATGTATCCTGCAGTAAGTTCTAAATCCTTCCTTCTACCACTCTGATCCAACACCCTAAATTTTCAATAAAGAACCGCCACCATATTTTTTATTGGTAGGTCAAAATGGAACAACTACTTCATTCTCAATCCCTGTAATAACAGTTTTTTTCTTATTTCCTGATATAGGGGTTCCATCATTTTTCGGCTTCTTTTTGCAATCCATACACATTTACTTTGCCCTGCCATCTTCACCGAAGAAGAATTTAAGTTCATTCGTGACATCGATGCAATGTGTAAAACACTTCATCACAGTTCTTGCAAGGCAGGCAATGCTACTTTCCGTGAAAACCCTTGTCACATTCTGAACACTTAAAACTGATTGGAGCCATCGTGTCAAAATTTAAAACTAACGTAAGAACTAAATTACATTTAAAAACTAACCACATAATGGATGTCATCACTTATGATTACACCAAAATTGCAAACTTAGTATAAACTTAAATTAATATAAAAATTCATGGATTCATCATCTGTTATAAAATATAAAAGGTACTTCATTACCATCATTACATATAACAACTTATAACTGCCACGGTCAACTGAAATAAATATAGAATATAATTTATTTTCTTAATCCTTAAATACGGTTTTATTAATTTTAGTCTTTCATTATATACTATCTTTAATGTACACTTTATACTTTTTGAATCTTTTCCACTATAGGACCACATGGTTTAAACTTTTTGTTATAGAAGTCAGGTACTAAAATAACTCAATTAAAGCAGTAGTTACAGAATATTGTACTGTTTTTAAGTATTGTTAATAATTGTATTTAATTTACTTTTTTATGCAGTTATAACTTGTTTATTTAACGTTAATTAGACGAGGTTAGCGAGTAAAGCGAGCGTAGGTTATGTGTGGCTAGATTATGCTGATTTCGTGTACTGACAAATCGTCCGTATATCAACATAACCAAAAGGAAAACGTTTAAGCCATGCAGTCCTAAGGTGGAAAAGGTCCTACTTTTTAAATTGTACAAGAAATGTACACAACCTTGCTTTTCGATCTGAAGTTGTAGGAATTTGATTATGGGGATTGTCAAAGGTGTCAAAGGTCAGTAGTCATAATATTGTTATTATTAAGATAATAATTATTATATTTTCTGCTAAGAACACTATGATTTCTATGTTGAGTACTGTTTACCTTTCTTAGCTTCATTCTTTTTTTATATGTAGACGCGTTTCGGAATAACTCCATTGTCAAAACTTATTGTACTCAACAAGTACTCGTTATTGTACTCTCGAGTACAATAAGTTTTGGCAATAGATATATTCCGAAACACATCAACATATTATAAAGAATAAAGCTAAGAAAGGTAAACAGTATTTAACATAGTTGTCATAATTTTTTTATGGACTATTTGATGAAATATTAAGCTGCTATGCTTATAAAAATAATGTATGTATTGTTCCAAATGATAGGTGATTGTAGCCTTGGATTCTTGATATTGTTAGTAATAGGCTGCAATTCATGCTCCGTGATATTCTCTCCTTCATATGGACAGTTCTCAGAGTTTGTTTAAAAATGTTCAAATTACCTTTTTGATTTTCTTGATAAATATGATTCTAATTATGTAGACAATCTTATTTTTTTTAATTTTTGATTTAAAACTGTTTACTATAAAAAAATAATTTTGATAAATACTGGAGATGGAGATATATATTTTTTATTAAGGCATATAAATATATTATAAATTTATATTGTCAACAAAATGATGTGAAATTCAATGAAGATAAAGGTGAAAGTCCATATTCTAATGTGTGTTTACTACATATTTTGTAGTTGTTATGAAGTTTGGAAGTTGCACATATAAAAACATACTTTCCTGAGAATGTTAATGATGCGTTTCTTGCTGTTTAAATGAGTTCGTAATAAAATAATTTAAATCAGAACAGGCTATAATTTTTTTCCATGTTTTGTAATGTTATTTATTCTTCCAAATATTTTCCACATAACATTTAATTAATTTAATTATTCTTGGAAATGTTTCATCGACATAAAGGCATTATTATTCACTTTATTTATATATCAGTGTAATGAATTCAGTAAAATTAATATAATCTGATAGCTTAAAGTTAACCAGTTCATGATATGAATTTACTACTTCTGGTTTACTTTATTGATTATGTAATTATTACATCATAATGAGACTATGTTGAAGAAAAAGTCAAATTCTATTTCAATATTCTATAAAAATTTGTAGAAGAGTTGTTCCTGACACTTGGAACGGCAAAAAGGCTATTTTGAGTATCTTTTTCAAGTTCTTTTTCATTATTTAATCAATCAGACTCTTAATTGAAAAACATTTGATGTAGATTATTTGTTTGAGTGATGTACACTCAATGGATTCAGAAACCATCAGTTATCCTGATGAGTGAGCCGATTAATTTTTTTCTTTATATTTAAGTGATTTTGACTCCTGTCGTCATTGACTATTTTACCAACAAATTTCTTTCAAATGAAAATTACTCCCAGCTTTGTTTTTGTGTTAATGATCTGTGGGAATTGGCTTGTCAGAAGCGTGTCTTTGTCAGATAGAATTTCATCCTTACTTCACTTTCTTTTCCAAAACGCTTATCCATGAGATACTCCTGGGTCTTTTGAAATCATCAGTTTTTAAGGAATGCAGCATATTGTTTTGGCTGGAACTCATTTTACTTATTGTGAACTGAAGTATTTTAATTTTTGTTTGTACCAGGAATCAAACATGTGATAAATTGTAGTTTCTAGTCTGGTCAACCATAAAAGCTGGAAATTAGCCTCTATTTATTGAGTTATGATCAATAGATTCACTTCCACATCAATGTACAGGAAAATAATCTGTCTAAAAGAGACACTTCAATTCTAATTTCAATAACTGTAAACACAAAACTATTTTAGGCTTACTACTCTAATCAAATTGTGTGTACCCAGGTTCCACTGTCTTGCCTTGTTTACTGTCACTACCGGTATACTATTTTGTTTTATAACTTGAATACATGTATATATCAAGAAGTTACTGTCTGCCATTTTTCTGTCTCTACTTTCTCATTCGTTCTTTTCCAGTCCACTCATTGACTTGCCAGTATCTTTTTAATTTCATCCTCTTGTTCGTTCTTTGGAAGATCTGGCTTCTTTACTTTCAGTTATTTTTGTACTATAGCCTCACATATCATAATATGCTTTAGATTCCTCATACGAACTGCTATGAACCTGTCTGGGTTCTTTCTCTGTTCATTTTGTTTTCTTTAGAAATTTTGCATTTCAAAATCTTCAATCAGCATTTGGTAAAATTTCTTGATTTTCATCCATATATAAGTCAATATGAGAGTATATGATGTATAATCAGTATGATCATTTTGCAATATCCTCTTCTTAACAAAGCTTTTTTTAAACACATTGAAGACATTTCTGATGACCCTGATTCTACAATTCAGTCCCTCCAACCATCCTTCTGTGCTATTTTTTATGCTTTCTGGAAAACAGAACTAAAGTACCTGTTCTGTTGAGAAGCCACTGATCATATCATGATATGGTTTTAGTATTTCACTAATCGAATGAGCAATGGAAAGAGAAGAATTTTATAACAGCAAAGACAGCATAAAAACATGATGTAATATTTATGGATGGCAATGTTACTTGTAATATGATGGAAACAAATGCCCAATGTGTAATTTCATAAATTATAATTGTGTACTTTATATATTCTGGTTTTACTTTAATTATAGAAACAGAAATTAATAAACTATTGTCTTTCTTGAAACTAGATAATTAATCTACCATCTCAACCCCTTTTTCTACCTGCTATAAAACCTCTTTTACTACATTGGAGTCATCAGATTTTGCTGATAAACCCTACTACAGATTGTAGAAGCTGAACGATTATCATTGTACGTACACCCAAGAAAAAAAAGATGAATGATTATAATCCTTATTCCTGATGTTATTGACAAGCTGCAATGACAGATATAGAATAGAATTAAAAATTCCTCACTTAAAAAATTGATATGCAAGTCAAGATGTACAACCTTATAACATTAGCATTATCTTCTGTGATCACTAACATTTAGAAACCTTTTATTGAATTTAAAAGTCACTTTCTCTTCATGCAATATTAAAAAACTCCTACATCAATGAAAACAAAACAGACAACTTTTAAGTAATATTACTTTTAAGAGGTACACAGACTTGGCAAATGAATGAAAATCCTGCTTGTTTTATAAAAGCAACGAATTGAACTCTGAACACAGCATAACAGTACAAAATGTGCAAACATAATTTACAAAAAAACCTTATAACAGCAATGAAAGAGTAGGGCATCATTTTTAAACTGTTAATATAACCCCCATACTATTTCTTTTCCCACCACCACAGGTAACTCCTATTTATTTTTGTTAAATTGTTAATATTTCAACATTTGTACTGAAGAAATTTAAAGACAGTAGTATGAAATGATCACCCACATGTTAAATAATACTTAATTTTACTTTCTGCCAACTTGTATTTTAACAAAGTAGTATTAGTTAGTATTACTTACCTAGCAATCAATCATAATAAGAAACTTTCCTAATTGACATTGATTTTCTATCCACTGAGTATCCTGGCATTTTACCTTTATGCCTTCTAAAATTTGATTTTAATTAAATATATATAAATTCTTTTATAAGAATTACTGAACTTTATGTGTGTACAATGCTGTACACACTCATTTAACTCTACTGAATTTATTAATTTCTGGCATTTAAATTATAAAATTTAAGCAAACTTTTTTAAACATCAAATATTTTCCATTTAGAAGTGGAAAATAACTATCAAATACTATTAGAATTGTCTTTCTAACTGAAAACATTTCTTATATATTGTAAGTATATAATTTTGGTAAATTTTATTTTATCTGTTTTTTGTTTGTAATATTCAGAAATCTTCAGTGTTATATATAGAATTGTCTTAAAACCATTCTCTGTGACAGGTAGATTCGTGTAACAGAAAACTTTACCTACGGAAAAATATATTTAATGGGACAAAATAGTAATATAAGATAGAACTATTAATTATTAAATACTGTATTTGTCTTGCAGTATATTTTATTTGAAATACCTTTATTACAACATATATGAGAAATTTTATTCACTGGACCCAGTAAAAGTTGGCAATTCCTCACCTTTAATTTTATTACACTTGTTCATGATAATAACCTCCACTTCTGACTAAGTTAACTTTAGTTTATGAATATTTTTTGGGTGCACCTAACCCTTGTATTTTGCATCATTCAGTAATCTGTCGTAGTTAATATATTTTTCCATTATTAACGCTGTGAAATTTTAGTATATTTGAATTTAATGTAAATAAAGTTGTCTTCCCTTTGATTTATGAATAATCCAGTATTACAAAATTCATTGTATTTATAGAATTTTTACAATATTTGTGATGGATAAAGTGAAATTACTTCTCCATATTCACCTGTATTGACATTTAAAATTTCTATTCTGTACGTTCCTTGTTCATATGTACTGATGGCAAATTTTTCAAGGTTGTTTCTTGAACTTTAAAAGAAAATAAATGGAAAGAACTGGCTGAAGAGTTAGGCAACTTTACATAAAATGGTGACCCCCCCCCCTTTTATTTTTACTCGGATAACAGAAAAAGCATACGTTTTTATCCTTTTCATATATATAATTTTCTGTTGTGAAAATGGGTGCAAAAAAAGAAGTCAAAATTTCTTCAGATTTTATAAAAAATTATTGTAAATGTGTATCCATTTGGTTTAGTTTGTTGCACAAGATTTCCTGTTTATAGTGGTGTTTTACTTATTGCCATAATGAAGAACAGTTGATGTTTTAAAAAATATAATTCACTTTCAAAATACATTTAATAATACTGATGTTTTACAAAACTAATTGTGCAGCTCATTTATCTGTGAAGTAAGTGGTAGCACCATTGTTGATAATACTAATCTTGAAGCAGTCAGGAACCTTTTTTGTATAATCAAATAATACATTTGGTTCATGTTGTTTTTGCCATATTTACTATGTTAATAAATTTCATATCATTTAAGCATGTTGAGATCATTTTTTTAATATATTGTTTTTTTTTTTAAATTTCAACTTGTGGTCAATGTCTGAATGCCTATCCCATTTCTATAAGGTAATTTGGAAGATTTGATTTTGATGTTGCATGTATTGCCAGTATTTGTTTTCTGTATCTTTGGGTGAATGTGGGTCTAGTCTGCTTGATTTAGTATTTGGTGCAGTCACTGCAATTTAATTTTTATACTTTTGAGGTGCTGTGTTTGTCAATGTGTATTTTGTTAATTTGATGTATAATCTGCATTTTGTTTGCAGTTTTAAAAGAAACACATGATTTTCATACATATTACCTATCTAACAAGTAAATCTTTGTCAGCCAGTTACTACACTGACGAAGAATTCGATACAATAAAATATGTGGCACAGGTTAATGATGCTCATCTGCACATACAGTCAGTGTTTTACATAAATTATGGAACTGAATTGAAAACACATTAGAAACAAAAAATGTATTATGCTACTAGATTAACTGATCATCTAATAAAATTTCCAAAATTTAACTTAACTGATAATCTTATAAAACTTCAAAAATTTTCATGAAAGAAGGTTATTATCATTTTTTAAAAACGACGAACAAAACACACAAGATCACACAACAAATAATGAAAAATCTATGGCAAATGCATCAGCCCAGGAGTATACAAATTAAATTGCAATAACTGTAGCTAAATACTACATCACCCAGACCGAACACACATTCACTCACAGTGCGAAGAGTACATTCAAGCAGCAGTATATTCAACTACAGAATCAACTATTGCAAATTACTTCATAGAAATAAAACACATTACAAAGATATTAACTACAATATTAAGGTTTATCTTCTAATCAGCTTTATGGTACATCTTTAAGCAGATAATAAGTAGGACTCATTCTATTGAAAATCATACACTGATTGAGATATTTCTGTAAAATTAACTCATAAATGCAAATTAAAAATTTATAGCTCATTACCATGATTTCAATACTGCTTGAATAGTAGAAATTAACAGTATGATTACATACTTAGGGTGTTTTCTAAACATTTAATGAAGGCCGCTGTCAACAGCAGTGCCAGCGATAACTTAGTTGATGAAGGAGCCATGTAATTTCTGTATATTTGAAAGTGAGTCCTTAAATCTTTTCTAAATATTAAAAAAAAATTATTAGTATTTTTTTTAATTTTTTTATAGTTTTAATGCCAAATGTAAACTATAACTTAAATTAATTAATGTCAGTGATCTTAAATTAAAATTATCTGCTTTTACCCTTTCATTTCTATATGATTCTTTAATCCTGCTAAAGTATAAAAGTCTACAGTTAAGTAAGATTGCTGATGAAAATTCACCAAGAATATATATATTTATTTTCAGGTAGAAGTAAAATAATTTTTTTTGTCATAAATGAAATATTAAACTCTATGAACGTTTTTTACTATACTCAGGTTATTCAGTATTATTGTAGGTTGGAGGTTAAATCTAATCCATAACTATAACTACCTTAACAATTTATTATAGGGGAAAGGAAGGGAATTCTTCAGTGGATTAAAATAATTCTTCAGTTACAAAATACTTTATTGTCTTTATATACAAATTTTTGAATTATCACACGTGTCAAATAAGTGACATTTATAAGTATTATCACACTAATGTCATATAATAATTTATGCATGAACTTTAGCCCCACATAAGATGCCTTCCTTACATTCAAATAATCTAGTTCTATAAAATTACTTATTCTATTTCTTTCTGAATAATATGGTTTCTAAATTTCTCTTAAAATGATCCTGCTTGCAATTGTTTATTGCTGTACAAATGAATAAAATAATGAAAGAAATAAATAATTAATTATAAGGTATTTTCAAGATCTACAAGTTCCATACTTTTTTTGGGATAAAATTAAACTAAAATGATTGTATTTTAATAGGGGAAAAACAAAGTTTATAAGTAGAAATAATTTCTACTATCTCTCTATGCAATATGTTATGCTTTTCTACATTACATTAAAACATATTAAGAAAAAGTTGTTCTAAGATTATTTAGTTAAATCAAAATCATTGTGGTACCTAACAGATCTTAGATTTAGGAGATGTGTTCTCACATGACTTGTGTCACTTTCACTTACGTCACTATGACTTATGTCACAGCACGTGGAATTTTTAGTGAAAGTAGGTGAACCCTATCAAATTTGTATTGGTATTGTAAGGGTTAATGAGGTAATTTTAGTTTTATTATTACTTTTATTAATTTTTTTTAATAGAGGAATTCTCCAGTAGCGTTAAGTTTTCATTAAAGTCCTAGTGTTTTTTTTTTTATTCTGATAAAATACACACTGTTAATTTATTTACTGTCAGTAATAGAAAAAAGAGACATTTGAATAAATTCATGTGTGCAATTTCATTATTACAGCCCTTTTTATCATTTTAATGTGTATAGATATATTTACTTTAACTTAAAAATAATTTTTTTTTTTTAAGTATATGTGCATTAAGAGAAGTCTCAACATTCCAGAATCTCCTCTGGCAATTACAGTGTACATCACCTGTTAAATAATTTATCATTCGTTGTTTAAAAAAAAAAAAAACCTGTGCATTTCCACTTTGTGTTAACTTTATGTTTTATTAGTCTGATGTTTGTAGACATTTATTGAACTTATGTGTTTAGTCATTTTAAGTATTAAATATTTTTGCTAGATTGACAGCTCTTGGATGTTTCAAAGTATTTATCCTAAGCATTTTGATTTGATCTTAATTATTTAATATCTTGTCTGATCATTTTCATATGTTCCGGTGTTATGATATTGTTGTAGTTACTATTATTATTATTATTATTATTATTGCTATTGTGTCTTTGTTTTATATATATTTATATTTTCTAATTACAGTGGTATAGATTTTATCTATTTTAGATTTTTATTTTTAGATGTATCATAAGTTGTTAGAGTGCTTATAAATTTTAGTAATGTGAAAATTTAAAGTGATTTTTGATAGGAATACAGGATGTGGAAGATTTGCTTCCTAGATAATGTTTGTCATTTTTAACTGGAATGTTTATTTAGGAAGAGAACGGAACATTTCTGCTCGAACCCGATTTGATGCCATCTTAGGGTAAGTTTTTCTGTTCAGTTCTTTCTTTAAATAGAAATTACTCATCCGAATTGACTTCAGATCATTAGACGTTATTTTTCTGCTTGGCTGATATTTTTAAATATTATGTTGTTTTCTGTTCATTTCTACTGAAGAATTGTAGTCGCACACTTGTATATCATTATTAAATACAACAGCAAGAAGTATAAATCATTTTGTAGAAATGCAATGGCACATTTAACTTTGTATAATGAAAGTGAATTCCTCCAAAAATTTATGCATTATTAATCATTAGATTTTGAAGATATATTGTCCTGCTATTAAAAAATTATATATGTTAACATTAAAGTGTTAAATCCATTATTTTACAGAATAACGTAAAGCTTCATTAAGTTATTTCATTTTCTTTTCTTCAATATTATAACTAAATTTAACTTGCAGTTAGTGGTAATTTTGAGTGTCTGTTTTTATCTTTAATGATAGCTTGAGTAAATATGATTTAGTTTTAATGGAATTATTATGTACTGTCTAAATCATTGTTTTGCTTTGAGCTTTGCTCTTCACTCACTCTAGTGAACATATTGTAAAAAATCTTGCCTGTGAAATCCAATTTGAGAATATAAATACAGAATAAATAATTATTACATAAAATAAATGCTTAACTATTTGAAATAATGGACATGATAATTGATTTTATAGAATAAGACCGTTATTCTATAAAATAACAACTATACACTTTAATAGTAACATAAATAGATTATATAGTGAATATTTTAACTGTGTATATATGTAATTAAAAGAATTTAGACTTGATACAGCATTCTTCTTTTTTCTTTACTTTTAGCTTAGGATAGTTCAGTTAAATTTTTTAAAACATCACCGGTAACTTGTGATAGCTTACAAAAATAATTAACTAAACAATTTTTTTAAATATTTTTCTGTCCAATTTTGGCGATCAGTTGTCATAGTGATCGAGGAAGTCTGAATATTTTTATTTATTATTATTAAGAAAAATCATTGTAAGATTCAGTGAGCTACTCACTGGATTAATTTATAGTCCTTCAGCTGGGACATTAAAAAGTTGGTTATACCTGGAGAGAGTAAATTACACTTGTGGTTTTATTTTCTAAATCGGTTAGACTTGGTAATTTTGTAATTTATTTTATTCTTTTTGTACCTGTTCACATAGAAGGCATTCCAAATGGAAACTGCTGTAAGGATTTTCAGCATGATATGTTAAGTATTTTTGTTTTTATACTCTTAATTATTTATTTTAATGGTAGGCCTTAATGTATCCTTGAAGTTTAGTTATGCATGTTTTGAATATCTGTGATTGTCTTTTCAGAACTAATTTTCCAGCAATTTTTGTTTTATTGTTTAAAAACAATAGCTGTTGAATTTATTCTAGCATCATATGTTTTTCAGATTTTCAGCTTTCCAAAACTCCCATTAGAAGGACAATCCCCATTAGATATGGTAGCATATAGTTGCTTAAAAAGAGGTTCTTACTTCTCATTGATTTACGATGGGAGTAAATTCAGTGATGATCTAAGGGTGATAATTTAGTGATCGGCTGGTAGTTAATGCAATATGAACACCACTCCAAAAGCAGCACACCTTTGCTATGTTCTAAAATAATAGCTTTTTATTTCTCCCATACATGATTTCTTCTGGTGAGAGCTTAAAGTTAACTTTTAATTTTGTAGTTTTCCTGATAACACAAAATAATGGCAGACTGAGGCAGTGAAGATGAACTTTGAAACTCATTATTTTGATTTTTAGATTTAGGTTTATCTGTTTTAATCCTTTTAATGTTAAATTTTAATCGGTATCAACTTTAGAGGTAGTAAACACTAATAAATGTCACCAGTTAGGTGATACTGGACCCTACTTCATTTGAATATTCTGGAAGAAATGGTTTATTAAGCATAACTGTTTGCATTTTACCCTTATTTCATGCCAATCAATTTCCTCAGGATGTTACTCCTTAATTCATTGCAGGTTTTATGGGACAGTCAGGTTGTATGGAGTGCAGTTTACAATCTTATCTAGGACCATGGTTTAAGACTTGTTTTCTACTGTAAATTAATTTGTCTTTGATTCTGTGTATATATTTAGATAGGATGGCAGTTGTAAATATTCAGTTGACCCCTACTTAGAGATTATGTGCTTCTAAAAATTTCTCACTGTATTTTGGATTTATTAATTTTTTATAAATGGCGTCAATGATGCGGTTTGACGGTAACTACATTGACAGCTAGGGCCATCTGTGGGCAAATTCCGGTTTCATATTTACACACCTGGTACATATGACTATATATTGTTTAGGTATTGTGAATTTTTTAAATCTATTTTCACTACTGAATGTAATCACTTCAAAATTTCATTGAAAAAATATTTATTATGGTTGTATAACTAATAAAATTATTCTAATTTTGCTTACAGTTTTTTTTTATAAGGCTGATATGAAAATAAGCATAATAAATTTACACACAAAAAATTAGGTTCTCATTAAATAAATTCGGCTTTTTTTTATACCAAACCTTTGTGTTTTATCTATATTATTTAATAACAAAATTATTCCCTAATTTCTTGAAACAAGCTTAATAAAAAAGAATAATGATTAAGGATCTAACTTGCTGAGATGTAGTGTTATAATGATAAATAACTTTAATTACAAACAGTTTTTATTATTATTTACAAGTAGCTATCATAAACAAATTAAGTTTCTGTATGTGTTTTATTGATTAAAAACAAAATTTTTTGCTTTAATTGTTGCCAATTTTTTTGTCTTAATTATATGACTGCATATTTTATGCAGTCATGCTTGACAGCATTCGATATCAGTATCTGCTTCATAACCCAGCACCAATTACTAGTTCAACCAGAGCAAAATTACAGAACCAGTTAACAAATAAAATGATAATTTACTGAATCCTTCTTGAGATGAGTGTTATACATACCTAGGGTATGAAAATACCCTTGAAACCATAGATAAATCTCTACTGGATAAACCTGTGTCTGACTTTTCTTGTTGCAAATGTTGATAACAGAGAATCGGATCCACAGTTAATTAAAACCTGTTGAAGACTAAAAAATTATTCTTTTTTCTGAAGAATCTGCAACAGTTGTCAGAAACAGATCACATCAGTATTTACAGTGATTTTATTTATTTAATTTATTTACTTGTTAAATTCACTTGAGTAGATACAATATTATACAGTGCATTTGGAAAGCTGTTGTGCACTGGAATTATGAAAGTATTAATATAATATTTTTTAAGTTTATTTCATTACTTTATAAAAAAAAAATATTACAATAACTGGAGTAGTTTATAAAAGGTGTTGAAAATGACCTCCTCCAACATCAATACAACACTACACACATTTCAATTTATTTTCAATCACTTTAACCAGGTGATGTACTGGAATGTCTTGTACTTATGCTGTTTTTAGTTTGTCAGTCATGCGTGGTCTGTTGTGATATACTCTTGTTTTGCTGCCCTCCAAAGAAGGTAATCGGGGGGAGTCAGATTGGGCGATCATGCAACCCACAAACCCCTCAAAATTATTCGTCCACCAAAGACATTTTGATAAAAGGTCATTGACCTGTTAGCTGTGTGCGCTGAGGTGCCTTCTTGTTGGAACCAACCATGATTGATTTCCACTTCTGTTAACTAACTAATGAAGTTTGTTTAAACAGCTTAATAACAGTCATTATTAACTATACTTTCAAAAAAGAATGGACCCACAATATGCATTATATGTACACCAAACTAGACTCCAGTTTTCGTTTCGTGTAATTCATGGGAGTTAGTTGTCGACCACAGTCGTGTACTTAGTGAATTAATATACCCTCCCAGATGAAACCATGCTTCATCTGTAAAAAACCTAATGTTGAGGATACCTATGGAATTTTGGTCTAGCAAAAAATCTTAGCAAAATCATAATTTACATGTAAAACAATACTACTTAAATGCTACTCAAAATAGAAAGGAAATAATTTATAGGAAACCAAAATATACAATAAATCAAATACAAACCCAATATATCTTATCATTTACTATATGTTTTCATATAATAAACAATACAATAAAATATCTTTTATAAAAGAATCACTTAGAGGAATAAAAAACAAAAACATCCAAATTAGATTAATTAATATACACTGTTAACACGATAGTCATCATTTACAAAAAAAAATCCTTCAAATATTAATTTAAGGAGTGAATAGAAACAAAATTACCCAAATCAATATCAAGCATTAACTATAAATCAACTAGTTGCATTATATAAACCTATCCTAAAGAGAACCTTGTAATACAAATATTATTCATCAAAGAACATTTAGTTGTATAGGAATAAGTAGTTAATAGTAACTAACAGTGGCTAGGGTACAAAGTATTCCTCCAAACCAAAGTGACATGTGAGGATAATAGCTGAACAAATGCACAATAAAATATTCTATGCTGGATATAAGATAAAATATGTCTAAGAATCCTAACCCTTTTAACTAGATTACTTATATGGATATTAAACTTCAGATTACAATCAAAATCTATCCCAAGGTACTTAACGAATTACAAAAGTTAGCACATTACAATTACAAGTACAATTAACCTGACAATAGTTAAATTTATGTTAAATTATGGTCATAAGAAAAATCAACTAGTTTACATTCATATATAACAGGAATAAAATCGGGCCCAAAACAGTACTCTGTAGAATCTTAGCAATCGCAGGAAGATCATCACTAAATTCACCATTCACTTTTACACATTGTGTTCTGTTACTTAATAAATTCAAAACATTCCCCCTAATTCCAATATTATGCAATTTAGTCAAGAAGATTAAATGATCAACAGAATCAAAGGCTTTTTGTGTATCCAGAAATAGCCCAATGACATGGTCATCATCATCATCATCTAACTTTACCAGAATCAGATTTAAAAGAGTGAACAATGTATTATCAGTTTCAGTAGCTTATCTGAATCCAAATTGATTTTCACTAAATAGATTATATTTTTCAAAAAATGCAGCCAGTCTAAATTCAATGCATTTTTCTAGAATTTTAGACAAAGACAAGTTAGAGCTATTTGTCTATAATTTATTGATTTTCTTCTAAATGTAAGATAACTCAAAGAACTTGGAACTGGCAGTTTAAGTAATAGTAATTTTATTAATTATAGTAGAAATTGTATTTAAGATCGCTAACAATCAGATGATAGATATGATATTCAATGTAGTTGATAGTGTCAGTATCAACTACATCCCCTGTGCTGACTATACTGGCACTGTAAGTCTACTTTCACTTTATGATAGCGAAAAAATGGAAATACATATTAAAAAAATAAGTAATAATTATCGGTAATTGTACTTTATTAACTGAATAAAATAAGTTTTCCAAAAGAATTGTTACTTTCTATTTCTATTTCAGAAATTTTTTTATTTCACAAAAAAAGCTTTAAAATATCTACAAGTACAGTTATAACTGTGATAGGTTTTTCTGCTTATTATTAATAGCTTAACCAAAATATTTTCAGATTTTATACTTTTTTTTAGTTTTTCTCTAAAATCTTTCATTTAAGGATTACATTTAAAAATTTTTCAAATATTTTTGAGAAATAATACTCATTTATCATTTAATTGTTATTCACTTGAATCGATCATTCTTTCACTCTGCTTGGAATATGATTAAAGCAGTGATGTTCAAACATATGGATGAAGTAGGAAACAAATATTCCCTGTTTCATTCTGAAGAATTAATCTGTTGAAAAAATATTTTGTTGTGCATTAAAACATTCTCTTTAGTGAATGGATTTAATGATTTGTGCATTGTTCAGAAGTCACGTTTAGCACTATCATGTACAGTAGTAAACTGAGTTCTCAGTTAGAACTATTTTGCCATGTAAATTTAAGTAAACATTAATGATAATATAATAACCCTGTTATGAATTGTGAAACAGATAATGTTTTTAGTGTGGGACTTTTCTGGTGGTTCATATTTTATGGTCAGTGTAACCATAATTTCAGGCTTTTACCAGTCTAATCTCATCTCAGCCTCTGTCTTCATTTTGAGTCTAATAACAAATATTTAAAATGAAAACAAAGTACAAATTCTACTACTTATTTTTATGGTGCTTTGTAGGTTTTTTATACCTGTATTTATATATTGTGCTCTATACACATATAGTAGAGTGTTTAAATAATAACAATACACAAATTTATGTGTTATGTTTTATAATGAGTTCAATTTATTTTCATCTCTAAATACATATGTGATTTACATAAGATACCTCAAAAAGTTTGTAGAACTGGTGCTGTGTTAAAATAGCAGTAGTGAAAGGGAGAATATTTCACAAGTTGGGACATTGAAGAGGTCACAAAGTAGCCTCAATTGTGTTACTTCTTTTCTAATAGTATCAACTACTGTTTTTCTGTAACATTGTCAAGGTTTTATGAAGCCATCATTTAATGGTGTCCGTCATTAAACAGCATACATGTATCAAATTTTGCAGTTTACTTAAAAAATTGCCATCAGAGAGATTTATGATAAAAAAAGAAGTGTATGATTTAACTAAAATGGAAAAGAATTTGCTATTGGCCTTTTTTGTGATAGACTTTTTTTCAGAAATACAGCCAGTTAAGTAGTACCTTGGGTGGTAGAATATAGTAACCCTCACACCATCATTCTTTCCTGACTTGACAACAACTGATTTTTATTTATTTCGTCCTTGAAATCAGATTGTAAAGCTAAATGGTATAAGAATATTGATGATGTATGTCTCTGACATGGTGAAGAAGCTGAGCATGGTTTCTAAGAATGGGTTATAGGAGTGTTTCTGAAAATTATATGAACATTGGAAAAAGTATGTAACTGCTGAAGGAAATACTGTTAAGTAACATATTATTAAACTTGCATACATTTACTATTATACAATTATTCTATGAGAATGCTATTTTGTATAAGAAGAAGCTAAACTTAAATTTATTTTGATTTAGTGTTGTAAAGGTTGTATAATTCTGTTACAATATTTTTTTTACTTAAAATATGGCCGTGGGTTGATCATCTCGTATCCCTAACTTCCTGTTTTCCTTAACTTTCATTCCCTTTTCCTTAGATAGGTTCCAAAAAGAATTATGTCAGCGGCTGCCCTGGCTCCATCAGTAAAATCATGCTGGCACCTTTTAGTAATCGTTTAGAAAGACTTTTTAAAAGGACTTAATGGAGTGGGCTACTGCAGACTGTCTGTAGGACAATCCAGGGACTCTATTTTCTATCCAGGGATTCAATACAAAGCTAAACTCATGTCTGATTTGCCTGTCGGGTAAAGCTGGGCTTCCCACTACTAAAATCTGAAAATCAAAAATATTAAAAAGTTGATATTTTGGGAATTTTAAACTGGTATGCTTATTTTCTCTTTTCCTTAGAAACTGGCTAAAAATATGTTTTCTGAAAACATAATATTTCATATTTATTATCTGTGGAAAGTGTTAATCTGTAAGTAGATTTTGTATGTTTGCAGATTTTTAAAACCATGCTTCTTCAGAAATGCTTTAAAAATGTTAGAAATGTTACAGAAGATGTGTAACCTTCTAAAGCATTAAAAGATTTCTTAAACTAAAAGGAATTATCAAAGTCAAACAAGGATTGATGAGATATCAAGCATTGAAACATATATTCCTACCACTATTATGGATGGTAGCCATATTAAATAACAACCAAAAATAGAAAAATAATAAATACAAAGTCCATTATTCTACACAATTATTGTAGCTCATAATCGTCTTAGTGAAATTTACTCTAAAAAAGAAACAAAAAAAAAACATGAAATATAGTATGATATTTGATAAATATTTCCAACAAATTACCTCTTCAAAAACATTTAGAATATTGCTTTATGATCTGGAGGTAAAACACAGCATTATTATCCACAAAATATATTAAAATGCCATGGTGCTCGGTTCACTATTACAAAGGTTCTCATGTATAACAGTGTTGTTATATATGAGAACTGGTTTATTAAGTGTACCTTTGGGTGTTACAATTATCCTCACTCCACTTACTTTTATCTTTTAAAAACTACACAATGAGATATGTTCTAAGTATTGTATATCTATCAAGTTGTAAATAGATTCAGGTTACTGCATGGCCCATCATCCAACAATCAAAAATGGGATTTTTGATATTGAACTTAATGAAATATATTCACAAAAGGTTTACTCCTGCTACTAAATTGAATATTTTTTATAAGTCAGAAAGTATCACGACAAAGACCTTCTGATGTAAAACATGACATGTGCATGTGTAATTTACTCGATTCTTAGGTAACCAAAAATCATTTTGGCTAAGAACTATTGTGATGTTAATGGAAATGAATTTTCCATTCATTTTTATTCAAGTATTAAATTTATAATGCAGTATTCTCCCTATGTTCTCAGTCTTGTTTTACTAGCATAATCAATTTACTTAAATAAATTTGCTTATAAAAACCACAAGTCAAACAAAAGGAACTAAATTGCTAACACAAATTCTCATTTGTAAAATTATTTATTTTTTTATTTAGGGTGGTATATAAAATATGTTTCTGAAGTAACTATATAATTAAAAGAAGTTATGTTACTTCCTTGTAGGAAGTTCAATTACAAGAGTTGTTTGTAAGTTTTATGTCTCTGACTTCTTTATACAGGCTGTCTATAGGAATGTAGTGCAGTTTGAGAGTATATTAGACAACAGTCTGATTTGCACTAGTCTTGAGTGTTCAGATATTGTTATTGTTAGTATGGCATGTATTTCTATTTGAATTTCTTATTGTGAACACAGTGAATATTTACAGGCATTAAAAGATCAAGATTTTGAGAGTTCCCAGGGAAATGTCTCCTACTCCCTTACCATTGTATGAGGTCTGTTAAAAATATATTTACTCTTTTGTGTTAAAATAAAAATATTTTGCTTATTAAGTTGGAACTCTTATTATTTTTCAGATTATAATTCTTGTGACTTAACAGACTGTTCATAGTGATTTAAGTACAGTTCATTCTTAAAGGCATTTATCTGTGACATAGGATTTTTATTTTATCCTCTGGGCTCTCAAGTCATAATAGTTTCAGGGTTTTACCATTGTAATTGACTTTCATTACCAATACTACAGCCTTAAGAATGTCAGATTCACTGTTAGTACAATTCATTATGCCCTGCATGATGTCATTATTAAGAGCTGTTTCTATGCTGTTGAGAGGAGCAAAGGTAAAAACTTTGCAGCTACCCTGTGCATGTCCAATATATCTGTTAAAGTTTTATGCTGAACCTTTACTACTATAAATATTATCAATAATTTCTTGGATAGTGTGTCAACAATTACACTTGATTAAATCCCACAAAAACTATAAACATTTCAGCTAGATAAACAGTCTATTTAAGATTGATTACTCGCTTCAGTCTTCTTTCTTTTAATCATCATTTTTAGCTTTGTAATCTCCCCTATATAATCATTGCCATATGCTTCCTGAATCTTATGTATTGTTTCAGCTCAGGTATCACTGAGCTTATGACAAAACTTGACTGAGCAACTTCATTCAATGAATTCTGTTATCACAAAATAATTAGATGAAAAATACTTTACACAATTATGGACAAAGACTGTAGGGTCATGGTTGGCTTTACTAACTAGCTAGTAAAAACCAGTTGCTTCAGCCAGGTAAACTATAGCACCGTGTTTAGTCCTGTCTCAGAATACCCAAGAAAAAGCTAAGGTAGTTTACTTCTCAAACAAATCTCAGTACATATGATGGTGCAGTTGCTCATGTCAGTCCAGAAGTATAGTGAGGCCAAGTTGGTTCATAATGCTAAGTACAGCTATCAGCACTACTATAGAAAATCTGCTGAACCTATGTTCAGCAGATTTCTTGCTTTGCAAGAAATCTCTCCAATCCTAATTAAAAATTGACCAACAGAAAAGTATTGGATTTACAACTGTACACAAGGAATCTAGTAAAAAAATTAGTATTTTACCATACTTAGTGACAGTTTAACAATTAGGGATTACATATTATTAAAGTAGTACACTTTGTTAACCACTCTCAGTTGTAATAATGACTATATTTTCTATGCAGGTTACATGAACTTACAAGATACTCGTTTACAGACTTCCAAAAATCCAACAGATCATCATGAAATTTCTTTCTAAAAACTAAAAAACAAAACACATATAAAGTCATAAGAACCTATTTGGATAGGATATATTTTCAGAATTGATTTTCTTCCTTTTTTATACTATTAGGTATTTTTATTAATAATGTTTTAATTGTAATATGGATAATATGTCTTCAAGCCTTAGATCTATATGTTACTGTCATGAATGTAGTTGTAGTTTTCAGTTGAAAATTATGTACAATATTTTATAATAATGTTCCAATCTTTTTCTTTTAAAATATGAAAAGATAACAAAGACTTGATCGACATTACATTTAAAAAGTAATTTTTGCTTAAGACAAATCGTTTAATAAAATACTGCATTTAAAATGTTTCAAGGATTAAAGGTAAATCTGAAGACAAAACTTATATTTTTTTTATGTGGTCATGGTATACTTAATGTGTTGTATTTATGAACGCCATATCAGTCCCAGTTGCATTTGATAAAGAGAGAATACTGCATCACCCATCAGCTGACCTCTAGCTTAAAACAAATCATAATTTTATAATAATTTTTTTTTTATACAAAATTATCTTGTATAATAAAACTGTAAATTGAATTTTTTTAATGCAATTAAGAATGCATGTCATTGAGAAAGAATTATGAAATATACCTTTTGTGTTGTATAAATATGAATGTTGAATGAAATAAAATTTTTTTTTTCAAGAATTGAAATTCTGCAATCTAAAATTTATTACTAATTTTGAACGGTGATGTAACAAAATAATTGAACCTAGAGAAATTTTTGTTATTGCAATTACCACCGCTTTCATTAGAACGCACAATGCTTCTGGAACACATATTTTGTAACAGTATTGTTTCTTACTATTTGGCCATGGTAAAGAGTGTTTTTTTTCTTTTTTTTGGAAAAAATTCTTTTATCCACATTTATTATTAAGTTTAAAATTATTATTGTCATTATAACATTTTTTAAGTTAACATTATGTTGTATAAGCATGAATTTTGACGTCAGAAATCAAAATAAGGTACTGGAATGAAAAAAAATTGTTATATGTTTGAAGCAATTTCAGAGACCTATTCTGTTCTTCATTGAATATTTATTCAAGAATTTTTATCAGTTTTTGATATTTGCTGTGTGAAGTTTTCTGGTATCTTTTTACACGGAATATAGTTTTGGTTAATGGAAAAGATATGCACGGTTACTGTTATTTAACCTGTCTCATGCTGCAATGTTAATGACTTGAGTTAGTCATTGGAACAGACATTCTGGTCGAAGTCAATTTTTTAAGCTTTTTCTGTAGAAGAATTAAAAAATCCATTATAAACTAATAGTAAAACTGAACAAAGAACATAACAATTTATAATATGATCCTCTCATTATATCTTCACATTATAAACTTGTCATTTACTTCACCAGACAATCTTAAATAACTTTGTACTCTACTTTTGGCTTTCCATTATTATTAAAAAACTAGAATTCTCATTAATGTTCTGTTAATAATGTTGTCATAGATCATACTTAGTGCTGATTGCATTTTACAGAAAATAAAAGTAAATTTTCAAGGTATTTGGTAAAAACTGTAAATGTTACCCAGGATTTCTTTTTAATTCCTAAATCTACAATATCTGCATTTATTTTTTGTATAAGCTTCCCTTGTTTATATTAGTTTGATTGTGATATCTTGTTTATTCTTCCATATTTAGTAATTATACTAATGAAATGAAATTCCATAACTTTTATTTCTGTGATTAATTTTCTTATTTATGCTCCTTTCTGTTAGATTTCATTTACTGTAAATTTTAAATGGAATTTCCCCACTTCTGGCAATGAATATATACATTCATTTTGTCTTGAAACTCATTCCTAGCTTTAGCCAAATTAATGATATCATAAACGAATTTAGTTTTTGCCCTGGATTATTTCTTCAGCCTCATATTTATTTTTTAGTCCCATTTTTGCTTGTGTGCATAAATTAAACAGCACTGAGATAAGGCTCTATCTCACTCCTTTCTGAATAGCAGGTTGCCTTTCTTCATTTCTAGTTAATTAATTAATTTAACTATCATGTTTTTGTACCTTGTCCTTGTTTTTTTCTCAAAATTTCAATCGTATTTTTCTTAAAATCTTAAAAATGTTTTATTATGGTATACATTATTAAATGATTTTCAGTACCTACAAGTATATTGTACTTAGGTATTTTCATTCAGTTCATCTTCTTAAATTACACTGTGTAGTAAAATAGTTATTTATGTTCCCTTGCTTTTTCTGAAATCATATAGTTTTCTGGTTTTCATATAGTATACTATCTAAATTTCATTCTATTTTTCTATAAATTATAAATAAATTGGAAGCATATGATGTTTAACTTATATTGGGGCAGATTTACTTGCTATTATTCACTTTGATATTATAAAAATTATAATGCTTCTGATGAATCTTAAATTGTTTTTCCACTTCCTAAGTATTTTACACTAGTGCAGACTACAATGCCTGAACGCTATAGTAAATCTAATAGCATCTTCAGTTCCTAGAGCCTTATTATTTAAATTTTTCTAGGGTCTGTCAAATTTAGATTCTAGTATACATAGTCTTCTCTGAAATGATTTCTTTTTCCTACCTTTGGACTTCATTTGATAACTTCCCTTCAGTGTATTCTGGCCACATATGAGCTCTTGATAACTGTCTGACAACTGTCTGTCAAATTTAGATTCTAGTATACATAGTCTTCTCTGAAATGATTTCTTTTTCCTACCTTTGGACTTCATTTGATAACTTCCCTTCAGTGTATTCTGGCCACATATGAGCTCTTGACAACCAGTATCCTATCTTTCCTTATTTTATTCTATACCTTTTTTTTAATTTCCTGTTATTATATTCTTTTATATTTTATTACATACTACATCGATGTTAACTGTAATAATTTTTTTCTTCACTACTACTAGTTATGTTAATTCTATTTCTTATCTAATGATACAATTTTCTACCTTCATTGACATTTTTGGTTTTATATTTTGAATAGTCATCAATCTATTTTAATGTTTCTCATCCAAGATTTACTACTGGTTGTTACCTTGCCATAGTCTCCTCTTCATTTTAAATGTATCTTCTCTAAATTGACTTTTATAGTAATTTGTAGTCCTATACCTGTGGATTATTCATATTTTAACTACATATTCTCGTACAGTCTCTCGCTCTTTCACGATCTCCTCAAACCTACTTCTTAATTCTAAATTAAATTATTCATTTACGCTCAGTGAAAAATTCTAAAAGTTCAGTTTCTTTTTTTTTCTTTGAACTACCCGTATGCCCAACTTTTCTCCACTACCATGTTTCCCTTACAAAACCATTCTAGTTCCACATTTCAGTAGGTTACTGAATTGAATAAAAAAAATTAAGAACACATTCCCCCAAAAATGTTTTGTATAGTTTTGTGGCATTCAGCAACAAATATTCAAAGTTGTAAGTTTTTGTTGTTGAAGCCCTTGACAACTACTGAAAACACTGCTACTCAGTAAAGGAAATAAATAAGGCTAATTAAAATGAACGTGAGATTTTTTCATAGTCATTGCTACTGTCTGATAAGATCTATACAGTATTTAGAGTTTACCAGGGCTCGATCCCAGCAACATTAATCTTGTTTATGAAAAAAATTTCTTTGTTGATTCCAGATCCTATTGAGGATCAAGTACATGTAGTTAACCGATTCCTTTGTGTTAAAGGAGAGACAACTGCTTAAATCTTTGGTGACCTTTTTATCTATAGAAAAGCTATTATGAATGTACATAATATAAGGGGAGTGGATTATATTTAAAGTGAAAACAAGTGGACTGGAAGGCCTAGTTTCTATAGCACAATTTTTATAATTTTTAAAAATATCCTCTCATTTATCTACTAGGTGTTATGTCTACAATTTGGGAAAATGGTTTCTATGAATTTTTTTACACTATACGTACTGAGTGACATGCTTAATGAAATGTGTTTCCTTTTGGTACCAGGTTTATCATGGATTGATTTTTCCCATTTTCTGTTTTTACTGGAAGTGGTATTTAGGAATATAGTATTATTCTGAAAATGCTATCTACTATGACAGTAGGTTCGCCTCATATTCTAACGAATTTTTAACAGATTAACTCTCTTTATTAAATAATTAAATAGAATTATTTAATTATAACTTAATATTTAATTATAATGCACCTGTTTTAACTTTTTTTACTTTTCTTCAAGCTTCACTCCTACATCAGTCCTTTCTATATATTCAGTCTCTCTCATATATTTCAATAATTCCTCTACTCTGATCAGTATATCATTAGCAGATGATTCTATATTACTAAAATCTTAGTTAGAATCGCTACGCTGTTCTTAACATCTTTTACAATTATAATTATCTTGAATTCAGTTAGTGGCTGTGTACTTCATTTTTACCATCTACCTGTTCTGCTTATTCCAAGCTTTTGACACAATATTTATGAATCCTTTAAATTTTTTTCATCCAATCTATGAGTGTTTCTTTTATTTGTATATCTATTAACCCTCTGTTTGTCATAACGACATGGATGATGGCTGTTTATAAGTTTGTCCACTAGATATATTGTTATAAAAATTAATTTTTCTTTTTATTTAAAATTATGATATATATTAAAAAAAGGTTTTTAATTTTTATTTAATGATTGATTTTTTTCAATCCAAAACATTATTTTTGTATTTATTCATTTATAATAGTTATTTGCTCACTGTACATCAGAATAATATACTAAAATAAGTTTTTAACTTTTATATAGCTTGTATCATATTCAAACAATTATTTTAATAATTTTAATTATCATAAAATGAGTAGGATAATAACAAGGAGTTAATAATAAAAAAATTAGCCTGAGCGATATCAATAGTAATAAAATGGCAAAAGTGTGCAGATCTTAGTTCTCATTTTAAGAAGATTTTAAATTAACAAAAAAAAGAAGCATTATAGAGATGCAGTTCATGAAAACAACTCTTACAGCAAAAAGTGGAGTATAGATTTTTTTGTTTATTTAAAGATCTGTAACTTTTTAATTTAAGAAATATTCTTAGTTCCTTAGAAGAATATTCTTTATTGTAGAATTGTATATGGCATTGTAGAAAGAAGTATATGGCTTAATGACTAATTAAGGATTAGTCATTAAGCCATCATTTTTTAATTACATTTTTTATTTAACAATTTTTATTGACAATTAAATTGAAATGTTTTAGTGAATGGTTTTCTATAAATAAGTGAATGAAGAAAATTTAGTTTAAATATATCTTAGTGGGAGATGTTTGCCACTTCTTTGAATTTTAAAGCCCAATAAATAAAGATATACACTTATTTTATTAAATATGAAACATTAGTATTTGGTAGCTTGTAACTACAGTACTTTATGTCTTTTAATATAAATTAATATATATAACTTTGGGAGGAAAAATGGATTTTCCTGCAGTACATTTTATTTACTCAGTGATATCAGTTCTTTTTGTATAATGTACATTAATTTTTTGTCAATTTGTGTCCATTGTTTGTGTCAGTTGTCTTACATAGATGACATGCTTCAGTCAGGGAAAAATGACGTAAAGACTGTTGAAGTTAATAAATTAAGTGCTAGATGTCTGGGTGTAATATGTTAATGTATGCGATATTTATTTTTAAATTTGAAACTATACTTTTTTATTTAAGAGATCCCTGAGTTCTGGTTTGCCATGAACAGCTCATACAACAGAAAACATATCCTTCTTCCTCTGTTTTTTGTTTGGTTTTAAAAAGTCCTCATAATTTGAATTAATTTCCACTAAAGAACTGCGCAAAGAATGTATTTGAATTCAAGACATAAGATCTGAACTTCATATATTGTATAACTATAATTTTGGTCATGCATGGAGTTCTACAAGTCACTTGTAATTTTTAAGGAAGTGGATCCAAATTCTGACAGTCTGTTTTATGAATAGATGAACGGTGTTTTAAACTTAATTGATGTGAAACCATCATAATTGTGTTTACTGGTTGGACATAAATCATGAAGTAATGCACTACAAGTTCAATGTGTCTTGTTTTACAGTTCAGAAAGAAATTTCAAGAAATGGGTTAATTAATAGAACCTTAATTTTTTAAAGGAACTGTCACCTCATTAGGATTCTTAGAGATCTTGCAAGAAGCGGTGATACGAACATGGAGACTGTCATGATCATTAAGTTTTTATACAGTAGCGAGATGAAACTTCTACTCATTTTGAAACAGAAGTTTAGTTTCTTATGAATGAGAAATTTATTGAGGAATTAGATGTTGCAGAACAATCAGTCGGCTGCTGCACTTGTATGACTTAATACTATGTAATATTGCTGTGAAGTATGGTTTTAAGAATTAACTGTTTTCTTTGCTACAAAAAGCCTAAGTAAATTGAAAAAAATCTGAGAATGAATTTTATTTAATCAATGGTAAATACCTTATTGTTTATGTGAAACAGTTGTAATTGCACATAATATTGGAAATGGAGGCTATTTTGGATGGTTTCATTAATTAAAGAAATATAAGTAAACGCACATTAAAATAAGATGTTATTTTTAATGCTTATATCTTGTCGTTTTTAACTTAGATTTTTTGTACATAAACCCTTATTTTTTTAATTTTGAGGAAGTAATAATGTTTTAAAATATCTACTGCAGGAAGCATCTGTACATTCTTGCACTCTTGATATTTTATTAGGAAGAGAATTGAATTAATGGAAACAAGTAAACCAAATAAATGCTCAGTAACTACAGAGAGCTAACTAATTAATAATGACAAAAATTCAACAATAAGCTCAAAATGTGGTAAAAAAAAAGAAACTAATATTAATAAATAAATATCATTAAATGATGTCATACAGACATGTACTTTCTAGTGACATGTTCTATGTCTATAACTTTTCTGTAATTGCATAATCTTCTGGCTAAAAGCTTGAATTACTATAAATGTAGTTACAGTTGTAAAGACTATTATAGAACTTCAGCAATACATGAGAATTAGAGAGTAACTCGTGAGATCAACTCTCAGTGCCATTAGAATTTTACTGACTGTAGTTTTTAATTCTTTAAATATTTAATTAAATTTAAACAGTTTTAATTCCATTGAATTATTAATTAGTCTGTTTCTTACAAAAAAAAAATTTATTAAATCTGTTTCTTTATTTGTTTATAGTATGTTCCATGATAACTTTTGTAATAAATGTGAATTGATTTTAATGAGCCACTTGAATTGTGTATTATGTAGAACACTATTAGCTTAAGAATAGTAAATAGACACAAAGAACCACTTCAGTATTCTATTTGAAAACTGAACACAATGAGTTTGGTAAAGATAATTGTTTTTATATAACATGAGGTAAAAGAGCTTGTTTAATGTACTTAAATATGATAAATCGGATTGAATATTTTTTATAGAATAACGAACTCTATTATTATAAATATCGGATCCATATACTTTAACAGTAACAGATATTATTATATGACTATTAGTTTTATTAAATTATTGACAGTAAATTACAATTTTCAATTATAAATTAAACTTCCTTATAGTAATAAATATATTCAAGAAAACTACCTGTTCCTGTCAATTTTTATTTTTAAAAAAATTTTGTAATATCTCCACATCTCTTAATTGGTAATTATTAATGAGACAGAATATCTCCTTAAAAATTAATTAAATTCGCTATAATATATGAAAGCTTATCATTATTAACTGGTATTCACTGTATATAGATAAGCTTGTTTACAGGGGGGATGGGAAGGTTCTACTCTACAGTAAATATTACTGTTTTACATTTAATTATAAGACGATTATTTTCATGTAACATGACATAAACTCTGAATTCACTCATACCATGGCCATAATTACATTTACTTAATGATTCATGGTTGAGGAAGAAAACATTTGCAGTGTTTTAATATTGATGTTTATTAAGATTTTCTTACATAAATTAAAAAGAGAGCAATGAGAATTTTTAAGAATGTTTTTTGGGTCTCATTAATGAAAAACACAGTTTTACTAACCAAAAAGACAAATGTTACTATTCAGAGTGTAGTTGTAAGGTTACAGTTTTTGTTTCTTCAACATTTAACTGAACTTAAATATAATAAATTCTTATTTGATCAATTTGACAATCTATAAATTTTTTTTAAATTTTAAAGATCTACTTAATTGTATTTTTTTTCTTGTGTTGGCTTTATAGATGAAATTCCTTAATTTTTTCTTTATCAGAATTGACAGGAACACTAAAAAAATGTATTGACTAAACTGTTGTATAAGTAGTCTGAGTTAAATAACAATCTAAAAAAGATTATCATAATACAATTCTTTAATTAAGTTAAGGGTTTCCTAACATTGTATTGAGCCAATAGGACTGGTTAAACTGGCTAAAATTTAATGACTACAGTTATTTAAAAGTGATTTGGTTCTAAAAGTAAATCTTTTTGATCATAAATGAATCATGTAATCTGTTTTGTAACTACAATATTGTTTTTTTAACAGATTGAGGTTCTGCTAATGTGATTTCAAGACAGTGGGATCGCTTAAAACAACTCTTACTGAAATAAGCCGCTTTTACCCGCTTTTTGTGCTGTTTGCTTTCTTTTTTGCAAAAAAATTAATTTAGTTTTGTTTAAAAAATAAATTTGCAGTAATAAAAATTACATTTTTCATTTATGTCTAAAAAATGGCAAAAACACCTTTGCTGATTTTAATTTAAGTTAAACTATGATAACTGCATCCTAACTCAAAATATTGCAAGGGGTGCCACTATCATGATATATTAGTGAATTATCAGTTTATTTAAAAATATAGGTGGGTAATAAAACAAATAATGGTCCATAGTTTGTTCATTTACAGATAAAAAATAAAATAGCTATTTTGTACTCAAGTACATTTTGATAACTGGATTACAATTTGTCTTATTAAGTGGTCCCACCATCATGATAAGTTAGTGGATCCTTCATTTTTTTAAATGGAACTACAATGTTCAGTGTTGTATGTATAGTTCTAATTCTAAACGGTATGATTTATACATTTTCAAAATTGCTCAATTTCTGTTTGTGTGTGCTGTGTGTATACATTTACGCACATGCATGAATGTGTAATTATTCTTATATATTATCTATGCATAGCATAATTTATACAAATTTTATCGTTTCTTTATTCTTATAAAATAAGTCACTTAAATTACTGTATTACTATGTTGAGTTATTAGAATATTTAAATTTATCTTAAATGATGATTAAATTTAAATGTCGTGTTGAAGAAATAAGTCTAATAGGTTTCCCCCTATACATTTATTTATTAGTTGCTGAACAAAACCTTTTTGAAAGGTATTAAAAATTATGATATCACCTTAAATAAATGTTTAAATGTGAACATGTTACAAAATAATTACATTTGTCATGGTTGTGAACTAAACTTTTGTTTTCTAATAAATATTCAGATTACCTTTCAGTCACATCTAATTATGTTTGAATTACCATGAAGATAATTTGACTTGGATTAATATAAGGAATTTGAAAGTCTTTCGTACTGTCATTTATTTACACTCTTAAAAAGGAAAAAATATTTTTGTGTACATTGCTTGAATCAGTTAAAATAATAAAATAAACTTAATTCTAAAGAGTTTTGAATTTTGGATACGTGTTTAGGTTTCCATAGACTTTTTGAATAATTTCTTACATTATTCTTACAATTGAACTTCAGTCCCATTCTCAAACAACTTTTGTTATTCCTTACAAGTTATGAGTCATCTGGATAAGGAAAGGGATTAGTTTTATAATTGTTTCAGTAATTTTTTAATTTATTAGTAGAAAAATTAATTTAAATTAAATACTATTAAAACATTATTAAAAAACCTTGTGTGTGTAACTAGACGACTTTTTACCCATTTCATTATGAAATTATTTTTTATTTATTTATTTTTTTTTTTGAAAAGAAAGGTTAACATGAGTTTTAGATCATATAGCTTCTGTTATCATTAAATATAACAAATTACTTGTTCTGCATAGTTTAATTATTTAAAAAATTAAATTCAAGTTTTCTAGCCAGTTTCTATGTTAGTCTGTGAGGTTAAAAATGTCTGCAGACATAAATGATCTACGATTCATTAGTTTTTAAAAAGACCCACAATTGCAGAAAGGAGAAGAAGCCTGTCTCCTTTCTACAGTATCACAGCACTACATTCCATGTACTGTTACTGATCTCTTCAGTTGTGTCCAAAGCTGTTGTGGAAGGGAGAACCCAGCTGGCCTCATAATTGGATCAAATGATACACTAACTTTCACTTTTAGTATATCAATTTATTCCAAATTATTTGAATGTTTCTCTTTTTAAAACTCTGATTTATATTAATCCTTGTGATATTTTACCCTCAGTTGTTTTCATTACAAATAAATTAAACTGAATTAAGCTTTTTTTAATTTTACTTGTTGGGGTTAAACCACTATTAATTAATAATCCATGTAATATAAAATTCTTTAGATAAATTTTAAAGGGCTGATTAATACTCACATATAGTTGTAGCCTACATGTCATTCCTGGTATGGTATTTGAGTCAGTTTTATTCTCTTCAAAAAATATTTTGCTATTTTCCTTTCTTTGTCACTCACTTCTGGAAACTATCCAGAATTAATAAACTTTTTTCTTTGCCCAGTTTTCGTCTTTTATCTGTTTTTGCTGTGACATTCAATTTTTAAATGGAGTTTACTCCAAAATAGAGCCAAGTTGGAAGCTGCTATTTTGGATTTAAATTAGAACCCCTTGCATCACCCTGCAAAAGAGCATCACTAAATTCTGTTGTAAGCTGACCACCTGCCCTTGTAAGACACACTTCATATCCAGTCATATATTTTCATTTTAATTATGAGGATCAATTAATTCATATGACGTTCAAGAAATCTGATATTCGTAGTGATTAGTTGATGTGCACTCTAAAATCTGTAAGCAGTACTATTCCTTCGTTGTATAGTAAATGTACCTTAGCTTGTTACATCTTTGTATTAATAAGCCAGAAATGTGTACACTAAGGACTAGATGTTGGCTGGGAGAGAGATTGTGAAGGATCTTTCAGCATTAAATATAATTAGTCCAATTGAAATTATCAGATTGATAAATACACTTAATAAATGTATGAATCTTATATACATATTTTTTTCTCTTGCCATATTTTTGAGTATTTATGACATTACTCGCTGATTTGTTAAATTATAGGTCAGTTGGAATTGATTTTATGAAAATATTATTAGTGGAATTACAGAATCCATTCAGGTGTCATTTTGTTGAAAAAGGAAAATAATTTTTGATCAAGTTTGGGTATGTGCCTGAAAGTTGTCACATTCTATATTTGGCTAAAGAGAAGTGAGGAGAATGCTTTCATTTTGAGCATGAAGTTCAAACTGCATGGAATTCTGAGATATCCTTAATAACAGTTCCTCCAAATTTGATGCTGCTACATTTTTCTTATAGTTTTTCATTAAAGATCTAGTATAGTTTTATCACTGGTCTTGCCAAGGTAAAGATTCAATCTCACTCATACTACAGAAAAGACACTGGATAAATTGAATCAAGTTTTGCAAGAAATTTATTTTAGGAAAGATTATTGCCATATTTCATCAAACAAAATGACTTTTTCACCTACTTAATTTTTTTTTTTTTTTAAATAAGGTTGAAATTATTATTTAATGTTTAAATAATAATAAGGTTGATATGTATTTGTTATAAAATTTTTTTCATATTATCAGAATTGTAAAGCCCTTCTTGAATTATCTATATTCAAAATATTTATGATAATAAAATATTTAGGAAAAGACTAAACACTTTATTACTTTGCAAGTCTTTCTAACCGTGCAGGAGATTTCCTGCCCAGAGTTGGCATACCCCTAAATTCTTGTTGTGTTATGTCCCTGATCAGTGTGACCCCAGATCTTGGAGTTACACTATTTTCTCTTATAGTAAATAAATAATTACTGATTACTTAAACTTGAGTTAATCTTTTGAATTGCGTTATATTATTTATGATAACTTTGATTAATTCTTTATCATTTTATTTATTTTGAATGAGAAAAAAAATTAAAATTACTCAATTTTATTTATGATGTAACTTATTTATTTCTGAAGGAAAGGTAGTTGATCAAAAGAAACTTATTAGATTTCTTTATATTACTTGTAAAAATAGATTTTATTTGCAATGTAAAGTATTTATTTTGTTACCTCAGTTGATAATTTTTGTTAACATTTTGAGCACAATTTTCATAAATGGATTTTATTTATCTTTATATCATATTTGAATTTTTGTCATACCATTCAATTTTGATAGGCTTTAATCGCAGGCCAGAGTAATCAATGGAGTTCCTTGGCTACAATAATACAGAAGTCATATTATTAGCTGAAAAAGTTTCTTTACTGTCTGGCAAGGGAAAAATCATGTTGAAAAGACCACCATTACTTATTAGAATTGTCTTCTGAAAGCACAGTACAACTTCCATTTAATTATACCAACTGATTTTCTTAATTCTATTTATAGTAATTGTTTATTTTAACTCCCAAAACTGGAAATTCTTTTATGGATGTTTTGAGGCCAGTTGCAGGAGAGTGGAAGTTTTACTCATTGTGTCAGTTAAGCAGCTGCTTCTTCTCTGGTTGCTGGATCAGGACTCTTTAATAAACTGATGACAGACATCTGTTTTGTATTAACTGAAATCATATGTTAGGTTAATGGCCTACAGTCTTCGGTCAGTCTTAGTTTTTATATTAGTAAATGATGGTTTGTAGTAGTGTGTTTTGTCAAATTGTTTCAAAACATTAACTGCAGTACAAGTACTCATATTTATTGTTCAGAAATTTTCTGCTGCATCATGAAGAAGGTGCATTGTGGTAGTAGAACAACATTGGAACACTTTCAATGGTTATTAATCTTGGTTTAATTTCTTGAAAAAATGGATATACATGAAAATCATGTTTTTAAATCAAGTTGTTCTATAATTACATAGATACCAGTAAATGGCAGAATATTTTAAAGTATAATTTACGGCCTACAGGAATCTGTTAAAAATATCTAAATACATTTTAGGCCTGCTGACTATCTGTCTAGTGTAAAAAATAATTTTAATTTTTCTTAAGTCGGAGATCAGTCAGTATTGTACTACATCATATTTGTTTTATTATCCACTGCAGAGCTGTTTCATTATTGCATTTTATTTTTTTCTGTTATCTCTAAATTTTTGCTTTTTAATTCTTTTATAGATGAACCTTTAATTATATTCCAGTGTGATATAAAATTGTCTCTTTCTAGGAGCTTTTTTCTAATTATGTTTTCTATGATTCAAGTCAGACATTAGAATCATTGAGTTTAATTTTAATGAAATGATCATGCATTGATTAATTACAGTATAAACCAGATGTTCTATTTAAGTGTACTTCTGAATAATACATTATTTTGTCTTTAAGTTTCCATCAAATTAAAAATACATCTGAATATTTAAATGTGATGTTTAGAATAAAATAATTGAAAACAGAAGAGAGAATTGAAAAATTACATAGAGTTTTATTTTTATTTACAGTATTTAGATTTTAGTTGTTTATACTAAATGATGTAATCTTAAAATAATTTTTACCACTCTATCCTTATCACAGTTGTCAGTTTCTGAAGTTGATGTAACTTCACTGCTATTTTCATTCTCATTTAATTTTGAAAAAACCATTTAAAGGAAAAACCAGCATTGTTATTCTGACCCAAGCTTTACAGCTACATATTCTACCTTTTATAATTTTTTTTAAGACATCAGTTGCTAATTCTTTACCCAATAAAGTCAATGCTGTGCTGTTACCCACCATACAATAAGTGTGTCCAATGTTCTACACTGATTGGTTCATTAGATATAGCTTTGACTTTTGGTATTATTCTTACTTCATATCCTTTTATTTTCAAGATTCTACTCCCTAAGACATTCCAGTGTCATACAACCATCAGTTTGTAAGGGATCCTTTTTTTCTGTTTTGCCTTAAACCCAAAAGCTATATCATCATTGATGCCAGTTTTTATTTTGCCATTTGATCTAATTTAAAACTTATCCTTATTTGCCTACATTACATCAGCTCAGTAAAACTAAAGATTATCATTGAATTTTTTCTGAGAGATGATTGTAAGAGCATCAGTCATCATGTTATGTTGCTTAATTTCAAAATTTCATTCATCAATATCCTTGTGAGCATCCTAAATTATTCAGCTGCTTGGTGATTTGTTAGCAGAGTGAAAAATATACTGTTACTTAAGAGATTGGTTTACATTATTAGTTTTTAACAAACATTGTTTATTATTTAAAATATCTCAAAAAATTAATTTTTTCTGCTTATAAAACCCAAATTAAATGAAAATGAGTAAAGATATTATTAAAAGTTACACTTGTACAATAATTGTCATCAATTTTTTTGTACACTGATAACTAGATTTACTTATGATGCAGTGGTGGCTAGTATATAAGTTATAGCCTACTTATTTTAAACATTCAGTGATATATATTAAATTTTGAGGAAAAATTTTGTATCATTTTTATGTAGAATAATATTCTGTTAACTTATATACAGGAACTACCAGATAAACTTAATGAATAGACAATCATAATGTTGTTTTTTAATTCATATAATGAAGATGTCAGTAGTAATAATAAAATAGTATTAAGCCCTGAGCATATATTGAAATAATGAACATTAATTTTATTCGGTGGCTTTGCTCTCATAGTTATATTTTAAAGAAATTGTGTTAATTTTGTAACTGTTACAGGTACATTATTCAGTACATAATTTTAATATGTTATTTATTTGATTAGCGATCGATAAACACGGATAATATAACTTATTCTATGTTATATAGTCTTTGCTTGCTGACTCCCATATAATTCTGATAGTCTGCATTAAACATGTGATTTAATATATGAACTAGTAAAATTGTTTACTACAGCTTAAATATCTTATTTGTTCAGATAAATATCTCAGGCTAAATGTGTACCCAGTAGTGAAGGTTTTCCATATTAGTAAGACCTAACTTCATCACATTAGTTATTAAATATAAAGAAAAGGTTATAGTATATTTACATAAAATGTGAGGAATATTATGAATAAAGTGTTATCTTTATCAGGGACTAATAATTTTAAATTTAGGCGTCAATTTTACCATATGTCAAATATGCATTTTCTGTATGTTTAGTTAACAATAAAGCAAAAATGTTCTCCCATAATTCAATACTTTGTTTGTTGTGCTCTATTTTAAATGCCATTGAACTTCCATTATTATTGTTTATTATTCATTTATTTATGTTTTTAATGATCTTTTTTTTTTTAAGAGTATCTATAAATATTAACGTAAAAGAGTAAATGAGATTCTTTTAAATTATTTTTTATGGTTTTTATTGTGTTGTAATATAGCAGTCTTCATGATATAAAATGTTTTTTTATAAATTATTCATTGATTCTTTTAAATTGTTAAACATAATGCAAAGAGTTGCAGTTTGAAATGTTAAAACATAGAGGCAAAAGCTGTTTATTAGGAAAGTTAATCCTGTATTCCATGCGAATACCTTTTAACCTGTTCTTCCTGTTTTCTTATTTATTTATAGTTTTTTATTATTACTTCTCCATTTCCTTACCTTGATCAATTGTAGGTGAAGAAGACAAAAGACGAGTCGCGAGCAGTCTACCAAAATTACCTCTTTTTTTTTCTTTTTTTTTATTAAATACCGATACTGACATGTACCTTTCTTTTTCTCTTTTTCTACCTTCTTTCTTTCTCTTTCTTTCTTTCTTTCTCTCTCTCACTCTCTCTCTCTCTCTCTCTTTCTTTGTCTTTCTCTCTCTGTTTCTTTCTTTCTCTTTCTTTCTCTTCCCCCTATCTTTTTTCCTTGTTTATAGTACGTAGTGAAATGCGTGATAGTAGCAATAAAGACGATCGGGAATATCATGCTGGTAACATACCTCCTCCAATTCATGTTTGCTGTCATAGGAGTGCAACTCTTTAAGGTAATATATTCCCATACCTTAATTAAACCTACTCTCTGCTTGCTGAATGGGTGTAGGTGTACGCTTGCTTTGCGCATTATGTACTGCATGATACTTAACATAATAGTATTTAGTGATTTACTTAATTTTAATTATTTCTGCTATTGTTACTTATTTATTTTTTGTATTTTCATTAGTATTTCATCATATATAAGTTTATTAAATGACACATTAGTATTTGTTATCTGATGATAACTACTCATTTTCATCATTCTCTGTAAACTTTAAACGGTTAGAACAAAATAGTTTTTGATGTAATTAGGAATTTTTTTTACTGTTCTACTCAGTTTTAGTTGTGATATAGCACAAAATAACTTTGTGTAGTATGAATTATTTGTAAACAAACATAGAAAAAACTAGTATGCCTTACTGAATTTTCATGTGATTAATATTTGTAAGTATCTTTTAGGTTAAAATCTATAAAATATTATGGGATTTCTCTTTTTCTTGTTTTTAGTATATTTATTATTTTAATATGTTATTGTTAATCAAGACCAAGTTCTTTGAATGCAATTTTTTAAGTATTATTCATTAAATCATACTTTACAAAACACAAACCTTCAAGAAGAAAAAAATGCTAGAAAGTTACTGAAATTTTTGAATGAATATTTAATGTCTATTAAGGTGTGCATGTGTGTTGTGTGTGTGTGTGTGTGTGTGTGTGTATGTGTACATTAACTTATGTCAAGATAATTGTTTTTGGAAATGATGTTATTCTTAAATTCTATTAGTGAACTAAAATTAATTAATTAATAAATTGTACAAAAATGTACTAATTGTTAAATTGCATAGTATTATCATCTTCATGTTTATATGATATTTTTGCTGAAGTATGTGTCACATAGTCAGGGCGAGTTGTAGGCATTAATTACTATCATACCTACTTTAATAGCAAAGATGACTGTTGAATGATTAGCATGACAAATTTGTTTAAACCTTTTTTATAAAACCAGATTTAAAAATAAATAATTTCTAAATACTTAAAATCAGAATTCTATATATTTAGAAAAAATCAAGTTTAAATTTGAAAAAAAATTGTAATTATACTGATAAGGTGAAATTGGCTAAAACCTTCATAGAAAACTGATTCTCCATGTAAGAACAGTGTGCACAACTCGCACGTACACATAAGCATAACATATACATGCATACTTTCACATAGTTGTAAAACTGCAGAAAATTTATTTTGAGTTAGTTAATTATTATTGTATATAAAAGATCTCAGTAAAAAACAGTGCTTAATTAGATTATTTTGATAATTGTACTTAGTGCAGTAATAAACAACTAAAATATTTTAAGAAATAACAGTCAGACATTGTTATTTTGTTTTTGTGTAAAGACAATCGGTTTATATTTTCTTACCTTTATTTACTTTATAAGTATAGGTAGAATCCTAGAAGTTATCATATGATTTTACATTTTTTCTTCTAAAATGTATGCAGTAGTACATGTAATAGTTATTATGGTACTTATATAATTGAAAAAAAAAAACATCATTTGGTTAATATTATCTGTAATTATTTTGAAACTCTTTTAGTTTGAATAGAATTCTTCTTCATTTGTTATTGATACTTCTGTTACTATTATAATTATTACTACTATACTCTTGGTGGTAGTAAACCACCACCACTATTACTATTACTAGTACTACTGTCATTTCTTCTTATACTTTACTCTTGTTCAGTTCTGTTAATAGAAAATATTCTATTTCAAATTTCAATTTTGTGAACAACAGAAAATATTGAAAACAAGTTAACTCATGTTCTTATTAAAGAATGCAGGATCAAGTATTTCTCTACAAACCCTGGAACCACGTTGTTCATTCACTCAAAACTTCTTCATTCTTGCTCGATTAAAATTTCTCCATAATTGCTTTGTTTGTTTCTGTGTTGACTTGTAATCAGTAACATTTAATGTATCTCATAAATTTTGTTTTGAACACCAATTCATACATCATTCAACACTGTCAAGAGGTCTTTAAAAGAAACTGCTAACTTTATGTGGATCTAAAACTAGCAATTCTATAAGTTGTGTATCTAAAAGACGTATCTTACTTTTTGAAGAAATAATAGTTAAATGAAAAATAAATTATTTGGTCTTTGTCAGAAAATAGTACTAAAATCAGTCACCAATTCAAATTTATTCATTGATACATTATCTTGACTTTTGACATTGATGTAAATACTTTTGTGCATAATATAGGATATTTCAACACATCGGTAAATCCACATAACAGCTTGTATCTGTTGTTTTATATATGTTATGTAAAATAAGTAATATTATTTTTCTGTTTGTCTGTTATCACCCAAGTTATAGCTCAAGCATATATTAGTACTGTATTTTAGTATAATTTTCTTTTGTATTCATCATTGGAATTAAATTATTTGTTCCTTCCTGCTCTGACAAGTTGTACATCAAATATCTAGTGACAAAATTATGCTTCGCAAAAAGTATTTTTAAGTTATTTGCAAAGCCATCGCAGAATTTACATAATACTGTGTATAAGGGAATATAGTATATGTTATAATGTATATAATTTTTGTTTTTCCTGTAACTGTCATAAACTTCTGCAGTTTATTAGCCATTAATAAATATTGAACTCAATGAAATGGCACTCGACATCATTTAGCTTCGCTAATCTAGTTGAAACAATAAATGAAACGTGGTTTTGAATTTTGGCATTTTATCCTTAGTTCACATCCTCCAGTTTTCAGGATGCTCCTGAAATATTCCAGGAGTTTTGGAATCATTGGGTCACAAAGGGTGCAGTTTACTATGACCTGATAGTTGAAATTGTTACCATATACTGTATACATTTATGAACTGGACATAGCCATTATTCTTATCACTTTGACTTACTCTTATTCAATGTTTTACTTTTATTTCGCTAAGAATAAAACACAAATAACTCTTGGCAATATATAAGCTAACCTTTTTGTCTATTAATATGTGATTGCCTATTGAAAATTATTTTTTGCATTTTCCATTTTAATTGAAATGAATTGTACAATTAGTGTTAAAAAATGTTAATGACTTTTCATAAATATGAAACATTAAGTCGATGTTATTAATACAAGTCATTATTTTTAAAAGCACTGGTCATATTGTTTAAATTTTTTGTTGATTTCCATATGTCAAAGTTAGGATTAATACAAGAGGTTTTAGATGAAGGTAGTGTATCTATTTATGCATGAATTACTCAAGGCCACACAAGTACTAAAAGAGAGTTGCAGGTTAAAATCCTCTTGTAAGTGGTAACTGATTATTCAAAACTACAAGTAACTATTCCTCTGATGGACTAAAGTTGATCAGATCATTAATTTCCTTGGTACAAATTGTATTAGAAGATCTAACTACCAATCAGAGTGTTGGCATGAAGAATTTATTTTACTTATAGATTATGTGATTTTTTTGTGATTCCATAAATGGGTTCAACAAAGTTTCTCCTTTAATATGATTTTTATAAACTTGTTCAGAGCTAAAATAATGACTGCACAACTATTTTTCCATTTGATAGATTATTAAGAAATGGCTTATTATTCATTCACGATGTTCATTACACTTAGATTGTATGATTTGTTTTTTTTTTTCACTATTGTGATTCAAATTTTCTATCATTTCTTACTAGCTACTCATAAGTTTCATCTTAATTTACTACATAACTACATACATTATAAATAATAACTTTGTATATGTATATACTGTATACATTGTATGCATATACTGTATATATTGTTTGTATTACACTTAGCTTTTGTGCACTTATAAATAAGAACTTAATAAACACTTTTCCCAAGCCAATTGTTTTATTTGCCATTGATTAATTTTGTCCTATCTCCTAGAATACCTAGGACAGAAGTCCAAAGGAAGATGGTCTACGAAGTCAGACAATATTAGTCAACAGTAAATACAAGAGTTTATTAAAGTGCTTATTAAGTTATTATATATGTACACAATGTAATTATGTTGTATATTATAATTATAAATAAATACATATGTGTTAATGGAATGTACAGTATTGTTTGTATTTTTTTAATTGGAGGTATACAACAAAAAACGTATTTTTTAGTTTTATCAGGAACAGGCACTGTAGTGTGAATTTATTCTGTTGTTTACAAGAATATGTTTGCATCAACTCAAAGTTGTTTTCAAAGTCTAAGATATATATGAATATAACATTATTATGTAAATAAAAATATCCAAGAAAGTATAATTAGTGAAATTTAGAGTTTTAATCTCTGTCTCCAGAAGTGATGTTAGAGTAACCTCAGGTTTTTTCATCATTGATTCTATGCTTAATTACATTTTTAAAAAATGCCTTGTATGTATTTATTGCATGCACTGCGCACTGATTATCTTTTCTTTTATTGAACCTGATCAGTTAATGAAATTAGTAATTTATTTATCATCGCTTTCAGTCGGGTGTAGATTACAAAAGAGTAAATATTTGGTCGCTTTATTATTTTCTCTCATTTGTATAATTCATAAAATTTTAATTAAATATTTTATATGCTTTTCACTTTAAGAATGCTGTTACTTTTTTATTTTTATTTTTTTAGAGAATACTAAGTAAAGGTGAAATTATAAAAGAAAATTGCATAGTTTTTCAGTAGTTCTCATATTAATTTTATTTACTTGTATTTGACTGAGCATGCGTAATTGTTGCTGAATTAGCATGATGAATACAGCATTTTTGATAGCATAATGTTTGTAGATTATATTTATTTGTTTATTAAATGAACCAGATATAATAACTAAATCTTTAAAATCGTAGTACAGGAAGGATTTTTGTTTAATTATCCTACACTAACTTATTTGTATAGCTTTATGTATATAATTGTATTAAAAAAAGATCACATTTTATTTCTATTATTGAACATGTAATTAAGTTAGATTTCAAATGGATCACATATATTAAACTATTTTTTTAGTAATACATTATTACTATTATATCATTACTATTTTTTTTTTTTTTTTTTTTTTTTAAATTATGGCTCAAACAATCACGTTGGCTGGTTTCTGCTTACCGTGTCGCATTACAGTACATAATCGTAGTTTTTATATAATATAAACTTAAAATGAATTTTTTTTCTTTTTAATGGATGTTTTGGTTTTGATAACAGAACATTCATTAATTGACTGAATGAAAACATTTATATCCTCAAAATTATAAAAATTGTTACTGGTTATCAAGAAATAAATATATTTTCAAAGATTTTTTATCAGTTTTTTTTAATATTTGTAACATTTACCTTGTATTTTAAAACGAATAATATTTTTATAAATTTGTGAAGTTCTTATATCATATAACTGCTTCAACACCCATACCAGGTTCAATGGACTGCTAATATCCTTGTTACATTGTAGTAATTTATTGACTGATTTACTATTATCTGTCACAAACTGTAAGACAGACATGTACACCTTTATCTTCTCAACAAATTGTATTGATACTGTATCTGCATCCAAAAATTACTCAAAATGATTAGGAAATTAGGAATGATTAACAGTTAAGAAATCTTAATACTTAAAACTTTGTTAGATATGATCCATTAGATTTGTTTTTCACAAATTAAAAAATGTTATATTTATTTTCACATCACATTTCTGTCTAAAGAAAAAATCTTATTATGCTTCCCTTGCCATTTTTAATGATCTAAAAGGTCTCATGACAGATGTATTTAAAATTAAACCAAAAGATTTACTTTTATAAAATAACATTACTTTTTCGATGAGGTTTTAAATCATATTAATTAGATAAATTCATATTTCCTGTGCACTTATTAATGTATTGTTATGAACATACTTGAATATTTTTCAATAATGCCTTCAAAATTTTATTTTATTTCATATAGATTTTGTTTATGTATTTATTTGGATTTGACCTTATTCTCTTCTAATTTATTAATTTCTATGTACTCTGATCAAGGATTTTCCTTGGATTTTCTTGATCCAGGTAAATGCTGAAGCATTCCCTTTTTATATATTCATAACATCACACCTACTGTTCCTGACATGAACTATTAAATGTTTCGTTATATTTTTATCCGAATGAAGTAATTTAACACATATTTCTCTTTTGTGCATATCTTTCTGAAAATGTTCTCCATGTGACTAAAAAAAGGACATCAGTTGGGAAGTATTACTGTAAATAACCTAAATGTAGTGTAGATAACATACAGTGACCCACCTGGTTGGTCTAGTGGTAAACGTGTCTTCCCAAATCAGCTGATTTGGGAGTCAAGAGTTCCAGCGTTCAAGTCCTAGTTAAGTCAGTTATCTTTACATGGATTTGAATACTAGATTGTGGATATCAGTACTCTTTGGTAGTTGGATTTCAATTAACCACACATCTCAGGAATGGTGAACTGAGACTGTACAAGACTACACTTCATTTACACTCATACATATCATCCTCATTCATCCTCTGAAGTATTATCTGAAAGGTAATTACCGAAGACTAAACAGGAAAAAGAAAAGAAAGATAACATACAGTGAAGTTAACATAAACTTTCTATTAAGAAGTGATGATATCACTGTTTACTTATATTTTCACACCTTTTTCAACATAGAGCAGTCTGTATTGCATTAAATTAATTTTGGACAGTATTTATAACATAGATCGAAAACATGTGGTGAACTGAATTTCGGAGAGGGTGAAAAAGCTATTATTTGCAATTTGTATTCATTCATGTACAGAATTGTTTCTCTTTTCTTTAAGTTTTATTTAACTATTATCTCACTATTTATTGCCCCTTTGTATTAAATTTAGCCTTTTTCTGTCTATGTAATAGTATTTGTAACACTAGAGTAGTACAAAGTTCAGGTTTATTAAAACCAATATCAGTAGCACATTACTATCAATTTAAATAGTTTTTCAATTTTAGTCTTTAAGTTTAATAGAAATAAATCAATTGATTTTTAGAAATTGTATTTAAAATTTCCTCTGAAAATAAAATCATCAATAAATCAATCATATATTGTGTGTTATCGATAAAACATTTTTAAATGTAAATAAAATTTTGTCAGTTTATAAACACAACCTATTTTTGGAACTCTGACAAAGTTTTCACTTTATTTGTTTATTGACAGATAGAGTAATTTGCATCTGTCAATGGACAGATGAAGAAAGCAATTATAGCAGTTAGCAGTATAACTCTGGAAAACGTCAATCCACTGTTTTATCTGGGAGGTATCTTAGTGTTATTAGGAAAAAATTATCTTTGTTTCTTACACTTTTAACATTTTACCAACAAATTCTTTTTATCAGACCTTGACATCTTTTGAATAGATGACCCAGAGGCATGAAACACATTGTTCCATTTGCTATGAAACTAGCTAGTGAATTGACTCTTAGTTAATCTTTACAAAGAATCAAGTTCAACCAGTAAAATGACTTTCTTCGTCATCCTTCAGGGTATAGGTAAATTTCCTGTTGCAATCTTAAAAGAGTGCCTCAATGTGTCACCAATGCATTGAGACATTCTTTTAAAATGGCTTTCTTATTAAAATGCCAAGGTTTTTGTATACATATACTTTCTATGTTTGGTATCAACTCAACTTTTTCAGGCTTCAATGCATCCATATGTATAAAGAAATTATATAAAAAAACACCTCATTGTAACTTCACAGCAAATACAATGATGTTGCAACATGTCCATACATCTTGTTTACAGAATTAACTAGATCTATAAATTCCACTGTACATAATAAATTGAAAATATTATGAAATTAAAGTTTTGTATACTAAGTATTTTTTCATGAGCTATAAATGACAGGGCTCGTCTTTTATGTCATTCTAAAAATACTTATTTGTTCATACCAGTGAAATATTTTTTTTTAGTTTTATTTTAAAAAAAGTAGTTTTATGTAATGATTTTTATTAAGACATGATAAGGTGTAGAATCAGTCAGTTGGTTGGTGAAAATGTTGATGTCTAATTGTTAAAATCAATGAACATATGTATATTAAGCTTGATTTCAAGTCTCCAAAAAACTTTAATTGATAGTAAATGGATATGCATTATATAATTCATTTATATAGTTCTATTGCATATTATGTAAATAGTTTTTTAAAGTCCTCAATTCTACTAACTAATATTTATGTGACCAAAAAGTATTGCTGCATTCAATGAGAACAGATTGGTAGTCAATGGGCAGAAGGAAACTGTTCAAAATTCAAAAAGATATTCTGTGTAATAAAGGACGTCATAAGTAAAATCACTTAAACCAATAAAATTTCTATAAAATCTATATTCATCGGTTCACTTCAAATTTAACAATCTGTGACAACCATTACAATCTTTAAATTCACAAAAGAATTATATTTATTTGTTCTGTTATAAAATTATTTAAAGGTTAATAGCATTAAAATTGAAGCTGACTTTTCTTAGTGCATTAATAATTGGTGCTATTTTTATTAATACAGTGTAGATTCCCCAAAAGGGATAAGAGGTGCGTAGTTACCAATTAAATTTAACGTTCAATGTAACATGGCAATTATCATTCTGTCTTACACTGTAGTGTTTTGAACACATGTTAGTCTGTCAGCATTAAATCTAGGCTTTATCAAGAGTCAAGTAGCACACCCCACTTGAGCTGCAGCATTTACATCTTTGAAGTGGCAGTATGAGGATGTCTACTGGCCTGAAGGAAACTAACAGAAAGTCAGGTGACTCTGCTTAAATGAATTGTGAATTGTGGACTTCAATCTATACTTTAAATCATTGCATAGTACTAACCAAAGATGGTTCTTTGTTTTGCAAAAAGGTTGAGGTAGGGTACTACTCTTACATCCCAAAAGAAGTCACCATTATTTTCTCTGATGAAAATTTGATTTTTGCTTTTTGTGATGGACATGAGCATGTACCTCATGCTCAGACATGTTGATTACAGTTAGTAGGGTAGAGAGAAAAAACGTGTCACTACTAATTAAAAGTTCAGACATGCAAACATGTTTTTTTCAAGTCATATCTTTATCCTGTACTTGAATTCTCCATGTTGATGAAGATTTGATTTAAATGTTGTGCTCATTATCAGACTGGAACATGAAAATTATGTATTCATTCCTTTTTATGACACTCAGTTGTATGCAGATCCTTCAAAAATTTTCTTTCTAATGCATCTCCCAGCTTCACTCTGATAATTGACAGTTCCTAACACATTTTGTATATTTATTTTCATTTTGAATTTGTCTCTTCTTCTTCCTTCAGTCTTTATCTCCCTCACCCTCTTCAAAATATTATCTTTTTCTTCATACAGTGACTCCACCACTCAGATGCTGTACTATCAAAACATCTGTAATCCACATTTCATCTGTTCCTTTAAAATATTTAAAGGAACAGTTCATTTCACCCGGTTTATCCTTTGCTTAACATTCTCCATGTTAAAGCATCGATTCCAAATATTTGAAAATCACAGTTTTATTAAAATTAATTTTTGTTTGTTATGTTCTATTCTACTCTGTCTTCCAAATATTCAAGCCAGCTCTTTATTTACCTTTAAACTAAGCTTTGCTGAAATCTCTATCCATTGATCTACCTATTGTTGAATTTTTTGACTTGTCTCCCCCAAGATAATTTGGAAAAAATAGACATGCCTTCTTCTTGAATATCTTTTGTAACAGTATCGGAACAAAATGAAACAGGCTCATTGCAGATCCTTGTTGTAATTTGGAGTTTATCAGGAATGTCTTTTTAGCTGTGATAATGTGACTTTTCTTATTGTACATGTACTGTGCAGAACATAAAACCATTAATTACATTTTGTAGTTTCTTATTTATTCAAAATCACTGGAAATTATGTTTTTATCATTTTACATGGAATTTACAGATTAAGAACTCTCTAATTATGTAATATCAATATTATTTTATATTTATTGATGGATATAAGTGTTTTATCAATTGGAATGACTTTGGCACACATGCAATTTTTTTGCCTTTAAGCAATCTTATTTTAATTCCTTGCTAATTTTATGGATTATTCTCATTACTTTGTACATAATAAAATGCATATAAATATTGTATATGTACATGACAGTAATAATATCTAAATGTGTAACATTATAATTAAAATTTCTGTATTTTACTTTTACTACAAGTTAAATTTTATTCATATTTGATGCCCATTATGTCTTAAGTTCAGACACCTATTGAAATTGAAATACGTGTGTTAAATCTTTCCTGTTTTATTTACCAATAAGTGTGGAATATATCTCTATGCTTTTATTAATTATAGTTTAAATTATGTTGAACTCACTGATTTCTACATTTATTTAAAATAACTCTTAATGTATTTTAGTTACATATTTATGTTTTGTGAGTAAAAAAAAAATTAATGTGAAAAATACTTTTCTTTAATTTATTTCTTTAACATTTTTGTTGTTTTCTATTGCTTTTTATGTGATGTCTTTTCTGACGTTTTCGGTGTTCAGAAAATTTATTGTATTAGTAGAGAGTTAGGTAATACAGATACATGCGACAAGCATTACACCCGCGTGTGTACGAAAGATTTAACTCTTGTTTCATATAAATTTTGTGAAATTAACCTTTGTAACACCTAATGCGATATATATTTTTTTTTGTAAAATTATTTTGTTACTTTCATCAAATTAATTGAATGCTTTTCTAAGTAATGTAAAAATAACCTGTGCGATTATTGTAAAAATGTTAAAACAGTTTGTTTACTTTCATTCCTTTGTTTTTTTAATTACAATTTTATATAAATATTTGTCTTAACAATAAAACTAACAGAATATGAACACTATTCATACTTTAAAATTATTTACTAACAACAGTAATATTAAGTACACCTTTTGAAAACAGAAAATCAACTTCGCTTATACCTCCAAAATATCTAGAGCTTACAGTTTTTAATAATGACTTTTTGTCTGTTAAAAACAAAGTACAGGGATCATCCGCAAAGTGTGAAGTGTACATTAAATATGAAAATGTTAGGAGAGGAAAATGCAAAGTTACGTGGAACAGTTATTGTCGATTTTCATTTTTACCCATTCATTAAATGTATCCATAACTTTTAAATATAGTATGTGAATGTTGAAATTTATTTAATCTTACTGTTCTAAATTTTGTAATTTTTTTTTAATAATTTATTTTATTTTCAGTTTTTTGTTTATTGAAGAACAAAAAAGAACACATATGAATGGTACAAAATTGTTATATCCCAAAACCTGTAAAATATTATAATGTCATTCGTACTTAAAAATTATAATCAGATATGTAGATATTAATGTTTGACCCAATAATACATTTATAAATGAAAGCAAAATATTACTTATAATGATGATAAGTGAAGTGATATATTCTGCTTTCTTTAACTTTTTAAGAAACCTCAAGGATCGCTTCAGAAAAACATCTTTCTTTTTCTCTTTAAACTGTTGTATAATATCAATAAATTTCACTTTTTAAAACAGGAAAAATCTTTATCATTATGGTATGTGTTATAAGATCGAATTGTCAGTTTATGTAGTTTATTGAAGTGCACTGCGTTCATCGATATGTGGCTACGATAGTCATTTTTATTTATTATTATTTTTTAATTCTAATTATGAAATTAATCTTCCCCTGTTGTACGGATTACTAGGATAGCTGAATATGATTAAATGAGTGCAAAGGTAGTCAATGAAAAGTAGCGAAGGGAAATAAAAGTGGAGGAAATTAGCGACTTAATTCGTGGATGACCCCTATGTGGACAGTCTTGTGTCCGGAGTGCCGATAGATTGTACATAACAAGTTGGGTGTAGTAAGAATTGCTGACATTAACCGCATGCATGTCATTAACGGACCGAGGTCTGAATTATAATAATCAGTTTGATGTACAATTCTGCTGATATAAATAGAAAAAAATTAGAATATACATTGGTGTTTAGCGGACTCGTGGGGTCGTTATACATTTGAGTAAAATCTCGTAGTTTTTATTGTTTGTGAGTAGGTAAAAAGATAAGAAATTATTATATCCTACGCTGTAATTGTTCTGATAAACGTTCAGGCGATAATCTCGTGTAAAATTCAATATTTTAATTAGATATTAAATATTTTAATTAAACAAATTAAAGCAACGAATACGAAGTATGTGACTTATGTATATATACATAATATACATACACATACACACTTGTATATATATTATTATTATTAAACTATATCAATATTGTTTAATTGGTGATATTAACACACAGTATGTATTCGATAGTCGATAAATGTTTACGCTGTTGTAACATAAATCAGTTTACGGCGGTTTAATATGATTTCAATTTTCGGATAGGTGTGTTGGCATTACATCATAAATTTATAACAACAGCGGGTAATAGAGTCGTTACTTTAAAGTAATACTGAAAAAAAGTAGCTCCAAGTTACCTTATTTCTGTCTATATACATGTCCAGAGAAATGGATTGTATTAATCGAAACGATTAATTTTGTAGAAAAAGTACTATCGTTTTCGTTTATTTTAAGGTCATTGTGCAGTACTTTGAATGTCTATCGGTAACTCTTGTCTCTCTTGACCACTATATCGGCTTTACTTCGGCCAACCGATTTTATCGTTACTTATAAATCTTTTTTTTAATTTACATTCATTCTGTACTTCGTCCTGAGCGTTTACATTTCACGTAAGTCTAATTAAAATTGCAGTAACTGGCCTGTGTGTGATATGCTAGTATTTAGTTAACAATCTTTGATTCTTCTGATGAAATGTTGTCGGTGACATTTTAATAAAATCAGAAATTAATTTTTTTTAGCAATATTTTGAGACCTTTTGGAATCACTTTACGATAAAAAAATGAAATCCTGCTGTTTCGTTTAAGTGATGTTACACGAACTCTTTCAATTCGCGATCGTTTTCTAATAAGAAGTTTCTCAAGATCAGTCCGATAATAATTCGTACTCTCTTTTTTTATTTTAGAGATTTTTGTGAAACGGACGGAAAGTAACACTAAATGCAAATAATCCTATAAGAGCTTGTTAAGCTCGATTATAGGACGGTCGACCGCTAGATAGGTTTGTCATTATTAAGAATTGTACGATGGATTCAGTAACTTTCGGATTTAAAAAAATTAATTTCGTTAAATATTAATTTGAGATTTTTCCTGTTTCATCTCCATTGATTCTTTTTAGATCTACCGAGGCAATTCGACTGAGATTTTATTGTCAAGTGTGTGTTATTTTAATTTTAATTTTAGTTTTTTTCTTTGTTTTGTACTGTAAATATTTTCCTAATCCTAAATAACAACAAATAAAACTACTTATAAATAAATTTTGTTATTTATGATTTTATAATTTATCATATATAAATTATAATTTTATAAATAGGTTACTTTGTATATTTTTGATTTTTATTATAATCATAATGTTTAGAATAAAATTGCTATTTTTTAATAATAACAAAAATATATATTTTCTTTATTTTTCGGTTTACGGAATAGAAAACAAATTTCCTGTGTCGCACTTATTTTAATATATTCACTGTATTAGAAGTCGTAGTACTTAAACGCACGAACCCTTCTGGTTACTATAGATACCTGATGCTTTCAGCATACTGGCGTTTCAGATTCTCAAATAAACAAAGCAGATACCATTTTCTTTTTTTAATTTTATTATTTTCATTGTATTTAATTACAAATGTACAGTTAGTCAAGTTTAATCTTTTTTTGTTAATTATTTTAGAATTTTTAGTTTTTATTTTCCAAAATTTTTATATTAATTTTTATAGCACGTACATCACAATCACTGGTTTTTACACTGCTATGATGGGGTTTTGTTCACAAAAATGAGCACGCTACTATTAAAATATTACCGGTAGTGTACGTGAGGTTAAAAAATTCCCAGTATTTTTGCATTAGGTATAAATCCTATCATAACTTATCTTTCGTTTGCACAATAATTGTATTTATATATGTAATAATTAAAGTGCACATTAAAAGATTACTTAGTATTTAAATGCTTGTATTTTTTATTTACCAACTGCACATTAAATACTTAAATAAGATGATTCATTTCATTTTTAATTTCAGGGCAAGTTTTATTGCTGCAATGATGGCTCAAAAATGACTGAAGATGATTGCCAGTAAGTTATTTAGTATATTTATTTTTTTTAGGAATAATAATTATTTCCATAAATCTGTTAATTTTAAAGAATAGCGATACATAACATGGTACACTAGACAACGGATACTCTAAACAAATTGTTTTCTTAGTAAAATTAAAGTTATAATATTTGTATAATCCATGTATTATATGAAATAAACCATTGTAAAATTTTTAATTTTTAGTCAAGATATTCAATTTTGTTTTATGGAAGTTTGATCCATTTTAAAAAGTAAGGATGTAATTTTGCCTATATGTTTTACAATTTAATTTTGCATTTAAATATCTAGTAATCAAATAAATATAATCTCCCTGTGTGTATGTGTTATTCTCATAACTATTTTATATGTATATTTCATTCTTTTTTTTTTGTGATTTGAATAACTTTTTATGTAATTACATGTTAATTTATTGATTATTCCGGTAATGGTAGAAATAAAACCTCTTTTGCAATCTTCCATTTTATAAAGATGCAGAAAAATTGTATCTGATAATTTTGTTGTTTTTTGCAAGATTATTTTGAATTAGAATTATTATATTCATAATAATGATAAATATTTTATTATATCAATTCACATTTTGTTCCTGTTCTCATATATAGTGCAAGGCAAAGGCAAAAAGTAAAAAAGGAGTAAAGCTTACACAGGAGAGGAATGAAGATGTTTATTGGCAGAATGTAATGAATGATATATTAAGTTATGCTGAATATGAGGGGGTGAGAGAAACAGCATGGTAGAAGAACTAAGAGTAAGATTAGGAGAAATTACAATCTTAGTCATGATATTACATTGGTTCTCATATGGTGAAATTAATAATAAATATTGGATTTAAGTTTTGCAGGAATACTTGAATTCTTGGTGTACTTTTATAAGTCAACAACCTCCTTTATTTTTATAGGAAGCTCATCTGATGATAAACATATGACCACACAAGCCCAGAAAACTCCAGAAATTTATGAAAATCTAAAAAAAAGTTGAGAAGTCATTATTATATATATTTAAATTAAGTTGTTATACTAAATTTAGAGAAACAGCTATATGAACAAAAAGTCATAAATCATAAAATAAAATTTACTTTAGTTAATAAAAAACTACAACTCAATAGACATAAGGGGAATTATTACAGAAATAGAGCTTAAAAACTAAAAAAGTATTAATTATAAAAAAATAATAATTTGATAAGTAAAGAAAAAACACATACAGCATGTATTCCAAATAAAACTGTGCATCAATTTTTACTGACATCTAAATTATTATATTCAAATAACAATGATAGAAAAAGGAATAATAATTATTTACTAAAACAAATTTATTTTCAGTAGCGCTTAATATGTCCACCATTTGCCTCCAATCGTGCCCCAACACATTTTAATAAATTTGAAAATACATGCTGAAACAGTAAATGTGATTGCATTTATAAATTCAGTTGTGTTATTTTTTAGTTCATCCAAGGTATGAGGATTATTATAAACAGATCCTCTCATTGCTCCCCTTAAATAAAGATCCAAGGATTTCTCTCAGTGGCCAAATGTGCTTTGAAATAAGCAATCCTGGAAAACTTCACACAACAATTATGCAAAACATCGCCAGTGTGCGCCATTCATCCATTTTGTTGGAAGTATCTTCTAGAAATTTTTTCCTCATTTAGTTGGATGATGAAAGGATAAAGTTTTTATTTGCAATAATGTTTTGTTTTACTATATTCTGGAAAAACTGAATGATTTTCCACTTACATGATGTATAACAACCAAACTCTAATTTTTTTATCACATAATGATCATTGAAAAGTCTCATGAGTACTCACAGGCCACATCCAACCATCCTAGTTATTGGCTTGGCCCGATAAATGAAACCACCTTTCATCTGAAAAAGATTAAATTGTGAATGTCTTCTCCTTTTCCATTTATAAAATTCAAAAACTTCTGATAATATTCAAGATATTTAGGAAAGTCAGTATTGTGTAATGATTAACTGTAGTTGTTTTTTTTTATGGGACTAGTTTTAAATATTTAGTCAGTGCTCTGTATGTACTACTGCTTGAGATTTCTGCTTGTTGTGCCAACTTCCTGATAGATATTTTTGGACATTGAGTTTTGTGTTCAGAAATATCACATTCTACTTTTCCTCTATCTGAGTAAATGATCTTTCGGACTTGGGCATGTCTGACAGATATAGTTTTTCAGAATTTATTGATAAAAATTTTCATAGCGATGTGGGACATTGATGTCTGGAAATCTTTGATAAAACATTTCCTTAACCTATTCTTTGTACTCACCAGCACAATGAAATACATTAAAAAAAAAAAAAAAAAATGAACTTCAGGTGTTAAAACCATTGTTATACACTGGAAAAAAATTAGTAAACAAAGGCTTCAGCGATTATGGAAATAAATTTGATGGGAATTTTTAATAGCAATAAAAATTTTATTCATTCAAAAACTAAAATTAAGTAACAGGACATAGTCATACAAAGCAAGTAAACATATTTTCTCATAGGAACACATGTAACATATAAAACAATACAACAAATTTTATTTAAAAAATAAAATAAATATTAATTATCTGTTTGTTTATTATTTGCAAATAATAATTTGCCAAATGTTGTGCAATGATCTTAGTATGTTTAGGTTACAGAACTAAATTAATAACGATAAAATTTTATTTTAAATATAGGAAATTAAAAATTTCTAAAAAATTAAAAATTTTTAAAGGAATTTTTAATTTTATAAAGAGAAGGTAGCTGCGATAAAAGTAGACTACAAAGAGAAGCCCGAGTGTGGAACGTAATAAAATAAGAATCAATACCCCGTGATGCTTTATATCATGTACATGAAGACAATGAAAATATTTAAGAAAACTCTGATTTTAAAATTATTCTGATTTATGATATCTGAGTAGTTTTCGGGTAGCTGTTTATTGTATGGAGGAAAAGCAGTTTGTTGTAGCATATATCTGAGCCAGTCGACACAAAATTGACAATGAACAATGTACTGCTCTGATCATGGTTAAGATATCCTGATGTTTTGTGGAATTATGGTGGGATAAATATCTACTATGAAGCACGTCTTCGGGTGAATTTATTTGTTCCTTTGTAGGTAGATCCTTTCTTATCATCCTTACCTTTCCCTTACCCTTGATCTTGTCTTCCCTAGATATACTATAGATTCAGGCTAGGCTAGATTCACCTAAGGATAGAAGGATTTCCTTGTTAGGTCTTTTTCTCTCTTTTAAAAGTTCTTAAGTTGTACAAATAATATAGGAGAGAAAGCTTTAGTGCTTTTTTTTCAATGAGAAGTAGGAATAAGTCAAATGAAATAGTGATCAGCATACATTGTTGGTTAGTAGATGATTTATTTAAAAATAAAATCAGAAGTAATGAAATTTAGAACTTTAAAGAAAAAAAATTTGCTCAGTACATTAGGAAAAGTAACACAAAATTAATAATCATAACTGAAGAATTAAGTTATTTAAGTTTGCAAAATTATAAAAGATGGACATAGGTCATCAAAAGTAGATTACTGCACTAAAGAGAGCTTTTACATAGAACAAAGATGTGTTGGTATCAAACTTAAGTACAGGGTAAAGGTTAGAAAAAAACTAAAAATATTTGTTTGAAATTTAGTATGGCGATGAAATACAAACGATAGAAAAGCCCAGAAAACTGAAGAATAGGGACTATTAAAATGTTAAATTCTTATTTTGAATGTTAATGAAATTGATAAAGTTTGAAGTTTTAGTTTTTATTATGAAGTGAAAAATATAACTTGTAGGAAAGTTTGTTTTCTTTTCCTCATCTAAAAGTTTTTAGATATAAGTCAAGTAATCGACAAAAGGAACATTACATATTCTCTAGACAAATAATTTTTCAAGGATATATGTATTTTCTTGCACAATACAAAATATGTGTTACTATTATATTAATATGTATGTATGTATTTTCTTTAAATTTCTACCTTTAAGTTTGTAACCCCATAAAATAAAATAAAAATGAATATTTGTGAAACTTCCAAAATTGGATTCCCTCACATCCAAACAGAATGCTTGCACTCATAGCTGTAATTTACATCATAGCATTTGTTGTTCATAGTTATAAGTTTCTCTAAAACATGTAACATATTCAAATATTACATAGAGTTGTTCACTGATATCTCTATTTTATAAAAGTATGCTTATAAATTATACATTTTTCAGCGATAAAATTTTATGAAAAGAAACAGGAAAGCGAGGCAAATTCTCTATAAAAAAATTATTTTTCCAAAAACTGTGTATATTCTTTCAACCAAAAGTAACTCAGTTCTTTACCTGATCTTTCTGTATATGTTATTACCATATGTTAGTAAGCCTACAGTATATTTCTTTAATTTTTAAATTAAAAACTGTTTGAAGGCCACAGGTGTAAACAATATGATTAAAAATTACTAATTTATTCATTAATTCCTGCAGTATGCAACAGACCAAGCCTATTTCAGTCACCAATTCTATAGGACCCAATTCAATAGGATCAGTCACCAATTTCAGTAGTGAGACCCTAATGGTATGTGTCTTATGAGAGTTATGAAACTCCTTCGCTTCAGTGTGTAGTCGAATATAAAATTAGATTGTGTTTTGAATTTTTCATGTATTATGTTGTTTTTGTTGAGTCTAGTGTGTTTGTTACTTTTGTATTGTTCAAGATTGTTGAGATAAGTATATGCTATGTACATAAAAACAAAGATATCAGCATTGTTAAACAATATTAAATTTAAAAGAACAGAAAACTTGAAAAATCAACATATTCAATAAAAGGACACAATATAGTTCAAGTATATTATTCAGTTACATACCAAAGAGATTTCCTGACCTCCTTTAACATTCCCATTTACAACAGTACCTCTCACAATTCCACTGAGAAAGGAATGAAGATAAAAGAAGTAATATATATATATATATATAATAATTTTTCTAAAATCAATCCTTTCAAGATATTGGGTGGATTATGTTGAATCACATTATATTTATTTATTGATTTTATTGATTCTGTTTATTTATTGATTTTTTTTTGAGATTAAAAAATTTAAATAAGATGTTTAATACACAGAAAATAAAGAATAGCAGCTTTTGATCTGTAGATTATGTATTTCATCCAGAACACAAGTGATGAACATTTTACGATAGAAGATAAACCACACAAATCTTTTGTTTACTTAGTTAAAAGTAAAAGTTAATGATCTCTATGGAGAGAAATTTTTATCCCCATCATAGCTTGGAAAAAAGGTACTTACGTATTAGCCCGTCAACCAATAAATTGCAAACTTTTGGGTTATTGTTAATATCACCTGATATAACCCGATATATTATCATTTTTATAACCATTTATATTTACTTATTTTATCAATATAATTTAACTAAACTTAACTATGCTCGCTTCGCTCACTAACCTTGACTAATTAACACGGTAATGTTTTGAGTATTTAAATAATAAATTGTAATTATTATTATTTAAATAATCAAAAAATTACTGTTAATTAGTCGAGGTAAGCAAGCGAAGCGAGCATAAGTTAAGTTTGATTAGATTATTTGTAATTTATATCTATAATTAAAATTATAAGCAATAATGCTTATATTTTTAATATGTAAAATATGTTAATGATCCCATAACTTTGAATTATTTTCAAAGTTCATCATTATGGTTATGATCATTATGGTAGGGATCATTATGGTTATAGTCGATGGGCTAATGTGTAAGTACTGAAAAAAATAACCAAGAGTTATGTAATAAAACTTTGTTAGAATCAATAAGGTAACCCATCATTTTTAATGATCAAATGACCAGTGTAGTCAGTTATAACCAGTAACACTTAAATGATCTTTTGGATTCCACTTAATCACATTAAATAACTGCAACATTAGTAAATAAAACATTTTTCATATGAAAACCAAAAGTATTTATATTTATGGTATTAAACAGTTAAAAATGTTGCAATAAATTTTTTGTCTCCTTTCTTTCTATTATAAACTTATTATTGCTGTAGTGCATTGGCATAAATACTTGAAACACATTGAATTGGAAAATTTTTTTTGTATTATGAGTAACTTAGAAATTTAACTTACTGTACATCGGTACATTTGGCAGTTGTAATAAAATGTGCTGGTTGTGATGTTTTGAAAAGATTCACTTTGATTTAGATTTTCAAAGAATTGTGTAATTGAATTGTTATCATGAGTCATTTCTATGGCTTGATACCTTGCATTCTTTTATTTTTATTTATTTATCTTATTTCAAGAATTTTGTTGTTGATTTATCTGTCCAGGGGTACATATATAGTTTTTGAAAACGGTGATATAAATAAGGCTACAATAGAAGAAAGGAAATGGGAGAAGAATAAATTTCATTTTGATGATGTAGCTGAAGCTATGTTGACTCTCTTCACTGTCTCCACATTTGAAGGATGGCCTTCGTACGTATTTTGTAAATTACTCTAACAGGATTCAGCAAGTATAAAATGTTTAATATTTTTCTCTGTGCTAGCCATTTGTTATTTTAATTTTGTGATTATCCATAAGATTAGAAATTAGTAAAATTATTTTGTTTTTATTTATTGAAAATCATTCACTGAACATTTCTGAATAAAATACATTTTTATCAATAATATTTCTTTGTTTATAACCAAAATCAGTATTAGATGATATTGTAATTTAATTGGTACCTTAGGCAAGGTATGAAATTATAATTTAATTTAATGATATTGTTGCTTAAATTATTTTAAATATAATGTATTATGTCTATAAAGTCAAGCTTAGCTTTAAATGATTTTATTTATTAAGCAATACCTGATAAATATGAGACGATAATAAATGACAGAGTGACTGTCAAAGAACTATTTTCAGAACCTTAACATCACGTGTTCTTCTATTCTTTACAGCTACTAGTTTCTCTCTTATATAAAAAAGTAATAATTTTACATTGTGTCCCTTGAAATTTGATGTTTTCTTCATCAATAGTTAATGGTACTTACTGTGTTCAGTATCCAGATACCTACTTCATGTGACTGAAAGTGTCAAATGTAATCGATGCAGTAGCCTTTTAAAATAATTCTTTTTGAATTTTTAGTATCCTTTTAGCTTACTTTTATCGATTTGCCCTAAATATCTTCCCAAATTACATACTTTAGATTTAATCTCTTCATCATATAGCAGTTACTGCTTTTGCCCAACCATTTGGTGCATTTCTTGTAAATTTTGTTCTAAAATATACCCAACTACTGGTAAAGTTGGTGGCACCTTCTTGTTGACATCATTAATATCAGTATGATGAGACATTGTTGGTTAGTCGGTTCTAAATTATAAACAATGTAGTGACACAGTGGCACATAAAAGTACAAATCACAGAACTGTCACACCCACCTTTCATGATTTACTCGGTTGCTTGTGCTGGATTCAATGTACGATCTAGATAGCCGATCTATTAATGGATTGTACATCAAACTTAATTTAGCAAATGTCTTAAGATTTTTAGAATTGCATCTTTATAGCTGAATAAAAATTACAACGGTTGAATTATAATGTTTTTGTCAATTTCTCATTTCATTAATAATCATTTTAATCCCTCTACGTGATCTGATTGCTTCTAATTTTGCAAATCTCCTTCTGTAATTCTCATTTCTTCTTCTTCATCACTTATGGATAAGGTTCTGTGATCTATTTTTTACTAATATCATCCTAAAACAATCTAACTGCATGTTAGTTTGAAATTAATATGTTAATCATATTTATTTATATTATTTTATTTTGAAATTCCCTCTTTTCATGGTCTTTAGGTCGAAGTAATGTCCTTTACATTACTGTTGATTACGTCAACTGTTCATCAGTTCATGCACATTATTTCAATTTTCATCATCATTGGTTGTGTTAACTAAAGAAAATAGTATAGTTGCAGATAAAAAAAATTCAACCTGTGTTCTTTTTATTTTAAAGTGATCTTTAGGTTATATGAGTTTATTTCCCTCTTCTAAGTAATTTTTTTTTTTACAAGATTGGTTTATGTTTTGGAAGAGAGTAGTATTAATTAAAAGTGTGCATGTGTGTGTGTGTGAGTGAGTGAATGTGTACATACATTTTTTTATTTTACAGATTTAAATTTAACTAAAATAATGGTTTTATTTAATTGAAATTTATATGCAGTTTTTCATTGTTCCAGTGCTTTAACAGAATTAGAAGTAAATGAGCTCCGTTAAATGTGTTCTAAAAACTGACACAGGGTCCACTGTAGATTCTGTCTTCATACTTTGTAAAAGAATTATCAGAAGTATGATGAGAATAGTACAATTTTTTATTCTCAGTTTTTGTATTCATAGACGTACTTAAATTTTTGCTATTTATACATTTATTAAATAATGTTGAATTTTATTAACCTAAAAGATTTGTTATATTATTATAAGAAAAAAATTAGTGGTGTAAGAATGTACTGTTAAATTTACAACTATTTCATGCTGTTCTCTTGCATGTCCTAAGTATTTTATTTTCAATGTTATTCTTTATTTAGAAATGAGATATGGAGAATAACATATTTAGAATAAAATATCAGTACATGTGCTGTCAATGAAGAAAATGCAGTAGGAGAAATTTGCCATTCTCGTGTAAAGTTAATTATGTTTATTGTCATTAGTAATTTTTTATAACATTGCAATTAAATAATTAAAATCTGTTCAAGAAGCAAAAAACTTACTTGAAAGCTGTAAAATATTCTCTGTTTTTCTAGACTTTTGTATGTTTCAATTGACTCAAATGCTGAAAATGTTGGTCCTGTTCACAATTTCCGTCCTATTGTCGCCGCATACTACATCATATACATCATTATTATTGCATTCTTTATGGTTAATATTTTCGTTGGTTTTGTCATCGTTACGTTCCAGAATGAAGGAGAGCAGGAATATAAGAACTGTGAACTTGATAAAAACCAGGTAATCTTCTTTATTTAACGACTGGGTATTTATCTCTCTCTCTCTCTCTCTCTCTCTCTGTGTGTGTGTGTGTGTGTGCGTGTGTGTGTGCGTGTGTGTGTGTGTGTATGTATGTGTGTGTTTTTTTAGTGTTCCAACATGAGATACAGATAATGAGTATAATTATTTAAAAGTAGCCTTTAAAATATTGATAGAACTTTTGATTACTAGAAATACATTTTTATATGAAGACATACTTTTAATAGTCCAGTTTTTAACTCACAGTCCTTCCAATTTTTACACAGAGATAGTATTTTATTCATACTTTGAAAAGAAAATGAATTTTGATGATGCGTTTTAAAAAAATATTGTGGCAAAGTTTTGTTTTTCACAGGCATTTCTAAAAGTACAATTAAGATGTAAAATCCAAGACCATAAAGCCAAAAACAAATAATTTTTACATAAAAAAAGTTTTTAGTGTTTTTGTAAGATCAGTTATTTTTTAATAAAGTGAAACAAAAAGTAAAATATTTTCATAAGGAGTTGGTAAAGCAGGAAATGAGTTAATAAACATTTTTATGAATAATTCTGTAGTTCAATATTGCATAACTCTTTAAAAATTAAATTAAAGAAAAGTATGTGAAAGAAGAAGTTTTTACTTACAAAATAATAAAAGTTACCTATTAACTTAATTTGAATTAATGAATTGTCGTAGGTGTTTACCAAGTAAGTGTTGTATAAAATCTTTCATACTTGTATAAAACTGTAAAAATAAACAAAGAAGCATTACATATTATCTCAGTTTCACCAGTTACTTCTGAAAGATTGTAGTAGTTGTTTATTAACTCAATCTAAATCTATGATATCAGTAAATGTAGGAATGTTATAAATGGAATTGCAAGGTGGTTGTTAGCTTGATAAATTTATGATAAAACTGAAATAAATAATTTTAAGCTGTAATTTTCTACGCCTAGCTCTCTCTTTAAAGTGATTATCTTAACTTTTAGCATTAAATCTCATTGAAGAGATCGATTGGCATTAACAAATTTTTTTTTGCTTGATGATTTAATTAACTACTGAAGCTTTAAAGTTTGTTCATGGGAATATGAAAATGGAAGTTTGTAATGTATGAAAGATGTCTTGCCTGAACTGGATTCAAATCTAGGACCCTCAGATGAAAGGCTGAGATGCTACTACTCTGCTGCAGAAATTGGCAGTTTTATTTGAAATTTATACTTACTCTTATGATTATAACTTGTAATCATTCTTTTTTTCTTTTACAGCGTAATTGTATTGAGTTTGCTTTAAAAGCCAAACCAGTGAGGAGATACATTCCTAAACATCGATTTCAATACAAGGTTTGGTGGTTTGTCACTTCCCAGCCATTTGAATTCACCATATTCATTTTGATTTTGATAAATACTATAACACTGGCTATGAAGTTCTACAAACAACCAGAACCGTATACCAAAGTGCTGGATGGACTTAATATCTTCTTCAGCGTTGTTTTCGCCCTTGAATTTGTTTTTAAATTGGCAGCATTTCGTTTTAAAGTAAGTAATTTCTTTTATCCATTTATTAATTTGAATGTAGTAAATAATTATAATGTTTAAAAGATCAACATTGTATTTTAACTCAATCAGTTATTTGTTAATCAATACATTGTTTTATTGTTAATCAAACAATAAAACAATGTATGTTGTCAAACAACAATGTTTGTTGTTCTATTGTTTTATTTGTTTTTAATCAGTCAGTTATTTGTTAATAATTTTGTATATTATATATGAAAGTATACTAACAATCATTATCAGTTGCATTATTATATTTGCTATCGATATATTACCAGAAATCTCACTTTTATCTGTATATCATGAATAATTCATTGGGACAGGAAAATCAGCACAAAAGTTGACAGATTGATGATAAAAATTTCTTTTGATTAATGTTAAGTCGACTAATTTTGATTACAATTGGATAAATTACCGGTGTTACATTTCTGGAACTAATGTTTATCTTCATCAATCCTACAAAGCTGATAATATAGAGTTTAAGCACTTTAAATTTTTTAATGCTTGAAGTTCAGTTATGAGATTTCAATGTCAGAATACTACTTTTCATTAAAAAAGAGAAGAAATGTAGATAAAAGCTGACTGTAAATTTTTATTGCATACAAAGCCAAGTTCTGTACAGTACATAAGCTGAGCTTATTTCTTTGTTGTAGTCATATTAACTCTTAATAAGTTAGTGCCTTGAATATCTATTTTTCCCCTTCAGTTGTAATCCCTTATTCCATCTCATCAAAAAATATCCACCTGTTATGGTACAACTGTCCTTTTCTAAGAGGAACGCAAGTTCATCACTGATAATATGGTTTTATTATTTGTAGAGGGAGTATTTTAATTTATATGAAAATTAATTTTTGTTTGGCCTTTGAAGAAAATCAGGGATGGCACTGTTAAGTGAAGGAAAGTTTATTTTGATCTTTTTTGTACTGAATCTTGACTTCATTATAAAGAAGTCTAAGTTATTTGTCTTAGTCATTTGTTTTATACATAAAACAGATTTGTATATATTTATCTACAACCTTATTTGGGATGGATAAATATTTTATCAAAATGCATCTTACTAGAATAAGAAAATACTTTTGATAATATTCATATTTTCTTTTATTTCTTTATCCTCATAAGCATTAATAATTGATTTGTTTAGATATTTTAATATAAATATTTTCAGTATCAGAATAATAAAAAGTCAAGCTTAATTGTAATAAAGGAATAAATACAGCAGTTGTTTGAATATTTTTATTGTTCGGTAGAGAAAATTTGCAACTTAAGCGATAAAATTGATAACTAGTTTAAAAGAAAAAAATTGTTGAAGTATTGTACATTTGCATATCAGAAATGTTTTTTAAAAAGGCTGAAGGAGTGTTCATAAGTTGGCTATTAAAAAATAACATTTTTTTGGACAAATAAAAGTTCTCTTATAATAATTTCTTGTTTTTTTCAGCATCATTTCTTTAGTGTTGCACTGTGGCAACATTATTTATCTTTCACTCCTTAGTAAAAGTATGAGGCATATTCATAAATTAAGGGCTGTCGGCCTATATTTAAATATTAGCAGGTCTGAACACAGTTTCATACATTCAGGGCCATCTATCGGCTATTTATGAAGCCACTGCAGTTGTTGTTTTGATTTAGTAGTCGTTTGCTTGCCGCTAATCCAGATCTAGTCTGCGACAATCGTTTCTCCCACCAGTTGTGCAGTGCGCGCTGTGATTCAATTTTTGTGTGCAAAAGGATCTTCAGCTGCTGAAATTCATTGAGAGTTATGCCTAATGTATGGACCTACAGTAATGAGTGAAGAAAAGTTAGACAATGGTGTCGAGACTTTAAAAATGGCTGCACAAATGTGCATGATGAAGAGCGGAGCAGCAGGCCCAGTATTCAGACCGATGAAATCATTGAACAATTGAGCCGAAAACTGCGATGTGATCGGCAATTGACGATTAGTTTTCTGGCTGATGAATTTCCGCATGTTGGATGCACCTCTATCTACACGACTATCACAGAAAGGCTCACACATTATAAATTGTGTGCAAGGTGGGTACCGAAAGTGCTCATCAATCTACACAAAGAGCAAAAAATGTGCATTGGACAGGCGTTTTTGGACCACTATCAACAAGATGGAGATGATGTTTTTCCACATTGTTACCGGCAATGAGATGTGGATATCCTACGTCAATGCAGAATCGAAACAAGTCAATGCAGTGGTGTCATTCAAGTTCCCCAAAACAGAAAAAGTTTAACCAGTCTCCTTACTCCAGTTGAAAAATGTTGGCTATCGTTTTTTGGGATGAAAAGGGCGTCATTTTGGTTGATTTCATGGAACATGAATCAGCAATTATAGCTGATGTGAACTGCAAAATGCTCACCAAACTGAGACATGTGATCCAAAATTGACAACGCAGGAAACTGTCGTCTGGCGTAATCCTTCTTCACAACAATGTGCATCCTCACATCGCTGCTTTAACCAAGAAGAAAATTAACCAAGAAGATTTTCGTTGGGAACTTTTTGACCACCCTCCATATAGTCCCAACCTTGCACCTAGCAATTACTTCCTCTCCTTGCATTTGGAAAAATGTCTTGGTGGACAGCAATTTAAAAATGATGAGGAATTCATGACTGCCGTTGTCAACTGGCTTAATTCCCAGGCGATGAACTTCTACGCAGAGGGGTTAAAGAAACTGGTGCAGTATTATGAAAAGTGCTTAGAACTGAATGGTGATTATGTGGATAAGTGAAGTAGGTATTTAGTAAACTAAAACTAAGTAAAACCTTTTCTCACGAGTTAATTTTTTTTAATGACTAAACGGCCCTTACTTTATGAATATGTCTCATAGTTTTGCTGGACACTACATTCTAACATAGCAAAAGCTTCAGCACATGTTACTGTCATCTGCCTCATCATCTTCATCAGAATTTTCACTGGTGCAAATCTCTTTTATGGATTGTACAGTTTCATTCTCGTTTAAAAGTGAAAACCTTGCTCCATAAGAATATCATTTTTTTAACGTTCTTTTCTATCTTAATCATCAAATACTGGAATTGAATGAAAAAGAAAAGTAGTTTCCTTTAATAGTTATACTTCATTGCGTTCAGTTCAAATTTGAAAATCATTTTAATTTTTTCAATGGTAACTCACAATTTTTTATTGTATTTTGTAAAATTTAGTATAATAAAAAATGTACATCTTGACTCATCCAATACAATCATAATTTCATCCTTATCATTTTTTTCACAAAGGAAACAAAGGAAAATAAAGCATGTGAAAGAAACATATATGTCTCTATTTTACTCTATTTTTAGAAAATGTGTTGGCAAAGAAATTATTTTAAATAATTACTGCTTATATGTTTTTGTTTAATTGCTAAAATTATTTTCACCTCAATGGTCATTAACTTCTGTAGAAATTTTGTTAAACCTGCTGTATTGAAATGAAAATTATATACAAGATGCTAAAAATAATAAGTACTGTAAGATTATTAAAATGTAATTGTAAGTTTATTTTTAAACAGCTTTATAACTACAAAAAAAGGCTAACCCTAAACTACGGTTCAAAATAGTTTGTACCAATATTATGACTTTTTTTGTAATATAGAATCAATTTCTAAATACCCTCTTGTAAAATGATGTTGCTTATGAAGACAGACTTTGTTGCATAGCTTCTGTGACATTGTCTTTGTCATCACAGCTTTGAATGATAAGAATGACTTCAGATACAGGAAAAAATTGGTCACTTGGTTATAAGTCTGGGTTGTCAAGAGAAAATCCTGTCTCCAGCCTAATGGCATGATGAGTTCTTAGGTTTAAGCAGCAGCATATGGCCAACAATTATTGTGAAGATTTTTACCAATAATTTAAAAGACCTTTCACAAGAGAATTTTTTAAAATTTGAGGAAAATTACCACCTATTCTCATGAATTTCTTCTTTTTATGAACTTTGTCAAATCACCATTAATAAAAAACGATTGCTCACTCCCTGCCTCATAATGCGTATTTTTTATTTTTTGTTTAACAGTTTTAGACATTTTGTCACTGTTCCGTTATTCATTGTATTTTCACAAACTTTATTAATCTGCTGATGAGTCTAAAAAAATTGAATGGCATCTGTAGCGAGCTATATGGTGTTCATCGTGCACTCACAAAGAGACAACTAGATTACTCAGTCGGCCATTTTTGCAAATCATACTTACTTTCTCAATGTGCCCCTGTCTTGTTTATATTCAAACTATATTATTATATAATATGCTATATGTAATACATAAAATGACTTATTTGTTTGCAGAATTATTTTGGAGATGCTTGGAATGTATTTGATTTCATCATAGTCTTGGGAAGTTTTATTGATATTGTTTATGCTGATATAAATGTAAGTATTATCTATATACTTTAATTGTGGTAGTTTAAATTGTTTTTCTAGTATTGCTGTTTTCATTGAATAATGTATTGTAAAGTTTAGTTAATCCTTAAAGATTCTGGATGATATTTTATATTTGGTATCTTATTAATAATTTCTCTTAACCTTACTCAAATGGTAATAGATAACATCTAACAGACTGGTAATATCATTGATGTGATGGTAGCAGCAATGATATAATCATATTATATATATCTTTATTATGTTTTTATTTTAAAATTATTACTAAACATATATACATTTTTTTGCAGTTACTTTTGTAAGTGTTTATCATATTACTATTACAAGAATTGTTTTGTAATTAGATTTCTTTTGTATAGTAAAAAGGCAGCTTACTTTTTAAACTATATTGTTCATTGCCAAAGGTTTCTTAGTTTAAAAGGATGATTAATTTATAGATTTTGGAACTAGTGTCCCATTGGCTTAGCTAAGCCTTAGCTAGCAGTTGGGTTGAGCTCTATCCTGTTACTTCATCATGTATTATAATGAGCAGGAAGCTATTTGCATAAAGGTGAACAAAGTATAACACATTAAAACAATCTGTACCTAAAACAGTTTGAAAAAATATTATAAGTAGATAAATTTTAACAAGTTTTGGTGAAGAATATTAGAAGAAAATAACAAGAACAATTAACAAAAAAAGTATTTAGAATCAATTTAATTACTACCGTTTCTTAAATTAATCAAATCTCTTAATTAATTTTTTGCTAAAATTTGCCACAATTCCAACAAAGCGTAATTAGATTTAAATAACCACCTTACTTTAAATGATGTTTTTCTATTTTCAGTATACTTGTAAATTTATTGATTCTTTTAATTTTTCCTTCTTATATTCTGTGTTACACTTGTAATTATTTTAAATTACGGTGAATAATTTATTCAAATAACTTAATCCATACACGGTTATAAAATTTATTGATTTACACTTATGATTGTCTACAATTAACTAAAAACTAATTATTATTCTACTGTTTATTATTCTGCAAAACTGCACTTCATATTCACTAACTAAATTATACCTACGACCCTGAGCTATAGTATAAGCAAAGTATTAAAAGAATTCAGTTATACAAATGATCTTAATATGTATGTAAGGAAACTGGTTCAAGAAATGAAAATTTCCTTAATGTGTGTTTTTTTTATAGGCCACGTATTAGTGACTCGCCCACCTCTTATATCCTCTTCACTTTATATCACCTCAACAGTTCTTTCCTGGAAGTTTCTCATTTTACTGATTCTGTGCACACTTTGTATGGCATTCCTGGTGTATTCTGTACTCTAAATTCTGGCATTCAGTTTATTGTTAGAATGTCATGGTTCATTTTTGTTTACTACTTTAAAAAAATGATTTCCTATGAAAAAATCTTTTTAATTTATATTATCAGAACATTATAAAAATTGGTGTACATCATGATAAAGCCTTCAGAAATGGCCTCTGAATTTTTTTATGATGTATAGTGTAGATAAATCTGACAAAAACTAATTGTACAAATTCTGTTTGGCTTGGAATTCTAAGATACATTACTGTGACAAGCATCAGTATTCTGAAAGCAGAAGCTGCTAACTGAGTATTGAAATTTCTGTTGACTCATCTTTTCTTTCTTATTATAAAAGATTAAGATTTTTTTATGTATTTAATAATAAACCTTTTGACATCAACAAGAAAAGTCGGAAGAAAGATTAAGGCCTTTAAGTGTTGCATGGTAATATTTATATCAGCATGTTAAAATAATATTCTGTTCAGCGCTTCAGCTTTTTTCATGCTTTAATAGAATATAATAGATTTTACTCTATTTGCATGCTCTTTTTTCTTCTGTTAAAATAATACAATAGCGTTTAATAATTTATACATACTTATTTATCATTATATTACAAGATTATATTAAAAAACATTGTCACATATCTTTTCTTTCAGCTGACATTTATGAAATTTGCTAACTACATTACTGCACAAAACTAAACAGTTTAAAATCAAATGTGTAATTTTTAAAATATCATTACTTAATATTTAGATATGTGTACATCTGTCTGAAAAATTTCTGTATATAATTATTTTTTGCTTTCTGGGTTGTGTGTTTATGAGTCAATTCTTAACAAATTACTCTTCAACCTAATTACTATGCATATTACTCATTTATAAATATATTTACACACACACACATACTCATACACACACACACAATATTTAATATTAATGTATGTATAACACAATCTAGAAGAATAGCTAGTCATAATATACTTGTAAGTTTTAACAAATGTGTGTTTTTGTTTACTGTTCATTTGCATTTACAATTCTGCGTAAGACCTGATGGTTTTTTCTTTCTTGGTAATATGACTCATGTGAATGAAAAGATTTATTAACAAGTACTTATATACATAATTAAGTTGGGCAATTAATAATGGTGGTTGCTCATAAAAACTTGTTCTTGTTTTACCTCTTAGCAAAATGTTGATGCCTTTAGTTGAGATTAACCTTTTTAGCACTTACTTTCTATGTTGCTGTTTCTTCAAGAATTTTTAAGTACTCAATAATTCATTGTATAAAAAAAATGAGATTAACATTATCATAACTTTTTAAGCAATTGTTATTAATTTCCATTTTTGGCTTAAAATGATATAGGAGTTATTGAAAAAAGATTTATTTTTGAAGGTGATTTTAATTTTGTTCAGATTTTGCTTCTTTAAAAGAATAAAACATTAAATCATGATGATAGAAGAAAGAAATAAGGTAGAAAGCAAGTTCCTGACTTCTGATTGTTATTTGATTGCATCTGTTGTATATTCTTTAACTATACTTATTTACATTATTTTATTTACTACTTTAACATATTTTTTCTTAAGATCACTATGAATAGAAAGTTTAGTTTATTATTTCTTTATCTGTTTTTTATTTAACAGTATCCCAAATCCCAATCAGAGGCATTCCCTGTGTGGGTTTATTCTCTCTTCCTCTTTCCTTTCCCTTTCGTTATACTTAATTCCTTCTTCCTCGTACATTTACCTGTGGAACATATTGCTTCTTCCTTCTCCTAAAATTTATCCTAAATTATCGTCGGTTTCCAACTTTATTTCTATACATTAGCCTATTTATGAGGTAGGATTTTGTAAAAATTAATTTTAATATTATTTCCCAATTTACCATTTTGGAAGTTTTCAGGGCCATGGATTGAGTCAAGGTTAATGATATTTAAACCGGCTCAATTTTGTAAAATGTACTAGGTTTCCGACTTTAATTGAGTACTTTAACTTATTTATGTGGTAAAATCTCGTTAAAATATATTTTTAAATTTCATGTTTGTTACAAACATGTTTTTCATTACATGTTTGTAAATTTTCAGGGCCACTAAGCGAGTTAAGATTATCCATTATAAAAACTCAACTTGAGAGGGTTCAACTAAACGTTCAAGTTCAAAAAGAAAATTATGGTCAAAAATCGCACTTCTGATGCGAACATAGCCAAACGTTGTTGTGTTACGGTGTTATAATTATACTCGTATTTCTATAAAGAGCTGGATTTTACAAAGAGTATTATATAAAAAGTACTTAAACGTTTCCTTTTTATCGAAGTTTTCAGGGCCACGGCAAGCTCTGAGGTTCACGGTCGGATCACCCGATATAGAGGCTTCCGATCTGTTTGCCACTACTAGACTCTGCGTCCCGCCATTCACGGTGGTTCGTCTACCACGGCGTGCGGCCCTTTCCTTACACCCTGTGGTGTAGGATCCTCTCGGCAGATGTCTCTGAGATGTCGGTGCTCGGACACGGCAGCCCTCCCAAATAGTCTGCGTGCCTGTGCTACACCTACGTCCGATACGGTTTTTATGCCTGCATCGTAGCGAAGTGTAGGGTTTCTGACGAACCACGGTGCTCCAAAAATCATCCGCAACGCGGTATATTGGACGGCCTCCAAGCCTTTTCTGGAGCGTACAATAACGCCCCCCATGCCGGGTAAGCGTAGGTCAGAATTGGTAAGATGTAAAGCCTATATATGAGTATTTTAGTCGTCAGTGAAATGGGGCTGGTGCGGTTAAGTTCTGGGTATAGGGAAGCTCTTGCAGTCTCTGCCCTCCGGGTCACATGCTGCACATGTTCTCCTAAGGTAAGCTGTTTATCCAGAAACACTTCCAGATACTTGACTTTCGTTTCAAAGGGAATTTTCTCCCCCGAGATTTCCTATTGTCTGGCCGGACCGTGTCGCTTGCATGTGAATAGCACGGCCACGAACCTTTCCAAATTGACTCTGATTCTCCACATATCGAGCTGTGGCTCCACTAAATCCAGCTGCTCTGGAATCTCTCGACCACGTAATCCATCCTTGAATTCGTAGTAATAAGCTGTGTCATCGGCGTATAAAGCCATGCTGACCACCCCCTTCCGATAGCGGCATATTATTCGTATAGGCCGTATACAAACATGACGACAGTACTGCCCCTTGCGGAACCCCGGCGGCTATCACTCTGATAGATTATACGGATCTCCCACGCGTACTGCGAACTGTCTCCCCATTAGGTAACACCTAAGCAGCTTGACATGATGGCTGAGGGTCGTCGTGTGGGCAAGTTTATGTAGTAGTCCGTCATGCCATATTTTATCGAAGGCTTCAGCCACGTCTAAGAAAACGGCCGTGGTCACCGCTTTCCTGTTCAAACCTCCAGAAAGGCTGTTCACCAGTCGTACCAGTTGAAGGGTCGTTGAGAGGTCCTCTGAACCCATACTGTTCAGGCCGAACCTCCGCCCCCAAGTATCGCCGAAGTCGCTCGAGGAAAACCTTCTCAAACAGCTTCGACAGTACAGGCAGCAAAAAGATCGGTCTGTAGTTCTGAGGTAAAAGTTGATTTTTCCCAGATTTGGGCAAGCACACCAGCTTCTCCGTTTTCCAGCAAGCTGGAAAATACCCCTCGTTCAAGATTGACGTAAACAGGGTGGCCATGGTTGCTATAATAGCGGGAGAAATATTCTGGTATGCTCGGGCCTTGATGCAGTCTATCCCTAAAGCCTTGTTAGGGTTTGTGGCCTTGATAGCCGCGGTCGGTCACTGCCTCAGTGACGTTCTATTTCACGTGGGAAATCCTCTACCTAAGTGAAATATTCCGCGAGGAAAGCCACCACATCAGTTGCATGTTTGACGTGCTGGCCGGGGCAGGGTTCGGGGTAAACTGGTCCTCCAGTGCACTCGCAACAACCCCAATCCGGTCTGATTCAGAGTAGGCTAAAAGGCCTCTCTGTCCCTGCACTGGGTGACGCGGCTTCTTTCCTTCGCGTAGCCATTTGTTCAGCCATAACACCGAAGACGTCGTCCGATATCGAGGCGAGGTAATCGTTTCACGATTCATCGCGATGCTGTGTCAGCAACAACTTCACCCTGTCCGTTTGTTTAAAAAATGCCTGCTATAAATGCCAGCGGTTCCACCGCGGCGTGACATCCACCTGGCACTACCCTATTCGTTTAATATGTAAAGTAGTTCCGAAGAATCAGTGATGTGTTTGGTTTTAGGTGTGTTTCTGTCAACAGTATCACGTCTACTTGTAGGTCCTCGGTCAAACGGCATAGCTCCGCCGTATTTCCTGCTACTGAGCGGGCGTTCCACTGAAACAGTCGCAAGGTTTGTCTAACCATACCGGGTTAGTAGACCCATGAGGCATTCTATGAGGGACTGGAAAAGGTTCCTGAGGGATTCTGCCTGTAAAAGAATGTCAGGTAGCGCATCCTTAATGGACACCCTGGACAAAAAGTCGGTACTGGTGTTCTCCTGCGAGGGCATGATCTCAGGGTTTTTTTTGCTGCGGGAGCGGCTTGGAATCTTTGACATCGCCTTGGGTGGGTGTTTAGCTTCGGAGGCTTTAACGGGTTTTTCTAAAGGCGGAGACTTAGCTATCACCCTGCTGGGTTTTCCCGCTGGTTCGATTTTCTTCGGGGCAGATTTTACTTTTGCCTTCGGCGGTTGAGTAGGTTTATTTGTTGCGACGTTTTGGTCCTCGGTGTTGGTTGGGGCTTTGCGATGTGTTGTGTTGTGTCGTGTCTTTTCCCACTGCCTTCAAAACCGCGGGCATTGCCTCTTGCGGTTGGGGTGTGGCTTTCACCCCACTGACACAGTGCAGTTTTCAGATGAGGTGGGCTCTTCTAGGATTTTGACACGACGCTGTATCAAGGTCCCCTCCACACTCCACGCAGAGCTGACCTCTGCGGCAGTAGTTGGACGAGTGGCCGAACTTCTGACATCTTTGACATTGGGGGGGGGGGCCTCGTGGGACAAATGGAGACACATTTACTTAGCAGTAAAAGATGTTGTCCAGGTCATAAATGACCTGGTGGCTGGCATTCTTTTGCATGTAGGGGTTTTTCTACCATCCCTTGTGGTAATTTTCATAACTGATGCCACTTCGTAACTAAGTGAGCATAGTTTTTCTCTCACCTTGTCGTAGCTGACTCCAAAGGGGATACCACTGATGACAACCTTAAGTTTTCTATCTTTAGAGAGGTAGTATGAGTGAAAAGGTATTCTCTTCGAGTGCAGAAAACTGCACTTCCCAGAAATCGCCCTTGCTGCTTGTTTGCAGCGTAACGGAGAGCCCGGTGCTTTTAACGACCAAGCGTCTCCTGACAAGGGCAGAGAGTGTGCCCTAGCCAATGAGGGTGCCACTCCTTCGGGCAATCCAACATAGTCAGCAGGATTTTCTCTCTCTTCATGACCGGAGGTTGTGAGGGAGTTCCCTCGCTAACTTCCATGGTGATACCATTTCCGGAATGCAGTCACAGGTGACTGGCTTCATACGGCCAACGTGCATGGCTGCCACCGCCTCTCGTTTTGCTCGTTTCCAAGCCCCCGTGCCATTGACATCTCTTCCCTCACAAGACTCCATGGAAGGAGAGCAAGGCGAAGGTGGATGACAAGTTGCCAAAAATTTTAACAATTAAATTTATATTAATAACAATAGAACTTTAAATAATAATTAAAGTTAATTAATAATAATTCAACATATGTAAAATATCACAATACGTACATATATATTTATACCTAATGTTTATAAATAAGTACCAATACAATAATTATGTAAAAATCATAAATATAAAAATATATATACTTATTGACTGCAAATAGATGTATTACTATACTGTTAATAGAATGATATGCAATGTGCTAAAATTCCGTAAGAAAACATTTGTTAGTATTGGTGAGAAACTAGCATGTAACTAAGAATCCTTCCAGAACCCACCGGCTTGGTCTAGTGACCCCAATGAGGGTGATATATATGAATGCAAATGAAGTGTAGTCTTGTATACTCTCAGGTCTACCATTTTCAAGATGTGTGGTTAATTGGAACCAAACCGCCAACCAACATCGATATCAATGTTCTGGTATTCAAATCCATATAAAAGTAACTGTCTTTACTAGGATTTGTACCTTAGAATTCTCGACTTCGAAATCAGCTGATATGCAATGACAAGTTAACCACTAGACCAGCCCAGTGGGCTACTTGTAAAACCTAAGATTAGTATTAGTAATAATAAACACTTAAAATTAGTTTATAGCTACAATCTATTGGCTAGTTTAGTTAGTAAGAATTAAGCAAGTAAGGAAAGTAAAAGCACGCAGTCCCCTAAACTTTAAACCTTTCTTATACTAAACTTAAAATTAAATTTTGCACTGTTTCGCTGTTCACTAATTATTACTACACTTATCACTATAATTAAATTAAATTGTACAAAAGAAATACAAAATTCTTTGGCAAAACTGAAGAAGCAGTATAACGCCAGAGCGGGCAGAAGCACAGGAGTCACAACTAAATGCACAAATGCAACTTCTCAGCCCTTTATAGTAGGGTTTGTTTAATAAATATTTCAATCAGCAGACAAGAAAACATATTTTCAAAATAATTTATATGTTATAAAAATACAAATACTCCAGTGTAATTAAACTGATAATATTTCTTTTTGTGTGTTATGTTCTTATCTGTGTGAAGGCATTTGCAATTTTTTATCTATCTATACACGACAGGAATATAATGATGGCTTACTATATGAGAGTCATACTTTTACCTTAGTTAATGTTTGTTTATTCAGTTTAACATGCACCCATTATCTGTTTTGTGTATAGTACAGGTTAAATCATTTTACACACATTTACAATTAAAATGTTTTTATATAGCATGGATCTTGTAGAAAAGGTAATTTCTGATGTAAAACACAGTTAAATTAATTCATTTATAGCTAAGTGTAGTGCTTATAGCTTTAGTTACAATGTAGAAACAAAAGAATTTGTTAACATTGACAGAAATTTGTTTATGTAAGAAAGTGGAAGTGAAATTTTTCATTTTTACTTGCCACTTCACGTTAAAAAAAAGAAAATAATAATGATAAGTTTTGCAGATGAGATCGTGGTAACGCATCAGAGATTAGGTTGTTTAGTGAGGCAGTCCAACACGTAGCTGTGAATGAGTCACTGGTAAAGAAAAAAATAAACCCATTTTGTGATGGGTTAGTGATTCATTTTTTAGAATCTATCTTCTGGAAAAACCTGCCAAAAAAAAAAACAACAAATTAAAGTTTATTTCTTTTGAAGTAATTTATAAAAATAAATTTTTTTTTAATGTATTTTATATTTAATTTTTAATTTATATTTTCATCATTGCATTGAACAAGCAACTCATCATTGTTTAAAGCACATGTTTAACATGTGTATTATTGTTGTTTTGTTATGAATTAAAGAGATGTAATTGCTTCTGAATAAATTCACATATTTATAATTTTATACATACTATTTATTGTATTATCATTTTTTGATTATATGGCTTTAGTTGATATTTTTATTGAATATCAATAAAAATTATAATACACATTAAACTGTAAGTCAACAGTTTAATGTGTATGTATACTGTGCTTCACATTACACATAATTTATAACCACACTAATTTCCTGATTTATATTTATTTTCAGAATATAGTATTATCATACGGGTGATATTATAGATCACGGTTTGTTAACTGTTAGAAAGTTTTTTCTTAAAATTCGTTCTAAAGTACAAATACTTCTACCTCCAAACAGTAGAATCAATTTCTGGCCCTAGCACTTTTCAGGATTGTGAGGTTTCACTATATGTGTATATATATATATATTTTTTATTTAGTAAAATAAATGTTTATATTGTCCATATTTCCTCTGTATTAATTAATTCAAAATCAAAAACAAAATTCAGCAATCCACCAGAGTACAAAACCAAATAAGAATTCTTACTTTATTTTTTCATTTTTATTATTCACCCTTATGTATCAATAGTAGCTTTGAGGAATTCCTCATTATCAGTTGATTAAAATTAAAATTTCAAAATTACACATTAAAATACCAAAGTTATTACATATATAAAATATGTGTAGTCAAATATATTTTTTTTTTTTAAACATTTTGTGGCAAAGATGTTTAAAAAATGTTAATATTTGACTACACAATTTTATATATGTAACAATTTTGGTATTTTAATGTGTAATTTTCAAATTCTAATCAACTGATGATGAGGAATTCCTCAAATGCACTATTGATACATAAGGGAGAATAATAAAAATGAAAAAATAAGATAAAAGCTCTGATTTGGTTCTGTACTGTGGTGGATTGCTGAAGTTTGTTTTTTATTTTGAATATATGTATATATATATATATATATATATATATATATTTATTTGATGAAAAAGATGTTTAATACATCAAAAATTAAAGTAAATTATACATCTTTAATTCATATGGAAGTAAAAGAATGCATCTCTATCTGAGCTCTTATGCCCATTTTCAGTTCTTTATTTATTTATTAAGATATGTTACAAATCAGTTAAAAAGTTATAAAATATTAAAAAACCCACATTAAGTTTATCATAGCATTACAGTTTTCTGTAATTATTCTCATTTGCCAATAAATAAATTTTTTAAAGGTGCACTACATGTAAATACAGTGTTTCTGGTCTGTAACAAAGTTTACATGCCCTTTTTAAGGCTATGTTAATAAAGTAATTTATATTACTTTACTGATATTTTTTTTATCAATGCTTAGCACATATTTACTAGTGTAGAACTGAAGACGGGAGAGATTATTTCTTAAAAAATGCATTTTTCTTACTTATATATGTATAAAGGAGGTAAGCTTCATACTTTTAATTTACCGTTTTGGGTATTGTCATTATACAATAAACCAAATAAAGTAAAGTATTATTGTGTGTGTTTGTATGTATATATATGCTACAGATGATAAGATTTATAAAAAACTACTATGCATTTGTGCTGCTATAATATTAAAAATTTATAAAATAGTACTCTATTATGAAGTTGAAGATTTGTTATGATAAAGTATGTATGGTTTATTATTCTTTAACCCTTTTCTTCTGAGTATATAATTTTCATCTTAAGTTTATATCAAATTATATTTGTCAGTCCTTCGGTTTCTTTTAGTATATTTTTTCCTTCTCTTTTCTACTGCAAGCATGCTTTCATGATTCTGGTTGTCACGTGTGGCTGTAATACAATAATTTTTTGTCTTAAAGAGAGTCTGTTTTCTAATATATTTCTCAGTTTTTATTGTATATTTTTGAAGAACAAAAAATATACTTAAATTTTATATTAAAAAGAGAAAATTTCTTTGCAAATTCTTCAGATTATTTTATGTTTTCTTCAATTTTTTTATAATTTAGTAGATACTGTATTACTGTTGTAATAGAGACTATTTTGTAATTAAGTGTATTAGACATATTTTGCAACTAATATACTCTAATCTATATCTTTTCTTCCATGTCTTTACAACATAGACACCTACACAAAACAAGGTTTGTTGTTTTACATGTTGAAAGAAAATTGGTGTCATTTTTGTAGTTAATAGATTCTTCATGTTTTGTTGTTTAATGTACATTTTATTTTTGTGTATTTATTCATTTATCTGTGGTAGAAACTATTGTATAATGCCATTAGTTACTTTGAAAATTAAGTAACTGCACACTTACATATACATTTTCGCACATACAAATACATATACACATAGACATTTATACACAAACCCATGCACATATTTATTTTCTCACATTTACAAGTGTATATTGTAGCATCTGCTTTCAGATTGTTGCTTTACATATGTGTGATATGTTTTTCAAATAATTTTAAGTATTTCTTCACACATATTCATTATCAGTTTGCATTGTAACTTTATTTATGATCACATATAATGTCCATATCTGTCTGTATAATGACACATTTTTTTTGTACAGTAACTATTCTAAGGCTTGTATGTTGCTGTTTTGTTTTAATTTTTTGTTAAATTCGAAGGGTATTTCTTGTATTCATGAAGAAGGTGAAGAAGAAATATGTTGCTGTTATTATTTTTAGATGATATTTTTGTTTGTTCTTAATGATATAAGAAGTAATGAAAATTTTAATTCTGATTTTGCTTCTAATTTTATAAAAATTTACTCCTATCTGTTTACTTTTATTGGCATGTTCTGTTATATAGTTCTATATCAGGTTTGTTGTCACAATCTGTGTTGTTAGTTACAGTACAGTCTCCATAATCTAAGTTTCACTAATCTAAATTTCTATCATTATGACTCTAATTTTTAAAAAAGAATTAATACTAATTTGAAGAAAAGATTTGAAACTGAAAACGATTAACCTACCTGGAACTTATTTAGTAAAAGTAAAAATACCAGTATCAACTTTATAATGGTGTTCAAAGAAGACGTTTACATTAACTACAAAGACAGTTAATCTGTTATTACAAAGTCAAATCTGTTATTCTAATTTTTGTATGGATCTTGCACACAGAATATAGGAAATGAGTCAAATGTGAATCTAGTTGCAGTTAGATTTTGCTAAAGAAGTATAGCTTAATAAACTGGATCCTGCACAAGATAATTAACATTATCCTTATAACCCAATGATTCCACAATACCTGGAACTTTTCAGGTAGTAAGATTCTAAATATGTGAGGATGAGAAGGAAAATAAGATTATAAATCCTGTTTAATAAATCAGTTTCTGTAGATCATTAGTCAAATGTCATCAGATGCAATTCTATTGTTTGGTACTACAGTTTATCAGTAGCAAATGACTGTTCCAGTTAATGCCTTTTAAAATTAATAAAAGAAGAAACTATAGACAATGAAACAATGATGAAAATTTTCAAAATCAGATGATAAAGTAGTTGAGGGAAACAAAATCAGTGACAAGTTGTGTGCCATTCAATAGATGGATGAATCTTAGTGGAAAATGCACTTGAGTGAGTAGAATGATATGAGTAGGCTTAGTAAAATTTTATTCTCTGAACATCAAAGTCGTCTTGCGGAAAAATATGGTTATTACAAAAACTGAGTCCTTAACAATTAAAAAGTAATATACACTAATGAATTAAAAGAACAGATTTTTTTAAAAATTTTATATTGTTTTCTTAGACTCTTGTGGTAAAGACTTGACAGTATTTTTGCCTCCTTCTGAGAACATTATACACTTTCCAATTTACTTTATTATTTGTTATATTTAAATGTTTAAAATAAATATCAGCAGCACCATACCAAAAAAAAAGTAATTGCAAGCTTGCCTCAATTCTAGGAAATCTTTTTTGTCACTGATGTCTCATCATTAGTCCTCAGAAATTATTTTTTTTTTAAATCAACAGTTATTCTTTTATAAATAATATTATTATCTATCTAATTTTTAATAAGATTACATACTGTATAGCACTGATAAAGTATTTATCATTCAAATTAACACATCAAGTGCACATGCGGTTGTGGAACCTCATAACGTCATTCATGAACTACTAGTGAGGTTCCAGAACCGCATCGGTGATCTTTTACTTTTTCATTTGATTATACTCAAAAAATGTTGTGAATTCCTTGATGACAGATTAATATTTTTACTTAAGAAGTTGATTTATTTATTTTTTATTGGTATTAACATACTACTTTATGAATTTAACATGGTTCTAGATACTTTAGATGATGTTAGACTTGGCTCTAGGAAGCTAGAATAGTTGCACATGCTTAGCTCCTAGAAACTACAGACTATCTTTAAAAAAAAAAAAAAAAAATGTGATGAGTATAGAACAAATTTGGAAATATAAATTATTATAAAAAATAACATAATTAGGGGCAATTGCTATATTTTTAGATTAATAAGTGAGCACAAATTAAGAGAATCGATTACACTTTTTTAACATGTTAGTCTAGCTCATGTCAAATAGAGTTGAAAATACAAAATATTTTACTTTAAATTCTTTACAGTGTGTTGATTCTCGGTACAGGATAAAAATCTTATAAATTTAAATAATAATACAGGGATCCCTTGATTTATGTAGTTAATTCATCCCTGAAAATTGTCATGTAAATTAAAACCACATAAATCAAAACGGTTTTCTCAAAAAAGGTACACGTATAGTACCGTATTACTGTACAGTATAGTATCTGTATGTGTACATATTTAGTAGGCTAAATTAGTAATTATTTTTGCAGGTAGAAGACACAGAATTTTTAGACAGTTTGGCTAAACAAGCTTTAATTAATAGAATATAAATTGAATCCAGTACTGTAAATATAACGTACAGTACAGTATTGTAAAAGCAAAGTAAAAAATATAAGAATAACAAAGTACAAAAGAAAAATCATGATACAGTACAGTACAATATTTAAAAAAAAACAATAGTTACCTTAAAATAAACATACATAGGCCTAAATACAATAAGGAATATTAAAAAAAACTTGTGATTTAGTTCAGCTTTGGTTTCTTAAAATAAATGTCCAGTTTACTCTGCTTTAATAATAGCTGCAATTGATGTAGCACCATCTTGTATCACCTAACAGTCCATTTATAACTTTTGCACTTCGTTCTCAATCAGGATCATTTTCAGTTACATAATCAAACAAATTTTCAATATATCCTAATGCTTCCTGTAATTCTTTTACTGTTAATTGTGGCTGAGAAATGAAGGATGAGGTTGAAGGTTCACCACTGTTGATTTTTATGACCTTGATTTAAATGTGTCACTGCTCCTCAAATGTCAACTAGCTGCTCATTTGTTGACTTGGCTAGTACAAGCAAGTCTTCATTTTCTGAAAGTTGTTTGTATCCTTCCACAAGTTCATTTATATTTTCAGCATCAACTTCGAGCCCTACACTACTGGCAAGTTACACAACTTCAATTTTAATAGTACGTGTAATTCCTTGTCCATTATCATTGAATCTTGATCTTGATAATCTTCATCATCTTGGTACAGCATGTGCCATACTCCACAAAGTGTACTCTCTTTGATTTCTTTCCAAGCTTTGCCAACATTGCGTACAGCATGAAGGATGTTATATTTTTACCAGAATGTTTGCAAATCACAGATCTTACTGCTTGAACTGTTAGTCACAGAAAACACCTGAAAAAATGGTTTTTTTTTTAAGATAGTAAGCCTTGCATGAGGCTATCAATCCTTGATCACATGGCTGTGTCAGTGATGTTGTATTTGCAGGCATAAAAATGAGTTTTGTGTGAATTAATTGCTTCCAGTTCCTCAGACCTTGGATGTCCAGGAGTGTTATCAAGCAGTAGAATGGCTTTGTGTGTGATATTGTTTCTTGTGCAAAAATGTTTGAGTTGCTGGCTAAAACAATTCTTAAACTGGTCAAAAAAAATATTCCTCTTTACCAATGCTATTTGGTTGAATGTCCAATACATGGGAAGAGATTGTTAATTTCTAAAAGCATGGGGATTTTCTGAGTGATATACAAGCAACGGTTTTAGTTTACAGTTCCCCTTTGCATTTCCTCCAAGTAAAAGTATGAATCAATCTTTTGAAACTTTAAAACCGGGGATATGGCATTCATTTGTTATAAAAGTATGTTTAGGCATCTTTTTCCAAAAAATTGCCATTTCATCAACATTAATAGTTGCTGTGACATGTATCCTCCTTCTTTCATGAAAATTTGTAGATTTTTTTTTTTAATTTTTCAGCTTCTTCCTTTGTACTGGCTACTTCACTTTGAATCAAAATGTTATGAAGGTTTGAACATTTTTTTAAAATTTTCAAACTATCCTTTGCTTGCATTTAGTGGGTTGATATCTTCAGCATGGTATTTAGGTCTTAATAGTTCATGCAAACTTAATGATGTTTCGTGAATAATAATAGTTGTCACAGGAATATGACATTGAGTACAATCTTCTATGAAAATGTTCAATAGTTTTTCAGGTTCAACCATTAAAGGAGATTGTTAATAAGACATTCGTGAAGCCTGAAGAGAAACAACATTTTTTCCAGCAATCATAATTGTATCCTTATTTTTAATTATTGAACAAACTGTTGATTCAACAAAGCCAAGATGGTTTACAATATCAGTGTTATGTAAACTATCATGTTTTTCTGTCACCTCCAACTTTGTCCTTTATTTTAAGGTCAGGCATAATTAAAAAGACAAAAAAATATAAAATAAAAAGGTAATATGTAAATAATTAACAATAAAATCCTAAAATATCTTGCACAATAAATTACAAATATTGTATGTACTGCAGCCTTTCCGTCACGTCTTAGTCAGAATTAAATGTTGCACAGTAATATAAGGTAAGACAGAATAATACAATACAACCTATCTCTGAACAGTTAATGTCTGAGTGACTGATCATTAAAATGTTTATAAACCAAACACCTGAATATTACCAACCTAACACACTTCAGTATGCTATTATTGAAAGGGAAAACCTGTTTCATTGTTTATTGCATTACTTGTGTATATAAGTCCATGTGTATTGTTTACCGAAAAACCTTTTTTAAGAATTCTTTCATGAATATTTTATACTTTATATACAGTAATTCTGACCGTGTTAATTCAAAACCAAACCACGTTAAGTCGAGGAACAGTGTTATAAAATCAACCGTGCAAGTTTAATATCGTGTAAATAAAATCACATTAAACCAAGGGATTACTATAATAATTAATTCACTGTTGCTTATTACTCTTAACTTCATTACTTGTAACAGATGATACAATTTACTTTAAATTTAAAATACAAAATTTAGGTAATTATGAAAGAAAAAATAATGAAATAAGTGAATACAAAATACACAACACACTTAACATGTATAAAATTATTTTATAAATATAACACACTTTTGCTAAAATTTTGCATTATTACTTCAGCAGTTATTACATACAGTTAAATCATACAATCTAAGTGGTATGCAAATAATTTTGCACACCACAATAATCGTAATTATTGTTTAAGAAAGATAAATATTATATGAAAGCAAATCAACAGCGATTTTTCATAGTCCAGCCCATTGTGGGTACTGTTACAGCAGTGAAAATTATACTGTATGAGTAATTCTTAATGAAAGATGAAATAGATGTAAGTGTTAGCAGAATTGTTTTTTTGCTAAGTTCAAACATTTCCAACTACATTTTGACAGAAGTGTTGTAGTTAGTGAAGTTATTGAATTAAGAAATTACTTTTTTTTTTTTTTTACTCAGGGAAGCAGCATTCATGTAGTATTTTTGCTTATTAAATCTGAAATGTGCTTGATCATTTAGTATATTTGTATTAAAGTTTTTACTTGTTTATATTTCTCATAATTCCAATTGGTTTAAGAATTTCACTTCTTTATATCTGTGATTACTTTTTGAAAGGAAGTTGGCAGATGGTTACAATTTTTACCACTATTGTCATTAATATTGTTGTAATTTTCCATCTGTTTGTCACAATAAAATAAACAATTGCTATTTAAATCGACCTGAACCCATATTACCTTGGATTATTGAGACGGTACTGTGTCTTATATTTCATAACTTTTACAGGTGACAGTCTTGTGTTTCTGATTGCATTTAGTTACTCTCTGCATGCACCATACAATTTATTATCATGCAATTGAGCAGTGTATCATGCATATTGTGTACATTCTATATTTTGTTAACTGTAAAGACACAGTTCTTGTTAATGTAATTTAAGTAATAGTACTTAATGAAATGTTCATAATTATTTAGTTTATTTGTAATTTCTAATTGAATTTGTGAATTATTAAAAATAATGAAAAGGTTATTTTTATGTTTTTCTATCTACAAGTTGATTATATTTAAATGAACATAATTGTAGTTTGTCAAACTGTATTTTGTGTAGCTTAGATATTTCATTTTATTTAAAAATATTATAAAATTATATTTGTTGCCACAATATTTTTAAAGGCTGTTCTTGTCAGTCATCTATTTTTTTACTACTTTTATTTAATGGCAGTTTTTTTTTAATTTTATAAAAAATCTTTTAAACACTCATAAAATTTTATAGTAATTCAGAAAGTATCTTAAAAATTTTACATATATTTACTACAATTTTATGAGTTGATTATGCTTAAATTCAAGTAAAAAAATTCACTGTTATGAATTTTTAAACTGTTCATACTTTAATGATAAGCAGTACTTCACTGATACAGTACTTATTGTATTGATTTTATATAACTGTTGTTCACCAGATTAAACTAGTTATGTTGTAGTTTTTGCAATGAGTGAACCATAATAATAGAGAAGAATTGGTGATCTTACTTCATTCCCAACTCTTTTCTGTAAATCTAACAAATTTTATTTAATTTCCAACCTTAAAAATTACTCTTTTTGACTATGTTTTAACCTAACTCAACTTTACACCTACGTAAAATGAATTTAAAAAAAAAACTAAAAGTAAACCCTAGGAGCCGTCTAATAAGTTATCTTTCCTTATTGTCCTCACCTAATTCAAGCATTTTCCAACCAAAAGTATTCCTACGGGCCATTTTTCAGTCATTCGCACTTATTTAATTTTTGTTACAGCTTATCCAGTTAGTGATATTTGACTCAAGAATGATTTATTTTTTAAAAAAACAAAAAAAAATTAGTATATTTATTTTGATAAGCCAATTAATAAATCACATTTTTAATAATGAAACACAATAACACTGATGAACATAATTTTTGTTTCCTAACATGCAATACATGATTTTAATCTGTTTTTTGATGCTGAGAATGAATATGAACTCAGAATCTTTCTATCACCCACCATTTTTGAAAAGTTTTTAAATTTTAATTAAAGGATTTTTTTCATTTTTCGACATACAGTTAGCATTTTAAGCTCCTGTATTGTATTTTGTTAGCTCATTTTTTATTGTTTAACTTTGTTAATGTAATTTGTAAGCTATAAATAAACAATACTAGACAAAGAATTAAATCATATCATAGTCACATATCACATCATATCTAATACTGAAGAGTGAGTCTTCATGCAACAAGATTAATCATGTCTGTGCAGATCAAAACATGTAGCTGAAAACACAGCTGTGTTGTTTGTATTAAGCACTGGATTTAGGAATGAATTAATTTTGTTCAGTCTTATTGCTGTCTTAAGTTTGATAACAGTGCAGCGTCATACTGCCTCAAAATTGTGTAAATGATGTGGATTCCTTTTGTTATGTATGTGGTGAGTTCACCATAAAATCAAATAGAAAAAACATTACACTTTTAATTAAAAAAGCATATCATTTGTACTTTCAGTGTAAATTTGGTGATCAGGATAAGACGTGGGCTCCTCATATAGTATGCACTAATTGTTCTGTATATTTAAGAGTATGGCTAAAGATACACAGATGGCTTTGCCATTTGGTGTACCTATGGTTTGGCATGAACCAAAGGATATGTAACCGATTGTTACTTTTGTTTAACAAGTGTGTCTGGAATTTCTAAACAATCTAAACATACTGTAATCCTTCATTGCAATCTGCAATCAGGCCTGTATTGCATAGTGAAATTATTCCAGTTCCTGAGCCACCTATGAATGTATGTTTTGAAAGCAGTGATGAAGAATCAGGCAGTACTGAAGAAGACAACAATGATTTTGATTTTGAATTATCTTCTATTAAGCCACATCTTATACCATAAGGTTAATTAAATGACTTGGTTAGGGATTTAAATTTATCAAACAATGAAGCTGCGTTAGGATGAAGAGTGTAAGGTTGAATTTACTTCAAAAAAATACAAAAATTTTGGGCTTTCGAAGCCGACAAAAGAACTTTCTCAGTACTTTATTGATGCAAATAATTTGGTTTATAGCACAAATATTGATGAGCTTATGTTGCACTTAGGACAAGTTCATAAACCTGAGGACTGGTGTTTTATTTTGTGTTTAAATTTTACAGATTTTAACTATATATTCCCTTAATTTTTTTTTAAGCGTAATTTATTTAAAACTAAGGGTGATAGAAAAATTGTATTTACAGATCTGTAATGAACGCCAAAAAGCAATTCAAGAAATGGTATCACACTTAAAGAAACATTAAACAATTTTTTTTTGTCTATCAGTGTAATTATTACTTCAGGTTTAATTAATGTTTTCAAATAAAAATTTTATAAAATATACTTTCTAGTGTGCACAACTGGACAAGAGTTAGAGTAACTCTTGTAAAAAAATTATTAGGTATCTGTTCATAACATTAGCTGTATAGTACATGTTTATGATAGTACTCCCTTCAGCAGTTACTGTACTGTTGTTTTAAAAAAATATTTTTTTAAAAATTAATTCTTCATACTCATCGTGATAATGGTTATTTTCAATTATTATACACATTTCTTTACTCTGCTTCTCAAAACAGTATATCAGTTTTTTTTTTTTTTTTTTTTTTAAATAACTGTTACTAACTGAAGTAGCTATTATTTGAATAAAGTTCACTAACTGAAATCACATTTGTCAGAAAAGTTAAAATTGGATGAAGTCAATTGAATAGGATTAGTTATTAGGAAGATAAAAGATGTGGTTTTATAATTTTTATGTGAGTTTTATACAGACCTAAAGTAGTGTTAGGTTAAAAAGTAATCAATAAAATATACTTGATTTTCTTCAGTCTTTTTGGAGACTTTCAGTAATGAAATTCAACTACAGAAACAATCAACAGAAAAGTGTTCTGGGAATGAAGTAAATACTACTTTCAATTTTTTATTGTTATTATGAATGTTTAAATTTTTAAACTTTTAAATTCATCAGTAAAGATACGACTTACATAATCTTTGATTAACTAACCATCTATATAAAATTATGAATCTGCTGGGTACTACAGACTGATTTTATAGTCGCTTATTTTTTATTTTATCATCTGATAATTTTAAATTCACCATTATAGATTTAACCATTAAAAGAAAATAAACCATTAATAGTCAACTGTGAAATCTACTCACATTTATATAAATAAAAAATTAGAAGATGCATTTATAAGATAAAGATCTCTTGTTCTGAAGAGATTTGATGTGAATAAATGTTTTTCTTACTCTTAATAAAAACTCCTAGTTTTCTTTAAGAAGTAAAGGAATTTGGAATGTGATTGATTCAAATAATTTTATTATTTTTGTAAAAGATTATTCAAATGTTTTTTGTAAGTGACTTCATAGTAGACAGTATCTATATTTGGAGGTATAAAGAAAGGATGTTCTTATATAAACTTAGGTATGTAAGGTAGCAGGTCACCCTGGTTTGTTAGGTCTGTTAACTGAAACACTGTATGCTGCTTTCCATATTAGCATTATGCACTTAATAAAAATACAAGGCATTTGTCAAAAATAAGTTTACTTCAAAAAAAAGAAACAAATTGAGAAAAAATAAATTACTTTTGAATTTGTTCATATTTAATTTTTCTAAATAATCACAGTTGTATGATTACTTTTATTCACTTTAAATGACCCATTGAGAACCGAACATCTTTTTGGGGTGAAAAAGACATGGAAGTCACTTGGTGCGTGGTTTGAACTATAATGGGGTTGAAAATGTTTCTATCAGAATTATTGAAACTGACAGAATTGTTAGGCAATTTTAGTCATGAATAGAAGCAATTCGCTTGAAGTTAGCATCCCCACATTCCAACCCTAAGTGGCCCCTCTCAGTTTAGAAAACATTTTACAAAAGTTCACCTCCAACAGGGTTGTCTTGCCACTACTCCATAAAATTTACCTAAACATCTTTTTAATCCCAGAAAAAAGTGGTCATGATCTCTGGTGACTAAATTTGCTTAAATTTTGTTGCCTTTGGTGAACTTGAATGACAGTGCACAGATTTTTGTATTAAAGCAACATTGATATAAAGATCTATCTTTCATTACTGATCACAAAACATGAAAAAATTATTTTCCTTATCATAGTGGTAAAAAAATGCACATGTAAATGCCCTCCTATAATTTTTGTGTTAATTGGTTTTTGGGATCTAGTTCTTTTTTATTATAGCCTACATTTTTAACAACAGTTCTGTGAAAGTTCTGGAATTTCTACACATGGTGAAAATGATAATTGTGAATCACCTCATGTACATTCATGTGCCCTTTATTAAACTTAAAATGCCTTGTCTTATCTTTCCTTTGCCTATTATTAAATGAATAACATAAATTTTGCACAATTTACACTTTATTTTGGCAGCATTATGACCTTTTATACTGAGAAATATTGCAGATGCTTTTTACAAGTGATTGTTCATTCTTATAGCTATCATTACTCATTACTAAACAAAAAAAAAATGAATAAAACGGATAAAATGCTTATAAAATAGTTGATAGCTACGTAATGAACTGGTTGAAGCTATTTCATGCACATAATCTGATTATGCTTGCCAGTCATTTTTTATTAGCTATTGACTCTTATTTTTGATATACACTTCGTAGGCTATTGTGTGCTCCAGGTTTTAGATAGATCTAGCGGGAAAAGATTTTCTGAAATTAATCATTATTTATGGAGAATCGATCATATTTTTTCCCTTCTTAACTCTTGTACTCAGCTGTGTTTTCCTTTTTCTTTCTTTTGATATGTCAAGTAATTTTTGTGATTGTCTTAAACTTGAAATTATTATATCTCCATTACTAAACAAAAAAAAAATGAATAAAACGGATAAAATGCTTATAAAATAGTTGATAGCTACGTAATGAACTGGTTGAAGCTATTTCATGCACATAATCTGATTATGCTTGCCAGTCATTTTTTATTAGCTATTGACTCTTATTTTTGATATACACTTCGTAGGCTATTGTGTGCTCCAGGTTTTAGATAGATCTAGTGGGAAAAGATTTTCTGAAATTAATCATTATTTATGGAGAATCGATCATATTTTTTCCCTTCTTAACTCTTGTACTCAGCTGTGTTTTCCTTTTTCTTTCTTTTGATATGTCAAGTAATTTTTGTGATTGTCTTAAACTTGAAATTATTATATCTCCTTTGGTATTTATGACTGAAATAATAATTATTGATTGTGTGATCTTCACAAAAAATTGTACGACATTCAGGATTTCTGTAAATATTGTTTTGTATATATTTTGTGTCGTAAATTCTTTTAAATTTTAAATTGCAATAATTTAGATTTTTTAATTTTTAATTGGCTTTTTTGGTATTTGATTTGTGGCTCATATCATTTGGCTAAGATAAACTAACAGTAAGCAACGCATACATAGTTATTGATTGCATTACCGTTTCATTTAATATTTCTGATTGATTTTTAGCTTTTATTATTCTTTTTAAGTGTTATCATACGTTGTAGTTTATGTAATATTGTTTGTAGCACCAGTACTTACTTTGTATCGTTTTATTGTAATGTAAAATTTTTCAGTATTAGTTTAAACTATTTTAGTCTACTTAATTTTAATATAATTATTACACCTGTGTATGAACTTTTTTCTATTTGTTTTTTCTAGTTGTTCATGGGGAGGATGTAAGAGAGAGAGTGTGTGTGTGAGCACGTGCGTGTGCATATGTGTGAGGAATACACCTTCTGATCTAAAAGAATTTGAGTTCCATGAGTTCTGTAGATTTGTGTTAGTTATAACTAATTTTTTTTAATCAGTTACTCTATAACTTGATAAAGCTTAAGCATGCAGTCTTAAAATCACACTAATATTAAATCTTCTTTTTTATCCCTTTTATCTGATCTTGTGATTATTGTCTACATAATAATAAAATACTATAAATTATTGGAAAATCACTAATGGTTTCATAGATTTTTGTTTTATTTATGTATGCATGAAAAATAATTTTACATAAAAGCTATAGCGATTGAAGCAGTATTTAATGCAGAAAGTAATTCTTGTATGTACTTTATTTGAACAAATTTACTGTTTTTTAATTTTTATTTTATGAATTTAGTAATTTATAATTTTACAAGTTAAGATAAAAATTTAAAGTAATATTACTCCAACTGAATGTGATGAAATAAAGAATTAACATCAAAACTTATAGACTCAACAGCCTTGCATGTAATGAAGGTTTTTTATATATAAAATAGCTGACCCCGGACAAAAACACAACTGTAAGAGGTCAGTACATGAGGGTAAGTAAAAAATAAAACAAATAAATAATTATCATAATTATGTATTGAGTTGAAAAAAATGAAATGTCAATGAGGTTTTATATAAACCAACTAAACTTTTGTGAGTTTAGCCCAATGGTTTTACCAATCTTTTGGATTTCAAACGAAAAGGAATTTTTTTTGTTTATTACCTGGTCACTGTTGTATAATGTTGATGACTACTTCAGGATGAATTTTTTCATTCTAATTGTTATTTAATGGATTAGAAGAATGGATTTAAGCATAATTCCATTTGTTTTTGGATCTCATTTCTATTTAATCAATACTACTGCATTTATAGGTCTCTTTCCCTAGAAATATTTTTTTGCTGTTTGCTTCTATCCCTCAGAAAGAAATTCTTACTTGCTATGGTTTTCTTCCTCGATAATGCGATTCAGCTGTAGTCTTGAGAATGTAGAACTGGTGGTTCATTGTATCATTGTTTTGTAACACATGATAATGTCAAGGCTGTGCATGTTGTTTTATTAAATGCATTTAGAGACAGTAAACATTTTTTTAGAAATTAAATGACAGGACGTTTCTCTGACAAGTAGTTGTTCTTCATAGTTAAATATTTGAATGTTATAGCCCTTCAACTGTACAACTAAATTAAACATTGTCATCGAAGATGATGACAGATGAGTCAGTTACTGATCATAGATTATCCAGAAGACATATTTGTATGTATTTATAAAGACACCATCCCTTTCTATAGCAGTTAATTACTCTATTTATTCTTTACACTTTAAAAATGAAAGGAGATATTTCTCTCTTGTACTTTCTATTATTTTTATTATAACATAAATACTTGAATTCTTAATTAATGTTTTTGACTTCTGTGTTAGAATAAAAATAAAAAATGAACAGTGTGTTAGTGTTGTATATTGCTAACACTTGGATATTATTGTACATTACTTGTGATATTCAAAATTATTTGAATGGATGTATCAGAAAATTTTTCTAGTTAGCCTGCAGCAATTTTTAGTCAAATTCTAAATGCATATTAACAGCTGAAAGAAATTACATTTTCCTGCTACTGACTTTGGAGATAATCAGTGAACTGATCATATAGTAGTATGACTTAAATATTCTGAAAACCCAGTTGAATTCATTTGAAAGAAAAAATAGAATGATGTTAGAGAGAAGAAACAGCATTTTCCACTACCTGTAGGTCTTGACTTCTGGAATGTTGGCATAGTAAATATCAGAAACCAAAATTCTGAACAACAATATATTATTTATTAACAGTAATTTTTTTATGCTCAATAAAACTGAAAGTTTACTTTCAGTTTTATAAATTAAAAAAAATTTGCTTTTACTTCACAGTAGTTTTCTCAAAAATGAGAAAATAAAATAAGACGATACAGTATATGTGTGCATTCATCATTGTAAGAGAATACTTAAGTTTGAAAATAATCACTGTATAAAAAATTATTCATTTAAAAGATTTTGCAGCTGTGACTTTATATAGTGTCGTGAAACATAAAAAACTTCATCTTATAAAACTATGTTTTTGTGTTTTTTCCATTTTAAAACAATATTCTGCTGTACAAATATAAATAAGTTTAACTAAAATGGTTATTTATTTAAATATTTTATTAACTTTAGGAAAAAATGTAGGTGAAATAATACTCTGATAAGCTATATCTTTTCCATTTTATTAAAACAATAAATTCAAGAAATATTAAAGAATGTCTTTTTTTTCATTTATTACTGTTAAAGCAGATAACTTTTTCAAAAGAAATTTTTGTAACTTATGTCATACTTTGTATAATCAGAGCACCAGAATAAATTGATTAAATTGGATTCGATCTGAAATGTTTTAGTTTTTTATGTTTTAAACTTTTTAATATTTAATGAATTTTATAATTAGAAAAAAAACTGTACCACTGGTATTGTCAATAATGAATTAGTGTAAGCTAAAACACCAACTGTAACAAAAATATAGCAATAAGTCAGCATTATAACGATAACATTTTTATTCATCTTATTCAGCTTCTATTTTGTATATAAAACAGATTTTTACAGCGACTTATTATTATCTGCCACCCTCAAATTTTATTTTAAATAATTTTTTGTACAATTTTAAATGTATTTTTTTTTTTTAAATTAAGACCTGTTGATTGCAGAATTACTAACAAGTTTTTTTGCAGACTCTAGTTGAAACTTGTATTACTTTATGTATATGATGCTGTTGCTTCTAATTGAATTTATCAAATGAGTTATGATGTCTGCTAGACAGTAAAGAACACAGTGTCTGACAGGACATTAATGTTTGTCTGATAATTACATTCCAAACCATGTGTTGATCATATCTAATGAAAAGAGCTTGAAATATTCATCTCAGCATTTTAATAAGAAATTGATTGTACCTATTTTCCAGTTTATGAATTAATTATAATGTATAACCTAAATAACATTAACAACATGTATGTTTAAGGTCTTTTATGCTGTTGCTTTTTCACATTTCATCATTTAATGAATAAATATATTATAATAAAATAGCCAGTAACAATTTGATGTTGTAAGAAAGTCCATGATGACTTATTCAAACAACAGCACCAAGCAGCCGTTTACAGTCAATATTTCTGCTTTAGCCAAACCTTATATTTATCATTAAATAAGTTGTGTTCACTAATTTTTCTTTTTTTTGGGGGGGGGGAACTTTTGTGATTGTAAGGAAATATTGTTTGAGTTTGATTAGCCATAACTTAGAGTTTAAATTAGTATGTTGGTTCTTATTTTATTCGAAACATAATATGTTTTACATAATGTTGAATAAGAAATTTATTGTACTTCATGAAAACTATAACTGAACTTCTCATTGTTTACCTGGTTAGGATAGTTGAATAGCTTACTGCATTTTAAATTTAAAAAATTCTCTACGTCACACTATATTCTCATAAAAAAAAAATAATCATTAAAAATATAAATTAGATATCATCCCAGTTTATCAATCGAATTAGCATACTACCCCTAAAGGTTTGCTGAATTCACTTTCAGATTTATATAGCATAAGAAATATATTTAATAATAGAAATTGACTGTTTCCTATTATCTAAAAAAATTAGCAAATTTTTGATCAAGAGAAATAAAAATAATTTTTTTGGAAGTAAAAAAAAAAAAAACTGTGTAATATATTATATAATTATATAGAAATTATCTTGACTTCTATATATTTATGGTCAAGTAAACCGTAAAGACAGTTTGATTATAACATTTTTAATATAAAACTATTATGATTAGCCTACTTCTCTGTCACTGTCAACAGTGAGGTATTTGTGTAAGTGATCCAAAATCTTTAAAGTACTCCATCATATTCCTTTATGAGCAGTCTATTTAACCTCTGATAACTTCTTTCAATCCATTGTCACTTCCAAAAGGCTTGCCGACTGAAAATTTCTTCAACCTTTTGAAGAGGTGGAAATCACTCAAAAACTAAGTTTAGACTATATGATGAGCAAATAAAAATGTCTCATTTGAATTTTTCCCAGAAACAACATATCACAGCTGCAAAATATTGATGAACAATACAGAACCCTTTGTTAGCTGCCCTTGTCCCCAGTTTTGAATAGTGCAGTGCAAATTTTGGAAATTTCACAGGCTTTTGTAGAAATCATCGCTCTTATGGCATGATGTCAGTCGAGAGGATATCTAACTGATCATAAAACATTGTATTCATTGACTTCCACATAAACAGATTTTGACTGATTCACATTTGTTTCTGGTCTTTAATAGAAGCTGACAGAAAAATTTTTTTGTAACCTAAATCCTAATTGACAATTTTACAAAAGTTTATCTAGAAGCTTTTGAAAAAAAAACACTTTCTAATCCTGATTAGTATTTTTTTAAATCTTTTCACTACACACTTCTTCAAGTCATAGCTGGTGATCAAGAATAATCTAAAATTCATATTTATTATACAGTTCCTAAACATCTCTACAAAAAACCATAATTTTTTTTAACACCATGTACAGCAACCAATATGTGTGGACTTCGCCTGATGTCACATTTTGAAAGTCCAGAAAAGTATCATTTCTAATTTCATAGTCTGCAGCAACATGTATTTCTTCTTCAATTTTAAAGTGTAAATGACTATAGGAAAACTTACTGGTGGAATAATGGCACATGATGTCAACAGATCAATTGACACAGATGGTCATGAATGGTCATTACTTTCAAGATAACCTTTGTATATAAGATGGTTTCTATTTTGGTTAGAATTAAAATTTTTTATTCACTAGTGAATAAAAATTAATTAAGAAATTAAAGTAATCTCCTCTAAATATTTTTAATTTAGTGATATATAGTATTATATTGTAAGATCTTTTCTTTATTTTTATTAAGTAAGAAAGATGAATACAGTGCGTTTGGAAAGTTGCTGTGCGTTGGAATTATGGAAGTGTAATGACAAAACTTTCTTAAGTATTACTTTGAATTTTTATTTCATTATTTTATAAAAACAACAGTAACTGGAATAGTTTATAAACGGTTTTGAAAATGACCTCCAACATCAATACAAAACTGCACACATTTCAATTTATTTACAAACATTTAACCAGTTGATTTACTGTAATATCTCGTATGTATGCTGTTATTACAGTTTTTAATTTGTCAATTGTGCATCGTCTGTTGTGATAAAATGCTTGTTTCACTGCCCCCCTGTAGAAGGTAATCTGGGGGAGTCAGATCAGGCGATCATGCAGGCCACAAAACCCTCAAAATTATTCATTCACCAAAGACATTTTGTAAAAAAAGCCGTTGATCTGTGTGTGCTATGGCACCATCTTGTTGCAACCAACCGTGATTGATTTCCACTTCTGTTAACTGACTAATGAAGTTTGTTAAAACAGCACAATAACGATCACTTTAACTGTATTTTCAAAAATGATTGGACCCACAATGCATGTTCTACTCACACCAACCCAGACTCCAATTTTTGCTTCGTGTAATTGATGGGAATTAGTTGTTGACCACAGTTGTGTATTTTGTGAATTATGTACCCTCCCAGATGAAACCATGCTTCACCTGTAAAAAAAACATAATGACAAGGATACCTACAGAATTTTGGTCAATAAAATGTTTAAACCATTGACAATAATTTAGTCTTTTGGCATGATCTGTAGATTTTAGTTCTTGAACACAAATTACTTTGTAGAGGAAAAGTTTTAGTTTTATTCTTATAGCTTCATTAGTAATAGCAAGTCCAATAGCTTGCTGTTGTGCTAACTTACACAGTGACTTGATGGAATTTCAGCCATAGCATCCGAAATATCAAGCAGTTTCTTTTGGTTTAGTTTAGGTTATTTTCCACTTCATCGATCAGTGTCTTAACAGAGCTTGTTGCTCGAAATGTTTCGATAAGAGTTCAAATTAATTTGCAGTGAGAAACAGGAGTATTTTGAAACTGTGACAGATATTTGTACTTCATTAAATCAGTATATTTGTCACCTTCATAAAGACATGTTCAACGAAAAAAGAAAAAAAAATGCATTCCTCTACCAAAAGAATCATTACGTTTCTCGCAGTTGTTGATTCTAATAAATGAAACAATAAGAAATGAAACGAAGCACATTCAGTTACTGAGCAGTGCCCAACGAACCCACAGGGCAATCAACCTAATGCCGAAAGAACAGAATGCACCACATAATTCTAAAACATGCTGCTCAACAACTTTCCGAATGCAATGTGTAAACTAATCTTTTTTGCTTTATTATAATACATTTAAAATTACAAGAGTGTCTGATGATGTTTGAGAATTAATAAAAGTATCCATTAATAAATTATAAGATTTTAAGTTACTCCATATAAATGTTGATTTTTATGAACATTGATTGTTAAACTGGTATTTCTATTTATATATTTTTTTCATGTTTGTGTATCTCATAAATAAATTTTTTTTTTATTTATCTCGTGTTTAGATACAAATTCTTGAATTTCTTATTTTCTTCACAGAATTTTCTATATTTAAATTGATAAAATCTTGAAGAAGTGTGAATTGTTTTTTTTTTTTCAGAAAGGACCAAGTTTAATTTCCATCAACTTCTTTCGTCTATTTCGTGTAATGAGATTAGTTAAACTCTTAAGCAGAGGAGAAGGCATTCGTACACTTTTATGGACATTCATTAAATCCTTTCAAGCTCTGCCTTACGTTGCACTTCTTATTGTCATGTTATTTTTCATTTACGCAGTTATTGGAATGCAGGTAAATTATGTATAAAAAATGTAATTGTTCTGTTATAAAAGATTATCGTGTAACACATTACTTACTACATAGTATAGAAAAAATTATTCCAGGGGGCATTAAAGGCAAATACATACAAAGTTTATATCATTGAGTGCTCATTTCCTGTCTTTATTTTAAATCCTTTCATGTCCAGACTAGTTATATGCATTCCTTATGTAACAGGCACTAAAACTAATAACAGTTGAAGTTAAGACATCATACACATTGTTAAAATGAGTATCTGACATCAGATATTTTATCCCTCACAGACTAAATAAATTTACTTACTGGTACTCTTCACAGCAGCTGATTAAATTATTTCATTAATTGTATTTTCCTATGTTCATTCCTTCAGGAAGCAGTTCTTAACTATTTCCTGGAACGTGTATATTCATTCGCTTGCTAGGATGCATAGTACAACCAGAGACTTGTGGAGATAAAGAATGGTAAAAATCAAACTTAGAAGGGAACCCAGAATTATTTTTTCTGTAACTGCAGTGAAAACCAAATAGTAGCAATTATCTAAAAGAAAATGTTTTAATACATTTTAAAACTTTTTAAAAGAAGATTAATCCTTAGATATGCTGACAATTATTATATAGTTATTATATAGTTACAATCCTCATAACTTTGCATATGTTCATAAGTGAATATCTTGTGCTGTGAAAAGAAAAGCACATTATTTATGATGAGTATTACAATGATGAAAGTCTGAACTATAGGCAGGATTCAAATAAATTACTTTTAATAAATAATAGGAATAATAATAAATAAATAAATAAATAAATATATATATATGACAATAGTATATACTTACTAACTTACTAATGATTTAAAATTTTTATCTATATATTAAAAAAAAAAAAACAAAAAAAAACTATATTTTTAACTATATATTTTATTTATAATTAGTCTTTTTTACAAAAAAATTGAACTGCTGATGATGGAGTTAAAGCTTTGAAAGTGCTACAAAGAGATTGGTGAATGCCCTTATCTTTTATTGAACTGTATCTGTTGGATTTAAATATTTATTTGTTAATAATTATTTGATATAGTATTATATAATGTTCAAAAAAATAATATATATGTATATGTAAGGTAGCATAAGAATCCCTAATTGTTTGAATGAACTTTCGTGGCAGTAGTATGAGTTTAATTTATTGATGATACAAATAATGCTCTTGTGCATAATATTTAGGCTGTATAGAATCTCCCTCTTTCAAAAAAAAAATTAATAATTCATCAATGCATATACATAATATATCGTCCCAAAGTTTTACCTACCCGTTGTTCTGTTCAGTGTCAATATCAATATGACAATCTATGCCCGGTTTAATTTTGATTATAAGTATTGTATATGAGCTCATTTAATACAAGTCACATAATATTTCCTAACCTATGTTGTTCATTAACTAAGTACCATTAGTAATAGTGCTGGTAGTAACAATACTAAACAAGGAGCTACACAATTAGCTTCAAAAGATCTTTTGAAGAACAATTTGTAGGTAATTTGAAAGTAAGTCTCGTATAATTTTTAATAATTTTATTGTCATACTTCGACATGCTATACAATAAATGCTAACAATTTGCTAAACAATTTGTAGGTAATTTGAAAGTAAGTCTCGTATAATTTTTAATAATTTTATTGTCATATTTCGACATGCTATACAATAAATGCTAGTTTACTTGCACCTAGCTATTCTCAGTTTTATTCTTTATCAGCAGTTCTTGACAGTTATCAGTACGATTTATTATCACAAAAGTAACAGTGTTTTCCTTTGGTTCATCTTTGAATTACTATCTTTTGCTTGATAATTGTAGATAGCTGAAAAAGAGAAGTATAACAATTTTATTAAATTAAACTTTTGAAAATGCAGCTGTTGCTGTCCTGTATGTATATGTTTATAAACACACACACACACACACACACACACATACATATATATATATATATATATATATATATATATATATATATATATACACACACACACACACACACACAACATGGTGAATAAAAACATTTAATTATGAATAACATTTATACTGTAAAAAATCAAAATACAACAATTTAGGGAATAATTAACTGTAATAGAATTTAACAAATTTTTTTATGAGAAAAAGAAAAGTTGACAACACAGTTGTAGGACTTTCCCGTCATGTGACTATTTATAAATAAAATATAATTAATATATTAATGACATATTGAAAAAAATCCCACATTATAATTATAAGATAATAATATTGGCTTGAGGTTAAAACTGCAGATTTAAAATCTGGTGTTACTAAATAAAAGCTTCTATTTCAACAGCTATAAAATATTAGAATTGTTTTCAGTACCCTTGAAAATGTTTAAATTGATACCTCACACAACCGTATTTGTTAATTTTGAGCAAACCCCAAGGTGGAAGTCTAAGTTCAATTTTATAAAATACCTTTTTTTAAAGAAGTTTTGATTGCAATAAAAAAAAAGAAGAGAAATGTTAAAAAATGCTTGACTTTTGGTTAGGTCCAGCTGCTTTTTAGGGTTTGGTTCTCTAATTTAGTAAAGATTAATTTATATGCATAATTAGATGACAATAGAAGTAACCACAATGAAAAACAAGCATCATAGCAATTACAACAACGCTTCAAAGTTTGAGCATTTTTTGAGATAGTGACTTTTGTGAATTTGCAAAAGTTTTTTTGCAAATATTGTTATTTTTTAATTGTTAACAAATGTGCCTAAGAAAAATATGACCTTAATTAGGTGAAATCTCGAGATACTGATGGTAACCTTGCTCTACAGCCTCACCCTCTTGACCTTTATGCTGAAAATTTAATGTCATCAATACTTCATATATAGAAGTAATCTGACCAATTTTGGTCAAAATCGGTCCAGTAGTTCTGGAGATATAATGTGATTTAGAGGCCAATACCAAGCACATATATATATACATATGAACATTAACATCCGGAAAATTTCCATCTTTTTTTTTGGGTTCCTTTGGTGTCAAAACATCAAGATCCGGTAAAAACCACATATTATGCCCAAATTGGATCGATTACAATACTTTCCCTTTATTTATGTCTCAAAATTAAATAACTTAATGACACATAAATTTGCATATTATATTAATCATAAATAAAGTAACAATTTCACTTGACTCCAACTGCTGTTTGTAAAGATAAACCTAAAAAACTAAACACAACACTTTATCCAATTCACACATAACACGTCTTTCGTTTGAACAGTTATTTCAATGTAAAACAGACTATTTCAGTTTAGTTAATTTAATTTTATACACACTATTTAAGTTTGCAAAATTAATAGAAAATGTTAACAGTATTTTAATTACAATTTTGACAATATATTACAACTATTGACATTACAGTTTTGCGTAGTAGAATGATTGTAAAAAGAAACACTCAAGTGAAACACTCACTAATGTGAGTAATACATCTTGGACAGTATGTTTTCACTTTAATTCTTTTTGCTCATCTCATGGAATAAACTATTTTCTTATAACATATTTTACATATGGAAGGCTTTGGTGTTTTTGTCAGGATATGTTGTACTAGAACTAGCTGTGGATTTTCTGTTTTTATAAATAATGATGCAGCATTTTACTGTTAAAACACTGTAATTGTAATTTTTTTATTACTGGTATATTACTGGTACTTACATCCTTGTTTTACTGTTGAACAGGGGATTTTAAATAGTTTTGTTTGCAACACTTATTAACCTTAAACAAGTTCTACATGACCACCTTTTGTAGTGCATAAATATCTAGATGATATTCAATTTCACGCACACATGAAGAATAACTGGAATTATTCTATTAATCATTAATTATACCTTCAATTCTTCTTTTTAGTTCATTGATGTTGTCAGCCTTCATTTCGTATACCCTGTCTTTGACAAACCCCCAAAGAAAGAAATTGGGTGGCATAACATCAGGGAATTGAGGTGGCCAGGGAATTGTTCATTACTGCCTATTAACATTGAGAAAATTGTTCAATGTAGATAGTCCCTAACATGTAAACTGAAGTGTAATGGTGCATCATCTTATTGGAAGTAAACATTTGGTTGCCAATATCCAATTTGTGGTACTGCATACTCCTTTTTTTCCTGTTTAGCTTCCAGGAATCACCGTTGGCTATTACTTCAGAGGATGAATAAGGATGGTATGTATATGAGTGTATCTTGTGCAGTCTCAGATTGACCATTTTTGAGATGTGTGGTTAATTGAAACTCAACCATCAAAGAACACCGATATCCATGATCTAGTATTCAAATCTGTATAAAAGTAATTGCCTTTACTAGGATTTGAACGTTGGAACTCTCGACTTCGAAATCAACTGATTTGCGAAGACGTGTTCACCACTAGACCAACCCAGTGGGTTTACTGCATACTCCTGTAACATGTCTAGATAACTAGCACTAGTAGCGATTGACTTGGCAAAGAAAAATTGTCTGATCACTTCATAAGCAGTCAACCCACATCAAATGTTAATTTTCAGGCTATCACGTTGTGTTTGTGAAATGGCATGAGGATTCTCGCTACCTCAAATCTTAAAATTATGACAATTAACGTGATCAGAAACATGGAAGGTAGCTTCATCAGAGAAGACTAGTTTTTCTAAAAATGTATTACCTTCATTCAAATTATCAAGAATATCCAGAACAAAATTGTAATGGTGTGGTTTATCATTATCTTTATTTGCATGCAGTAACTGAATTTTGTATGTATGAAGTCTTAGCTGCTTGTGTAGAACCTGCATAATTGTCTATTCCAAGTTCTAAATTTACCCATTTCCTGAGTCAATTTACCCAGACTTCTCTGAAAAGTTTCTCTTACTCAATCCACAACTTCCTAGGAGATGGGAGGTTTGCCAGCACCTTTTTTTGTGTACTACTCTTCCTGTATCCTCAAACTGCTGATACCAGCATTTAATAGTCTTTATTAGGAGGATCATGGCCGTACAATAAATAAAAACATCTATGAACAGTAATCACAGATGCACTTTAATGAAACCATAGTACACACATTCCTTTCTCCTGTATGGAAGCCATTGCTTAACTAAATATCCCTCTTTCATTACATCATGCTGGTGTGTTCATTCAAGGTCATCAGTAACGCTAGTACTTACACCATGTTTGAAAAAATCAGCACACTCTACATTGCAGTGTTCATTTTTTAACTCCTTAAATGCACTGAATGATTTATATTCACTTTGTATGTCTCACTGCAGCCAACCTGTTAAGTTGGTATTTGTGTTTGATTCAATTTTATGATTTCAGGTGTTTGGAAAGATTGCATTGGATGGAGATACATCAATCAATCGAAATAATAACTTTCAAACATTCCCACAAGCTGTTTTAGTACTGTTTCGATCAGCTACAGGTAAGAAAAATGCATGATATACCGTTTTTGTTTTATCTCAGGAAGTAGTAAACAATGCTTACTTCTCAGGTAGATGTAACATTACTGATCACTTTGATAGAATTCCTTTTATAATGATAATATTTCTGTTGCTCACAATGTGAAATTTCTGGGTGTTTTATTAGATAAAAGTTTCTCTTCAGATGATCAAATTGATTTTTTCTGTAACCAAATCAAGTCATAATAGTATTTTGCGCTGAAGCACTTTAATGAAATGTTAAGTTTGTCATTATTATTAAATATTCATTATGCCTGCATATCTTCTTGTTTAAAGTGTAATGTCATTTCTTGGGGTTCCCTCAAGAAGTCAGAATGAGTTTTTAGGATACAAAAATGTGATTTCAGTTCATTTTCTGGCTCCTAATAAGTATGAATTTTGTGTACCTGCATTTAGAAAATTAAATATATTAACTTTTATCCTTTTTTTATATTTATAAATGTACAATCCTTGCTAAAAAAAAAATGATCTATTCTTAAAATTAACAATATCTGTCTTTACCAAACCAGTTAATGAAAGTGTTTTTGTTTTTGTAACTCAACACACTACATCGGCTTATGAGAAAGGTCCTTATTATGCTTTCTATCTTAATTTTATTTTTAATTAATTGCCAAAACATTTGAAAACTCTTTCCACCAATTTATTTAAAATATAATTAAAGGATTTTCTTTTATGGAAACAGTATTAGCTTGTTGATCAATTTTTAAATAATGTTAATAAAAAATAAACAATATGATTTATCTGCATTCCACTTGATTTGTGTGTAAATATATAAATAATTTTCAGTAGCGGGTTCTGAATTATTATGTAGTAATTTTTTCATATTTAATGTATTTATCTTAACATCATTTTATAGTGTTTGTATTTAAATAATTAATATGGACTTTAAATACATCTATTTTTTGTCTTATAATTTTTTTTATATTTAAAATTTATTTCATATTTATGTGATTTATGTAATATGTTATTATGTTCTGATCAGAATAAAAATTTAATTATCAGTTCATTTTGTTAGAAGTGTTTTAACATACAGATCTGTTTTTTGTTATAATTGTTGTGTATTATTTTGATGTTTGTCTTTAATAAAAATATATTTATTTAATTTATTTAGAGTTAACATAGTAAAGCAAAGTATTGTATATATAAGTTGAACATGTTCAATTTAAAAAACCTACTATCGGTGCAAAAAGCATGTGCACTGAATTATGAGGTTTATAGAAATAAAACTGTCCATCAGATTTCAAAACATGTTGCAATACATTTTAGATTATTTTATACTGAGTTTGATGGTATGAGATTTTTCATATTTTACTATTTTTTTATATTTTTTATCATGGAGAGAATGAAAAAGTTATTTTATTCTTCTGTTGCATACTTGATTCTTATCACTTGTTACTAAAGATCACCAGAACAATCATGTTCAAAGTTTTGCATTAGCTAGTCCGTTCCACTTTCTTATCGTTTATGAAATTTCAGATTAGTATCTTTAACTATTTTTGAGTAATATAATACTACAGTAATATAAAATTAAATCCTAACAGGTCAGCATAAGAATAATAAATTGTAACACAGGTTATGTTGAGAAGCTAATTATATGAAAATAAAGTGGAACAAACTGCTTAAATAATTCCAATTATATTATAATAAAATAGAATGGACTTAAGGTAAGACTTAGTGATTAGAGATGTTTGATGTTTTAGTGCGATATTAATACATTTTTAATAGCAACTGTAGTGATAACACCATTCTTTAATCATTTTCTTCTTTTGTTTTCAGGTGAAGCATGGCAGGAGATAATGTTAAGTTGTTCAGTGAGACCTGATGTTAAGTGTGATGAAAGGGTTACTGATGAGAACGCGAAAGACAATTGTGGTTCTGACATTGCTTTTCCATACTTCATTTCTTTTTATGTTTTGTGCTCCTTTCTGGTAAGAATACATATGTGATTTAAAAAATTTTACTTTATTTTTTTAACAATCAAAACCTATTTTTAATGTGAATTATATTTACTAATGAAAATCTTAAAAAAATTAAATTGTTTTACAAACTGAGATTGTGTAAATTACATGTGTTCAATACAGTAATAAAACTAGCCTTATGTTTTACTAGATTTTCTTTCTCTGAACGATGGCTCTTCTCTTTACATACATATAGTTAGTTACTGCTTTGTTTTTCGTGATCAGCTTTCTATAGAAATAATGTTTATTAGTGTAATTGCATAACTTATTATCTTTATATCTTTTATTATTATTATTTTCCAGATTATTAACTTGTTTGTTGCCGTCATTATGGACAATTTTGATTACCTTACTAGAGATTGGTCAATACTTGGACCTCATCATCTTGATGAATTTATTCGCCTTTGGAGTGAATATGATCCTGATGCCAAAGGAAGAATAAAGCACCTTGATGTTGTCACACTACTTCGTAAAATATCTCCTCCATTAGGTTTCGGTAAACTGTGTCCACACAGAGTAGCATGTAAGGTTAGTATTTTTTCTTCTGATAATTCAGTTCTGTTGGTTATGCATAAATATACTATATTTAAATTTTTAATTATCATAAGTTATAAAATATCACTGACACAGCTTACAAAAAAAAAAACTATGACATTACCTCAAGAACTTGAGTATTTAACTACAACCTTGCAGAAAAACATAACAATCTTGAATAAAAGCTCTGAAAAAAAATATTTCATAGAGGTAAAAAACAGAATACTGAATAATTTTAGAACTAAGAACAGAACAAAACTGTCACTTATTCTTAAACATTCACACGTATCAGCCTGGACAACTGAATTATTTTCATTTTTAATAAATTATTAAATAATATAAATATGTTTTCACTAATTTGTTTCCAATTAAATTAAACTATTACCTTCAGCAGAAACAATATTACTCTATTGATGAGTCTTTAAATAATACTAAATAGATGTGTCTAGATTTACTGCATAATTGTTAACACATTTAAATACAAACTCAAATTTAATTTAGTTATTGCCTTCAAACTGTTATATTCTATACTAGTTTTATTTATTATCTTCACATTGTTATTCCACATAGACATTACTTTTATTGACTGTAGCTATTTCTCGCTTTTATTCATCAGTATTACTCTTTTTTATAAACCTACATACCACAAAGATATCCTCAGGGTAGGTTATTGATATTGTGGCATGTTATCCAGGATATTCAGAAATGTTCCCTGACAAATTTTCTAAATGTTGGAGGACATAACATTTTTATAGACCTGGGTTATAAAAATTTCCATTACCCAGGATATATACAGACATCCCTTAAGACAACCTTAGATCTTAGTAGGATATCCTTAGTACACCCTCAAGCTGTGAGACTTGTATTCCATAGAGTAGCCATAAACCAACAGACACTTCTATGAAACATAAATGTAGGTTATATTATGTTTGTAATATTACTTAAGTGATGTTTCTTTTATTAATTTAATGGATAAGTTATTATTCTTAAAACATGGGCAATAAATTCCCTTATTATTCCGAACTACTGACATTCCTGGTTTTACATGTATGAATAATATAGTTATTTAAATGAAATGACAAATTAACTTATTTCAATAACAAAAGCCTGTGTTTTTTAACATTCAAAAAATTGTTTTATCTTTTGGGTGCTGAATCCAAATATGAGCTCAATTTTTCATCACATAAAAAAATTTCACAAAAAGGCTTCAGAATGTTTTTTTTTTTTAAATATGAAAATCAGTTTTTAAATAAATTTAGAATTTATTTTAAATGATATGAGAAATAAAATTATTTTAAAATATCATTAAAACCAATGAAAACACAGTAAAATACCATTTATTTTCTTGCAAGTTCTTATAAGGTATTTCTCTTTTTGTTTTGTTACTCTTTTTGGTGCTTTTTCTTCTGTGGTTTTGCAGCAGGTTGTCTCGCTGCAAGACCTTTTTTAACATCCAGCAGTAGTCAGCTTATAAATGCTCACATTCCATCTCCCTCAGTATTTCCTCTCCATCTCTTTCAAGTGTTGGTGGAATTTTTTCCTCTTTCCTCACTTACTGCACCAAGATTTTCAGGAAAGTAGTTGAGTTCTGACTCTAGAAAATGCACCTTTAGGATCATTTTACAGCCCAAAATTTTTGAATTTTTCTAACATATTTTGAACAATATTTTTATAATATTCATCTATTTAATGTCAACTTTGTAATTGTACCCTTGAAGGCTTTCCAAGCTTGTTTTTCAGCTTCCTTAATTTTAGATTGAAATATTTCATCTTTCATAAGCTTTTTACATCTGGCCCAACAGAAACACCCTCCTTTATCTTTGTTTCTAATAAACCTGGAAACTGACTGCAAATATACTTGAAACACTCTCTTTTTTTAATGCCTTCACAGATTGCTTCATTTACCCTAGTTTAGTATGTAACTGAGGAAGCAAAATTTTGCTTGCCTTTACTAAATTTTCTCTTTCAGTGTTTTTCATACCAACTTTTAAGATTTGTCTTAGTGGCCATTTTTTTTTATTATAGTGCTGCTTTTTATCACAACTGTCCCTCTCGCACAAAAAAACATGAATATTTTGTATAACTACTTTGTTGTCCAAGTAACAAAGAAAGTACCTTTAAATTGCCACAAGTTCTCCAACCTTGATCTTTATACCTTATCTTATCTTTAAGAAGTAACTCAAGATTTTCATAACACTCTTTCAAATGAGTAGAATATCCCATTGGTAAAGAAGCATACTTACTTCCATTGTGAAGAAGAACTGGCTTAAGATTCCTTTTCGACTCTCCATTCAGAAATCTTGTAGTCAGTCTGGAATTGTTCCATGAGTCCAGGTACATCATTACAGTAAACTAATCTTATTGAGAAAAATATTGAACAAAAACTTTCTCTCTGATTCTAAACCTGCGAAAAGTAGTGCAAGGAGCTAACAATTTTTTTCCTTCAACCTTGAGCCTAAAAGTTCAGTAGAGTCCTTAGGAAGGTTTAAGTCCCATACCAAATCGTTTAATTCGGATTGCTCAAACAATTTTGGTTCATCACTTTCAGGATCATCATTTTCATCATCCATTTCATTAGCACAGGCCTGTGAAACCATTTCTTCATCACATGTATCGTCTAATTTATCTGGTGGTGAAGTAACTGGTATTTCTGGTCTATGTGGTACAGGACGTATCACTGATCGAAGGTTTGGGTAAAAAATGTCCTTTCCGTTTTTTAAATTGAGTACCTCTATTATAAATGAACAAAAGTAATAATCAATTCCTTTGATTGGTTGGTTTTTCCAAACCTAAGGCACTCTAAAGCATTAAAACTGTTTTTTCTTTGTAACCATTGGCAAAGCTCTTCAACAAACACTGAACAAACCTTATGAGAAACCCAAGATTTGTCTTGGTCTCAATTAATTTCACATCAAAATATGCAAAATATAGTTTTTCTTATAAATTCTGTAGTGGTGTTTCTTTGTTGTTTTTTTTTTTGACAATAATATTTCCTCAGATATTGCAAAAAGAGTCAGGAACATTGACACAGCCCCTTGACACCATTGGAATTTAATTTAATAAAAACTTGTAAAATAGAAGTTATATAAAATAATTTATTAAATACAAGTATAGTTGCTTGGAAAATATATGTACATAAAAAAAAAAATTATTGTATATATTAACAAAAATTAAAAGTTAAATGAATGAAGTTGTCCAAAAAGACGCTGAGTACATATTTGCACTCGCTGGTCGAAGCCAAATCCATTACCCTAAGAATAGTGTCCTCTGTGCCCGTGCCAGGGCGGAAACCATCAGGGTGGTTGTCCACCACTTGCCAGGGTGGTTGTCCATCAGCATATGGTTAGAAGTCAACCTACTATTGATGCGGAGGTAAAAGACCTTCTTGAAAACCTTATCTACTACACGCAAGAGCGTCAGAAGCTGTTAAGAAGAACTTACAGTGGGTCCTTGTCACCACTTTTGAACAGCAATTTCAACTCACCATGTTTCCAACACCCTGGGAAATATCCAAAAAAAAGCATCCTATTAAAAATCCTAGTGAGGGAATCAAGAATCACTGGCTACATGTGAACAAGGAGTTCCATTGTGATAAAATCATATCCGGGGGCTTTATTCCTAGCCAGGCAACAAATTACTTGGCGGACTTCTGCTTCAGTAATCTCAGAAGACAAATTCTCAGAGCAAAAACCTACAACTTCCCTTTGGACATGTCGATGATAAGAGATTTCACCAACTTCAGTATCATCTGGAAGCAGATCGTTTATCAGAAGAGTGAGGACATAATCTTTGTCTATAACAACACTATTGTGGGTAGAGAGACCCGACAGAAGAATGTATTTTTTCTTCTTATGACCAAGAACTCTATAGACGACACCCCATGGGTCCTTATTTCCTTGCTCTTGTACAAAAGAGCATCAGGAATCATGCTTAGAAGACTTAACCTTTTGAAAATACTCGGTCCTTTTCCGACTACAGTCTGCAAGTAAGGCTGTATGCCGATCAGGATCACCCTCACGCTTTGCGGCTCTCCTGAGCCGATCCACAGTCCGCTTCTTCGTGGTCAAGTCCCGAGTCCACCATCCAGCTACTGTCTCTCCCAACCCGTACCTCTGGGAATCGACTGATCAACGGCTTCAACTAGCACAGAAGAAAAATTCTCTGCCAGATCATCTAACGAGAGATTGTCCAGTCTTTGAGCAAAATCTCTAAGCCTGGCTGCAAGAATATTAGAAAACTTAGGCTAATCTGTCCACCTGTGCAGGAAGCGCCTCTGCTGAACAGGGACGTACCCCTTGTAGACATCGCACAGCACGCCTACTAGATCAAAAACAATTAGTCCATGATCACACCTGCATTCATCCACTACAGACCAGTTCTGAATCCTACCAGGTACATCCTTACCAATGGTAACATCGATGTTGGTACCACGGAAGGCCCTCCGCCCTTCGACTGCACCGGCAAAAATAGATAATTCGCCAGCTACATTAAAAACATCAAAATGATGCTGTGCGATGAAACCTTCGATCAATTAGAAGCCATCATCCGTGATCCCACTATGCCAAAGAGGCGATTTGGCATTCGCATCAGCACCTATAAGAATTGGACAACTTGCTACCAGCCTAACAATTCTATCCCATTTTTCCAAATGCTGTTCAGTGGGATCCCTGTACTGAAAGTAGGAACTAACAACAACTAGGTCCAGACCATCCATGGCAAGCTTGACAATGACGTGATGCTTGCCGGAGGCCTGCCGTATGAAGATGCTATCTAAAGACTTCATGCACAGAACGGTGGATTTGCTGTCACCAAGGAAAAATTCCTTCCAACCTGGGAAACCTGGTAGATCACCCTTGACCATGCACAGGTGTTGTAGAAGAACAACATTGAGGTTCTGTTTTTCAACAACTTCATCTAACTCAACTTGGACTACATAGGCACCCTGGGCATTTAGTTAACCAAATCTAACCATTGAGATAGTTGAAATAAATCTCGTCTGCTCTTTTGTAACAACCACACTCTTTGCTATTTACGGAGTGCCTATGATTCTTGAGCAACCTTTTATAGTTGACGCAAGTCAGAGCCTCTTTTTTCTGCGGACAATCATCACGCTTATGGCCCTCCTCACCACAATGCGCGCAGACCAACTCATACTTACAGAACTTGTAAGTATGTGGCTGAAAAGACAACATTTGAAGCATGGCTGTATGTGAAGGTACTCCTTGACACAGCAGGATGCAAAGTCTAAAAAGACTACCCTCAAACAGAAAGTTCTGGAAAAGACCAGCACCTAATTAGACACACCGTGATATCATGGGGCATCACTCTTCCCTGTCTTGAAGACTAATCTGCATTCCTTCCTGAACGCAGCCTCATCCAAGTCGTTCTGTTCCCTGATCAGGGTCAGAACTTCCTCGTCAGAGAAACTGCGGTCAATGTCATAGGTAATGACATGGGCCCTACAACTGTGCTTGGGGTCCAACTTAACCACAAGCTTCTGCACTGCAGGAGAGTCCTGGATGACACAGACTGTCTCCTTATTGTTGGCTATCACAACTAGACCCTTGCTGGTTTCTTTAATATCCCTGATTTTAAGGCCCTTTTGGCTGTCATGAAGGGCAGGCTGAAAGTCCTTCTTCAGATCCATACTTGTATTAGTGGCCCTTGGAGTTATTCACAAAGAACACCTTTGTTCTGGCCGTTCTCTGGCCTGATTGGCTTCACTCTTGCAGCGTACTACTTCAGCATAGCGCCTGGGCTGTGCTGGCGTTGGAACTGCTTTCTGAACCACCTTGACCTCCTTGGGTTTGGAGGCCAAGTTCTTGTACCCTTCTGTCACAGCAGAGAAGGCTTCTTTGAGCTACATCAAACAAGGAAGAATTGTCTTCCCCGCACCTGAGCTGACGCTGCCGGAGAGAACCAACAATTCTATTAAGTAGTCCCGGTTGCCCTGGGCTACTTTAGCCAGTGAGGCAGAACTACCAAGTCTGCCCTACACCTTTTTGCAAACCTCTAATAGTGGTATGGGTGTAACCTGGGTGGGTGTCCCTACCTTCATCTCCGATACTTCATTCTCAGAGGAAGTCAAAGACACTGGCTGCAGCTTCCTCTTCCACCTGGGCTTACTCACTACTACCTGGAATTATTCCATGGTCGGAGCTTCCCTGTCCTACCTACTCATGGATTGAGATTCTCGCTGTCTTCCTCCTATTTCTGTTTTGGGTAATCCCATGAGTGTAACAACTGCCTGCAGTGAGTATGGGCAGCTAGAGACCTGAGATATTCACTTGTCACTCTTTATACCTCTTAGTCGCTTCTGGATCAGTTATAAAATAACTACAGATTACGGCCCTTGTTCTCAAAAGAACGTGAGTAGGACTAGCAAGGGGTATTCTCTTACTCGTTGTAGGGGCTTACGACCAGAAGTCATTGCCAACTCTTTGCCGTGGTGAGACAGGTACATGTTTGCAAAAATCGGGAGCAAAATGAGAAGCAAATATTGAGTCTACAAATGATGCTTAACAGCAGCCATAGTATGCAATCAGAACGCCTTGTAACTATCAGAAGGTACACACACACTACTGACAGCCAAAAACACTAATAGCAAACCAAGAAGCCACAGAGATCTCTGGAACGCATCCAAGGGACCAGAGATTTTTTTTCATTTTCAACACCAAAAACTTTGAAATCAATGATTAGATTCCAGAGGATTTTACCATACCATACCTGTGTAATTAATGAACTATTTTTAATAAACAGCCGAAAATGTAAGCATTTCTGGATAATTCAATGAATGATTTAGAACAGAAATGTTCTAAATCAATGTTCTAAAAAAAGTAAATTACACATTGAAGACTTTACACAAAAAAGTAGAGTAAAACAGACTCAATAGAGTGACAACAGTTGCTGTTAGCTGTGCACAGCAGGAATTCTGATAAGGCTTCTTAAAGAATATTAATATGCCAGATTAATCAAAATTAAAAATTAGTCCCATATTATTAAATATCCATTTTATCAGTTAGAAAAATGTAATATTTTTAAGATCTTAGGAACTTTGGTTATCTTCCTGCTTTAAAAAATGAAATTTAAAATTACAAATTTATAAATCACCCAAACATTTTGATATATTATTTAACATTCATGTATTTCTTATTGTAATTTTATATAAAAAAAAATAGAAAAATCTGCTGGGGAATTTATATTTTCATATGATTTACAGGATAAGTAGGGTATGTAGTATCCTAATTATTTGGGGAAAATGTAGAATATTATGAGACATTTTGCTTATCTCTGGAAATTGCCTGTGGATTTCCTGTGTAGCCTAAGATACATCATATCAGATATGCAGGACAAGTTTTGATCTTCTAGTAATGGCAGGTGCTGTGTGAGTAGGTATTCCTTGATCCTTCTTGTCAAATAGCAGAACATTTCTTCTTTCTTTAAAATAGCACATCTACATTCCTGACACAATATATATAAAGAATAAATATATTCTGGTCTGAATAATGTAGTTATTTATTTTAAATAAACAAATTTTTGAACACAAAACCCACTCAAATTATTGTTCCCTAGACTAATAAAAATAAATTGAACAAATTTTTGTACTGCACCAACATGTAAAAGCATTCTAGGATAACACAAGCACATCACTCACTGACCGCAGTTCACAAGTACATAATATTAACAACAATAGAACTTAATCACAACACACATAAATAATATGAAATTTACAAATTTAAATAACACTAACATACTAAATGAAGTATTTTTGGCAACTTTCTAAGTATACATTTTCCCCAAAAATCATCATCAATGACCTTAGCTTGAACCACAGAGCTACAACTACAATAATGCTGGTTAGTCACTAATAACAATTATTCGCATGGTAGATCCAGAAACGTTTTGACTCCAGTGAACAGTTTCTGTCTTAAAAAATCTTCAACTAAAAGTTAATCTTAGCTAGTAAGGCCAGATAGTCAATTAAAGAATTAGTTTGGTCAATGAGCTGATCGTTTATTTACATAATGATAATTGATTCAAATAATAATAGTGCTTTATATAATTGGTAATTCTATTTTACTTTAGAACATTAAACAGCTTCTTTTATTCTGTTTTAGTTTACTAATTTTGTTTTATTCTTTCAGAGACTTGTATCAATGAACATGCCACTTAACAGTGATGGAACAGTTTTATTTAATGCTACATTATTTGCTGTAGTTCGAACTTCATTAAGAATAAAAACAGAAGGAAATATAGATGATGCAAATGCAGAACTTAGAGCTGTAATAAAAAAAATATGGAAAAGAACAAGTCCTAAATTGTTGGACCAAGTCGTTCCACCTCCAGGAGGTAATTTCAGTTTTATTAACTATTTATCTTTTAAGTATTTGTCTTAATTAGATCACTAAGAGTATTGGTTAATATTAGAAGCAATTTTTTTTTTAAATAAGCACAATGTTCTATTTATCAGTAAGTTATTCAGTGTAAGGATGGCATGCACATAGATTGCCTTTATGAGTACTGGGCTGTTAGACAGTTTTATTACGATTAGATGTTCTACACAATCATTTTATAATGAGCACAATCTGTGAACAGAAATTTACTTTGTTCAGTTATAATTAAAGATCTCCTACTTGCTTTTTTATCTCGTTGGCTGTTATGGAAATCAACTGAGAGAATGCATTCCTATCAATCAAAAAGTGATACCCCAGATTTTTTTAATATGTTTATGTTGTGAGGTTTCCTGAGTTTGAAAATATTAAAATATTGTTTATAAAATTCTCAAAGTGAGCATAAACTTGGCCTTTTATGCGGGAATAGTTTAACCTATGGTCATGAAATTTATTATAGTTCCTTGCATATTAGAGGAATTAATTTGATTAAATCATTGAAAAAAATCAAATGAAGACTGGGAAATTACAAGAGACATTATATTTTGTATTCTGTTGACTTAATGAAAATTCTACTTGTGTACGATTTTGGTTTATTTAAAATAAATAAATCAAAATAAAATTATAACTAATATCTGAATAATATTACCAAGATTAAATTTTTTTTCATCATACATTACATGAGTTTAATTAGTAGGTTAATTTGGATTTTAAAAGATGACATCATATATTGAAATTTCTAATAAATTTATAAAATACCAAACAAATTTTCAATCAAATATTTACTATACAAAGTAATGAAATAGTGATGTTTTTTATTATTGAAATACAATTGTAAAAATTAACATAACCTTTTTTTGTCGTTTATATACATTTTACAAATTTACCCTCATACAGGGGATGTTTGCAAAAGTAATGGTGGTGGAATATTGTATTGTCACCTGACCTTAGTAATTGTGCAAATTTTCAACTGGCAATATCAGGAAGTATGTTAAATTAAGGATGCAAGATTTGAGAACAAACATGAAAAATATTGAAAAAACATTGTGAGTTAAAATAAAGCAAGTAAAAATAGAAATATTAAAATGAGATTTCAATATTAAAAAAAAATAATAAATTAAAATAATCTAGATTATCTTACCTAATATTATTATATTAAAGAATAATTTAGATTTTTTCTTCATGGTTATAAAAAAAGTACACTACTGAATCTTACACACCTGAAATTAAAGTCTGATGAGACCACTGCCCAGCAACAATACTCCAGTGCAGATCAAACATTTACTAATTTGGATAAAACACATATTCTAATTAGGCATATCTTTTGATTTCTTTACAGATAATTAATAAGTAAGTTGATAATTAGTGGATTGACATTAGAATTTAGATAATTGTTAAAACGTAGGTATAAGAAGTTCAGCATATTACTTATGATAAATGATTTTTTTTAAAAATGTAAATATTTAAAAAATGTTATTAAGAAAAACAGGATCCTATTTTAACTCAAACTTTTGTCATTTTGTTTGGTTTGAGTTTTTGATGCAGTTACAGCTGAATGCATTTTCAGTTTTTTTGTTGAAATTAATCTTTCTTGCTTTTATGCAGAAAACATTTGATTAAGAATTTTTTATTAAATGTTCTGTTTAAAAATACAGCCGGCAAAGTTGTTAGGAAGAACTGTTAGCCCCTCATTCACTGCCACCACATAGTAGATGTTCTTTGCACATAGTATATAAAAAACATTTTTTTGTTTAGTAATTGTGTGTCCTACAATTAAAAAGTGTTGAAAAGTATAGAATAATTTTAAAAAGTACCAATAAAATTGGGGGCTATAGTACAAATACCTCCTCTGCAGACATCAGTTAACAACTCTGTAAAAATACTTACGATATATTGGTAATATAATAAGATTATTTTTGCCACCAGTTAAACTTTCTACAGTCAATAATTCCATTTTATTCTCTAAGTTAAACTTCACTTTATTAATTTCAGATTTATTGTGTAGAGCTCAATTTGTTAAATTTGCACAAAATGAGTGAGGTCTACTGTTTACAATCGCAAATCTACTAGTTTGTGTTTGTAAGATTACTAGGCATAATGGAACTACGCCAAGATCGTAAGGGAGTGCAGATTAACATTTTTCTGAAATCAGAAATTTACTTATTTTTGTCAATGTATTGTATCATTAAAACATCTTTTAATCTAGGGCTATAATAATGTGTATCATTTACAGTCGATGATGAAGTCACTGTTGGAAAATTTTATGCCACATTCTTGATTCAAGATTATTTTCGGCGTTTTAAGAAGCGTAAGGAACAGGAGTTGAAAGATGGGGATAAAGAGTCGCATAACACTGTTACACTGCAGGTACTTATGAAAAAACTACATTTTGTAACTTAAATATGCTTTTTTATCATCATTAATAAATAGTATAGTACATTACTGTGTAACTGAATTTATTAAACACTGATGTTCTGACACAATTTACCTAATTTTGGCTCACTAGATTTATTTTGTTTATTAATATTGCCAATACTGTTAGGTAATATCCAAGAAGTAATGTAAGATTTTAATTGCGACCTACTGGCAAAGGCAGAACTTTTTTCAGGGAGGATTTTGAAATAATTTTAAAGCTACGAAAAATTTTATGATTTTTTAATGATTTAATGTTTAAATAAAGAAATAATAATAATTATTCGGTGACTACAAATATTCCCTATCTAGCTACACCTTCAATTTTATAATTGGTATGCACCAGAATTTAAATAATTTAAACTTTCACTTATTTCTTATAATTAAATTCTTTTTAGTCTATAGATATCACATTACTTTTGTTATATACATAATTTTTAACAACTTATATTATTTTGTTCATTCTTGCATGAATCATCATTACTGAAAGATGTGATCAAAACATACAAAATATACATTTAAAAACAAAAATTTAATGTGTAATATCATCTGAGCTAATGTCCCTTTAAAAGATAAATAAATACATTGTTTTATAAAGAGGTAGAAAATCTTATTTTTTGAGTGGGTTATTGTAAGTATTTATACTTTTAATGATACATATATCCTAGTTACTGATATTACTGTGGATTCTATTTACAGTCTAGTTTTGGACTCTGTAGGTGCAGATGTATATATTTAAGAACCTAAGGACTTGCAATGGACCCTAACATATATTTATCATATTAAATATTCACATTTTTACTGTGTTTTGTTTTTTAGTGCTTTACAGCTTTTTTTTAGCCATAAATGCTTATGTTTATCTATTCAAGTATAATTACTTGATTTATTTTTATTTTTTTTTATATATTATAAAAAAATAAATACTCAAAATTATATAGATTTCTTTTGAGATGTTCTGATATCAGTTCTCACTGTAAGAGAAAAAGGAGTCTTTGCCACATGATTATGAGTCACTGATACCACAATGTCAGAAAGCTGTAAGAGAAAATTGATTTTCTCAAAGGAATTGTGGAATTTGTTCTTAACAATATGTACCTTTATAGCTTGCTTTAGGGAGTGAATAGACTGACAAATGTTTTTATAATTTGATTAATCACATGATAACTACATTTCCAGTCAGTTCTGATTCCAAACTGGGAGAGGAAATCCTTGACAGTGACGGACTGTTGATAAGTCAAGAAAACGAAGGCAGTAAATGGCTACAAGGAATGCAGTAAATGACTGCAAGGTTACTCTGTGGTGAGAAGAGGAGGTTCTCTTTCATTTGTACTTAATATAAAAATTAAAGCTCAATACAAGCCATTTTAATGTAATTATGTACACTTTATTTATGAAAAATAATGTTCTTGAGATGACATCCATCAATTTGAATGCAGTACTCAAGTCTCTTCTTGAAATTCTTCATCACATGGGCCAACATCTTTGGAGAGATGTTAGCAATTTCTTGAATCATGGCATTCTTTAACTCATCCAAATTGCGGGGTTTGTGTTTGTAAGCATGGCTTTTGAAGTACCCCCACAGAAAATAATCACAGACTGATAAGTTGGGAGATCTTGGAGGCCATGGAACATTGAACATTGCCAAAACATGAGATGATGTGTCCAGGAAACATGCATTGAAGAAGTGCCATTGAATCATTTGCGGTGTGTGCTGTAGTACCATCCTGTTGGAACCAAAAATCTTTTAAAGCGATTCTTCATTTTTTCAGTTCTGGCTTGAAGAACATATGAGTGAGTGTATCAAGTCAAATTAACAGTGACATTAACTCCTTTTTCCTCAAAAAATACATTTCAGTAACGGCAGAAGAGTCAACAGCACACCAGACTGTCACTTGTTGAGAGTGCAGAGGACATTAGTGAATGATGTGTGGATGTTCAGGAACCTAGTAACACAGATTTTGCTTATTTATAGTTCAGATGAAAATGAGCTTCATTATTTATCATTAATCTTACATTTTCATTCAATTCCAAAATCACTTGCATTCTGTAAGCAAAGTCCTCATGTGCAGCAAAATCTGTCAATTTTAACTGTTGCACAGTAAGAATTTTGTACGGGTGGAGACTTAATTTTTTTTATGTAAAATTCATCTAACAGATTCATGATTGTTTGCTAACTCACTAGCATATCATCTAGCTGATGATCCTGGGCTTCTAACTAGCGCTTCCCGTACCCTTGCTTTGTTTTCCAGTGTTGTTACACTGCATCTTAGGCCTTTATGCTTCTTATTCACAATGTTTCAGTTGATCTTAAATGTTCCACCCATCTGAGGATTGTGTTATGACTCGGAGCAGCTCCATGCCAACCGATATTGAATTTAATATGAAAGAGTCACTGTATAGCTGTAATAGACTCACCACTTTTAATAAAATTGTCATACGTGAACATTCGATGTTGCAAGTTCCATTACTGAAGCGGTGTCTTGTGAGAAATAAAACTACCCCCACCATGACATTCTCCACTACCATGATCTCAGTACTATACAGTTCAAAACTGTTCGTCTCCCTTGTGTTACCCAGGTTTAATGATAATTTAACATGTAATTCTGGTAGTAAAATGTGAAGTTAGTTATTAAAAGTGGATTTGAAAGTAAAACTTCTGTCAAACAACTTCAACACAAATAGAAAAGGACTCTACTTCCACTGTCTCTTTCTCTTTTCTTGTAGCAGAGGAATTTAGAAGATTCTTTTTTTTTTAATTTCAAACAGCAGTGATATTGGCCATTTAAAACAAAGCCATTAACCCTGATCAGTTTTGTTGATTAATCAGTATTTTTATTTCTCATCAATCATCAATAATCATAATGGTATAAATTATATTGTGAATTTAGAATACACATTAATGAAATTCCTGCTACTATTTTAAAAGAAGTCATAGTTTCTATTACTGTCCCACTTAAAACTTCTGTCATTAATTCCTCTTCATAAGAGAGGTTCTCAACTTAATTTACAAAATTATAGACTAATCTAATTACTATACATACTTTCTAAATTATTTGATAAAATTATGTGAAATAGACTTTTAAAATTTCTTTAAAAACATACAAAAACGCTTCTTAAGTATGTTTTTAGGAAAGATTTATCTGCTGATCGCCATATTCCAGTATTTTAAATAGCTTAGATAACAAAAAGAAATCTTTAATATTTTCTAATCATAATAAACAATTAGATTTTGTTCTGAATTTCTTACTAACAAAAAAGTTTATTATTGTGATATCAGAGGAGCTGCTTATTACTGGTTAAAATTACACCTTATCAACCGTAATCAAATGGTTGAAATTTCATCTTTCAATAAAATATAAGTCCAGAATGCAATGTGCTGTAAGGAAGTATCTTCTGTGCTTTATTATTTGTTAATAATCTGCCTCAAAATTTGCACCATTCATTCTTACCCTCTTCGCAGATGAGAAAACTATACACAACTGAAGATAATTATTTTAATTGAAAATTCTACATTGGCAGTTCAAAAAATTCTTTACAGAATGGATTGTAACTGTCTAACTTTAAGTATGGATAAAATTATTGCAGTGTGCTTATGTCAATGTGTCAATTACCATATGAAATATATCATCTATTGAAGCACATTCCAAAAGATATAAATGGATGTTAGATCATCATTTGGCACCAATAAATATGAATCATGTAGACCAGTGTTTCTCAACCTTTCAGTATTTGCGAGCCAATTTTCAATCATAATTTTTATCACGTTCCCCTATCATACAGTAACAATGTATATAATGATAATGTATTTTGCTGCTAAACCTTCACAACAACCTTAATTAGAAACAATACAAATTACCAAGAATAAGTAAATTTATTGATATTTGGCAACACAGATCCGCTGAACAACATAGTCCTGGTCTGAATATTGTGCTAACAATGGATATAATTGTAGTAAATTATATAAAAATGAGACCCTTAAAATCAACGATCTTTTATGCACTTTGAAAATACATGGGTACAGTACATTCAGCGTTACTATTTTATTGTGAGTCAAGATAGATCATGTGGGAAATTTTTGCAACATGTTTATGAATTAAGAGATGAAATTGCCATTTTTTTAGAAGAGGAAAACTGACTGGAAGCTAAGAAGTTTTGAGATGGTTTATTTGTGATGGAATTGAGCTACTTGGTTGACATATTCGAGAAATTAAATACCTTGAATCTTCAACTACAAGGAGCAAATACACATATGTTGGATACGAGTGATAAAGTTAATTCTTATTGTAGAAAATTGGAATTGTGAAGCAGAGATTTAAAGCAAAAAGACCTAGAAGTGTGTGCAAATGTGGATGAATGTGATGAAACTTACAAGGAACATGTGAATGTGAAAGTTGTTTTAGTAACCATTGAAAATCATTTAGCCGTGCTGGCAAATAATTTTAAAAAGTATTTTCTTGCTGACGACAACTTGATAGCAAGTTATGAGTGGGTTAGGGATCCATTTCAAAATGCTCCCAAAGGGCTCTCAACTGCCAAAAAAGAACTCTTCATAGATTTCACGGGAAGTGGTGAAATCAAAAGACAATTTAGTAATAAATCACTCTTTTAATCTTGGGCAGGGGTGGATGATGAGTTTTCTGCACTAAAACAAGAGCATTTCGTATACTATTACGATTTTCAACATCCTACCTTTGCGAAACCAGATTTTCTGCGGTGGCAGCTTTGAAGACAAAATATAGATCTCAGTTAAATAAAGAAAAAGAACTCAGTGTCTATTTCTAATATTAAACCTTCCTTCGAAAAAACTTGCTCTGCAAGGCAGGCCCAAGGGAGTCACTAATAATTATTAAACTCGTTTTTAATTTAATATTGATAAGTTAATTATTAAATACATTGTGCAGTACTGATACAATCCTATTTATAAGAGTATTATATCAGTATAAATGTGTATTTTATTATTTGTTATGTAAGAATGTATTTTTTTTTTACTTTCCTTTCAAATAAATTTTTTTAATAATATTTTCTTTTGATATGCTTGTGCCCAACAGTTAGTGCTATCATGTGCCCCTACGGGGGTGCGCCCAACAAGTTGAGAAATACTGATGGAGATTGATATTCAGTTAATTTAAATGCTTTAACTTATCCGTACATTTATGTTTATAAATGTTCTGTGCCAAAAAAAAAGAGTCACTTTCTCATAAAAAATAAAATATCCGCTTTTGTCTAATAAGACGACATAACTGCTTTTGTTTAAATCACCACAGAGTATTTTTGTAAAATAAAGGGTCTTTTTATGCTTTCATTGCCATTTTTAATAAATTACTGACCCATTTAAAAGATCTTCTCTCCGATTTAATTAAAATTAAATAAAAAAATTTCCTCTTTCGGAAACAATATAATCCATACATGAATTTTTTAATCAAGTATTGTTATTTATCATTTGAAGTATTATTGTGGGCTTTAATCATTTGTATTATTTATTTATAATTAATTATAAAAATTTTGCAATGTTGCTGTGATTAAGATTACCTTTTTACCACGTAGAGATGCTCCTATCTGTTTCATATATGACTTGTATAATGTATCATTATGTACTGATTAATATAAAATATTCTAAGAAGACTGTACCACTCTGAGCTCATCAGCAAGTAGACATACTCTACTGGATGAGAGTACTATTTCACGGCAGGCAAGAGCTGTCATTAAACAAGCAGTCCCCAAAATATATGGTTACTAACCTTGATGGCAAATCAGAAGGATATTCCAGTTGTGGCAAAGGTAGAACAGCCTAGGAGTCAGTTTCTCAGAAAAAAATTGGGTTGAGGATTCCTGAAAATAGGCATTAACCCTTTCATTAGCTGTTCAGGGCACCAGCTGTGACAGTCAATACAGCCTCCAATTTAAGTTTTCAAGTAAAATAAAAGTTTTAAGTTTTGAGCACTGTACCTCTAAAAGCAGCAAATAAGTGCTACTGCATTTTTCAGGAAAATGTTCCCTTCAATCCTTTTCTCTTATCCTGAATTATATGGTGAAATCCATTTGTATAAGATATTCCAGCAATAAAATAGTCCTAATCAGATCTGAGAGGGAGGAGAATTACTCAAGAGGAAGTCATAAAAAAAGAATAAGAATGATCGGTTAGATAATTTAAAATGAGAGTGGGTAGGTTAAAGTTAAATATAGTTGCAATTAATGAGATAAGATTCAGAGACAGCAGGATTTTGGTCAGAGAATTTTAGGGTAATTTATACTAGGTCAAAAAATGGAAACATAGGAGTAGGACTAACAAGGAATAAGAAAATAGAGAAAAGAGAATTTTATTACAAGCAACCAGGTGAAAGTACCCTAGGAGTTTGTACAGACTTATCAATATCTGAAGTACAGTAGGAACATATAATCTACATCAACTTTTTACACGACTGCCCAAAAAGGAGAGTAATGTATTTAGGGTGTATGTATGTATGTATGCATGCTTATTCCAATGTAGGAGCACAACAGCTGAACCAATTTAGATATATGATCCTGCATTAGGATCCTTACATTACCAGGAGTATCATAGTCTATAATAATATGTGTATAATTTAAAACTAATTACTATAATTAATAAAATTATTATTAATAATAATTAGTTTTCTTTCATTTATATTTTAAAAAATTAAACATTTTTTTTATGTATAAAATTCTGTACAAAATTCCATGTTTTGGATTATCATTTCCCTCCAGTTCTGATGTTAATTCAATAACAGTAAAATTACCAAAAGATGACTGTAACTGAAAGACATTTGTCGTTTTCATGATAACTGCTAAAGCTAATGATGTTTACAAACAGTGAAATAAGAAATCGACCAGAACTGTTCATTTAAATAAGACCGGCCATCCTTTCCAGTCTATCCAGTCGATTACATTAAATTATTATTGAATTATAAATTAATATTATTATTAATTATTGAATTTTAAATGTTTTTTGATTATTCTTATTAGTATCTATAAATTAAATAATTTTTCCAAGTACATAATGTATGATTTACATTATCAATTTTTTAAATTGTTATATTTTTTACTTATGAAAAGATATCATTTATTAATGTGATCTGTATATTTTCATTTATTTTAATGACATTAATATAATTGCATGTTTCTTGAAATATATTTTGTCCAAAAAGGAGTGCAATATATTTAGGGTGTATGTATGTATGTATGAATGTTTGTTCCATTGTAGCAGCGTAGTGGCTGAACCGATTAAATATATGACCCCTCATTGAAATTCTTACATTACCAGGATTGTCATATGATATATATATATATATATATATACGGTGGAACAAACATACATACATACATACACCCTAAATATATTGCACTTCTTTTTATTTTATTAATTATATATATATATATATATATTAATTTAATTAAATTAAACTTTTTGTAGTCCATATCTCCTCTGTACATAAATTTTAGCCAATCGTATAATATAATATTTTTTCAGCCACTCCACAAAGTACAGAATTAAAGAACATTCTTACCTTTACTTTTTTTGCTCGTCTTAGCGCTTTCAGGCATAAGCCCATCTTCAGTAATGTTTTCTTTAAAATTTTTCTTCTTTTTTTACATTTACACATTAAAATAAAATATATTAAAATCCAAAGAACAAATATTTGTTTAGTCAATATTTTTTTTTATTTTTAAATTTAAAGCATTATTAACATTTAAAATGTTCTTATGATGTGTAATCTGTATGTTAATTCAGTACTGTACTGATTATTTGATTTATTAAAATTTCTTAACCAACTTAAATAATATTTATTAGAATTTCTCCATCAAATTTACAGAGAAAATTATATAGGATTATAAATTCAATAAATTTTAATAAAAAAATGTTTAAAATTAAAACTAATACCGAAGTATGTGAAAATAAATATTAAAGGTTATCAACATAATAATATTATATGTAAAACTAAAACTTATGCAGAGAATTTCAGAATAAAACAAGAGATAAAATATGCTTACTATAAGAGAAACTGCATAAACACTGAATTATACAATATGCATTTGAATTTATTAAAAGTTTTGGGTAAAATCATGTTCAATTATATCTATGATTACATAAAAATTAATATTAATATATGCGAAAAGAAAATAATAAAAACAAATTACAAAAACATAAATAATTTGATAAAAAAAATAAAAAATAAAAACAGTAATAATAGTGCAATATATAAAAATGATAACATTTATAATATAAATCAGACAATAAATAACAAAATAAATAAAGGTGATAAAATTTGTACAGATCTTGATAATATACAGAATAATTCAGATAAATTTAAAATAAATGATAACTTAGTAAATTTAACAAAAGTTGTTTTCCATGATGAAGAAAAATTAGTAATTGCAAATTCATTTAAATTTAACTTACCAGATAATAATGTAGATAAAGTTATTAGTAGTGCAATAATAGTTCAGAATATAATATCAATAAAATTAATTGTACTAATGAAGAAAAAAATAAAATAAAAAATTATCTAAGTAATAAAATTAATAAATTTAAAAACAAAATTGATAATAAAAACTTAATTTATAATGAAAACTCAATAATGAATAAGAATAAAATAAATAAACTGAAAAATAAAAATTTGATAAGACAGTAACTCCTGTTATTATTTCTACTGATGAATATAATGATAAAATAAATAAATATATAAACAAAAACTGTTTTAAAAAATCAATCACCCAACCAAAAAATGTCTAAGAATTCGTAGTTAAATACAAAGAAATATTTAATTACTATAATAAATTAAAATACCATAGTAGATTATAACCATATAAACCTTATGCTTCAAAACTCACACACAGGTCTTCCTAAGTTGCATAAGGAAGTTATCCCTATGATCAATTTAATCAGTTAATCAAGTTAATCAATTTCAAAACCACTCCCAGTTATATAATTACAAAAATTATTGATAAAATAATTAGATCAAAAATTAATTAAAAATACAAATACAGTATAAAAAATGGGTAAAAGTTGATTGATAAATTAAATAAATTAAACATCAGTATTAAAACAAAAATGATAAGCTTCGATATAACTAATCTGTACCCTAGTATTCCTATTGATTATACAATTTCATTAATAAAAAAAAATTAATAAATACAGGTGAAGACCAAAAATGTATAAATAATATTATAATAACAATTAGAAATATTTGTAAACAAAATTATTTTGAATTTAATGGTACCTGTTATACACAAGAAAACACTTTACCTATGGGTTTTCCCTTATGATGCATTGATGATTTCTGGTAGTGCCAGAAATTTATCGACAAGAATTTGAAAGTAAAATAGTCTGTAGTATAAATCATGTGCGTAAAATTTTATTACGGGTTAGATATGTAAATTGTCTTTTAGTTATATATGAAGTAAGAGAAGATAACGAACATGAAATAATTTTAAATAAATTAAATTCTTATGAAACATTAAAATTTACTTATGAAATAGGACATAATAGGAAAATAAAATGTTAAGATGTAGATATTAAAATAAATGAAAGCAATCAAATAATAACTGGAGTATATAAAAGACCTACCTCAAATGAAATTAGTATAAACAAAAATTCCAACCATCCTTGATCTCAAAAAATTATTTTTTTTTTAAAAACATGATAAAAAGATCAATAAATACACTAGCAATAAACAAGAATTGTATAATGAAATAAATAATACAAAGAATATAGCTATAAAAAATGGATATGATACCTCATTGATTGATAATATATATATATATATAATATAAAATATAATTCCAAATATTTTAATAAAATAAATATTACTACATTAAAACCCATAAATGAAAATGAAAACAACGTAAATATTTATATAAATTACTCCTACGCAAACAAAATTATAGAAAACTTGATTAATGCATATAATGATAATTATAAACCTGCTTATAAACTTGATAACCATATAATAAAACATTTAACATATAATAATAAAATATTAAAAAATAAATACGATTCTTCTGGTATTTATAAAATAAAATGCAAAACTGTAAAAAATATATATTGGAAAAACAAATAGATCCTTTAAAGATAGATTTAATGAACATTTCAGATCATTTAAAAATTACAAAATAGGTTTCTCAAATGTAGCAGACCATTATCAATTAACAAACATATTTAGTTGGAAAATATTTTGAAATAACTGAAAAAGTAAGTATTGAACAGTTAAATAATAATAAAAAATAAAATTTTTATATATATAAATATAAACGCAAATTTAGCCTCATGAATCTGCAGACTGAATTTGATGGGTACATTTTTATAAATATTATTTAAGTTGGTAATACATTGACAAGGATTTTAATAAATCAAATAATCAGTACATTACTGTATTAACATACAGATAACATGTTATAAGAAAATTTAAAATATTAATAACGTTTTAGATTTAAAAAAAAAAAAAATTAAATTGACTGAACAAATATTTGTTGTATAGATTTTAATGTATTATATTTTAATTTAATGTGTAAATGTAAAAAAAGAAGAAAAATGTTAAAGAAAAAATTACTGAAGATGGACTTATACCTGAAAGCGCTATAATGAGCAAAAAAAGTAAAGTTAAGAATGTTCTTTAATTCTGTACTTTGTGGAGTGGTTAAAAAAATATTATATTATATGATTAGCTATAATATATATAGTATATATATATATATATTTAAGTAAATTAAAAAAAAAACTGAAAAATAAATTACACTATATACAAATATTGTATACAAAATTGTTACCCGCTGCTCTTTAATTATCCTGTATTAGTAATTATCGTATATAAATAATAATTAATAATTATCTTATATTAAAGAGCAGTATTTGTCAGAAATTGTTTTTTGGCAGTTGTATTTTTTTAATTTTTAATATTTATCTCTTGTTTATTTTGTGTTCAGTTAGAAATATAATAGTTTTTTTGGAGTAATTCTTGTGAACTATTTACTCTAAATTTCATATTAAATGTTTTCATTGTATTTCTAAAATTATCTAACATTGATGTTCAAATTAATATCAATGTTAAAATCACATAAGTACTTGTGTTAATGAATTATTTCCTTAAACCAAGGCTGAAAACCTGAACCACGTGTTTTGGAATCCTCCAACGTTCAAAACATCAAGAAACTAGATTTTAATAATAGTTGCTCAAAATTCATGTAAATAACTAAAGATTATGTCGGATGTTATTATTAACCGATAGATATGTAGACAATATATTAATTAAATATTTAGTTGTATAATAATCATTGTTAAATGTTGAGCTATCAACATGAAGTGAAAAGTGGGTAGTGAAACCATGATTGGTCTCCTTTTTTCCATTTTTTGAAAAAGACTTCCCAAGTAGGTTAGGAATTGAACAAAGTATCGTATTTATAGATTTATCACCAATGGCTTGAGATATGTATACTGTAGAATGCAAACCATAGCTCTAGAACTTGTCAATAAATTATTATGTGGAAAACTAAAAACAAATTATCTTCAAATTTTTTTCTCAATAGATAAATTTTTTCTTAACACAGTAGACTTTGTTATACAGCATATAATGTGATTGACAATAAAAATAAATTATTGTTACCATTTCTACGAGGAAATGCTGGTGATAGGTTTAGAGGCAAGTGTGCTGCAACCAATGCAAAAAAAAAATAGTGCTTACTAATTTACTTCTATACATGTGCATGTAAGTTTACTGATGATGATTTATTTTTATAATTAATGTCTGTAAAGTTTTTTGTTATAGATTGTTTTAATCTATCATCTTCATATATGAGCATTATAATTATTTCATATAAATTATAATTTTTGTGTATAACGTGAAATTATTCTTCCTCCTGCAATTTCTCTTTTTTTTTATTGATTAGTTTTTTTTGGTATGCTGCAATCAAGATTTTAGTGTGATTTTCCTTAATTCTTCATGCAAATACTGAAGCTGTTACATGACATCTTTACAATGTCATATTTACTCCTGTCATATCTCTATGATGTATAATTATGCACTTATTTACAAAAAAAAAATTTTTTGGTACTTTAATTTTGGTACTTATTATTACTGTAATATGATTTTAAATGCCTACTAAATTGCTGTTTAATGCTTATTTATCTATTCTTGTTTAATCTTTCTGTACTTTTAGGCTGGTCTGCGTACTTTACACGATGCAGGACCTGAACTAAAGCGAGCTATATCAGGGAATCTGGAAGAGTTAATAGATGATAATCCTGAACCAATGCACAGAGTAAGAAGTTACATTATAAGTTTTATTTTCAAAATAAAAAAGTTAAAAATATTTGTAAAGCAAGTTTAACTTGACTTCGTGTGTATTTTTTTAATTTTATTTTTAAAAAACTGACAATAGTACACTACTTGGACACTGGCTGGTGAGTCAGTTTGATAAGAACTTTTACAGAGGCAAAACAAAGAGTTGTTTCTTTCACAGTTTGGCTTTTCTTATCCAGATGGAGAATGAAAATTGCTCCAATGAGAAAATTACTATTTCAACCACTGAAAATATTTAATACATAAAATTAATAGTAAGTATAAGCCTAGCACTGAAGTAGTACAAAAGTCCTAGGTCAAACACAAAAATACTATTTCCTTTAACTTTAAACTTAAGAGGAAAGAAAACTGAAAACTTGTACCACTCGAATTTTATCACCATCTATCCTTCATCAGTGTTTCATCAACTACCATTGAGTATTACAGTTGTGAGTTGTGTATTTGTAACTGAATATATCCTTACAGTTGGCTAGTAATTGTATACAGATGTGTATTTACAGTAACAGTTTATTACTATAAATACACATAAGTACATTTATAGTGACATAGTTATGGATGTGAGTGCCAAGATTTTTACATGTGAATCCAATCCATTTTTACATGTGAATTGTGAATCCATAAATTCAGAAAGCTAAAAAAATGTTACAGAAAAAATATTTTTCATGATCAGTAGTCTGCATAATGTTTAGAATTTTTCATTACCCATACCTGCAACATTGTGTATATGATGTATGTTTAAAATACCCTTGTCAGTTCTAAATCATGTTGAGCAGAAATTAACATTCAGTGATTCAATTACTTTGTTAAACAGGAGAAGAAACCGGGTCTGAAAGCCAGGGTCTGACTTGGGTCTGTTTATGGAAGTAATGTTATGAATAGGCAAAATAGTGTTTTGCATTTAAAGTAGTGCAATACATTGTCAATATCAGTGAGAAAATTCAGTTGACATTGACACTAAAAAAAATTATGATCTTATTGCAAATAGGAAGGAGTTGCTTTTCGTCAGGGTCTGACAGAAAAGTCCTGTTTAAGAGGACATAAAAAGTTCTGTTACTGACTGTGACTCCCTGAAAAACTTCATCAAGACATATAGAATAAACAATAAGGATTTTTTTAACAAAAAATCTGGATATCTCATGAAAATGTGTCTTTCATTTACTGCTTGCATTAGAAGTTCATGCAGATCTTTACGCAGGATGATTTGGTCTGTTGTTCACATTGATTAGACATCACATTAAAGGACTATTTTTGTTTCTGAAGTCATAAGAACATCTAGTTGGAAAAAAATGTTCATGACATAGATGAGGTTCAAGGTGCTGTGATGATGTGGTTGTGAAAGCAGGTAGGAGACTTCTGTGATTAACATCACAGGCTCAAAAAAATTGTTCCCATACTCAGTTGTATTGAGATCTGTGATGACTATGTTGTAAAGTAATCTTAAGTATGTTTTAAAGGTATTATAATGAAATTGTAATATAAAATGCTGTGTTCAAAATATATTCTGGTTTTTGTTTTTGTCATCACTTTCCCTCATAGACTTGATATGATTCGGAATCGTATTACTCTGCAGCATTATGCAACATTAATTTGGAAAACGGTTATTCATTGAGTTACACAGTTCTTTAATCTTGATAGAATTTTTACAAAAGTTAATTTAGACTCATGTACACAAAAAAAAGCTAAACAATAATAATAGTAATTATAGGTTTTCTGGAAGCTTTCCATAGAGGTTTACAGCAGTCGGAGAACACTGAAGTAACTTAAAATTAATTATTCATTAATTTTTTTTCTCTACTGTTTATCTGATTGTGTTTGTTTCAGCGTAATCATTCACTCTTTGGAAGTGTATGGTCTTCCATGAGGCGTGGACATGGAAGCTTTCATCGTGCTAGATCACTGAAAGATAATACTACTCAAATTAAAGTAAGTATTTTTTCACACATTGTTATTATTTTTAATTATTATTAATAAACTTAATTAATTTAAAAACAGTTTCAATATAAAAAGCATAAATCAATACAAAAGATACTAAATTAGTGTGTTTTTTTAAATTTTTATTATCAACATTTCTAAGATTCTATTTGTAGTTGCCATACTTAATTGCAAGGATTTTTTTGTTACTTTTAAATTATATTGCCATTTTTTAGCTCTGTTATCATAACAATTAACTCCTGAATGGAAATTTCTTTTCAGTTTATTGAAGTTGTTCAGTATTGTTAATACATTTCATTATGGTTATAATTTCCATATTTCAAAAAATAAAATTTTATTAGTGAAGTTTCTAAATATACATCTTTAAACTCCATGAATAAATACTTATTTATTGAAACTACTAAGACATTTCAAAGTGGAGATACCATCAAAAACATCTTCAAATTATGAAGAAATAAAATAGAAGTAATACAAAACTTTTATATTATTTATTATGGGTTTATAATGTTTTGAAAAATAAAATTAATTAATTCTTTGTTGAATGTTCTGTTAAAGGAAATTTTAGGAAAAAAGATTATTAAGTTTCCACTAAGAAAAACTTCAGAAAAAAATAAAATTATTTTTACTCCCTAATAAAACAGTTTTCCACCTCCACTTCTGAATCTAATAGAGTGTTTTTAATTTTCCAAAGTGTTCTCTTACTTCTTTCTCTCTCTCTCTCTCTCTCTCTCTATATATATATATATATATATTAATTTATTTAAACTAAACTTTTTGTAGTCCATATTTCCTCTATACGTAAATTTTAGCTAATCATATAATATAATATTTTTTCAGCCATTCCAAAAAGTACAGAATTATAGAACATTCTTACCTTTACTTTTTTTTACTCATTATAGCACTTCCAGGCATAAGTCCATCTTCAGTAATGTTTTCTTTAAAATTTTTCTTAGTTTTTTTTATATTTACATATTAAAATAAAATATAATGCATTAAAATCTATAGAACAATTATTTGTCAGTCAATAATTTTTTTTTTTTTTTTTTAAATTTAAATTGTTATTAATATTTAAAATTTTCTTATATGTATTGTATTTTATTTTAATGTGTATGTGCGTAAAGAAAACATTACTGAAGATGGGCTTATGCCTGAAAGCATTATAATGAGCAAAAAAAGTAAAGGTAAGAATGTTCTTTAATTTTAAACTTTGTAAAGTGGCTGAAACGATATTATATTATATGATATATATATGTAAATATATATATATATATATATATATATATATATATATATATATATATATATATATATATATATATATATATATATATATATATATATATATATATATGTTATTTTTACCTAACTTTCTAGCATATACCCACTTTCTTCTTGAAGTCACTTTTTTTTAAGAATTCCTTACTCTATTCACTGCTGACCTGAGTGTTCTGAATGTACATCAGTATTTTTGTTTACAGTCCTGCTATACTAAATCTGCCTAACTACCTGAAGATTTATAATTAGGCTACCATATTTAGTTTTATTTTTTTATTATTTTTTTTTTTTTTAGTTAGTGGTTTAACAATAATTAAGCTTTTATCTTTTAAATAATAAATCTTAATTATTAAATGCTGTTTATTTAAAACTGTTTCAATATTTCACTTATAAAATATATCAGATTTTTCTGCCATTTCTTTTTGGGATATTAGCTTATCTCATTTAATATATTTTAATAGCAATAAAGAACTAATTTTTATTGCAAGTAGTATTTGTTATATTAAAAATATTTTAAGACAAATTTGACTTGCCACTCATCAGTTTTAAATTATTTGAGCTGTCATTTATCAGGATACCCATCCTTTAAATAGAAAAGATTATTTCATTTTGGTTGTCCAAAAAAGAGCGATTTCAATGTATTTATATAAAAAATATCTAAAAATCAAAACTATCTAAATTCAGTACATAAAAAAATATAGGTTTCAAACTGATACAAAATCCCTCTCATTCCTAATGCTGATTAATACAGTAAAGAGGCATTATCAGAAAAAATATTTATTTAAACATGAAATTTTATAAATAAATAATAATAAATTTACTAATAAGAATTAATTAAACAGTTAAATGTAATTAAAAATAAAAAATATATATTTTCCTTTAATTGCCAAAAAGTGTTTTAAATTGTTATAAATTTTAAGATCTTGTCACAGTAAACCAAAGGATTTAAAATATATTAAAAATTCTGTACTCTAGTAACTAATTTCATATGCAGGCTTACTTATTAAACTACTATATATTATAATATATTAACTCATAATATATTACTGTTTTAAAAATATAAATATTTTTCTATGTAGTGGGACACTCCCTCACATCCTTTACTGTTAAATGGGTTTTAATTTACAGTACTTGGTTTTGTAGTTACAATACAGTAAAATTAGCATAAAATATTGGCACAATAAGGAACTATTAGGGGTACAGTGAAACTTTAGGAAAATGTTAGTTTTGGCATGTAATTTCACAGATTGAAGAGTCCTGAATGTCAGATAGAGGTGTTTTTTTTTTTTTTTGAGAATAATGAGAAAATTCAGTTAAGTCTAACTTTACAGAGCTATTATAATTTCAGGCCCATAGCCCAACTGTTAGATTTGAAAAAAAATGTTTTTTCTGCAGTTGGGAGTTATTTTGTCCATTTTAATTTTCTCATTTGAATTGTGCCATTTTATGTTAATTGAAGTTATAAAAAAAAGAATTGATTTATAAAGGTAGAAATCATGAAGTTACTGCTTAACTTTGTGATTAACATCACAAATACAGCTTTTGCCTTTCTTGAAATCCATGAAAAAATTAGTTATGAACTTATTAACTACTGTATTATTAGATCACATTAGAAATGATAGAAACTCAGTAATTTCTGAATTATATTTTGTGTTTAACATTTTATTCTGTAATATGTGACTTTGTTTAACAAAATCTTTTACTGTAAGAATAAAAATAAATGCTGAGTCGGAGCTGTCATAATTTATGTTACAATACTTATTATGACATTAGCATAATTTTTCTCTTACTATCTGCTGATGTGAATCTGCTGTGAATGTTTTTAAACCTACAAAAGCAGGTGAGAAAAAATCTCAGATGATATATATGGTTTATAATTTAGTCATTTTCAAATTATATGTCATGAAATAATTAGTATATAACGAAAACAATATGTTATTATACTCAGTACACTTCTGGATATTATTCATTGCCAGTGTGGGTTTCAGTTAATGCATTAGGTACTGTGCATTCTGGTACTCTGTCACTTATAGTTTTCACCTTCATTGACAGAAATGAATCATACTGCTTTCTTTTAAATCTGTATTTTATTTTCATTTGTTAATATGTACATGATAAGGAGTCATGTCTTGTTTTTCTGACAGACAAATCATTTGGATGTGCCTGGGCGAAATCTTAGAAAGGTAGCTTTTAGCATTGCACCTTGTAGACATTGAAACAGTCAATCGATTGGCCTACTTTTTTCTTGGTCGAATCGGTTTTTTGTTTCAAGTTACATTTTTTGGAGTTATGAGATTTTTAGTGTCTTATTTATTTTTATTTGGGTGCCGGATTCAAATAATTTTTAGACTCTTTTTTTAATAGTTTTAGCACATTTTATTCTGGTTTTCGCACATTTTTGCACGAATTCATTTTATGTAAGTGATAGAGTGATGCTGTTGAAGGCAAGCAAATCTGATGCTTATTTTTTATTTATTTATTTATTTTTTATTAATATGCACATCTGTGTTGATTTTAAAGTTATACAGTTTTATTAAAAAATGCTTTTATTTATTTTTATTTTTTGTGCATTTGTATGACTTTCTCTCTTACATTCTTATTAAATTTTTGTTAATACATTGTCTATATATTAATTCAGTAAACATCTATAAGATAACTTGTTTAAATTTTAATTATGACAAGTTTTTAGTATGTTATAAATTGTTATTTTTCAGCTACTTTTGCTTATGGAATGTTTTTTGTGTAGTGCTTCATCTAGTTAAATTGAGATAGTTTTGTGTAAAATTCATTTTTTTTACATTGCTTTTCTTAATTTCATTGTTACTTGTTTGCCTACTACTTGTGATATTTTATTTTAAGAATAACATTTCTGTACAGAACTGTTATTAAGAAAAGTTAATAGTGATCAAATTTTCTCAAGTTATTGAATTTTTATTTAATGATTATGCTGTATATGTACATAAAATTGTTATTTTTTTCCTTAATTAAAGTGGAGATCAGGTGATCTTTGTTGGATTTTAAAAGTAAACTATTGAAATAGAATTACCCAGACTTTAGAGAAAGTAGATTTTTTCTGTTCATGAAATAAATCGTGCCACATTTTTGTATATATATTTTTTTTAGAGAAGGAATTCCTTAAGAACTTGAATGAGAATTTTAATTTAATGAAATGTTTGTGAGACATTAGATTATCAAATAATTTTATACAAATTTTTATATAATAATGAAGAAATGTCCAGTCTGAATAGGAATCAAACCTGGGACATAAGCTTTTCAGCCAGTGACTACTAACTTGTTGACAGAAGCCAACTATAGCTATTATACTCCACATTAATTACTTCTGTTGTTTTTTTTAGAGTGACTAATGGTTAGGTAAAGTACTGGATCATGCTGTTGTGAAAATTACACTTCTCAAGATTAAAAATCATTTTGATTTTACATGAAAACTGTAAATTTCTGTTAATGTTTACTATTTCCAGAGTACTTAAATCGAATGTTAATGAAAATTTATAAATAGTAATGCTAAGATTGAGTTAGACCAAATGTGTAGGGTCGTTTAACATTTCACCAATTTATAAAGTTGTTTATGCATAAAAACAAAAATATGCCTGAATGAGTGTACCAGTATCACCAAGCAAACCTACATTTGCATCCTTTTTTAGATGAAAAAAAGTTGCAAATACAGCTTTATATCTCTATAAATCCTTCTGGAGTCTAATCATCCTCATATTATAAGATTAATTAGTTTCTCTGAAACATTCAGAGTCGATACTTTCTTCCAGCTTGCTGACTCGTCTTCCAGCTGGTATTGGATAGTCTAACATTTTGCTGTGTTGCTCAGTTTAACAGGGATACCAAATGTAGAAAATGTATTGGAGTTGGAGCAATTTCTTCATTATCAATTTTTTATTTCCCTAATGTTGTTGGACTGCATTGATACATCACACTTCCTTATCGCCAAAGCTAAAACCTCCCCACCTCTCAAATTAAGCTTTCTTGGCCCACCAGTGTTGTAAATGGGTTTTATTAAGTTTAGTAAACTTCTACAGAAAGTTGATTCATGATATTGATATTCTTAACTTAATATCATTTATTGTGTTTGTGTAATTCTGCTCCTTCCACTATTCATTTCAATATATTTTTGTTTTTAATTGTTAACTTTTTAAAGTGCATTTAGTGAAAACTTATGAAGTAGATTAGTGTAAAACTAGATTTATTATCTCTGTAGGGATGATTCAGTATTGCATGGCAATATTAATTTTTTGGCAGTATTAATCTCTAACATTGTGAGAGAAGTAAGCCAGTGAATTCACAATCATGCATAACCACATCTTCAGTTTAACTTTAATTGTACTACATTCCAAGAGATCAATCAGATTCATTTGATAGTACTGTACTTCTGGAAGCCTTGGTGGTAGAAATAAGGACCGATGAGGTGATCACCAACAAGACTGCACCGCACATTAAACAAAAAAGAATGTTGGAAATGTGTTGGGCCAGTCTCATGTAGATCTTCCTCTGGTCAAGTGTGGGTATTTCGATTTCATTTGAAGCACAGTTACATCAGTAGCCAGAATATGAATAAGGAAATGGGATTGTGCTCACATTTTCACATTAACTGTTGACAGAATTTTGTCTGAGACAAAAGACTATAATATGGCTTGTATATGTATTATATGCAATGGATACAGATGTTGCTTCTATAGTATTCACTACATACATGATTGTGATACTTGGAAATGATGTGACAACCTTCTGGTGCTTGTAGTAGAAGATAATTGTATAGCACTGAGTATTTCTTCTTTAGTATTTACCTTTCTTACAAATCGTTGTTGACCAACGCCTACTAGTTTAGGTTGCATCATACTTGTTTCTCTATGATATCTCCAGTTTTAAACACTATGATTCTTTGATCTGGATATTTGTCATGATGTTCCTAAACCACACTCATATGGTTGTTATTTATTAAATTAACAGAACACTCATCATCTATCCAAATGTAAATACTGTCTCCTTACATAATAATAGTAGATTAGCCATTAGACTCATCTAGTAGATCTTTTAATATATTTGACAATGAACAAATAAAAAATTAATGTATAGTCTACATTTGCTAACTGATTCATTGTAATAGGTGGATTCAAGTAGCATAAAAGTACTCCCATTCCTTAGATTAGATGCGTACAAGATGTTTTGATGAAATGAGGACTACCACTGAGATTTCTGATTAAACCATCAGATTATTACTTGATTATAAATCTTATTACAATTTCAGGCTGTGGATAAAAAATAATCACAATATTTGTAAGATGTCTAGTAAGAGGATAATTATGGTTACTACTGTGATGATTACTATAAATAAAAATAATGAATGGAAGTAGTCAAAAGAATAGCATAGAGAACAGTAACTCTGTACAGTTTTTGGCCTAACTCAGGCACAGTTACTGAGTTTCTAAATCTTAGGGGTGCAATAAAACTTCATGAAGCTCAAAGGATTGTGGCAGAAATGTTAACTTAACCTGTTACTTACCCCATTACCTGTTTCCTTACTTTACCCATTCAGTGTTATAGGTTCAAAAAAATACATTTCCAACTTGACATGGGCATGTAGATTGTCCAGTTTGTAATTCAGATTTCAGCATCGTCAACTTGATAGCAGTTGCAATAAACCCTTTCATTAGGATATCTTTCATATCAAATCAAGGATGCAGAATAAAACAGTGATTTTTTCCTTGTTTTACAAGAGTGATTACTATGGCAAAACATATGGTAGAAATACCACTGCTTCTATTCTTCTCTTATTCAATTAACAAATGAAAGCAATAATCTCTATTACGCTGTTAAAATAGTGTTTACTTCATCGTAATCAATCTCTTTTTTTCTCAGATATTTACAGATAACATTTTGAAAGGCTGCCAAACCTAAATGAAAAATTTTACTAAATCTGAAAATTTTCCCATTCACTGAAACAATGACTATATAAAAAGTCACTGAAATTAATATTTGTAAAAAAAACTATCTTTTTAAGTTAATGAGCTAGAAATACAAATAAAAACAAATTTTTTATTCCACTTTAGTTTTTTCTTTTTTTTTGGGAGGCATAAAGTAAAATCAATATTATTTTTTGTTGGTAGTGAATGGATTAATTGAAATCCTATTCTATATTTTAAAGTAAGCTAATTATAATGCAATTTTTTTAAAGATTTTATGTCATTTACTTTTATATAATTTTTTAAACAATTTGTGATTTTTTGGAACTGTTTGTGAACAACACATTTTTTTGTAATTTTGATTGAATATAAAAGGATATCCTTAAAATATACACATTTAAAAAGTAGCACAATAGAATTTTACTGTTTTTCTTCCAAAGTTATAACTAATGGGTATTGATTTTATATGGACTTAATAAATATAAACTGATGATCTCTGTGCAATCTCTACTTGATCCCAAACACTACAAGAGGCGCTATTCTGGAAGGCTGTCATTCTCTTTGGGAAATAAATCTTTAATTTTCTCACTTAGTATCAGTTCAAAGTATATTTTATACTGGTTATGGACATAGCATTACAGGCAATCGTTCATTATTACTATCTTTTTGAATTGGACACTTGTTGACAGACTCTAGCCTTTTTTTTTGCCAAAATTTTCTGAAAGCTGATTTAACCAGTAATCTTTATTATTACATTACATCCTTTTGTTTTTCAGAAACCATGAAATGTTCTAGATATGGAGGAACTAGTTTTAAGAGAACAGGATTTACTATCTTCCTCTACACCTGTGTGTTGTTGCAAATAGTTTAATAGCTTATAGCTTACCTTTTTTTAATTAAAAAAAAAATCTAGTCTATAGTATTTTACTCAAATAGTAAAGTAATTTATGATGATATTGTTACAGAAATAGAGTTTTTTTGCATTTTATCAGCATCAACTGTTATTATCATTTGCCAATAATAAACTCCTTACAGAATGCAGGGAAACTGCACCTACCATTTTTAAACTCTGATAATACACAGGAACTAATTAAGTAAAAAAAGGCTGTGATCATTAGCATTTTTTCATCCCTATTTGTATACACCCTTTAATTTTTTGTATACTGTTTCCTGAGAAATCAATTTGTTACAGAAGTATCAGAATGTAAGATTGCATTTTACTCTCTTACCCAGGAGTTGAAATTCTTATTCTTCTATCATGTTTTCCATCAGGACTGCCGATTGTTTTATTTCTTACCTAAACCATCTTTAATTTCTTATTTAATCCATTTATTTTATGAAAGAATCTTATTTTTGAATCAAACATAAGGGTGTAATTATCACAAAAGGAAGTATATCTTGTAATGTTAATCTTCATATTATTAACAAAATCACTAAAGATTATTAAAACCGTGATTATAATTATAATTTCAGTCATTATATTATATTTTTGACTGTATGATCAAAATCATATAGTTAAAGATCAAGAACACTTGAGTGACTATTACTTGATTTATTATTAGTAGGAAAGTAAAGGCTTTGAAATAACCAATAACCTGGCTTATCAGTGTATAGAACACTCTTAACATAATTTTGAATTCTTCGCATGATATATGAATAGACGCATGATATTTGCAGAACATCATCATATTCTAATACAAAAAAAAAATGCTTAAATTAAGCCATGTTTTTAACTGCTGCAGTTTTTCCATAGTCATCAGTTGTTATAAAAATACTCTTGTATTGTAATTACTGGATCTAAAAATCATTTTTAACAGGTTCTTTTGTGATTTAGTCATTGACAGTTATGTCACATATAAACGTAATAGGAACTTGTATTTTATTGTCATATATTTAAATTTTTATTAAACTCATCTATAATCTCTCCTGTCTATGAAGTATAAATCAAAATAAATTACAAACAACTTGTACTAGCCTCATACCAAAATTTAAGGGATTTTAATGCTATTATCAGAACAATAAAATCAAAAACTAATTATATATCTTAATTTTTTAAAACAAATTTTGTTCACTTTTGAAAACATTGCTTTATTTTAAGACCATTAATTAAAATTATAAAAATTTTTTTGACTATAAAATGAAATAAAATATTCAATAATAAAATAAGAAATTCCCATCAAGATGAGAAATTAAAAATTCACTTTTATTTAAAATGTGACTGTAAAATAGAGTAAAAAAATAATCTATGGTTTACTGTTATCGTGCATATGATATTTTTAAACTATTTAAAATTTTAATCAATTAAAATTCTTAAACATTTATTTTTTGTGTATGAGGTAAGTACATTGATTAGTATCCTATCAGGTCGGTTTCGAATATCATATTTTTATTTTGACATTGAAAATCTCTGCATTATTAGGAAGAAGTCGTAATTATCAGTTTAGTGTCAAAAGAGTAAACAGTAATGCATCAGATTATGGTATGTTAATGAAAAAAATTAGTTTCAGTTTACGCTTTGAGTTAATCTCATAATTGTGCAGTTAAAATACATTTTTGCTTATACTTTTATTTGTATTTGCAGTAGGCTATAAGTATCGCATCATATTAGCAGATTGCGTGCATGAAGTTACAGCTTTAATGTCATTTTTTATTGTTCTTTAAATCAGTTATATATTTAACGTTAGTTTTTAAACTATTTGTTCTATAAACAACTTTTTTAAGATTTTATAATTGTTAAAATTTTAAGCACTTGCTATATTTTTCAAGATTTTTTTTATATTCAATAACATTTAGAATATTATAATTTGCTTGTTATGATATTTATTTTTAATATTTAAACCTATCTTATCTTTACATAGGAATTATTGAAATTATGTACAAATATAAATCTTAAGGATGTAGCATAAAGAATTTTATTGTTTGTTCATTTAGTAGCGTGCAAATTAATCTGAACACGGGAATTTTTTGCTTATTTTTATGTTGTGGCTACACTGCTTTACCACACCCATTCTTTAAGTTGTCTGTGTAATGTGAGGTTATTATTCTTTTGTTATTTAACAATTCTCATGTTATAAACAGTGTTTTGTGAAAGTTTATTTCATTTTTTATTACAAAATCATATTTTTTATTCTGTGTCTTGAATATATAATGATGGACATAACTCCAAGAAAGCATTTGAAAATTGTTTCTCTTTCTGAGAATACCAGTATGACACAACAACAAATATGTTCTGAGTATGGTGTTGGACTAGGGACAGTGAATGCTATTTTAAAGCAGTTTAAACAAATTTGTTCCTTTTCACCTCAAAGGAAAGGCAAATGTGGCCGTAAAAGAAAAACTACTCCAATGCAGGATCAGTTATTAGTGAGAAAAATGTAAACTTGATCCAAAATTTCTGTTGTGGTCTTAAATCGAGAATTAGCAGCCAGCAGAACAGATTTACATGTAACAACTGTTAGACGCCAACTTCTTGCAGCTGGATGGGAAAAAAAGCTTTTTACACCAAAAATGTGCACAAAAAAAGGCTTTGTGGACCAAAGAAGATTGGAAAAATGTTATGTTTTCCAAATCACACTTTTATGTTCAGGGGCAAAGGATTCCGTATGTTAGAAAACCATCAGATGAAAATATATCATTGGCTCATGTACAACAATCAGTTAAACATCCCTAGAAAGAAATATTTTGGGGTTGTTTCACATTCAAAAGCCATTGTTCATTACTTCTAGTAGATGGTACGTTGAAAAGTGATGGATATATCAAGATCCGGAAGGATAGAGTTTTGACACATCTTAAAAGCAAATTTCTGCTAAACAATGGAGTGTTCCAACAAGATTTGGCACCATGCCATACTGCCAAAAAAGTGGAAAAATTTGTCAAAAAATGAAACATTTAAGTGTTCCTCCCATGGCCAGTCAACTTCCTAGGCTTAAACCCGATTGAAAATGTTTAGGCAATAGCAAAAAAAAAACAACTCTAAAAAATGAATTGTACCACGAAAATATACCTCATTAAACCAATAATATCGGTGTGGTTCTGTGATGAAGAAATCAAAAAAAAGGTAATTTTGAATTGATGCCAAATTGTGTACATGAAGTGATTAAGAATAAAGACCATATTAATTACTGGATATTCACAAATTGTATAGGTATGATTTTTTCTAAATAAAGTTTTTTTTTATTATTAAATAACATCTGTGTCCGAATTAATTTGCACACTACTGTATGTGTTAGTAACATGTCAATATAAGTTCATTTTCAGTTTTTGTATTTATTTTTTTGTACTCTACATACAAAAACTACATGAGCCACATACTTTTTTCTTATATATATGTTTTAATACAAGTTATGATATCATTGATATTATTCAAATCTGATAAAAAAATAAAAAAAAAACAATTTTTTATGTGGTATTTTTAGGCTATAAAATTATTTTATCAAGTCTACTAACATCACTGTTGTCCACATTACATAGCTAAGAATAAATTAGAATAAACTTTAAGTGAAAGGAGGCATGTAAAAAAATAAAAATTAAATCAGGATTGAATGAGAAAATATTTAATTAAATTATAAAAACATGCTTTTTATGTAAGAAACAAATCTTTAAAATAAAGATCTAGAAATCACCAGAAAGCCTTTATCATTTAAAGGTGATAACTACTTTTTGGAAAAACAGAATATCTGAAAATACGTACCTTTCAAAATACTCTTACAAAAGTGAAAAATGTTTACAAGTAATTATAAATAATATTAAGATATTTATTTATTATATGTATATGTGTGTGTGTGTGTGTGTGTGTATATATATATATATATATATATATATATATATATATATATATATATTTATGGAAAAAAGATTACATACTCTCAGATTATATAGCTAGAAGTATATATAAATAGATTAATTGTGTGCCCAAATGGTAGTTAGATCATCTTACCAATGCCATAAACAGCTGTCATACAAGCATATGCAGTATCGGCAAGATGTAGAAAGCCTTGTATTATTCAATTCTCTTTTTTCAGACTTATACATTTCTGGCTTATAAGTGATGCAGTTGCTGGACAAAATGTATAGAATAAATTTTATTTATTGCTACTATAGCCAAACTTAACTAATAGTCAGAAAAAGCCAAGAAGTAGTAAATAAGATGATAAAAACCTTCGAAAAGATTGGTGATTTGTTCTCAGAAAGTGACTAAGAATCTAAATAACAGACAAATTTTAGAAGGATTATTGTACAATAAAAAATAATACCACTGACTCTGAAAGGGAAGTCATTTGACAAGTATGTCTTGAAATACTATGAAAAAGATAATAAACTTGAGTTTGGAATTAGTTAAAAAATTTCAAAAACATTTAATGAGTGAAGGGTAAGGTTAATGTTATAAAACTAAATCTAAGAAGATTATAAAAAACTTTTGACTATATATGTTGACCAGAACAGTTAAATTTACTGGTATGAATGGATAAGTTGTTTTGGAAAAAGAGAGGAAATCAGTTGGTAAAGATTATCTTGCGACAGCAACAATGAAGAAAGGTTGTCTTACTAAGGTTAATTTCCAATTGCAGAAGAAAAAAAGCATTTGAGTAGAGGCAAACATGTTTTAACCATATACTAGCAAATATAAAATGAATTGGTGCTGATATCACCAATTCATATGATCATTAATACTGAAATAAGAGCTACTACTACTACTAAAGATAGTAAAACTTTTGTTAAAGTGCAGTATATTTTTGTTGTTTATTAGTATATGGCTTTTTTCATGTATTCCCTGAACATTGTAATTGTATTTTGTGCCCATCTCAAAAATGAAAAACTCAAAATGTACGTGATTATGTATGCACATCAGACCATAGTTTTATTTTATTTTTGTAAGATATAACAAGTAGTTACTGGATTCCATTGATTTTATCTTCAAAGTATGAAAACATAATCTATAGTTTATTATCATTTCTCAAATCCAGTATATGAATTATATATAAAAAATAATTCTCCCAGAACTGGAATTTTTCAGAACGTAATATTCTGTGATACATCATCTAGAAGAAATTCACAATTTTAATTGGTTTTAGCTACTTTATTTACAGGCTGATTCGGCTGAATTTTGCAGACAGGAAAACAAATTATAAAAAATGTTATACGCTATAAAATATAAGCAATTTTTTTTCTATAAAATGAAATGTCAAATTTTTAGAATAAAAATCAATTTTGAAAGAATTTAATTGCCTAAAATAATCTGTTTTTATTATAAGGTCATATTTAACTCAGGTTAAGGTCATCTTTAACTCAGGTTATAACTAATGGCTAGCAGATACTTTGATGTATTAAATCATCTTATTACACGCCTTACTGTTAAAAAAATAAGTTCTGTTATTTTCCATCAATATGGCAGTTTAGCTCATTATGAAAATATTGTAAAATTCTTCTTAAATATGCAACTGCCAGGTTGTTGGATTGGATGGGGTAGTAAATTTTTGAAGTGATCTCCGAAACCATCAGATTTAACTATTGGTTGACTATTTGAAAAAGTATGTCTTCTCAAAATCTAGATAGTACTAGGACTTAAACAGGATCATCAAAAAAGAAATTCTTTATATCCTGAGGACTAATTTCAGTTATGATAATATATAACTTGTTAACCACTGCTATCAATTTGTAGATGGACTTCAGTTTGAAGAGTCACTCTTGCCTTGTATTTTTTTTTATCAATTTTTTAGCTGATTGTAAAAGAAATGGTAGTTATTCTGCTATGAAATTATCTTCCTAACTATTGAAAAATGGAATTTTATTTTGAATTGTTGCCATTTTGCTTGTAAAATGGATCATTTTTATGGTTATATTTTCTGTGACTTTTGGTGCTTATGAAAAATTTCAAACAAACCATTAATAATGTACATACATTAGAACAAAGACATTAACTTCTTTGCTGATTACCTTCTTTTTCTTAGAAAAAGCAGTATATGGATAACTTGAGTGTTAAATTGTAAAATTGTGTTTTGATGTTTAGTAGAATGTTTACAACTTCTGTGTAGAAAATTTTCCTCTTTATCATGATGGAAATTTCCTTAATTTTGTGGAGAGCTAAGAACGGAAAAATTTTAAAAGTTTATTAATGTAAAAACTTTTTCTTCCTCTCTCAAGCTACAGTAAATAAATTATGTCGTGATGAATTCCTACATGGTACTATTTAGGTTAAGTTTTCTTGACAAGATGCATTTTACTTTAATGTATGACTTATTTAAAATTTTATTACCATGACAATCAGTTGTTTTATATATATATATATATATAAAATTTTACTTAATTTACTATATTTTATTTAAATTTATTCTATTTCTACTATTTTAAATGAATTTTTACACATCTTATAATTAATTGGATATACCTAAAGATGGATAATAATCCAAAGGCGCTCGAATGAATTAAACTTTTATATGTTGGTATGCTGAACTTTATTATTTATATATTGTAAACTATCTAGTTCATCAGTATGTTTTAATGTAGAAAATCAGATACTGAACTCTATTTTAATGCGTTAACATAATCGTGTGACCTTAAGAAATTTTCAATTTTAATCAAAAAACCAGTGACTTTGCTTATTAATAAGCATATACAGGTTAGTGGCAATTATAGGACCAGACAAGATTAAGAATTACTGAAAAATGTGTGTTGCATCGTAAAATCCTGTATTCAGCAATTTAATTTGTATTCAATAATTTTGATGGATGCAAGTCCTTGCAGAAGTTTAAGGCAGTTCTGTATCAATGTTATGATCCAGTTATGTGAATCAGCTACTGAAAAAATAGATGGTATCTACTATCTTCTGTTTTGATTTCTTTTTTAAAAATGATCAAATATCCAATGTCACTTATTTAATTAAATCATATGGTAACCCATTTCATGAAAATTATTGTAGCTGTACTGAATTCATGGGGTACAAACAAACATACTACCTAAAACCAGTATGCTTCTCCTGGTAAAAATAAGCCTTAATAAGAGATGCTAGCATATCGGTAGCTTTTAATCAGGTACACCGATCTTTCAATTTAAAAGAATTGGGCACTAAATTACTAAAAACACAGCTTTATTTATTTTCATTGACGTTTGCTTCATTCCATAGTTTGTCACTTCTTATTTGTCTAGTCCATTTGATTTACAGAATTGCTTGAATGATTTTCTTTCTAATTATTTATCGAATACTTTTTCCAGGCGATAGAAATCAAATTTTTTGAAACAACTTTAGCCATTGTATGCTTAATAGAAAAATATGATTGAACATTAGAAGTTAAAGAACAGATAATAAATGTGTAAGATTGAAAAATGATACTGACCTTGAGTATTTTGCAGTTGAACTGATAATGTAGATGTGCAGACGTACATGAATATACTAAATTTCATTTATTCTTGTAATTTCCAAACTGGATTTCTGATTTATCTATGCACCTCATTCATTAACTTTTTTTAATTGATATATTTTAATTAATTTCCTATTTAATCCAAAGAATCACTCGGTGAATCTTAACATTTTAATTTTTCTCTCCTTTTATTACTTCTCTTTTCCTCAAATATTTATTTTAAATAGACTGAATGTTTACACTACATTTTTTCTTCTTTTTGACTTAAAATTGCCGCTTTCGTTCTACTATTACAATTACAGCTACCTGATATTTATACAAAGTATATTGACTTCTTTTCTGTTTGTTTTTTTATGTCATCCTTGTTTTTAATAAAATCGATGAACAAGTGTAAATGTGTAACACGTATATTGAAATTTAACATCAGAATTGAATTAACCTCTGAGTACTCATCTCTGTGGTAATTCTTAGTGATCATTAGGTTATAAATACGTAAATAAATAGTTCTTTTATTCTAATCGGTACATAATAATAAATTTTATAGGTTATTAATTAGGCTATAAGTTAAAAAATAGACATGATTAAAGTTGATATTAATTATTTAAAATTTAAACATTAAATACATAAAGATATTAGATATTAAAAATAACTGTAGAATAATTCACAATCAGAAGGCCTTATGAATGTTATTTTAAGTATGTATTTACGTACAAGTGGAACAGATTGCAAAAATGTTGTTTTTTAAATTAGGATTAATTAAAAATTCATCAACAGAGTAATATTGCTTCCTTAAAACAAATAGTTTTAATTGTATTTTAAATAGATTGGTGGGAGATTTTTTAAATGGTTCAATAATTTATTAAAAGTGGCAATAGAAGTGTAGTAAGGTCCTATATGTTAAATTTAAGTATTGTGTTAAATTGTATGAAAACGGAAAACAGTTTCGTTTTCATATAAAGTACATTTGTTTTTGGTTCAGTAAAGCTGGATATTATTTTTTTAAGATTAAATGACCATTATTTTTAGCAAAGATGCATATTCATAAATATAAACACAAGGATAAGTTAACGTATTTAATTTTCTAAATATCAGTATATACAATTTTAAACTTATGGGCCCCAAACAATGATCTGATATCACAGTTTTTATTTTGCAAAGTTACATTGACTTTTTGAGGAAGCTCAAAGAAATGACATTATACTTTAGAAGGGAATATAAATAAGCAAAATAAATATTTTTAAATTATTACAAGCTTAGAGTTTTATTAATGTGCTTCAAAGCAAAACATTACAATTTTATTACAAATGATATGAATTTGATCATCCCCGAGAGAACTTGTCTTCTAATAAAACATCCAAAAATTTCACTTTATGGGCAACCGAAATACTATAAAACCTTTTTGTTAACAGTTTCATCCATATTTAAATTTAGGTGGTTATAATCTACCCAGTGAATAATATTTTGAGCTCCAAAAGTAGAATTTTGAGGTTATTCTAATTATCTTCAGTTATAGATACAGTTTTGTCATCTGTGAAGTAGGTAACAGCAAATAGTTCAAGATTTTAGGGTAGGTCATCAATAAACAATAAGAAAATCAAGAACCCAGGACACTTCCCTGTGGCACTATGCATTCTATATCTTAAAATGAGAACCTAAATTTTATATGTCTGTTCTTGTCAAAAGATGAAATTTCAGCTACTCGTTTACAGTCGGTAAGGTATGATTTTAATCAATTGTTAGCAGCTCCTCTGATACCATAGTTGTAACTTCTTGCATCATTAAAAAAAATTTGAATTAAATTGTTTGTTTTACCGAGATCCCTAAAAATTAAAAATGGAATCTTTCTTTATCAACCTAATTTAAAATACTTTCCAAAAACTGGGATGTTGCTAATCAGTAGACAATTTTTTCTGAAAAACATGCTGCAAGTTTTTATAGTACATTATTGCTTTTTAAGAAATATTAAAAGTATTTTTCATAGTTTTTTCAAATACTTTAGAAAATGCAGACAATAAGAAAGCTGGCCTATAATTTTTATAATTAAGTGCCAACCTTTCTTAAGGAGAGGGATAACTATAGAAGTCTTAAGGCAGTTGGGAAATATTCAGTTGTTGAAAGATACTGTAATTTAATTTGTAAGAGGAATAATAGTATTTATGAATTCTTTTAAAATACTAGCAGGAATTTCATCAGTAGGCCTGCCCATTGAATATGTACTCCTTACAAAAGGGCGTTCCGAAAGTCGCTGTGCAGTATGCTTTAGAATTTTAACTTGCCAAATCAATCTTTAAAACAGAAAAATACATATGAAGTCAATGTAAACTGGTAATCAGTTAAATACATCTGCACTGTAAAGAGTTCAAACCTTAAGTTTCTACTGCTTTATTCATTAACTACTTAATTAACTATGTAAATGCTGATGGTATGTGATGAAACTGTATTTAGCGATTATTTGAATCTGGTGATCTGTGGAAATAGTTTATTAAACCTAGCTTCAGCCATTTGCTTTTTATCCTTACTTCAAACCTTTTGATTTCCAGCAGGAAATTCATTGACCCTCTCCAGGTGTTGGAGAAACATTAGATTAAGGGATACATTTTACCATCTTACCTTAAAATCCATTATTGATTGATTGTACAAAACTAGGGATATTCATTTTGAGGAAATTATTTATGTTTTCGGCTGATGTGATCAAAATCAAGAAGTCATGTATGCTTGTAATGAAGATTAAACTTGTACATTTTTATTCTTGGGGTGCTGCACTTATCCATTGCTACCTAAGCTTGTTATTTTTTTTAGCCTCTGGGACCACCATTAGGTATTGCTTCAGAAGATGAGATGAAACGACAATTTTGTAGCATGTGAAAATGCCATGCCTGACCAGGACTCAAACTTGGAACCTCCAAATGAAAGGCCGAGATTATTATTTTTTTTCAGATAAAATGAATATGTGGTGTCAACTTTGTAATTGTATGTGAAAAATTATACTGAAAGAAAAACATTTCATTTCCATAGTTTTATTTCTTGAATATTTGTTTTTTCAAGTAAATGTTATCAACCTATTAAGTATGTTATCATAACACTCTGTGTTGCATTAGTAATTACTTTAAATTGTTTAATTAGTGTAAAATTATTTTGACTTAAACTGAGGAAAAGAATTCGTTTTATATGTATTAATTATTTATAAATTAATAGGATTTTTTAAAGCTTCATAAATACTAGCGTTTTACTATATATTTTTTTATTCTTGTAAAATATTGTACATGACTTTTTAGTGAATCTAAAGTTAATTTAAATTTTTGTTAAAATAGGTTTCACCTACAAATTCAATTGACTATTTGCCTTACAATTCACTGCAAAGAGCTGTGACTGAAGGTATGAATCACATCACAACATTGACCAAAAGTGCTTTGGCTCCACAGATTGCGAGGTATATTGTTAATTTAAATAAAGTATAATTATATATTGATTAACATAGAATTAGGAGTATTTTTTGGATTAAAACCTTTTAAGCCAGTGAAACAGTTACAGTAGGTAAGTAAGAAAGGCCAAGTATAAACAATCTTGAAGTACAATGTTACAAAACAGTGTTGAAAAGTAGGTTTGGGAATGAAGCGAAGCCAAAGACAAATCTGAGAAAAAAGCCTACAGCAAATTCTGAGTAATAGTTAGTTTACTAATGAAAAGTAGTGAAGAAAATAAAACTTGGAGTAGACTAATTAGAATGCATGGAATGCAGCAAGCTCATTCAGATTGAAGGAATGGTGAAATAAATAAAACTGTATAAATGTAGAATGTAACTACTCGTATGATTGGTATAAAACAAAAAACATGTAATAATTTCATGATGTTCTCTTATGGATCATTGTTGAATTCACCATTATATACATATATATCCGTTAATAATTCACTGTTGTTAAATGTAAACATTATTACATTAACACAAAATGACATTTTATGAATTTTTTTTAAATCGTCAATAATTTACCTTTATCTCCTTGTAGAAATCCTGTTCATTTTTAGGACATTTCCAAAACCTTTATTTATTTAATTAAGCTAGAAATGTGATTCTTTGATTAGGACTGATAGGGAATAAGAACAGGAACAGGGAGATCTCAGCAATAGTTACACTTTTTGTGTGACCCTTGGATAGGTTATCAACAAGCTAAAATCAGATAACATTACAACATGCCTCTATGGTGATTATAATTTCCTTAAGATCATGATAAATAGTGATGAATCTTGTAGATATGGGTTACAACCCAGAAACCAAAGCTCAGTCATCATAATATCCAAGGCTGAAGAAAGCAAGACAAGTGAAGAGCAAAGTGAAAGTACCTTGATATCATGCATCATAAATACACACCTGAAGGCCAAACTGTCTACAAATAGTACTGTTTGGAGGTTCTGTGTCACCTTTATGATTTAGTTCAATACATGAAACTTGCAGGAATCACTAGAGTGGCAATGGCATTACAACAATGCACCTGCCTACTCATCATGTCTAATGCAGAATTTCTTGGTCAAGCATGAAATTTCTCAGGTTTATTAGAGTTCTTACTTACTAGACACGGCTTCTTGTAACCTCTCGCCATTCCCTTAACTGAAAAGATCACAATTTGACAACCAGAAAAATATTGATAAACGTTATACCGTGCCGGTGACCATAACTAAAAAAGATTATCAAAAATGTTTCCTATAATAGAATGTCAGCTTATGTTTGTGGAGTCTCAAGGGGACTATTTCAAATGAGACTATAGTTTGAAACACCTAGGTAGACTATTTGTTTTTTCAAGCCCTATGATCCAGTACTTTCTGAACAGACCTCTAATGCTAATTAATACTCTAGTGAATCTAACAGCAGAATATAATTATTTGTAAAAATTAATTTTTCAACTTATTACTATTTTATATTTTCTTTACATTTAGTACTTTTGCCGAGGTATATGGTTCATGACAACTTCTTTTCATAAAATTTCATTAAAAACAAATTAAAATTTTAAGAATATAGAGAGGTGTATGTTTACTTTTTCAGTCATTTATTAAAATGAACTATTCTGCAGCTATTACAATCTGCAGAAAATAATAGAACTATTGTTTATTAGTATTATAATTTTGATGAATATTTTTAATTCAATTTATTTTCTCTAATCTGATCACTGTGTTCGAATTTTTTTGTTCATTAATTATATTACCGTTGCTGTTATTATTAAAGTATTTTCTTTAGAGTAAGGGATTTCCTCTTGTTATTTATTTTTAATATTTCCATATTTTCTATACTTGAAAATGAATTTTTATTATCCCCAATTTGTTTGTTAATGTTCCAAAAGCATTTTAATTTCTATTTGTCATTCCTATGTAAGATTTTTCTTTTAATAACAACAGAATAGTTCATTTTATATTAGTCACTAATTTTGTAAACAAACCTCTCTAAAATTATGATGGCACAGAGAACTTTCTGATGGAAGTTACTAAGTGTGGAGGAAAAATAAAGCAGTAAGTGGAAAAATTACTTTTTGTAAATAACTAAATTTATATGTATTTCTTTTGGCTTTACATCTAAGGGTTTTGTTTTTCATTGTATCATGTCATGAATTATTTCTGTTGTGTTACCTGCATCAAGGTATGTAATATTTAGTGTGTGATATCTTTTGTGTTTGTGTAGTGCTGTCTCTATGCAAGATGTTGGTATGGTTAAAGAAGAAGATGGTATGATACCTTTACGTACTATAAAGGTTTCAAATGGTGATCCTGAGAGAACGTACCGTCCATATCAAGTTATGGAGTAAGTAAAATATTGAATTTGCTTTGAATTAATGTTTAAACATTTTTTATACTCTAGGAATTACTTTTCTTATTCCTTTAAGGACCTTGAAGTTAGAGTGAAGAATTCAACATTTTAATGAATAGAGTAGTATTATCCAGAGTAACTAGGGTGATATCTTTTCATATCTCTTATTTTATTTCTATATTATTACTACATTCCAAGTAAGTGAAGCATTTTTTGCTTTATTCATATGTAATATTTAATGCATATTTATATGGTAGAAAATAAATATTTTCTAATTTATACAAAACATTCAGTATGTTTAAAAGCTCAAAAACTTTATTTAGATTGGACTCCTTTTAGTCATTTACACATTCATCACGGCTAGAAATTTGAATTTTTTTTCTACCAGGCATCATTTAAACATTGTTTTTACTACATGCATTTATTATTTATACATTACTTATTACAATTTTTTTTAGTTGTGGTTGGAATTAATATTTATAATTTAAATTTGAAAACTGGATGATGATTCTTGTGCACCATCAGCAGGAAGCTTTGATGACAACCAAGTGATGATAACCTGAATGTGACAAAAGTTATAATTGGACCACAAGTCTTTTTCGCCAAAATATGAGTAACAAGAATTATTTATTGGTGTACTTGCCAAAAATTGGTGTTATTGGTGAAAAATGCACTTTTTTGTTTTTTCATGATCACAGTGTATATTATGTTCATTTGTATTAAATTACTATGACCACATTTGATGTATGAAGTCCAAATATATAATATTAAGTAGGTAATGCAGTAGTCTTTAACACTATTTGAACAAAAATGTTAACTTTTATTCATTAGTAACATTAAAGTTGATAAAAGCACAATTTTTTGCTATTAGAAGTCATGTTCAAATTTCTGTATTTAATTTTCATTAAAAAAGAATACTTTATATGAATATTCAAATTAAAGGATCTTTTTACAAAAATCAATTCTATAGGACTAAATATTATATTTTAGAGGCACGTAGCACCATATTCATTTTAACATGGAATATGATTTTGGAAGGAGAAGCCTTCCAGTCAACCAAAGAAAAGATAAATTTAACAAAAAGAAATTGAGTGACAATGAAATTATAAAATTAGATTTTTTTTAAATTACAAAAAAGTAAATAAGATTATTTATTCACTTCATTACAAGGAATTTATTGAAGTATTTCAAGTTGTTTTGATGATAATTTAAAATTAATTAACTGGAAATTGCTGTAAAAGGTAACTTCACAACAGAAAATTCAAAATAAATAAGCAATTAGGATTTCAATCCAACAAAAGGTACCTTATGAAAGAATGGAAAATAATGAATGACGATAAAAAATGTTCCCAAGAGATGGCATTCCTACCACATAATAAAGCAATAGCAAGTTAGACAGTGATCATCACTCATTGCCCCTCATGTAGGACAACTTGATGATGATCACTGCCTGCTGCAATCAGTTTGTTAAGTGGATAGGATCTTACCAGTATCTAATCAAGTTGGTGTCAAATTCTAAGTTATTACTTCTGAGATGTCCTAGAAAAAGTGGCTTGAATATTTAATTTAAACTCATTTTTGGATCATAAGAGTTTCCATAAGATCCGTAGGAATAGCTCCAAAATGTTTTGCTCAAATCAGGGAATCCCTTTGCCATTCCTGTGTTGAAAAAGTCTCATTTTGAGTCAAAAGGTCTTGTGTTTCATTCACTTTTAAAAGGTGTATTTTGTCATAATCATTTGGACTAGGCTAAATATGCCTAGAAACTGAAAAATATTGTTACTTTTTCAGCTTTTAATAACTGTAATATTTAATTAACTGTAATATTGTTACAGTTTTAATTCCTAGCTGTTACCCATTGTATCAATTTCCATCATCCCCTGTAAATGCATTGAATAAATCCAATCCACACATCATTGTTCTTTATATCACCATTCACTTTTTAGTCAATAATGACAATTTTGCTACCATTCAGTATGTCTTGTGACAATAATTGCTCACATAGGTCAAATAATTATAAAATATAATACAGGTACTACAGTATTGTTTATCATTGAGGCTGTAGACCATACTTAGTGGTTGTTTTCCATCCTGAACATGTTTAGCTACTGAACCTTTTTTTTACTATTTTAAAAGCATCAACTGCTGTCATTATTAGCAGTTAATAAATACTAACATGATGCAGTAAAACTGCTGAGCCTTCTTTGACTTCAGAAATTTATGAAAAATATGTTTTGAACACAGTTTCTTTTGTGCTGATGTAGAAGTGCATAATCAGTTCACTACAGGAAGCAGCAGAAACCAGTTAATTTGTAATTTTCCCTAGCTTTCCCAGTATGAGATCTTGTTGTCTTTTAGAAATAGTTATACTAATTTCATTGAGTTCTGACATTTGTCTCACTTCATTTCACCTACAAAAATTTTGGTTACTGCTCCCAATATCTTTTCACACTTTGGTGTTTGCTTAGATTGCTGCTGTTCCCTGAGATGTCTCAGGTTTTCTAAAATGATCAGGTTGGTTTTCTGTTTTAATTACTTGGTATTCAGTATTAAAATTCTGTTATACATATTTACTTTCTAATCTTCAGATTTTCTTTTATCCTAATACTCATTTTATTTATTTCCCTCCATTTAACTCTAAATATTGTCAATTGATTTATTTAATTTTATCCTCTTTAGTAATTACAGGAAGTTTATGATAGGGATGATATATATATATTTTTTTTATCATGTGAAAAATGCCAACTTGGCCAGGATTTGAGTCCTGGGCCTTGTCCAGATGAAAGCTAGAGACACTATCCTTCCATCATGAAGATTGAAATTTACTAAGAATCATGTTATATTTTTAATAGTGTTGTATGAATCATAGATATTTTTTTCCTACCTATACCTTGTGAGCAATCTATTTGTGATCCCTCTTCAACAGACATTTTTGATATAAAAATTTAAAATATTTAAAATTTGTTTACTACAAAAATATATGTAAACAAAATAATAAATTGTATTTCATTCATATGGAAATAACCAGAAAAAAACAGATTTAATTCTTTTGATTTATGCACAATTTCTCATTAGAGGGACTCCAAAAACTGTTCATTTAATATGATCACTAATCATCACCATAAGGTGTCTGAAGCAGGTCCCACGCATCATGTCTGTCTCCATTCTCCTCTATTCCCAGTTAAACATTTAAGATCCTGACAGCTCCTATTTCCTTTTAGATTAATTTAATTCATTTCCTTTTAGATTATTTTCAATTTCTCATGTTGTTTCCCCCAGAAATCTAAACTGGAAGCTACTTTAACTCTGGAAAATTTAACATAAGAATACTGTGCTGTCATATTAATACTTGAGAATCACTGGGCAGTGTTATTCCATTGCATTCTGCCTATAGATCAGCTATCCATAACATTAGAGTCATTAATACAATAAAAAATAAATAAACAAAGTAAAGAATACAACCTTAAAAAAATTAAATCATATATTAAGTAAACCATATTTCAATAAAACTGATAAAGTCCAGTCAATAGGGATATTTTTGCTAAAAAATTAGTAGAGTTTAGGGAAATATGGGGGATTGTCGATTAGGATAAGTACAACTTGTTTGTATATGACTGGACAAAATCTCTAAAATCAGATTTTAACTAAATTGTAAAAATAATTTAACTGATAAACTTATTCTTAATTCTTGTAATAGATTGCAGTATTATCAATAGCAGAATAATCAGTTTCAATTGACTTTTAGCTGAGAGTGGATAAAAGTTTAAAATTTTTAATGAAAAAAATTGTCTCATGAAAAATGGTGATGACCATACAAGCACTTAAAAGTGTAGAAAAGTACCTCCGGCACTGAAATTATTGCATTTAAGTTTGAAACCTTATAAAACACAAACTATCCACCCTATCTCAAAGCAAGTCACAAAAATTTATATGGCTTTATAAAAAAAAACATTTTCATTATTAGACTATGTAAGATTTGAATGTCAGATATTTTTTTAGAAATATTATCGTATTAGTTCTACAATTAACCACCATCCAGAAAAAAAGAATTATATAAATGAATTACAAAAAAGATTCATTTTCAAATATTCTGTTTCTACAGGAATAGAAAACAGAATAAAATGAAACCTGAAACTATAATAAACTTGAAATAATGAAACTTGAACTGTTGAACTATTGAACTATATTAAACTTAAAATAGGAACAATTTGGGAACCACATATCCATAAGCAAGCAGTCAAGGGAGAGAATTGATGTACTATCTATAATTCTTCCTTTTTTTAGCAGCTCGGTTAAAACAATTATTCTATTGTTCATGAAGATCTCGTAAGAAAAATACAGATCAGCAATAACTTGTAGAAAGTGTGGTTGATATTCATTGATTTAAAGTAATGGTTGATACCATTACTTGCCTCAACCCATGTTTCTATGTCATATACTTCTAAAAATAACATTTTTACAAATAGATATAACTCATAAATGGTAAAAGGTAAAGAACTGAAATTTAAGGGTGATAATTTTACAGAATGAGCTACCTTGTTTAAAAATTTGAATAGGATTGGTACAGTAGTTCATGGATAAACTATCCTCACATTTTAAACAGAAGAATGGTAAAAGATTAAAGTCAAGCTTTGCAACAGAAGACTAAAAAGAAATTGTGTTAAATCTGTTGTCATGCCAAAAACGTACCTTAAAAATTAATAATAAAAATTTTCAATATCAACAAATGCAGAATAAAATCATTTAAATTTTGATATGACTTGAATTGAAATCAGTTTTGGATAATTAGTTTTTTATAAGGTTTCAGATTCGAGTACATATTATAATAAATCTGCATCGAGTAATATTTATGAGAATTAAGATTTATGCTATAATTACAGTTTAAATTATTTATTAAGGTAATATATATTTAAGGTGGACTGTATTCTTTTTTAAGAATTTGTGCGGAATAGTAATAAATTTTATATACATATTAAAGTCTGTGTACATTAGATTAGAAGACAGTATATTTTACCCTCATTACTCCATCGCCAACTATCATTATTAAATCACTTGATCTGTACATTGCTTCTGGTATAAGGTTTATTTTTGATAATATCTTTTTATTTTAATTACCATTTTTTTGAAGTTTTATTTATTTTTAATTTTACTTAATTTAATAACAGTAATATCTTGAGTATAATATTCTTTCTCTCTTTTTAAATCTTGTTATTCTTTTAACTCATTTAATCATATTTCAGAAAACCACTTGTGATGAATCAATATCTACAACCCAACTCTTACGGTTATGGTAAGAAAATTGTGTAGTTAAGCAACTATTTCTGTGTGTTCCCTTATTTATTTAAACCACAATAGAAAGCTAGCTGGTAGCTAACATTCAGAATTGATATGTTATCATGAAGATTCTACTAATAATACTAACCATAACAGTATAGTAATTTATTACAATATTTGCATATTTTACCATTAAAATCTATAATTCTTTTATTTCTTAAATAACTGCAATATTCTATGAACTGAAAGATTGTGTGGGCATGAAATGTCATACTCCTATCTGTTATATAGAGTGACTCAAAAGGAAAGAAAATAATTTGGGAACTGATAACAGAGTTTGAAATAAGGAAAAAATTTCATACAAACATATGTCCGAAAACGCTTTGCTATCAAGTTATGGCTAGCAAAAACTTTCGCCCAGATTTCAGTTCTTTAGTGAAATGAGGTTATACTGAAAATTTTAAGGCATTATGTAAAGGATAAATTGGTGTTGGTTTCTTTTGTTTCTGATCTGAAAAATCGAATAAAATGGTGTTAGAACTATATCTCCCGTAGTTTTCATGATATCCAATGCAAAATAGAAAAAAATTCAATGACAAAAACACTTCTTTTAGGTTTGAAATACAATAACTTTGTTAAATGACCAATAAATGCATAATTTTTTTCATAAAAACTTGTAGAAAATTTTGTTCTGAGAAATTGATGTTATAAAGTTTATAAAAAACAAAAAAAAATCAACTTTTATTATTAAAATCAAAACAGAACAAAATTTAAAAGAAATATGTTATGAATTTGTAAAAATTAAAAACAATAATTTTTAGTGTAATAAATTTACATCTTTATAAAATTAGATTTGCAATACTAACTGTATGTTATGTAATTAATTTGAATACTACTCATTGTTGTCATAAAATTGTGGTTATGTATTTGGAATAAATGTTAGGCAGTTTAGTTGATTTTGACGTAATTTTGATTACATTTATTTTTGAAAATCATAGTTATGTAGTGTTTTGTGTTTGTTATACTGTAACTGTACCTACACTTTTCCTATTGAATTTGAATTTAAGTGAATTTTTTTTAAATTCTTTGTTTTGAAAAATATCCCATCTCTTCACTCATGCAAAATATTCTGATATAATTTTTGTGTACAGCTTTTATAATGGAAGTGCTCCAGCTGTGGTAGAAGAATACTGATATAGGTATCCTGGATGAGTAGTTCCAAACCGTACAGTACTTTGTAGAATTTTTAATAATATTCATGAGAATGGTATACTTGCCAGCACTTATGTTTCTTCTGAATGCCACCTAGTGCAGTGTGATGAAAGAGAAAACATTATTCAGGTGTTACAACTCTGGAAGTTGCAGATTTGAATCCCAGTCAAGCATGGCATTTTCAAATGCTACAGAGGATAAAAAAAAGGTATTAGAGCTCAGTCCTACAACAAGCATACAAAGAATTTCTACATGACTACAAATTTCTAAATGAATTTCCACAAATTACAGTATGGAGGACATTGTATGCTCACGGACTGTATCCTTATCATATTGAAAAAAATTAACCCCTCCAGCTTGACTGTGTGAGATGACTGCCATTTTGTCAATGGGTTAACAGTAATTACCACTTAATTCTGTTCATACTATTTTCAAACGAAGCAACATTTACCCTTAATGGCATAAACAAAACACAGGATTCAATTGGTGGTCTGAAAAAATCCATGTACTGTAGTTGAATCAAACTTCCAGCAATGATGTTCAGTGAATATTTGGTGTGGCATGATTGACAACCAATTTATAGGCTCTTTCATACTAGAACAACATTTCATTGGGAGAAATTATCTGGAATTTTTAAACAATGAATTTCTTACAGTGCTTGAAAATTTCTCATTAGTGGAACAAATTGAAATTTACTATCAACTTGATGGAGCATATACGAGGTCTGTTCAGAAAATAACCAAACATTTTTAATTGCGTGTCAATGGAGATATTTAGTGATGTGCGGTTGGCAGCATTGTGTTCTGTATTACCTCCTCTCTAACGGCATGTTCTTGGACTTTTGATATCTTGTTTAGTTTTTGTGTTATTTTTATTTTAGTGCAATGTGTTAAAGTGTTAATAGTGATTTTTGTAATGCACGATTTTCGTGATGAACAATACAACGTAAAATTTTGTGTGAAACTGGAGAAACTTTCACAGAGATATTTCAGCTCTTGAAGGAAGCTTATAGAGATGATGCTCTGGGTCATATGCAATGTTACAAATAGTTTTCACAATTTAAAAGTGGTCATCAGTTAACTGAAGATGACCCTCGACTAGGAAGGCCTTCAACTTCAACTGATGACACCCATGTTCAGAAAATCAATGATTGGGTGCTTGCAAATCGCCGATTGACTGTCAGAAAACTTGCAGAAGAGGTTAGCATCTCAATTGGATCATGGTATGACATTTTGACTGAAAAATTGAACATGCATTGAGTTCCAGCAAAGTTTGTTCCTCATTTGGTGACCGAACAGCAGAAAGAACATTGAGTGGATGTTTGTCAACAACTTCTTGAACAAGCCAATTACGACAAAACATTCTTGCAAAGGATCTTAACGGCAGATCTAGCTGGGTTTACGGCTATGACATTGAGACAAAAGTTCAGTCATCAAAATAGATTGGCAAAGGATCTCGAAGCTCCAAGAAAAACATGTCAATGTCGATCCAATTCAAAGTGATACTCTGTTTTTTCTATTTTAATGGAATTGTGCGTTTGAATTCTTGCCTTAAGGCGAAACAGTGAACTGTGGTTAGGTGAAAAAAATCTACAAAAAGAGACCAGAGTTGGATGAGACAACTCATGGTTCCTTCACCACGACTTCAGAACTTTGTCAGTTCGTCATTTTTGTGCCAAAAATCAGATGACTGTCCTCCCTCATCCTCCCTACTCGCCAGACCTGGCTCCTTGCGATTTTTTCTTATTTCCGAAATTAAAATCAATGATGAAAGGACACCGTTCTGAGACTATTATGACATTAAAGCAAATTCGTTCCAGACCTTAAAGGCCATTTCAAATGAAGCTATCCAGGTCTGCTTTGCAAAATGGAAAAACGGCTGGGAAAAGTGTGTGAAAGGGGAGACGGCAAGGACCAATAATCTGTAAAATTAATAATAAAGATTAAAATAATAAAGTTCAGATTTTTTCTGAACAGACCTCATATTCCTTTCACAAATGAAGTAAGACAATTTTTAGATGAAAACTTTATTGGTGAGTGGATTGGACATAGAGAGCTGGTAAATTGGCCACCTAGATCACTAGACCTTACTTCTTTAGATAATTTCTTATGAGAATGGATGAAATGTGAAGTATACAACTAAAAAGTTGACACACATGATGAACTGATCTCTTGCATTCTTAATGCTACTGCCATCATCAAGTCACAAGAAGATATAAGTTGGCGACAGAAAGTGTAAGGAAACAAGTTGAAAAGTTCATCGATGTCAATGGTGAAATTTTTGAACAATCATTGTAAATCAATACAGTATAAACCACAGTGAGTATTTTTTAGAAGTAAATGAAAAAGATCTAAATTTACGAAGATCTAGATTTTCAAAGATCTAGATTTATTATACTAAAAACAGCTGTTTTTTTTATTTTTACAAATTCATAACATTTCTCTGTTAAGTTTTTCTGTTTTAAAAGTTGACTTTTTTTTACATTATTACATCAATATTTTCAGAACTAAATTCTCTACAAGTTTTAATACTAAAATCTATACATTTATTAATCATTTAACAAAGTTATTGTACTTCAAACTAAAAAAAGTATTTTTCATCACTAATTCTTTCTGTTTTACATTGGATGTCATTAAAACTATGGGAGATTCAGTACTGGGACCTGTTTTATTCAATTTTTCAGGTTAAAAGCATAGAAACCATCAAGTTTACCCTTTATATAATGCCTTAAAAATGTCAGTATGACCTCATTTCACCAGGGAAACTAAAATCTGGGTGAAATTTTTTGCTAGCTGTAATGAAATAACAAAGTGTTTTTGAACTTATATTTGTATGAACTTTTTTCCATATTTCAAGCTCTGGAATCAGTTACCAAATTATTTCCCTTTCCTCCTGAATTACTCTGTAGAACATTTATTATATAGAATGGAATGTGTATATCTGTGTAGTTTAATAATGATATGTGGTCTTTATTATACTCATATAATGTTTTCAGAGCATACAAAATAAACAGCAGCCAATGCAATTATTGTTTAATGCAATATTATTTTTTAAGCATTTCAATAAACTATTCACTCATTTCAAGAGATGAACTAGCCCTGAAAATTTCACCACCTGTCTTCACATTTTAGAAATGTAAAAAAATTGTTTTATTGAGTATAATTATCTACCTTTCTTAGCTTCATCATAACTATCACCTGTTGACTCATTTCTGATGTATTCCATTTACAAATCTTGCTGTACCACTGTTTTGACAATGGAATATATCTGAAACACGTCATCAGTTGATTCAGTTATGATGAAGCTTAGAAAGGTAGATAAATGTACTCAGTTAAAAATTGTGATGATCTTAGCATAAAATGTATGTATTTTAACAATAATGTAAAAAAATACTGCTGTAGGTCCCAGTGATAAATGTATCAAGTAAAAGACATGTATAATATTCCCTGATATTTTTTCCTTCTGTCAGCATCAGTTCCTATTGCAATCTTTATACCATTTAATTTACTGTTTTTGTAACAACAATGCAGAACATTCTAACCAGGTGAAATTGAAAATATTTTTCTTGATAATGAAACTAAATAAAATTGAGTCTAAATGTAATTTAGTGAAACAAAAAAATAAATTATTTTACGTGTGTAAATAGATTAAAATCCTGTTTACCATGTGTTTTTCATGCAAAAATGCTTGTTTCCTTTTTTAAAGTAAAAGCTTTTTCAGAATTTAAAAACGTGATTTGTAAATAGAATTAGCAACTGTACTGATCAATGCAATATTTTTTTATATAAGAAAACTTTTGTATTATATATTTTATTTATTAGAAATATTCAACTACAAATAGTAAACCAACTACAAACAGGTACTTGTTACAATCACAAAAAATATGTTAGAAGTAGGTATACTGTGATCTGGTAAAATTCATGAACTCTTGGATAAAAATTTATTAATTGTTTACTCTAGATATCTAAGAACACTCTTGGAAACAAATAGATTTACTAAATGGTGAAATTAAACCTCAACTTTTTAAATGACATGTTAGTTTTTCAATAGATCTGTCTGAATTATTTTATGAAATAATTGATTTGGCACTTTCATTGTGTATATTCATTTTAAATTTAACATGTAGAAGAAATATTTCCATCCAAAATTGTTAGAAAAATAATATTTATATTCATTAGTCAGAGAAGAAATGAAAAATTTCATTGAGAAAAAGAAAATGCTGTGTAGGTTCTTTATTACAATAAATTTGGTTTTGTTTACTAACTTTGTTATGTTATTCATATTTATTTTAAGGCCACCAAAATAATACAAAGATAATTTTACAAGTTTATTGTTAGTTTTCAAGCTGTTGGGGAAATGTAAAATAGGTTCTATGTTATGTTTTATGAATGCGTTATTGTTTTGTTAGTTCCTATGAATGTTTAATATTCTCCTTTTTAATTCTCTACAAGTTTGTGTGCTGAATATACTATCATCTTGTTGAGATTATGTTCAAACTTCAAAGTGGTATACACAGGCTGTGAAATAGTAAAATATTTTAATATTAAAGGAACATTTAACTTTTGATAAAAGTAGTTCTCCCAATTATTTTCTTCATTAAGATTGCATTGAATAATTCAAAATGCATTTACTTAAATTTTTAAAATTGACACATTTATATAAAAGGCAAGTGTAAAAAAGGGAATTATCAGTAGCTAGTTTTGTCCAACTGTTTTTCTTGAGTAGTAGTTCAAAAATTTTAGAGGAAAAACACTAAAAAAAAGTTTTAAATTCAATATTTAAGTTATGTAACTGATAATTTATAACTTAACTTATATATGTACAGAGGGGCTGGGAGAGAGGGAGTGGCTGTACCCCCTAAAGTTAGAACTAAAAATTTTTATTGAGTTATAAATGAAAAATGCAATATAATAATGAATTATTTTATTTCCTCACCTGATACATAGTATTAATTTTAATGGTCCATTTGGTCTATGTGTTCGCTTTCATGTTGCATGCACAATTCTATAAATTCCCATGTCCTCTGTGACATGCGACGGAGCATTTCTGGTGTTATGTTATGGAAGGCGTCCCTTACAGCATCATACAATTCTTTATTTCTGGTGTAATGATGTGCAGATACATGTGCCTTGATAATTTCCCATAATAAATTGCCTGATGTGGTGAGATCAGACTTCCTGGTGGCTATGATAACGGAGCTGGTGACGCTGGAGTATTCCAGCCTATCCAATGTACTGGAAATGTTTCATTCAGAAATGCACGGACTGATAGAATAAAATGTGCAGGTGCTCCATCCCGCTGCAACCATAATCGTTTCAATGAGATCCTTCTGTTGAAGCTGTGATATTAACCATGCTTCCATCATCTCTAAATAAGTTTGTGCATTCATTGGCCGATCAAAAAAATAAGTACCAAACAAATGATGAGCTGTCATTCCAGCTCATATCATGACTTGTGATATATTTCTTTCCAACTCTGTCATGTAATAAGCATTTTCTTTTGCCCAAAATAACATATTACTGACATGCAAACTGCAATAGATTGCACATTCGTCAGTAAAAAACACCTTTCCACGGTGCACTGCAGCGAGGAATCTTTCTAATAAAGCCTGGTAGGATGCAGCACAACGTCCCATATCTGCATCTGACAGTTCATTGATGAACACTGGATGAAATGGCCTAACTTTCAAGTCCTTTTTCATTGGTCTTGCATTGTCGTTCATGGTATACGAAGTTCAGCTGACTGTTTACGAGTTGATTTCATTGGGGATTGTTCAATGGAAACTGCAACAGCAGCACATGTTTCTATCCACATTTACTTTTATCCACTCCGCGGCCTATCTTTAAGACTGCCTAATTCAAATGCACGTTTTTCCTAAACGAACATTGTTGCTTTTTGTGGTGGCGGCGGCTTATAAAATCATTGACGAAACATATCACTAATTTGCTTCATTGTTTGATTCGTATGTTGTCATTCATGAACTCATACACTTGTCACTAACTGCTCCTTGACACTGTTACTACTTGTGTCAGCCATTTTAGCACAACTGTCTTTTTCTCAGAGTGTGTGACGTAAAAAACTGTTGCCAACCAACCCCAACGAAAATACTGTATGTTCTAAGCACATATCCTAACTCATATTTTTCATTAACTTTAGGGGTATGGTGACTTCCCGGCCTTTCTGTGTATACACACTGTAGTCCTTACATAATCAGGATACTAGTAACAACACATATTGATAATGTTATCCCATCCATTTATTCTACAGAAATTGTCACTTTCAAAAAAATGTTAAAATGTTGTATTTGTATAACAAAAGAGTGACAGTCCAGAATAGAATGTTTTAAATGATTACTAAACAAGGTATAAAAGTCACTTAAGTATAATGATGTTATAAACGGTAATACTGAGAAAAAATTTGTAAATGTGTGAAAAAAGTAATGTTACACCTACACCTACTAATATTTATACCTAGGTGGCTTTCAAAATTAGTAAATCTTTGAGAAAGCAGTTCATTTTATTTAAAATTGATGAAAACATTTTTATGCTTCAGGGGAGGAGAAGGGAGCAAAGTCCACTTTTTTAAATTCTCAAAATGTCGTTTCAAGAAACTCATTTTTAATGTTTTAAAACTTATGAAGCAACCTTCCTTTTATTACTGAGAGAAACTGACTTTTCACCCCTACCAAAATATTCATTTTTAACTCCAATTTTCCACTAGAAAGTGTTCAAATTGGAAATAGTATAGTTTATGTTAAAAGTCCCAAATTCTCCTAGTTTTGATTTTTACTGGATAGTTTTCAGATTTGTTTTTTATTTAATTCCTTTAAGACAATTGACAAAGTTATGATCTGAAATACCGGCACAGTATGAATTTATAAAAAATTAAATTTACAGAGTCATGTGTAATTATAATTTTCATTTATAAGATTGATTACATGTTTAGTTCTTTAAAATTCATTTATAAATTCTTAATTACAAATGCTATAATACATTAATGTAATTCATTAATTGTACTAATGTCTCCGAAATTAACAGAAAAACTTCTGAAGTGGATTTTTGCATAAAAACAGGAAAACTGTCCTTATAAAGATATGAATGAAAATTCTTGATTTTCTGTCAGTCTTTTTAAGTCTTTCATAGACATTTGTTTCTCGAATACATATTTTAATCAACATGGAAATATTCATTTTCAAGTTCAATAATGACATTTTGCAGTTGTGTTAACTTTTAAATCATTAATATCAATAACCAGTAGCTGGTGTTTTTTTTTGTTTGTTTTTATAAAAATATTATTTAGTGAAAACCTTTAGCAGTTCAAAGAGACTTAGGCTTCTTTTCCTTGAATTTAATGAGCTTTAATACAGAAAATGTTTGATCTGAGCTGGTAAGTCAAACTATACAACTTTTTCAAGACATAAAGCTGAACTTATAGGTTCAGTATAAAGCAGTGATTCTCAATCTTTTTAGTTCCATGATCCCTAAAAAGTAAAAAAAAAGTATATAATGAATATATTGCGAGCCCCCAGCCACAACCCAATGAAACCTAGTTAAAACAATATAGCTGCCTTGACAGCGACAGATGTGAATATGCATGTATGTAACAAACATGAGCAATTTACAGTTTCCACCTTGATGTGTATGTGCTTCTTGTAATTTGGTCTGCTTGTTTAATATTCACTGTGAGAGTGTCATGTTCAAACATGCATATGATTCGTTTGAACACATTGTGCTATCAGCAGTATAAAAGAGGCAGACGGAGTAAGGAATTGCAGAATGTCAATTTAGTTTAGAAGCATGCATCTGGTGCCTTTATTCAAGTTTTTAAAAGCATGTTTCATTGAAAATAATAATAACTGAGGATTTGGTTTTTTATTGTGCGATTAAACAGTGTCTGTTTTTTCAATTAGATTCTTATGCAGAATGTATAAATTTGTGAGAAAACAAAGTGAGCCATCTACACACAGTGAATCGATTGGTAAAAAAACAAGACTATACAATGACAGTTATTTAAATTATGGTTTAACTTCATTGGACGGAAAGCCATTGTGTGTTGTTTGCTTTCAAGTCCTCTCCGATGAAAACACGAAGTCATAAAATTAACTCGACACTTGGAAACTAAACATCTTGATTATAAAAGCAAACCCTGGATTTTTTCAAAAAATAATTACATACTTTGAGAAATCAACAAGCTTCTATTTGTAGATCAAGCCATACTGATAAAAGTACACTTGAAGCATCTTATCTCATAGCATTAAGATTAGCTAAGATGTCTAAATTCCCAAACAATTGCACAGAACCTCATATTGCCTGCTGCAATTGATGTGGTAAATGCTTTAAGAGACGTGGAAGAATTAAACAAATTTTTTTTAAATTCCACTTTTTAACAACACTATCAAGGTGAGTTGATGACATGGCTGCTGATGTTCGCAATCAGATTATTCAGCAAGTGAGTTCAAGTGAATTTTTTAATATTTAATTTGATGAATCAACAGATGTGGTAAAAATTTCTTAGTTCAAGTTTTGTGAGATATGAATGTGATACAGATAGATCAATAAAAGAAAATACATTATTTTTCAAATCAATACCTGGTCATGCAATAGGACAATGTCTTTTTGATGTTTTTTATGAAGTTACTAAACACTAAATATAGATTGGACAAAATGTATTGCAGTATGTAGTGATCAATATGTAGTGATCAAAGGTGATAACAGGAAAGAAAAGTGGATTTCTGAAAAAATTAAAAGATCGTCTTATACCATGGGTGGAATGGACATGCTTTTTCCATAAAAAACATGCTGAAAAATCTCAAAAAAATTCTTTGTAAAGCTGTAAAAGTTGTTAATTTTATTAAAAGTCAACCATTACAGAATAGGGTGTTTGCTAAACTATGCAATGAAATGGACAAAAAGAAAAAAATTTCTTCTTTTTCATACAGAAGTCAGATGGTTATTGCAGGAAAAATGTTAACCCCGTTATTAGAATTGCAAAATGAATTAATAATATTTTTCCAGGATAAACAATCCCATTCTCAATGTTTTTTTACAGAATAATGAGTATATATTTCTGTTGGCTTACTTAACTGATGTATTTTCGCATTTAAACGACTTGACTGCGAATTTAAGAGGATGTGATAAAAACATTTTATTAATGACAGACAGAGTTCATGCTGTCATTAAGAAGCTTGATATCTGGATTACTCAATTTCAAAGCAAAAATTTTGATATGTTTCCACTCACATCCCATTATAATAAGAAAAATTTTGATGAAGAAGATACTATTATTCACCGTAGTTTGGATAGTATGAAGATGCATTCCCGTGAGCTAAAAACTCAGTTAGCAGAGTATTTCTCAGAAGATAAAAATGATTGCTCAAAGAGATGGGTACAGAATTCATTTATTGAAAACATTGTTGCAGCTGCTAAGTTATCAGTTGGAGATTCATGACCAGCTCATCAAAATGTCTACCAGAGAAACATTACAACTACAATTCACATCTGAAGACTTAGGTATGTTTTGGCTTGCTTGTCGAAGTGAGTATGGAAATTTAGTCACAGAAGCATTGAAAATATTAATCCCTTTCACCACATCTTACCTCTGTGAAAATGGTTTTTCATGTTTGGTTGTACTATAAACTAAATATAGGAATCGTCTTTTATCGCTTGAAAATAATTTTTTTTGTATGTTCTAACATATATTTACGTATGGAGAAACTTTTAAATGAAAAACAAACTCAACCATCTCATTAATTTATTTTCTTTATATGTGTACTTATAAATGTAAATAAAATGTTTATTATAAACGATATTTTTTCTCGTAAAATGATTTCATTATTGTTTACATATAAAATTGTAAGCTAATTTTGTGACCCTCTGTCATATCACCACAACCCCCCAGGTTGAGAAACGCTGGTCTAAAGAAATAAAATTCTGCCACATTTTGTTCCCTCTACTAAAAAAGAAATAATATTTCTTCAGTCATAATTAAAACAATTTTAAATTTTACTTCTCAATAATGATCTACATTTTCTGTTCATATACAAATTATTGTTCATACTTAACAACTTGTTGAAATATATACAGGTGTACAGAAACATAAATGGTAAATATTGTACTGATTACAGAATAATCAGTGTCAATTATATCATATTATCTAATTTGCTAGTAGGCAGATGTGATTCTTTATTATTAAATTTGTTTAAATAACCTACTTTTTAAATTAAAAAAAACAAATGATTACTTTTTTCTTTATACCTTAAACATTTTTCGTTTTAATCAATAAAGTCATAATATTAAATTAATTTGATTAAATCTGTCTAGCTCTCTTTTCTTTGTATTATGTAACTGTAAAGGAAGTACATAACAAGTGTGAGTGAAGTATCTAGAATTTTCAGATTATATAATAAGAAATTATTATTATTATTAATAAATAATTTTTATTGCTATAAGCACAATAATTATTTTTTTTTATTTTTACTAATTTACACTCAAAAGCTACAAGCATCTAATACTAAATTCAGATCATATTATTTAGGTTTCTTTATTTCTGATTATTAGTTTCTAATTAATTAGGGCTATTAATTGATTCTGCAGCAGTTGATAAACAAGAATATTAGAATGCATTTGAAATCATTGAAGTGATAAGTAATTCCACTCATTAAATACTAATGATGTTATAAATAAGTTGCATGTTACTTACAGTTGGTGAATATTTTATTTAGTTTTTTGTTTGGGACTATAAAAATTTGCATGTTGCTTACTAACCTGTGTACCCTAGCAGTCATCAAGATGAACTTGAATGTAAGAGTCCAGAAGTTACCCCTCCTACACCACCCCCTTCGCGCCGATCTGGTCGTTTGGGTTGTATTGGGGGGCGAGGAGGCCCTTCAACACCGAGCTTCTCAAGGATAGCTGGAGGACTGAAGTTGGCCCAGGCTCAAGCAATGGCTGTTGCTGTAGCGGGTTTGATCCCAGATCCTCAGGCAGCAGCCATAGATAGGCTTGGCCGACGTTCACCTCTCCTCCACAGAGCTTCCTTTCATGGACGAGGTCAGACATTTTTTGAGTTTAATACATTTAAGAAAAATTATTTATTATTTTAAGTTAAATCATTTTAGCTTAAGAAGTATGTTTTGTTGTGTTAAACAATATGAATGTACATGATATTCCAGTTAACACTAAAGGGCTGTTGTAAAAGTCAGAATTATGGTTATTTCTGTTATGAATCTTTCTACATACAAGTTCTCTGTAAATTCATTATGTAATGAATTGATGATGAAAGCCAGTCTACATGAGGAACCGCAGTACAAGACAAACAATCCTACCTATAGGAAAGCTCCAAGACCCCTGAGGGATTCATCCTACCCACAATTCATCATAAAATTATGACATTTTATCCAGATGGGAGCAGCACATTACTGATCAACATTTTTCATCTACTGATTTAAATTTATCCTCCAACAAAAGTTATTTCTCTTCCAGGAATTAAAGAGCCACGCAAGAGCAGAATTGCATGTGGTGTGTGGAATTAAAAAAATTGTCAGCCATACAGTCAGATTCCTGCCAGAAGTGATATTTTTATTATGTCTATTATATATATTCTCCCAAATTATTCATTAGTATACTGGTTCTGAAATGATTTCTGTCTAGGATATGGAATTTTTTCATCGACTTGTATCATCTTTATAATTAGTCCTGACCCAGTTTTTTGAGACATCATAAATAATAAATTAAATTAAAAAAATCAAGTGAATTAGAATTTAAATAATAACATTGCAAGAAGAGAAGGTAGTTTCAGATTATATAAATACCTGCTATTGTACAGCTGTTATAAGAAGAAAATATGACTGAATAGCTGGTTGATTCTGACTTATTTATAAATTTTCATAACATGAATGCATTAATTTTTTCAGCACAATGGTGTTAGCAGAACATTCATCCATACTATAAACCTAGACTATAAAAGTAAAGCAGATAAACTGATTTTATTTTTATGTTAATACTCAGCTAAAGGTGAGCATGTATTTAGTTATTTTAATACACCAAAGCTCCAAAGCTGACTGAATTGCTTGCCATATCAAATGAAATATTATTTGGATATAATAATATAATACATTCCTAGTAATTTTATTTATTTATTACTTTTTGAAATTATAAGAGAAAAAAGAAACATTGAACTTTGTATATTAAAAGAAACAATTCTTTATATAATAAAAGAAACATAGACATATATATTATGAGGAAGATTATACTTTCCTTTTAATATATATTTGTCAATGGAAATATCTCAATCATTATTTTCTTTTTTATTTTGTAATTAAAAAATAAAATTATAACAGGTAATTAAAAATTACCTGTGAATCACAGATATTAAAACACAAAATTTTAATGTATAAAAACTTAATATAAAAAGAAGTTTTTCATGGACATGAAGTCCATGAATCCATTTTATACTTATAAATATAAAAAAAATATAAAGTGTAATTTTTAAATTCACTATTACTTTAAAAAAGGAGCTGATAATGGAGACAACATCTGTGGTTTTTTCGTTTCTCTGGAATAAAAAATTAATTTGACAAAAAAAAGCATTGGAATATATTTACTGCTTCATTAATTTGATTTAAAAGTTATATTAAACTAAATGTATACTCTCAAATATATACAGCTGATCATTTGAAAAGTTACCGCATTTATTATTCAACAACTATCAGTACCATTGTATGTTTTCAGGAATGTATATACCATTCTCGGGGAGAACCTTTCTAAAATTATTTTCAAAGGGGTGGTACCCACCCTCTCAGCTACACCTACCCCAACTCAAAAATCTTAAATGGCAATGATAATATTTAATTATATTAATTAACAACCTGTTAATATAATAAATTTTGGTGAAAATTAAAATTCGTCCACCCATTTGCTCGGTAGGTGTGAAAAACCATTTGAGGTAGTACTTTTTTTGAATTTCAGTCCAACTGAAATAACATTAAAATTATGTGACGTTACTTCCTAAACCATTTGAAATAATCATAATCTGTGGATTAAAACTGTGAAAATGAATTTTTCAACATGTTGCCAGCAAAGAAGTAGGTACTTTATTATTGGTTTTTAATGTTTAACTGATGTTATAATGCTGTGTTTACTGGTATGTTTTTTCAATGCTGGAGAAACCAAAAACCCATATTTTTAAGAAGATCGGATGATTTCAGACCTAATGCTTTGGGTCAGTAACACTGTATCCCAACGTAACCTAAAAACAATAAACAACAATTTTTAATCACAACTTCAATACCAGTGAACTAATTTTTATTTTGTTTATACCATATTACTTGTAATTCAAAGGGCCTTCCAATGAAGCGTTACATACTTCATTGTCTCATTTTAAAAAAAAATAAGTTTTCAACCCTTGAAAATTTAGAAAACATTTAAGGGCAAACTTTTGTGTTGGAAATTTAAAAAATAATTTTTACAGTTTTAATTCACATATTATGATTATTTCAAATGGTTTAAAAAGTAATATCATGTAATTTTACAGTTAATTTTGTTAGACTGAAATTTAAAAAAAGTACTACCCCAAATGGATTTTTGCACCTACTGGGCGAAGGGGTGGGTGGATTTTAATTTTCTTTTCACCAAATTTCATTATTTTTTATGTGTTATCAATTAATGTAATTAAATATTACCATTGCCGTTTAAGATTTTTGAGTTGAGGCCGGTGTGGTAGAGAGGGTGGTTCCACCCCTTTAAAAATAATTTTAAAAAGGTTTCCCCAAGAATGATATACATGCCTGCAAACAGAAATACAATGTACTGATAGCTGTTGAATAATAAATGTGGTAACTTTTCAAATAATCACCCGTTATATTAAAACTCCCTTGGGACACTATCTGAAAAAAAGTTTTCTTTGTCCAGACAAACATTGACCAAAAATGAGAGATATTGAGGATATTGGATATTGTTGATTCGTGTATTTTAATCAGTTAAAACAGCTCAGTAAGATAAAAGATTGTTTCTAAAAAATCAAATTTATTTCTTTAAAAAAACAGTTTTAATAGAATTGAACACCATAAAATAATTTATTTCATCAAAATAAAAGAAAGGAGGATTGATTACTAATACATTACCACAACACAAATAACCTTCTTCAAACTCCTAAATTAGGGTTATATCAAATGTTCATTGTATGCTATACCTTTACTCTACAGTAAAGTACAAAATTATGTACAGTTAATCATATTATTATGATTAGGGATTTACTGATACCAATGTCTTGAAAATTTTCTTATATTAATGAAAATGAATAGTGTGAGAGATTAAAGATATATGAAATAACTTCTTCAGACAAATTTTGAGAATTTTTTTAGAAAATGGCAATACTGATTAAATAGTTAAAGCTATCAGTGCTTGATTACATTCTTTAAACTGCTAGATAACAGATCTAGCCAATTTTTGTACAAATTCATATTTTCCAAACCACTTCCCCATTTTATCACTAATATCCTAATCGGTATTGCTTGTGAAGTCGGTTGGTAACTGTATCTTACCTAAGTATGATTAGCAGATAATTACATTATTAATGTGAAATGAATGATCAATTATTAAGGATCTTTTATTATAAAAATCAGTGATCTAATCCAGGCTACATCCATTGGAGTGTATAAAGTATCTTTTGAGGGCAACAAAAGCTGTAAAATTTTTCACTAGCTCCAACATATAGAAACATCTGTGAATGCACCATTTTTATATCTTTACATTTACTTTGTATGTACTTATGGTCCACAACAAAGAACAAATTATTACATTGATTACACTGATAAACATCATTTTTCTTTCCTAACATACGATACATGATTTTAATCTGTTTTTTGATGCTGAAAACAAATTTGAACAGAATATTTCTATCACCAACCATTTTTGAAAAATTTTTAAATTGTAATTAAAGGATTTTTTTTCATTTACAACGTACAGTTAGGATTTTAAGTTCCTATGCTATATTTTGTTAGCTCATTTTTTATTGTTTAACTTTGTTAACATAATTTGCAAGCTATAAATAAACAATACTAGATAAAGAATTAAATCATATCATAGTCACATATCTAATACTGAAGAGTCAGCCTTCATGGACAAGATTAATCATGTCTGTGCAGGTCAAAATATGTAGCTGAAAGCACAGCTGTGTTGTTGGTATTAAGCACTGGATTTAGGAATGAATTAATTTTGTTCAGTCTTACTGATGTCTTAAGTTTGTTAACAGTGCTGTGTCATAATTCCTCAAAATTGTGTAAATGATATGGGTGCCTTTTGTTATGTATGTGGTGATTTTACCGTAAAATCAAATAGAAAAAACATTACACCTTTAACTAAAAAAGCATATCATTTGTACTTTAAGTGTAAAATTGGTGATCAGGATAGACATGGGCTCCTAATATTGTATGCACTAATTGTTCTGTATATTTAAGAGGATGCCTAAAGGGTACAAGGAAGGCTTTGCCATTTGGTGTACCTACAGTTTGGCGTGAACCAAAGGATCATGTAACTAATTGTTACTTTTGTTTAACAAGTGTCTGGAATTTCTAAAAAATGTAAACATACTGTAAAATATCCTTCATTGCAATCTGCAATCAGGCCTGTATCGCATAGTGAAATTATTCCAGTTCCTGAGCCACCTATGAATGTATGTTTTGAAAGCAGTGATGAAGAATCAGGCAGTACTGAAGAAGACAACAATGATTTTGAATTTGAATTATCTTCCAATAAGCCACATCTTATATCACAAGGTGAATTAAATTACTTGGTTAGGGATTTAAATTTATCAAAATATCCAGCTGAACTGTTAGGATCAACACTACAAGGTTGGAATTTACTTCAAAAAAATACAAAATATTCAGGCTTTAGAAGCCGACAAAAAGAACATTCTCAGTATTTTATTGATGAAAATAATTTGGTTTATTCCACCAATATTGATGAGCTTATGATGCACTTAGAACAAGTTCATAAACCTGAGGACTGGCGGCTTTTCATAGATTTGTCCAAGTATAGTTTAAAAGTGGTTCTACTACACAACAGTAACAAATATCCTTCGATACCAGTCGCTTATGTTATTAATTTGAAAGAGACATGTGTGATAAAAGACATTCTTGAAAAAATAAATTATAAAAAACATAGCTGGAACATAAGTGGTGATTTGAAAGCTATAGCTATTTTGTTAGGCATGCAGTTAGGTTGTACTAAGTACATGCGTTTTCTTTGTGAATGAAACAACCGAGCTAGGAATAAACATTATGTTACCAAATAGTGGAAGAAACAAGATAACTAACTCCAAATGGGAAAAATATTATTCATGAGCCCTTAGTTGAACCCAAAAAATATTTTTACCCCCTCTCCTTTCAAGCTAGGACTAATGAAAAATTTAGTAAAAGCACTGAAAAAGGATAGTCCTGGATTTTTGTACATCAGGCAGAAATTCCCGAATGTAAGTGAGCGAAAAATTAAAGTAAAATATTTGTTGGTCCTCAAATAAGAGAGTTGGTCAAAGATGATGTATTCAACTCAATGTTAAATAATGTAGAAAGTGCAACATGGACTTTATCTAAAGATGTTTTGAAAATACATTTCCTTCACTCACATCTGAAGTTTTTCCTTGACAACCTTGGAGACGTAAGCTATAAGCATGGTAAACATTTCCACCAAGACATTTTGATGATAGAAAGTTGCTATAAAGGGAAATGGAATACTAACATTCTAACTGATTACTGTTGGACATTAATTTGGGATGTGCCTGAGGCTATTTATAAAAAAAAACACCATCAGTGAAATCATTCTAACACAGCTATGGCCATGCAAAATTATAAACTTTACAGATTTTAACTATAATTTCCTTTAATTTGTTTTTAAGCGTAATTTTTTTTAAAACTAAGGGTGATAGAAAAATTGTATTTACTAATCTGTAATGTACGCAAAAAAGCAATTCAAGCAATGGTATCACTCTTAGAGAAACATATAAAGATTTTTTTGTCTACCACTGTTATCGGTAATAGAGGAGATTCAAAAGATGTAGACAGCCTCTTGTTATCAGCATAAGTCGTGAAACCTGACTTTGATATAATTACAAAGTGATATTGGTGGATATTTAATATTTTTCTTTATGCAATAAACATAAATGATATGTGAATACCTTACATTTTAAAAAAAGTAATAAATCATTAACCAATTCAGTACAAAAGAACCCATTTTGTTTGCAGTTTATTGTCTGGATAGGAGAGGTTGTTTTTACAAAATTTTTAAAATTTTAGTATCCCTGCCCGTCCAAAAGAGTCTCTGTATAAAAGAGATCAAAACACTGTAAATTATTTTGGTTCCAAAAACTATATACAACTTGGTCATCCATTTCTGGGAGGTGTCTACAAAGGAGGTTTCACTGTCATTTCATAGTTGAAACTTCCTTTATACCTAATGAATGAGAAAAGAAGGTGGAATAAAGAAACTAATTCTGGATAATATTCTAAAACTAGTTATATTAAATTAGTGATAAAAAAATGCATTATATTGCACCACTATAAAAAACAATAAACAAACATGTTTACTAAATTTATGTTTCTCGGTTATTAAATTTCTCTAGTACTAAATTTAATTATACCTAGTTGTCATTTTGTTTTAAAAATATAAATGTACATCATAAAAAATATTTTGAAAAGTAACTTTAAGTTCAATAAGGTATTAATAATTTTTTTTTAGATTTTAAAATTATTCTGAAGTATGATGCTATTGGAATGAAAAATAAAATTGTTTAAAGAATATTAAATGCTATTTTCACATACATTCTTTTATCTGAAAATTTTTACTAAATTTTACTTCATAATTGATTGCATGATATCTAAATTAAATTAAAATAATAAATATTTATGAAAATAAAAAAAATAAATACACATGCTTTTATTAGAAATCGGTTAATATAAATTAAAACAAAATTACTGAGTCAAACAGTGTAATACTCTAAACTTTCTTGAGTGCTATATGAACTTTAATAATAATCATTCACAAGTATTGTAACTGTACAGTATGACTGTTAAGGAGAATGATCATCAACCACACGTCATATTAATACTACCTTCAGATTATCTGAATTGAATACCATAACAGTAAATTTCATTTTGAATTATTGCATGATATCCTATAAAATTTTCATAAACCTGAAAAATTGTGCTGGAAAGCCACATTGAATCTATATTGATATACCAGTTTGTAATTTGTGGTAGCAGTGGTAATAAAAATAAGTTACATTTATTTCCTGTGTATGTAATGTTGAAACATTAAAATAAAATCCTTTTTTTTTAGATTATTGAAAATAAAAATGCTTAATATATTTTTAACATAAAATATTTTCTGTAATGATATCCTTATTTTTTAATATTTGCCATATATTAATTTAGCCTTTGTTCAGCTTACATATGAAGTTTATGAAACACATGTGTAATTTATTTGGCATCTTCCCTATTAATTTTTTGTTAACTTTAGTGTAATTTGCATAGTACACAAGTTAAAAAACGTTTAGAAGCCAGTAACAATTTGATAATTCCCAAAAATACAGTAACCAGTTGCTGCATGTTCCTCTGAATTTTTTGCAATTATAAAAAGCATATAAAGAAAATAGATTGTTTGTTCTTACAGGTGGTTCATGGGGTAACTCATATGCACCGATGAGTAAGTTCATGAAAATTTCATATCAATAATTAATTTGACATCATAAATACTGTTGCCTATTTGCTGCTCTTAAAATGCATTTGCTAAACCACCTTGTATTGTGTTTTGTTTATATTTTTCCTTATAGTTTATTACCTGTATAAATTATTATCAACAAAGTGATGTTTTGCTGATCCTTAAAAACCCGACTACGGAAAAACCATGAATTATTCCTTTAGCTAATAAATTTTTAAACAAATTATTATGGATTTATTCAACACTGCATATGACTTGGATTCTTGATGATAGTTTATCAACTACAATAATACATTAAAAAAATACAATAAATGAGAGAAACAAGTTCATCTTCTTTGAGGTTAAAATGTAAATAAGAATCAAGCAACAAAATAGACACATGTCTTCATGAAGTAAATAATATTTGCATTTATCTTACTACTCAGTACCTGTTAATTGCAGTATGATAAAACACCTCTTGGAACACTACCAGACATTGTCAGGAACATTTGAAATAAGCTGCTTAGTCAAGAATCTTCTGATAACACAAAGCAAGTTCTGTTGATTCATTCAAATGCCAGTTAATACTGTACATCACAGAGGGTAAAGTACATAACCTCCTTTCCGTAGTCGGGTAAAAATACAGATTATAAATATTTTGTTTTTATTTGGTTTATTGTAATAAAATATACAGTTTTGATGTGTATCAACTGTTAGAGAGGGGGTGCTATCCTGTTGAAAGGCTTCCATTTTCTTTTATGGTTATTTTTTTTTAAAGTGGAATTTTTTACTGCAAGAATGCATGGTAGTTTTGTAAAGGTAATTATATTTTTAATATTTTTTACTCAAGTAATTTTTGTAAATAATTTCTGCGCATGAAGTTCTTTTCGATAATTACATTTTCTAGTTAGCACATGTTGCTTCAGTCTGATGCTTTTCATCTGGGTTAATAGTCTTTATCATCGGGTTTTTAATATCAGTCACATGAGCTGTACAAATAGAAAGTTTATATATATTAATTATTCATTTATCATTTACATTATATTACTATTACAACTGTGAAGTTTAATAGCCATCAAGAGTAAAATCATGCAGACCAAAAATTATATTAAATCTACTTTCAAAGAGATTTTTTTTGGAAGCTTAAATAAGTAAAATGAAAGATGTAGAAATTCACTTCTGAAGATTGTTTTAGAACTGTTATTCAGCATCCTAATCAGTGTTATTGCTGGTATTGTTATAGAGAGTAGACATTTTCTACGCGATTTAGAACATCTTTCGTCTACAGTGAAATATATATTCAATCTGAATAATGCTTGTTTAATCACAAATTATTATATTGTTGTTTTTAATTTTCATACTTTTTGAGTCCGTGATTTTTTTTTACTATTGTAAAATTTTCATGCTCAGTTAATACCTTTCTGCCTTTTATGTTTATAAACTGGTCTTTAAGGTTTATTCTGATTCAACCTTCAAAAATCACTACTAGGAAAAGGATGCTTATACAGAGAAATTAATGATGTGTAAATTCTTCTCACAGCAAAGAAGGCATAAAAGATGCTTGAAACAATATGAAATTAGTAAAAAGTTAACAAAATTTTGAATTTGATAAATAACTTATTAACCAAACAAAAACAGTTATCAAATATATTTGACAACTGCTACAGGATTTCATATCCATCCCTTTTTTCGTCTTTTTAAGAGGTGGAGGAGCCCCATTTATGGGCGCCTGGGCAGTGTTGGGCTTGCTAACAAAATCTGTCACGTCCAGTTTTCTGCGCTTTCCAACATGATATACTGCAGTTCTCTGGGAGGAATAGTTTCCTTTTATCTGTGGTGTCCAATATTTCCCTCCTCGCATCCTTAAATCAGGAGCAGCAAAAGAAGACATTATATGCCGTCTCTTCCTCGTCTACGCACACTGGACAACTAGCAGAGTAATCTAGCTTAAACCTAAACGGTATTCTCTGAACCCCCCCATGGCCCACTAGAAACTGTCCGAGGCAGTAATCCAGCGGGCCATGGACCCTCTCACACCAACCTCTCAAGTCCGCAATTGTGCGGTGTGTCCATCGCCTCTATCACTAATGTCCCACTGCATCTGCAATTCTCTCCTCATTTCTTCCATAATGGAGCTAGCCACTCTCCTTTTATCCGCAGGTGTTGACACCTATTGCTCTTTAATCTTCTTCCTGTGGGTGATCTCCAGATTGACACATAATATTCCTGCCAACACTTCGACTGCTTCTCAAGAAACCGTGCGATATGCAGCTGTAATACGGAGGCAGCTCCTTCTGTGTATTGATTTAAGAGTACTCCTGTATACACCGTATCTAGTAACCCCTCCATATATGTATTATGGTTACTTTATGGTAACATAAATGTACTTTATGGTTGCATAAAGCAATGTGGAGTATATCACTCCAGACAGCAGCCTCCTCCTCTGCTGCCTTGGCCCCCCACAGTTCGGCAGTAATCTGGCAACCAGACGCATGACCTTTTCAGCCTTCGAGCAGGCCTCCAAGACATGGGTGCCGAAATGCATCCTGGTGTTCACCCATATTCCAAGATATTTTTTTGCAGTCCTTGAAACTATCCTTTAGCCTTCAAGCACCATCTTCAATGTTGGTTGTTGTATTCACAACAATCTCCATCTTATCTGGAGCCATAGTTAACCCAACTCCGGCCATCCAGGTTTTTTTTTCATATCCACCAACAGGTATCAACAATAATGCCACCTATAGCACATTTCAACTTCTAAAAGAAGTTGAAATAAGAAGATGTTGATATTTAATGATTACTAACATATGTAGATATTATCGCCCTATAAATTTTGGATAAAATGTGTTGGAAAGTACATATTTTTAATTTAAGAATAATTATCAGTTTTAAGATTATGTTCAAAAAACTTGTAAAATGAACTCCATCCAGAATTTTATATCTGCCGGCCTCTGTGGTACAAGTGGTAGCATCTCGGCCTTTCATCCGGAGGTCCCGGGTTCAAATCCCGGTAAGGCATGGCATTTTCACGCACACTACAAATCATTCATCTCATCCTCTAAAGCAATACCTAATGGTAGCCCCGGAGGTAAAAAAAAAGCATTTTATATCCGTGATGATTTATGAGAACTATCTCATCAGAAACATGGCTTCAGTCATTTCATTTTATCCATACTTCCTTTTATTTACCAAAATGCTATTCCCATAAATATTCCATTTGAAATAGTCAAATGGGATTGTAAAACAATCCCATTAGTCAGGATGAAGTTGAATGGAATTAATTGATTAAATTAATTTTCAATAACACTTTTTATGGGCTTGATACCTCAAAACTATATCCATTTCCCATTTTTATATGTTCTTTCATTCACTCATATTTTCTTCTTTCTTATTATTACTTTAAGCATTCCTTGATTTTCCATATTCATGCCCTGCTTTGTCTAACCTCAGGGACCAAATACATTTAATTGTACAGTAGTTTGTATTTTCCATTGTTATTAGTTTTTTTATATGAATGCTATCATCAGAGAGATTCAACTAAAAAATATTTAAATATTCGAGGAAACTTCTTAATGGAAATTTTAAAATATTATTATTATTAAATACTAAAGCCATATCAGAATAATATTAAAAACACGTAAAAATGTTTCATGACAATTTATTGTTGTTAACTGAAGTAATTGCACGGACAGAAATGATTACTAAAAAAATTTTTAAATATTGGTCATTCACTTTTTGATTTTAGATCTTATTATAAAAGTATTATAAAGTATAATTAATATTCAAGATGAGTAATGCTTTCCAGCACGAGCTAGGAAATGCAATTAATAATAATGTTAAATAAATTGGAATTCTTTTATAGCTTATGCTGTAGAATTATTTAGAAGCTTTTACTACCGATATTATTTATTTAAAATTAGATAAATGTAGTAAAAATCATATTTCTATGCATGTATTAATTTTAGGATTTATTTTCAAAAAGAAAAATTTTTTTATATACTTAAAATTTATATTATATTTATCGCTACTGCTGCCGCAACTGCTGTTGCATGTTCACTTTTATATTTTATCTAAATTTTTATTTACATTTGAAGGTATTAAAAAATTACTATTCAATGTATGTACTACTTTAGTAGTTGAAATTTTGTAATAATGTCTTCCAAAAATTTAAATCTTAATTGAGTTTTGGTTATTATGTGGAGCAGCTGCAGAGAATTTATTATCTCATTTCTTATTCTATCAATCCTTTATACTCCTTTGCATGTGTTTGTATTTAATTTTACATGATTTTTTCTGAAATATTTTAATTTTTTTATAATCTTTCTGTTAAATATCCCTGGTCTTCTAGTGGTTTTTCGTTTCCTATTTTTGTAGTTTAGATATCCTTTCTTTTGCTGTTTTTTTTTTCTATTTTTAAAATTTCACTTAAGCTGTTACTTCTGTCTGTTGGTTTCCACAGACATGAGTAACTACCAAAAATGGTATTCTCATCCTAAATAAAAAAACCCATGCCAAGAATTCTGCCGAAGTGAAGAGTGAAGTGGTCTCAGTTTAGTTCCTTTATTAAAGTTAATTTAATGCTGCACATCATCAATGCCAAACTTACTACAGTGCGGTGGGTGGCATTCTGCCCACTAGTGACATCTTCACTAGGGTGGTTTGAAAAAAATTTTTTTTTATTTCGAAATGCTATAGAGGGCAAAGGTTGCCGTTGGTATAGACAAGAAAAAAGCAAAAAAAAATAAATAAATTTTTTACATATCTTCCGGTCACGCACTGCCGTTAAAGTTCGAAAAAACCGGTAAAAGCCATAAATTTCCAATATTTTTTTGTAAGGATGGTATGACTACAATAGTCCTATATCCCGTAAACATTTCTCTAAGTATGTTAAAATAACTTAAGTATATATAAATTACATTTATCGCCGTTTAAAATGTGGTGAACTGGTGATTTTAGCGAAATTTCAAAGTTTTACATTTTATTACGTTTTTATAACAAATCTAGTAGAGAGACGCTACAGTTATATTTCTGTACCTGAAGTGCTACTGCTTAGAAAACAAGCATAGTAAAATAATCCTTATATTTTAATACTAACCGGTCGCGCAGCCCCATTAAAAAGTGAGTAATGCTGCATTGGCCTTAGTCCTATTCGCGCGAACTTTATATATGATTTTAAAATAGATAATATAAAAGTGGTATAATTGCATACACAGTTTTAAAAATACTAAGAACATAAACCTGCTTCAGTAACACTATTATTTTAATTATTTTTGGTCATGCAGCTGAATGAAAGAATTCCAATAATTAATTTTGCGGTATTTTTCAAATTACATTGTGTATGCAGCTCTTTGATCATTTTGCTTTACAAAATGACCCAAAACTCACCACGGGGAGGTGGCGCACTTCGAGTTCCACCCACATCCTACCCAACCAACCATCCAGTGATTAGGGTGTTTTATTTAAATTATTTACAATTTTAAAACCTCTACAAACGTTCATAGTTTATTCCCTACACTTTTTCACTTTTACTCCTTAGTTTGAAATGTTACTAGTTTTTTACATCACTAAGGCTTTATATTTTGATTTGTTCGAAAAGGTAGGCATGGCTGATCTTGACAATAATGTAGCTCTTGGTCGTCAGAAATTTATGAATCACAAACCTTCGTGTGTACTTCATCGTTTTTTCATAAGTTTGAGAGTTCAGATCTCTTTCTTTCATAATATTTCCGCTTGTTTCTATCAGTAATTCTTTTTGTTTCTTTCATATCCAAAGACCCGATTTTCCCAATGCCGTATTTTCTCTGCAAGTACATAAATCGTAACTCCAGGGCAGGATTTTTTTTTTCTTTTTCACTTATGCAGTTAATACTTATTGGACACACACATGCATGTGGAGTTCTCGTACAAGTACAGTCGTTAGCAATAATTAGATATTTACATGCAGCGATGTCAAAAAGAGAGAAACCATTCTTTTTAAATTCGTAAAGTCTCAGTTTGAATGTCGGTTTGTTTTTGTCACGACTATGATTTTCTCTGAGCTTACAATACAATTCATAGTGAGCGTTAATAAGCTGGATCCCTCTGTATTCCTTCAGTTAGGATGGAAGCTTTGTCATACAAACACTTAATTTTGTGTGAAACTGTTGTGGCTACTTTTGAAAAGGACACATTCTTGTTTATTTCAACAGCCGAGTTAAATCTCTTGAAAGCAGCAGCGGAGAACATCCTCATGTGTTGGTAGTTTTTTATTTAAAAAGTCTCGCGGGTGGCCAAATTTAGGGCATCCGAAATCCTTTCTAATTATTACACCTACGCCTAACTTCTTTGGTACATTCATAACAGCAGTAATGAATTTGCACTTTTAATTACAAACACTTAATAAAAAGAGCACACGTTGACGACTTAACTGACAAGAAAACAATCATATACTACCACAGGAATAACATCACCCCAGTACTGACAGAGGCCTACAGCAGAGTGACAGTTGACAGTAAAACACAAAATGGCGGACAGAGAGCAGATGCGCACATGTGCGTTTCGTTATACCAGGACCAAGGTCACTGCGGCGTTATAGTAGCATCAAAATATTGCAATTGTAGAACGCTTATTTTCTAAGCACTTTTAGGTACTTGAATGTCACTATAGCGTCTCAGCTTCATTAGTTTTAAGAACATAATAGAATGTAAAACTTTGACATTTGGCTAAAATCGCCAATTTAACATATTTTAGACGGCGATGCGCGACCAAAAGATATCATATAAGTATAATTTATATATATTTAAGTTATTAACATGCTTGGAGAAACGTTTACGCGACATAGGACTGTAGTCATATCATCCTTACATACTTGCAAAAAATATTAGAAACGTATGGTTTTTACCGGTTTTTTCGAACTTTAACGGCAGTGCGCGACCGGAAGATATGTGAAAAATTTAATTTTTTTTTTGCTTTTTTCTTGTCTATACCAACGGCAACTTTTGCGCTCTATAGCATTCCGAAATAATTTTTTTCGAACTACCCTAATCTTCTTTGAATTCATTGTAATATAGGACGATTAAACATCATTATTTTATCTTCACTTCACAACAGATCCTTTACATGCACTACAGCCTTAAGAAAGACCCGGCAGATTGTGGAACGTTACAAAGTTAATATACCGTATCTGTGAATAAACTAGATATCGTCTCTACACAGTATTTACACTGTTAGAATTACCAAATTACAGAAGTTATTTGTGATTGGTTAGTTCATTTACCATTAGTGGTAATTAGTGATGTTTAAGTAATCATCTGCATTCAAAGAATAATTTGCCATTAAATTAAAAATTTAATAACAAGACTATAAGTTAACAAAAAAAGTAATTAAAATTAAATTAATTAATCTATCAAATATAATATTACAAAATAGTATTGTTTAATATGTGTAGATTAATTAAATTAGATTATAAATAACTAAAATTTAATAACAAGATTTTATTTTATTTAAAAATTTGGGAATTACTTATATTCAAAGAATTGTTGCTTTATTCAGAGATATAATGAAATTATCTAAATAGAAATTTATGTACTGTTAGGCAAAAAATATATCAGCATGTGCTGATTTGTATTGATTATTTATCAAAATTTATGAGAACATATCCATACCTCAGTGACAAACAAATACGATACAAGTTTGACTAAATTGTTAATGTACAATAACAGTAATTTACATCTATTTACGGTTTGTAACACTGTTTTGATACAAAAACTCTTGTTTTTGTATCATATGTCATACTTTTCTCAAAAAACATATTTTAAGACCTATTCATTCATTTAGATGGTATATCATAATGGTTTTATGTATGCATTTGTGTGTATGAAAGTAACTTTAAGTACTTGTTATTCAGAGAAGCCCAAAGTGATATAATGTCACCAAATGTTAAAAATTTCCCTTGGTCTCAGATGACACCCTTCCACCAATTTTAGGAGTCCTTTTTATACATTCATTGTTTTCCTGAATCTATGAATATGTCCTTTTTATATTATATAAAGCTATTATACTATTTTATGTTACCTTAATATATATTTTATGTTGTCTGCCAGTTATAATATCATACTTTGGACTGCAACTATCTGTTAGATAATATAATCATAGATATTTAAATGTAACTATAATTAGTATTAATCTTATATGCACTGAACTTATTAAATACCAGTTGTGTCATTGCGTGTACATTTTATTTGTTACTCAAGAGGAACACATACATCATATCTATTTCTGTTGATAAATAATATTAGTAGTACTTCTGATTGTATTATTTTCTGTTTCTTTTTGTTGCAAATTATATCAGGACTTAATTATCGCTAGAATTCAACAGTCTTGTGATATTTACACTTTTTTAATTATAGTTTTAATTTATAGTTTCAATTATAGTTATTAAAGGGCATTATATAAAGCACTGCTAACATGCAAAAACAGTAATATAATCAACAAAACTAATCAACTGAATTTTCAAAATTATTTTTGTGTTGATCATAGTTTTTAACATTTTAAGTATTACGTGATTATTTTACTAATGCTTTCCTACTAATATGAGAAATTTTTATACAAATCATGCAGTAAAGGAAACTGATCTGTTGTAACAGCAGCCTGCCTGTACCATATGAATATGAAGTTTTCCCCATTTGAAGTCAGTCTTCCAGTAAAATGTTCTTCAGAATCTAAAAGAAGCTGATAGAGTATACCATTTTTATTTGACTGTGGATCAAGAACTTTTGCTTTTCTTGCATTAAAGTAAAGTGTTTTGGCAAGAATGGCAAAGGATCCTCGACAACATGTAGAAGAATCGCTCTTGACAAAGCCATCCACAGTCACCATACTATATAAAATATTCTGAAACAACATTTGCCATAACTGTATCACTTTATTGAGACGCTCTTATCACTTATTTTCAACATAAGGAGGGCTTTTGTCATTGGATGAATAACCAGAATACTCATTATTCAATTATTTTGCTTACGCTAGAGTATCATTTATTTTGGATGGAATGAACAATTTTTCATAATATCCACTTTTGGGCAAAAGAGAATCAACATGTTCTTTTAGTGTGAAGACATCAACATTGGAATAAAATTGCTGTTTGCTGTTGGTATCATTAGAGATATCCTTGTATCTAAGAAGGATATCCTTCTTTTTTGTAATTATTTCTCTGATGATGATGATAATGATAATGCATCAAAAATATTTTTAAACAAATATTTGCCAAGTAAACCATTCATACTTAATGTTTTGGTGGTTCATTATTCATAACTATAATACAAAGCAATATTAAATATATATATTTAATAACAATTTATTTTTTATTGTTCACCTCCACCACCCCTTCTGGTGAATCCCTTACCACCATAGACAGACAGAAATAAAATGCTAAACAGCTTGGGAAATATGATGGGACATTAAATACAGGTGTCATAACAGAACAGCTAAAAACCATGGTTATGGTATGCTGTGTGTGAGCAAAGTTTTAAATAGAAATAGTCACATATATATGCATACCATTATATGTGTCTTTTTTCCCATTAGTTAATAATGCCAAGCTAACTGTTCATATCTCCAAAAATGTATTTCTGAATTTAATCTACTAGCAACTTCTACTGTGTGTTCATTAGTAGATTGTTTGCTGTTGATACATTAATGAAAGATTTGATGAGATCTTCTGCAGTTATTAGGTTCTCAAAGAGAGATAGAAGCATTTCTAGGAAGGTTGCCATGAAGTAAACAATAGAAATAACGCAAGTCGAATACTGTTCTTCTTGATGTCAAAGATGTTGATTAAACTGTTTTTGAAGGTAAATGTTGGAGAAATCAGTAAGATGATGAAATTTCCATCGAAGCCAAGAGAGAAATCGGTTTTGCACAATCTCAATCATATTAGATAGGTATAGTCATGAGAACAGTTTCAGATGACAGTGGAAAACTTGAGGTGGCTTCTCACAAGAGATTTGTGTAATAGAACACAGATTTGAAGGTGTACAAAATCTTTAGCCACCCACTGAATTAATCCCATACTTCTCCTTGCCTTGCTGGTGATACCCTCTGTATGCTAAATTAAGACAATTTAGTGTTGATGAAAATACTGAGATCTCTGATACTCTTTTGTCTTTCAACTGCAACAGAGGACCAGCAGTAAATAAAAAATGAAATATTAGTTCTAGAAAAGAAAATAATAATGAAATCCTTAAATAATGAAAGATAAACTTTACTGATCTAATGAGTACAGAGATATTAATGATTAAAAGATTAATGTGACCACTGTTTTGAAAGTTGAAAAAGTTAAATACTATATGTTTTTTTGTTTTTTTTTTTAGATCTTGGTGTAAATATTTATACAAAATTTATTAATTTACCTCAATCTGACAAACTACAAAATGTTATTACAAAAACACAAGATAGATAAGAAACCAGGTGTTTTCATATTAGATGAATTTTAATTTGTTTTTCTTTATAATTATAACAGTAATCATCATTACTAAATGTAATACCACTCACTTTAAATTATTAAATACTAAACTAATCACTAAATTTTTTTCATGAATAATATTAGTTTATGACCAAAACTTTTTTCAAGAAATGTCTGTTGTAAAATATATTTATTTTATATTTAAAACACTTAATTAGCAATATTAGATGATGAAAGAAGGGCATGAATTAAAGAATGGAAAATTAGTATCAAAAGGAAAAAAGGGTGAAATGGCAAAAATTTATATTTTAAGGGTTAAACTACCGCTAAAATTTCCATCAACTCCATAAAACAGTTTAAAAAAATATTATAATAAGTTATTTTAGCACCACCAATAATTTTTATAACATGAAATATTATAAAAAGGCAAAAATAACATGTATAAATGAAAAATCAGCTTCACAGAATTGATATGCAGATTGGTAGCACCTTAGTTAGTTCCAGAAATACTGAATTCCTATTATTTACATGGGATAAAAACATTAAAATTATTCATGGTTTGTAGTGTAACTGATTGATAATATGTACTAATGTAATAAGATATTACTTTCTTCTCCTTAATTTTAAAATGAAATGGCTCCGAAAGAATGTATACTTCAAGAAAGGATGGGAAAACTGTCTTGTGAACAGTAGTAATTGAATCTGAAGTTCTAATCACTTAGATAAAGAGTGCAGAAGAAAACATGATAAGAAAAATTAAATACTAATTGGCTGCTTTTGAATTTTAATTTATTTTATTGCTTATTTTATAAAAAATTACTGGACTTCTGATGAACTGATATCTATCTTTTTAATTAAAATATCAGTATAATTATACAAATCACCCCATAGAGTTCTTCAATTATCTTTCACTTCCTTGTCATTATTAATCTCTGTATTTTATAGATTATTAAATATATAATAGTGTTATATAATATATCGTAAATATAATAGTGATAAATTTAAAAGAATATTGAAATTATAACAGTTTACCAGATTAAATAATTCATAGTATTGTGTTCATTACTTCTAAAAATAATTTTTAGATCAGTGGATTATAAGTCAGACTGGTTATAATAATTCAATTAATAATGGTTGTTAGTAGTAGAGTTATTTGATAGATTATGAAGCATTCTGTGTAGATCTTTTTATTATGTTAAAATAGTTTGTGCTTGCAGGTTATATTTCTAATGTTAATAAAGGATTTCTTTTGTACAGACTGTGTATTTCATGTACTATTTAAATAGTCTTTTTATTAATTAAGTGTCCACAATATACTTTGATTTAAGTTTCAGAATGTAAGTTATTAATTTTGCTTTTCAGGATCTCGCCCAGGAGAATCTAATGGAAGCTTAGCAGCAGAAAGGCTGTCGCATTCACTTCCTGGTAGCCCTGCTGACCGAAGACCAAATTTTGCTGAAGTTGTGGGCTCTGCGGAAAGTCTTGTTGGTCGTGTAAGTGTAAATAGATTATTTCTTGCAATAATATTTATTTTTACTTATTTATATTGGAAAAACATATTATGCCTTTGGGCACTCAGTGAAATATGGTTTAGGTTACTGATTTATTTTTTATTTTTATGGAGTGCAAATTATCTTTAATGTAAGGAATATTAATGTTATTAATAATAATTTTTTTTTTCCTAAACAAAAGATAACTACAACAAATACATAATCAACATTTTATAGACGTGACCATGACTTGGTTGTCTGTCAGGTTAAGTTGTTATATTTAATTATTCTCTAACAAACAAAACCAAGATGATGATATCAAAAATATTCGCAAAGTAATAAATAAATAATGTAATTACCAGTAATACTGGAAATCCTATTATTATTAACAGCTAAACAAAAATAAAATGAAACAAAAAAAGTAAAATAAAACAATAATTATTATACCACATACAAGTTTTCCTTGAATCCTCTACCCAATCACTGAACATAAACTATGATCAATGCAACTTATATTAAATTTATGAATTTTAGTGCAGCAGAACTTAGTGATATATAAATCATCTTAAATATAAGTACACTGGCATATGCTTCTAACCCACAGACATATACATACTCCTACCCTGGCACACACCCCCACATGCTTACTATCAATTGATGATTAACATTTAACAATTTGGTTCTTGCATATTAAATTCTGCAACTAAACTACACCTGTAAGAACATGAACACCTAATAAATCCTATCAGCCTTTTCCAATCCCTTCCATTCAGTAGGTTAGTTACCTGTTCATTCATTAAGACACTGTTTTCCAATTTAACAGTTCTTACATCCGCCAATATCGGGCACTTTCTAATAAAATGCAATATGTCTTCTTTCTCTGTCCTATTACATAACGTGCATAGTCACTGCCCGTTATCCTTACCTGGACTCTTATTTAATCTCCATAGATCATCCCATGCTCTAAATATCACCAACATTTCACTTCTGTTAAGATTATCAGTAAAATAAGTCTGATCTGTGAGTACAACATCCAGACGATTGTAAATATTATGAAATAATGAACTTTCCGCACAATTCATTCATTTCTCCCTTAAATCCTTCTTCATGCATTCATTCATAAGATTCAACTTTACATTCCAATCACTCACACCATCTACATCCTTGCTAAACTCTCAGCCTTTCTTTTCCTCCATTGACTTCCACCCCATTTTACCATCCAATATTGTACTCTTTAACTTTAACAGCAGGTTTACGTGGCCAGTGATCTTCTAAGGTTAAAGAACTTCATCCAAGGTTAAAGTTATATCTTTATAATATATTTATAATTCATAGTAAAAGTAAAATGAAATAAATTAATCTTACTGGTTCCAAGTATATTACTTAATTAGGAGAAGCCTGCGGCAAACAAAATAAATGTTTAATAAAAAACCTTAAGAAAATTTCTTAATTCATTGAACATATAATAACCCCAAACCTGTCCTCCATGTATTACTACCGCCCTTGTTACCGCTTCATAAATGTCCCACTTGCTTTTCACAGGTATTTCATTATTAGCCCAATTCCCATATATTCAAACTGTATTTAGCTACTGACACCTGTTCTCTTATATGCGCTTCAAAATACAGCAAAGAAGTGAAAGTAATGTCCAAGTATTTTTATTTATTGACCAGCTCGATTTGCTCATTTCCACAAAACTATCTTTTGTATCTTGCTTTCCCTTCTCTTGGATACCATAATCTTTGTTTCCTCCATATTAATTATTAATCCCCCATTGTTCACAGTATTCATCATGTTCACAGTAAAGGTTATTCATCATTACCTGCAGTGCTCTTGGCAAGGATGCCACCAATGTCAAATCATCAGCATTCAAATACAATTTGTAATTTTAAAAATGCAAAAAATGCAATTTTACTGCATTAAAACATGAAATATATCTGCAATTCTTAACATCCGATAGATCCATTTATTTGTGAATCAAGAATATAATTCTTCCAAAAAATTACTGGGAACTTGACTGGTTCTAAAATATTATTAAAAAACATAACCAGTATTTTACCGAAATCCTTGGGCCCTGCTTTGTAAAATTCAAAGGTTATCACATCGGTGCCATGAGCTTTATGTTAAACCTTTAACATTCAGGTTATCGATCCAGATGCCCTCCACAATGCAATCCATCAGATCATTGATAAACAATGAGAACAAAGCAGGTGACAATAAGCATCCCTGGTTTAAGCTGCTAAATGTATTAAACCCCTCAGTAAAACTCTCAGAATACCACATAAACACACGCATATATATATTTTTTTTATAACTCCCCAATAACCTTACAAAATTTGTAAGACAAACCTATTTCATATAATTTATACAAAAAGCACTGATCTGTCAATCCTATAGAAAATAACCTTAAAATCAATAAACAGACAGTGTACCTTAACCGCCCCTATTTTTAAATTTCAAATTAATGAAAGTACACAGATTAAAACGATTGTCTATAATAGAATAACCTTTTCTAAAATCAGCTTACGACTCATTTAAAATATTATTATTTTAATCCGTATTAGTTGGTGTAATAAAATAAACAAAAATAGTTTTATTACTACATTAATATATGAAATATCTCTGCAATTCTTAACATCCAATAGATCCTCTTTTTTGTGAATCAGGAATATAATTTCTTCCAAAAAATTATGGAAACTTGACCGTCTCTAAAATATTATTAAAAAACTTAACTAACATTTTACCAAAGTATTTTGGTCCTGCTTTGTATAATTCAAAGGGTACCGTGTTTGTGCCCTGAGCTTTATCTTCTTTTGTTTTCTGCAAAACCACATTTAAATCTATCTCATCAATTGGAGAATTCAAAGTTTCATCCCTCCTAAATGTTAATGCTTATGCAACTGGAACTACTCCCCTGCAAGCAATGGAAATGCTGCACCCATTCACTTACTGTAATTTTTCCCGTATATTTAAATCCCCTTTTTTTAAATATTTTAACCATTTCCCAAAAATCCCTGGAATCCTGAACTCTTAGAAATTTTTCTCTTACCCTTTTAAAAAACTCAGATTTCTTTTCATTATAGTGATTAAGATAATTCTTTCCTTCTTCCAAATAAATTAGGCACGCTTATTCAGTATTAACTTGTCTATATAAATCTAAACATGGAAAACATTTTTCTCGTGCCTTAAGACATTCCCAGTTGAACCGTTTCTGTCTCCTGGGTTTGTTAATATTTCCCCTATTTAACAGATTTCCCCCTGCTGCCTCACAAACCATACCCAAAAGGTTTTTTCCATCCTGATCAAATTTTCAAACAGAGCTGTGCTCTGTATCAAATTTTCCACCACATGCTTGTACTGTATCATCTGCAGATCCCCTCAGATTCAGTACCAGAGACAACAAACAGTTATTGTTTGTAAATGGATCTGCCATTGTGTTGTAACCTCAGTGGGCAAGTAATCTGAGAAATCTGTGGAAATAACTTTTTTTTCTTTTTTTTTTTTTTTTTAACCTCCGAGGCTGCAGTTAAACATTACGGTACAGAGGATGAGATGAATGATTTGTAGCGTGTGTGAAAAATGCCATGCCTGACCGGGATTCGAACCCGGGACCGAAATAACTTGATAATCGTTAACTTCACTTAATAACTTTGTTGATATACAAGATAAATCTACAACCAAACTTCCCATACCCCCAATAAAAGTTCATTCAACCCTCCTATCACTCTCTGTTCTCCCATTCATCACACACAGATCAAACTTCTCACATAATTCAGTCACTTTACGCCCCTGAGCATTAACCACCTCATCCTTTGAACACCTGACTGCATTTACAATCCATTCACTCTCCATTATTTCAACTGGCAGTACCTGTTGATCTCTAATCTACTACTGAAATTCCCTAACAGTACAAAGTAACAGTTTTCGTCAATATTTTCCATAAAGCTCCATAATCTTTCAAAATCATCCTTTCAGTCCCACTACTGCTTAAGTAAACCAGTACAATGTAAATATAGATATCATTGTACCATTTTACTGTAGTAGCTGTCCCCCATTACTTGAAAAAAATAGTTTAAACCTCACAAATTAGATTTATAGCCTAGCATAATTCCACCTTCCGGATTTTAGCCCTTCCATAACCTGAACTTCTAACCACTGGAACCCATACAATTTTATACTCCTAAAACAAATTTTCATATCGCTCAGCTTTTCACCTTCCACCCCAATCTCACTCGTATCATACTTCTCTATAAAAGACAAAAAATTATGCAACCATAACTTAGCCACTGAGTCTTGCTATGTTGTATCCTAAAATCTCTAGCACTTTATCTCTCTCCCCTCCAGATTGTTGTTTAATAGTTTACACTATTAAACAACCTTGGTTTGCACATTAATTTTTTTCCCGGTTATAATTGAGCATCTCGTTCAATTTTACTATGCCATCCTGTAACCCACACATTAACCATCCCAACACCATATAAGTAAATTTCTCTCCCTCCACAATCAGCTGATCCACATTGATAATCATGTTCTTATTGCCAACCATTTTAATAATCTCGTTTTGAATGGCCAAAAGCTTTCCCCGTTTTTCTTAGTTTCCAAACAAAAGTTCTTGTTTTTCAATGTACACTGGTTATCGCTATCAAAAGGGAAATGTGCGATAATAGGAATATTATTCTGTTTTTATCAAGTGTATGCGCCTGATTACTTACTAGTTGTCAATTTATTTGTAACCCATCACTACAAAGGTCCCTCAAAATCACACAACAGTCTGCATCAGATTTAAATTTCAGCCCTTTAGATATTAAATTATTACGGTGTGCCTGGTCTTCATAATTGTCCAGCCTACTCAAAATTTTGACATTTTCCTCCTTAAAAGTCTGCAATTCTTCTTTAAATTATCTATTTTCCTCCATAAGATTGTGAATCATAACTGATATCAGAATATCTTCTTTCATTGTCAGCTTGGCCAAGTTTTCTTCAAAGAATCTCTTCATCATTGCTTCCATGTCGTGAAGGAGATCCTCATTTTCAGGTCCAGGGATTCATTTTGCTGCCTGGCCTTCCCTGTTTGGTGAATTAAATGTGCAATCCTGTTTTCCTTCTCGAGACAGCAGTGTTACAAACATAATTGTTGCAAGGAAAGGAAGTACTGTCAACCAAAAACAAAATTAGAGATGTTTATAAATAATATAAAAAAACACAATTATTAAAAATAATATTAACTTTTAAAATGTTTCAAATGTAATAAAACATGCAGAAATTATAATTAAGTAAATCCAAAGCATAGTAAACCGTAACAACACAAGTAGCATCAGGCAATGCTGATAAGTGAGTGCATCACACAACATCCTCACTCAATCAAGGCTAAAACTCAACTCTTATTCTTGAATTAGTATTCAAGAATACTAATATTAAATTAGTATTCAAATTAGTCTTGAATTTTAATGTTGCATGATCTTAATTTCATAATTATTCATCTTAGAACTTTGAGTCATTACTAATTTTTTTCCTTTTCTTAACTCTGCATTACATCCATGGATAACAACTGATTTTGTTTTTATATTAGTTTAAACTATTAACATTGTTGTCCTTAAATTTCATGTACCTTCTTAAAAACATTAACACACACATTGTTAGTCAGCTATTTAATTTTTTATTTTACTAGTCAATGTGACATCTAACTTAAACCATACTGGAGCACCACTTTGATCCATGAGTGTACTCATATCACTATTTCATTATGTTACATCTAATTAATTTATTGCTGTAAATTTGCACGTTTCATTTGTTTATCTATTTATTTACCCTCAGTTGTGAATATAAGTGTACTTAAGTATGGTAAATACATCAGTCACTGAATAATAGTTAAGTTAACAATTAATCAGAATCTAAAGAACTGTTAGTACTGGAAAACAAGTTTATCTAATTAAATTCAGAAAGTCATTCTCAAGGCCAAAACATTGAAAATGAAATCATATTTCATCAGAAGGCTGGAAAAATGGAGAAAAGATAAGTTTTCTACTATTACTTCAAACCAGATACAAAAGATTTTTAAAAACATCATCTTCCAATGTTAAAATCTCACTTAAAATATGTATTTCATCAGGATTAGATCGTTTTGCTTTGATGATTGATAATGGTATAATATTTTCAATTAGTGAATACACAAAAATTTATATAAATAAAAAAGAAAAAAATAATCTTTAGGGAAGGAATGCAAAAAATATTGATGATTATGAAATAAGGGCACTGACTGGCATACTTTACTTAGTTCTGTTGAAATTAGAAAAAACTATGCATATTATTTATGGGACACTAAGAATGGAGCAAGAGTAGAAGTTGCATGTCAGTTCATGAAAGTCTGTAATTTATATTTGATAAACTGTCGGTGAAACAATTTTCAAACTAAAGAACACAGATAAATTTAGCCGGTTTGAAATAAAGGAATTTTTACAAGTTAAATGATTATTATCCTTCAAAATTCGTTTGTTCTCATATTTGCTTTGAGTTCTGAATTTTCACCCCTAAGACATAATTTAAGTTATCTTTTCAATATTTCTGTTTTCAGATATTCATATTTTAATTCATAATTAAATGATTATTCTACTATTATTATTTTATTTATATTTTAAAGGATTATAAATTTTTCCAGGTATTGGTTGAACAAGGGCTTGGTAAATTCTGCGATCCAGAATTTGTACGATGCACTTCTCGTGAAATGCAAGAAGCACTAGACATGACTCAAGAAGAGATGGATAGAGCAGCACATCGTTTACTGTTGCAAGAACGGCAAGGACGTCCCCTATCGTTCCAAGGACCACCTCCTGCTGGTACACCAGATCCACACTTATAGCACACTGCCCCCACTTCCCATCCGATTAATACCAAGTGCCTCAGTAATTTCTGGTCCAATTTGAATAAGAAAGAGACTTGTATGTTGTTATTATTGACATTTCATCCCTGATTCCTGTATCGCATCCGTGTTATAAATCTTTTAATGGATTGTTTATTATTTGTTGAAATAAATTTGAAATATCGAATGAACATAGAAAATATTTGTAATATAATGAAACATTTTTTTATAAATGGGATGTGGGCTATTATTAATAGAATAGCTGTTAATGATATTTACTATTATTATTGTTGCTGTTGTTGTTGTTGTTTCTTCTGTTGTTACTTGTTGTTGTTGTTGTTGTTGCTGCTGTTATTGATATCGAAAGTGATATTTAAGATTTGGAACAAAAACTTCTGACAATTTAGATGCTCCTTTGAATGTTACACATGGTGTTCTCCAAATAATAATTTTTTTTTTTGTATGTATTAGTTTATTCTCTAAGCAGATTAAATGTTAAAGTTGTAAATTGTATTTTCAATTCCTTATAATATTAATTACTAGTAGTTGAAAAAATGAGCAAGCAGACTACTAAAAATTCTAAATTTAAAACAGTTGAATTAGTGATTAATGATAAATTTCCTGAAAAGATATAAATTACTAAGAAAGTTTTAGTCAAAAATATGTATGTGTGTGTTTGTATATTCACTAATTTATTTGTATGTAAATACTTTATTCCCCATCTAAATGATTTGTTCTGATAAAATATAGAAACAATAGAAATTCCAACTCAAGGCACCTTCTCAGAAGGGAGCCAAGAACCAAGTTTTCCATCTAGCTTATATATAGAAATTGTGTTGGTAACTTTTTTTTTTAAATATATAAATGGCCAAAAAATATTAATTGTTTTGAATGTTATTTTTTATTTTTATTTAGGCAATATTACGGGTGTTTTGTCAATAAGATGTGTTCCTTGTCATGCATGATTGTTTCATTAAAATGTTAAGTGTTACTTATATGTATATATAAAGTGCTCACTCAAGGTTTTAGATATATACTATCATATAAAATATAATACTTGCATATTTCAAATGTAGTGAATTTGTACCGTTTAAACATATTTACTATTTCTTAAGTGTTTTTGAATCTTAATCATTTAGAAAATCCTAAAATTAAAAACTAAAGGTAAAATTTTTAGATGTGATTTAAAAATGACTTTTGATTACGTATCATATATGTGACAGATATGTAATAGAACCAAATATAAAAATAAGGTCTTTAATTTAGAAGTGTTTAGTTTTTCTAAAACAGGTCAAACAGTTGTAGTTTCATTTTGTTAGACAACAGATTAAATATATTCTATTTTATGCAACACAAATTACAATAATTAAGGTAAGGATGCAAAACATTTAACTTATCACATTAACTGTGGGTGCAAAACATTTAAATAATTTTAGTTACTTGTAGTATGATCCTGAAAGCATGCTTAATATTCATTTGTAAACTTAAGTAAGTAAATGTATTTACATTTAAATATATATATATATATATATTTATTATTTATTCAAAAGTATGTTTTGGTATTTTTAAGCTTGGTTAATTAATACTTAATATATTGTTTGTATATGTTGTATGTATACACATGTCTTTGTGTGTCTTTTTATTTGGTTTCTTCAAACTATCTTTAGCATTTGAAATACTTTGCTTTATTTTTTCAACGCATTTGTAGAACTATAGATGCTGTAACATAAAATTAATTATATCCTAAACTCTAAATGTATACCGCATATTTAATTTTATCAAATATGAAACAGATTGATAAATACATTTATATCTTGATGTCCTTTTTGTAAGTAAATTTACTTTTTCTTTTGAAATTTTTACAAATATAAAATATATGTAGCAGTAAAAATTTGCACTGTGAAATATATTATTTGTTTTATAAGTTAGTTTTTAATTGAATTAAGAGTTCACTTTTTATATCTGTGGTAAGATGAACTGTGGCAGTTTTTAATAAACAAAAGAGACTCCGAGCAGTGAATAATTATCTACCTACAATTATTTAAATGTATTAAATCATAAATATTAAATTACAGATATAAAAAAAAAATATTAATTAATTATATCAGATACAGCTTGGTGTCTGGTCTCTAAAATAAATGACCTTGTAGTTTTGTCATGTTACAAATTTTCAACTCTGAAATGTTATGTATATCAAAATAAGAGTTTTATTAATTATGATGGTCAAAACTGAGAGCATAATTAATTAATTGGAGCAAAAAATAATTTATATATTGCATTTTTAATTAAAAATAGTATTGAATGATCAGTATATTAATAGATTGCACTGAGAACAAAAAACTGAATAAATAGTGTGGAATAAAGTGTATCATTTTATTATGTAATTGAAATAAATTTTTATACATTATGAAAATATATAAAAAAATACTGTGCAGAAGTCTTAAGTGGTGAATTCTGCATCAGATCCCATAATGTAAGAAAAGAATCACAATAAGTAAACATTATTATCAAATTGAATTCAGTATATACCCCTTAACTTTATGTAACTTATTTCTCAAGTGATCTGAGTCATCATCTCCATTATAAAAAGGCTTAGGAATGTTTGTCTTGTATTTTCAGTATGACAAATATCTTGGCCCATGATCTGATGATAATTTTATATTATCTTATAAAATATATTAATAAAATAGAAGTAACAAGTCATTTAGATTAGTTACAATTTTAACATAATTTTTCCTTACTTCCTCTCACGTAGATCCAGCGTTAGTAATTAAGGTATTTAATTTATTCTTTCACATTTTTCTAGACATTCAATAGTAACTTTGGCAGCTATCTACAAAATGGCATTTCATCCTAAGTTCACCTTTTAATATTAGCGCCTTGTTTAAATATTGTTAGGCTGTACAGTTGATCTCAATTTTTATACTCGTATTTAATGATTTGTAAATAAAATGAATATATTGTGTTCAGTTGCCATAAATAAATGCAATTATTAAATCTTTTTTTTGCATTAATGCAATTTGTAAGCAATTCTTTTATTTGTTCATTCTTATTTTGTAGAGATTTGTAGTTAACATTTAAAAGCTATCAAAGTTTAAGAAACAGCAAACCGTTTAACAAAATTTAATTGTAATAGCAAATGTAAATGACCTAGGTTTTGCCATTTATATTGACAGCTGTTTTTGTAAAATTGTTCAACATTGGAATACATCATAATTTACAAACTTATTTGCAAAATATTTGATGTATCAAGTCAAGACAAGTAGCCTGCGCAGTCAATCGACCAGGGCTTCTGTGCAAATTTTATCCAAATCGCTCATGCTTTTTAATTTGAAAAAAGTTGTTTGTATATCAAATTTATTATTTTTTTTTGTTACTGCATTATTCTTATATTCTATTTAAATTTATATATGAATAAAAAAAATATCAAAGGTCAAAAATCATTTTGATTGAACATGCGTGTCTATATGAACGTATTTGATCCATATAAATTCAAATAGAGTTCTTTTCTATAAATTTTTAATATCATTTCTGTGATTTGTCAGTAGAGTAACCTAATTTCCATTGTTTGAGTTGAGTCATAGTTAATGACAGATTTTCACCGTTGTGATTGGTGTTTTTCAAGACATTCCAATTAATGAAGCCTCTACATATGTAAAACCATTGGAAATATTTTGTAAAATACTTCTAGATGTAGGGCTTATAATTTTTGTAAGGTGTGGTATGCAGTGGTGGCTCACATATAGGCACTGTTGAACTGCAGCACCCCCTATTTCCACTTGATATTATCGATAAAATTTAGTATAATGAGTCCTTTTTCTTTATACGTGAACAATATATAATCCTTAAGCTTAATGTCAGTAGCCATCCCCCAGTTTATGAAAAAGATTCAAAAACCTTCGTATGGAACTGTGTGCTTCACAGTTTTGGCTGTTATGCGCATGCACACATAGGAAGCTGCACGCAAGGCTGCGAGAGAGAGAGAGACAACAGTCGCTCCCACAGTGCCAACCCTTTTGCAGTAGTGTTCGGAAGATGGTGGAAAGCAAGGGCTCTTTGATTGCCAAATCTATCCAAAAACATGCTGGAAGGGTGAAAGAGAAGGTAATTAGTAAAAACTAATTATGTATTTGTTTCTGTGTATATAGAGATTTAAATTAAGCACCATTGGACTATAGTGTTTTTAAGCAAACATTTTATTAAGTTATTATCTAATAGTAAAAAAATCTGTATTGACATTTTATTAATTATTCAGTTAAAACGTATAGTTTTTAAGCACATTGTGCTTAAAAACTGTATACGTGTTGTACCATATTTTTGAATATGATAAAGCATAATTAGATTATTATCCTGCTTACAGCAATTTTATTTGATTCATTTTTTTTTTTTTGGTTCTTTTATTTTTACAGAAAACCATGGCCTTGTAAAGGCCCAGAAAAAAATTTTCTGGAGCAGCATCCCCACTAATTTTAGCTATGAGCCGCCACTGGTGGTATGTAATGTATAATATTCATTTGATGTTCATAATAGGAATTGGATAATATCGGTATTACTGTCTTCTTTTTCGTTTAGTTTTTTTACAACATTGTACTGATACTGTTACTTAATTGTGAAAACTTAGTTATGCCTAGTTAAAACATCACAGATGGTCACTGAACATATCCTTGTAACGTCCTGTTATTGTGACTTAGGCAATAAGACATACAATTTCTTAGTGATATCACAAAAAATACATCTATTTATAGTTTTTTTGTATCTTTAAGATTCTTAACCTAGTTATACTACATAATCACATAACAAAAATCTATAATCACTTGTTGATTAATAATAACTGAAAATATGGCTCGTTATATATTTTAAAAATTATACTTTATTTAAATGTAATAAACATTAACATGAATTCCAACTTAAAACAGTTTGTAAGATGAACTAAAAATCAGTTTGTGACAAACAGCAGCAGTAAACTTACGTGAAACTTGCAAGCAGTATATGAGCAATATATATATATATATATATATATATATATATATATATTACTGTTATATAAAAATAGTTTTACTCTTAAAAATTACTGCCTTATTGGATAATTGAAAACATTTCAAAAATGTCTATATATATTTTTTCTAATTTAAAAAACTTATTTAAGAAAGTACTAAAACGTATTTAGAGTTAATGTTTTCATATCTTCTATTGTAAAGAGATGGAAACTTTAATAAAGTTATTAGAAAATTAAACAATGGTGGGTGCAGTTGCCTGATTGGTGGGTTCTGTTGGCATGTACCATAATGTAACTGTACAAAAGGCTATGTTGAGATATGATGTGGATGTTATTACTAATCCTTGCTACTAGTTATTTTTGACCTACCGGGTTGGTCTAGTGGTGAACTCGTCATCGCAAATCAGTTGATTTCAAAGTCAAGAGTTCTAAGGTTCAAATACTAGTAAAGGCAGTTACTTTTATACAAATCTGAATACTAGATGGATACTGGTGTTCTTTGGTGGTTGGGTTTCAATTAACCACACAGCTCAGGAATGGTCAACCTGAGACTGTACAAGACTACACTTCATTTACATTCATACATATCATCTTCTGAAGTAATACCTTACGATGCTTCCAGAGGCTAAACAGAAAAAGAAAGATTAGTTATTTTTGAAAATCATCACTTAACAGATGGCCCTGCAGTTCTTGTAGTATTAACCTTTCTGAAAAATAAACTCGCTGACTGCAATCTATTATTATGCAGTTGAATGATTCTGATTTTTTCTAATGAACTAATGCTATTTAACTATTAATGTCAAAGTATCTAAAAAATTAAAAGTAACACTAAAAATAACATAATTATTGTTGTATTATTTTCTGTTATTCAAAAACCTAAATAAAATTTGAAATTTTATCTAAATTTCATTTAGGAAGGCCATTTATCTGTTACAAGATGCAATTTAGTCAGAGACTTGAAAATGCATTATTGTGATGAAAAAGAATTAAACTTAAATCTGAACCCTTTTTTTACCCCTTCTCCATAGTGTAATTGAGCTTTAAATGTAGGAGAAGGGGAATCTTGCTTAAGACATCCAGCTGGACGTGCAGAGATTTTCTCCACCCCACCTCCCTGAGACTACCTTAGGTATTATTTATGGGGGATAGAGACACCCAGTCACTCTTACACCCATCCAGTCATCCTTAACCTAATACCTTTAAAACAATCAGTCAAAAACAACCACTAACTCCCCACATAACACATTCATATAACTCATTTACCATCAATACATTGTTAGCAGCATCCTTCCTTCATACAGGTAACATATGAACAGTTAATGATCTACATATCCTCACTTACCTACATCTTCAGTCAGTGAATTCTTAATTTTAATTTAACTTTATTTTATTTTAATTTAATTTTTATTATATTAATTTAACTTTATTTTAATTTATTTTATCTTTGTTTTATAATTTAATTGTCGTTTTCAATTTTTATTTTATTTTATAATTAATTAACTTATTTTTAATGTTAATTCTATTTTTCATTTTTTTATTTATTTATTTTTTTTTGGGTTCTCTGAGTCCTTCGTGCCCTATCAGCTATGGGCTACCCGCCAGAGATCCTCCCATTCTTCAACAGCTCCCTATCGACACTCACATTTTCTTCTCTTATGAGCCACTCCCAGTCGATCTTCATAAATCCTGCAACGAAATCCAGTTAGCCTGTGACTTCATGATACGCCTGCCAACACTTTCTGGCGTGAACCACCTCTCCCAGGTGGCTCCAAAGCGTTCCCCTTTCCTCCTGAGATCTAGGGTAGAAGAAAAAGATGTGAAACGCATCTTCTTCCTGATCAGAACACTTGCAACACCATGGGGAATGATCAAGTTGATACTTATATAAATACGTTCTAAATTTCCCATGCCCTGTTAGAATTTCACCTTGCCCACAGCTAAGAAACGGCTCCTGCTTCGCGTGATTCTATGCTTCCATCTTCTGTCTGAAGCCATGTCCCAAAGTTCCTGCCAGACAGCAATACAGTATCTCACTTCCTTACTTCCGCCCTGCCACGGGATTACGCCTGAAGTCGTATCTTTCGATCAACTCCCTCGCCAACAAATCAGTGAGAAGGAGCCCAGCCAAGACCAGAGCCACAGCACTTGACATCCTATAGGTTCAAGCAGCCCAGATGGTGCATCTCCTCTACACCAACAACATCCGATTACCTTTGGACTTGACTCTTAGAGACTGTGCCCAAACTGGCGCTCTATGCAACAGAAAATATTGAACAAGTCCTGCATAAATCCTTCTTCTGGCTGTCCTGGGGCCACCTACATTTGGCATAAATCTGGCCAATATGGTGCCTATGATAATCGCTCTATCGCATTTCCTCTCTACATGATGCCCAAAATTCAAACGGGAATCGAGCCAGACACCAAGGTATCGTACAGCAGGCAACAAGCTGCCAGCCACCTACATCAATGACAAGAGACTCCTCTCTCTTCCTGCCTGTCATGGGAAGAAGCTCGTCGTCTCTGGGGCAAGCCGCAAACCTGCTTCTAAGATTCTACCGCTGTATAAGCCGCCTGAAGACTAAATCCCTCCAGCTTTTCGTTTACAACCAGTAACACGATATCGTTCTCAAAGCCGACTATCTCATTTCCCTCCGGAAAACGCTACCTAAGAATGTCATCATACAGTACGTTTCTCAGAAAGGGACCAATACCAACCCTTACGGCACTTCCTTTTGTAACTAGTAGTCGCTCCACACACTTTCAGCAGTGTTGTACTCCAAAATACTGTCGGAGGATAAATAATTTCCAACCACCTTCAGAAGATATGGAGGCACAGCACGTTCTAGGAGGCTACACCAAATGATATTCCACTCCGCCGAGTTAAACGAATTCCTCACTTCCAAGGTAGCACAATACCTACTTCTTCCACGGCATTTGATGAAAATGACTCCCCTCGCAAGACTCATCACGTGCCGCACCGCATCCACTGTGGAACGCTTCCTCCTGAAGCCGTACTAGCTTGCGCCGCATACATCTCCTGAGAAGTAGCTTTTCGTAGAGCTTTCAATAGGCAAATGGGCCTGTAGGCATCCGGGTGAACTCGATCCTTAACAGGTTTTGGGATCAGTACAAGCCTCTGTCGCTTCCGTCTAGTAGGGAACACGCCTTGCCTGAGGTAAGTGTTGTACAAATCCAGGAATACCTCAACATCGTTCCTGACGAACTCCTTAATCAGAGCCGATTAATTTTAATTGCCAGCCTCTTTAACTGTCCTGAAACGCAATATCATCTCCCCTGTATTTCTTCTACTAGACAGTCTGTACGAGTTAATGATTGTCGGATGTTCGGACTTGCCTTAGCTGTATCATCTATTTTAAAATAATATTATTTGGTGGAATAAAATTTAAAAAAGAAATATTTTTAATAAAAATCTAAGTTTATTATAGATAATTATCATTTATTTATATCAGTTTGTTTTATACTTATTGTTTATAATTATTTATTTAATATTTCTTATTATTTATGCACAAGGATTTATTTTAATTAATTATTTATAATTATTACCTATTATAATTTATCAGTTATTTATTAATTATATTAATATTTAATCGTTGGATGAAGCCGTTACTTGATGAAAAGCCATCATAATAAAAGAAAATAAAGAAATAATGATATTTGTTTATTTTTTTTGATACAATATTTAATATTGTTTAACGATTATTTATTATTAATTTAATACAGTTAAAGCTCCGATATCGCATTCTGGTCATCAGGATGCTCTAATAACCGACACATTTTTATCGAGTCGCTTCTTTTTCCTATACAATAAAAAAAAAAAATACCGTACATCGATTTGCGTAGGCATAGTGTTGTATAATTAAATAAGTTCAGTGTCTTTAATAGCCGTGTTTATGAATAAGAACGGAAATTGATAAGCCATAAATATAGCATCGACAAATAAACGTATTAGGCCTACAGATTATTATGCATAATTAATCACCAACTATAGACGTCCGGTCTCAAAATAAAATTTCCAAGAAACCCTCTCTACTGTTATTTTTCCTCTCCATAGTCTAACAACTTTTTTCTGGTCATTATACTATACCGCCGCTTACTTTACGGTTGTGTTAGCGTTTTCGTTGTGCATACAATTTTTACAGTGCTAGGTAGATTTCTGTTCAGTTTAATTTGCATATGAGTTTACGTACACTTACAGTAGTACTGAAGAGGAAATTGCACAAGATAAAATTATTTGAACCAGTGCTGCAGATACATATGCTATTCTGTTAAATTTTTCTGAAAGCCAGTCATGCTTTCAGAAAACTGAAATTTTGCAGCTGCGCCTGTTTCATTCAGCTTTTCTGCAAAAGCGATTGTCATTTAACAGGTAAACACCGATATTCGTAAATTTGTTTTTGTAATAAGGGAAAGTAAAAAAATAAATTTTAACTGTATGTGTGAATTTTATGTATCGTTTTTTTTTTATTTCGCATTTTGTATATGTGTATTCAATAAGTAATGTTTTGATAATTTGTATACTGTACAATGATTTGATTAAAATACTGAACCGTAGTTTTCAATTTTTTGTAAATTTTATAACCATAGATTGTTTTACCACAGTTTTTTCTGAATCGGTAAGATTGTAATTTCACATTATTAAAGTATTTAATTTTATTTATTATTACAGTAGTTTATACTGTAGGCCTACTGTAACCAAAATTTAATGCTAGATATGTATTATAATAATTTTACGTTGCTTTTCAGGTAAACCACGAGTATATAACATAAATTTTAGCACTGTATCTATTAAAAATTCCGGTAAATTTCTATTTTCCGGAAATTCTGATAATCGGCAAAACCACTTTCAAAATTGTGCCAGATATGTGAATATTTACTGTATATATTTACTTTCTAGTTTGTTATTATTAATTTACTTATTTAATTGATATTATAAAAAGGTATATAGAAAGAGAGGGGAAAAGAGTTTTGGAGGGAACTTGGGGAGGAAGTAACGAGAAGGAACAGCCTGATGGAGGGAATAGCCAGCGGAACTATAGAAAAGACGCACGTCCGGACCGCGCACCGCGCAACTCCCTCCGAACCAGTAGGAGGAAATGGGCGGAGTCGTCAGTTGTCGGAGTTGCCCGCCAAAACACTCAACACACACACACGCAGCAACAACAAAGTGTAGAAGAAGGCGTCCTATTTAGAAACCAATAGAAAATAAACCAACTTAATTATTACTTATATTTAATCGAATTAATTTATAAAGGACGCTATTTGTATAGAAAAATAGAGAAAATAAAGTAGTAAACAAGTTTTCCCAGGCCTGCACGACAAATATATAAAATTTATATATCGCATTAAGACAATATAACACCTAGATATCACATAGTAGTTACGTTTATTTAACTACAACAAAACCACATTTAACATTCAATAAAATAAATTCTGCGGTTTATTTTGTATTAAAAAAAAAAACACCAACAGACTTCGCATAAACAAAAACTACCATACATATCGCAATAATACAGCACAAAACCAAAATATAATAGCAATAATACCGGAGCTTGACAGGGCGAGTCTTACTCCGACCACCACTGGAACTGTACTTTTAAATCCTACTATTTAAATTAAAAAATACTACGTACTGCTTCAGTCTCTTTTAATAAAATGGAACATTATAGAAAAACTAGAATTATAAAAAATTTTACTCCAGCATTTTTTTTTACTTCATTATACTCCACCGCCCATTTATTATTTCTTTTCTCATGGAAGTACGCTGCTATATACTTCTCTATTAACCCTCAGCACACCACATTAGATTGAACCAGTCAATCAGTTAAACTACAAGATTTCTGTATTTTCATTTTGCAAATGATATGTTTCCTTAGATTAGATTACACTTCTGGCAGACTGGTTTTTGATACACTTGCTTTATCTTGACCTTGCCATTTGTATAATGTTCCATCCTAAACGCTAACAACTTGCAATTACCTGTTCACACTGTTTAACATCGGTGATATGCAGAAATCTATTTATTAAAGGTATCATTTACCCTTATTTCACATCCTTTTATATATCCGAGATAAAACCCCTGAGATGTTCAGCCTGTTAGAGAACCATCAGGTTATAAAGAATTCACCTCTCCATCAGGATGACCTTTTTAGGACACTTATACATTTATCATACTGTGTATTACATTTACATTAATCTAAAAATATATAATCTTTAATTTACCTATGTTTTAATTATAAGCTGTGACAAATAATGGTTTACCTTTTACGTTATAGTATTGTAAGTTCAGATCTCGGTTTCAGAATTGCAGTAATAATCCCTATTAACTTATAATTTTTATTTTGTATTATTTATTTGTGTTTATTCAGTATTGTAGCAAACAAAAATGTCTTTTGTAGCACAAACTGAATAACTTTATAACTAAATATTTAATAGAACAAGAAGTAGCAATCAGTGATAGAGGGGCACATGTTTTATTGATATTATTCAGGGCACACATGTCATATATGTAGTATTGACTAAGTGTACATTCATTTATAATAAGGTAGAAAAAATATCATACATGAAATATCCAATTAAAATATTAAAATGTGAACCGAACTATAAATACTATTTGCAGATGTTTACAATAATACATGTGAACATATTTCATCTTAACTCTGATTTATAAGTCCTTGGAGTCTAAGAAGTCATGAATTCATTGTCAACAGAGTGTAGTATAAAATATCACAAAAGATTGGTTTTTTCATGTGAGATATCACTCTCTTTTATTGGCTACATACTTCTTAATGCAGTAGATATATAATATATATATATTTATTTATTTTTTACTAGTAATTATTACATATTGATTATTAAAAAAGTGCCCTTATGTCAGTATTACTGTTAGAACAACACACATCTTATATACCTTCAGTATTCTTTTATATTTTTATATCGTATAATTTATTTATATTTATTAATGTATATTTTAAAAAATAAACAATATTATTTACAACAGCAGCAGCAGCAACAACAATAATAACAGTAACAATAAAAAAACAACTTGTAACATTTATTTTAACCATCAAAATATTTATGGTTAAATAGTATTGCCGCATTGTGTTATTGTCTTCTTGTAAATATTATTATTACACATTTATTGTTTATTTTGTGATATTTCAACAATTTTCTTTAATTTTTAAATGAAATAAACTAATAGGATTTTTTATCACTTCATTATTAATATGTGTAGTCCTATCCATGAAATATGTTTACGTGTGAACACCGTACTTAATTGTTTCATTAATTTTAATGTGAAATTCAGGTGTCTTTGTTACAAAGGTTTCATGAAGAAACCAAAATTGTTGTTCAGTAAATTTACATGTGTATTTTTGTTGTAATTCCCATTGAATAGATTAGTTGAAATTAAACTGTTAAATGAGTTAACGTATAAACACATGCATTTATATCATTTTTTACATTTTTTATATTGATTTTTTTCTCAATAGAAAAAAAACCTCTAAGATTTGAATGACTATTTCCAATTTTTTCAAGAAAATTACATTCATAGATAGGGAGGCTAAAATGATGTTTACCCTTTCATAAAATAATAAAAATTTCAATTCCCTTTCTAAATAAGTGGAGATATGAATTTATAGGATTCTTTTGTATTTATGATCGGTCTCAAACAGACCTTATGGAAGGATATTTTCAGTAATTTAAGAAGTAAATAGTTTTAATTAATTTATAAAAGCTATGCTAACATTCATATTATTCCTATATAAATATCTACATCCCAAAATATTTTAAATTCATTTGTTACTCTACATTAAAATAACACCAATAGAAATAAATATAATTCTTCTGGCTTCAATATATCTCATTTACTTTTGCTACCGATCAATAATTTTTTGCTTAAAGAAGATTTTTTATTCTCTTAGGATAATGGGGTTATTTTTATTTAACTTATATATATTTAAAGATTGTTTTTTTGGCTATGAAGTTTTCTGTAAAATTCAGTTTAAAGATTTAATTAACTGTAGAAATTTTCAGGTAGGAGTAATCGGTAAACGGCAACTTCTTATGAATTGTGTTTTTTGAAGATATTGCTTCTGAAAAGATCTATTTAAATTAAATGTAAATGATTTTTTTTCCAGAGCTACTTTTAAAGATAGAATGTATTTAATGAATGCTTAAACATTAAGCTAGGTTTTTATATCGATTTTAATAAAACAGTTTAAAATTATTTTATTAAACTGTTTTTTTTTAACGGTCATCTTTTTAGATAACCGTTTCTATTTATTTTTAACGAAAAGGATATATTTATCGACTGGAAGTACACAATCCTATATAAAATATTTATTATATCTTTTAGAGGTAAATAAAATTACCTGTGCATAGGTCTGGCTGATTACATAAAGTTAAGACGATGCAGCTCTAATAGAGTTACAAAGTATTTAACGTAAAATGTGAAATAATTTATATCACATTTATCCAGGTAATATACTCGTAAATTGTACACTTATAGAGAAATGTATACATATTAATAAATTATTTCAAATCACTTGTTATATTGGAGTCTTATTTTTATTTTTTTACTTTTATTAAATGCATTTCTGTAGTGTACACTTCATCAGACAATAATAGTAAGGCATTTTTATAAAACATTTAGAAATTAAAAGATTATCAAAAGTAAACATGCTGTCTCAGTCAAATTTGATTGTGTTTTAAATCATTTGAGTTTGTAATCAAACATGGATTGAATGACTATATTCGCTTGCTCTTTCTCTACTATTTTAACTTTGCACTAACAACAAACAGTAAAAAATTAACAAGATAGTGATGAAGTAATGAATTGAATTCTTTATTAACTCATTCTGATGAGTTAAAAACTCATGGTAGGGTTTTTATTGGAAAATTGTTTGTTTATTATATTTATTAACAGAAAACTGCATGATCTTCTGTCGTCGTTATATTTTTAGATATTAATGTAAAGCTTTTACCTATTCTAATAAAGTAATTCATTGCGTTTTATTATATTAGGTAAATTTTGCATATGTAAGTAAATTGTATAATAAAACAGAAATTCTCACCATTTCTTTCACTCTTATTTTTATAATAAACAAAAGAAATTTGTAAGAAAATTAATTTTTAAATGTTTGACTATATATAATTTCAATGCTGCATTCCATGAAGGAATTAGAGAAAATATATTTGTTAAAGTGACATTTTTTATGAAAAATTAATATTATGAAACTGTTCGTTTATACTTTTAAAAAAATATACCAATATTTCAAATGCAGTCGACATAGCATTATTTCATATTTAATGCTTTTCTGTTTTAATATAAATTTGTATAATGAAAGCTTTTTTTCAAGAAATTTATGTAAGTGGCAAGTATATCACAGGTTAAAAATTTAACAACATGTCAGTAATACCAGTAGTACCAGAGTTTTTGTTTTTTCCTAAAAAAGTGGAATTTGTTTAGTTCACAACTTTAGTAGTAAAAATAATAATAATTATTATTAAATTACAAAGTTTTTATTACAAATAATATATATTATATATATATATATATATATATATATATATATATATATATATAAAATATTATAAAAATGATTATTATTCTAATTATTTTTATTACTACAAATTCCTTTAACCTGCATTTTCATCTTCATCTTACGAATAGCTACTGTTAAAAATATGAATTAATGCTACTGTTTAATTGAAACGTAAGTATTTTAAAGAAGAATCCAGAACAGAAAATCAGTAAATAAAAAAAAAAATGAAGTACAGAAATTTTTACCTAACAATAGTGCAAGAAAAAAATTCAGTGGGAGACTAAAATACTGGTAACTATTTCATATACAGTTTAGTCAGTTGAGAAGCTCTCTGCAACAGCGCTGACATTTTTATCTAGTCTAATCATGCATAAACCTACATGTGAAGAAGTTAGAAAAAAGGCCTTGTTTGCTTCACTTGAAAATAATTTTGAATTGAAACCTTTATCGCATCGATGAACTACTGATGCCTTCAGTAACTCCTAAATGGCAGAAAAAATGTTAAGTATTCTTAACATTTTGCATATGTATATTGAAAGAGGAAGAGGCCTATCCTATTTAAATTATAGATTGTAACTGTTTTGAGCTGATTTAGTTTTTTCTTACATTCTATAAGATAAGCAGTCGAGTAAAAATATTGAATTTATCAGTCGATATTGGCACAGAATATATTTTCTCAAAATGTTATTTGAATCTTTATTAATTTGTAATTAAATCATTTTATGGAATGAATGTTTGTCCAAAAACTAAATTAAAGAAAAAAGTTTATTTCAATTATTATTATTATTGTATTTTTAAACGTTTATAAGTTTTATTACTGTACTATATATTTTTAAATATATATATATATATATATATTTAAGTTGTCAATCTTCAATTTTTTTTTAATTTTACATCATTCCATCTTTTTGAAAGTAATTGGAAAAAAGCCCTTTAAAAAAATAAATAAAAGCATTATCTTCAGACATTAATAATCAATATATTCTTTCCCACTATTATTAAACGAGAACTGTATTCTTTAATACCATTTGGTTTTTATTTTCTTTTGAATCCTTTTCCTTTTTTCTTGAATGAAATTGTAATTCATGGAATTGGGGAATAAAAATTCCTGCAATTTTCCGTATTACTTGATTTCAAGCACCAGAACAGTCTTTATGAAATGTTGAACCTATGAAAAATGGTTTATTATCTTTTGTTTCTCAAATTATCAAAAAACTTCCTGAAATTTTATTGATTAATAAACATCTTCATTTATTCATTTACAAAATAGTAATGGTACCTCTTTTTTAATTTACATTTAACTAGAAAAAAATCCAATATAAAGAAGATAAGAAATCAGCAAATAACAAAATTTACTGATTTCAATGGATTTTTTTTAGAGGAAATTAATCTGATGGTTTTGTAGTTAAGTTTCTCCTAAATAACATAAATGGAAGACTTTTCAAAGAATTACATGTTCCACATGTATACTTCAAAGATTTGAAGCTATATTTTGCCAACATCATTAATATTAGTATTGGATTTTTGTAGAATAATGTTGTATAGCTTGATTTCATTCTGATTTTCAAAATATATGCATGAAAAGATTTATAAAATTTACAGTAGAAAAACGTAATAGATATTTCAAAGATCCTTGATTACACTCAATTATAATATGTTGATGTTATTTGTCTGCATTTATTTTGTTATTTTTATAAAGTTTTTTCACTTCACTTTTCTTTTAATAAAAAAAAGTTTTTTTTTCATACAGGCAGTATTTTTTCTAGATCCATCATATTTTAATTAAAAAAGAATGTTTAAATAAAATGAAATTTATAAAAAAGTAAAGATAACTAAAAAAAGTAAAAAAAAAAACAAAACACAATATTTTTTCTATTGTTAAAATTTAAGATAGTCGATGACTGTTTTTAATTTGGCACAAACTTCAAAAAGTAAAAGTGTGAAGAAAAATAAAAAAACTGAATACTTTTTAATGCAAATTTTTTATGTTAGTTTTAATTCTATTTCATTTTCATTGTTTGAAATGAGATTTTTCAGCTCAATTTTTTAACTTTTAAGAACTCGTGTACTAGAGTATGTGTGTGTGTTTTAAATCTGAGTACAAATGTTTTAGTTTTGAGAGTTAAGTATTTTAGAGAAACCAGTTAATTCTTCAGTAGTTTTGCTTTCTCCATTCATTCATAGTGTTCGCTATTAAGACAGGTCGTGTCATGGCTGCTGCTCCCCACCTCATTCTATCCTTTGCTAATCTCTTTGTTTCAGCGTATTTTTTTCCATAATCCCATCCATCATTTGAAATCTCTTCTTTTCCTTTCATTCACCATCTATCTTAGTTTTATAAAAATTTTGAAATTTATTCTTTATTAGTAAATACTCTCTCAAGATCAGCTTAACCCGTATATAAAATGTTTCTCTTCAACCTACTTTCTGACACCAACATGAGAACTGTTGTGATGCTCTTCTTGAAATCAAACAGACCATATTTGTTACAGCATCTCTATTGTATTTCTTCTTTATGTTACTTTATTAGCATAAGGATTTTTGATGTGTTAGAAATAATCAGAATGATTATATACTTTTTGCTTTTCCTTTCTTTAAGCTCTTTTAATTTCTTCTTGTAAATTTAAGATAATTTCTCTCTCCTGTTTTGTAAATCCTGCATAATAATATTCAACTTCAACTGAAAAGCATAGTAAATTTGATGATCTATCCCTATTGTCTTTGTTCAGATGTTGTAGCTCTAAATCCTTTTAGTATTTCTATCATTTAAGTAAACCTTAGTATTCAGTTTTCTCTGATCTCACAGATTCATTTTCTCCCTTGTAGCATTTTCCTTGTACTCTTGTCTCTTACACTCTCTGTGATCTGTGTTAATATTTTATATATCCTTTTTGATGATAGTGTAAATTTATTTTTCCACATTAATTTTTTTCTACTTCCTACATTATTCCTGTAATTATTTTCTTTTCTTTACTAGATTTTGCTCTCAGTCAGTCTTCCTTATTTTTTTTATACTTTCTCGTAATTTTTTTTATGAGAAATTGTACTGTCTATATTATTCTGTAGTTATCAATATAATTTTCATTATCTAAGGTTTTTTACTATCTGGTGCAATCCAAATTTTCATATTTTTAATGATTAACTTTTAAATATTTTTATTATAGCAAAAAAATACCATAAATTAAGCTGTTTTTTTAGCTTAATTCCCACCTACATTAAGACATATGTCATATCATGGAACCAATTTCTGATTACCTTCGTAAAATGTTGCCACCTGTAAAGCTGATGTTGCACAGTTCTTTTAAGATTATCATCAATTTATCATAGTTTCATACAATACAGATTTTAAAATTTGTGGAAAGTTGCAAAAAATGTATGAAATCATAAACCAGTTTCAACAAATATCTTCATTATGAGCTGTACTTAATCATTAATGAGTTATGGCTATCCTCTCCGCACTTTACAATGCACATTTTTCATTCTTCATTAAACTATCTGACCCATTTTTTCATCATTGTATTTTCACAATAAATTTCATTAATCTATCGCTGAATACCCTGGTTTCACATTTTTTATGTTAAAAAAAAAACTGTTTTTCACAGAATATTTTCTTAAACATAAAAAAATTTACATGATAAACAAAACTGCTTCTTCCATAATGATGTCTGTAACAAGTTAGCATATAATTTAATGTATGTGCACACTGATATGACCAAAGTGCTGTAGTGATCACATTTAGAAACATTACTTACTTTCTGAATACATTTCTTAGTTTATTTGCAAATATTCCATTGTTTTGTTATCACAGTATCTTACTATCATCATTCTCTTTAAATTGACCTACTTTCTTCTTCTTTGTTCCAAATTTTTTGTTTTAATTTCTTAATTTTATAAATCGATTCATACAACATAATAGAAGTCTTCGGATGTCTAGTCCAGTATTGCTAGTTCCAAGTCAGTAGGCAGCTGGATTCCTCATGCAATAATGAGTCTACCCATCGCTTGTTACAGCTCTCAATGTGCTGTTAATTAGAACCCAAACAACATAATCTTGGTCAGATGACAGTGTTGAGGAGATGCTAGAGTTTAAAAATAAGAGGTTTAGCATGCCCTCAAACTATTTTACGCACAGAAAGGCAAGCTCTAACCCTCTGCATTACACCAACATACTTGAAATTGATCTATATGGTAATATAACAATTTTGTATTTCATAATGATGAAATTGTGATCAATATCATCATGTGATTACATATATATTTGACTGTACTTTCATTTCAAAGCATCTGTCTGACTATAACCATATTTATCAGATGCACCCCACTTTTCAGCTTTTACCACGTAGACTTTATTTTTTAATGAATTAAAAATAATAATATGCCTGAAATAAACATATATAACTTCCACAAAATATTTTAACTATCTTCCTGTTTTGTTTGGCTACCTCATACACCTATGTGAGAGAGTGTAGGCTGCTTTAATTAATTATGCAATTTATGTTAAACTAATTAATTAGAAATATTTTCTAATTATAACATCTGAAATGTCTTATTTTTTATAATGAACTTACTGCCAGTGCAATATATTAAAAAGTAAACTCCATTAGCATGTGTTAATAAATCACAACATTAGAAGGTTAGGCTCATTGTCAAGTTTAAAAGATGTATATTTTAACTTATTATTTTGCTAACTTTAATTTATATAAAAAAGCAACATATACATCACAGAAATCCAACATTAGAGGCTGTCATGATCGATTTAAAGGTTATGATCAAATCATACATACTATCAAAATATAATGGTTTGCATATTTTGGTATCTTCTAAAAGTAGGAAGCTTAATAAGTAAATGAACAATATTATACTTATTAGGGAATGGATGCATAAACATCACTTCAACCTCAGAAGCATATTCAGGCAATGCTATGAGAGTTCTTTAATATTGCATACACCACCATCAACTAGTTATGTTTGGCCACATTGAGATGATAAACTCATCTCACATACACACATGCACACCCTTGTTGTTCAGAATTGCTTGTTACATACAGGCTCACTGCATTCTTTAGTATCCACTATGTTTAGGTTATTTACATTATATTCGATCTCAGTATTAAATTTGGGTTTCAGTATGATGACAAGTTATGTGTCTTACTCACTTTTACTGACTGTTCATTTATCCATGTATGATATCCTAAATTTTTAAACAACTTTGAGAGCAATAAAATTATATATTAATGAGAGATGCTTAGTACACAGGTGATGTCTTATAATATATAAAACGAATTGACTCTGTGATTCTTTGCAGATTATTAGTATCAATTATGAATCGTATATTACATGGATCAGTGCTGTTAATTTTTTTAAACATCCAAGCCCTTTCAAAACTCATGTATGTTTATTTAATTAGTGTTTCATAATTTCTGAGCTCATTAACTCATTTAGAACCACAGTTATGAACTGATGTCATATAATATTTTGAATGTAAAAATGGTAAATGTAGAAGCTGAATATCCGAATGAAAACAAATCACTAAAATAGATTATAGTAGATATTACTCCTGTACTTGGTGGATATTTAATTTAAACAGGTGCATAATTACTTTTATGAAGATCAATCATAGGAAATCCTCTTATAGAAGAAGTCTTGTAATCTAACAATGGACATTATTTGCTCTTTCTGATAGCATTTTTATTATTAACAGTTATGTTTTACAAAATAATCACCTTATAATGGTTCAGAGTTTATATAAATAATTACTTTATTTATTTATATTTCAGTTTGGAAGTAACGAAAATGCTTATTCCTGAGTAAATATTCTATAAAAAAATGTATAATATTACACTCAGCATCGTATATTTTAATTGATGACACTGACTATTTTCTATTGAAAGGCTTGGTAATAGATTTAATCACAGTGTTTAAATTACCAGTCTTTTACAAAATTTAATTTCATATTAAATTGATGTATGCATAACTTAATTTGTTCTGTATAAATTTTTAATAAATTCCCTCTGGTAAATAAAGCTAAAGAACCCTTGACATATAGGAAGATTTCCCTTATCCTATGGAACTTAACATTAATGATTTGTTATGATCCACAACTGTCTGCACCAATATTTTAAATTAAGATGTAAGCGATATTCTTTATGGTTTACTTGCTGAAGTGAGCCACATCCTGTAGTATATGAATTTCACAAAAATAGCCCTTAAACAGTTAAAAACAAAAATTATATTTATATATATATATATATATGTGTGTGTTATTTCAGTTAAGAAAAAAGATGAATAGTTTTATAGCAGAGTTAGATATTTAAAAAAAAAGAAAAGTAGCTATATTTTGCATGACCCAGTACAAAACATTTCATTTATAATACTCAATAAATTAATAATTGTGACCAATTCAAAAGTAAGTTCAGTTCTAGTGCTTGATAGAACAAAACTCTTAATTCATTTGCCTATCTTTTCACTGAAAAAATGTAACTTATTTTTTTCTTTAATGTTTAGAATTTTTGGGAGTCAGGCTTAAAGCCTAAGGCAGAGAGGAAAAATCAGAATTTAATATGAAGGCATAATTTAAAATATTTAGAAGAAAATTCTCTGAATTGATTTAATTTCTTTAAATTTTTGTTGATTAGAATTTATGGTTTGCTACACACATAAAACATATATAATTAATGATATAAATATAGTAATTAATATGAATAGATGTGTGACTTAAAGTTCTTTCTTCCTTTTTTTTTTAATAAATGAAAACCTCTGATCATATTAGTCACAAAATTCTGAACATAGTTTCAAAAAATTATAATTTTTTTCTAAACACCTAAATTATTTTAATATAATTTTCAACACCTGCGGCGTTATTACAATAATAATAATTATTATTCTGTTTAATTTTATTTTTAATACTATTTCACATTTTAGAAATGTTTGGTTAAAACCCTACTTTTACCTAATGCAACATGAGCCTTCAGTTAAATTTGATATCATAATGTATCAGGTCTTGAGTTATCCTGTGTGACATGACATTAACTGTTGCTTGATAAATAGATTTGTGGGTACAGTATGTCTAAAGTGTTCCAAACATTAAGCACTAATGAATCCAATAAAATAATGAGATAAAACACAAAACTAACCAGACTACAGGTTATAGTTACTGTGTTAAATAGTTTAAAAATTATGAAATTAATAAAAATGTTGAATAAGGGGAAAGGTAGAAAACGTTTTTGTATTATGGTCATAAATTTTCCTGTAATGCCAAGTGAATAATTGAACAATACAGTTATACTAGGATATTAATTTTTTAGTAAAATACATCTGCATGTGGGATTTTGTACAGAATGAAGGTTAAGTTTATTAATTCAGTGTAATACTAGCCATATAGCTGAACAAAAATTATTAAATTACATTCTGGATATTTATTTCCACATAATATAAATTAAAAACCATAATGGAAGCCGTTATATTATGAGGAAATAAATATTCAGAATGTAATTTAATAATTTTTTATACAGCTAATTTATTGCAAAGAAAAAAAAAATGTATGTAATTTATGTTAACAATATTCCTTTTTACCAAGTACATATACTAGTGCAATAATATGAGTCAGTCCAATTAATAAAATTATTTTTTATAGTAAAATGTTGATTAAATAAATTGTTGGCTTTATTTTATTCATTGTTTATCCTCCAATTTAATAGTGCCATTACATTTATAGAAACAGTGAATTTCATAATGCTGTTTTCCATTTATTCCTATGATTTGTGATATTAGATCAGCATGAAATTTATTTACTTACTGATATTATTATGCTTAAAAAAAATATATAAAACAATATTTTTTTATCAATTTAAATTACTTCAAAGTTATTAAAAATTGACGTTTAATTTTTAGGTAAAGGTTATAAAAGCTTTTCTTTGATGTCTTTGAGTTACTTAAGTGTTTCAAGTTCACAATTGCATGTTACATACAGGTTCACTGCGTTCTTTAGTATCCACTATGTTTAGGTTATTTACATCATATTCGGGTCTCAGTAACCGTTAAGTAGTTTGTTGTTTTTGTGAACATTTTTTTTCACATAAAATCATTTTTAAATGAATAAACAACATTTAAAATCCCATATACTCTTCAAACACATCATAAATGAATATGATCATTCAAACAAAGCATCACATAGCTCGGTGCTTCCAGTGGCAGTCTCTGAAGAAGCCTAACAAAGAATGAAAGATAACTTAAGACACAGGTTATATGATTTTCACCTTAAATAAAATCTACTGTAGTAGATTTTTAAAATATATGCCATAGATATCAAAATTCAAACTTGATTTCAGTTGCAGTTTATGTCAAAATCACTTCTAATTACATAAAATACTTTAAAAGAGATCACAAACATGTGCGTGCAGACACACACACACACACAAATATGCACATTCTTATGTGTATCTGAAAGAAATATGATGAAAAGGTATCCAAGAAGAAAATTCACAAGAAAAGAATAAATGAGGAAGAAAAAATAAAAGTTGATATGAAACTATATTTTTTCAGGCAAAATAAAAAATCCTTCCCCGCAGTCTGTATAATATTCTTGAATAAATTTTTTTAAATATGTGTGAAATTTTCAATCTAGCAAAGCTCAAAGAATAATTGGCCTGGGTCATGGCTACCCTTAGCATCTTTTTTAATTATTTAAGTTATAAATGCACGGCATTATTAACTTTTATAATTGCTTTTTTATTTGTTGACTTTGAAGTAGCATTTCATTTATTTTATTTTTTAAAGAATTTTTTACCTTCAGAAAATTATTGTCATTTGTTGAATTATATTATTTCAGTAAGCATCAGTAAGATTTCTTAAATTGCCATATAGTTTTAAAAATGGCAATATAGTATTATTGTAATAAACTTTATCTTGTTATATAAAAAATCATTACATTATTAAATTTTCATCATATTCTGTTAAAAAATAGTTTTCAGTCATGAGTCATAAAAATATTTACTTAACTGCACAGAACAGTTGTTTTTCTTTCAGTATTTTGGATAGGTATATTTACATATTTATTAATTTAACATTTCATTGTAGAAAAATGGAGTGTCTGGCGTATAAAGTTTGTGCTAAAGATGTATTAATAGGTTATTTTTTGTACACGAGATCTATGATTATTGTTTAATTTAATGGTAATGGAAATCATATGAGTTCATTAGTAATGATGCATTTCTCAGACATTCTTTATTAAAATCCAATTCATGCTGGTTTTAATGATCCTTTTCAATATAGTTTTGTTGTTAATCTCTACATGAAGTTAAAGTTGTAATTTGTCAAAAAGAAAAATTAACTTATATAATCTAATTTTTATTAAATATATCATGCAAAAATGTATGGAATCAAATAAAATAATTAAAGTAATTTTGTTATTTTGAATTAGTCTCCATAAGAAAAAATAAAATAAATTCAGAAAAAAATAGAAACAGAACTAGTCTTGTTTATTTTTATTTGGTCTCAATGAAACTATAATTCAAGGTGCATTAGAGTCATTATTTACCTAAAATGAATATTCCAAAAATGCTAAAACGTTCTCTTATAGATGACTTCTATGGTAGATTCTACTTTGAACAGGAATGCTGTTTCTTTGTTCCACACAAACGTGTTTGTTACAAGTAATTTTTTTCATCTTTCTTTTACTGTAGTTACAAATGAATTATGCAGTTCTTTCTTGTTGAGATTTTTTTTATTTCAGTTTCTTTATGAATTACAGGATCTGAAAGATTGTTTTTATTTTTTTTTTAATTCTCTCCTGATCTCATGACAGGTTGTCATAAGTAACATGCATTTGTAGACAAAGATGCCTAAATGTAATTTCTTCTGAGACATAAAAATGTACACCAGTCTGTAATTTTATGCTTTAAATGTATGGTTGCTTTTGAAGTGAAAAACTTCACTTATCAGAAAAAAAATGGATGACAGTCAAAACATGACATTCATTAAGAGGAATCTGCTTTGCGAATCTGTGAAGAGGGTCACCCCGATCAGGGTTTCTTCAGTCATCCTGACACACCTATAAGGTTTATTGTTATCATTTAATGTTTAGTTGACTTCAATTAAATGTCTGCTGCAAGAGTCTTGGATCATAAAGCATAGCATCATTAAGTAGAGATTAAGTTTATTTATAGGTTAACTTAATTTGGTTTGCAAGTCATGCTTAAGTTAATTTATTCTCCTTTATTACTGTTCAGTACTTTTTTTAAACAGGTTTTTGTAAATATTATAAGTTTATGTTTTGGATAAATATGAAATATTTGCAGTAAATTTACTTTTACACAGAAAACAGCTTTATTTAAGATGACTTAATATGACTTTGCATACCATTTTTCTCTAAATGGTCAGAGCATTACTGTTGTCAGTATAAAAAGAAATACTGATAGAACACTCAGAACATTATTCTTCTATTATGCAGTAAACCTATATCCATACATTTACAAAAAAAAAAAAATTTTGTCGTGAAATGTAAAAAGTAATATTGTATCAAAGTATGACTGTACTTGTGGAACCAAACTGATGTATATAATGATAATTCCACTGTCAGCTAGTGGATGGGCTTTGCTAAATATTTTCATCTGCAAAATTGAAATTGGTATATGTTGTAGCTCATTCTTACTAATGTTATAATTTTAATGATATTTTTCTTAAAGCAACACTTTCTTGATAAAATACTTGGAAATTAATTATTCATTTTGTTAGCTCAAAAATTTTTGCAACATTTTCTTGGATAATAAAATTGCTTTGATGTATTATAATTGATTTCGCTTATCATCTACCGATAACTGCTGGAAAACAAGATACAAAGAGTTACGATTAAATTCATCCTGAAAATCTTTTACTAGGCCAAGATTTTTAACCAGTTCATAAATAAAATTTAGATTTATCTCTTGCAGCTGTGTACCCTTCTTCATTAAAAGTTGCTCATGGTTGTACACAGAAGAAATAAGACAAATAATTATGTATGTATGAATTTTGATATCAATGATGTACCATCTTCTAAAAAATTGAAATGTTTTAAATACTGGCAACTGTACATGTTTTTAAAGGTAAATATTTATAAGAACTTTTTCTGCATTCCAACTATCTTCTTCAGAGGCTCATAGCTTAATAAAAAGCAAAAGCTACCAAATATTCAAACTATAGTGAGCATGATAAAATTGGAGTCTTAAACAAAACTCTCTCTCTCTCTCCGCATGTGTGTGTGTATGTATGTGTGTGTGTGTATGTATGTGTGTGTGTGTGTGTGTGTGTGTGTGTGTGTGTGTGTGTGTGTGTGTGTGTGTGTGTGTGTGTGTGTGTGTGTGTGCATGCCTGTGATTATCAATAAATAGAATGAGCAGAAGGAACTTGCGGTTGACTAACTCAAATGAATTTTGAATTTTATAGTGGAGCAGAAAACCTTAAGAATAAATTTAAAAAAATCTTTTAAACTTCCTCAGCATAGTACCTTTTCTCTGTAAAGTAAACCTGTTTTACTTACATGCTTATTCAAATTGTTTCTTAAAGATTTTCAACCTGTTACAAAATCTTTAAAAGATACCTTAAGTGTTTAAGAATAAGATATTATTAATTAGAACCATTTGTTTCATTCTAATCTGAAGTAGAAAAATCTGACAATAACTTTTTGAAGAAAATTAAGATTTTGTGGTTGGCAAGAAGGATATTTCTTTACTAAGTTAAGGTATAGAGGAAGTTCAAAATTTAAGTAATGAAGTCTATGATATTTCTGCCCTCCCTTTGAATCTACTATGCCTTTAAGAAAATATTGAAAAGTAAATATATCATTTAAATAAATGGTCTCTGTTAATTTTTTAAATTAAATACCTTCTATTTTTTGTACACTGTAGATGGTTAAAAAAAATGTTTTGTGATTGTTATAATCTGAGTTGTTTTTTTTTGTCTTCAGTCATTTGACTGGTTTGATGCAGCTCTCCAAGATTCCCTATCTAGTGCTAGTCGTTTCATTTCAGTCTCTGAGTTGTAAGCGCCTGGTAGTTTAACAATAAATTTATTAATTCTAAATAATTTTTAAGTCATATATTTTAAAGTCAGTAATAATTAGAGTACCAGTTATTAATAAATCTACTTAACTATATATTTTTTACATTGATAATAAGTAATGAAGTATAGAAGTTACGTTCTCAATCATGAAATGCTTTTACATGCAGCCTCATTATGTTTTTGTCACAATAATAAGGCAGTTTCATATTTTTGTTAATTCTTAGCACAAAGACTTTTCGAGCAAGGTGCATCAAAATTCATCATTTGCAAATTTACACAGACTTTACATTTTAATAATTTTTAGAAGTAATTTATTATTCTACCTTTGCATCAATAATGTAATAGCTGGTATTATTTATATCGTGGTCTATGAGAGATAGCATTTCTAAAAACAAAATTTTCATTCGTTAAATTTTATTTGTCGAGTAGTTAGGAATTATTCCATTAGGTCATAGTAGTGTATGTCCCCTGTAACTAGGTGCAACTTCATACTTCTATATAGTTTTATTCAAGTAATCTAAAATGAAATTCAACAATTTTTTTAAACACCTTAAAGTTATTTTCAGATTAAAATTGAGCATTGACAATTTAGGTTCCATCAAAAACAATTGTATGTGCAGAAGAAAAGTAATGGTTGTAGTATGAGGGGAGTCAGAGGGATATTCTACAAAATGAGATGTTATATGAACATATATTAATTATGCTTGATCATAATATTTTGTCAGTTGTGTTGTTATTACAAGAATCTAGAAATGTAGTAGGAATAAAAAATATATAATGTTTTTAATTTTTTATGTTACATCAATTTTCAGAGATATTATTGAATTTTATAACTTGGTGGCAGTTAGATTGTATATAAATAAATTAATTGTAAAAATATCAAATTGCATCTTGTTATTAAGAATATTTTACATTTATATTATCCTGCTCGTTCCTGGCATGATCTATATAATCTGTATTACATGCAGATCTGAAAAAAATGTTTATTTTGCATAGTCTGTACTGAAAATATCATGTATTGACAAGATTTCTCTTCTTTCAAAAATTTACTGGTGTGAATCTGCTTTCTGATAAATTTTAATCAAACAGAATTTTTTAATAAATATTGAGAACAGAAAATCAATAAAATTTGGTAATTTTAAAAGTAGTTTATTTGTAGGCACCGTGTAACTATCTTTCACACAATGAAATTCAGTCAGTGACAACAAAGTTTTATTTCTTAAAAAATAATATACATTCAGATTGAAATTTAAAAAAATTAAGAGTTCACATAAATTTTGTTAAAAATGACATTATTGAATGCAGAGAATAAGTTTCAAAACCGCAAAAAATATTCTGTACAGGTAAGAAAACACAGTTGTTTTGTTGCAGAATATAATTTTGATATAGTGTGAAAAAGCATTTATAATTTTTTGTACATCTGATTTCACTGAAAATTAAATTATTAATGAAGTAAGCTTTAAAAAACATTATGCAGTTAATCAACAGTCAGTAGCCAAAAAACAGCAGAACATGACACAGATCACCACCATGTCATTTACATTGTTTTCTAAAGATTGTTGATTTATACTAATTTAATGGCCAATATTTTAGTAAGTTGATTATTGAAATGGAGGAAAAAGCAACATTCCTCTAGTATAGTTTGAATTGTTTCTTAAAAATAAAATTAATATTATATTTCTCTGCAGTTTATTTATTCAAATATGGGTAGTAGTCAGATTTTTATTGCACTTACTGATTAAGTAAACTTAATCTCCAGAAAAGTAAACACATTTATTAATTTTTTAACACTCGCTCATTATTAAAAAAAACACATAACCTACATCAGTATATTAAATAATTATAGAATTTGGTAGATGTTTTTATTGTAAATAAACATATTTGTGAGTCATTGTTTTTTTTTCATTTACACTCAAACAGCACTAATTTTCAATATGATATATTGATGTGTGTAAAATATCAGTTATACAAATAGGATTGATTTATATATAAGTTTAGGGATATTAAAAAAAATCAAATCAATAGTAAGTAATCTCTAAAATGAAGTACCAATATGTTAGCTATCATATATAAAATTTTTAAAAAGGATGTTTAAAAAATATCAGATGAAATCAATATTAAGTAATCAACAAAAAGACTGTTTGTAGGCACTTAACTACTTAAAACAGCTCACAAAATTTTAGTATTCATAAATGTTACTGTGATATAGTGTTGTGCCCTACTTTGCGACTTAACTCAAAAATGTAGAACAAAAATCATTACTTAAAAATTGTTAAATTATAATTTAGTTAGAAAAAATTGAAGAAATGGTGCTTTCTAAATATATAAATAAAATGATCTTACTGATTGACTTATAAAAAAATAAATACTAATATTTTCTTATGATGTGATCTTAATAAAATAGAATATGATCATAATTTTTAAAAGTATATAAATATTTTAGTGCAGAATCTTTATGAGTCATTTAAATTGAGACCAAAATGTTCCATTTGAAATTTTATTTTAAAAAAGCATGAAAGTAAAATAACTTTTAAATAAAAAACCCAGTTTTTATATATATAGTATTTTTAATTAAAATATTGTGTACTTATCTTGTATGTGTATAGTTGAATGTTTTTTGTATAATTTAAAATACTGTTACTTAATCAGAAGCATAGCTAGAGTTCTAGCTTGATGAAGATAAATAGGCAGTGCTTCATGCAATTTTATCTTCTGTAAATTGATTTTTTACTGGAGAAGGCATTTGCTCTGATTGGACTTGCTACTGTACCATATGTACAATCTGTACTATCATTATAACTATTGATGAGTATACACTTATTAAACTATGTATATACTGATCGATATATTATTTAAAAAATATTGATAGTTTAAATTATTGTAAATAAATGTATAGGATTTTTATCAGACATTTTAAATACTCTTATTGCTGTTTTAAATATCATTAATTATTTTTCTGAAGTAGTTATCACTAAAATACATAAAGTGATAAATATTTTATAAGAGAAAAATATTAATACTCTTATTGTTTATTGAAAAGTTCAAAAATTACATTTTTTATATTTTATTAATGTAAACTGTTAAATTGAAAGTGTTTAATGTCAATTTTGTAAAATTATTCTAAACCAATGTTTACATTTATTAATAATATTATTCTACTTGTATATTTAATAAATTATCTCTAAATTAAGCTGTATATTGTTATAAATGGTTTTAATCAACATGAATGTAACAATTAATTACATGTTTAATGTCAGACAATCTATATGGTACTTGGTGGGTGTGATTTTTCTTTGTTGACATATTATTATTGTTTGTATTCATTTAATTACTCATTACATTATTTAATTGACATTAAATTGTCAATGTAATCTGTCTCTTTTTTTAGAAATTTTCTTATATAACTGGGCTCAAAATACCGGTTTTATTAAACATTTTTTCTCAAATATTTGAAATTATGATCTTTACATGTTAGTCAAGATAGGCTTTTTATTTAAATATATAAAAATGTTACTTTTTAACAGTAGATAAACAAATACATTACACAGAATGTTTTAAAAGCTTGCATTATATTTTTATACTGAACTGAAGACAACCTATTAATATTAATAAACGAAACCTTAAGTACTTTGTATAATATTTTAAAAACTCATGTTATAACACTTTCAGTAGTTTTTACAGGCATTTTCAGTCTGGCTGAAGATGGGAACAAAAATCTATTGAAAGCACTGAGTTTTTAAAATATTGCACTTAATAAACTCTGTTCAGTTAATTATTAAAAAAGTAAGTTTTATTTAATTTGATAACCATCAATAACAAAAACATAAATTTACACAAAAAATTCATTGTTTTAAGAGTTGAATTTTTTATAAATGATCTTATAAAAAATATCTTGCAGATGAATAAAACTTTCAGTTTTGTATCTGCATTATATCATTAGATCTGTATTTTATAACATTTATTTTTCAGGGGATCTGTTTAGACCAGAAGGAACACAAATTTACATGTTTTGTTCTAATAATGTCAAAAAACTAATTTTTGTAGGTTACAGTATGGTTACTGAAAAACTGTTTTATTAACATAGTGTATTTTTGTTACTTTGAATTATTTTCTTGAGTAAACCTTATGTTGTATAAGTTTCATCTTTGTATAAATAAATAAATATATATAATATTATTTAATTGTAAATTTTTCAGCTGAAGTAATGAATGATATTATTGTGGTTCTTGTTGTTGTTGTTAATGTTGTTGCTATGTTTATTCAGATTATTTTATTTAAGTTGTGTTTCTATTTACTGTGTTTATATTCTAAATATATTTAATTAATTGTGGCCCTAAAATACAGAGGACAGAGTTTGGGTTGCCCTGTAAATTTTATATAAATTAAGATCTATTGGTATCTGTAAAAATTAATATGAAAATAAAGTAAAATTAAATTTTTCATTCCTTTTGACCTGGCTGTTAAACTGAATTTCTTCCATTACATTCCATGTACATTTCTTCACATCCATTCCGTTATCAACCTGCAGGCTGTTAGATGTTTTGTATTGAATTAACATGAATATTGGTAAATCTTAAGAAATAGTTTATTGTATAATGCTGTCATATTTCATAATTAATGTCTATGAGTTTGTGTGTGAGCGCGCTTGCTCATGTGTGTTTAATCATTATTTTATATGTAAATAAAATAAAAGTTTGTTTTTTAAAAAAGTAGCTTGGTTAAGAATAGACTTAATATATATATATATATATATATATATATATATATAATAAATCAAATATATAAATTATAAGGTAATATTAATTGAAGAGGTGACTGGAGAAATGTTAGGTGCATTGATTCGAATGGCAGAGAACCGTGAGCTATGGCGAGATGAATAAGGTCACCAGCTCTCAGGCATGAGAGGAAGGATCATTGATGATGATACACACGCACACAAAGAGACAATATTTCTACTGATTATTTAACATAGAGTAAACTTTGTAATAACTGACTATTTCTATTAAGTAAAATTTTCTAAACAATAAATGACATTACCCAATTTTGTATTTAATAAGAAAATAATATACATTATGAAATTAATTGACATATCCTGAGAAAGAGGAATGCATAACAGAATACTGTTATACCTATCTCGGAGTACCCTAGTCAAATAATTACTCATCCAGTGTACTTTTGGCAGTTTCAGAATTCAAATTTTTATCGTGAGAAATATTTTTAAAAGCACTGAGGTGAAATATCATTGCCTTAAATTTGACATATTGCTGACTTTGTTGCTTCATATACTTTATTATTCAAGCACATATATTTATTTACCCCTGAAAATGGAAGTAGTAGATATGTGTAATCGCATCTGGGTTTGTCTCTCTCTCTCTCTCTGTGTGTGTGTGTGTGTGTGTGTGTGTTTTATACTACTGAAACTTCTGTAGTAAAATTTAATTTATATATATCTTAATTTTATATATCTATTATTGGTTTTTTCTGTTTAGGAAAAGATTAATTTATCTTAGTTTTTCTTACGTTTTATCTTCCATATATTAACAAGTGTGGAAGGGTTTTCTGCTTAGTTTCTTATAGTATTTTGTTACAGAAACCTATTTTGATCCATCATGGTTAAATTTAGCAAATTCTATGAAAATTAAAACTTGGGTTTAGTAGAAATTTGAAGTAAAATGTTGCTTAAGTTTTATGAATGTTGTATTCATTAACATTAATGATTGACCACAATGCTGAAAAATTTAAATTAGTTTTAACATATAATTTCATAAAACTACAAACTAATATTGAAAGTTATCATACTGCTTGTCTAGTTATCTTAAATATGTAATTCAATTATGACAAGAATAACATCATTGAGCCAGATCTTGTCATGAGATATTATGTATAACAGATGATGGTGAAACATAGATAATGATGTTTGCAGATTCCAAAATTAGTTTTTGGTGCACAGTTCATTAGCTGAATTAAAAGAGGAGGAGGAATAGGAAGAAATAGTTGATTTGAACTCTGACAATAAGTTAGTTATTGGGTTTAATGTTATATCTACTTGTTTGTTCAAAATTATGATAATATTTGTTTATTCAGTAATACTGAACACTTCCTTACAAAGATGTAACCATATAACACACAATTTTAAAAATTCCTTGTATCATGCAATTTATAAAAATATACTTGTACATTCAAGGCTATGATTAAGATAGAGACAGACCTGTTAAAAATACTGGGTGCAATACATACATACAACTGATCATCCATTCAGAGCTCAAAAAATTGAATGAACAACAGCTGAAGTTCAGGTGGAGTAGAGAAAAATGTATGTGATGTAAAGCAAAGTATAATTTACTTTTCCAGACTGCATATTCAGTTTAGGATTGATGGCAACATCCATTCTGGGTTTTATGAGCAAAATGATAGACAGCTTTCAATTATTAGAACTGATTTTATAATCTGATAGAAGAATTGTTGGTCTTACATAGAATGATAGTAACCATGTTTTATTCTAAGATCATATTATGAGTGTTTCACAATTCATGTTATTCTCCATTGCGTGTGTCCATTTATATATATATATATATATTTTTTTTAAAGCATATCTTTATGTCCATTTTTCGGGCCTGTTTTTTTCTCTGGGCTTCAGCAGGCAGATATTAATTGAAAATGACATGTTCTGAAATTGAGGAAAGGATATCATCCAATGTAATGTAATGAAAAAACTATTCTCAGGAAATGAAGAAATCTGAACTAAAATGAATTAAAACTAGGTTGGCTTTTGAGGGTTTTTGATTTTGAGGATTTTCATTTTATAAAACTCATTTTATTTTTGATTATGGAGTTTATATTATGTTTGTTTGTATTATTTTCTTTCGGAAAGGCAATAATAACTTTAGTGAATAATTTAATAATTTTTTTCAATATTTTGATTTAGTGACTTAAAACTTAATATTAGGTGGTTAGAAGTTGGTTTTAAATCTAATTATAAACCTACAACTACCTTTACTAGTTATTGTTGAGGTGGGAAGACAATAAAAGTGAAAACTAGGAATAGATCTAGAAAGAGATGCCTGTGGAGTATTACTAGATGTTGGAAAACCATGCTTAGGTCTTACATGTTGTAAGACTGATGTTTATATCAACATCCCAGAGGTGTGGTGGAAAGCTGCTGCTAATCCATACTACAACCCAAAATTGATTACATATATGAGGGTATGATGATCAGAACAATTATGAACATAAACGTGAGAATAAAAAATACTAATATGTTTATTTTTTGGTGAAATAACTCATCAAAGTAAGTGTAATGCTACCATTTTGTATAATCATACATAAAATCTCAACAAACATTATAAAACTCAGCTTTACTTCATAGTTATATGCATAATTCGGTGTAGAAAACTGTTTCATGTTATTGGTTATTAACTGAAAATAAACAAACTCCATATCACTTAAATCTCTTCAGTTTTCCATGAAGAAGATTTTTTCAGAACAGCATTCTTTCAGTTCAGAAAATGTTGGTGGCTCTACATTTCTTATAAGTGACTATACTGTGTTTCTTTTTTCTGATTTGATCACCTGTTGAGTATTATTTAAATATTTATGTATACTTTGTCCTGCTTGTCTTTGTCTCTTTGTTACTGTATTTCTTGTGATTTCATTTTTGTCTTGTGTCTAAGAGGAACAACGATAAACTTTTTCTTTTTAACAATTAGGATATGTGTTTTAACATATAATAGTACACTGCCTACATGTATCATTTCATGAATAAAACTAATGTTAAATGACATGTAGATTTAGAAAAATATTATTGTAAACATACAAGGGGGCAAATCTCTCATTAACCAATAAAAAATAGTAATGTAAAACATTTTAAACTGAAACAACCTTCATGAGTTTTTTACTTTATGTATTCAAGCACTGTTAAAGTGAAAATGTTAATCAGAAATCAGAAAAACAAAAAATAAATTCACTGATTATTTTAGAAGAGATACCTCATATCTTCAAATGCTGAATGTTATTATTTCATAAGCTGACTTATTGTTCATAAGTCAAATTGTTTAAAAGAGTTATGTATAACAACTGGATTTGTTCTGTTGTTAGTGTATTTACATATACAAGAAAGAAAAAAAAACAGCCAGTGTAACATTGTTTTACACTTGATTATAGACTATTTGAATAGTGTTTTGGCCGATTCTACCTCATACTATGCTTTTCATATTAAAAATTTTCCCTCCATCTAACTTCCAGTTGGAATCCTGTTAATCTTTGGTTAAATTTATACTGTATTGTAGGTTTTGTTATGAAATTTTTAAAGCCAAGAGGTCCAGCAGACATAGTATTAAATTATATATCAATATAGTTCAACAAATGTTCCCCATAGTAGCAAAATGATGGTTCTGCACATAATGTTATTTTTTTATTTTTATTTTAAGTTCATTCTTTCTCTGTGTAGATAACTTTAATTTAGGTACGGAGATACAGAGGTTATGGATAAACCCTCAGTCATTTAGGCAGAACTGAGCTCTGAACTTTAGGTTGGTGCATTTTAAATGCATTTAAAAAAACTTGTCACTAATACTTTATGTCATATTGATACAGATGATAGAAGTTTGGACTTGGATTATGTAGATTACAAAATACAGCAACAGTCAGGGCAAAAGGTGAATTATAATGAAAGAGAAAAGGAGGACTTGAAGGTTTTAAAAGTGAAAGAGAAGAAGGAAAAATTGAAGATGAAAGTGACTGTGATTAAGATGAAATCAAGACAGAAAAATTGTAAATTCAACCAGTTATGAAATACCTCAATGAAATGACAGAAAATATTGTAATAGAAGAGAAACTTTTAAAAATGTAATAATTGAATCAATATTAGTAGAAGGTGATGATACATCATAACTCGGTTACCTGAATGGTAACCTGTTGCCAAAACCCTAGGAGAAAATCTTCATCTTCATATACTTAATATTCATATTAACATATTATATCTTTATCGTCATATGGGAGTAAGATTTTTGAAGCTTTTTATTTTAATGGATATTTAAAAAAAAAAATATTTGAGTAAAACAGTGAGAAAATTAGAAGACTGAAAATTCTGTATAGGAAAACAAATTTATCTTTTGTTCAAAACATTGGCTTAGATGAGTTAAGAGTTTTGGTAATTGCTTACCAAACTTTACTTTGCTTACCAAAATGTTCAAATGTGTCAAATGTTGAAAATCAACATGTCCAAATCATGAAATGAGTCTGTTCTGAGAGTTTATTTGCTACAGATAACACAGACAGGGAAAGATTTTTCTGCGCCAAAACAAAAGAAAGATCTTTATTCCTGATACAAGTTATATTTTAACAGAGAAGAAATGAAAGAAAGAAATGCTGTAGCAACCATTTAAACATTTTTTATTGCTTCATAGAAAACTATGAGCAAAACCATTGTACTGGAATTTCAGTTTGTGCAGATGAAATGCTTGCACCTTATTGTGAGCACTGTATATTCAGATGTGAAATCAGAAATATTCCAAGAAAGCTAGCAAAGTATGGAGGTTAACTCCATTGTTTAACAGATGTAAAAGCTTTTTAACATATACAATATACTGTAAAGATAGTAATGGAAAAATACTTTTGATTGCAGAGAGGAACAAGTTTACAAAACCAGTACAAGCAATCTTGAGATCAGTGAAATGGTATGAGAAGATACATCATGACTGTAATTGATACAGCTCAATAGAACTTTGTGCTATAGACTTAATATAGTTTACTTAGTATAGTATATACAACTCTATTGATACTATAGAACTTGCTGGGAAAAAGAGATAATACATTTATGAGTAAAAAAAAAAAATTAAATTCCAAGTGAATTTCTACCAAACAACCAGGGAAGTAGAAAGTTGTACTTGTGGCCTCTATGAGAACATTAATGATGACCCTGAAATTTTAGCTCCCTATAACACAACCAAAGAAAAGTGGGTAGTGTTGATCAGATGAGGAAATATTTAAAAAACACAAGGCTTGACATGAAATTATACAAATTTTGTCTAACGAATCGCCCTCTTAGCTTCATTTAAGACAAAAGAAAATATTTTATATCGTTTTTCAAAAACCTAAGTAAGAAAGAGATAAAAAAGATGAGATCTAGAAACAGATGAAGTAAGATGAGATTTAAAACTTTTAATATATGTAAATAACAACAAAACAATAATAATGCTAACAAAATAACATTTAAATAGTAAATAACAATCAATAAAATAATTCTGTAAAACTAAACAAATAAAAAATATATTGGCCTAAGTTAGAGTTGACATAGTTTCAAAAAGATTTATATTAGTAAGGTTAAATCTGTCAGTCAAATAAAAATGATTATTTTTAATCACTTAGTTTATTCAGAAATATTTCAGAATCTTTTATTAAGATACCTTTGGAAGCAAAGGTAACATCTTTAAAAATCTTGCTCCATTAATGAAACATAAATTATAGCTCTTCTTTAAGCAACACCTAAAAATGTCAAGATTTCTAGTGTAGAGTATTGAACTGTTTTCTTGAAAAATAACTATATTTTTGAATGTATTCATACTCTGTGCCATCATATCTGTGGGTAAATGTACATCTGACTGATGTAGTATTTAGTAAAAATGGCACTGTACACAACAAACTGGCAATAAATTTTGTAAATTTGTTGCATGTAAACAGAACACACATACAGACATTAAATGCATCATGCAAATTTTATACAACACATAAAAAGCTAGATTTCAATGTTATGCAGTGACATAGATATACAAAATTTAATAAAAACAATAAGCCTATAAAATGAAAAAAACAAGACACAAATTTAAATATTATTTAATTACGTATAAAGAATTTTCTTACTTTTTTAAAATGAATGCCATTATCAACAGCATTACTGGACATTCAACTGAGGAAGGAGTTGATAATCAGTTTCAAAATACCTTTGGAAGAAAAAGATCATTACTTTAGTAGTATCTTCTAATGATTTTAAAGTTTGTCACATTGCATAAGGCCGATAGCAGATCTTTTGAGTTATGTAATTAGTGTCAGTTTTTGATTGAAACTGAAATTTTCTTTTAGTAAAAAAACCGTTGTTACTCATTAAAAAATTCCTTTACCTCCCAGTAAAAATTTGGAAGTTGTGGGTTTAGAATTTTTTTAAGTTCAACTTTCAATTTTCCTGAGTAATTGCCGCCTGATGATGGAATAAAAAAGAAGTTGTTCGACTGTTCTCTTGCTCTGGCATTTCTTGATTAATTTCCTGTTTTGGTTTTAAAAAGAAAAATAAATTTATGGACGCAATATTTTTTCAGTAGAATAATTAAGTATGTTGTAAATGTATTAATCTCTCTTTTATTAAAAGGAGTAAAAAAAAAAGTTGTCGTTGGCTGGTGTCGAGACTTATGTTCATTTTTACTGTGGCTCCTTGAGTATTTATATTACTTATTTTTAATTCCTCTAAAAAAGAAAAATTAAAGCTCAAGTATTTGTTTCAGACGGAAAAATACTTTCTGATTTTACAGGATGAAGCTGCTTCGGAAAACTCAAATTTAATTAAAAAAAATTAAGAAAAAATACTGTGTCCGTTGGCTGGTGTCGAGACTAATGATCATTTTTACTTTGGCTCCTTGAGTCTTTATATTACTTTTTTTTTAATTTCTTTAAAAAAGAAAAATTAATACACAATTGTATATTTCAGATGAGAAAAATACTTTCTGATTTAACGAGACAAAGCTCTTTCTGAAAATTCAATTATAATAATAAATTTTTAGAAAAAATACTGCCCCGTTGACTGGTGTCAAGACTATGAATTACAAGTTCGTTTATTTTCCTTCTCCTCTCTTTATTGCGGTTTAGTGATTCGGCCTGAAAAGAGCTCCGTTTGGAGAAGGTAATTAATTATAATATAATTATTATATTATTTAAATATTTTAATTATAATTTACTTCTATTAAGTGATTTTATTTATTTCGGCGCATTAGAATAATTTTCTAGGATTTCCTCGTTTATTTAAATTAATTTTTCTTGAAACTGTCGATTATTCCAATCGAACCCCCCCCCCCCCGACCAAAAGGAACGTTTTTCTAGATAACTGCTTTGTTTTTTTCGTGAAAATATACATGGTAGGATTATTAAAATATAGTGTTTTTTATAATGATTTTCGTTTTAAAATTTATTTTTGATAATGAGAAAAAACTTTACACTTTCAGCCTCCTGGTTTTAGTGATGATCATTTACCATATTGTAAAGGATAGTGTCGGTAGAATTGAAAAAAATGTTTTTTTGATTATTTATTTTAGTTTTCTGCTTTCAGTTATAGATTAAATCGGCTTTAATATAAATAATTTATTAATATTTAATATATTAATATAAAATCGGCTTTAACTAGTAAAAGTTAATAAAACATAATCGAATTATTTTGTTTCCAAAATATATTTGGATAGTTGAATAATTTCTTTTTAGTCTCGTTCATCTGCAGTTCGCCGCATTAAAAAATATAGCATTCTCAGTTAACTTTTAGTTCTGTTTTAGCGGATATTTACTTTTAGCCTTGCAGTTTCATTTAATATTTTGTTATAATCTAAAAATTAATGTCGAGTTGAATTAGTTGTATTCATAAAACTACCTGCAGTGAGAATTAATAAAAAATAGATAACCAGTGTTGAATTTGTCGTAGGACGAGTAAAAGTTGAGGTGATTTCCTATTTTAACATAGGCCTACAAATGAAGTTTTATATTAAATTAGCTTAAATGAATGGAGGCCTATATTAAATGAACGTTTATATTAGGTAGGCTCAAATTAATATTGTTATTAAAATAATAATCGCTGTTATCTTTACTGCTAAGATCACTATAGTTTCTATGTTGAGTATCGTTTACCTCTCTTAGCTTCATTTTTTTATCACATGTTGACGCGTTTCGGAACCACTCCATTGTTAAAACTTATTTACTTTTTCAATAAATTAAGGTTCTTGAAAGGGACATCCGCTTGATTGTTGATCCGTTCATGTATGATCGTTTTATTATTACTTTTTAATTTAAAGATTTCTAGCTTTCTAAAATGTTCATTCATCTTCCTTTAACACATTTGTGAATTAATTTCATTCATTCTTACATTTTCATCGGGAATTGTCTTCTTTTATTAAATGCTTTGCATAATTAAAATCTTGTTTATGATTTTTAAAAGATCTCATGTGTTCGTTATATCTCAATTTTAATTTTCCTTCCGATTATCCGATGTAGTAAGTTATTTACATTTTATTTTGTATGTATTACTACTGCTGTATATATCTTTTTCTTCTATGTTGCTATTAAAAATCTTTTAGTGTATTATTTGTATTTGTAGCCATTTTTATATTATATTTACTAAAGGATTGTTTAATGGGTAAATTTTTCCCCAGTAAATGTTAATTTACTCCATTTAGTGGAGTATAATTATATAGGCCTACAGTGGTGGGCTTATATTTTAATGTGTTAAATTTCTCAAATCATCATATTTTGTCAATGATTTATGTATATTAATAGCTCTGTTTGTTTGTATTATGCTTGGATTCTTTATCTCATGCTGCTCCATTTGAGAAGTGGATAGTTGGTTTGTATTCTACATAGAGTTCACAAAAAGTGATGCAACTTTATGGGAAAATGAGTAAGTTCCAATAGTAGTTGAAAGTGGCTTCCATTATGCGATTCACATAATTGAATACAACTTACATGCTCTTAAACACATGTTGTAATGTTTGTTAAGGAATTGCAGTAATACATCATTTAATTTCCTACTGCAATTAGGGAATGGTGTGAGAATGAGTTTTGTAAGCAGCATCCTTAAGGTATCCCCTCACGTAAAAGTCAGGAGGGGATAATCATGAGGAGGGGGCCACAACCCCTTCAAAATCACTTGTCCATGAAAATACTGATTCATTAAAATCATAATGTTGTTGGCTGTGTGAGCCATAACATTGTTCTGCTGAACCACATGTACTGCAACTGGTCTGCAGGTATATCAGTATGTAGCGTTCACTGTTCACTCTGCCTTGACAGAATGTTATGAAGATTCAGCTATGTGATATTGCACACCAAACACCCACTTTTTGTCTATGCAGCTGATGTAATTTTCCATACACCAAATGCGTGAATTCTGTGTATTCATCAAGGTAGAACTATGCGTTGTCAGACTAAAACCAGTCATCAAGTTTGATGCATGTCTGGCATTACAGATGATATGAACTGCTGGCAGAAAGCTACACGATTTCCACTGTTGCAGCTAACAACTCGTTAACAGCATGAATTCTGTACAGATGCATCTTTTAACACCATACAGCGCAATGCCGTATGGGCACTACCAACAGGAGACCAGACTGGCTTGATAGGCATCGCACAGACTTCTTGGGACTAACAGAATGTGCAGCTTGCACATCAATCAACTTTTCTGGGTTACCACTTTTGGCTGCATCTGCCACATTCTCTGTCTTTTGGAACTTGTCATACGACTGCTTGATGGAGGACTTGTTTGGTGCATCCACACCATACTTTTCTGTGAAGGCATTCTGGGTCTGGAAATAACTGGCACATCTAATGTACTGTGAGACAATGAATATTCTGTGCTGCATTGTGTAACCCATATTCCTCAATTAAACGTGCAACAAAAGAAGGAAACATTCTTCCATAAAGTTGCGTCACTTTTTGAATACTTAGGAGTTGGTAGTTTTTGGAGAGTTCAGACTGAGGAGTTCTTAAAAGTGAGTAGCAACCCTCCCATTAGTTGTTTAGGGCTTCAATTTAATTTAGCTATCATTTTACATAGCTTTCAATCTTGTAATTATGATGTCTGTTAAGTGAATTTTTTTCTTCCTTATTTAAAAAATTATGCTTTATATAACAGGCCCAGAGGTGAAGGACACCATGTCCAATTTTATCAAAAATGAGTTTATGAGTGCATCTTGTAGTATTTTCTCTGCTCTTTCAGAGACACAGATAGCCACTTTTAAATATACATCATGTACTGTTTTTATAGAGGTAAAACTACACAATTTTCATATATATTTGTTTATTTCTGAACAGAATAATATTTTTACACACTATGTGCACATAATTTTGTGTGTTTTGAGTAATATTATTATGGCTTATATTTGGAGTGTTAGTGTTTTAAAAAATAAATCACATTATGATATCATTTTTTAACAGACATTTAAACATGCATTGTCCCAAGTTAAAATAGTCAAAATAATACTTCCAAGTGTTTAATATTAAGTTACTACATTCTTATTTACTGTGTATTTGCCCATCAAACATTATAGGTCTTCTTACACAGTTACTCTAATTTAAATCAATTATAATTTATTAATTTAAAAAAATATATATTGAATAGAAGAATTTCTTTCTTTTACACAGTTTTAGTTAACATTAATAACTCAGACTTTTTATGTTAAAAAAAAAAATTTCTGATGCTAGTTCAGAATCAGAAGATGATGTATATAAACCTCAATGAAAGGTATTAAAGAAACTTTAATCCAACAGCAAGGCAAATAACATCAGAATAACTCTGAAAAATGTGTTTATAATGTGTGAAAAATAAAGCACTTAGCTGGTAAAAGCTACATAAGTAAAAAGGGTAAAGATGTTCTGACAAAAGAAATAAATTCATGCTTACATAGAATGGAATGATATGAAAAAAGCCAGATAATGAAAGGAGTGATTATTTATTCATACTTGTGTTCCAATAAAAGTCATGACCTGAAAAGGCAATTAGTATTGTTAAGTATCAAAATAAAACTCAAGGAATGAAATAGGGTGAAGGATGGTACAAAATCAAAGGAGAATTCCATTTTTTATACTTTAAAAATTAATGACGTCAAAGTAAGGATTTGTAAAGTTATGTTTTTGAACACTGTCCATATCTAATACTGTTGTTTTTAATGCAATTAACAAACAAGGTCCTGGTGGATTAGTTGAAGTAGATCAATGAGGATAACACATGTCAAGTAACAAAAGTCCAGAAGCAGCAATTCAGAATGTGATATAGGATATAAATTTGATTCCAAATTATGTAAGTCATTACTCACAGGTAAAGACAATCAAACAGTTTTTAAGTTTGTGTATGAAGTTTTGTGATGAAAATGAGATGGATAAAAAAATTGTGGCAAAGAAGTGGCTTTATATTAATATTTGAACACAAAATTCAAGTTATTATTTAAGCAACCAACTACAGATGAATTTGACATAATTTTAGGGTGATTTATGTGATTCCTACGCAACAAAACTGAAGGGGGAGTTGGTTTTAAATACAGTTGAAAAGAAATAATTAACACTTTTTGGATGCAGTACAAAGATATAGACTGAAATCTATTGATACACAGGTTGCAAAAACAGCCAGACTCACAAAGTCCTCACTGTTGATTTACAGAAATGTTTTCCTGTTTTAATACTTTCTAAAAAGGAAAGTTGTGCACATTTAATTACATAATACATGATAGTTCAAGTGGACTAGATTGCATGATGTGGGTTGATACTAAGGCAAGCTGTGGAGGAAATGAAATAGTTTTAGCTATTCTAAAGTGTGCTTTATCACAACATTTCCAAGTCAAACAAAAAATATGACTGTTTTGAAGTAATTCTTTTAATTTTACAAAACTTCAAGCTTTTTTAGAGAGGGCACATCCACGTGGAGGCATTGGCAGCAGTTAGTTCAACAGTGTTCAAAAATATTCATTGTATCCAACATGGTTCTGAATGACTTCAAGAAATGTCAGATCTCTATGATAAGCCGAAGTCATGCTATGTTTATAGAAAACTTGTTAAACAGCCAATAACACCATCAAAATTTGTTCATCTTCATTCGTTATATTTTTTCATTATTTTTGAAATACAAAAATGATGCAGAGATTAATTTTATGGAAATTAATTTAAGAAGAAACTTAAGAAAAATGACATATTTCCAGATCCACTTGACAGTATTAGGGATGATCCAAAACCAATTTCATCAATCATGAAAAGTTTTTTAAGGAATACTGCGCTGAACTAAACAACACCAGATTTCAGAGAAGGCAGCATTCAGATATGGTGGGCTGCCACTTAGAAGATAACATGTGATCGGAAGCACTGGAATGCCCCAACACTACAGACACAAACAAGAAAAATATAAAGTCCAAAATCAGACTGAAGAAAATCACCTACATTACCATTCACAATATAAACGTGCTCATGCAGACTGGTAAACTAAAAATAATAACTGGCCTAATGGAGCAACAGAAAATTCTCATCATGGGTCTGCAGGAAATAAGAAACACTAACCAGGATGCTATGGAATCTCAAGGATATAGGCTCTATAAAGGTATACTCTAGGAATAGAGTGATGAAAAATGTCCCAGTTTGGAACAGGCTTTTTAGTCAGCTCAAAACTCCATACAAGAATTCAATTCACAATCCTCATGAATCTCAACACTCACCCTAAAAGCATCTAATAAAATCTATACTATAATAAACATCCATTAATCCACTAATAATAATAATAACTCTCCAAAAGACTGCAAAGAAACAGAAAAGTTTTGGGATCAACTCAACCTGACTATAAATAACATACTCAAAAGCCGTATTAAACAATTAATCATAGACTTCAATGCTCAACTAGGCAGAGAAAGAAGATACTGCAACATCATCGGAAAATTCCCTGTCCAAAAAAACAAACAAAAATGGACAGAGACTTGTTGATCACTGCAGAAACCACAATGTAATCTCCAAATCGACATACTTCATGAGCAAATCTCAAAACCTGGAAACACTTAGACTACAGTGTACACTTTCCAACTTTAAAGTAGTCAGAGATACATAATTCTGTGTCGTCAGCAATGATAGCCAAACCCTTTTTCATCTCCCTAATATTACGAATTCCCACGTTCTTTCTCTTTTGTCAAAGAATGACCTGAAACTTGTCCATCAACTCCTTAGCTGGTTTAGTAGTTGTTCCCTCCTTTAGATTGACAAACACAACGTCTGGCTGCTTACGGGACAGACTAACTTCCCACCTCTTTCAGCACCTCTGCATACCGTTTACGCTGAGGCACCCCCTGCTGAGGAACCATGGGAGGGGCGGAAACTATCTCCCTCACAACCTCTCTCACCTCACCTAATAGCCAGTTTCTCATAGCCTTAAGCCAAGGCCTCAACAACAGCTTTGAGTTTTCTGATCGTAGGGAGAATCTTACCTCGCACAATAGCCTTAGTACTTCTTGGGTTTTCCAAAAATTGAATTAAGAAGTCGTACTTCTCTTCAAATGCCTGTACTAATGGGACTGAATCTCCAGCCCTCCCATTACCTTTAAAAAACTTCTCAATCATTAAGTGATCTTTTCTCTTTCCAGCTCGCGGAGAACCAGAAGCACTTGCTTGTGACTCCTCATTCCCAGAAGAGTATGAAGAGTCGTCAAGCCTAACCTTAATTGTTTCCATAATCTCCTCGCGAGGTTTAGCCTGCTTGGGCTCACTCTTTTTCCCTTTAGTCTCAGTCATTTCTGAAATCACAAACACAAAAATAACAGTATCCTAAACAGTTTTAATTAACACTGAACACCAAATAGACCAAAAACAATGTTTGTTTACAAACTATAAACATAAACACATAAAACAATTGGCCAATAACAAGCAGATATACTGATGTCAGCCAATAGCAAGCTATGTACAAATAAAGATGGTTAGTACCAACAACAGCTGTTAAAAAAAAATAACAGCTAACTTAATCATAAATAAATGCCAGAAATTGAATTAACACTAAACAATAAAAACAAACAAACATACAACAAAATACAGTAGAAATGTAGAAATATTGGTTTCACTCCCAGGTGTGCAGTTCAAAGGGAATTTGAACTACATGCCAAACTAGCTTAGATAGTCTGTTAGGCTATCTATGCAAATTAATATTAAATAAGACTAATAAAATATTTCAGAAGCCCTAAAACAATCACAGAATCATAAAGCAAATCTTAGTGAACATAACAACTAGCAAACTAATATAAAGATAAAGTTTCACCAAATAAATATCTAAATATCAGATCCTATACACAAGCTCAACCTTTCCTACTCGTGTTGTGTGTTAAACTTTTCATAAGAACACAGCCAATAATTGATTTCTTAGCACTCATTATTGTTGAATTAAAGACATCAATGTCATTACAGTAACTTCATTAAATTGCCAGACCCATCTCTCTATAGGACACATCTCACCAGTACTTTTGCGTATAAAAATATCCTTCTTTTTGGTGTTCTCGTTTAGAATCCAGATCCTAGTATCAAAAATATCAGTATTAACATATATGTTGATTGCCTTATAAACAGAGTGCATTGTTTACTACTCTCCTTTTCCTTAACATAATATTTCTTATAATTTTCCTTAACGTAATATTGAGTTTTATACATTCATTTTCATACAATAAACCTCTCTCTACCAAACTTAGATTGGTGCAATACAGATAACCATCTTTAAACTGTTCAATTTTGTTGCTTGTCATATCTCTCTGATAGTTCCAAATGACTAAACAATATTCCAACAAGGGCCTACTAATAACTTTATGTAATCTTAAAATATTATTAACTATGCAGAATCTTCTGGTGACCAAAAGAATTAATTTAAAGTTTCTTCTGGCCTTAGGAACAATTTTATCAACATGAAAAATAACTTAGGAGCAAACTGTCACCTAAGTTTGAAACATTAGACTCGCGGTGAATTTTCATGTTTGCATTATTGTATATATATTTACAGCCAGAGTCTTTGTAGTTTAAATCATAACCAGTGTCTTTCAAGATTTAATGGCAACCTATTTTCTCTTGACCACTTGTATATCCGATCAACATGATTCTGAAGATAGATGTACTCATTATAGTTATTAACTCTACTACATATTTTTATATCATCGGCAAACAAAAGAACATTAGACTTGATTTTTTCAATTATGTTGTTGATAAACATAATACAAAATAAATAATAATAATTGGATTAGTGAAACATCTCTTGTGGCATTTTCATCTGTGTGGTGAAATTTCTCCATTCATTTTAACATGAAATTTCCTTCTGTTGATATACAACTTAGTCCATTTTAACATTCATCCAAATATCCCACACGGAGAAAGTTTTTCTATTAGGATGTCATGTGGAACAGAATCGAAAGCTTCACAAAAATAAAAAAAAATGGTATTGAACTGCTACCTATTACCAACCAGAGGGGCAACAAATGATAATTTAATGTTGTAGATCATTTTTTCACAATGCCATGTTGCTGAGAATCAGTACTTCCAGTAAGAGTTGTATATAAATATCTACAGACAAATTTTTCAACGACTTTAGCAGCAGTAATTACATAGTACTGAAACTGGTGTATAGTTGCTAACATTATGTATGTCACCCTTTTTTTAGAACAGGGAGACCAATGCTAATTTCCAGAAATACATCACTTTTTAAACTATAATTGAATATCCCAAAAATATGGTGATATTTTGTAAACAATCCTGTAATGACAGAGGTTATACGGAAGAATGTACGTTCTGGCAATTGAAAAATTTTATTGATATAATCAAAATGTACTTTCAACATGCACATCCATAAAACATCTACAACACATTACACAGAGTAAATAATTTTGGGTTTTTTTAGGAAGGCCAAAAAACCTTTGTAGAAAATACCTTAGAAAACTCCTCATCATGCAGAAACTTTGGAAATTCATCACTCTGCATACATGAGCAGAGTTATGGTGCTCCGTATGGCACAACCATCCTACTTATCGCTCCAAAAATCTCCCACTTCATTGACAAAGCTTCACCATGTATAACAATTAATTTATGCCAAACATTATTTACCCTTCCTTTGCTGTTATCACTCAATTCGCAAAATGATCTTTCATAGACAGTGATGATGTAAAAGTTATTCCCAGATACCTGTAGCCATTCACAATTTCTATTTTATTCCCACCATAATACCAGTTCTCATTCCAAGCAAGACTATCCCCCATTTTAAACATTAATATTAAATGTTATTCTTAGAAATCAGCTGGTTAGGTTAAGCTTATGAGGAATTAAATTAGGATTAAAGAGATTAGCTGGATAACCACAGTTATAGATGAAGGAAATGCATTAGTAGGAGTTGTAATGAGTTGGAAAATATTAAAGTTTATTGTTTTATAAGAGATTTATTTTAGTCAGGATGAATTAAAAATCAAAACCAATGACATTCCTGCATATTTTATGTCTACTATTTCAGTAGAAGATGAAGAGGTACATGAAGAAACAAATAATTTAATGAAAATTGTAAAAGGTTACAAAACTTAATTATGATGGGGATTTGGAGAACTTTAGTTGAAAAGGTATGAAAGTGAAATGTATTTTCTTAATCAAAAGATTATGTTATAGAAGTAGAAGAGTATGTAAGGATTTAGAGTACTGAGAAGAATTTTAAGTACTTCTGTGCTTAAAATTCTTTTTAGAAATATTTTTTTAAAACATAAAAAATACTCTTGGGCGAGCGAGGCAAAGATAAATAACATGATGAATGATGGTAGACAAAAATTACTAGATACATCTTGACTTTTTGCTGGGCTTTTTCATAGTGAAATATATGTTAAAAATTAAGAAACTATAAAAATCTTGAAAATACTGGTAACAAAGATATGATACAGAGCGATAAAAAGATACAAACGTAAAGTTAAAATTGGAACAAATTTAGAAATTCTGCTAAATAATTTGGTATATAAAATGAATCGACATCTTAGTAAAGGGAAAAATTAAGAGAGAATAAAAACTTTAGTCAAAAAAGATTTAATGATTGTAGAATGTATACAAATGCTGAAGATGTCAATGTCATCTACAACATACTAGCTTCTGAGAAAGACTCCAGATAGTGACAAGCAATACACAATACCAAATACTAGCTTCTGAAAAATAATGCAGACAAATGACAAGCAATAAAAGACTGTTGTAAGACAGAAAAAATAAATTATTAAGAAAATGTGTAGAAAAACAACTCTTTTGATAGAAAGTGGTGAAGTAGGATTAAATAGGATGGATGTAATACAAAACAACAGAATAGTGTAGAATACAAAACATGAAACCTTGCTCTCAGAAATGTTAAATTTTAACCCACTTACATGGACAGATATAATTTTCATGGTTACTTATTTGTTCTGAAATTAACAAATTTTCTCATAATTTTTGTTACAGCAGGTTTAATCTTCAATAAGTTTGAGAAAATTATATCGTTTGGTTTTGAGTTACAAATAGAGTGATGTCTTCTAGTGATTTACCTTGTCTTCAAAGTTATTCAGATACAACATCAGCAGCAATTCTTTCAAAAAAGGCATCAGCTATGTTATTAAGTCTAAATGATAATATGGAACACTTTTTAACAGCAACTGATTATGTGAATGCTTTCAATCAGTATCTTACAACTTTGAATGTGTGTAGTGAAGTATGCAACCTTGTTGCTGAGCAGTGCAGTCGTACAGCTAATACCTATACATTGCAAGGTTTGTTTAACATCTTTAAAATGCATTGTTTTAGAGATTACACTTCTGAGGAGTCTACAATGGCATGTAAGTATATTTTTTGTATACAAGTTTTATGATATTTTTTTAAACTCAGGTTTTTTTTAATCTCAATTTTTATACCCTTACTACACAGTGTTATTCATTTCTTTGTGCCTTACACATTTCGTTTTAAATGAAAATATGTCTTCTTTAATAACTTTTTTGACAACAGAGTTAAAATTATAAGTCATTTCAAACTAGTTTTAACAAGACTCTTTTTAAGTGTTGTGATTTTTTTCTTGGTTATCATTTTACAGTTTTATCAAGACTTTAAACAGTGTAGAAATGTTTAGTTTACTTTTAAAAAAAAACTGTATTTTGATAATGGCCCTAGAGAAGTATAAAGGAAACTTTGTATGTAAATTCATAATATCTGACTATATAAACCTGACATCGTATCAGTACCATTATTTGTATAAACTTATTATTCCTGAATTCTTTTGGTGTTTAAGACTTGCATCATAATATTCAATTTCAAGGAAGCTACATTTCAGGGGATTACAGAACCATCAGGTTGTGAAGAAAAGTACTGGGTACTGTCTTATCCTGGACCTGGTTACGCTATTAATACAGCTTTTTTTTCTTAATCTTTATATATGATTTTCCATTAACTGACTTTTTACATATTTAACCATGATAGCCCCATCAATATTATTAGTTGATGGAGAGTTAACTATACCTGCAAATTTATACCAACTTTTCATGGGATCATCAGATTTATTTTGGTATTATTTACCTTTGAAGAATTGGGGATGTTCTAGAATGCAGGTTAATATTTTCTACTGTGTGTGGACTCAAGGGAGTATATAGAAACAAATGGGAAAACAAAAAAAAAATTTAGCAAAAATGTGAAACTACAAAAGCTAGGAATTTAGTGTCAATGTTTTTAAGAAAAACCTTCATATTTTTATGGTTTAAAAAAAATGAGAAAAATAGAAATTGAAAAAAAATAGATTAGGAGTCAGTATAATTTAGGTATAAAAGTTTATTCGACTAAATATAGATGCATTAATCTTATATTTTTCATTTTTGAATACTGGGAAAGAAGGAAGAGCAAGGATTGGCTGAAATGTAATTGGGCTGCATCTCACTCATTTACTTTCTCACTATGAAAGTAGCATCTGCAGCTCAAAGATACAAAGAAGCTCATTCATATGCTGCAGAAAATAATGATTGGCAATTGTACAAAGATTTGGTGATGTTGCACCTGGTTGAGTAGTAGTGCTAGCTTGGTTTTATAACAACAGCCAGTGTCTTTGAGGAAGTTAGGTTTTCTCACAGCAAAATCTAGTAGTTATTCAACTCTGAAAACTTTGGCTATTTTGTTAGATGGTTTTTCTGATAATGGAGTGATATGAAAAGCAAAATAACATATTAAAGTATGTGTATTAACTAGTTTGTGGCTAATGACTGTAGTGATTAATCTCACTTAAAAACAAAGAAGTAAATTTAATTAAATAGAAAGTGAAGTAGAAAATAAAAGTCGCAGTTCTCAAGGGTTGTTATGATTAAGATGAATTTAAAATAAGCAATTACAGGTTCTACAGATATTACCTGTGGTTGTGATTAGCTGCTTAGTATAACTGTGCCATTATATTATGGAAAGAAAAATATGAATGTATCAGGTTATTAGATATCAGTAAAAATAATCTGGTACTTGAAAAGGGAATTCAACCTTTCAGAGTAAAAACCATCCCATGATACACCATGGTGCAACCATAATACCCAAAAGTTGTGTATTGTGCTGAACAGGGTATAAAAATAAATGAGACTACAATTTATCAGTTGTGTTTTTTTTTTTTTTTAATTAGTAATGCCATGGTCAGTAAGTGAACTCTGTCAGCTGACTACATATGTGACCAATCTCTTTCTTTTCCATCTTTGCATGTAATGTTTTTAATTCTTTTTATCGTAAGTACCAGTTCTATCAAATTAGTTTCATGCTAAAATGTTTAAAATTCTGGAACACTAGTAATGTGTACATAGGTTAAGGTTTATTTTAGTTGGCTTCCCAAGTTTTTGTTTTATTTCTTATGAGAAGATACAAACTCTACTCGGTGTATTAAAAGCAGTCAATGATAAATTCGATTAATATGCAGAAGGCAAGGGAAAATTTAAGGTTAATAATGATGATGTTATATGTATTATTTGGGAAATAAAAAATGAAAAAATATGGGTAGGAATCATTGTAAACAAAGACATAGAAATATATGTATAATTAAGAATCTTTACTTAGAATAATTCCTGTTAGGATAGGAATGATTCTAAGGAATTTATTTTTAACATAAGAGTACATGCTAATGAGCTGATATGATAATGATGAAATTGAAGAGTTGTATGAACAGAGTAATAATAGAGAGTTGGAATGGATAGGGGAAGGATGGACAATTGAAGTATTGGGAAAATACAGGCTGGACATCAGGAATAAAAAGAATGGAATTTGTAAGGAAATTCAAGATGTTCATAACAGATGTTTAGTTTAAAAACAATTAAATAAGATTCTACTCATGAAATCACCAGCAGATGGGAATAGATATTATACTCGCTGCATAACTATATATGAAAGATTAAAAACAGTAATAAATAAAAGGGCACATGGATTGTCAAAAGCAGACATTAGTAGCTATCTTAAACCTGTGATAGACATAAAAGTGGTACTTTTACTTACTAGTGAGTTAAAAGAGAAATTAAAACAAATAGAATCTGGGAAACATAATAACTGAAAGAAAGGAAGTACATGAGAAGTTAGTTCAAGTGATGAGAAAGGAGTCATCATAGGCGACAGTGCAAATTAATCTTTGGTGACGAATAAAAACAAAAGCAGAACAAACAACTGACATCATTAAAGGAAGAAGAATTAAGAAACTGGATTACCAGAAAGATTTTTGAAAAAATACAAGAACAGGAAGGGTGGAATAGGTATAAAAAGCTCAGAAAATAAATAATAAATTAAGAAGAAAAACACAAAAAGCAAAGAAGGGGTTTCCAAATGTACTCTTTCAGGCTCACAAGATTTAGAAAAAAGTACAGAATGAATTAATGTATAAAAAAGTAAATACAGTCACTTGGAATTTTTTCATAAATCATGATTCAAATTCAAAAAAAGCATGGTGCAATAATTAATACTATAGGACAGAATACAGAAAAACCACTTCTTCTTGAACAACTTCTTGAATAAGGACTGAGGAAGAGAAGAGTTACAAGGAATTGATTAGGCTAATAAATATTGGTGAGTTATATAAAAAGAAATAAAGGAATAAATTTATTTTATAATTATAAGAATATTATTTAATAGTGTCAATTTTTCCAACGTTAAATTTGTTTTTAATCTATAAAGTGACTCACAGTATACGTAACAGCTTTGCTACTAATAATAGTTCTAAACAATAGACAAACTGGCTGTATGTTTGTTTAAGGGATTTGTAGTTAAACAATCTATACTATTACATAAAGAGGAAGAGGATTTTTGTTTGTTCAGGATAAACAAAAAAACTACTCGATCAATCATAATCAAATTTTTACCCATGTTTCTTGGCATAACGGAGAAGGTTTTTAGATGTTTTGGAAAGTGCAATGGGGTTCTCTTACAATATCTCGACAAACAATCATCCAATTTTCAAAATTCAAACGGGGTATTTATTAGTAGGTTGAAGGCTAACTTTTGCATGCATCAGGTACACTAAATCGACAGATCATGGTTATTCGAAAATTGTACATATACACTGTAAATATATATATATCTATATATAGATAGATATATAAATAAGGTTTGTCTATTTGTTTGTTATCACATCACACAAGAACCAACCAACTGATTACTTGCAAATTTGCAGGATACATTCATGTTATCCCAGGGAAGGTTTTAAACCATCGACCAAGTTCCTAGCTCCCTTGAAGGTTAAGATATTAAAAATATTCATTATTTTTTCACTCTGTGAGGGTGAAGAAATAATGAATTGTGAAACAGAGATATTCATTAAGAAAAAAATAGATTAATCCTTTTACTTCATATATTTCTGACACCATGGCAAAAAAATAAGTTATGAATTTTTTGTCATCAAAGGTCTGCGTTGTTTAGTTTCTATAGTTACTATTATTCAATCTTTTGTAATTTAGTTTCTTTTTCTGGTTTCTATAAAGCTTGAATAATGTAATTATTATTTATCAGTATTGTTCTCATAACCATGAGGATAACGTACAGTGCAGGAGTCCAGACTGTGGAGCCCTCTGGGTAGTTAGGAATGGTGACCGAAGCAAGCTCTGTCAGTGTCCAGGGCACCGGTCCCCCTGGTAAATTGGGAATGGCGAGCAACGCAAGCTCTGTGGTCATGGGATAGGCTCCTTGGCCCCAGGCCCCGAGAAGCCCTGAGTTGGCTCCGGGATTTGCCTGTGCTGACCTGACCTCGAAGGTTCAGGTTCTGGCTAGTAAAAAATATAATGCAGTATAAATCACACAGCATTCAGTCAGCATTTAGTTTCAGCTGGAAGGATGTACTTGTGTACCCACTTCTTCACTGGAGTTTTAACTTGTGCTTACACTCACCTCAGGAAGATTCCAGTATTACAACTGACCACAGAAAATAATGTAACAAATCAGGCTTCCAAAGTATAGTCATCAATTTTGCATCAAAGAAAATTAAAGAGCTTAAGCTGTGGATTTTTTTAGCAGTAGTTGTAGGCAGTAACTGCAAGTAAACTGGTCATATGTGTTCTACAGTCTTACAGTCAGTGATTTAGCTTATATATCTACTATTTTGCAATGTTACATCACCACATACAACTGCAGTAGTGCCTGTTTCTAGGTCATTCAGGAGTGGACTGCACAGCAGAATGGTTATATTTCACTATTTAAATAATGTTTTTAATTTAAACCTTTTTAAGTATTTTTTCTTTTGTAACTAAATTTTTGCATAAAAAGAAATTTCTAAAAAAATTATGTAACATACTTATGAAGTTTTCACAAGTCTTATTACCTAGGAAATCTTTGTTTTTTAATGTTCTGCTTAAAATAGAATCTTTTCATCATCAATTTCTTGGCTTTTTCTTTTACTGACCACTTTTTTTCATCAAGAACAAAATATTTCCATCAGTTACTTAATTGAAACACATAGAAAACTGTTTTTCTTAAATCAACTTCATCAATCACCTGCTCAATGAATTTTAAATACTACAATAGCTGGCAGCAACATGAACTAAACTGATGAATGCATGGTGTGGCTGTATGTTGTACACTTCCTCAAGCTACTTCATGTACCAGCTGCTCATATGAAACTGTACCTTTAGAGTGAAAATTAGTGCAAAATTATGAATTAGTGCATTTTCAAACACATTGACTCATTTGTGTCTGCATCTGATGCCAAGATATTCTGATAGTCTTGTAAAGAATGGTGTATGCACTCATTTTTAATACATTAATTTAGTAATAAATTTAAAAAACTTACTGATTAATTTCTATCCAAATTTTTCATATTTACTTTGACAAATTTCAAGTCAAAGGATCAGCTTCAGTTTCATGTATTTTAGAGGAAGGAACACCATAATGCTTTCTGTATACGAGGAATCAGTTGTTGGCTATATGAAGAATAACAATTATGAAGTGTACTCATTTCCTTTTCTTTATATACTTTAAATATTTTAATCTTAAGAAGATTTAAGATTCATGGGTTTTAAAGTTGTTTTACTTGTTGATTTCAGTTGAAAAAATTATTAAAGAACTGTCGCATATTGAAATACATAATCCATCAGATTTTGTACAATTGGGTACATTTGGTAACCTCAATAGTCTAGGTGAAATGATCGCTGTACGTCACATTGAATCAAAAAAAAAATATATGATGAAAATTTATAATAAGTTAGATTCGTTAGAAAACAATAAAGTAAGTAAAATAATTACTAAATAAACCTTTTAATAATGTATCTCAACATAATATTTGATATATGTTTAGTATAGTAGTTCTTGTAAATCAGTATTAAAATTCATACAGAGTAGACTAGATTTTATTTTTAAATGTTAAGTATTATTAAGTGATGTTACAAAATATTCTAGTGTAGAATAATATCTAGAAAGTAAACATCTTTAGACATTTTAAATCAACTGATAAATTATAAATTTAAAAATAAAAACAGACAGTAATTCTAACAGTGCATATCGGTAAATTAGTTGGCAATATAAATCTTTATATTGACAAAACTCTTGCAAGAGATAGAAAAAGATTATTTAAAAAAAACTGATTATAGGATTTAAAGTTTTTGTCAGTATGATTAAATATGTAGAACTGCTCAGTCTAGCTTGGAGGTTCATTATGATTACTATAGTTACCACTACTGTGTCTCCACTATTTGCAAGGGGTAATAAAAGTGTATTAAAAAGTAATCTTGACTGAATGTGTGTATACTGTGTACAGATTTATATGAAAATATATCAAAAATATTAGATTACTCAAACACTCAATTAAGAATTGAGAAAGGTTGAATGACTTTCAGATTTTAGTAACATTGATTGTTCAGATTATTAGTATCAGGAAGATTAGATTTTAATTCAGGAAAATTTATTGTGAAACTGTTTCATCAGAAAAAACTGGCTGTTCCATCATAATTGGTTAATCTGTCTAATTGGAGAAGAGATGTAAAAACTTTTTATGTTAATGAAACCTGAAAGCAAATTTACCATTTTGTATGACATCTGACCGAGGAAATGGGGTTAATAGAAATTTTGAGTATTAGATCATCACTACTAACAGAAAGAAATTTAATAACTACATTGACCCAGCTCTCTGACTTTGACACAGCTGTGAAAAATGTGAACAAAAGTAAAACAGTTGAATTTGATAACATACAATCTGAAACACTATGCTGTAAGGGAGTAGTAGAAGAACTGATTGTGTACAAATTAGTATGTAAAATTTATGAGACCAGAAAGGTATCCTTAGATTTCAATAGCAGTATTTTACTATACAAAGGAAAGCAGGAACAGATAAATGTGAAAAATAACTTTAACAAATTAATAATACAAATTTAAAACATAAATAAATAAAACCTTAGGTAGAAATTATAGTAGATGAAGTCAAATTTACTTTCAGAAAAATTGTAAATAAGATGTAACTTTAGATATTAGATTAATTTTAAAATGCAGGCTAAAGAAAAATAATGCTACCTACATGAAATTTGTAGATCTAGAAAATAGAATGGGAAAGTATGTGTAAGGTTTTAAGAAAAAAGGTTATTTGTGTATGAATTAGGTAGGTAAATTTTGAAAATGAAATTAAGAAAGCAAGCTACAGTATAAAAAGGAATGAGAAAAGAATTTAGTGTATTCCCTTACTGTTTGACTACTGGGTAGTAGTCCAAAAAGAAACTTTTAAAAGTTGCTCAATATTACATGTTATCTTTTAAAACTTATATGTTCCGGAAAAAAGTAATGAAATCTAATGGAATGGAGGATAACATAGAGTTAAATATTAAGACACAATATGCCACAAGTGGAAGAATTTTTTAAATTTAGGTATTTAAATTAGAAAGGAGACAATATATCAAAAGCAGCCTGTACAAGCCAGGAGAGCTTTTATGCAGAAGTAAAATTTGGGGGTATAAAGCATTTTTTGAAATAAAATAAATTTTTGAGAAGATCTTTATGGCCTGAAACATGGACAATATAAAAATCAGAAAAACAAATAATAGAAAAGTTTGAAGTATAATGACACAGGTGAATTTTGGAATTAAGCAAGTTGATAGAGTGGAAAATAAAACGACTTTCAGGCAAGATCAGTTGGCCATACATTAAAGTGATCAAAAGTTAGTAAATTCTGTTCGTGAAGGCAGTGTAAAGGGTAAAAAGAATAAAGATTAAATTAAATGAAACTGAATCAAGAGTATAGTGTCTAATTCAAAGACCTGAGTAGTAGCAGTATGAAGGGGAAGAATTGGAATGTGATATACTATTGGTAATGACTCATTCCATTCCTTCTGATTAGTTAGAACTAGGACTTTACTGATATATAAAGGAAATATATTAAGGGTAACAGATTGGCATTAGAATATAGAGGAGTGAAGAAGCCATTTAACCAGAGAACAACTTATGATGTAAATTGTACTGTATCTATGCTGATCTTTTTCTATTTAATACAGTGTGATCATTTTATTGTACACATCATTTGTCTTGAGCACACTGACATTGAGTAACCATATTCCAGCAACTTTTAGTTTCATTAAGAGGTTACATCAATAGTCAGAAAACAGATACTGGTCAACAAAAAATCCACACATCTTACATGAATCCTCACTGCACTCACAGAAGGTAGGGGTTTGGTATGTAATTTCTGAGTGACAAATAGTAGGCTCAATTTTTTTATGAAACCCTTAATAGTCCAGCATACCAGGACATAATTATGCAATTTGTACCTCTTCTTTAGTCTCATGAATGCTATTCAACAAGATGGGGCAATGTGCCATAAATCCAAAAATACCATGGAATATTTTGGAAGAAATGTTTGGTGATCATATGATCTCAAAGGTCTGTGGCCCCCTTATTCCCCTGACTTATCATCATCAGACTTTTTTCTCTGTAATTTTTTAAAAGGACATGTATATCAAGCAAATCTTGAGTAACCATTGAAAGTAACATACTCTACAAGAACTGGAGTGAGCAATTATTGCATAGATGAATTCCATTATTCTTGATGTCCTGCAAAGAGTGTCAAAAAATATGGTGCAAAGGGTTCGAACCTGCCTTCAGGAAAATGGTGAACATTTCCAACACTTGATGTAAAACATTACCAATTGTGTATAATTACATTCTACAAATGAAATCAAATGTGAGTATCTCTATATTACAGTTCACAGTGGAATTATAGTGTGTACTATTATCATGTGCATGATTGTATTGAATATTTACTTCCTTAGGATTGTTAAAAAATTTGATTGATTTTTTTATGGTGAATATATATTTTAATAATATAGATATATATTATTATTTTCTATTTTAATAATGAAGCTTTAATCAAATTTGGAAAAAGTGAAAAAGAGAAAAATAAACAAATCAAGTTTAAAAGCATTTGAGTTAAGTATGAATGATGATATGTAATTATACATTTTTTATATAATTGTTTATCATTTTAAGCGATATTGTTGTTACAGTCATTCACCACTAATAAATGTCAACACTATGCTATAAAACTATACATTCAGTATTGTTTAAATTTGATGATCTATTGTAACCAATTTGTTAAACATGGGTTCTAGACATTTTATCCTTTCTTCAAATCTTTCAGTTTTCAGGATTCTATTTCCTGAGATCTTCCATATGTTACAGACCATCATGCTATAAGAATTACACTTTACTGTCTTATCCAGAATTTAGTATTATTATATTATATTTTTAAATTAGAAAAATTAACTTTCAGAATAGATGTCATTATTTGTATTCAGTTTTATAATTTTGTAACATTTTATTTCATGTATTTTTTCAGCTGAGTAACATCACGACTGAATTCAAAATTACAAAATCGATGGCATCTTCTGAATTGCATAATTTAGAATTTTCTTTCCAAAGTGACTTTCACTTGTATTTTCTTTTTGAGTTTGTTGAAGGTGATATAATGACACTCCAAGGAACATCAGGTCGTTTAACAGGAGAGAAAATTTGGTAATTTATTTCAATTTGATTCTGTATGCTTCATTTATCACATGTCTTTTCTTACTATTATTATGAAGTTTACTTCTTTTATACTTCACTAGTGTTTTGCCCATAATATATCAGTATCAATTAGTGAAATATTTTTGTGACTTTTGCATTAGTCCTCTGAAATGATGTTAAATATATTTTAACATCATTTCTTGCATACAGAAATGCATTTATTTACAAATATATATATATATATATATATATATATATATATATATATATATATATATATATGTGTGTGTGTGTGTGTGTGTTATTTATGTAATATGTACGTGTATAATGAAACATACACATGTAATAACACATGTTATTTGTTATATATATTTCTTATCTATTAATGAATCCATGTATTCCCCTCAGTAGGTATCTACTTAATTCACCTACCATCCTTCTTCCCTCTAACTTACAGTTTAGGTAACTGTTAGCACATGCAGCTCCCTCCGGCAAAGGGTATGCATTGCATTCTCCAACAACTAGGGTCTCATCAGGCGCATTCCTGCTAGATTGAAAGGCACTAGCACCGATAGGCCTTCAGTAGACGGACTGAAGGGAAATCATGTTGGGAGAAAGGGTTGAATAAATTGCTAGTCTTCCAAGGTCAGCCCAAGCAAAGACTTTCAATTTGATCTGTAAGGATCAGAATTTAATCCACAATTCTGTCCACAAACAAAATCAATATATACCTGTTATTAAATAAACAAATACCTGCCTGTTAAAGAAGAAAGACCCAGCAGCAAGGGACTGTTGTCCAGGTTCTGCAATTACGTAGTACGGGGATATAAATCTCCTGCTACCCTTGCATTCTGTTCCATTGGATATTTAGCTGAGCAGTGTATAATTCAACTGGATGATTTTGTGTCTCATTACACACAATTCTGGGAGTGTTAAGGGTCTTCTTTAAGGAACTTTGAGTCTCATGTCAGGTGGCTCAAAGTATCTGGAAGAAAACCAAATATTACGTTGTGTCATATATTTGAACAAACCAGTACAAAATTGTTAATCAGTAATCTACTGCTGAGAACTACCATTATTTTCACTACCTTCCATTTGTGTTGTGCATTGAAAGTCGTTCCAAAAAATGAATTTTTTTTTTTATTTATAAATTAGTATGTGACTAAATAATTAAATTCAATTGTATCCATGTAAGCAGTTAAAGCCCTTGTTTCATGGGCCTATCAGCTATAATTTTTATTTCGAAAATATATATTGAAAAATATATATACTCGTGTGTATATATATATATGTATATATATATATATATATACATATACAGAGTGTCCCATATAAAACGCAACCCATCAATCACTCATCCATGAAATTTCCAAAGTCAAACTTACTCCCTTACTCGTTACTGAAATGGACTCGTCCAACATCTGAACATCGCGGCGACGCAGTAGAACACTACCGATAACAACAATGCAATCATAACGTTCAGTGTATTGCTAGAGACAAGATGATATTTTCGCTAGATGAACGTGTTTTCATTGCTGAGTCGTACTTCAGTACGAAATCAGCGGTTGCAGTGCAAGATTTGTTTCGCCATAAGTACCCAGATAAACCAGCTCGTAACAAAACATCAGTATTAAGGTTAGTTGCAAAATTTAGAGAAACCGGTTCTGTTAATAACAAGGACACAAAAGATCTGCGTCAGTGTTAAATACAGATACAGTCGCTGAAATCAAAGACCGATTACTCACCTCGCCAAATAAATCGATCAGACGTTTGTCTGCTGAAATTAATTTGTCTAAATCAACTGTTCATCGGGCGACCAAACAATTACGATTACGACCTTATCGCATTCAAACGGTTCATCAACTTCTTGAGCCCGACTAAGAAAAACGGCTACAATATTGTCAACGGTTCCGTCGATTTCTGCGTGAGGGAATTAATGATATGGATTCGTTATTTTTCACAGATGAAGCACGGTTTCATTTGGATGTCTACGTAAACAGCCAAAACAGTAGAATTTAGAGTGCTGAAAATCCCCACGTTTATCACGAAAAACAATTACACCCGCAGAAGTTGGACGTGTGGTGCGCGATATCGCGGAAGAAAATAATCGGTCCTATTTTTTTCGCGTACACCATTAATGCAGAACGATATCAGGATATTTTATTTCAGTTCAACGCACTGTTGGATGAGGAAGATAGACACTGCTGGCTACAACATGACGGTGCGACATCGCACTGCGCAGGTTCAACTTCTAATTTCGTTGAGGAATTATTTGGTAATCGTGTTATCGGTCGAGGCTTGTGGCCACCAAGATCTCCAGATTTGACTGCGGTGGATTTTTTCTACGGGGTTACCTTAAAGAAAAAGCCTTCAGCAACAAACCATGAACACTTGAACAATTGAAAGTCAGTATTGAACAAGCTGTATTAAATATCCAGCCACAAACTTTGAAAAAAGTTGCAAGAAACGCTGTTAAAAGAATTGAAGCTTGTATTCAAGAAGATGGCGGCCACTTCCAAATTTACTCTAAATGTAAGGTAATGGATGGTAATAATAAAAATTACATTTACATTTGCACATGCCTTTTTATTATTTCAATACCTACCAATATAAGGTTGGGTTGCGTTTTATATGGGACACTCTGTATATATATATATATATATATATATATATATATATATAAATACATAAATGTACATAATTATACACTATATTATGTTATGTTGTTATGTTACATTATGTACGTTAATATATATAATATATATTTATTATACATATACAAATTATATAAATATATATATAATTTGTTTTATTTTAATATCTAAAGTGGTAATATATTTGTCCATGACATCCAGTGGTGAAACTATAATGTTAATTTGTAATAACTGAGCAAAATTTATTTAAATTTAATACTTTTTAAACATACCTCATAATTCTTTCAGTTCTCATGCCAGCTACATTTAATGGGTGGTACTTTTAGATTTTATTATATCAGCTGTTATTACTGGTAGTTTTTTTTTTTAGGTAGTCAGAAAATGTTTATTAGAATTGAACTGTGTCTTTTAATTTAGTAGTTGCTTTTGCATTTTTTTATGTATTTCTATAGTATTAAGTTTATTTAATATTTATTTATGTATTAATTTTTTTTTATAGTAAAGATTTGTGGTTTTCTTCTATGAGGTGGTTGACAAATGTTAACTAGATTGTTAAGGAGTGATTTTGTGTTCATTATATCTGAAGCATGATGTATATTGAAGCAATATTCCTTTGTTCAGTACAGAACAGCATCATGGAGTCAGTACAGTTAGTTTACCATCGCTTAATTTATATTGGTTTTTTGATGATCGTGAAACAAAATAAATCTGAACTACAGTAGAGAAGTTGTACTTTACTGATTTTCTTTTTTGACATTTACTTCAGAAGCGCCTACTATGTATTACTCTGTTTGTTTCATTGCATAAAAATGTTTCTTAAAAGAAAGAAATGTTATTCAACCAGCATGTGGTTAGCACTCGATTTTGAAAGAGTACTGCAAAAAAGCAATCAATTGGTACTGTATGTTTGCTTACTGATAAATGCTAACAAAAATAATTTCTCTTGAACAATTTCTGGAAACAATTGTTTTATTCTTTGTGCACTGTATCATTTTATATTTGAAAAATCCTGTATAAATATATATGGCACTTATACATTTAACGTACACACTATTACTAATTATTATTATTATGCTTTTATGGCCAACATGGGACCACTTAAGTCAATTTTAGTTGGATCTTTTCTGAGAAAAGCGTGTTATTTTACTCTTCCGAGCTGCCCAGTATTTCCTCATCCGTTCAGATCTTGCTTTCTTCATCCGTAAACACCCTCTTCGTTGTATTTTGTCGTTTGTTTAAATCTAATGCTTTTGTCTTTTAGCTTTGTAATTTTTCCAGTTTTATTCTGTAGGTCAGTCAGGGAAATTTCCAATTCTTTCATATTTCTCTAATTTTTTTGATCCATCCTACTTATAGCTTTTGGAACCAGAGCTTTTCAATGATATTTCTTGACAGTCTTGTTTCCGGTGTCCTTATGAGATGGCCAAAGAAAGAGATTCTTTTTTTCCCCATAGTATCAGTAACTGGCTCTATTTCTCGATACACCACCTCATTTGGCACAATCCACCATTGGCCTTCTTTTTGGTGTTTTTTATTGATTCTGACAATGATTATGTTCTGACAATTCTCCTCTCTATTTTCAGAATTTTTTCAATTCGGTTTTTCTGAGTGATTTTGAAAAGGGTCTCACTTCCGTAGGTGACTTCTGGCTGTACTACAATTTTATAATGTTTTGTTTTAGCAGAAAGGCATTTTTTGTTATATGTTGACCAAGTTAATTTTTGGGATTTAATCATTTTATTTGTCCTGTTTTGTCATGTCACTTTTTCATTTAAATTATAAGTTATTATTTCCCCTAGATATTTAAATTGTTTTATTATTTTAATTTTCTGATTGTTTACCGTAATGTGCTCTATTACCAGAGGATCTATGGCCATTAGTTCAGTTTTTTCAAAAGAGATATGAAGCTCTATCTTTTGTGCTAGGTTTTGAAGGCTAATGATTTGTGTTTTGGCTTCTTGAATATTATTTGCTAAAAGAGCGAGGTCATCTGCAAATCCTAGGCAATTTAGTGTGATGGAGTTTTTCTTAGTACCCATTTTTATATTTTTGGGATTTATTTCATACAATTTTCTCATGACAAATTCGAGGGCGCAGTTAAAAAGGAGTGGTGAGAGGCCGTCTCCTTGCCTCAATCCAGTTTTTATGTAGAAGGGTTGAGAGAGTTCACCTCTGAATTTCACTCTGGACTGGGACTAATTATTATATAAATTTAATTTTATTGTGATATAAATTTTGAACTCAGATAAAAAAATTGTGTAAGCTAGTCGATCACAGAGCAGGTATGATGAGTCAAAGGATAAAGAACAAATGACTATATTACAAAGATGGAGACATAAAAAGTAGCCAGATGGAATAGCCATTGAATAAACCATACAAAATACATTAAACATTGCAAGAAAGGAATATTAGGAAAATGCAAACTAAAACCTCTGCAGAACATTACATGATTGCCATTATAAATACATAATCAGAATTATAAAAAAAAAAAACCAAAATAAACAAATATAAATAAAACACCTTGCTTTTTAAATCTGTAGAAATGTAATAACAAATTCTTTGTGAAACGTTCACACAGATTCTTTGTCCTTTGTACTTATATGGTATTATTTTAAATGAGTCCACATTGACATATTAAGAAACCAGATCAAATTTTATTAAATCAGTAATTTTTAACTGATTCCTTCAATATAATTCAAACCTTATTATAAATTGGCATTTGCAGTCTAAAAGGGGTGTTACCATTGAACTTAATCTGTCCATTTATAATTTTAATTTTATAGAGGTTTAAATGGGTGTACTAGGAATCTACTAACTGTTGTTACTTCATGATATATGAGTTCCAGCTGTAGCTTAATTTAGACATGCTTTTCAGAAGCTTTTGTTCAGATGATTAGTTATCAGTTTAATGAGGTATATCCTATAAAAATATTAAAAAACTTCAGAAGTATTTACATACATACAAATATGATGAATATAAATCTAATTACATGAATCATCTTAAAGAATACCATCACACTTTTTCTAAAATGGAAGATATGAGAATATAAGAAATTAATAATGACAAATTTAAATAATGACTATTGAAAAAATTTCATAGAAAAATATTAATGAAAATATAATAAACGTATAACTAAAATTTAATGATAACTGGATCAGGAAAAGTATGGATTTAATTTAATGATTCCTTTTCAATTTAAATCACATTTAAATAAGTAATTAAATCATTAGATCTAACCTCCACAAAAAGATGCAATACTAGTTGTAATAATCAGTTCTATTAAATGACGAAGGAAACAGCTGTTTCCTCTTTACATTTCAAAGTTAATGGTTTTTAATTTTTAATATACTCATCTATGAAGTAGTGATTGCTCTGAATGCACTTATGAACATATGTAAAAGAACTGAAAAGTAGTAAAGTGAGTCCTTATTAAAAAAGAAAAAAATATGTATGTATCTGGAGAAATTTTTTTTTGAAATGGTGGTTCTGGCCTGTTGAATTTGGCGCCTATGGTGGTCCATCCAACTCACTATGATAATTGTGAGAGCTTGGGAAGTGATGTCTTCAGGAAGCAGATACTTTAAGAACTTGTTGAACACCAGATTCCTGGCTAAAGAACTGAAGATCCATACAGATTAATTTCTGTATGTTTAGATGAAATGTTTAAAATAAGAGTGTCAGGTGAATGCCCCTCCTGACTGCTTGAGGAACATTGGGAGCAAACCTTGTAGCATGGTTTGAATTGAAAGAACTCTTAATTTAAATGCTGTCTCAGCACTGATAAAGAAATAAGATGAGAACAAAATAATGGGAGAAAATATGGGTAGTAAATAATAAAATTTTGGCTATAAACTTTATCATGGTTTGTCTAAGTTCATGTGACAATGAAGCAAGTTAGAAAGAGGTATGAGCTGATGCAGAGTATTTGGTACATCTTGGCTGATATAGTGAGTCTTGGATTGACTCTTTCATAAGTTGGTAGTAATGGCCAACTGGAAGAACAAAGCCGTCACAATCAACTCTTCTATTTATGGGATGTTGATATCTGGAGCAGTTAGTTAATGCTCATTAAACCCATTCTACCGCTGGACTACACTGGGTGCTAGCTAGAACAATATAGGCTAGGCCGCTGACTGGCCAGTTTAATTTAATAGATTATAATCCTTATTTATATATCTTAATTTCAAGTATTTCATTTACCAAGTGATGTCACAAAGCCAAAATTATTGTCCAAAGCAAACCTTCCTTGCTGCAACCTGCCCAGCCATTATTCTTTTTTGAGTAGGTTATACCAATAAAAGGTTTTCTTAACCAAGATTAATTTGCAAAATGCTTTTTGTATTTGCTTTATTTAGGTATTTTCTGGTTCATCATCAACAATGATTGCTTTTAGTAATTTTTTAACTTTCTACGTTATGGAATAATAGCTCATGTTATTGAGATTTCCATTATTGCAGGCAAATAACAGTATATCTGAAGTTGTAATAAGAATGTTTGAATGTATAAACTGTTGTTACCAACACGATTTTATGATTCACAATCAAATAAATTGATGAGAATTAAATTCAAATCTGGTACATGTTTAATTTTTTAATTTTTTAAAATTTCAGTTACTATTTACCACAGATAATGTGGGCAATTACAAGATTACACACCTGGGATTATTCACACAGAGATATTCAGCCAAAAAATATCATGTTGACTTCAAGTGGCACACTTAAACTTTCTAACTTTGGAAATGCAGGAAAACTATCTAATGGGTATTCAGTTGTTCAGAATAATCAAAATATTGTTCTTAGTGAGTACTCAGCACCAGAACTGATACAGGTAAATAACGCTGAAAGATATTTTTTTCTTCATTTTATGGTCTTTCAACTTTTTTATTGATATTTTTCCAAGTGCAGTGTTCATTATTTTGGGTCCAAATCAGTGTTCATGGACATTTGTATGTTTGAACTTCTCTAGTTTAATAACATTGTTAATATTCATATTAGATGCATACTGCTAGGTGCAGTTCAGACTTTGGAGAATAATTCTGATGAGATGATGAAAATTAATTTAAGAATTTACTTAACATGATTTTTTAAGTAAAAGAGGAAAGCTGCTGACTTTTGATACAGTGAATGGTCCCACCTGGTGCAGCCTGGAAAATGGAATTTAATGAAGATGTACTGCTGATTACTGCAGCTGTTTTGTTTTTGCTGATTACTGCAACTCTTTTCTCTTATATGAATTGAAACAATACTGCACGTACATAAAAGGAAAATAAATAAATTTTACATGATCGCAGTAATTTCTGTACTTTACATCATATAAGAGGAATAGATTATGTTTGTGATGAGTGCTTGGAGATGTGGAATTAGCTGAATAATTAAGTGGTAATAAAAAATGTTTTACATAAGAAACTTACCTGGTGGTTCATTATAGTCTTAAAAACATGCAATATACAATGATCATTATTTATAAATTTGTAATTCTATTATTTAATAATGATGCAGAATTGGAATACTAATACAATAGTATGTAACATAAAAAAATGCTTGTCTTTGAAGAGTTACATCTTGTAAAAAAATTAGATGAAAAAATTTGAGTTCTATTTCTAACTTGTTCTCTTTTGCATTATTGTGAATTTCAATTTATTTGAGAAGAGCCTGTAATTATCACTTATGTACAAAAATAATCTGTTTTTCTGACTAATTTCAATCTTCCATTACTTGCAGTTACATTTGTCTTGTACAAGCATTATATGGTGAGGTGTCCTTTCCCCTTGATTTCCCTTCTGTATAGCAGGTATATTTTTTGTCTATCCTTCTCTTTTATTTTATTATTTTATACTTAGTAATTGTAAAGTTTATATTCTGATATTAGAAGAATTAAATTTATACCGGTCTTGATTGAATGTTATCACACCATTTAAATATAAAATTCACAATAGTTCTATCAGTGACTGACAGATAGCATTAGAAAAGATGAAAGCTTACAGGATATGTCTCATAACACACCAGTAGAAACGCAAATACTGGACATTGGGGACTTGTAATGCACAAAAATTAAATACATTAAAAAAATACCATAGCTATGTTAATAGATAATATAAAAGGATTAGTACCCAAAATATTTTTTTCTTCGATAGTTTTTAATACAGTATTTATTGTTAAAATAGTGCTTCTTTAGCACTTAGTAAAGACAGAAATTTTATTTTGTACTGAACTGTATATTTTAACGATGCATTATTGTAGATGCATAATTTCAAAATTTTATTTAACAAGAAGATGGAAAAAGGGTTCAGATTTCCATTTAAAGTGCTAGGAATCTCAGTTCTGGTAAGGAGTACTAGTGTTTCTTTGGAATGAATATTGAAACATTAGCTCAGACGATTTTAAGATCTGTATCATATCTTTACTTACATGAAGTATATTTTCCATTCTGTGCAGTTGGTTCTTCATCATCTGCTGTTTTGTATGACATGAAACAGACATTCATGTGTAAGTAAAAAATACAGTGAATGTTAAACTTACTAGGTGTCCCATATAACACGCAACCCATCAATCACTCATCCATGAAATTTCAAAAGTTAAACTTACTCCCCTACTCGTTACTGAAATGGACTCGTCCAACAACTGAACATCGCGGCGACGCAGTAGAACACTACCGATAATAACAACAATGCAATCATAACGTTCAGTGTATTGCTAGAGACAAGATGATATTTTCGCTAGATGAACGTGTTTTCATTGTTGAGTCGTACTTCAGTACGAAATCAGCGGTTGCAGTGCAAGATTTGTTTCGCCATAAGTACCCAGATAAACCAGCTCGTAACAAAACATCAGTATTAAGGTTAGTTGCAAAATTTAGAGAAACCGGTTCTGTTAATAACAAGGACACAAAAGATCTGCGTCAGTGTTAAATACAGATACAGTCGCTGAAATCAAAGACCGATTACTCACCTCGCCAAATAAATCGATCAGACGTTTGTCTGCTGAAATTAATTTGTCTAAATCAACTGTTCATCGGGCGACCAAACAATTACGATTACGACCTTATCGCATTCAAACGGTTCATCAACTTCTTGAGCCCGACTAAGAAAAACGGCTACAATATTGTCAACGGTTCCGTCGATTTCTGCGTGAGGGAATTAATGATATGGATTCGTTATTTTTCACAGATGAAGCACGGTTTCATTTGGATGTCTACGTAAACAGCCAAAACAGTAGAATTTAGAGTGCTGAAAATCCCCACGTTTATCACGAAAAACAATTACACCCGCAGAAGTTGGACGTGTGGTGCGCGATATCGCGGAAGAAAATAATCGGTCCTATTTTTTTCGCGTACACCATTAATGCAGAACGATATCAGGATATTTTATTTCAGTTCAACGCACTGTTGGATGAGGAAGATAGACACTGCTGGCTACAACATGACGGTGCGACATCGCACTGCGCAGGTTCAACTTCTAATTTCGTTGAGGAATTATTTGGTAATCGTGTTATCGGTCGAGGCTTGTGGCCACCAAGATCTCCAGATTTGACTGCGGTGGATTTTTTCTACGGGGTTACCTTAAAGAAAAAGCCTTCAGCAACAAACCACGAACACTTGAACAATTGAAAGTCAATATTGAACAAGCTGTATTAAATATCCAGCCACAAACTTTGAAAAAAGTTGCAAGAAACGCTGTTAAAAGAATTGAAGCTTGTATTCAAGAAGGTGGCGGCCACTTCCAAATTTACTCTAAATGTAAGGTAATGGATGGTAATAATAAAAATTACATTTACATTTGCACATGCTTTTTTATTATTTCAATACCTACCAATATAAGGTTGGGTTGCGTTTTATATGGGACATACTCTATTTGTATGTGACTAAATTAAGTATAGGATACTTAACAGAGTAAGCTAACATCATGTTTTGGGTAAAATATTTTTTTGTAAATCTTTAATTTACAATTTAGAATTAATAATAATTAAATTTAATTGACATATTAACAATTCTTTTGCTAAATTTTAATTCGTGTGGCTGTTGTTTTAGTTAACTAATAAATGTCAACAGTACATGTTTGTATGTCCAAAGGAATACTACACTCTGTCTAGTTTAAGTTTGGTAATAATCAGGAGCTAGATTTTATTAAATGTGGCTTCTGACACCTTATCTAACCTTATCCTTTGACCTTATCATTTTAATTTGTAGGTTCCTGTGCTCTAAGATATTCTAAATACTGACATTATTATTCTCATTTTTACTGAAAAGTGGAATTGAATTTATACAGTTAAATTTTACTCCTGAAAGTGAATATATTTCTTAACTACTAGGGCAAACCTCTTAATTTGCTGATATCTTTAAAGACTGTTAAGATTTTATTTTAAAATTGGTATATTTGTTTTCCAGGCTGTCTTCGATGCAAGAGAATATAACACTTCAGTGCAAGTAGAGAAGGGATGTGACTTTTGGTCTCTTGGCATTTTAATTTACAAATTTTATTTTGGTTATGTACCATTTGGAGACTGGGAAGATGATAATACTTTACACCGTATTTTGAAATTCCAGAAGAGTGTATTGTTTTCAGACAAAGTCCCGGAAGGTAAAATTTCATATATTGAATGTATTTCATTTGAACTGATCGAAATTAATAAAATGAATGTCGAATAAATAATTACATCTACAAAATAATTTGACTCATATAATCATGATACTGTTACTTTTAAAGCAAAAATCACATGTTTTGTCATATTTTAATGGAATTTTTGTCTGATGTGAATAATTTTATAAATATAAAATCTAAAGATTAGCTCTTTGATCTTTGTTACTTAAGAACTCTCATTTTGGAGGGATACAATAATTTTTGATCTGAATACATATTAGAAATAGTTTACAAGATTTTTGAGTTATTTGTTAATGGTTAATTAATAATTAATTTGCAGCGATTACCTAGACAAGAATGGACTCGCTTATGAAGAAAATATTACATTTATATTTATATATTACATTTATGTATTATGTGAAAAAGTATGCAGGTTTCATAGTGAGATAAAACCCTTATAATTGTTTTACTGATTAGCACAGTATAGTTAACATAACCAGGAATATTGTTTTAAATGTTTTGCAAATAAATAGCGGATCAGATTTAAAAAATAAATCAAGCATGCTTAATTTAATTAAAAATAAAAGTATTCATCCTTTTAAATACCTTTAAGTGGTTAAACTCCCTCTATGAATCATGAGACCCTTGCCAATGGTGAGGGGACTTGAGTGCTCAGTGATACAGAGTAGCTGGACTGAAGGTGCAATCATATTGGAGAGGTATCTGTTGAGAGCCAGACTAAGGAATGATTCCTGAAAGAGGGCAGCAGCTCTTTCAGTATTTGTTAAAGGCGTAGGTCAGGAGAACTTAAACGGTCATTTCAGCATTACTCAATCTTCTAAGTATTGCGCAGCTGAAAGCAATGGAAAACTACAGCTGTTTTTTTCCAAGAAAATGTAGCTCTCTGCATTTTCATGTTTTAAAGGAGGCGCCTTCCTTGGTAAAATATTCTGGAGGTAAACTAGTCCCCCGTTCGGATCACCGTGTGGGGACTACTAAGAAAGGGGTTACCAGAAAGTTAAGAAATAACATTCTACGAGTCAGAGTGTGGAATGTTAGAAGTCTAAAAAAAGATTGGTAGTTTAGAAAATTTAAAAAGAGAAATGGATAGGTTAAATGTAAATGTAGTAGGAATTAGTGAGGTTCGGTGGAAAGAAGAAAACGACTTTTGGTCAGGTGACTTTAGAATAATTAACTCAGCTTCATATAAAGGACAGGCTGGAGTAGGTTTCGTAATGAACAAGAAGATAGGGAAGAGAGTAGAATATTTTAAATTGCATAGTGATAAAATCATTGCAATAAGGATAAAATCAAGACCTAAGCAAACAACGATTGTTAATGTCTATATGTCTACAAGTGCCCATGATGATGTTGAGGTAGAGTGTGTATATGAAGAAATTGACAAAGCAATTAAACACACAAAAGGGGGATGAAAATTTAATAATATTTGGAGATGCAAGCACTCGAAAGGCAAGGAAGGAAATATTGTGGGTGAATACGGGCTGGGCAAAAGGAATGAAAGAGGGGACTGACTGATTGAGTTTTGCACGAAGTATAATTTACTAATTGGCAGCACCCAGTTTAAAAATCATAATAGAAGAATATACACACAAAAAAAAGCCAGGTTATAGTGCAAGGTGTCAGACAGATTATAACATGTTTAAACAAAGCTTTAGAAATCAACTCATCGACAGCAAAGCTTATCCTGAAGCAGACATTGAAAGCAACCATAATTTAGTGATAATGAAATGTAGATTGGGGTTTGAAAACCTGAAGAAAAGGTGTCAGATGAATCGGTGGAACGTAGAGAGGCTTGAGAAAGAGGAGGTAAAGAAGTTTTTGAGGAGGACGTCGCTAGAGGTCTGAATAAAAAAGTTAAGGTAGAAAATATAGAAGAAGAATGGGAGAATATTAAAAAGGAAATTCTTAAATTAGGCAGAACAAAGAGAACTGGTAGAAAACCTTGGATATCAAAGGATATATTGGAGCTGATGGATGAACGTAAAAAGTATAAGAATGCTAGTGATGAAGAAGATAAAAGAACTATCTACAATTAAGAAATACTATAAACAGAAGTGCAAATTAGCAAAAGAAGAGTGGATTAAAGAAAAGTATTCAGAAGTAGTAAGAGAAATGATCATTGGTAAAATAGACGGATCATACAGGAAAGTTAAGGAGAATTTATTTGTATGTAAATTATAATCTAACAGTGCGTTAAACAAAGAGGGTATATCAATTTATAATATGAAAAAAGGTTGATAGGTGAGTGGAATATATTGAAAAGTTATATGGAGGAAATAAATTAGAAACGAGTGTTATAGAGGAAAAAGAGGAGGTCAAAGAGGATGAAAAGGGAGATACAATACTGAGATCTGAATTTAAGAGAGCATTAAAACATTTGAATGGCAATAGGCTCCTGGGATAGACAGGATACCTGCAGAATTACTGTATAGTGCAGATGAGGAATCGATAGATAGATTATACAAACTGATGCATAATATTTATGAAGAAGGGGAAGTTCCATCAGACTTCAAAAAGAGTGTTAGTGTCATTATACCAAAGAAAGCAGGAGCAGATAAATGTGAAGAATACAGAACAATTAGCTTAGCTACTCACGCATCAAAAATCTTAACTACAATTCTGCACAGAAGAATTGAGAGGAGAGTGGAAGAAGTGTTAGGTAAAGACCTATTTGGTTTCAGAAAAATTATAGGGACAAGGGTAGCAATTTTAGCACTCAGATTAGTAGTGGAAGGAAGATTAAAGAAAAACAAACCGACATACTTGGCATTTATAGACTTAAAAAAGGCATTTGATAACGTACACTGGAATAAAATGTTCAGCATTTTAAAAACTTTAGGGTTGAAGTGTAGAGATAGAAGAACAATTGCTAACATTTACAGGATTCAAATTGCAACAGTAATAATCGAAGAACATACGAAAGAAGCCGTAATAAAAAAGGGAGTTCGACAAGGATGTTCCCTATCCCCGTTACTTTTTAATCTTTACATAGAAATGGTAGTTAATGATATTAAAGAACAATTTAGATCCAGAATAACAGTTCAAAGTGAAAAGATAAAGATGTTACGATATAGTAATTCTTGCTGAGTAAAAAGGATTTAGAAGAAACAGCAAATGGCACGGATGAAGTCCTACTGAAGAATTACCACTTGAAAATAAACAAGAACAAAATGAAAGTAATGAAATGTAGTAGAAATAGTGTAGATGGACCACTGAACATAAAAATAGGAAGAGAAAAGATTACGGAGGCAGAAGAATTTTGTTATTTGGGAAGTAAAATTACTAAAGATAGAGAAAGCAGGGACAATATAAAATGTTGTACAGCAAAAGTTAAACAAGCTTTCAGTCAAAAATATAATTTGCTTATATCAAAAAATTAATTTAAACCTCAGAAAAACATTTTTGAAAGTATATGTTTGGAGTGTGGCTTTGTATAGAAGTGAAACTGGACGATTGAAGTACCTGAGAAGAAAAGATAGAAGCTTTTGAAATGTCGTGCTATAGGAGAATGTTAAAAATCAGATGGGTGGATGAAGTGATAAATGAAGAGGTGTTGTGGCAAATTGATGAAGAGAGAACCATTTGGAAAAATATAGTTTAAAGAAGAAACAAACTTACAAGCTACATATTACGGCATCCTGCAGTAGTCGCTTTAATATGGGAGAGACATGTAGATGGGAAAAATTGTGCAGGTAGTTAACATTTGGGATATGTAAAACAAATTGTTAGGGATGTAGGATGTAGGGGGTATACTGAAATGAAATGACTGGAACTAGATAGGGAATCTTGGAGACCTGCATCAAACAGTCAAGTGACTGAAGACAAAAAAAAGTGGTTAAATCGATAAAAGTTGATTTCTGCTTATAGAAAAATTCAGTTAGATCAAAACATTTGTAGCATTTAAACTGATAACTATTAATACAGACCTACTTGTTTCACTCTTCTGAATGAGTTCAATCAGTAAAAGTTTTTCCTAAGTCATCAGGCATCAACTACTCCAAGAGCTGCTGTCCACTTTCAGAAGTCATTCCTTAGTCAGGACTCTCTACAGATAATACCTGCTATTGTGGCAGTACCTCTTCCATGGATTTTTCAAAGCCTCTCAAGCTCCTCTACCATATGCAAGTTATAATAATTACTTAAGGGACTATATCATATACTATATTTCTCTTTTAAAAACCATCATTTATTCTTTTCAGAATTAATTTTTAATTGTAACTATTTATTTTAGTTGTGTTTCAAAAGGAAGCTGAATTAGTTGATTGATTAATTAAATATTGGTCATAACATTTTTATATGTTATCATTTACAATAGCATTCTTTAACAACTGATTGCATATTACCACATAATGACATCTATTATTACAATAGGTACACACATGCTAACAAAAAAATCTACTTTCTGCACATGAACAAAGAAGAGAATTTCATCTGAGAATGATGAAAGAATTATTATGAGTATGATTAATAAGGCTTTGTCTCCTTTTCTCTTTTACATGAATATCAGTATTAAAATATATTTTTTTAGAAAAAATTTTTTTATTTTCTAAAGAAGAAGAGTATGATTCCAGGTGTGTTAAGGCCAGTCAATATTTCTATTGACTGGCTTGATTATCACTACCCTAATTGTACCTTAGGGAGTAACATACTGTGTTTTTCTATTGTAAAAGTTATTATGTAACTTTTATTATTATTTTGTAAAAGATAAAATAGACTAAACAATTTTTTTTTTTGGGTAGACATCTTGTTAAGGTAAGAGATCTCTAACCAGCTCAAAGTTTGTTGATGTGAATAAAATTTGTAAAATAAAATTGTTTGTTGGACTTCACTAATGAGACTCAAAAATTCAATATTTTTAATTGAGGATATATATTTTAGTTGTTTATAGAAAGTTACTATTGTTTATATTAGATATTATTTTCTAAGGAGAAACAAAAAATGAATTTATGAAAATTCCTATCACCACATTTCAATAATGGATCGAATATATTATATATGAAGTTATGAGAGGAAAATAAAATCACAGAAGGTGATTTCAGATGGCATTGCACAAAAGTAGCTTCAGAATTTTGATTATACAGAAGATTAATGCCAGCAGTTATCACAGCTGATTTTAAAAAGATGTAATACAAAGTAAGAAATTTGGTACCATCTGAGGGTAAAACACAAAACAGTATCAAGGAAAATGAAGAGAGTTATTAGAGACATTGGTGAACATAGGTTAGGAAGCTATCTTCAGTGTAGTAATTCCTGCAAATAAAGTTTAACGTAGAGTTTGGTGGAACAATTTCTTTTTAGAATAAAAAATTGTTTGCCAATGATTTTTCAAATAACAGATTTTTTATTTTGTGGTTTCATTTAGATCTGAGCAAATTGATGAGGGGCTTAATACAACAACCAGAAAACCGTTTTAAAACAACACACATTGAAAATAATGTATTTTACAAGAACTATTATAGTGAAAAAAATATTGTAAATATTTTTAATCAGTATCCATTTAGACCTATAATTCCAGATGTACAGGAAACAACAGACATTATTGAATTTTCTTCAACTGTTCTGTCTGTTAGTGAGGTAATTTATTTATTATTATCATTATTATTATTTTTTACTGAGTAATATGTTAACAACGCTTATTAAGTGCAAAAAATGGTTTAACCCTGCTGTTTATCAGATTCATTGCTACTAATTTTTAATAGATATGACTAATATATCTTGTAAAAGTGTTTCTAAATGTACAACACAGTAAAATTATACAAGGTCAGCAGCATTGGACATGAGTAAGTTTATGATGGGACAACACACATCACTGTTGTAAAAATATGTATACAGTTCTGTTTAGTATTGCATCAATGAACATTTTGAATCTTAGCAAGGGGTTTATATTTCTAATAAGTGGTTTATGTCTGACACAACAGACATTCAGGAAGTAATGATCATTTGGGCAACTTTCACATCGGTGACCTTTCACAAGTGGTGAGTCAGTTAGTTCCTTGCTTTATTAGCACAGCTGAGCAGTTTCATAACTACAAGTACAAGGTAAAAATAAATGAATGGTAGGGTTTAAGGTATGATTTAAACAAAAAAATAAATACTTAGTTGAATTATTTTATTTGTTAAATTCTTTATCTTAAATGATTTTATTACTTCATCAAATTACTCATACTTCAATAAGTGCCTCCTTTTCTCTCAGCAAATGTCCAATCGTTATTGAGTTTATGCTCATATACGATATAACATATCTTCTGTTATGACTGTAATCAATTCCTTAGTTCTTTCCTTTTAGTGATCCATGCCAAATAATTTTTGGAAGTAAAAAATCACAAAGTGTTAGATCCAGACTTCTTGGAGGTCAGGGTACAATGTTTTCTCAGCCAATTTTCTTCCACCTATCAGCAAATGTTTCATTCAAAGTCTGGCTGATGAATGCATTAAAGTGTGGGAGTTTACCATCTTGTTGGAAATAAATTTGATCAATATTTTTGAGCTTATTCAGTTTGGAAAGAAATAGTCATTTAACATATCAAGATAAATCTTTCCATTAATAGTCTTTTCAGCAAAGAAAAAAGGTCCAATTGCACGATTTTTCATTAAACTACATCAAACATTAACTTAGATGTGTCAGATGCTTTCTGAAAAATTACAATGATCAGTCATTCATTAATGGTTTTAGCATTTACAGTATTATTTGCACGGGGAGGTGAAAACAGAACTTTCCTTTATTTTGTCAAATTATCTTCAAAAATTAGATGCAAATTATATACAAAAAAAAAAAAATTAATAAAAATAATTTATTACTGTAAATATTAAATTATAAAGTTAAAATAAAAATAAATAATAAAAATTTGTTTACTATTAAAATTTCTGCTAACATAATTTGTGCAGAAATAAATCTGTACTATATGCAAATATATAATTTAATTGTTTGTCTTATTTAATTTCTAAAATTATGGAACGAATATGAAAAATACAATGTTTTAAAGTCCATTCCTTCCTGACTTTGATAGGCTAACAATAATTACCTTCCCACCACATCCCTGATTCTATTCCCTTTGTTACTTACTCCTTCATGATAGTAGGTAAAAATAAAGCCTTCCCAGGAAAAAGCAGCTTATTACATATCATCAAACTTTGGAATCTGATTCTATGAGACCAGAACCATACAATCAGTAGGATTAAAAAGATTTTGAACCCCTGTAACTTCTGGTCACTAAAATTAAACTTTTTGACACATATTTCCGTTAGTATAAACTTTACAAGTCTTCTTTTTTAAGAAAAAAAAAACACCTGACACAAGCAAGCCCATTAGTATTTCATTTCATAAAACTTCTTTCCATTAAATTTTTTGATATTACGTAGCAGTAGTAATAAAATTTTAATGGAAAATTTATTAAAGACTATGATTGAAGCATATCCTTTTATTGTAAAATATTTTATGGGAAGCCATTCTTCCATCTAATAAATTTTAAATTATCGTTCTTCCTGTATGAAATAAAAGTAGCAAAAATTGTGTTTTGTGTATACTTGATCTCATAATTTTTTCCAGGAACAATATTTACTGCTTTTATAAGTGATGGTAATATATACATAACCACAAACTGAGTGAAACTCACCAGTCCTGATGATATTGAAACAGAAAAAAAGAAAACATTAATATATCTAGATAAATTATTATTGCTATCATTTAATAATTCAGATGCTCTTTCGAGTGTGTTTTTTTTTTTTTTGTATTTTTACTTCCTTGTAGGAACTTAAGGAAGTATTGGGATGGTGAAATAGTTTGATTTTTAGATTTCAACAGAAATATCCATTTTGACCGTACCTGAATCCATTTTGACTAATTTTGGTGTGACATCTGTATATTGTGTAACTCAAAAATGATTAGCTGTAGGATGTTGAAATTTTGGATTTAGGACTGTTGTAAGATTTTGGTTGCAATCGACTGGACCAAAAGTGTCCAAAAAATCTGGATTTTTTACTTTTTTTAACTGCAGTAATGAGCCCTCATTGAGAGCTTTTCAACAATGTATCATAAGTGGTACTTATTTTCATCGGTTCCAGAGTTATAGCCAAATAAAAGTTTAATTAATGAAACATTTGGATCTTACAAGGGTCAGTCCATTTGAAGTGTCCCAAAAAAACATAAGCTGGTTGCTTGATCAATTAAAAAAAAAATTGAAACTTACCGACTTATTTCCTAAATGTCTCAGGACCTTAAAACAATTTTTTTAAATTTTCTATTTAAGCAGTTTACCTGTGGTGGCAATTTTTGTTATGTTGCGCACACCTTTTTTTGTGATTGTAAGGGTTTACGGAAAAAATCATAACTAAAAAATTATTGGTCATGGAAGTGAAATTTCACCATTTTTCATGTTCAATTTTATTGGTAATTTTCTCATAGAAAGAAAAGAGATAGGTAAATAAATTACTGAACCAGTCTTTAACCTTGGGAAAATATGAATAAATTGCTTTTTGTTTCGTCCTTCCAGGACTAATAATTTTTTAGTTATGATTTTTTCCGTAAACCCTTACAATCACCAAAAATAGGTGTGCGCATTGTAAGAAACACTGCTGCCACAGGTAAACTGCTTAAATAGAAAATGAAAAAAAAAAAAATAGTTTTAAGGTCCTGAGACATATAGGAAATAAGTGGGTAAGTTTCAATATTTTTTAAATTGGTCAAGCTACCAGCTTATGTTTTTTTGGGACACTCCAAATGGATTGACCCAAGGGGAAGGCACATCGGTTCAAATCTGACTTCATCTCTTTCTTTAACTTGTTTTTTAATGTAATTATATTGATTCATTAATAATTATTAACCTTTGATTGCAAAGAGATTTTTACAATAAATGATAATTCAACAATAACAATAAAAATAAAAAACAATATCAGAAGTTATTAATGAAATAAAATTTTATGTACTTTTCATTTTAAAAAATGTGTATGTGTAATTTAATAGGCGTACAAGGAAGTCATGTGGTCTCCTCATCAAATTTTTATTATGTTACATATATGCAGTTTAATCAAAATTTTCTTTTGCATTTTGTAAATTTCATTACTGTGCCGTTTAATCTGACATTGTAATAAAACTTATTAATAAATAATAAGTCTAATGTAATTATTAATTCCATCAGGCACCTGGTGATTGTTTCTTGCACGTTTAATTTTCTTCCTTTACTAATCTGAGTAATTTGAATGTATGAAGATGCTATATAAAATTGCTTTATATATTATTTATGTGTATTTTCAACACAAAAAAATTGAATAGACACACATTGTGTTGAAGTGCATCACTAAATAATATATAATAAATTTTTATTTTTTGTTTTTATTATCATGATTTTTTAATTTATTTAATGTTATATCTGATTTATTGTAATGCTATTAATATTATTATTCTATAATTTTTGTTTAATAGGTTTGTTAATATCATACATTTTTTTTTTTAAATTTGGGATCACTTTTTTATTTTATGTGTATATATGCTGTTATAATTGTTTAGCATCTACAACTGGTAATTTCTCAAATGTAAGTAATGCCCAAATTTCATGTTTATAGCTTAGTGTTTTGCCGATTGTTAACTTCAGATTTCTTCCTCTGTCATACCGAGAGTATAGTAATGATACTACATTTTCAGTAACAGGTGCTATGAATGATGAATTATTAGCAGCATTAACCTGCTTCAGAGAGTTGACATCTCTTACTGATAACACTTTGGTATTTATTATAAACTTTATTAATAATTTTTTAAGTTTAAGATATAGACTGTACAGTAGATGTGATGAGCTGATGCAAGTTCTTTCAAAAAGTAAATTCCAGTCTGTTAAAAAAACTAATCATAAAGTTTATTTAAAAAAAAATTAAATGTGTTCTTAATATTACCGTATTTTAGATTCATTGTCTTAGAGGTAGTGCCTTTTCTTAATGCCAACTTGACAGCTCCTTCTCAGTTGCAGCTTGTGCCCAATCTGATTGTGGTCCATGGATTCTGGCAATTTAGCTCTCACAAAATGGGCTGTAACAGAGAAAATCAGGGTGGTTTGATTATTAGGGATGATAGTGAGAGAAACTGTTTTTGTCATCAGAGAGCATAGTAATAAAATAGTAAAACTTAAGACATATTAATTGAGAAAATAAAAACAGCATTAATTTAGCTGATGAATAATTTAATATTAATTAATCAGGAATGAATAATTAATAATTCTTATCGATTTAGGTAGTGTTTTCTCTGTAATGAAATTTTAATGTTACTGTAACTAATATTTGTGTTGGTTATTCTTCACTAACAAGTTTGTCATCTTATTAACAAAATAACTGAAATATTTTGAGTATTCAAAATGTTTCTTGCATTTACTGTAAACAGAGATGAGGTCATACATTTGTACAGTTTGGCTCCTTAGAATTAGAGGGTTATCAACAGAATAATATATCAAATCAGATTAGTTAATCGATAGCAAATCAGTAATAATAAACAGGTCACTTGAAATTATTTCTGAACTTTTGTATAGTGAGTGGAACTTGTCATAAACATGCTGACAGTGCCTAAAAAACTCAAGTCACCTAAATGAATTGTTGTTCATGCAAGTATGTATTTTACTATAAGTTTAACAGATACGTTTGTTTAAGTAAAATTATATGTCATAGAATTTTAAAAAGCAAATGATTTTTATGAAGTGAAAGCTGACATGAAATTAGGTTTTAAGTTTTCAACCTAAGTGTTTATCAGAATAAACTCATCTAATGCATATATATATATATAATTCCTTATGAAATTTTTCAAACTAATAGAAAATAGCAACCAGGAAAGTAGTATCACTAGAATTAACTGTTTTGGGTTGAGCAGAATAGAGATGTACTAGTGTTAATGGCCATTCAAAAGCAACCATGAGTAAGCAATAACAGCAACAAATTTTTAACTTCTTACATCATCTTTTTCTGCAGTGATATATTTATCATTTAAAGAAGTCCTGAAGTTGTAGGATGTATTTATCAGTTTTGATGAATGTATGAGAATGATTGTACTTTGCAGTTAATTTAGACATAAATAACTGATAATTTAATAATTTATCTAATTATTAATTAAATTAAACAATTTTTATTAACTAATAAATCTGTCTTTTTTCTGTTTGATGGTCTGGATGATATCCAAAGCCACTGAGATAAACATCCTTCAAGTTTATAGACACATGTGTCCTAAGTTGTACAGTTATTTAATTTATCTGGTGTAAGAAGTAATTTTATTTTATTTTTTTATAGTTTTACGTACATTAGGTATAATAACTTTTTGTTGGCAAGCATTGTGCATGAATAAATTCACCTTATTTGACCAAGGTGCTTATTACAATCATTTTAAGTTTTTGGAAGTAGTATTCTCCCTAGTTTATACATGTATTTTGATTTAAGCTCATTTATTTATTCATTTGTTTTAATCATTATATTCTGATAAATTTCAGATGCAAATTTTTAAAAGTCCTGTCATGAGACAACTTAAGCTTCCATCACATAAGGATTATGGAATCAACATACCACATGTTAGTAACATGCTGTTTGTAGATGTGATGGATACTTTAAATGAATTGTATTACTTTTTGAAGTACATTTCATTTGCTGTGAAAAGGATGTTTTCTTTAGGAAAGAAGTGTAATGATTCTACTTCTTGGGTTGAGGTATGCTATTTCAAAATAACTTATTAAAATAATAACTATTTCATGATTTGTAAAGCTTCTTTTTGTAAGTATTCCTTTTTAAGTTTTAGATTTACTGTTATTAGTACTTCATTGATAAAACCCCCTGAAATTTATTTTAATGGAAAGAGAAAACAAACAGAACCACATATCATTTTAAAGCTTCCTTTATTGTTAGCTTTTTTGTCATGATATTTTTTTGAATTTTTACTATTGATAGCAGTCATTTTATTTAAAATAGAGAAACTGAGATAGTGAATAACAATTATAATATAATAATTTACATAATACTAGTTCTTTGCAGTTAAAAATGCTGAACAACAAGCTTAGACTTTTAACATTTGACTTTTAAGAACCATTTGTGTTCAGTGGGATGTTGATTTTCCTAACATTAATTTTCCAGATTTCCAATTATCTGGATTGCTTATATCCAACTAGACAATTTTTAAAAAAAATTATTGCACTATTTAAAAAATTATAACTACTCATATTCAAATGAAACTTTGCTTACTGGAAATGCATTTTTACCAATCTCTGCCTTACTAGATATTTTAATTGATTTTTTGCAATTTGTATAGCACAAAACATATGTAAATTTATGCCTGTGTTAAACTAATTATAAAATTAACGTCTGAAAAGATTGATGGAAACACATTAGTTGGTCAAGCATGAAATATGATGTAATGATGCTTGTTTTTATTTTCCTGTGCATATAAAGCAGATTAAAAAAAAATTACATCATTATTAAATTCTTCGCCTTTTCTTAGTTTCTTAACTTTGTGCAGGGTAGGCTGTATAATTTTCATGACATCATGATGAAATCATAAATTTTAGTTAATGGCATATTTTAAGCCTTAACCATTAAACCTCAATAAATTCACAGATCATAAGATTCCTGTATGCATAATTAATTTAACTGTAGTCATGTTAATGTATGTGTCGATATTGTTAGGGTTTATAAACATCATGTCTGCAACAAAACAAAAAAAGTTATTTAATCAATGAAAGAAATCTTAGAAAAATTGAATAATGATCAATCATATCATGTATTGGGAAAGTCATGTATATACTCGAAAATGATGTACAAAGTTTTTCCTGGAAGGCAATGAAGAAAGTGTCAAATGAAGGGGTGGATTTTGTATGACTTTTCTGCTGTTTGAACAAAAGCGATCCCTTGATGAGACACCTTCAACTAATGCTAGTAGAAAAAGCGATTATTTTTAATGAGAAACTAGATGGAGATGAAAATTTTAAAATAAGTATGGGATGGCTTCAAAATTCTAAACAGCACCATGGGATTTTGAAAGTTAAAATTCAAGAAGAAAGATTATCAGCAAACATACCAGCAGCAAATGAATTTATTCAACAATTTAATGATTTTTTGTAAGATTGTTATGAAAACTTTGTTATAACGTCAACAAAATGAACCTTGAATAGAGAACTCTTCCTAAGAAAACCTTTTAGTTTCCCTCATTAGCTCCATCCTACAAAATGTCTAAAAAATGTATGACCATTATTTGGTGGTAATGCAACTGGGGATCACTGATTAAATCTTATGCTATTGGCAAATCAAAAGACCGTATGTTTTTAAAGATGTCTGAAATCTTCCAGTTATTTACAAAAACCAAAGGCTGCACTGACTGTGACTTCGAGAGTGTCAATGAGTGGATCATTAGTGATGACAATCTTCCAGGGTACCATATTTTGAGCAACAATGAGATTTATTGCATTAACTTCCTATTCCAGCTTTCCACAGTTTGTCAAGCAAAATATTGCGATAAACAATGTCGAATGCTTTTTTCAAATCCAAGAAAAAACCTGCTACTTGCTGACCTTTGTTTTAACCTTACATTATATTGGACATAACATTCAAAAGGGGACTGTTACGTTTTCACCCCCTCTTGCTGTTGAGTGCTGAAACCTAGCGGTGGCTAGGGTGCCCACAGCAAACTTGGTCACCAGACATCACACCACTCTATGTCACTAGCTGCTCTCTCGAGCACAGTACGTAGTGTCTTAAACCAGTCTACACTTATACCTGACCCAAGGCGGTCATGTCCAGATGGACTCTCTCAATTCTTGTTCGAATGAACATTATTTTAAGTTTTATTTAGCTTATGTTTGCTATCTTTAAAGTTAAGTTATAAGTTACAAGTATTATGTTACAAAATTATTTTAAACTATCAAGATGGCATACAGTTAAACAATCCTTCAGTAGTCAACAAGGTGTTGTCTTCATTCATAACCTATGAACACATACAGTCCACCTTCGCTCTGAAATCTACCACAACGCTGTTGACCAACGGCGTCCCGTTGATGTCGCAACAGGCACCTTCAGTACATTTTCCTTTACGAAAATCATACTGATTTTTCTGAAAAATGTTGTTTTTTCAAGAAAATTTATTAACCTAATTTTTATAATTTTTTCTAGAATTTTTGAGGCCACAAGTAATAATGATATAGGTTGGTAATTATTAATATTTTGTCTATCACTATTCTTAAATATAGGTACAATAACAGATTTTTTAAATATAGAGGGAAATTTACCTTTGCTCATATTCAAATTAAACAAATGAGTCTAAAACTAACTTCTGTATGTTAGTGATACTGTTATTAATGCCTATTCCATCTATTTCTGTTGATTTATTATTTTTCATGCTTTTTATAATGCTAATTATTTCCTCATTTCTTGTATGTTTTATATAAAGTGACTTGTTTGGTTCTTCAGAGAAAAAATACTTTTTAAATTTATTATCAGAATGCATATCACGTGTTCCTGCTTCTTCTTTTAATCTCTGCTACAGTTGAAAAGTAATTATTAGATTTTTCCACAATTAAGCATTTATCTCTTGTAACCTCATCATCAATAGGTTTGAAAGATTTTATTTCACTATTTTTATAATTGAGTATTGCTAATGAATTATGCACATCCAATGTTCAACATTATTTTGGGATCGTGAAATATAATCACTGAAATACTTATCTTTAGCGATTTCTAAATAATATTTTTATGTATTTTACATAATACTTTTTGATATTTATATTATTATGATGCAGTTTTGCCTTTTTATACAATACAATCCTTTTTTCAATTCTATGTACTAGATTATTATTCATGGTTTTAAGGGATTATATTTAGTTTGACATGTATACCCTGTGTATGTGTTTTTTACCGAAATTAAACACTCAGAAGACATTAAAAAATAAGTTAAATGCATTGTCGACATCTTTTGATTCAAAAACATTACTCCAATTTACAAAATAAATGTTTTCTTTTAGATTATTAATATTCATGTAAACTTTAGTAACATTATCCTTAATTTTATTATTCATTAGACAAAAATTATGAAGCATTATTCTAATCAATGAATGATCTGTAATGTCTATATTAAGAATTTCCAAATCGTAAGTTTCACAACTTAATGGCTTCCTTATTCTGATAGCAGTATGGTCTATACACATATCAGATATAAGCCTTGCAGGATTGTTTGTTATAAAACTAAAACCATGATCTTGCAAAAGAAGTAAATATCTATCAGTTATTGTATCATCAATTGCTATTTATTTTTCTATCAGTGGCTTATATTACATTTTCATTTTTAATCACTTGCAAATAATTCTCTAATTCCTGTAAATAGATATCATTTGATAGCGAATTAAAATAGTAGAAAGCAATTACACTAAAGTTAAAATTATTTTGCTCAATTTCAATTCATACACCATCTGTAGATTTAAAATTTATTTTAAAGTACAATATAGGCCTATTCCTTTTTTAATGTACACAATAACCCCTCCTGCTCTACAAATAAAATTATTACAGTTATAATTATCTATTTGATATTTAAATAATTTTTCTTCAAAAATCAATATTTCAGTCAGTACTATTATTTCAGGCATTTTTCATAGTAATATCAGCTCTTGTAGAAACAATGAAAAGTTCTCACACATACTTCTAATATTTGGTAAAACTAAACATAAATCTTTTTCTATCATTTCACATGATTATAAATTATTATAAATACAAAAAACAAATAACATTTTAGGCCAATCACACTAAATTATCTAAATAAAAGAGATATTTAAGTAGAATGACTGACAGACTGACATTCTCCTTTCCTTATTAATATGTTTCCATAATGTATCCATAACTATTTAAACTCTTTTTCTTTTTTCATCTTCTTATATGCTGCAAGAAATTTTTGTGTTTCCATGGATAGTCTTTTGTTGATGCAGATCCCTCCCTCTATGATGCGTCTCCCTCTACATACCTGTAGAGGGAGACGCATATGTTGCTTTGAGAAATCTTGTTTTATTCTTCTCTTTCTCAGAAGCTCATCTTTGTCTATTTTTCTTGTCAATTTAGCTAATATTATGGGCGGTGTATTTTCTCTTCCTGGAAGTCAGTGACAGTAATCAATATGCTGATCAGAAATCAGATGATTCAATGCCTGTCCTACTTTTTTAACAACATCGACAATGTAGGTTCCACAGGGTAATTATGTATTTTGATGCAATTTTCCTTAAAAATTTGTTGCAAATCTGAAACATTCTGCCTCAATTCTGTTTTCAAAGTGTGTATTTTAGAATATTGGGCTTCTATTTTTTCAGACATATACTAATTGTTTCTCTTGTTGGTTGATTTTCCTTAATATATCTTCATTGTCTGTGTGGAAATATTCAATGGAGTTGCCTAATTGTTGTTCAATTTTTTTTATTATCCTCTCTCATATCTTTTAGCAAACTCACAACATCTTTTAGCAATAAATCTTATTTTTCTGGTGACAACTTATATTCTTTCTCCTTCATACATTCTTAACAATTCCGCTTTTTCTTATTTTTTTCAGGAACTTTTATTTCTTCTAACACATGTGCTGTGAAAGTTGTTACAAATACATCATGATATGTCCAATCCATTTCCTCATCTTTAAGCTTTGTTACATATTTTACACAACATTTTAGAATGAATTTGACTATAATTAGAAATTACTTTTAAAACAAGCAAATTTAATAAATGTAAGGTAAATACCTTTATCATATCAGACAAGGCTGATAGAACACAATCCATTATACTTTAATAATCCATTAGCATTACACTTCTTAGTGATTTCATATTTCAATCACCCTTTCGGAGTTGTTCTTTTTTTCTTATTGTTGAATGATTACTACTTCTTCAGTCAATTTGTAACACTTATCTACATCAAAATTAATAAAACTTTTTTATAATTTAGAAAGCATATATGCAAGTTTTCTCACAGTGATATCTGAATGAAACCTTTCTATGCTAAGAGATGAGATACCTAAAAAGATAATACAAAAAAAAACAATATATTACAACTGCTGTAAGGTTACTGCTACACTATTATTGAATTCTGAAATATAAAATAATTTATACGTCAATAAGACAAACGTCATGTCCATAAGATGTTTATGACTATTATCTTACAAACATGATGTTACAGTCTTATTGACGTACAAATTATTTTTTATTTCTTGATGACCGACTACTATGAACATAACAATTTTAATTTAAATATAATTATATATATGACATGAATTTTGAATTAACATCTTGTAAGAAAACCCTGATATGGAGTAGCAACTCCGAAAGTACTTGGAAATATATTTAAAAATTGTTGGTAAGTGGAACTATAATTTATACAACTGTATTAATGCCAACGGTGCCAAATGCTTAGAAAATTAAATCTGAAATATATTCAAAACTTTTAAACATTTTCATTTAAATTTGTTTCAATTTGTCAGGGATTTACAATTTAAGAAAACTAATCTGTTTCAATTTGCAAGTTTTTGTATTATAAGTCATGATGAACCTTTTTACAGCAAAACATATGGAAATTTTAGTTTTATATGGTGCAAATCTGGAAGGCAGTTTAGTTACTATCTCCCTTTTGCAGATGAGAACTGTCAGACTGGCATGTCCTTTTTTTCAGGACTTCAGTTTGAGGTACTGATCAAGATGTTAAAGGATATAAATAGAAAAAACTCCTGAGGTGTTTATATCATTTTATAATACACATTTAATAAAAATGCTTATTACTCATTGGGTAATATGAATTGATTCTTGAAGTACAGGTGGGTTTTGAACGTTTGACTATGTGATTAACACCAGAGAAACATTAGTAATAGACAAATAGTATGACTAGTATAGTAATATTTTTGTAAATTTAAATTGTGTGAATTTATTTCAGTAGTTTTAAGAGAATCATGGCTTTACTAATGACCACATGTCTGTCAGCTAGTTTACATCTGTTAAAAGGCAACACTGTTGTTGCCTTTTTACAGCAACTGTTGCTGTAAAAAGCAAAGATGTTAATAATGGAGAATATTAAATATTTCTGTCTGATAACTGTACACACAAAGGTGACCTTTATTAGATCAGATAAATTGCTTGCTGCTCAAATTTTTTATAACTGATTTAGAATTTGTAATGTTTTGCAGAATCTAATCGAGGGATTAAAAGAGTCCATTGGAACTGTTGGAAAGATCCCATACATTAAGATTAAAAACATTGCTTCTCGGTAAGTGATTGTTTTAATTGTGTTTTTACTTTATTAATCTCTTTTCTTTCACTTCTTGTACTGTACACTTCTTCAATATATAGACTCATAGAAATTTTTTATTTTAGCACATTATGAACTGTATTAATGAATACATTTTAAAGAAGATATCCAGTAGCAAAACCCTGTCAAGTTCCACTCTCTTACCTAGAAAATCCAGGAAAAATGGATAAATAATGAAATCTTTTGTCCTTTAAATTTTTCTTCATCGACAATTCTCCTCATCAAATAAAAGTAAAAAACATAAATGAAATAGTAAACTGCACATGGTACTGGTTGTATTATGATTTTTACTTTAATAAAAAAGAAGGAAGCATAATTGAAAAAGTAAACTAATCCAGAAATAAAAATTTTGTGATAATTTAATGTCAAATTTAGAAAGCTCTGTTAAATCAATTGTCTTAAATAAACTTAAAAAACAGTTACCACAGTTCCTAACCGCACAAATTGCAGATCATATATATATATATATATATGCATGCAGAGATTATTAGCTGAGCTGAGAGAACCTGAGTAAAACAGCAATAAGATTATCACAATTGCACTATAGACAAAAAAAAGTTTTTTAATGTTCCTGTAAGTGTGATACCATTTCTTGAATTGCTTTTTTGCGTGCATTACAGATCTGTAAATACAGTTTTTCTATCATCCTTAGTTTTTAATAAATTACTCTTCAAAAAAAATTAAGGGAAAATTTAGTTAAAATCTGTAAAATTTTTAATTTTGCATGGCCATACCTCTGTTAGAATGATTTTGCTGATGCTTTTCTTTTATAAATAGCCTCAGGCACATCCCGAATTAATGTCCAGTAGTAATCGGCAGGCATGTTAGTATTCCATTTCCCTTTATAGTGGCTTTCCATCAGTGAAATGTCTTTGTGGAAACATTCACCATGTTTGTCACTTATGTCTCTGAGGTTGTCTGGGAAAAATCCAGATGTAAATGGAGGAAAATTTATTTTCAGACATATTACATCCCACAGCTCTGTATGAAGTAAGAAGTTGATTAACAATATCGTAGTAATCATCAAATTTTTGATTGCCGAGAAACGTATTGCAAGCGTCTTTGAATGATGCTCTTTAAATGATGCCTAAGCTGCACTTCCTAATTATTTGACATTGAGTTAAATACATCATCACTGACCAACTCTCTTATTTAAGGACCAACAAATATTCCTTCTTTAATTTTTCCTTCACTTACATTCAGAAATTTCTGCCTAATGTACAAAAATCATGGACTATCCTTTTTCATTGCTTTTATAAAATTTTTCATTAGTCTTAACTTGACATGGAAAGGGGGTAAAATACTCTTTTTTTGGGTTCAACATTGCATACATTATTCATTGGGCTCATGAATAATATTTTTACCTTCTGGAGTTAAGTTGTCTTGTTTCTTCCACTTTTTGCTAACATAATGTTTATCCCTAGCTTGGCTGTCCCATTCGCAAAGAAAACACATGTACTTAATATAGCATAACTGCATGCCTAACGAAATAGCTATAACTTTCAAATCACCGCATATGTTCCAGCCATATGTTTTACAATTTATTTTTTCAAGAATGACTTTCATCATATTGTATGGTTCTTTGAAATTAATACCATAAGCGATTGGTATCGAAGGATATTTGATATCATTGTGCAGTAGAATCACTTTTAAACTATACTTGGACGAATCTATGAAAAGGCGCCAGTCCTCAGGCTTATGAACTTGTCCTAAGTGCAACATAAGTTCATCAATATTTGTGCAATAAACCAAATTATTTTCATCAATAAAGTACTGAGAAAGTCCTTTTTTGTTGGCTTTGAAAGCACAAATTTTTTGTATTTTTTTGAAGAAATTCCAACCTTGCAGTATTGACCCTAACAGTTCAGCTTGATTTTTGGATAACTTTAAATCCCTAACCAAGTCATTTAATTCACCTTGTGGTATAAGATGTGGCTTATTGGAAGATAATTCAAAATCAAAATCATTATTGTCTTTTTCATTATTGCCTGATTCTTCATCACTGCTTTCGAAACATACATTCACAGGTGACTCAGGAACTGGAATAATTTCACTGTGAGGTTCAAGCCTGATTGCAGATGGTAATGAAGGATATTTTACAGTATGTTTAGATTTTTTAGAAATTCCAGACACACTTGTTAAACAAAAGTAACAATCGGTTACATGATCCTTTAGTTCATGCCAAACCATAGGTACACCAAATGGCAAAGCCTTCCGTGTACATTTCAGCCATCTTCTTAAATATACAGAACAATTAGTGCATACTATATGAGGAGCCCACATCACATCCTGATCTCCAATTTTACAATGAAAGTAAAAATGATATGCTTTTTTAATTAAAGGTGTAATGTTTTTTCTATTTGATTTTACAGTAAACTCACCACATACATAAAAGAGGCATCCACATCATTTACACAATTTCTAGGCATTATGACATTGCACTCTTAACAAACTTAAGACAGCAATAATACCTAAATCCAGTGCTTAATACCAACAACACAGTTGTGTTTTCAGCTACATATTTGACCTGCACAGGCATGATTAATCTTGTCTATGAAGATTCACTCTTCAGTATTAGATAAGATATTATGTCATAATATGTGACTAAAAATGCTGAATAGCGCAAGTGAAACGAGCCTTCAATCAGAAATATAATTTGTTAACATCAAAAATTAATTTAAATGTCAGGAAAAAATGTTTGAAAGTATATGTTTGGAGTGTCGCTTTATGTGGAAGTGAAGCTTGGACAATCGGAGTATCTGAGAAGAAAAGATTAGAAGCTTTTGAAATGTGGTGCTACAGGAGAATGTTAAAAATCAGATGGGTGGATAAAGTGACAAATGAAGAGGTATTGCGGTAAATAGATGAAGAAAGAAGCATTTGGAAAAATATAGTTAAAAGAAGAGACAGACTTATAGGCCACATACTAAGGCATCCTGGAATAGTCGCTTTAATATTAGAAGGACAGGTAGAAGGAAAAAATTGTGTAGGCAGGCCACGTTTAGAATATGTAAAACAAATTGTTAGGGATGTAGGATGTAGAGGGTATACTGAAATGAAACGACTAGCACTAGATAGGGAATTTTGGAGAGCTGCATCAAACCAGTCAAATGACTGAAGACAAAAAAAAAAATGTGACTGATATGATTTAAGTCTTTATCTAGTAATGTTTATTTATAGCTTAAAAATTATGTTAACAAAGTAAGACAATAAAAAATGAGCTAACTAAACACAATATAGGAGCTTAAAATGCTAACTATACATTGAAAAATGAAAAAATCTTTTAATTAAAATTTAACATTTTTTCAAATATGGTGGGTGATAGAAAGATTCTGAGTTCATATTCATTTTCAGCATCAAAAAACAGGTTAAAATCATGTATCACATGTTAGGAAACAAAAATTATGTTTATCAGTGTTATTGGCAGATTTAATTTTTTACTACAGAGTAACTACATCTGATTTAGACCTTACCACTGGAAAACAATGCAACTCTATCAGGAATAACGATGGTGAGAAGATCACCATCTACATAAATGGCATGATATTATTATAAATAATGGTTGGTAATAAAACTGTATATAAGAAGTAAATAGTTAATAGCTTGAGATGTCATACTTTTTAAGATAACTATTTCATTATTTTAATTTAAACTAACTGATAAACATTTAACATAATTGAAATGCAATTAAAATTTCTTTGATAATATGTAGACAAATAAAAAAAATACACAGTATTTTTGAAAGGCAAAATGGAGTGACTTTCTCATTGTGACTTCATTTTATGATATTTTACATTAAGAATTTTTATACTTTGATTTAAGCTGTCTTGAAGATAAGTTTCAGGAGGATTTGTAAGATCAAGTACATTTTTTGTGATTTTATAGAAGAAAACCATTCAGTTAAATGAATAATAAAATTATTAAATATAATATTAAAATATCAGTAAATTTTTTAAAGTAACATTATCATAATGAAATAATTTTTTTTTAAACTTTTATTTGTATTTAATTTTTTATTACAATAGATTTGATTACATTGACACATGTTATCTGGTGATAGAAAGACTTAAAGGTACTAAATCAGGAGAATGGAAGCTCCTAGGTGAAATGATTGAAACAATTTTAAAAAGTTACTTAAAACTACTTTTAGAAGTCTTACAAAATTTCCACAATAACATGAATATTTTTCTCGACTGCATACTTAGAAAAGATCATAAGAAGTACAAAATTGTTGACAGTATCATATGCTTTCTGAATTTCATTACAGAAGAGGTATGTTGTTATATTTTAATAGTGAATAATTTACAAAGCTTTGTTTTATTAAAATTCATTAGTATGTTATAGTGAACATGATTTTATTGTATGTCTATTTAAAAATGACTATGTAAACAAATTTATGAATGTTTGGAAAGTTAATAGTTTTGCTGTTATCCTTCTTTGCTTTAGTTTACATAAAAGAACTTCTAAATCTGGGATACAAGTTCTACTCATTAATAAAAAAATAAACTAAAAAAAAAATTATAAAGAAAATAAAGATCTATTTCAATTTAATTATGTAAAGAAAGGTTAACTTATAATGCCCCTGTCCTTTGATTTTCTGTTATTACCTATAGAATAACCTGGTTTCTGTTTCAGGCCAGGACTGGCTTACATAATTGCCATTTTTTTTTTAAAACCAAAGAAAATTAAATTATTGAAGGCCTGATTATTTAGCTCCTCCCAGTTCTAATTCATTCATTGTTGTCTTGTATAATAATACTAGCTCCTCATCGCAGCTTCGTCTGCACTATATGGTCACTTGCGTTTCCCCATTGTGGTCAATTCTTTTATTTTATGTCCTTTAGTCATGTAACCAGATATAGGTGCAGCCAGTCCACATACAGTTATGTTGGCAATGGCTGTGTTGGTTGAGCTACAGCACTGTATACCTTCGCACCCCTTAAAAGATATCAGAATTAAAAAATCCTAAAATGGTTTTTAAATATTTATTTGAAGAGTATTTGCAAGCCCAAATCTACTCATATCTCAATATCTAGTTTACTATACTCAATATCTAGTTTACTATAGTCGGGATTGAGAAAATATAAAATCATTGTTCAAAATTTTTGTTACCTTTCTTTATCCCCTTTCATGGTAGAATTTAAAAAATCTAGAAATTGTTTATTGATAAGAAGATTACACTTAACAAAAATCAGGTTGATTTGTTCATTTGTTACCGAGAAATTAAAAAAATAACAGGATTTAAAAAAAATCAAAAATCCATTTTAACACTTTTAATCTCTGAATTTCAAATCAATTTTTAGATATTCATATTAAGATTACCCACACCAAAAGTTAAGTTGATACCTATGTCTGTTACCAAAAAAATGAAAGAAAAGAAAATTCATTGTTACTCCATTTTAATCCATTAAACTCTGAATTTCGAAGTGAATTTTCTTAGTATGCACTTACACCATAAGGAGAAAGTCTATACAAATTTTCATAAGTTTATCTTCAGTAGTTTTTGCTGGGAGTTGATTACTCATGACATGTTATTATATATATATATGTATATATAACACCCCTGTCTTGGCTTCACCCGAGATTAAAATGTAGCCAACCCATTTTCTAACAGTACTAAATTGAAAGAACTTTCGGGTATATGATATTTTTTACAGCGTTTTGATTTTCTGGTTGCAGAATGTATTAACTTTCCAAATTACCAGTTCTGGAAAGTCCAGAGCTGGAAAACTTGCAAGATTAAGAGAATGCAAAAATTCTGGAGGATAGTGGACTAAGAAGATGCAGTCCACTATCCTCCAGAATTTTTCAGTATTGATTACAGAATCTACAGATTGATATTCCTTGCTTTGCCCTTCAACGTTTTCTAAAATCATATTATTAATTTCAAATTCAGAGAAATATTTTGAGGATTTATGATAAATCTTTCACAAACCACTCGTACAGTTTTTGTAAAAGCTTACTAATTTCTAGATAAACATTGGAAATGAGATCATCTATTGCATACACAAACAGTACCAATGTTTTCATCGACAGAAATGCAACTATCATTGTGAGGAAAAGTTCCATTTCCATTGTTTAGTAGTTGTAAGGAAAATTTAGCATCACCATCCCCAAAATGAACTCTCATATTAGTGTTCTTAACTTAATAATGAGGGAAAATTTCTATAAGGGTGATGATTTAAGGCATGACTGAACATCAACCCTAGTTCCTCTCGTGATGATAGGCAATGTTTGCTGAAAGTCTTCAGCAAACATGAACGTTATACCACCCATTAATCTACCGCATGGTCTAATACCTCGAAGGGTTTGATGAATGGCTTCAATATAAGCTCATTGTGCATTCATCCCACACTATAAGTTTAGCATCTTGCAAAATTTATCCAAGCGGACCATTTTTACAAATAAAACAAACAAATTCTTACCCAGTTGCAGCATTTAACTATAACTTAAAAATGGAATGTGCAGTTCTCTCACCATTTATAAGTGTAGCAGCTATTCCTGATGATGCTACACCAATTGTAATGTTTTTAGTTGAGCGAACTTGATCAAGAAGCAGATCGATTAAGAGAGTTTTCCCAGTGCCTCTAGGAGCAGCTAAGAAAAAATCTTTGGGTTGTTGCTAGCAGCACTGTCATTAAAATCATCATATGCCTGACGTTGATCTGGTACTAATTTAGAAAGATTAATACTTACAAATCCTTTCTGTTCATCAATGTTGAAGGAAAGTCTTAACATGGTGTCATAAGCATCAATAGCTTCTTGATTATCAAGTGTTAGTGTTGGTAAACCGAAATCATATAAGTATTTCTCACTTGAGAAATGAGACCTCTATTCAATATTTCATCTGAAATTGTAATCTGAACGTTATTGGTTTCACATTGGATGATTTTATATAAAATATCTTTACAAAAATGTCTTTAGAACTCTTCCCACAGTACATTTAGTTGGGCAGGATGTTAAAAGACTAATATTTTTCTCAATTTAGTCAAAGACTGACAGATAGAAGCATCAGCAAATGTGTCTTTCCAGTGATTATCATTTTCCAATGAACCAAGTGCAACGCAAGCAGCTTTATATGTTTAGTATAGAACACCATCAACAGTTTTCAAGTAATCAAAAGATGCAGGTCTTTTAACATTATGCAATAATATACGCAGACGAAAGCATTCACGTTGGTTTGGATGAATTATATATACTCTACCCAGAGCAGCATCCTTTTTGATTTCAGGAAATCATTCAATGTCAGTTCCGCGCTTTCTTCTGCTAAACTTGTTATTATTATAGATCTAGGAACTTAAGGATATAACAGTGTCTTAGCGAAGTCATCAGACTGACAAAGCTCAAAAACAGCAATAAGAGTGATCTTCTGTGAACTTTCAAGGACTCTGAGATTTTGTTCAGTGAAATAAATACGTTGATAGTTTTCTAAGTGAGCCGCTAAGTGAACAATAGTGGTAGTGCGATAACGTAGATGTATTGGAAAATCAAAAAATCGCCAATCGGCCTCAAATGTACATATATATATATATATTTGCCATTAATGCACTGAATCAATTTATCTCTTTGAAAAAGTTGCTTGATCTGGACCTTCGGTAATATATTTGCCGCTTACACAGAGTTACAAAATTCAACATTTATGTGGGCATTAAAGCAATGTGACAATAGTGGACTGTGTGGGACGATCCATTTATTATCAATATCAATTATCATACTTTGCACGTTTAAAGTTGTTGTATGACCTCCGTCCTCTGGACTTCTCCTGCGATAAGTCGGGTACCGTTATCTGCAGTTTGAGTGTTGCAAATGTACATTCAAGGATACCTTTTAGAATATTTTTCATTAGCACGTTTGGTGATGACCTATTTATAACACCACACGGTTCGTGTGACACATTTGTTTACAAACTGTCTTATAATAATGGGTCAACATTTTTGTCAGGGAGTTCAGCAGATATGATAAGATCAATTTCGTCAGGTTTTAGTTACTGACCATACCAATATCTGATAATGAGGTAAGCCTCGTTTTTGCCACTCAACACTTAGCGCATAGCAGTTGACCGAACCAAATATTTCTTTTTTGTTAATAAGGTCTGGGAGTTTTTTCATTTTCAAATGGAAAACCCTGGATATATATCGTGTTTATCAGTAGATTTTTAACCAGTGAATAGTTCGTTTTTTTATTTCTGGCCATTCAGGATTGCATGTAAAAGTTATAAATAAATCTGGACGCCCTTTTTTACGCACGTATGTCATAGCTTCTTGAGAATTCTCATGCACTTACTGTGGTGAACCAGTGAAAGGTAAGTGAAGTATGACATTTTGATCCATGTTGTTAGCATTAACAATGGTGTCTTGTTACACAGTATCTCAAAGATGAATGTAATCATCAGCACGAATTTTTTTTTTTTTATTACGAATAAAGGCTAATAATTCAGTGACATTTTGGCCATCATGTCAACATCATATTGATTAAATAAGTTTCTGTAATAATGTAAAAAATTATCAATTTTATCTCGAACTATAAGTCGATAAGCATAAATTAAATGCAGGATGCTGTTTTATTTTTTTCATTATTATTTAGCGGAATACTTAGATAATAAACATCTTCACCCTTCAAAAACATAAGGGGATATAGTAAAGGATCATAGAGCGATGAAGCTCAGGCATACGTTACATTTGACCGTCATGACAACTTAAGATTATATCTCTAGGTCCTTTATCTTCATCAACCAGTTAAACAGCAACCTCATTAGTACTTGGAGCATTGTAGCAATCCCTTTGCTGATTAACAGGTTCACGATCAGCATGAATTATTAATTTAAAATCTTCTGCGTTACCCAAAAGTGTCTTGTCAATATTGCATTTAAACTCTCTAAATAAATTATTATGTTCCAGCAAAACTTGCTGGAGTGCTGTTATTGGTTCCTTCTTCAAATTTGGAACAATATTATTACAAAGAGAAGTTTGATCAGCATCATAAAGGAAGTAAATTTGTAAAAATTGGTGATCGACAGTAGGTGCTGGCAATAAACTTCCTATGCGATGGTAAACTTGACTTTGAATTTTAATTGTAGGCATAAATGTTCCCTTCTTCAATTTGTTTAGCACCGAAAGAAGTCATCTGAAATAAAGTGTTGTATTTTCTAACATTATCGAGAAAATGTTTGACAAAGGATGAGGGGCAAAAATCATTCTCTTTAAAAATGATGTTGCATGGGTTTGTGCTCATGTCGTACGTGCTCACATTTTTATTTTAGCTGCTATTGGCGCAGAGCGGACCAATGGTGGTACACCGGGCAGCTCCACTTAGCTGGAGAGGGAGCTATACATACTCTCTATTCTAAAATAAGAGCTAAAATAAAGCAAAGCTTTATTTTACGCTCTCTCTCGCTAGAAGAAGTCCAGTGTCCGTTAATTTACAGATTATTTAATTTAATTTCTGAGCGTAGATTATTTTTATATAGATTTTATATTTGTATTTTTATTTACATATTATTTATTAATTTTATTTATTTAGTTATATAAATTCCAATAATTAAATATTTATCGCATATGACAGGACCAATTTATAGTATTACCTGAGAAATCGACTACAACTGCATTAACCTAACTACTATATGTACTGAAGAAACGATTTAAAATTGTCTGATATTCTATAATTAACAATTATCGGCAGCTTACGCTCTCCTAATTAAATTAAACTGAATTTTGTGCTACATATCCGCCACCTCCGCTAGGTGGCGGAGAGACAATAGGTGGCGCCACCTAGCGGAGAGACAATATACTAGGTAAAAAGTTGTTGCCTGAGCCCGCCGCCTAGTGGAGAGTCAACATACTACGTACGGAGGCAGTAAAGCATTGTCTTTTTATTGTTATTTTTAATGTTTTTTCGAGATTAAATATATCTGCAAACCTTCTAGTTATGCCAAGAAACGTGGGAAAAAATTTGGTTGCAATTGATCAGGTAGTTTTCTTGTTTATTCCACACAAAATTAACCCCTTCCTCTTTATGTAATAGCATAGATTTACCTTAACTCAAGACAAAAGTTAAATAAATTTTAGGCAAAAATAACCTTTTTTGATAATATATACTATCTATTACTATTCTTATAACTGTAACATTGTTTTTGATTTCATTTTTATTAATTTGAATGACTTCATTTTTCCTATTTTTGAATTAAATTTTCTAACTTCTGACTTTTTTTTCCCTTCTCCGCCAGACTGGTTATCCAATTAAGTTTACTCGGTCTGGGAGAGTGTCCTTATACTCTAAGAGGGCCTTCCCGCCCACCGGCTATAATTCCGGCACGGCAGGTCGCCCCCCCCCGGTCGGATCTTTTGTTACTTTAATTATTTGCCTGCCTCAAATCCCCAGGTACGAAGCCAGGTCCAGTAAAGCTGTCCCCAGCCCCACCCCAGGGACCGGGTCTCGGTCTTTTTTATGCCTGCCTCAAACCTCGCAGCCAGGGAGCCCGCCCCTGCTATTCTGTTACGGACCCCAACCAAGGCCGGGTCTCGGTCTTAACTTTATTATTCACCATAATTCCGATGTCTTATGCCGTTGAAGTGACAAATTGCTAGTATCCTCTTCTTCTACCTTTCTCTTCTTTCTCCTTCATGACAGTGTAGGTGAATTTTTCAAATTTCCTCCAATTTTCATCAGAAAATAGGAGGAATCGCGCAAGTTGCTCCGGCTCCATGTCCGATATTCCAGCTCGTAAACTCACATCATACCAGTTAACACATCTGAAAATGGTGTGTTCAGGCGTATCCTCGGATTCACAATACATGCATTTGGGGCTGTTTCTCAAGCCAAATCGGAAGAAATACGCCTGGAAATTTTCGTGGCCCGAGAACAATTGTGTGATATAGTATCCGGTTTCTCCGTGATTCCGATTCACCCATTCTCTTAAACTTGGAAAAAGGCGTTTGGTCCACAGGGCGCCCTGATGTTGGTTCCATCTTTCCTGCCATTTATCCATTATCTGGTCCTTTGCTTGCAATTTCTCCATACCTTGGCAACGCAACCATCTTTCTAGCACCCTAAGTTCAATGGGTGGATCAGAGGCAAGAACACATGCCGCTTTGTACGATATGGTACGGTATCCTCTTGTTACTCCGATCAAGGCACGTCTATGATGAATTCCCCGAAGTCGCCTGACATTTCTAGCAATATGTATAGCCTTATACCATATCGGTGCTGCATACAATAATATAGACGTGCAAGCAGAAGCTATGACTCTTCTTCTGGAGGCTCTAGGAGCAGTCTTGCCAGATAATATTCCAGATAAAGCCTTTAACGACTTTTCTGCCGCACCACATCTGTCAGCTATATGTGGACTGAAGCTCAGGGATTTATCAAGGATGACTCCAAGGTACTTTGTTTGTGCAACTCGACATATAGGATAATTGCCCACTTTCAAGTCTAAGTTTCTGATGTGCCTTTTGCCTGTTAGAGAAATGTATTCACATTTGTCTACAGCTAGTTTCAGGCTTTGTTCGCCCAACCAGGCGTGAATCAACTCCAGGACTCTATTGCCCTAGTCTCAATTTCGATCTCAGTTTTTGCAGCAATTAGTATAGCCGTCCATCCATGATTTCAACTCCATCTGGTAAATTCAGTCTCAAAACATCGTCAAACGCTATTAACCACAGCAAGGGGCCCAGGACAGACCCCTGCGGTACACCACCAAAAATTTGATGTCTCAAGCTTCCCTCCAAGGTGTTAACAGTGCACCATATGTTGTTCAGATAATCGCTAACTTGTCTCTGTTAACCAATTACTAATGCCTCTTCTAGCCAGGGCATTCCTTATAGTATCCCATTTGACAGTACCAAAGGCATTTTGGATATCGAGCGTAATTAATAGTGGTATTCTTTGCGTTCTCCATGTTCCGCTACGTGTAGAGTGGGCCCATTTATATATCTTGTCCAAAGCCTGTAAAGTAGATCTGCCCTTTCTAAAACCGTACTGATTCCTGTGTAATCCATCATTACCTTCGAGCTCTTCCATAATTGAATTTGTTATCAATCTTTCTGCCACGTTTCCGATATTATTTATAAGGCTAAGTGGCCTGTATGTAAGAGTCTGTGCGTCGACTGCCTTTTTTGGTAAGACAACTACCTTGGATTCCTTCCATATGTCAGGAAAAAGTTTATTTTGTACTCCATAGTTCACAATATCTGTGATTTCCCAGGGAACTCTATTCATGAGTCCTTTAAGGATTGCAGCTGGTATGTTATCTGGACCAGGGCTTTTCTTGTCTTTTAATCTTCCAATAGCTGCGGCAACTTTGGTCTGAGTGAATTTTCTTCCATTACACCAATCAAATCAGCTATTCCAGGGTCATCAACCGGAAATAAGACATTTAATTGTGCCCTAGCATTCTCCATAGTTAGGGTAGGCAACCGTCGCCCCAGTTTCCCTGTGACCAGCCTATATGCCTGTCCCCACGGATCGTTATCGAGTTCTGTGCGTAATTCTCTCCATTTGTCTCTTTTCGCTTGCTTAATTAAATAATTGAGGGTACGCCTTGCTTCGGCAAATGCCACTGATGCCATTTCATGCGCCGGGCCTCCGTTCCTGAATTTCCTATGCTTCTTTCTATGACAGAGTTGAAGCTTCCTCCTCTGCTCGGCAATCCTAGCGTTCCATCAGTAGACTGGGCGACGTGTATTGGACAACGGTATTCTTGCCATTTCAGCAATTATAATATCTTGTAGAACTGACGGTGTGACTACCCTACCGTCAGACAGTTTGTTGGAGTCAAGACAACTTCTGACTTGATGTTTAACTTCTTCACCTTATTCAGGCAATGATCGACAGTCTTACAGAAAAGGATTAGATTATTATTCAGGTTGGTAATTTCTTGATTATTTTTAAAATGTTTGCTTTCGTATCATTCCATTTTCTCAATGCTCTTTAATGCCACTGTTACTTTCTCCATCACAAAAAAAAAGAAAAAAGAATAACGGTAATTTGATAGCTGTAATTAAGAAAAGAGAAAAAAGTATAATAATATATTAAAAATTGTCAGAAAGATACAATTATGAACGTGAAACATGCAGCAGCCAAGGTTTCTTTACCGCACAGCTGCTAGTTCAAGGTTGAAGGAATGAGGTATCAAGTGTAAGTGCTCAGGCAGTTCCAGAAATCTGTCATCCTGAATTTAGTAAAACTAACATTTTTCAGTATTTGTTGTTTTTAATGTCCATTAATTACCTTCGAACACCTTCTTTACCTTACTTTAATTACCTTCTTTGTGTTTTTACTTCACATTTATCTCTGTTCTATCAAAATTAAACTTAATACAGAGGGAATCTGCATAAGTTGCAGGCCTCTCCATAAAGTAAGATTACCTAAATGTTTTTCTGTTAGGTTTTTCAATAGTGACAAATTTATAAAATTGTTCACAAACACTTTTACAAAATAAATGAAAAACAATAAATAAATAAACAACATAAGAATAAAATTGTAAATTTGTCTAATAGTACTTCATTGTTTGTAAACCTGAGTTCAGTAAAAAATCTCAGCATAAATTCCTGAGTTCAGAAAACATTTTTTTTTTGGCATATTTGCTGACAACTCTATGTTGTGAAAAAATCTACCATATTAAAGAATATAAAATGAAAGAAAGTTATGTAATGAAACAACAGTAATATTATTAAGACTTAAGAAATATCAATGACATGGTTAAACAGGTTAAACATCTGTTCACAGACTTCATTATTTTTTCTTTAGAACAATTTTTCACTGAATTTAATATTCACGATGAATTTTACAGAAAACTAAATAAAACAATATTTTGCAGTTTTTTTCTCTTCTGTTACAAAATTCTTATATCTTCACACACAATGGCATAATGAGCAAGCCTAGGACAGTCTCCCTTAATAATTAAGGTTAATTATTAAAGCATTTTAACGAAACAGTCATGAAGTAACAAATTTGAAACTGTTCTCAGTTCTAAATGACGTAAAAATGAAGATACTGGGTTCAGGCTAGCATGTATGTGCCTTGAGAAAAAAGAAACTTTTGTGTGTTCTCTGTGCTGATGCTTGTGATAATGGGTTTATGTCACACTCTTCTTCTTTTAATCTTTTCCTCTAGCATGCATCAACACTACTATTTCTATTGCTAAGTTCTATTCTGAATTTGTGTCTCATTATTCTATTTATCTGTCTGTTCTTGAACCTTCTGCTCCTAAACACTAATACCAGTATAATTTTTCCTATATGTGGCCCACATTTTTATAAAAAAATATGCTCCTTACTTTTTTCATCAAAATCTAGTATTTTTAAAATATGATATGATTCTCCTTAAATCAAGATCTTTAGTCTAAGTAATTTTTATTATTATTACTATTTACAACATACAGAAATTCTTTACTGCAAACACAAATTAAGATGTCCTGTCAGTACATACATGTACATTTAGTAATGTGTATGAGGCATTTATGCATAATCTTTATTGAGTTAATGTTACTATTACAGTTGCTGGAGGAGAAAGAAAGAATGAACGGAAATGATTTAACCGCACGGGTGAAATCTTTTGAAAAAATATATCAGCAAAACTTTAAAAAAGTTGTGAGAGAAATACAAAAATTTAATCGTTGTATGTTTTCCATAATCAGAGAACTTACAGACATAAAGAAATACCATGAAAGAATGTCAGAGAGATCTTCCCAGGTACTGAATTCGTTATTTAACATATCATACTTAAATGCATGTGATGAATTAAGAGTGATTTTTTGAATAAAAATTGAACAGTTATACTTGTTAGTAATGCCAGTACTTGTATGAAATATTTTTTAATGAAAATGCTCAATTTTAGATATTATAATTACTGAATATCAATCAACACTAATAACACAGATGGTGTCATGTATATCCTGACCCCCGTAGTGGAGGACGTCAACTGCCACCCCCTCTGTTCCTAGCCCTTACGGGCTTTGCAGGAAGTCTTCTTTGATAGATTCCAGTCCACCTTGGCCAGGATGCCACCAATGCGAATTCCACAAGTGACACTCCCATCAGTGTACTACTATTTAATGAGCTAAAAACAAAACACTCTTACCAAGTCTTAAGTAATACTGAAAGGACTTAACGAAACAAAGGAACTGAACTACCTACCTGTAGAAGGTAAAAGTGAGTTCAACACAACACAAAACAAAAAAATGTTTCTCAGAACAATAACCCAGTAACATTGAAACAAAACAAAATGAAGGACAAAAACATCATTTATAAAACAAAAACAGAATACAAGAGAAATCCAAGCAAGGCTCTAGATCCCCTCAGCAATCCTTTCCTTTGCCAAGTACACTACAAAACGTGCCTCTATTGTCCATTCGGCCTGGCTCCTCCAGTTTATACGGAGATCCAACGCTAACCCGATCAGATCAAGGTGACATATGGTCTCTGAGTACATTAACTCGTACTTCGAGACTCATAAAATCATGGTAGATGTCATCCAATTGTCCACACTGAGGACACATCGCAGAATCTATGAGGCTGAATTTCTGCAGTCTGTCCCTAAAAGCATCATGGCCGGAAAGAAATTGTGTCACATATTTATTTGGGTGTACCTAAGAGTTGTCCTGCAAAGTAACAACTTTTGGAAAGATATCATGCATATAACGCCCACCCTCTGTCTCATCCTACCTGGCCTGACACAAGGCATTGCCATGTTGTTCAATTTCTTGAACTTTATTCGAAATCAACTCACCGAACTTCTTAGCAACATACCGCTGCTACTTCTCAGAGGCAATAAAGTCTATCAGTTTCACTCCTGCAACCTCCAATGAAATACTATGGTTGTCACCTGATACCGTTAACAATATTAGGCACTGAGCCCTTGATAATATGTCGTGATAACTTTTATATTTTAGCCTATCTGCCCAAAAAGGCGCTGCATATAGCATAATAGCCTCACACACGCCTTTATACAGAATGCTCATGGTCTTAAAATTAAGTCCCCAATCAGGATTGACCACATATCGAATACCAAAGAAGGCATTGCAGGCCTTCTCCGACATGTATTGAAGATACTTCTTAAATTGCAGTTTCTCATCAAGAAACACCCCGAAGTACTTTTGAACGTGAACATATTTTATATGCTGGCCTGCCATCGAAACACGGACTTGCTGACTCACTGCCAAACTACCTTTGAAGAGCATCATCGTGGTCTTTTCTGAGCTAAACATCATCTTATGTTAATGACCCTCGCAGCTCAAACCCTGCAAGCTTGAGTGGCTCAGAGTTCAACCTCCCTCCATGAGCTTCCTTCGGCCAGTAGGAGCCCATCGTCAGCATAAGTCATGATGCAACCTCAGCCACAGGAGAGAATCAAACTCCATCACCCACAATAAAGGACCCACCACTCTGCCCTGAGGACATCCTTAGACAGCATCTTGCCAACCACATTGCTGCCCTCATGGAGAAGCACATTCCAATGACTAAAGTAACTTTGCATAACTTGCAATTCACTTACAGTACATTCTCTTTTTTCTGGAGTTGGTTAATAGCAGAAGGCCACCATAAATTATTAAATGCTTCGGAAATGTCCAGGAAACTCCTCAGCACATATTTCATCTCACTGGTTGTTACCACACTCATCACATGATGTATGGTGTCCTCAGTACCCTTTCGGGACGAAACCCATACTGATTCAACAATCTTTGCGAGGTTAACTTCTCATTTATACGCAGATACAGAACCTTTTCAAAGACCTTACCAATAACCAGAAGCAATGTGAAGGGTCTATACGAAGTAACGGCAGGATCCTTGTCACCACCTTTAAACAACAATTTTACAATCCTCTTCTTTCAACACACAGGGAAGTATCCACCAAACAACAATGTATTAAACAATTGTGTGACAACTCTCACACTCATCCTAACTGAGCAAACAAGAAGCTTCGCTGTTATTCCATCCCCCCTGAAGGAGGGATGGAATAATGGTGGTTTAGGTAGGGGCAAGCCTGAGGCCTTGACCCTATCTAAACTACAGATAGCTACAGATAGGACACTGCATCTCCGGGGAACTGAGCAACCTTTTGCCGCACCTGCAGATGGCATGTGGTCTCTCCAACTTCATTATCAGGCAGTAAATCGTCTAATAATTTGTGTAAAATTTCAGTAGTATCCAAAATGACACCAAACTTGGTTGAGAGAGCAGACAGAAGAAGGTCCTTTCATTGTTTGTGTTTCAAGATCCTATATACCATGCCCCAGGGATCCATGTTCTCCTGCTCATGAATACAGGAATGCCAGGAGTCACTTTTCGCAGTCCAGACTTTATGCAAGTAACGAGATCTCAGATCCCTGTATTCAGCAACAAGGACTGCCCGTCATTCTGGATCAAATTGAATATGATAATACATTGTTTAAATTGGTAGACCTGACATAATGTTTGACTATTTTGATAAATACCATTGGTAGATTCAAGAAGTTTATACTATGATCCTAGTTTATATTTTTAAATTTTAACTATATATTTTAACTTATAACTGTGTGTAATTTTAAGGTTTTTCTGCTGATGATGGAGTAACACTCTGAGAGAGCTACAGATAGGTGAATGTTCTTATCTTTTATTTGAACTATATCTGATGGATTTAAATATTTATTTTTGAAATTATTTATTTGATACAGTGGTATATAAATGTTTGAAAAAATAAGATATCAATTTGCCTCTAAATCAACTAGCCCTGGGGTTAATAAACAGATTGAAAACTAATTGTATTTTCCTAACAGTGTTTCAGATCTGGATAGGTTTTAGTCTGTTAAATCAATTTTTTAATTTTTATAGTAAGTTAAAAAAATAATTTCTTAGGTAAACTGTTCAAAATAACTACCAATAAAACAAGAAGATAGAAAGAATTATTTGATAATGCAGTTTAACTAAGTGACCAGCTAACCTGATTTTGAGAACTACTGAATCACTGTCAAAAATTTGAACTATTATGTGTTAGTGAAGTCAAACCAAATTACAAGAAAGAAGAATCCAAACAAGTTCAAATGATTTATATGAATAAGAGTGAGGGTATTGTAGCTTAAGAAAGATTTTAAATTTGACAATAAAAAGTAACTAACAAAAGACTAAGTACTATATTAAATGTTAAGATGTTTGGATAATAAATTTTAACTGATAATTTAATTTGGAAAACAATAGTTTATTGCTGAAGTAACATAAAATTTATTTGTTACATGAAAAATTGTGAGACAGCAAACATCAAATAAAAATTGCGATGACATCATACGTTCAAAACTTGTGTCTTTTATTACTATAATGTAATAATTATTTTGAAATTTTTATAGAACTACTTGTTTTCAATTAAACTGCTTCCTTAAAGTATACTATCACAGTAGATTTTACAACCGCTTTTTTGTAGTCAGCTTCAGACTTCTAAGGTTATACCTCATGTTAGTTAAAATCAAAAACTGTATTCTACTGCATTTTTAACAAACATTCTGTTTTTGCAGTTATTTGCTTCTCGTAAAGGTGGACATAATAACCACAGCGATTCAAATGAAATGCATAGTTCTACCTCTACTTTCACTAAATCTGGTAAAGTATCTGTAATTATTATTATTATTAATATTATTATCCCTTCAAGAAGATGTTTGTAAGATACTTAAATGGTCGATTGAGAATGAAATGCCCTTAAATTTGGTAAAACTGTTATTATGACCTATACTAGGAAGGCGTTACTGGTGAGGTACGAATATAGAATAGGGTTCCAAGTAATATGTCAGTACAGACAATTTGTAATTTAGGCATTACTTTTTATGCAACATGTGGATATCATCACACTGAAACCACAAAGAAATATTGGGCTGCTTTTTGGGGTGTTTAGGCATTTCAAGCAAATTAACACCATCAAGTACCTCTACCCAATATTTGTCAGATCAGTCACTTGGAGTACTGTTCTGTGATTTGGGATTATGACACAGAGATTACTATTTTGAAGATCAAAGCTGTGCAAAGAAAATTCCTTTGGAAGTTATGCGATAGAGGGCTGAGTGTGCACCACACATCTTATGAAGTTGAATGTAATTTATTGGCATTTCATCGTTAGAATCTAGAAGAAATATACAGAAAGTTATTTTCATTTATAAAGCAATAACATTGACTTGTCGATGTTGATATCTCTAGTATAAGTATCAGGATTCTATACATGAATGATAGAAAGTGTTCAGTGAGAATCTTTATTCTGTTAAGAAAAGGGTTAGATACGTTTAAAGATGATTATTTGAATTGTATAGTTAATGTTGTATTTGACCACCTTTCTGGTCCTGATTTGTAAATTATGTTTTATTTTGATGCTACATATCTCACTTGACATTAGATTTAAGCTACTAATCTAGATTTAATTTATCTAACTAGGTTCCAAATTTATATACGTTAAGGATTGACTACATATATTTGTATGTTGTCTTAATTGTTAAGCTATAGCAGAATTGTAAATATTGTTAGGACTCCTTGTTTTACATGTGTTCTTATACTCATTGGTTCATGCAGCATATTAATGTTTTTATGTATTGTTCTGGTGAACTTTTCTTCAATTAGATAGGACTTCCCTGCCGGCCTCTGTAGTGCGAGTGACAGCATCTCGACCTTTCATCCGGAGGTCCTGGGCTTGAATCCTGGTCGGGCATGGCATTTTCACATGCTACAAAAATTGATATTCATCTCCAGCAATACCTAACGGTGGTTCCGGATGTTAAAAAAAAAAAAGGACTTCCCTGTTTCCCTATTTAGTTTAGTTTAATAGTTTTATATAAGGAGGTTGGGATGGCTATAAAAGGCAAGAGGAGGCCATTCAAAAAAATGGGTTATTATTATTATTTTCACCTGTAAAGGATTGAATTAACAATTTTAAAAAAATGGAAGGTGCTAAAATTCAATAATAAACCAACTTTGATTTTTTTCTTCCTTTATTAAATTAAAATAGTGCCAAAATTTGACTCATGTCAGATTAAATTATGTTTAACAATTCAATAATATAGAAAAATCTGAGTTAACAGAATCTCTTAGAACAAGATAAGTTGTCTGTTACTGAAGAGGATTCTGCTCAGTACAGAGATTATCTTACAATAAATTTTGTAGTAATACTTAATAAAGTACAGATATTACTGTATCTTACTCTCTTTGTTTATAATTCATATTGTAAATATCACATGTAAAAATGAATTAGGAGATCTACTTTTGTAACTTTTAAAACATAATCTTAAGGTAAGTACTGCTTTATAGTGCACTGACCCAAGCCAATTTGTGTCACATTTCTCTTAATATTGTATTGAATAGGCTGTTTCCTAATAGTGACAAGGGAGGTGACAAATTGTAAGTGGCACTAATTATTGCAGCTGTTAGACATTAATACAAATGATATGCAGCAGTTAAACATCATCTGAAGTAAATTCACAACCGGTGTTGTGCTTTCTGTCAATATAGTCAAGTCTGCTCACCATACCTGTGTGACAAATTATGTCATTGGACATTTTACTACAATACATATGTGATTTCAAGTTCTAGTTACTATGGCTATTTCCATGGCGATATTGGTTTGCTTTGTTTTTCATTAAATGCTATCGATATCAGTTTAGAATATTTAAAAGAACAGTTGTATATCAATATATTGACAAGATTTACTGAATTTTTTATAGCACTCTTTCATGTTATATTTAATTATTGTGCATAGTGTCATATGTATACAAACACTAAAAATAGTCATAATAATCCAAGCCATTATGCATTGAATGATGATATTTTATTATCAAACTAATATCTTTGGATTTTTAATTTATTATAACTTTAATGGCAGGCTGAATGTAAGGTAGGAAGTTATTGTTATGAGAACACATTTGGCCACTTCACTGGGAGTAAAATAATTTTATGACAGTATCTATAAAATAAAAATGTTAAATATTACATTTTTTTAAATTGTCCAGTGAGGAAATTGGGCATCTTTTAAAAGCATAAATTCAGTTTTTTGGGGTAAATTACTGTTTCTAAACTAAATACCCATTTGATCAAATGAGCCTATGTCAGTTGGCATTTTATCCTTACCATTCTTCTACTTTTGAGTATAATGCATTTTGAGACACTGTAGGTGATGTGGACCATAAGGTTGTAATTAGTTACTTGCTTTCTGGCCCTGAACTCATATTTATTAATTCATTGATAAGTTTAAAGATTATTTTACTGAAAATAGTTTTCCTTGGTATTTTCAGGTGAAGAAGTGATTGTTCCAAAAGAAGATAATGATATTTTAGTTTCAGCAGGGGAGGTAATAGTGCAGAAATCTTTTTATAAAGTTGTCACACTTATTAAATATTTTATTTTTGTATACAAACCTTTGTATTTTTTTATAAATACACATTCATGCATATCACATTTATACAGAATGTATTTTCTTATGGTGACAATGCTTGCCTCCTGCAATTGGTAATATTAGATGCACACATAAAGCTTGCCAGTACTTCAGTGGCATATATAAGTATTGCAGTTCATAAATAAGAGTGTTAAGTAATGACCAAACTAGACCCACTCAAGGGTCTATTAATCTTTATAACATTCTATAATACCCCTCAAAAAGTGAAGGGCATTATTATGTTTAATTATTGTAGTAATTAATTAATTAGCAATATAATATAATACTATTAACACTTCCTCAGTCACAATTATCATCAAATGCATTATCATAATGTCACCTTTTCTTTGTTTTTTCTTAAAAAAATAAGTTTATAATTCAGTACTTAACTGATAAATAGCAATTTTCATTGAAAACCAACTACACTAAAGCCCAGTCAGTCATCACTGCTGATGAGTACAGTCTCAGCAGCAATTAAAATAAAGTTAAACCACCACTACTGAGTAATCTAATCAGCTTTTTTACATATAAACTAGTAAAATTATTCAAATACGTTATAAATTGAGTGCACAATGGGAAAGTCAGTCTCTGATCTAACCTATTTGGAAGAGTTAAATTAGTTCTACAATATTATTTGTTAACTGTTACACCAATGAAATTTAATAGATACTGTGAACAGATGTTAAATTTCCAAATTAAGGGAGATATGTGAGCACCTTAATTTATTATGATCTTTATATCTTTTGAAAAACTAGTTAATATAAAAATACACATTAAATTTTGATGTAAATATATATATATGATAAAAAATTATCTAAAAATAAATACCTTAGTAATTTGATAGGAAATTCTGGTAACCATTTAAAAGCTATATGGAGTATAATTACTAGAAGGAGAGTAATAGAAAATAGCAAATGTTCTCCAATTATAACACCTTATGACTTTAATAAAGTTTTTATTAGGTTACCACAAAACTTATTAGATTCATTGCCCATTACTTCAAATTGCTACCTGATAAAGTATCATAAAAAATTATACTTTTGCTGCAGGAAAATTGAAAGAGATGCTAAATGATATTAGCTTACTGACAAATAGTTCTTTTTACCTCAACATATTTGTTTACTTAGTGGTCGTCATCGATGACAACAATAATAATAACTCTAATAATAATTCTACTGATTATCTAATAAATTTTAAAATACAAAATAATCTATTAGTTTTCAGATCTCAAGGTAAATAAGTTTAAAATTGATACTATGTTTCTAGGATGATGGAGTCTTCAGTCAGTCAATAAAAGCTCTCCTGATTTAAAATTTTTAATGTAGAAACTGATCTTTCACTCATTTGAATTCTACATTTTTAGCATATTTTTAAGCTGATCAGAGATTGTTTTTTTCTCCTAAAGAGTCTAGCAGGCATTTTCAGTTATAACACTTTTAAAATTATCTATTATTGTTATATTCATATTGTTTTCATGCTAGTGAAAACAGTAATTTTCTCTTGAGATTAAGCCACTGATGTTTTTAATGTTCAGGGAAGGGCTGTTCTAATTGACTTCTCATAAATTTGACTGTCAGCATAAATCTACTGCATATCTACTAGCTTGATGTTACCATGTTCTTTACAGTGTGTCTTGTGTTTGCATGAAAATAAAATTGGATCACAATTAATGGAGTGGTACATCTTTAGACAAATTACTGTGATTAAAAGCCTGAACTCAATCTAAAACCTGAATTAAATTAATCAACAACATAAAAAATACTTTAGTACTAATTATTGGGGTAAAATATTTCATATTATCATAAAAAAGTTTTTATTTATCTGAATAATTTTTTTATATAAACTTTGATCTCTTTCTTTGATTAATTTAGTGCTCTCTCTCATGTAATGTAATTATGGCAACTGTATTAACAACAGATTTAGTAAAAATATAAAATTATAATAAAATTACATTCTTATCAAGTTAATCTCAGTTATTGTGCTAATTATTATTCTTTTATAAATTTCAAGTATCTATTGCTGTGGCCATTTTCATTAATAATTGTTAACAGGATGTTGTGCAGCTGCACTCATTATTTAATTTCAGTAATCTATTGAAAAATACATATTGCACATGACTTTGATTGTCAGCATTTAACCCAACCTTCAGTTTCAAGGTTTGCTACTCCCCAAGATGTTCTAGGTGTTGTGGAACCATCAGGTTATTGTATTTATTGTTCAGTTCAAGCAAAATAAAGCTCTTATATCAAGAAACTACTTATCTACATATTTTATGTCCTAATAAAAATGTGTTATGTAAATATTGTATTTTTTATTTTTCATTTTTTTAATATTTTTTTGATTGTATAATTTTAATGAAAAAAAGTATTGTATGAGAGAATAACAGATTCAAATACTTTAAAATGTAGTATGATTGTGCTGCTTGTGGGGTATGTTAGAATTACTTCAAAATATTTCACAAAAACTTTACGCTTTGAATATATGATCTTTAGTGAATTTTACAATTAAGATCAAGTGAATTAAGAATGTACACAAATTGTATGATCTCAAGAACTTAATCACTCGGCCTAGTAGAAAGAGTATCTTTTTTCTCTGCTAAGCTACCTTATTAATCAGATAAGCATAAATGTAACTGGATGGACATATTTGTGTTTATTTCACTTTACTATATTTACCCCACCTGCTTTCATATTCTGTGCTAAAATGATGAATATAAAAACCAATAATTTAAAAATATGCAACTTACCTCCTTTTTATATGTATGTAGGAATGATGCATTTTCAGATCCCTTGTCTCCATTCACTCTCATTAACAAAGCTGTGTTATTCAACAGTAAAAAAATATATTGTAACATGAATAAATCAAAAAAAGTGTATTAAAATACCATATCTATTCTTATCTGCTTCTGTATTCAGTGATATATCTGTTATTTGTGTACTGGGTGTGAATAAATACAGAATATTTTAATGCTACAATGAAGTTAAATGATTTTTTAAATAATTTGTATGAGCATAACTTTACACTGATATGACACAAATATTTATCAGTGAGGAACTGAAAATGGAGACAAGAATTCTAAAAATTATCATTCTTATTTATATTTGTAAAAAGGACATAAGTTCATATTTTAATTTATCGGGTGTGTTCATCATTTTACTAACACACACGCACATAGTTATAGTAAAAGTACTGTGTATTGTATCCTCTTATTAAAAATATCTTTACTGTTATAAAAGTTGTGTTATTGATTTATTTTTTACTAATCTTTTCTTTTAATGTCTTCCATTTTTAGTTATATCACAATATAGAGGATGAAGAGGAAAGTTGCAACCAAAGTGTAAAGAGTTCCAGCAATGATTATAACTTAGATGACATTTATCAGTCTAGAAATAGTGACTCAGTAATGTCAGATACATTTGTAAGTAAAATGGAATGTGATTAATATGCTAACTTATTATTAGATTATCTTATAATTTAATGTTAACTAATACTAAGCTGATGTTTAAAATTATTAATGTTGATCCTCTGTAAAATACTAAAGATGCTTAGTTTAATTTTTTGAAAATACTGAAGAATTAACAGAACAGTACTTGAATATTGTTTTTGTTTCATGAACAGATTTAATTAAGAATTAATTAATTTGTTGTAGAAATTGGTTGTTGAACTGAAAAACTGATTATGTCCTTCTCGAAGACTTCAGTGACACTTGAAATGATGACACTGAAGGTTGCAATGAAATAGTAGCAAATATAGAAAGTTGCATAGATTGCAATAAATTTATGAATAACTGAATTCACTTTCAAATTGCCTGTTGTGATTCTCTTTACCTGTCTCTCTGTGATTCTCTTTACGTGATTATTTAGTTTCTTGAGCCATCTAATTTTAACAGTTTTATTTATCATCAGATAAGTGAAGTTGCTTTAAGTGTGTTGTCTATTGGACCATGTTTATTTACAGATAGATTTAACTATTTCAGATTTGTCCTTTTTCTGTGAAATGGGCTCGTATTGTATACTAGCAATTATCTTGAAAACAGGTAGAATATGTCTTCTGCAGTGATGTGAAATGAAATCTGTATCTTTGGATCCTTTGGGTTCAATTGTTATGTGATTTTTTATTCAAGAATATGAATATTCTTGAATGATTTTTATTTCAAGAATATGATTCTTGACTGATCAAATCTATCTCTATGCTGATTTAAAATTCCTAGGTTAAACATGTAAATTAAATTTTATCTTTTTTAATTTCTTCTCTCAGTTGAATATAATTTATTACAATTAATTTTTCAGGTTCCACAAAACAAACAACCAGAGGAAAGTAAAACTGAAGTTATAGTGACAGATTTTGACAATGTTAGTAACACATGTATTTACACTGTTGAGGTTGCTACATCAGAGCTCTCTGAAGAAAACAAAACTAAAGGTCACAATGTATCTAGTAAAGATAGCAAACAGTCATCATCATCAAAAAAAGAGAAAGCAGAAGAATCTTCTAATGCAGAAGAAAGGGGAAGTGAACAGTCACAAGTATGTGAAGGAGAAGATTTCAAGGAACAGTTTTCTACTATTGAAATGAACAGATCTGAACAATTTTCTAATCCTACTTCTGAAAAAAATAAACCAAAACAATTCCAAAGTTCTAAGCAAGAACAACTAAAAAGGATATCTGTAACAGGAAGTCCAAGTGAAAAAACTTTACTGACTGAAAAATATGAGAAAAAAGAATTAATTCCCCAAATAATAAAAATCACAAAGGAGGAATATAGTGTAGAAGAAGTACAATCTATCTCTGTTAAGGGTAAAAGTGTAAATAAACCTGTAACTGCAGAAGCGAATAAAAAGACAAGAAGGCAACAGCGGAGAGAAAAGAGAAAATATGCTCTTGAACAAAGCAGTACTAAACAATTTTCTGTTAGCCAAGCAGATAAAAGAGAGGAATCCATTCTGTCAGAGAAACCTAAAAAGTCTTCTGATAAAAAAGTTGAAATAAAACTGCCATATCCTCCTAAGAAAGAGTATTCTGAAAAATCTAGTCAGCATATTGGTTCTGAAATAAGTGGTGCACAACAAGTTTCTGGGACTCAGAAAAAATTGAGTAAACAGTCATCTGCTGATAAAGAAGATGCAACTAAAGAGATTCATGTTAGTGAAGAACATGTTAAAGATTCATGTAAATGGGAAGAAAAAAATCCTAAGTTGATTTCTGTTGACGAAAAGCAAACTGATCAATTCACAGCCCAATCTGAGATACAAAAGGAAATCGATACTGAAATATCTAATAAAACTGATGATGTGGAAATTGAACACTCATCTAGTAGTATAGTGGAGGATAAAAGTAAACATTTTGTTTTTGGTGATGACTCTATTACCGATGAAAGAAAAACTGAAGAATTATCAGTCACTAAAATTGACAAAATAATTAGTGAGGAAGGATTGCAAGTGATAGCAAATAAAAATAAACTTGGTGGAGGTGATACCAGACTTATATCTCCACTTGCAAAAGATGAATGCAAACAATTGGAAGTTATTGTGGAAGGCAATATTTGTCATGCAACTACTTCTGGACATAATACCTCAAAAGATTTACTGTCTCCAAAAACTGAATTCAAACGCTCATTTGAAGTTAAGAAAGTATCTGAAAAAGAGCAATCCACAATAGGGAAAGAGAAATTGCAGTCCATAGTTACTGAAAAAACTGAGCAAAAAGAAAAAGAATCATTAACCCTACAGGAAATAAAGGAACAAGATACTTCAGTAGCTCAATCTGCCCCTGTTGAAGATAAAAGTGGGCATATCCATGTAGTTAAAATAGGCAAAAATAGAAAGTCAAGAAAACAACAGCAAGCAGAAATGAAAAAATCTACTGCTGAACAAAGTGGTACTAAACAGTTTTCTGTTATCAAAGAGGATACAACAGAACAATCCCCTCTGTCAGAAAAACCTCAAAAGCTGTCTGATGAAAAAATTGAAACTAAACAGCTACATCCTTCTAAGAAAGAGTGTTCTGAAAAATTAACTATAAAAGAAAAGCAAAAACCTAGCCAGCAAACAGGTTCTGAAGTATATGGCGCACAACAAGTTTCTAGCACTCACAAAAAAATAAGTAAACAGTTATCTGCTCATGAAAAAGAAGCAACCAAGGACATTCATGTTAGTGAAGAACATGTTGAAGAGTCATGTAAATTGGGAGATGAAAAACCTAAGCTGATTTCTATGGATGATAAACAAATTGATCAATTCACAACCCCAACTGAGGTGCGAGAAGAGATCCATACTGAAAAGTCTTCTGAAACTGAGAAAGAGGAAACTGAACACTCATCTGTTAGTACAGTGAAGGATAAAAGTAAACATGCTGTTGGTGATGAAGCTTGTGGTACACAATTTTCAGCTAATGAAGAAGGAAAATATTTACAGTCTTATGTTTCTGAGACAGATCAATCTGATTATCTCCAAGCCCCTGAAGAAAGAGTTACCAAGGAACTACTTATAAGTCATGTAGAAAAACGTAATGAGTCACGTCTTGTTGAAGAAGACATAACTCAGCCTTTGAAGGAATATCAAACAAAAAAATCTTCTGCTGCTGAACCAGAGGAAGGTGAATTCCTCCCAGTAATCAGAAGAGGCTACATGAAACAGTGTTCTTCTACAGAAACGGATGTTGTGGTATGTTACTATTGCAGTAATTAGCATGTTAAACCATCTATGAACTATGTTGATTCTCCAGAAAATTAAGTTTTCTGCAGTCAACCCTACTTGATGTTTCACACCCACACGATGTGGATTTTTATTCTGTTCATAAATAATCATTGTGCTAAAATTGACTATTATTCAAAAATAGTAAAGTATATTTAATTATTGATCTTTCTTTATAAGAATAGTTACAAAAATATCCTTTCTTGAAAATGTAACATGCTATTTTTTAAATTTAGTAATACAGTTTTTAAATTCATTTAAAAATTTTTTTGTCAGTTTTCTGATTATGAATTACACTTTAAGTATACAATTTGATTTGACCAAAGAGGAAGAATAATTCAAAAGTATTACAATTTCTTAAGTAGAGTGTATTGTTATACTACTGCATATTATTTTTAAATGGATTTATTATTTGCATTACTACACAATATTCAGAAGCTCTTCTTTGAAAAATAGTCATTTGGCGAAGATTATAATGTGATTTGTGTTTCCTGGTGAAACATCATAATTTTATGTATTTTAATTTCACTTGCTTATCCATTGTTCCACTTATCATGAAAAAAATTTAGTTATTAAGTCTATTGCTTTTACTTTTTGGCACATCACAAGAATTAAATATTTTTGTTTATTTTTTATTATAGCCTACTAGATAAAGTTTTCTGATAAATATTACTAAACAATATGTATTTTATGAATTTTCTTGTCCAAGAACTAATGATTTCTTGTTTTTCTTAGTTCCTGTAACTTACAAAGCACTATTATTATTATCATCATCATCATCATCACCACCACCATCACCATCATCATCATCATCATCATCACCACCATCACCATCACCACCACCATAACCATAACCATCACCATCATCATCATCACTTTTGTCATACTGCAAAAATTCAATGATACAGAGATAAATATAATCACTTAAAACATTTCCATCTGACTGAAGATATGTTGTATATTGAAACTACATTCAAGGATATTATAAATTAATGTAAAATATATGCATATAAACTAAACATATTTGAATTATATCAAGTAAACAACTAGTGCAGAATATTGAGATAAGACATTACCCTAATTTTTCATGAAAGAACTTTTGCATAAAAAACACAATTTTTTAAGTACTGAAATTGAAATAAACATAATATAATACACCATAAGTTTATAGAAAACCCACAACAAATAATATTACAATACATTTAAATTCTAACATTAATTTTAACATTATGTTTAGAGCTATTCATTACACAAAATAAATAAAATAAACTCAAAAAATAAATATATGATATAAAACAAGTAGCAATAATTAATGGCTTGATGATGAAATTGACAATTTTGATGATGAAGAAAAAAAGCTGACATACAGTTGTAGGACTTTCTCATCATGCAGCTTTTTTCTCATGCACTGCTTACACACACAACTTAATTTAAAATATTTATCATTTTATTTAAATATAATGTAACTGCTGTATGTCAGTGCTACAATAGCACTCCTTATGGTGAGAGGGGGTACTATTGATGCAGTACACTCACTTAGCCACTAGTTTATTTAGAGCATTTTTTGAGGTGGGGGTGCAAAATTTTGCAAAACATTTTTTTGAAAATATTATTTTTTAATTGTTAACAAATGTGTTAAAGAAAAATAAGATGGAATCTTATAAAAAATTGGTGAAATCTCAAGATAATGAGGATGACCTTGATGTACAGCTTCACCCCCTTGACCTTTTAAGTTGACAATTTAATGACATCAGTGCCCCATATATAGAAGTAATCTGACCAAATTTGGTCAAAATTGGTCCAGTAGTTCAGGAAATAGAAGGAGTGACATCAATCAGACTCATACATGTACATACAAACATTTGGAATATTTGTATCTGGATTTTTGGGTTCCTTAGGTGTCAAACCAATCAAAATCCGGTGAAAATCGCATATGCTCAAATTGGATTTTTTATAATACTTTCCCTACTTTAGATTACAATACTTCTAAAGCTATAGTGCTGGATGGGAAAGTAAAAATTATAAAAAGCAAAATAAAAAACATTAAGATAATTATACTAAAATACAATAGCCAAAAAATAACACAAGATTAATAACAGTTTATACCTAAAATACAATTACACAAATAAAATAATAGAAACAATTATTGAGGTATATGAAAAAAATAAATATAAAAACGCATATAAAGCAAATAATTACACTATAAAATATTTAAAAAATAATTTGGAGGAATTAAAAAAAAATATATAAAATTAAAAGCAACAAATGTTCTAATATTTATACTGATAAAACCAATATATTATTTAAAGAAAGATTTACAAAACATTACACAGCATACAGAAACAAAAAAAGAGGTATATCTAATGTAGCTGACCATTGTTAGAATACAAACATAGTATTACTGTTTGGAAAAATAATTTAAAGATTTTGGAAGTATTAAATAATGATAAAAAAATGAATATATTTGAAAAATATTACATTCATAGATATAAACAAAAATATTAAATAATCAACCACCAGGTCACTTTAAAAGATGATGATGATGTAATTATGCATATATAACACAAATACATATTTTTATTCAACCATTATTTCTGATCTAAGCAACATGACTTGTCACATAATTTTTTAGCAGCTAATTACCTTGATTATTGTTCTTGTGAAGTGATTTCACAAACTGAGCTCTAATGTTTAGAAAAACCTTACTCCAACTAGTCTTCAATTAGACTAGTTAACTGGTGTTCCATGAAACATTGCCATTAGTTTATATTTGCAATTTTATTAACATGATGTAGAATCTCAATTTTTTCAACTTTAAATTCTCAGAAAAGAGTTGTAATAGTGTATTTACTAATGATACTGAATTTTTTTATGACAGTCATTGTCATCTTATATAATGAATCTTTATAATAAAAAACCTTGGGTCTCTATGATTATTTTATCATTTTCTGAATTGAAGAGATAAGATGATTATGAATTAGCTAAATATGATACTCTCCATTCTCATATGAAATCTTAATTGGTATACTCATACATATTGTAAATTAATTGGTATATATTAATCAGTAATCTGTGTTTTAAATAACTACATCCTTCATATGATTTACTTAATGACTACTAGTAGTTATCCATGTTTTACAGTAGTACCAGACTAATTTTTGAAATACTTATGACATTATGAATTAAGATAATAACCTACCAGTTAGATTAAGTGCTATTTTATTTGCTACGCTGCAATAAATAATAATTTATGCTAGTTATTGTTAATTTATTACTGATTATTACTTCACTATATATTTATTATTTATTGTTAGTAATTGTTCATTTAGAATTCTGTTATTTTATTTTATGACCGATATACATCTTCAGTTGTATTGCAATATGTTAGTAGCAACTGCAGGATTTGTACATTCAAAAAATAAATCCATTTTTTTTTAATTTCTAGAAATCTGAAACTGCAGTCTTTAGACACAGTGAGGAAAAGAAGACTAGAGAAGAAAAATCTAGCATTAAACAGACTGAATCAACTGGTAATCTATATATATATCTATATTCTTGTATAACAAAGCAGAGTGTGTGTTTGTCTAGGGCAGTGATTCTCAACCTTTTTAGCTCTGTGACCCCCAAAAAGAAAAAAAAATATGATGAATATTTCACGATCCCCCAACTGTAACCCAATGAAACATAGTTAAAACTATTTAGCTGTGTTGATATTGACACGTATGAACAAGCACATCGGAAGTGTAGGTGCAAGAGCAATTTACAGGTTCAAACTTGATGTGTACGTGTTCCTTGTAATTTGGTCTGCATGCATAATATTCGCTGTGAAAGTGTCATGTTTGAAAATGCATATGATACGTTTGAGCACATCATGCTCTGAGTAGTATAAAAGAGGTGGAAGGAATTGCAGAATGTCAGTTCAGTTTTGATTGTGAAGTGTGAGTCTGGTGGCTTTATTTGAGTATCTAAGTGTAATTTATTGAAAATTATAATAATTAATGTTTTTGGTTTTTAGTGTGCAGTAAAATGGTGTTTTTTTCTCAATTTGATTCTTATGCAAAATGTATAAATTTGTGAAAACTGAGTGAGCCATCCATATCCAGTGAATCGATTGCTAAAAAGACAAGATTGTACAATGGCAGTTATTTAAATTATAGTTTTATCTCATCGGATGAAATCTATAGTGTTTTGTTTGCTTTCAAGTCCTCTTTGATGAAAGCATGAAGCCATAAAAATTAATTCAACACTTGGAAACTAAAATTCTGGATCATTAAAGCACACCCTTGAAATTTTTCTTAAGAAAATTACATACTTTGAGAAATTAACACTCTTCTATTTGTAAATCAAACCATATTGATAAAAGTACACTTGAAGCATCTTATTAATCTTGTAGCATTAAGATTAGCTAAGATGTCTAAATCCCATGCAGTAGCAGAAAAACCTCATATTGTCTGCTGCAATTGATGTGGTAAGTGTTTTAATAGGCGTAGAAGAAGCAAAAAATTTTTTTTTTTTATTTTACTTTCTAACAACAATATCAAGGTGAATCGATGACATGGCTGCCAATGTTTGCAGTCAGATAATTCAGCAATTGAGTTCAAGTGAATTTTTTAGTATTCAGTTTGATGAATCAACAGATGTAGTAAAAATTTCTCAGTTTATATATTTTGTGAGATAAAAATGCGATACGGACAGATCAGTCAAAGAAAATATGTTGTTTTGCAAATCAATACCTGGTCATGCAATAGTTCAATGTTCTTTTGATGTTTTTTTATGAAACTACTAAAAACTATCACATAGACGGGACAAAATGTGTTGCAATGTGTAGTGATTGTGCTAAGGTGATAACGGAATTGACTTTGGGGAAGGATTTGTAAAAAAATTAAATGATCGTCTTACATCAAGGGCATAATGGATGCACTGCTTCCTTCACAGAAATGCTCTTATTACAAAAAAATATGCTGGAAAATCTCAAATTCTTTGCAAAGCTGTACAAATTGTTAATTTTATTAAAAGTCTACCATTACAGAATAGTCTGTTTGCTAAACTATGCGATGAAATGGGAGAAAAGAAAAAATCTTTTTTTCCATAGAGAAGTCAGATGGTTGTCATGGGGGAAAAGTGTTAATCTGGTTACTGGAATTATGAAATGAATTAATAATTTTTTTTTTTGTATATACTGTACAAACAATGTTTCTCAATGTTTATACAGAATAATGAGTATATGTGGCTGTTGGCTAACATAGCTGATGTATTTTAGGATTTAAATAACTTTAATATGAATTTACAAGGACGTGATAACAACATTTTTTTTTAATGAAAGACCAATTTCGTGCTTTCATTAAGAAGCTTGATATCTGGATTATTCACCTTCAAAGCAAAAATTGTGATATTTCTCCATTCACTTCTGACTATATTGAGAAAAATTTGGATGAAGAAGACACTATTATTCACCACAGTTTGGATAGCATAATGATGAATTTGCGTGAGTTAAAAGTTCAATTCATGGAGTATTTCCTGGAAGTTAAAAATGGTTTCTCAAAGAGATGGGTACTGAATCCATTTAGTAAAAACATTGTTGCAGCTTCTAAGCTACTAGTTGAGATTCATGGTCAGCTCATTAAAATGTCTGCTGATAAAATGTCCAACTATAATTTACATTTGAAGATTTAGATACTTTTTGGCTTGCTTGACGAAATGAATATGGAAACTTAGTCACAGAAGCATTGAAAATATTAATCCCTTTCTCCACGTCTTACCACTATGAAAAAGATTTTTATCTATGGTTGTGCTAAAAACTAAAAGTAGAAATTGTCTTTTATCACTTGAAAACAAATTTCTTTTGTGTGTTTCTAACATAGGTGGAGAAACTCTTAAATTAAAAACAAATGCAACGATATAATTAATTTATTTTCTTTACATGTGTAAAGAAAATGATTTCATTATTGATTAGGTGTAAAGTTGTAGGATAATTTTGCGAAACCCAGGTTGAGCAATGCTGGTCTAAGATAATCTGAGACCCATCGGGTTGGTCTAGTGGTGAATTCATCATTGCAAATCAGCTGATTTCAAAGTTGAGAGTTCTAAGGTTTAAATCCTAGTAAAGGCAGTTACTTTTATATGGATTTGAATACTAGATTGTGGATACTGGTGTTCTTTGGTGGTTGGGTTTCAATTAACCACACACTTCAGGTTTGGTCAACCTGAGACTGTACAAGACTACACTTCATTTACATTCATACATATCATCCTCATTCATCCTCTGAAGTAATACATTACGGTGGTTCTGGAGGCTAAATAGAAAAAGAGAAGGTAATCTGATGAACCACTTTACCAATATGAAAAAAAATGTACTCTGTTTTAAGGCTTACTCCTTCATGAGTGTCAGAGGTTATAAGTAAAAAAAGTGATCTTTTGTATTGCACCATCTCATTAATGAGTTGGATGGTTGACACATTTTTAAGCCTATTTGTTGTTAATTATTTATAATTAATTTTTTTTTTTTGAGTATGTTTGTTATTATTTTTTTCACATAGGCTAGTATGTTTTTACAAATTTGGTGATAGTCTTTTATTTTATATATAATGTAAAATGATGAATTCTAGCTTATTTATTTTTTTATAATTGACATTATTATTATTAATAATATTTCTAGGGTTATTTATTTTTAAAGAGATACACTAACTGACAGCACATTAAGTTTTTAAATTAGGTTACTTAGTTTTAGATTTTATTCTTTAACAGTTGGCATTATCCTAATGTCAAGCATAATAAATTAGTAAAAAGTTTTGTGTTAAGCCCTTGAATCTTGTTAAAAGAACTTTTGTAACCAATATTAGAAAGATGCTACTAATAAATACCAATATAGAATAACTAACCAAGAAGTTAAAACAGATTGTGACTTAAGTGTTACCTTCATTTCTAAACTTTTCTTTACACAACATAATATCTAAGGCATGAAGGAATCTTGGCCTGCTTTTACGGGTAAGTCAGTACCTTCCACATGTGAACACCAACCGTCATCTTTACCAAACCACTGTTAGGAGAGTTTTGGAAAATGTTCATTGATTTTGATCACAATAGAGAGTTTACTAATTTGAAAACTGAATCTTTGCAAAGAAAAGGCTAAGTATGCACCAGTTGTCATATGTAGTGAATATAGTCAATTGAGGATTGCATCCTTAGACTCAAAGATAAAAGTCCAAGACATCTACGTTTAAAGGCATTGATTGGACTTTTCGAAGTTAGTATCCCAGACATAGGGATTATGATTCAAGACAATAATAAAAGGCACAAGTTATTCAGATATTTAAACAGAAACATCTTTTCTTCAATGACTAGATTTATTGAAACCCTTAATTTAGTTAACGATAGTGAAGTAGATAAAAATAGATATGTTTAATGAAAATGTAATTTCACTTAAAAAGGAAAATTAGAGATTTTTTGTATGATCTATGCTGATTTTTGAATTGTTCATAATAATTTTTCTACTTTTGCTTGCACAGACTAGGTATTATTTGATTCTTAGAAGGATTTATTTGATATATTATGAAATCAATAATTCATTTTTATTAATCTCACACTTGACATTCATTTTTAATTAATTTTAGGGAATAGTTATTTTACATCTGGTTAAACAGATACATTCTCCTATACTTTTTTTTGTTTTACATTTACTTTAGACTAGGTAGATTTATGATGCACTGCTTTTATTTGACTGCCTGCATTTTGATGTAAGCCTGATTTGTTCTTAGATAGGACTATTATAAACATAGTGATTGTTAGTTCCCTTGCAAATTCTCCGACGATAGGGCAGTGCAGTATATTAAGGTTTTTTCTCATATTATTTTGCTGTACTTCTCAAACTTCAGTGGATATTCCCCACTTTCCTTTTCAGAGATTAATTATCTTTTGGGGGGCAAGCAATAGCTAAAAGGGGTGAGAAGATATAAAAATAAAATTGTTATTAAAACAAATTGTGAACATTTCTTTAAATTATAAATAGAGTAATAAAGTCATAAAATTCAAGAGATTATCATGATACATTTGATTGCTACAAACAATCAAATAAAACTCGTCTAATAAGGGCAATAGTTTTGAAATATCGTACAGGCTGTAACCACTTCTGTTTTTTTTAAAAAGTTATTACTCATAAAATATGATAAACAGAAAGATAACTTAAAAATAATATTCCTTATTCCTGTAAAAAATTCATGAAATTATCTATGTACAGTTTGGGAAAAGTTTCCTTGTGTAATTCCTACAGTTTGTTAAAAAAATGTACATATTTATTATATTAACAGAAGCCATGTTAATAATAACTTCAGTTAATTACCTGCAATAGTTAATTGCCTAGATTTTTTTCAATTATGTCACTGTATATGTAACTGTAATTACACTACATGTCACAACATTAACTACACATATATATGTGTTAGAGAAATGAAAACTGTCATACAATATAATTTGTTTACATCAAAAATTAATTTAAGTGTCAGGAAAAGATTTTTGAAAGTATATGTTTGGAGTGTCGCTTTATATGGAAGTGAAGCTTGGACAATCGGAGTATCTGAGAAGAAAAGATTAGAAGCTTTTGAAATGTGGTGCTACAGGAGAATGTTAAAAATCAGATGGGTGGATAAAGTGACAAATGAAGAGGTATTGCGGTAAATAGATGAAGAAAGAAGCATTTGGAAAAATATAGTTAAAAGAAGAGACAGACTTATAGGCCACATACTAAGGCATCCTGGAATAGTCGCTTTAATATTAGAACGACAGGTAGAAGGAAAAAATTGTGTAGGCAGGCCACGTTTGGAATATGTAAAACAAATTGTTAGGGATGTAGGATGTAGAGGGTATACTGAAATGAAACGACTAGCACTAGATAGGGAATTTTGGAGAGCTGCATCAAACCAGTCAAATGACGAAGACAAAAAAAAATATCACATGTAACAGAAAGTTTATTTCCTTTAAATTTTCTTCTGAACCTTTCTTTTATTTTATTATCGAACTGTAAACAGTTACTTAATTTTCACAATAAAGGTTTTCTTATCTTGCAATAATATCTGCAAAGCGAAGGAAAGAATACCGTTAAATTATTTCAAAAACATTAAAATAAATAGTTGTGAAAACATTGTAAGAAGAATTAAAAATAACTATGATACTTATTTTGCAATACAATAGATTTTTAAATAGACAGTCCTACTATTACAGTTAGACAAGAATGTTAAATAAATCATTAATCAAGTTATACCTGTTGTGTTAGTATAAGGTAGCATCAATGACAAAAATTGTACTGCCTACTATTTTTTTGTTTCAATGATCATAAAAATACACTGAAAACTAATTACACAAACTCTGCTCAGCACAGAAGTCTACTTTCATTGGCTAGAGGTCGGGTTATGGAAGTGTAAGACCTCTGCAAAACAGATAAATGGAAGAACAATGAAAACAGCAGATTATAAATACATAGGTTTTTAAAACTATTGGTAAAAAATTAGATAAAACTAAAACAAAAATGTTTGTTATTAAGATAGCTCAGAATTTTTGTGGACCAGTTGGCTCCCATTTGCTGTTTAATTTATTGCTGAATATAATTTTGGTCTAAATCACTGAGGTAATTAGATTTTCTTTTTATAGCATTAATATTTGGACTCTTATTATTAATATATATATTTTTCTAAGATGAACTTAATATTTCTGGAAAGCAACTATGTAAGATACTGCTGTTGGCTTTTTTTGTAATAAAATAAACTTTTCTTTTGTTTTTTTTAAATATTTTCCAATTCTTGAATTGTCCTTGAAATTTGAACCATGATCAGCATGTCTAGACTTTTTTTATGTCACTGTTTTGATTTTTATTACAGTGAGGAGAGGTAAGTAAGATTGAAGGTGTCTATTCAAATAGTCTTTTATGGACTGTCATTTGTGGTTGTCTGCATATAACTGGCTGTCTGCCAGTTATCATGCATTTGTCACTAACCAAACATTGTGCTTTTAATAACATTTATCAAATTTCTTTCTTCTTTGCAACTAATATAGCTTAATCTAAATTACGTTAATATATATGTTGTATGTATTTATTTTTCAGAAAAGTTACCAGAAATTTCCCAGAAACCTTCTAATTCATACAATGGATCCTTTTTTGAAAAGTCCTTTTTGAGCAAGAAGACTGTTAGAAAGGATCATGCTTTTAAAAAGGTATATAGAACAACTTTTTTTTTACAAAATGATGTGTCCTCTGTAGTAAAATCATAATCTAGTTGGATATCCGGTAGAGATTACTCAAGAAGAGAACATCAGAGAATGTAGCAATCATGACATTCTTTGTATGAGAGTATGGAGTGTTGGAAGTTTAAGTAATAATGATAGGCTAGATTAATGTAAGAAATAAATATGTTAAGGTGAAATACTTTATTGATTAAATAATAATACAACTAGAAAGAACAACAGGTCTTTAGTGAAATTTACTGAAAAGATTATAGAAATATTTACATGGAATCAAGTACAAGAATGTAGGAGTAAGAATTATAACAAGGTCAGACAGCATATGCAGTTAATTTTTTTATTCTGGACAGATTTAAAGCCTAAACCATAATAAATATTACATAGATTTCTTAAGAAAATAAAGAGAAAGATGAAATAAATGATCTAGATTGTTTTTGACAAATATGTAAAAGGTGATGAAATTGAATAATAATGGGTATCTGGAATCATAGTAGTGAAATTAAGTGAACGAAGGGTAGTAGTAGATTATTGGGTAGATAAACAATAAAAGAGAAATGAAGTTTTCAGAATTTTTTACATGTATAAACATTTAAACAAGTAATTACGAATGCCCATTTTAAAAATCATACAAAAAATCGCAATAGTAGGTAAAATTTATGAGTGTCAGAACACACTAAACTTTTAAAAAAATGTAATTGTTTCACTTCTAAAGAAAGCAGCAGCAGATGAGTACTTATATATTATAAGTTTAATGTGATTCCAGATAACTATATTTTATAGTAACGAATGAGAAGTAGAAGTTACTTTTAATTTGATAAACCATTCTTTTTGAAGGATTTCTTAACAACAATAGGATTTCTTGCTAGTAACAACAATAATAATTAGGTAAACTGTTTCATAACTATATAAGGGTGAAACATTTCCTAAATTTAATTAACATCAATTTGAAGGGAATAGCAGAAAATGTAACAGCTACCTGGTTGAGAATGGCATTAACTATTTATAAAACTTAATCTTTTCACTTAATAGTTGTAATTTTCCTACATGTTTAGTACTTTCACAGAGATCTCTACTTCATCAGACTGTTTTACACTGATATTTAATTAAAATATTAAAAATATAAGATGTATATTTACCAATCTCAGTCACTGTTAAAAAAATGAGCTGATGTAAAACATAATTTGAATTCAAATTATGGTTCCAAAAACAATAATTTCAATATCTGTTGCAGATTTTTGTAATAGTACAAAGGTTCATTTTATATCAGCAGCTGAGATATTAAACATACTTCTGTATTTTTAATATTTAATTGCTTTTAATTAAATTTTCATATAAAACAATGATGTAGTAGAGATCTCTGCAGTATTACTAAACATGGTAGAAAGAAGCACTAAAGTGGAAAAATTAATTTTTATAAATAGTTACATTGCGCTGCTTGGAGGGGCAATTTTCTAAATCAGTGTAATTTATGTGTTTCATAAAGTAAGAATATTACTCGTCAAAGTTTAGAAAGAATAGACCCATACATACACAATAGTTCTGCTCAGGGTGTCTTAAGTAGTGTTGAAATTACTAACACTACAATAGAGGGAATAGTCTACCACAATGGGACGTTCTAATTGGCAAAAAATCAGTTGCCAGTCCAACAATACAACCTCACCCTGCCCATCAACAGAATTTTGTCAAATTTGACCAGTAATAATAACATTGAACCTCATTAATATATGTAATTATTTTATAACAAAATTACAGGTTGTTGGAGCTAGTGAACAAACTACCAAAGAAGACTCTAGTTTCATCAATCTAATGCCAAAAGGAGAAAAATTGTTTAGCAATGTTACAGTGTCAGATAAATCATGCAATACAGTAGATACTTTTGATTCTGGTCATCTGAGAGGGTCTGAATGTCCTTTTAATGTCACAATGTTAATGAAGGCTGATGAAAATGAATTAATGAATTTGTACTGGATGTACACTTCTGCCACAGAAGAAAGTATACGTACACTGATCTCTGTTCAAAAGAAAATTCAGTACTTTGAAGAAAAAATATGCGTGAGTATAGAACTATTTAACTATGAATTATATACCCACCGGGTTGGTCTAGTGGTGAACGCGTCTTCCCAAATCAGCTGATTTGGAAGTCGAGAGTTCCAGCGTTCAAGTCCAAGTAAAGCGAATTTTTACACGAACTTGAATACTAGATCGTGGATACCGGTGTTCTTTGGTGATTGAGTTTCAATTAACCACACATCTCAGGTATGGTTGAACTGAGAATGTATAAGACTACCCTTCATTCACACTCATACATATCATCCTCATTCATCCTCTGAAGTATTATCTAAACGGTAGTTACCGGAGGCTAAACAGGAAAAAGAAAGGAAGAAAGAAAGGAACTATGAATTATATAATTATTATGTTAATTATATTTAATGTATTTAGATAAGAATACTAATAGTTACTCTTGAAATACTTAAAAACAGAATTAAATTAACACACATTATGTAGGACTTTCTGTTATGTAAAAATTTTGCGTATCATCGATAATATTAATTCAGTCAAAAGAGTGCAACAGCTAGTAATAATACAACCATGCTGAGTTTACTCATATTATTTCTGAGGTCTGTCCCCTACACTTCAGAAGACATGATGAGTGATTACAGCAGATTATATACCTTCTCATTTTTTATCACACACACACACAATTTTTCTAGCACTCTAACCTATCCTACAAATAATTAATCATTTTGTTAGTGATATTATACTGTTAAGGACACTCAGAATTAGCTACTTTTGTATTTTAGTCATAAATGTATGATTTTACATGTACATAATCAAAAGGTTTAGTGTCATTTTATTATGGAGATTTAACCAAAAGAAAATGTTATTTGGTCTCTTCTTTTGTTAACATTATCGTACTTCAACTAAGAGGTTTTAGTTAAGTCACTGGAGACTCATCTTTAAATAACAACTTAATCAACAAAGGAAACACATTACTGTTTCTAGAGACTTAATTGCTTTACTTTACTTAGCACTACTTGATTTTTCAAACCGATATTATATGATTTTTTTTTAGAAATAAATATGTTTTGAGCAATAATATATGTTAAAAGAATATCATCACTCCCTCCAAAAAATTGTAGTTCAGCTCCAAAGAATTAAATATCTTATCATCATCCGATACATGAATAAAATTACATATTTTATTTTTTCATAATCTAGTATTGTTGATTATAATTTTTAAATGTAGTTATATACTTTATTTTTTGACAAAGTACATGAAACATAACTGAAGTATCCAGACATAAAACTTCTCCAGAACTTCACATAATTTCTCCACATATAAATATAGATAAAAAAATATCTAAAAACTATAATTAATCCTTTTCCTCTTTTAATAATTTCCCTGTATTATGTTAATTTTCCACATAAACACATTCAAGTTGTCTATATGTATGTATATTTCCCTAACCAAAAACATTGCAGGTGTCCTGATACAAGATACAAATTACTCCTGAAGTCAATACAGCCATTTTTGAGACAGCAAGCATGTAATGCCAGGCTTTCTAAGGATAACGAAGAGTGAACCAGTTTCCTGTTGCCTCCTTCACTAATCCAAATGAACTGTTACAGATTGACTTACTAAGCCCATATTAGTAGGCTTGGGCTTGTAGGACTTGTAGTTGTGCATTTTGATGCAGGAGTGTCCAGCTCTACATGTAGTGTCTTCACTCTATTTACCATTGAAGGTGGTATACAGTGAACATCAGCACCCTGAAAGAAAACAATTCTGAATAGTGCCTCTTGTACCTCTGTTATTTTACATATATCACAGCAGTAATTAAGACCTGAACAGATAGCAACAAATTAATGTATCCTTTTGTCAAAAAACAATCCATCATATTCACTGCCTATACTCAGTTGGGGATGTAGTCAAATTACCATATTAATTATTGGTACAGTTTTGGAAGTGAACTTATCCTCCACTACCTACCTGTCTTTCAATAAGTATGTGACTAGTTGTATAATATTATTTCCATTACTGATGTCTGAATCTGTACACATTGTTATTTTGGTGTTACTTTATTTTATTTATAAATATTTTTAAAATTTAGTTATGATTTAGTTATTTACATATATTAGCAACTGTGCTTTTAATTACAATAATGAGTTGAATAAAACATATTAGACTGATGCTGGGAATTGAATTTAACTCTGGTAGAATGATAAATCTATTTGTATGCTATTTCATTTACCGCCTGGCATGTTGAAGTACATTGTATTGTTTAGACTAGTAGCTTAGACTATTACATATAAGAATTATGGGTATATACAAATTAGGCACTAGATCTTCGTTACTTAAAAAAATATTTATAGCTTTTTGTTTATATCTATTCTAAGCTACAATTTTACTAAAATTATGAGTAATTTATCTTTTACTATATAAATAGAGTAATCTATCTTCTGATAGATTGTCATATCAGCCAGCAATATACAATTGTAAATCAGCATGATCAGTTAGTAATTTGTTAATGAATTCTAGGAATGCATGATATTATTTTAATTTACCTTTGAATCTGAATAAAGTTTCATCATATATCCTGACTTGCACTCACCTGCAGAATATAATCACATCATTTAATTTATTTGACTTTGCCTTCTCTAAAGTGGACCTTTTAAAATATTTAAAAAATCTACCATAACCTACTCCTGACTTGAACAATCCAATCATCCTTCACTACACAAGCATGCCATTAACACAGATTAATAGGTACCCAGCCATACTTTATATAAAAAATACAGTACAAAATCACATACGTAGTTAATGATAATGTACATTCATTGACTGACAGTCATACAAAATCACCAATAATTTCAAAGAGAAAGTAACTGCTTTAATTTTAAAACTACAAGCAAACTACTTAAGAGTACACAAATTAAATTACAGTGACTACACTAAACACTGCAATGGGTAGACTGTAATTACATGTTCACTAACAGATACAAAGAACATATAAGCACTGTAGACACTGGACTCATACAAAGATATTAATCACATCCAAATTTTACTTTTAGTACTTAAAAAACATAGACTCAATGTGCTTGAACATGAAATTTACACACTAAATCTAACAATTACTATATGCTGAATGAACAGATACAACTCAGATGAAATATTCAATTGCATACCTAAGGGATTTCCTAACAGCTTCAGAAAGGACACTGTTCATAGCAACTCCACTGATAAAGGTATTATAAATAGTTCTGAAACACTCTCCACATTTTTAAAGCAAGTTGTTTCAAAAGCAAGATGTAGATCTCTGTTACTATATTTCAGTGGCTATTTACTTAAAATAATAACCTTTTCAGGAAATCAATCAGCAATTAGAAATAAAATATAATGAAAGAGAAAAGACTGGTTCCAACTCTAAGCAGGACATAACAAAGGAGGTCGTTGATTTAGCACGCAAAGAAAAATTTAGAAAATCTGATCCAATACAAAAAAGGCATATTTTCCCTTACAAGGAAGTGAATCTGCAGAAGAAGCTAACTTTTAATGTTATTAAATCTAACAGGAGACCTATGAACAAGGTAATAATAAACAGTGTAATTAAAAACAGCACATTCATGATTACATGATACAATTCTTTGTATTTTTTTAAAAATATGTGTTACAAAGTACCTATTTTTATATATATATTTGTATTTTTGTACCATAATTTCAGATGACACTGATTTGAAGTAATTACTGTCACTGTGAAAAAGTGATGTTTTGCAACAATTTGTAATTTTTTCTTTCTTTAAATATTTTTCTTAATATTAAATATTAATTAATATATTAAATAATATATTTATATATATCTATTATGTAATATGTATTAATATATTAATATTATATTTTTAATTTTAATATTAAAAAATTTAGTTACTATCTTTCTGAGGTTACTTATTTTCTTCATTCTAGTGAATGACATGTTTACTACACATTTTTTATTCTAAACTGATCTGAGAAATACACAGTTTTATTGCCTTCACCATACAATTCTATTATTTATCAAGTGAAAGGGATTGTAGAGTTGGCTCATTATGAATATACTATTGAAAAACAATTAATTCATTGCTTTAGTTCATCAAGGAGATATAATTTTTTTTGTAAACTTGCAAATTTTTTGACTAGCTTCAACGAAAAATTATTGACAGAAAAATTAATCAGGACAAATAATCTATAAAAATGGTTACTATGATTCGATGAGACTTAATATTTATCAAAAAAATCTAAAATATCAATTGTTTTACATTCAGTATAACCTACCTATACTTCCAGTTATAATAATATTTATTGTAAAATTTTAAATGGGAATTATGTTTGGATAATGATAAAAAAAAAAAATTTTAATCATGCAGATTTTCTTATATTTCTATTTTTAATCGACTTCAAAAAAGAATCTTCTTAATTGCTTCTTTTTTTTTCTTAACAGAAAATTAGTATTTATACAAAAGGTTTAAATATATTTTTTATTTCTTATTACTTACAGTTATATAGCATAACGATCATTCTAAAATTCTAAGTTTTTTTTTAATGAAAATTAGGGAAAAAATAATACTTTTTTGTCCGAATTATTTTAATCCAGTTGCCAGTGATTTTTTTGGTTGTGCTTTCTAGCAATCTCTCAACATTTTTCTGCATATTTTTTTTAATTTTTATCAAGAGAGGGAGATATCTTGCTTTTGAATTTTTTGAGATTGGCTCTTTGTCATATGAACAGCATTCTTTGTGGAACTAACCATTTTTTTCAGAAAAATTAATCTAACAAAACGTAAAAATAATATTATTTTTATAAAAAATAAAACTGACATTAAAGCTGCACTAAAAATGAAAAAAATAATACGAATCAATTTTTCTTAATTTAATATTTTACTTTTTAAAACAGCATTAAATTAAAAGTTAATATATAATTGTTTTTATTTTACACTGATTTCAAAAAGTAAATCTAAGTTTTAAGAACTAAAAATTTTTCTTCCTTAATTTTTAGTTTTTTATAACAGTTTTTTTCAGAAGAATACTATTATATAAAATTTCAAAATTATTAATTATTCTTTGCTGAAATTATTTATATATGATATAAAATAAATGATAGTAGAGAAAATTTATATATTTTCTGGAACTAATGTATTATCTTTGTTTCAGACTGTTGGAATTGAAAGTGAAGTTCCATTTAAATTAAAAAAATCAGTCACTGTTGCAAGTCAAACTTCTAGAGCAAGTGCCCTTGCGACGCACAGGTATTTTAATATTAATCATCTCTCTATTTAGTGTTAATATTTGGGTTTTTTTTTAAATTTAGTAAAGCCAAGTATCTTTAAACGCATAGTAGTACTTGTATCCAAAAATATATTTTCCAAGACTTCTGTGGTAATAGTAAATCCTATTTAGCTACACATATATAAATTGATTTTCATTATTATTATATATACCTATAGTAAAATTTAATTACTGAATTACATACGGTAGGATGTAATCAACACTAAAAGTATCGATTATATAATACATGGCTTCTGATAGTTAATATGTTAACTTCAGCAGATTAACACAAAATTTAATTTTAATAATCATTATTATAATAGTTATAATAAAAACATATAACTTTAATCATAATTAATATTTATTCTAAGAGATTAATAACTGGCACTGTTTCTAATGAAATATGGTATTTATGACTTGTCGTTTGAGTTTCAAGGCTTACTTGGTTTATAGCTTATAAACAGTATGTTCTGACTCTCCCTTTTCAGTAGGGTCTGGTTTTATTTTTTAATCATCTTTCCCAACAGGTCAGGTATAGTACTCTATATGATTCTTTTTATTCGGTTTAATATCTACAATAATAGTTAATTCTGCTTCCCTCTTTAGATACATTTTTTCATGGGGGATGGAATAAGTGATAGTATGAAGACAACAAAAAATAATAAATAAATTATGTTAATCAACTTTTCTGAATATAAAAAAGGATAGTGATAATAAATGAACAGCTTACTGGTAGATTTAATAAATATATGTTAAGGATTTTAGAAAAGAATTAGCCTGGATAAAAATGTATTTTTTCTTATTAGTAATTTTCTTTATATTTACTGTAAATTTAGTAAATAAACAATGTATGTGGTTAAAAATTAATCACATCTTTTAAATAAAAAACATGTGTTTTGGGTTCATACATGTGGCTGCATGTAACCTTTATAAATCCAACTGTGTTAGCTTGTACTTCTTATTAGCTTAACTGTTACTTATTGTTAGTACTTTTCTTTTGTTAGCACCACCACTCAAGCTAGAAATTATCAGTTTCTTGTCTAATCCTATCCTTAATCTAGGAATTTTTTTAAATCTCCCTCCATTGAGCTTAAAAATATCCATTTAACAACCATATTTTTGTATAAGTTCATCTTTAATGTCTTATCTTCATTTTAAATATACTCTAGTTTTATTTTCAAAAGTGATAATCTACTCGATGGTTTGAAGTTGTATATTCATTGAACCTTATGCAATTTGAAACTAATGAATCATTTATTATTGCAGTCTTTTATCTAGTGCTGAGTTATAATATGGTAAATCATGGATGATGGAAAGGAGTTTGCTATATATATTCAGCAGAGAGGTCTTGTCTGACCTCTCTATCCCCATTATCAAGAGCTGTACAAATTTTTAAGAAGCATATCAAAGAGGTATTAAGCAAAGAGCTATAATAACAGATGCGAGTACATTTCTCCTCCAGAAAAATACAATGCCTTGAGAGAAAATCTTTGCTCATAGATTTGATTAACAGTCAGTTGATGGGACAGTCACATAATTCTGTTGTGTTAGATCTGTTTTCAGCTTTTATGATCGTTTACTTTAGAAGTAAAATCATAAATCATCAGTGTTTTAATAAAATTAATTTTCTTTTTGAACAGAATAAAAACAGAAAACTAAGATTTTTGTAAAAAAATTGCTTATATACTAATCAACACTTTCATGGAAAATACTTAGACAATTAAAATGACAGATTTCAAGAGAACCTTTAGCAAATTGGTATAATTCATACCAGGGTCCAGTACGGATGGAAAATTTTGTGTTTAAACATCAACAAAACCGATGTGTTTTAAAAAAATGCTGGGTAATTTAGGATTATTGAATGATTTTTATTCAACAATAGTATGAGAATCGCTAATGCCAGATGCCCTTTAGAGACAATTTTAAACTTAAATAAACCCTAATATCAGGTTTATCCATCAAGCAATATAGAGCATCTTTCATTATTTTTTATAACAAAAACTAATTTTTTTTCATTAAACGACGAAAGAATAACTATGATAGATTTACATCCAGTATTTCCTCTCTGAGCTTCGTAACTATAGGAATTTCATTCCGACCGTAGTACTGATATATGATTCTGCGCAATACATGACGGTTGAAACCGTCCAGTAACAGATATGCATTTCGTGGCCTACTTTTCCTGGCATTTCAAACTGAACGTAAATGTCGATACTATCGCACTTATTAGCTGTCCTACATAACCCACCGGGTTAGTCTTCTAGTGGTGAACTCGTCATGGCAAATTAGCTGATTTTGAAGTCGAGAGTTCTAAGGTTCAAATCCTAGTAAAGGCAATTACTTTTATACGGATTTGAATACTAGATCGCGGACACCGGTGTTGTTTGGTGGTTGGGTTTCAATTAACCTCACATCTCAGAAGTGCTCGACCTGGCACTGTAAAAGACTACACTTCACTTACACTCATACATATTATCCTCATTAATCCTCTGATGTAATACCTAACGGTGATTCCCGGAGGCTAAACAGAAAAAAATCTGCCTCCAAAAGCAGAAAATTAGAAATGTTTTTCTCGATCGGTTTTGATTTTATAGTAATTCAAGTTGACGTTCTCAAAAATAGTGCAAAAAGTCGTTAGTTTTCCGCTTTTCAGCCCCTAATTTCCAAACTAATGACGATAACTAAAATCAGTCGAATCCAATTAGCACAAAAATAATTGCAGTTTCCGATGATACCTTCATTTTTATTGTGCGATTTTTTTTTTAACTGAGATACAGTAGTTTAAACACAAGCATAATCTTTCACGCCGACCACTATAAACACTTTTTTTTTTGTTAAAATAAAATTTATTTGGTAAATCCAAATTTTACGGTATTAAATTTGTTTGAAAAATATAATACTTTAAAAAACACTTCTGGGTTAAATGTGTGTCCATTACCTACAATATGTTTGGCAAAATCATTTATATATATATATTGTTTTTGTTAAGAGCATTTGTTTAACTCTTATTTTAATTCTACTTTAAAAGAAAGTGATTAGTCATATCTACATAACATTTCTGAAAAGTTTCACAATCTAGTTTTTCTACATACTGCTTTTCATAAGTATCATTGCTTTTATAGAAGAGATTGTTATTCATAAATTTAATACTTTATTTTGTATTGGAGAAGCAATTTTTAATTAGGATAGATTGTATTTTTTCTTTGAATATATGGAACATAAATTTGAAAAAAATTATTATTTTTGAAGTTATACTTCTTTTAGCGCGTTAGGAGAAACTGATCAGAGTGTATTTTCACCAAGTTACGGAAGTTGTGCGCGCCGATGTAACACACCATGAAGATTTGCGCAGGCCCAAGTGGATCAGTTTGCACGCACATGTGTGTAGTGTCTAGCTCAGTCAGTCGTTCAATGAAATTAAGTGATTAGCACGTGTGTAAACAATAACAAATATTGAGTCATAATAATATATACACGGATTTCTGAAGACGGATATTTTAAACTGTGAATATTGTTCATATTCATAAAACTTTATTTATATTGCAGCGTATTTTTATTTATCTATTTTTTTTTTTGTGAAAATTGTGTATCAAGATTTGAGGTTATATTTATGTAGGCATTATTTTTTATGAGTAAAATTATATTTTTTAATGACAGTAAATAGCACACATCAGATAAATTCTTGATTTTGCATAAACAATTTTAAATTTATAAACAAAATTTTTGATGAAATACACTATTATAGTCCCCCGTTCGGATCTCCGGGTGGGGACTACTAAGGAAGGGGGTCACCAGAAAATTAAAAAATAACATTCTACGAGTCGGAGCGTGGAATGTTAGAAGCTTAAAAAAGGTTGGTAGGCTAGAAAATTTAAAAAGGGAAATGGGTAGGACAAATGTGGATATAGTAGGAATTAGTGAGGTTCGGTGGGAAGAGGAAGGCGACTTTTGGTCAGGTGATTTTAGAGTAATTAACTCAGCGTCAAATAATGGGCAGGCAGGAGTAGGTTTCGTGATGAACAAGAAGATAGGGAGGAGAGTGAAGTATTTCAAAACGCATAGCGATAGAATCATTGTAATAAGGATAAAATCAAAACCTAAACCGACGATTGTTAACGTCTATATGCCTACAAGCGCCCATGATGATGATGAGGTAGAGTGTGTATACGAAGAGATTGATGAAGCAATTAAACACGTAAAAGGAGATGAAAATTTAATAATAGTTGGAGATTGGAATGCAAGCATTGGAGAAGGCAAGGAAGGAAATATAGTGGGTGAATACGGGCTGGGCAAAAGGAATGAAAGAGGGGACCGACTTATAGAGTTTTGCACGAAGTATAATTTAGTAATTGCCAACACCCAATTTAAAAATCATAATAGAAGAATATACACTTGGAAAAAGCCAGGCGATACTGCAAGGTATCAGATAGATTATATCATGCTTAAGCAAAGATTTAGAAATCAACTCGTTGACTGCAAAACTTACCCTGGAGCAGACATTGATAGCGACCATAATTTGGTGATAATGAAATGTAGATTGGGGTTTAAAAACCTGAAGAATAGGTGTCAGATGAATCGGTGGAATTTAGAGAAGCTTGAGGAAGAGGAGGTAAAGAAGATTTTTGAGGAGGACATCGCAAGAGGTCTGAGTAAAAAAGATAAGGTAGAAAATGTAGAAGAAGAATGGGAGAATGTTAAAAAGGAAATTCGAAAATCAGCAGAAGCAAACTTAGGCGGAATAAAGAGAACCAGTAGAAAACCTTGGGTTTCAGACGATATATTGCAGCTGATGGATGAACGTAGAAAATATAAGAATGCTAGTGATGAAGAAAGTAAAAGGAACTATCGGAAATTAAGAAATGCTATAAACAGGAAGTGCAAACTGGTGAAAGAAGAGTGGATTAAAGAAAAGTGTTCAGAAGTGGAAAGAGAAATGAACATTGGTAAAATAGACGGAGCATACAGGAAAGTTAAGGAAAATTTTGGGGTACATAAATTAAAATCTAATAATGTGTTAAACAAAGATGGTACACCAATATATAATACGAAAGGTAAAGTCGATAGATGGGTGGAATATATTGAAGAGTTATACGGAGGAAATGAATTAGAAAATGGTGTTATAGAGGAAGAAGAGGAAGTTGAGGAGGATGAAATGGGAGAAACAATACTGAGATCTGAATTTAAGAGAGCATTAAAAGATTTAAATGGCAGAAAGGCTCCTGGAATAGACGGAATACCTGTAGAATTACTGCGCAGTGCAGGTGAGGAAGCGATTGATAGATTATACAAACTGGTGTGTAATATTTATGAAAATGGGGAATTTCCATCAGACTTCAAAAAAAGTGTTATAGTTATGATACCAAAGAAAGCAGGGGCAGATAAATGTGAAGAATACAGAGCAATTAGTTTAACTAGTCATGCATCAAAAATCTTAACTAGAATTTTATACAGAAGAATTGAGAGGAGAGTGGAAGAAGTGTTAGGAGAAGACCAATTTGGTTTCAGGAAAAGTATAGGGACAAGGGAAGCAATTTTAGGCCTCAGATTAATAGTAGAAGGAAGATTAAAGAAAAACAAACCAACATACTTGGCGTTTATAGACCTAGAAAAGGCTTTCGATAACGTAGACTGGAATAAAATGTTCAGCATTTTAAAAAAATTAGGGTTCAAATACAGAGATAGAAGAACAATTGCTAACATGTACAGGAACCAAACAGCAACAATAACAATTGAAGAACATAAGAAAGAAGCCCTAATAAGAAAGGGAGTCCGACAAGGATGTTCCCTATCTCCGTTACTTTTTAATCTTTACATGGAACTAGCAGTTAATGATGTTAAAGAACAATTTAGATTCGGAGTAACAGTACAAGGTGAAAAGATAAAGATGCTACGATTTGCTGATGATATAGTAATTCTAGCCGAGAGTAAAAAGGATTTAGAAGAAACAATGAACGGCATAGATGAAGTCCTACGCAAAAACTATCGCATGAAAATAAACAAGAACAAAACAAAAGTAATGAAATGTAGTAGAAATAACAAAGATGGACCACTGAATGTGAAAATAGGAGGAGAAAAGATTATGGAGGTAGAAGAATTTTGTTATTTGAGAAGTAAAATTACTAAAGATGGACGAAGCAGGAGCGATATAAAATGCCGAATAGCACAAGCTAAACGAGCCTTCAGTAAGAAATATAATTTGTTTACATCAAAAATGAATTTAAATGTCAGGAAAAGATTTTTGAAAGTGTATGTTTGGAGTGTCGCTTTATATGGAAGTGAAACTTGGACAATCGGAGTATCTGAGAAGAAAAGATTAGAAGCTTTTGAAATGTGGTGCTATAGGAGAATGTTAAAAATCAGATGGGTGGATAAAGTGACAAATGAAGAGGTATTGCGGCAAATAGATGAAGAAAGTAGCATTTGGAAAAATATAGTTAAAAGAAGAGACAGACTTATAGGCCACATACTAAGGCATCCTGGAATAGTCGCTTTAATATTGGAAGGACAGGTAGAAGGGAAAAATTGTGTAGGCAGGCCACGTTTGGAGTATGTAAAACAAATTGTTGGGGATGTAGGATGTAGAGGGTATACTGAAATGAAACGACTAGCACTAGATAGGGAATCTTGGAGAGCTGCATCAAACCAGTCAAATGACTGAAGACAAAAAAAAAACACTATTATAAAATTAAACTATTTGTATCATATATTTCATATCATAAGCCGCTGATAACCCTCGTGCCTATTCAATCGTCATTCGAAGAATTAATTGAACTAAACTAATCGAAATATATTCGATGAATATTGTTTTATATGACAACGAATACTTCAATACTTTTCAAACTGTACAAAATAAATATTACTTAATTTAAGTGTTATTTATTCAAACTTTCATTCATGGTATTTAATGTCGTCTTGAATGCGTAAAAAAATTATTTTTTTATTCACGCCAAAGAAGTATAACTTCTTACGTGCGTACATAAGTATACACGAGCTTATTTTTATCAACTTCCAGTCCAGAGTTGTAAGTTACTCAGTATAGGATTCATTTGCAGATATATTAATATTATTAAAGAATGATATTTTTACAATGTTAGAGAGACATTTCTTTGTGCAATCTTCAAGCAAATACTCATTTCCCAAGAGGTGCTGATCAGCTAATTTTTTTTTTCTGTGAGGGAGATACAACTGAAAAAATAATTTTGGGTTTTAAAAAAAAATTATTTTTCCTTTTCTTTCATCTTCTCATTAATATCACGCAATACCATTGTCTCAGACATCTGATCCTAACACTAATGCCCTGTTACCAGGGTTATTTGTGAAGATTATTTACATCTTAGGTAATATATGACGGAATGAATTTTGGGTTATTTCAAATAATTCTATATTGTTGTTTAATTAAAAGTAAATAGTATTTGTTTCATTTTAAATTTATTCCTTTTTTAGGATGTATGTGCCACTTTTTGACACTACCAAAGCAAATTGTAGAGTGTGTCGTAAACTAATAATGGCTAAAGAGAAGAGAATGGAATGTTCAAGATGTAATATCATAACACATGAAATGTGCCTCTTATTTGTCAGTCCATGCCCTTATGTCGGTTGTGATTTAAGAATGCAAAAATTTGGATATTCTAAAGCCACATGTGGTTATTTGAAGATCAGAAGGTAAGCTTTTTTCAGAAATATTAAGACATGATATTTTTTTGGTTGATATTATTTTAGTCTTATTTTATTAAGCCCTGTTTAATATTGGAATGAAAATGCAAAATCTATTCTATGAAATGTTTAAGGTTTCATCGATACACTTGTGCATCTGTCTGTAAATCAAAATTGTAATTAAATAACAGAACTTAGAAATACGTCAAACAAATAAATATTTTATTCAGGTAAGAACTGGATGGATTGTAACCATCTAACTTTAAATACGGACAAACCCGCTGCATTCTGTTTTTACGTAGAAGTAACATAACCAATCGCATTGATAAATCTCACGTTAATGATAATAGTATTTTTTTGATCAGTAAGCAAAATTTTTAGTATTTTTATTAAATAAAAAGCTCTCTTCAGATGACTAAATTGATTTCGTTTATTGTTTAGTGCTCAAAAGTATGAATCATGTTGACCAATATGTAGGAAATTAAATATGTTAGCTTATCCTTGGATTTACATTTATGAATGTACAATCTTCAGTTAAACAATAATCACTCATTCTTAAAAAAATAACAATACCCACTCTCTACCAAACCAGGCAATGGAAATTTTTTCATATAACTCAATATAATACTTTGGCTTACAAGAAAGGGCCTTATTATACTAACGTCGCCATTTTTAATAAATTACCGAACCGTTAAAAAAATCCTCTCGATTATCTAAAATACAATAAAAAGATTTTCTTTTACAGAAAAAATATTACTCTGTAAATGAATTTTGAAATAACACTAATTAAAAGTTTTAAAAAAACTCTTATTTTTCTGATCCCGTTTAATGCGGATTTAAATATGCGCTTAAAATAATTTTCAATAATGCCTTCTGAATTTTGAATTATTTTGTAGTAATTTTTTATATTTAAAATTTTTACTTCAACATTATTTCATGTGTTAATATTTTAAATAATTAATTTGTTTTTAATTGCGTCTAGTTTTTATTTTATAATTTATGTCTTTACATTTATAATTTATTTTAGTATGACGTGATCTATATAATGTATTATTATGTACTGATCGGAATAAAAAATTTATTAAAAAAGAATTAGATCATGTTACGAACAGATAATCATGCTAATTTTCGAATAACTAAAGAAATTGTGCTGTGTTGATATTTACTCAATCACAAAATATAAATAAAGTTAATAGATGAGTAGTTTCTGTTCATAATAATACAAAAAACTAATTAGACCAACAGGTTATTAAAATAGGTACATTTTTATTTTTTTGAATCTTGGAATAGAAAGAAAACAATAAAGATAAATAAGAATCTGTGCATTTGAAATACATACATTATATATTTATAAATATATATAAAATCTGACAAATGTAGTAATGTACTGTTTCTAAATAAAATTCAAATTTTCTAACTTTTCTGTTTCATTCGACTTATCTTAAACCATTTTGTTTAGAATTAAATTTTCTACAAGTTTTGTTTAAAAGTTTTATTTGTTTTTACACTTTTACCAAAGTTATTGTAAATTCAAATACAAAAAAACAGGGGATTTTACCCCAATTTATTGGTTTTCACTCCAGATTTCTCAAAACTACTGGAGATATGGTTCTGGCATCTATTTTATTTGATTTTTCAGGTCAAAAACCATAAGAATTAACCATAAGACTATTTATATTAAATTATTGGAGATGTTAAGAAGATAATTTAAATAACTTGAAAAAAATAATAATAACATATATGAACACAAAATTTAAAAAGTCTTAAGAATGAAAAACAGATTTAAAAAAAATCCTTTCTTTTGTTTTAGGTCAGAGCATACTGAAACTTTCTTCACTGTAATGCTTGGGCAAAATATAACATTTTATGATTGTAATGTTAGCAACAGGAGGCAGTTTTATGTACCTCCAATCGAAGAATTTCTGTCACTTTGTTCTGGCTACGATGTAGTTCTGAATCCCATCAACACGGAAGATCATTATAGCTTTGAGGTGAAATAGAAAAAAATTTTAATGTACAATGTTAAGAAATTAATGTAATATTACCATTCCACATTATGAGCAAATGTGATAGTTATACTTTTTTTAATTTAAATAAGATGTTGACTTTTATTGCAAACCGATGATAAAACATAAATTTAACAGCTACATTAAATATGTTTAATTTAATAGCTTTAGTTTACTACAACAAAATATTAAGAAAACAAAAATTATTTTGAACAATCAAAATTTATTAATAACAATTGTGAAAAGATTCTTAATATAGAATTTTTATAGTAATATAAATATAATTGATAAAAATTGTTGGTTTTAACTGTACTTTTGGACTCCCTGATAATAAAGCACAACGATAAATGCACACATCTATGAAAATCAGTCCAGCAGTTTTAATGTGCAAATTGATTTACAGATTTCCCGGTAATATGTTACAATTATGTGCTAATTCTGTTTCACACACCATTTTGTTTTATTTTTTTATATTGATTATTTCAGATGAAATTTCTTGAAAAAGGCTGTGTTAAAAAGTCATTGCATGTCATAGCCGAGGCACCGCTTCAGAAGTATATGTGGTTCTATGAAATGGTCAAAGCAGCTTCTTCTGAGTTCTTTGATTATAGGTCTGATAATACAGGGGCATCTGGATCAAGTCTTTTATTTCCTTTATCAGCAGCAGGAAAATTAATCTACCCTGATGAAATAAAATTAATAACTGTCGTAAGATATCGTGTCAATGATATCGTATTAATAAGAGATTTGGTATGTAATGATTTGTATTTATATTGTTGAACATGATTACCTTACTTCACAACCATAGCATAATTTTAGCAAAATATTTTATTTATAAATAGTGAGAAATAATCTTTTAAGTTGCTATTAAACATTTGCACTATCTATGACAAAACTTGATGATAAATTTTTTCTTATTTTCAGAGGAAAACATTTACCGTAATTGTAATTGTAGGTCTTTTATTAGGATGAAGTTGTTTTTGAAAAATCTTACTCGACAATGTTTTGCTTTAAATCCTATGAAACTGATGCTCAAAAATGTATTGTTACCAATCTAGTTGAAGAAATTAGCGGGCAGAAAACTGATGTATCATTTATTCATTTATATTTTAAGTATATTATGTGGTTAATTCATAATTACTAATAAAATAAGGCAAACTTTATTTATGCAATAATTATCTTGGCAAACAGATACATACAAATAATAACAAGCAGTAATTATAACCTTGGTCTTAAATTTTTGCCAAGTTTCTTGGTTTTGAATCCTCAGGAAAGGCTAATAACTGTATAATTAACAACTAACCCTTTACAAAATGTTGATTTTATTTTACAACCATTTAGAACATAGCCACCTTGGAAAATAAATGAATATGAAGTAAAAATGGCACCTGTAAACCTTTCAGCAACCTATTATGGAAAAAATCATTTTCTAAATATTCATTGCTTTGTACAAGATTCTAATTACTTTTTAAGATCATCAGAGCTTTAAAACTATTAGTAACAGATTATTAAATTGTTTATTTTTTCAAACATTCTTGTTTGATATTTACTTAGAAAAAGAAAAATCAACAAAACTGAAATCAGTTAATTAAAAAAATTTCATGTTATACTAAATTTAAAATTTCATCAAACGTACCTGAAATAGACAAAAAATTAAAAACCTCTATGTTCATAGAAAGTTAAAGTAATTTTGGAACAGAGACAAAAATTACATTATTAGGAAAAAAATTTATTACAAATTTTGACTAGCTTGTCTAGCTGAAATAATATGTATGTACAGCACAAGATATATGTATTTATCTTGTGCTGTACATACATTTTGTAGTCAATCTTAGGGACATAATGTATAACTAACTAAAATATGTATATTTAATGTAAATAAGACCTAATTCCATTAAAAAACCTCACAACTTGTTAAAATATAAATTTTGGAGGTATAGTTTGTTCATCTTGAATTAAATTAAAATAAATATATACCAAAGGAATGAACTAATTCCATAAAAAAAGAGATCAAACATTGATATACAGATCATGGTGATATCGCCCTTTGTACTATTGATGTTGTTGACTTACGGCTATCAAGTCAGTACCACCTAAATAAAACTAAAACAAAAATGTCATATGTGTTGATAATACATATTAAAAATTTTGTGACATTTTGCTTTTATTTTTAATGCTGTAATATTTACTAATAATAACAGTGTTTATTTTCAGACTTTTGTTATATGTTGTTATGAAGGACTGTTTACTTTTGATGCTAGTAATTCTGAAGATGTTGTTGAACTTAAAGGATTAAACAATGTGACTAAACTCACATATTTGTCTGCACCATACACTTATTCTTATGCAATAGCTGGTATGTTATTTCTTCCTTTTGTATCATATAAATAAATTATAAACCTTTTTATTATTGAATTAATTTTACAATCGTTCTTACTCAGTAGGGCTACATTGATAAGCAACCACTTTGAAGCAGATGGGTGTAAGCTACATGCAAGAATGTATGTAATTGATGATTTGCTGTTTGAGTAGAACAAAATAAGAGTTCAGTGGTTCCATAACAAAGAAAAGACAGTATTGATAGTTAAAATTGTTCTTTCGTAATGGGTGAGGAATCACTTTTTTTAAAGGGTGTGTGTCAGGATTTCAGTGATACTTTGAAACTCAAACAATTCTTTTCAAAGGTAGAAGGGCTTCATTGATGGGTATTACTTTATTATATTTACATAATTTAAATAATACTTGTTTGTTACTCAATCAACATTCTCTAATAGGAACCATTTAATTATCACATTTTTATTAAGAAGTTTCCATATTTGTTTTTACCAGAAACTTAGTCACACAGTCAAAGAAATGTCACATGACTGATAATATTATAATTACTACTTCATTTCTCTGGATTCCAGTTGGTTAATGGTGATCTAGTTTTCTTTGTTATAGGATTTTTTGAAACCATTATAACAATGATCTGTCTCTTTCTATATCTTTGACAGAAATAGTTGACTCATCATTCAGCTCAGAAACTTCAAGTATTATAAATAAACTTCAATTTATTTTTTTCATATAGAGAAAAGAATATTTTAATATCCTATAATCTTTTCAAAACTTAATTTTTGAAAATATTGAGAGCGATGTCAAATAATATACTTAGTATGCTCATTATGAAACATTTAGTAATTATGTTATTTAAAAATCCATTACCTATAAAGTTACAATTTTATACAGTTACAATTTCTAGGTCGCCAAAGCAAAAATACTTGAGAAAAACTATTCCCCTTGCATTTTCTGTAGCTTCAATCTAAAAAAATTGAAAAAAATCACAGATACCTCGTGTTACAAAAAGCAACTGTATAACCAAGTTTCAAATAGAAATTTAAAAAAAAAGTTTGACTTAAGAAATAAAATCCTTCACTGTATGATCTTTTAACATATAAATATTTTTCTTAAATTTTTTTTCTCAAAAAATGTGTGCTGCACATAGTCTTTCATGAGAACATAATTTATTATATTAAATGGAAGAAATGAGTGAATTTAGAGAATTTTTTTTCTTTAATTATAATATTTATGAAAATAAATAGCCAAATATTAACACTTGTAATATGCAATGAATACTTACAAAATTAACTCTTAAGAAAACTTATGCTTTGCATTTATTTAAAAATTTATTAGTCTATCACTAAGTCACCCTACTAGTAACATCCTCACGAGTGAAGATGTCATTTATATGACTGCATATCATCTACACTTTGAGAGCTTGGTATTTTGATATGCAGCAGTATCAGATCATTAAAGAAATCAATGGAAAACCACTTTATACCTCACTTCCCTCTATATCCTGCCATGAGATGTTGGTTATTCTTGAGAATGTCTATGCTAGCTTCAGGAATGGATTATGTGTCTCATGAAAGATTACTTGCAGCAGTTTGGTTACGGTAATGATAGTGTTTGGTAAATAACAGCAATTAATTATCATAGATTTTGTTAAACCTTTACTCACAATTTGTTTTATTAAATCTTTAAAGTTATGCTTTGATGATGCTCACAATTGCTATTTCAGAAACATGCATAACTAGAAAACGTAATATGGTACAGATTAATAGCAAAGCATTATATGACATTGTTGGAATGCAGAATAATGGAAACTTTTTTATTTCTGCTGAACCTATAAAAAATTTGAAACATACAGTAAGTGACTTCATTATGTCGACCGATCAAGATGTAATTGTTGCTGCAGCACGAACAACTGTTCTGTGAGTATTTTGTAATGTATATTATATGATGAGTACTGACTTTCAATTAATGACATTATTAATGGCAGTTATTTGAAATGAATGTACTCATTATTTATTATTGTACGATCTTTCTAAATAAATATTCTGATCAGATGTAAGTAATTTATAAAGAATTAAATAATTTCTATTAACTTAATTTAATTTGTTATTGTTGAATTATGGCTTTGTTGTTCAAATTTATAGAGGCAGCTTCACCCGATTGTTTAGAATAGATTATATAGGTTTATATTGAATATCTGTTTACTATATATATATATATATAATTAGGTCAGCAACTACAAACTATCTTGTTCATTCTTGTTTAGAAGTACAACCTAATGTAAAATTAAGTAACCTAAAGTTACATTGATTTAATGTAGCTCTAATTGTTAACAACTATTACATAGGTGATACTTTTATTTTTTATTTTATTTTATAATGTTACTGATATCCACTGTTGATTTTTTTGTACTAAAGACATAAAAAAATAATCCCTCATATAGTATTGATAATTTGTTGGCTGTTACTAAATTTAGCAAATAGAATACAGAATCCCTCATGCGATATCAGACTTGAAATTATGATAATTCAGTACTATTCACAATTTCCTGAGCCATGTTAAATACTAAGCAGGAGTTTCTTAGGATAATTCACTTGTTGGATCATTCTAAGCAAACAGCAGCTTATGCCAAATTACATAATACGCAGGTCCAGTCCACAAATTAATCTCTTACTTTTTCATATCTTACAACTACAACTATTATTTTTTTCTGTTTTTATAAGCTCCAGCAATACAAATTAATCTGTGGTAAAATTGATATTTAATTGTGAAAGTGTGCACCCTAATGCTCAGCAACCTGGAATATCTCTATAAATAGCTTTCTGAAAGTTGAAGAAAGTGGTAAAATAAGGATGTTTAAGTCATGTTAATAAGCTGTTTCTTACAGTAGATCATGAAAATTATACAATGTCAGTTGTAGATTCATGGCATTTCTACGGGCACATGACAATAGAATAGCAGTTTAAGGAAGAAAAGTGAAAATAAATGATGCAGAGTTTTATTATTTTGTTATTTTCAGCAAATATAGTACAAAATATTACAAGTATTATTATAATAAAACAAAATTTTCAGTACAAAATTTTTTATCAATATTTTGAGATCCCTGAGGACAAAAATGCAAAATAAACTTGGGCACAATTTTGTATGTATAGCTAGCTATGTGTCATGAAATCCATTTTTCATATCTTGAAAAAGGTGAACTCTCAATCAAAAAAATGTGGTATGATGAATCACATATAAATGGGAATTATTCTATTAAATCTTTATGAAAATCAGACAACTTCAAGAGTAAGTTTTGAAGACTGCTATTAGTAGGTGAAATCCTGCAATTTGATGAAAAGTTTTTCTGGCACATTTTAAAGAATATTAATAGCTGTATGAAAAATAGTTGAAAAAACTTCCTTAACGATGTCCTCGCAGTCCTCAAAAAATCCATTCCAAAAATCACTTTAATGTTTAGTTTTAAATCTTCTTAGATTTTAAATTAGAAATTCATATAAAAGGGAATACTTTTAAAAAAGTTTCCGTTTTTTACATAATGGATGATGTTTGATGGTTTTTTGTAAATTTGGACAAAACAACATATTGACGCAATGGATTCATGATTACTACTACTTCATCCCAGGTGCAATTTCACCTAGAAAACTTTAAGTGTGAAAACTGGAAATTTCAGGTGAAAAAACTTCAGGTGCTGTTAGTAAATAGTATTATAAAAGGTACTTGAAATACTTCCTATACTTCAAATAAAAAAAAATCAGCCCAAATTTTCAGAGTTGTACATTTTTTGACATGCTAATATATAAATACATATAAAAATTGTGTGTCCTTTTGGAACACACAGTCCCCCTCTTGGAGCTAGTGAGGGTGTAATTTTCCACTTTCTACATAATGACAATATTTGAAAAATGCAAGACCTTTTCTTTCCACCACTTCAATTTTCTTGCATCCCTTCTTCTTTGGATAAGTATCATGTGAATTAAACTTGCCACTGCTCTGATTCCAATCTGTAGTGTCATGTTGGCACTTTGTGGTAGATGGCAGAGCAGCCAATTCTTTATTGCTCAGCAGATTGCAACTCTGCAATAGGATTATCTGGACTATATCTGATCGTTGCACAAAAAGTGATACTAATGGCTGAGATGCCTGTCAGTTAAACCTAGGTCTCCTGCTCCTAAAATGTAATCTAAACTACTGAAATGAATCATATCGACAAGTTGATGTGTTAAAAAAAAGTTTTTACACATTTTGCCCTGAAATCTTGAGTTTCAATTAAAGCATTGGTAACAACATGTTTTGCCTCTCACAGCAGTTATGGACCATTCACACTGCGGATGTGTTGTTGAATTTTTTTTTTATAAGAACATAACTGTACTTTGGATCTCAAAATTATACAATCATATGATTGCTATGTGAATACTTAACTGGTATAAGTTCAAAGAATTTCTGTAATTAGTGAAATTTTTTTTTTATATTGCATTTAATTTATAGCTTTTATTCTAATATTGTAAGATATTATTTTGATATCATAAGGACATGAATGGTATACTTATCACTTCAGAATTATATTGTAAGAATAAAATTGTTATAAAATATAATTCTAAAACAAAATTTTATTTTTCTTGATTGTAAAAAATACATAAATTATCTATACATGTGCACGCTCACACCTACCCCATCACACATTAATAATATTAATAATAATACAGGAGCTTGTTCAAATTTTTATGATGTGTAGTATTGAAACAAGAAAAGTTAGAAATGAAACGTTCAAATACTGCAGTCACAAAATCAGTTGGTGTAGGGAAGTCAGTCATTACAGTACTCATTCAGAAATAGGTTAATGAACTATGAGGTATATTTACTTTGTCAGTAGCTACATTAAATTTGTATAAGGTGTATGTAGCTCACTGGAGTGCAACTAGTTATTGTACTTCTGTAAGGAGATGAATATAAAATTATTTTTTGTCTGTCTATTAATATTTATGATTTTTTTTTGTGATTATATAAATAATTACTTTATCATAAGTCAGGAAATTTTTTTCAGACCTAAATATTTTCACTAGATAGCATTTTCGTTAGTTGTTTAATGTCGACAAGGGTAGTAACATCGGCTTCCGATATGTTACTATATTGCCTTAGGGAATACTTTAAAAATTATTTTATTTATTTATACAAACAATTACCATTACAAAATATGTAAACCATATTCTTTTTCAGAGTCATTTATTTATCACAGGATGGTGATGTTGAAGCAATGAAAGCCGTTACATTTAACTCATTCATTCGCTGCCTTAACTTCATTGAAGAAGATACTGCTATAGGAGTGTATGCTGGTGCATTCCATAAAATAAAGTTTCTTAAAGATTCAAAACTAACAGGTAAGAAACATATAATTTTCTTACTAAAGTTACTTTTAACAATATTTTGAAATATCTGCTATTTTTTTTTTTTAACAATTTTAATTGCATTATAACATAAATAGAAAACTATCTAAAATCAGAAATACTAATATGTTTTACTCATGGACATTTTTGCTTGTTTTTAAGAGGGACATTCAATACTTAGACAGAATTGAAAGAGATTACAGCATTAATGAATAACCAATATGAAAATTTGCAAGTACCAATCTTTACATGATTCCTGTCAAAAATTCATAATATTCCATAGAGTATTTTATCTTTTACAGCTATTCAAAACAAAAAACATCTGCTTTTCTTTTTAATAGAAAAACAAGTATCATTAAATTTTTTTTTTTTAAAGTTCTAATGGTTTTTCGCACAACATTGATGACCAGTATCATCTACTAGTTTTGGTTTATAACTGCCAGTTTTTCTAAGTTATCTCTCCACAGCTTCAAAAGTTTTGTGATGTGGTGCTCTTTGATGTGGATAAGTAACACAATATTCTTGAACTGCAGCCAAATCATTCTTGTTTACGTTACCGTAAATTAATATCATATTTGTACATTCTTCAAATGAACACATATTTGCATAGTCTCCTATTATGTATTAAAGAAAATTTCACTAAATTTTGTAAAAAATGTTTTCTGAATTGTACACAGAAATCCTAATACAATACAAAAACCATCTTCAAGCTTACTGAACCACTGTTTCAAAACATTAACTCTTGATCAGCTGATTTTGCCAACCTATGAAAACAAAATAATTTATTCTGATAAAAGAGTTAAATGATCAGCTTTTATTTTCAACCTATGGACAAAATTAATTATTTCATGCTGTTAAAATTCTTTTTCACAATTCAGTTTGTTTTGTTTTTAAATGGAATTAAATTTCAATATTATATATTAAATTTGTTCTTAAGTAATAACATGAATCTTTTCAGAATTAAATTTTCTACATTTCCAGTTGAAAAAGATACAACTTAATTGACCATTTAACAAATGTTTCTTACGTTAAACCCAAAAACGTTTTACTCCCAGTTTTTGTGTTTCACATCAGATATCTCTAACAACTTTACATAACATATAAAATCCATGGAAGCAATGCAAATGTAATGAAATAAATTTAATTAAACACATCTCAATATGGAACTCGCCAACTGGCACTGATGAATTCACATTCAGTGAAGGAATTTGAATAAAGACTTGAATGCAGTTCTAAAACGTTCAAATAAGTACTCTACTATAGTGTATTATTGTTTAGAAAAATCATTGTTTAAAAAGAATACTGGTTGTTTAATTAACATAGTATTTATAATGTACATAGCCTACGGTATATTATGTTACTACATTCGGAAATTTCAGCATTTACAATACAATGTCCAAACAACATTTGTTTTTCATTAGTTCATTTAACACATCTGCAGTTGGACAGTAGGTTCTATGTATGTTGAGGAGTGCTAATCCATTCAAGCATGTATTTCCAGTAGAATTACCCAAATATTTTTTAGATGGTGTAATGTTGAGAAACATCATTCATTTATACATGTGAACACTGGGAGTGCAGCTAGTATTTCTAAAAAAATGAATATATTTGGCATTATGTTGGGATTGCAAATAGTTAACCCATTTATGGCTGTTTTCAGTTGGTCTCCCTTCTCAAGATGCGCAATTTTTCTCTACCATTTAATTCATTATTCAGGTTTTCCTAGCAACCGTTTCTTATATCATTGGCATAAAATTCTGTGAGCGAAGTGAAAGCATAAACTTGAGACAGCAGGGACAGAAGATCTGGGTTTGTAAGTAACAGGCACTGAAAGCCTTTCAGTATTTCCTTGAGTTTCAAGAAATTCGAATGTAGTTGGGACATGAAGGTATCCAGAAATGGAATAAAAGTAAAGTTCTGGCTTCACTGATGATAATTCCAAGTTTACACGGTTTTTTGCTCACTCTGCCATGTGAGGGATTTGAATGAAGGACCACAACCTATTCAAGACTTTAGAAGCACAAATGAAAATTTTATAAAATTCTTCATCAACATTTTTGCGTATACATTTCATTTCCCTGTTAATATCTTCAACAAGGTTTACTGCTTCCACGAGATCAATAGTTGAATTCTGTAGGAATTTACACAAGTGAGACTTAAAGAAAACAGTCTCTGAATACAAAACAGTGATATGACCAATTGACAGTCAGTCAAAGCACATAAAAGTGAATTTGCTTGTGAGGATGAGTCTGTCATTCCATTCTAATATGCTTTGAAGGGTTGCAATAATAGGATCATACAATTCCACCACTGTGGCCTCCGAATTATACCTTTCCAACTATTGTGTTGCGCAAAGTTGAACGAGTTTTTCATGGCATGAAGTTATAGTTTCCATTTCAGTTATTGCCGATTTTAAAAAATGTTGCCTTTTAGGGGTATTAAGACATTCGTACAGATTCGATATTGTACCCGTACAATTTCTAATGGCAGTTACTTCACAAGCACTGGATACAGGTAAGTTGAGGCTGTGTGCTTAGCAGTGGACGTATAAAGCTGACGGAATTATTTCCTTTACATGTGCCTGGACTCTGTTTACTTTTCCTGACATGGACATAGCTACGTCATACCCTTGACCCCGATTCTTATTTATATTTACATTTAATGAACGCAACTTATCCAATATCACCCTTACGATTCCTTTTCCAGTTACAATAATGGTAAGAATTGTAGAAAGTTTTCCTTCACAGTGAAATTTTCTCTATCAACATAACGAACACACAGTAATAATTGTTCTAAGCCTGATATGTTTGTCGTCTCATCGGTAAGAATAGAGAAGCAACTAGAGGCATTAAGTACTTTCATGAGATTTTCAACAATCAGGTCATTGCACACTTCAATTATTTCATTCTGTATTCTAGACTGGTGTACTGCGCATTTCCAACACTACATTTCAACAAATTTTGTAATACAGTGTCAGTCTTACTTCGAAAGCGAAGAAGTGCCCTGAAATTGCCATCATTTTCTTCTGGTTCTTGGTCGACCTCGACCTCTATTCATCCCAAATCCCTGTGGCCTTGCAGAACAATGCATTGTTTCCTGCAGAACAAAATACTCTCAGTAATAGGAATATGTTTTTTCCTGTTCTCCAGTTTCTTTTGAGTTGTTGCAGTATCTATTAGCACATTAAAAGACTTTTTCTTCCCACATGAAATTTCGGTCAAAGTACCAACTACCTCCAAACTTTCTTTGTGATAAAGACACTTCTCATGTTGTGAAAATTGTTCAATGGCATCCTTCCACTTGTCAAATTTCTCACTACAAAATTGACCTAAGGGTTGCTTGCCAGATCCAACACCATTTCTTGGAACAAAAAGGCACAAAATTTACAAAAAATTCCTTCCTTAAATTCAGAATATGCAAGCCACTCCAGCGGTAAAACCATTTAAACTCATATTTCTCTTTCCTTTTGTTGGAAAAACAAACCCTGGATTTGGTTCCCAGATATTGTTCATGACATCCAGTTTTGTTTTTCATTGGACAAGTCTTTTCCTACGTAAACACTAATATTATAAGTGTGTGGTTCACTGGAACTTGAAGATGTTGAAGCTTCAGGAACCAGAACAACTTACTTATCACTTCTAAATGATTCACCGGGTACGTCAATATTATTGAATGATGTCGATGTACATTCAATTCCAGCCGAGTTTTCACAGGTGGATGTGAAATCAGTTTCGGGAAGACCATTTACGAGAGCATCGTCACGTTGCAGTAGCGAAGAAATATTTGGCAATGTGAAATTTTCATCAATGTTACAAGAATTACTACTGTCATGTGAATTTTTGCTAAAAAATTGTAAAATTGAACTTTGAGGTCACTTAGACATATTAAAGAACACAGAACGATAATGTGATGTTTCTATTTAAAAATATGAACTGCGAAATGAAAATGCACAAAACGTTAAATAAACGTTTCACAACAAAATCTGAACTCAGACTAACAAGCGAATACTGGTCGACAATGTACAATATTTCATATATGCACTGCTGTCACTGCAGAGCTGTCTTGACAATATATTTCCCAACAAGTAAGTTTATATGGTCTCGGCCTTATTTTATTACAAGGTCGATTTTATTTTAAGAAGGTACAATTTTATTATTTTAGATCATTTGAGTAAAGTCTGAATAATTTTTTTTAGACTGTCATTGTTTTATTCAGAATTATAAAAATAATTAACACAGTAACATTATTTTTACTAAAGTTAGATTAACATTATAAATGTGAGAAGGTATATGCCAGAAAAGAAAAGTTAGGTTCCATGCAAAGAACCTACATTACCTAACATGTAACAGGGAAAATTATCTGTGAATCTGTCATTTTCATTGCATTTCTGGTGTCTGTTGTTACGCAATATTCTCTTTCAAAGTTAGTAAAACTAACATTATCATTGTAGTCAAATGGAAAATATTTCACTTTGCTACTTTCTGGCATTGAATGAAACAGAAGTCTAAATGAGAAATCTGTTATATCACGAAATTTAGTCATCATCATGTTACAATTTGAAAGAAAGAAATTTCTTTCAAATTGTATCTTGTTGTTTTTCCTAGAACTGCTGAAAACACTTCTAGGCAAGTGTTTAAACCATAAATACATGTAACTACTATAATCAGGTATTGGAACAGCGTAACTAAAAACACAAGAGACAAACTTTACTTAATTTTGTCTTGTCTATACAGATATATTTGGGTTTGTCAATTTAATGGTTAAACTTTTGTAATGTAATGAATAAAAAAGAACAACACAATAAATTTGAAAGAAAATTATGTCCAATAAGAGAATGCATAAATAATAGCATAACTTTCAGTTTCTAATACTACACTGGTACTACCTAATAGTACTACACTAATACTGTAATTAAAAATTAATTAAATGTTACATATTCTGGTAGCCACTGATCAATTGGTCTATATAGTTCACATCATTCAGTTACAATATAATAAACAGAGTTTGATAAGTTTATTCATTTTCTTTAATTGAGATAGTTTATGTAAAAGCTATTTGAAAGAGAAAGCTTATTAAAAAAAAATAAATAAATAAAAATAGATTTGGCTTAATTGACTTTTGCGAAACCCACAACTAACAGAAAGATATTATTGATTTCATGTATGTGTAGTTTTATTAAGTTAAAAAGATAATTTTCAGAAACAATTGTTTATTATTATCTATCATTTATGTAAAATATTTATTATTAATGTTATCATAATTGTTCTATTCTATTCAGTGTCTTCTTTGATTACACACAAGCAAAGCAACTTAAAACTTGTAAGGATTGCCAGTTCAGATCCTCATTCATTTATGAGAATTCAATCCATTTATAGACGAGACCATTTTGAATATTTCATTATTGTGGGAAGAAAAATATTTCTGTGTCTTGACAACCCTAATGGCGGTATAAAGAGGATAATTGAAGGCTTCTTTGGTGGAGTAATTCACAGTGGTGTGTAACTCTTTATTCTAACATATTATAAATTATAATTTACCATTATTTGATTTCAATTATTACTTATGTCTACTTTGAATTCTGTCTTTGTCTTTTTAACCCCAGTTTATCAACACAGATACCTCTTATTTGGCTTACATTCAGTGTGAAAGTTAGGCACAATTTATCTAACAGATGAATAAGCGTATTGACTATGCCTACTACTAGCATTGATTAGTACTACCTTATATTTAAATTCAAAGCATTTATACAAGACAAGCAACATGATATGAAAATCCAAGTTATGAATTTCTGTTCCACACTTTATGACAATGACATGGAAAGAATAATTGTCCAGGTAGGATAGAATGTTTTTGTATTTTTTAATCGATTAAGCATTCTGATAATCACATAATTAATACTTCAGTTGATTAATTTCTGATCTGTGCAAACAAGTAAATGATCACTTATTAACGCTATTGTTTTTGAATCCATACAGTTTAAAGATATTTGAAATATTTTAAACAAAAAGTGATACTGAATCCTGAAGATAAAAATAGTATTATAGTCAATTATTATAATCCAGAAAAAGTCTGAAATAAGTGAAAAAAAACTTTTATGAAATGTTCAATTCAGTCCTTGATAAACATTAATATTTTGACCAATTTTCACTATTTACTGTTATGAACAACAGATTCAATTTAAAAATATACCATTTTTGGACACTTGTCTTCCACTTATAAATAATAATATGCCACATTACATTTACTATTTTATAAATAATTAAATGGACTTTATAATAAGCTATGAATGCATATTTATCTGTTTCTTAAGAACATATTTTATACTGATGAATGTTACACCATGGTAGTTTCTTTCTAATAACATACCTACACAATTAAACTACACATTAGCTATTCTATAAATTACATTTACTTTTGAGTTCACAATAACAACGAATTATTACAGTTTATCTTGAGCATATAAAATAATTTGTTAAGTGTGTTTGTTTTTTAAGAAGTTATAAATATACTTCTTAAAAAATATACTTCAAGCTATTGCCTGCATCATACCTAGCCAAAATAATTTAAATAAAAAAGTATCAAAATATTCACATCTCTAATAACACAGCTATATATCTTTTTATGATAATTCCAACATTTAAAATAAGTTCAAGAAGTTCCAACAATTTAATAAAAAGAAGCCTGCGAGGAAAGTGATTAAGGGAGACAAAACCCACTAACATAATGTGTTAGAAAGATCTACTTCAAACGTAAGCAGCCAATAACTCAACTGATTCATTTGTATGTATGTGCATTTTTACTAAGAACAGGTATGTATAAAGGCTTTTTACTCTTTCAGATTTCTTAGCTTGACACACCTATATTATAGAAAATTTCAATAGTCATAAATATTTCTTACTTTTAAAATAAAAATTTTAAATAGAGATTTCTACATAAGTTGAATCTTAGTTTTAAAATTAATGCTTTCCTTGCGAACAAATATTTAATTAGGATTAAACATGATTTGTTTACAAACTTGGTCGAATTATCATTAAAGTATTACTTCCTTACCTTCTTGTTATTTGTTACAGAGCATTTTGATGACATACTAAGAATTATTGACTCTGACAAAATTACTTATTATGACTTCAGCAGAGTAAACAGTGAATCAAATGAAGCAGCAATTACATTATCATCTGCTGATATTCTTCAAAAGCTGAATTTCAAAGATGCATACAATGTATTTGGTATGTGTTAGTTAATTAAAATTGTATAAAATGATTTTTTTTTTCCAAGTAAAAATCTTCAATAATGTATTTATCCCTTTTGGTAAAACTTTCATATCAGTAGAATAACAGAATATCTCATTTAGACTGATGCCATACAAAAAACCTTTTATAATTTGCTTTCATTGCACATAATTAAGTTATAATATTTTTAATATTCTGACTTTTTATTTTTAAGGCAACTGGTTTATTTTTGTTAATTTTAATTTACAGAAAAGTATTGTATGAACTGTAAATGAGATTTTATAAAACAATTTTTTTTAACATCTTCCTTGTAAAAAAAAAAATACATATTTAAAATATAAACACAAAACTCGATACACAGATTATACAGTAAAGAAAATTATAGTACAGATTATAAATTTAACTACCGATTGTATTTGAGAACATTGATTATAATTTTAACTACAGAAATGTGGGCATGAAGAAGAGTAAGAAAGCTAAAATGGTAAGACAGAGTAAAAAATAAAGAAGCAAACAGGGGAGTAAATAAGTATAGCTGTTATAGAAATTGAATTTGGATTCATCTAGCATCGCAGCAATAGTTTGTGGTGGGCATAAACAACTTGTCAGTTAGATCAGAACTCTGAGTGTAAAACATTGTTTACATACTTTTCTGAAAACCTTGTACATGTTCTTTACAATCACTAACTGGATTTAATACGTACATTATTGGCTTTTGTTCACAGCTGTTATTTCTTAATTAGTTTATAATAGTGTTAGTATTGTTAAAAAAAGCTATTTTTTAGTTAACTTTATTTGAATTGTTCATAATTTAATTTATTGTAGTGTAAACATAAAACTGTAATGTCAGAAAAAACTGGTAAAATTGAGGGAAAGAAGATTATCAAAAGTCAAACTCAAGCATTACATTTATAATTTTATGAAGAAAGATGTCGAAGAAGGACAAGCAAAAAATTTAAAACAAATTAAACTCATGTTTCTGAAGCAACCACTGTATGTTAGATTCCTTCAGCGCAATTTAAAGCAACAAGAACAACATGAAACTAGTAAAAGTGAATTCAGTACTCCTCGTAAAAAATGGCCAAGGAAGAAGTTGTAAGCTGACCTGGATGACTTCAACAAAGGTGTTATTCGGAGGGCGGTGAATGAGTTTCACTTACAACATGGAGAACACCCCTCTCTGAGAAAACTTTTACCATTAGTAAAAGAGCAAATAAAATTTGAAGGCCACATTTAGGCTCTTCATGTAATCATGACAAATTTAGGCTTCTGGTGAAAAAAGCTAAAAACAACAGAAAAACACTTGTTTCTAAAGGGAGTTGAACAATAATAGTTTATGTGGGAGGAGAAGACAGTTTTATCAAAAATGCTCTTCTAATAAATTTAAATCCAGTCAAAAAATAGAGGATTACCATGACAATATGAATTTTAATATTTTTCAAAACTGGGTTGTGTCTCAATTGTTACTGAATCTGTCATTGAGATCTGTGATAATCATGGACATCGCACCGTACCACAATGTTGAAATAAATGCAGCCTCTAATTCGAATTCAAAAAACAAAACATTTTTGACTGGCTGATTAAAAACAAGATACCACATTTCACATGAAATGTTCAAATCTGAATTGTATACTCTGATAAAACTACATAGACCATGGTTTAAGAAGTACAAAATAATTTTTTTGTTTGCTGAATAAACATACTGTTGTCAGATTACCTTATCATCCCGACTTAAATGCTATTGAAAATGTCTGAACATGTGTTAAAAATTACATTGCCCAAAAGAATCTAACATTCAGTTTAGAAGAGAAAATAGAACTGGCAAAAGAAAAATTGAAAGAAATAAATGTAAACTTCTGGAAGGCAGTTTGTATAACTGTGAGACAAATTATTTAAAACTTGAACCAATGATTATTGTGTAAGTTGGATATGTAGTAATGATTCTTAGTAATAAAAATAATCATGAATTAATGTCACCATCCACGATCATGAAACTACATATAGAACTAAAACTATGCTTAGTTTAGACAAGTTTTGTTTTACTGAAGTAGATTTATGATTAGAGACTAAGTGTAATATATGTGAAATAAACACTGGAGCTGAGTGTACTTAATTGCGATTGTGAATGAAGGTTTGCTCTCTGTATTCCTGCTTACAGATCGAAAACTCTGTTACTGGATCGAGACAACTAAGAGTTTGCGCAGCTTAAATGCCACCACTCACGAAACTAACTGCAGATGCTTAATTAGAACAATAACTGGCTGGGATAAATCATAAGAGGGGAAGGATTGATTGGACCACTGTTGGAAGGTGCAAAGATGAGAACACATGAAAATGAAATATTATAGACAATCCATAATAAAATGGTGGAGGGCAGTATCAAGAACTCAGGTGTATAGTGGTAATAGAAGAGAATGGGTGCAGGCATGGTGTTAAAAACACACTTCAGATAAACTTATGATAATGATTAATTTCTGTGTTTTTTTGTTGTTTATTTATTCTTCTCAATAGCACAGCATATCAAAGCTTTCAAGCTGTTCTGCTATGTACCTCCCCTTCCTTTCTAGCTTTCTTATCTAAGTATCGTCTATTCCTGAATTGTAAGATTGAATTAGGCACAATGGTAGTGGAAAAAACAATGTAAGGTAATCTTTTGAAGTATAAAAATGATTGGAGAATTAAGTAGAGCTATAATACATCACTTCAAATTTTTTTCTGTATTTGCACAAAGTTGAATATAGTTTTAGGAATTGACAAGGTTTTTTTTTCAAATTTTTAAATATTTTTTAAAAATTTTATGTAGTTTTAAAAGAATCATTATGAATGAAAATGATGTAAGCTTAGAGTCCGAATAAATCATAAGCTCAGGTGTATAAGTTACTATAACAGAAGATTCAGATGAAAATAAATGGGTAAAATTAAAAAAGGAAGTAATTAAGGTAGAAAAGATGATTGGTAGAAAGTAATAGCAAGCAGTGAATCAGAGATAATGAGAAATACTAAAACTGATGAATGAACACAGAAAGTATAAAAATGCAAAAGATGACAAAAGTATAAAAATCGTAATTGTATTGCGATTGTAACATAATAAATGAAGGGTTGAAGGAGATTTATTCTGAACTATAGAAATTGTAAGTTAATAAATAATTCTGCAATGTCCATAAATACATTGATTTTGATTCAAATGGCATACTTTGAAAGCCATACTGTAACAAACATTTTATTTATACTTTTTTAGTGATGTTTTATGCATGCACATCTCTGTTTTCAGGAGGGAGTGGAAGATTTGATGAACCTACCATTTTAGCTTCATTCAAGGATGGGATAACTCAAATAGCAAATTTGGATAATTACAATATACTGATAAATGCACGGCAAATAATGTATGCTACTCTTTGTGAAGCTGCAGATACACAATCAGAGAAATTAAATTTATATCCAGTGCCTGATGTAGTCAAATCTAATGAGGAAAAAGAGTAAGTATTCCTTTGATAGACTTTTTTATTTCTAATACAAGTAGAGAAATACTTAAATTAAAAAAGAAGTTGATTTAAATCCCTAAAAATTTGATTTTGAGATTTCAGTAAGTGTACAATATTTTTAATGGTTTCTTAGTTTATAAACTGAAGTTTAGAAAATTTTATTAAATTTATTGAAATTCTTGTCATTTGGTTATAATTTTTTTATTCCAAGCTTAACATCTACAACATGTTGTTTTAGAATATTGACCATATTTTTCATAAAGCTGCTTTTTATAATACTTGTAATTTATATATCTAAAAAAAGTACTACTAACATGATTCATAGAAAGTGATTTTTTCTTTTTTGTCATCTTACCTTACATACAGTACAAGTTCTGTTAATATTAAATAAATATTTTATTCAAATCAGCACATAATTATACATTGCATAGATTCAGGAATGGCTTCTTTATTGGTGCTCCTTAGGTTACAAAAGAATTGCTTCAACATGTGAGTACATACTATTTGTTCACATTAAATAAGGATGCAGGAAATTCCCAGGTAATTTTATTAGTTATATTTAAAAACTTATCAACAGAATAACATTTTCTTGTAAAAAAAAAATTGCAATTTTAAATTCATTTGTCATATCTTTTTTATGTGTTCTCTATTCAAGATTTAATTGTATTTAATAGATATCATTTTGGGTGTTCATTTGCATTCTTTTGGCTAAGTCTTTCATTAGTTCATATTAGTTTCTATTCAGATCAGTTCATGCCAGAATATCAGGTTCAATGTGTATGTATGTGTGTTTTACTGAAATTAAACTTTTAAGATTCATATTATTCTTCTGTACTGTTAAATTATGTCTTATCTCAATATTCTGTTCTAGGTGGTTTATTGAATAAAATTTAAATATATACATGTGTGCGTGCGCATTCAAATAATTCATTAACTAATGGACTACTGTGTTTATAAAATTTAATATTAAAAGACCTCCAAAAAACAGTAAATAGATCATTTAAACTTATATTAATTCCAAGAATTGATTTTTGCTGGATCCCGCATCTTTAAAATTGATAAAACCTAACATTTTTGACTAATTCAAAATTCACAAATTATAAAAACAATTTATTTTAATTATAGTATTAAATACAAACTGAAGATGCGGGATCCTGCAAAAATCGATTCTTGGAATTAATATAGTAAGTTTAACTTATCTATTTACTCTTTTTTGGTGGTTTAAATTTCATTTAATATATATATTAAATACATATTATATATATAAACAACATGCTCTGGGTCATTATTTCATTTGTCTGTGCAAGATGTTAGCAGATCATTTCATGCTATTTACTTTATGTGATTTATTTTAATAATTTTTTACATATAAACTTAAGTCTTTCAGTTAAACAGTACTTTAATTTCTTACAAATACAAGAATACAATTATTATAATTAATATGTACAAGAAAAATAATAAAAGTAATCAGTTGTTCTCACTGTGACGTTTTAGATGGAAATTTTTCACCATGCATACTCATAAAATTACTTCACTAAACTGCTTTAAAAAATACAACTGTAAACATATTTGTGAGATATGTATATATTTTTCACAAATATATATATATATATATATACAGACACACAATTTAACCTACAAAATGAATGAAACATAGAAGCTCAAAATAATCTTTATTTCACAAAAAAAGAATTAAATTATCAGTTAACAGTATATGGTAGAACTCGTAAGCTACAAAAAAGTCTGAGATAATATTTATATATTGTTGCAGCTTTGCAGTTCGACAAGGATATTGAAATATAGCACACATAAAGATTTCCAATAAATACAGTTTATTACTCTTAACAATTTAGAACAAAAGGACAGGTACTGGTATTGCAGGTCAGGAGATTTATTATAATACTTTGGGGTCCAGCAGAGGACAGCTAGTAGTTAGTAGTAGATTTTTACTCTAGCTAGTAGTTGTTTTTTCAAGTTCGAGTTTGGTATGGTAGGCGATGGAAGTGATCGCAATCAGTGATTGGTAACAAACAAGTGAACAGTGTGCGTCATTTAATAAAGGGTAGGGTAGTTTTTTTTAGTGAATAATACTTGAAGAAAGTGAATTGTAGATTTTTCTATTGTTATCTTATTCAATATTAGTTTCTATTAGTTTTAAAGTTTTTAGTAAATCGAAACTGTATTTTGATACTTATAATTTAACTTTTATTAAATTAATTTTGTTTTTAATTTGAATTGTTTTATACATTACAATTCATTTAAAAGTAATAAACTGTATTTGTAAGAAATTTTTACATGTGCTATCTCTCAATATACTTGTTGAACCATGAACATGTGACAATATATTTATAAAACATATTTGTGAGAAATATATATATACACAATTTAACCTGAAAATTGAAAATACAGTACACACAATGCAAGTGTGTGCATACTATATATTTCTGTGTTAATAAAGATAAGCATATCAAACAGCTATAATAATATAACTTTCCAAACATTCTTGAAACCATACAGTATTTTGAAGTGATTTCATGCTTCTCCCTCCTCCTACAGCCCAATTTTTACAATCTGTTATCAGCTTTTATAATAAACAATATGTGTTATTAATAAAATACATCCTGATCTAGTGCTCCAAGGATATAAAAGGTACAATTACACTCGCTACACAAATGAGCGGGAAGTCTTCTTATGTACCCGGATGCTTCTAAGATTATCTGTGTTACAATCGTATATTACAGGGTCACTTGATCTACTATGCCCACTACTGATAAGATAAAAAGCAGCAAGACAGTATGTGATTTCAGAAAATTATATATTGTCCCATATCTGTGAGCCAACAGTCCCCTTCTGTTTCTCATCCCTTCTTTTGTGGACAAGTATTGAAGTCAAGACAGCTGCTCTGGTTCCTTTTCTCCATCTGTAGCATAATGCCTGTATCCACTGGTAGCCAACAACTACCTACTACAATAAATTTAGCTTAGAATAGAACTTAGCGGAGTAACAACTGTGTGTGCCTGCAGAATTGATAAAGGAGTCTGGTATTTGAATGTCACACAAAAAGTCAAGCCAGTGACTAACGTGCATATTGGATAAATGTAAGCGTCCTACTCCTAATTTACCCTAAGGGTGAAATAATAATTATTACAAAAGCAGTGACTAAAAAATTTAAGCTAAATGTAATCATCGACAGATATACCATATGCTGTACAGAGTAAAATTATTTTCAGGTAGCCAGTTTTAATGAATTAAAACCTTTCTTCTACACATCATTTTCCTTGTATGCGAGTCAGATAATTTTATGTACTTGTATGTATGCATAGCTTAAAAATGTAATGGAGGTTCACATTTTCCTCCAGCTGTCTAACCAAGCATAGTCTAATGAAATTTACAAAGGCCAGTTTCTATAGCGCACTTAAGGATTTTGTAAATTTGCCAGGTTTTATGATTTTTTTTTTTTTTTTTCAGAAGTGATGAAGAAGAGGGAGCAGTAGGATACTCATTTCCTAAAGAAAATGTAGAAGCTACTGAAGATTTGATCTGTAGACTTGAAAAAGAAGATGAAATACCTCAAACAGTTCTCTATGAAAGTCTACCACAACGTAAAAATAGACGATAATGAGTCCAGGTGTCCTAGATAATAGCCATTTTCCAGGAACAAAAAGAATGCCTGGATAATAATAGTAGCAGTAATAGTAGTAGTAGTTGTAGTACTAGTAGTAGTAATATGAAAATATGCAACAAAATTTATGTAAAATATAGAAATGAAGTAACAGTGAAAATTTATTCAAAATTGTAAAAGTGAAATTGTTAACTGTTTTTATATTTATTTTTTAAACAAGGTTGTGTTTAATAATTATGTGATATATTTCTTTGTAGGAATATTTATTTATATATAGGGTTGTATTTATTAAAAACTGTTACGGTTAAAGAGTATATTTATAATTATAAATATTAATTATTTCTGTACTGTACTACACTATGAATTTTTTTTTTATAATCACTATGTATGCTATTTTTGATACAATTTTGTACTTTTTTTACTAACTTCATAAAATAAAAACAAAAATGTATATTAGCGTTGTCATTTGCCTTTAAAATCAAATTGAAAGGATTTAGTTAACGCCAAGTTAGATTAAACTGTTGACTGGATCATTGTATAAGAACTAAGACATAGTTTTATAATTCATCTTTTTTTATAAAATTAATATATTACTCATTTATATGAGGGTAAGTCAATTATTATCCGCAATGTAGTTATAGATTTTATTGCAATACAAATAGGAAACTTAACACGTACATCATTTTTCAACATCGTCCTCTTGCATTTCAACGCACTTGGTCCATTGTTGCACAAGCTTCCTGATGCCCTCATAAAAGAAGGTTTTCAGTTGAGTTGCGAGCTAGGAATGCACCGCTTCTTTCACCGTTTTGTCCGAGGTAAATCGACGGCCTCTTAATGCCTCTTTGAGTGGACCAAACAAATGGTAGTCAGAAGGGGCAAGATCAGGACTATACGGAGGATGAGCCAGTACTTCAAAGTTGAGTTTCTGTAGCGTTTCAGCTGTAGTGTTTACTTTTTTTACTGTTTAGCCTCCGGAAATTACCGTTCAGGTATTACTTCAGAGGATGAATGAGGATGATATGTATGAGTGTAAATGAAGTGTAGTCTTGTACAGTCTCAGTTCGACCATTTCTGAGATGTGTGGTTAATTGAAACCCAACCACCAAAGAACACCAGTATCCACGATCTAGTATTCAAGTCCGTGTAAAAATAACGCTTTACTAGGACTTGAACGCTGGAACCCTCGACTTCCAAATCAGCTGATTTGGGAAGACGCGTTCACCACTAGACCAACCCGGTGGCTCAACATGTGTTATAGTTGTGCTTACACTATTCCATAAAAGTGTTTAACCTGCATTACAAAATTACGGTGTCTGGACAAGATTTGCAACCTGCCCTGTGTCTCAATAATTGAGACAACCACAAATGTTTATTCAAAGATAACAAGTCTTTGATATCACTTCAAGATGGCAGTGGCATCTGTTCTTCCAACACAGGTCGCACACAGCTGATTACCAGTGAATACTAAATAATATTAAATACTAAATTAAATGTTTATTGCTAAAAATAATATTGAATAACAATTAAGTTTGTAAATGTTATTTTCTTATGTTACATGATTCATTACATACTATTATTTTTCAAGAATTCATTAGGTGCTGCTTTTTAGGTAGATTTCATAAGAAAGTTACCTATTGTAATGGATACCATGATTCAACTTCTAAAAAATTTTGACATATCTTCACATTTCACATCTCTCAGACCCCAAAACCACCGTCAGCTCAAATGTTTATGTATACATTTATATATATACACGCATATATATATATATATTTCACTTTCTTGTGGACAAAATAACTGCCGTAATTTTGCGCGTCACTTTCAAATTGTTCCTTAAAAATAACTTGTCCCCAATATCTCTGTTGAGTTTAATAGGTAAAATCAGTCAGCGGAGGGAGAGGGGTTTTAAAAAAAAAACAAAAAAAATCACTACAATTTTCTTATTACGTAAAATATCAAATTCGTTTAAAGTTCCTACTATTCTTTGGATAAGAGCCTAAAACTTATCTAAGTAAATTTTTTTATATCACCAACCATTGGCCTAGGGGGCTGAAAAAAATAGAGGTTTTGAAGACTGCTTTATTTTTTGCTCTATATTTAATTTTTATTTGCTCTTTATTTTTAATTTTGTGGATCGCTACTTCATCAAATGTACATGTGTAAGTTTAGATTAAAAACATAGTTAAAAATGCTATACTATTACTGTTCTGGTAGGAACATAAAAATACATTATATAGATCACATTAACCTAAGACAAATTATAAACATAAAAATAAATTATAAGATTAAAAAAAATGTATTTAAACTTCATACTATTTATTTAAATATAAACACATGAAATAATTTTAGGGTAATTGCTTTAAATATAAAAAATTACTCAAAAAAAAAATTGCAATTCAGAAGCCGGTAATGAAAATTATTTTGAGTACATATTTATGTACCACAATGAATGGGATGCAGCTAAATCATGTTTTTAATTATTATTATTATTATTAAAAAAAGGCAGTCGCGGGACTGGCCGACAGAAGTGAAAACTTCAAATAATGAATACCGATTAGTGGTTTATAATTAATTATATTTGATTATATTACTGTTTCTAACTTGCGCTAATTTTATTAAAACATATATTTAAATGATTGTATAATGAATTGATAAATATTAACAACAAAATTTTAATTAATTTTTTTTATTAATTATTGGTAACAATAACAAAATATTTACATGTTAATAAAAAAGTGAGTACATCAAAAATGTATTTCATGTTTATATTTTATATGAATATGAAATACATTTCATTGAAATACTCACTTTTTTATCCATTTCTTCACAAATATTATAATGTTACGCTTACACTGAATTTAAACAATTATTTTTTTATTATTATGAGTACGTATTGAAATATTTCATATAAACACTTTGACATATAATAAACAAACATTTCAGTGTATATATGTATGCAAGCACAACTGAGAAGCAACGTGGTATGGCTAACTATAATTCACAGTTTATCTTTACCGTATACTAATCTATACGTATACGTGTGTATGGGCATGTATATTGAAAGAGAGCGATAGAGGGAGAATTATTGTGAATCACCGGCAGTTTTTTCTCCCACCTCCCATCCTTTGCTACTACATATAATACTATACACTCATATATGTGTATATATATTTTTGCTGTATGCCTTTTTCTCTTTCATATATATGCTTAGCGTCTTGGTTTATGTTACAGATTTTGATTGTCAGCGATTTTTTTTCCATGTTCATATGTACAAAAAAATCTGACACAAAAGAAGTTTTCAGTTCAAAATTCATCAACAGAGTAATAATTTTTTCATAAAAGAAACTATGATAATATAGTTTTTTTTTTTCATAATGCTTTTATATTTATTGATTTAGCACAATTAATGTTAATACACCTAGTGCAACAGTATGGAAGAATTTTAAAGCAACGGCAGTTTCCAGCTACAAAAAACTCAAATACATCAAGGATGATAAAGGAGAAATTTGTCAAGAGGAAATAAAGATTGCTGAATGCTTCGTTAAACACTATAGGAAAAAATCAGGGCCTAAAAACTCATATCCTAAAACACTAAATACAGGAACAATTCCTATCATGCAACATCTACCATCTCTTTAGACATAGTGATGAATGTGATGTCCCAATGCAGATTAGAGAAGTACAGGAAGCTATCACACATCCTAAGAGTTCAGCCACAGGTGAGAATTTAATACATAGCAATATGTTTAAACACATATCAGAGGAATTTTTGTTGGACGTAATTGGCCTTTTTAATGACATCTGATACTCAGAAAATATCCAGACACATGGAAAACAGGATTAATTGTTCCATTGTTGAAACCAGGTAAAGATAGAGAAATTGTAAATGCTTACAGGCCCATTTCTCTAACTTCCTGCCTGGGAAAGTTGATGGAAAGAGTTATAAATAACAGACTGATTTGGAGTTTGAAGACATATGGACTTCTTAGCAATAAACAATTCGGTTTTCAACCACAATGTGACACCATTGATGACAGAAACGTACTAATGAAAAGAAATCTATGCAGGCTTTACTGAACAAAGAGTGACAATTGGTGCAATGATCGACTTTGAAGCTGCCTTTGATACAGTCTCACCGACAACTTTAATAATTTAGTGTGCAAAAATTGGTAGATGAGGCAAACTATTGCAGTTCCTACACTCACTTCTGAATAACAGATCCTTTAAGGTAAAATTAAATTCCAGACCTAAATGTGCAATATCTGGTCCCTTTTGTGTCTTCATCTAGTCTTGAAACTGAATTAATGGCTATACTCGGCGCTGCAGTTATGCTGTGATCTGCCTCAGGGTGACATATGCATTTTGACCGACTCAAAAATTTCCATATACACATTCTCTAAATATAAGCATTCACCTTTTTTCTGGTTTATTAAGGGAATCCATGACCGGCTGACAAAATAAACAAAAACATAAGGTTCCAGAGGATTCCACGACATGGTGGTGTAGCAGGCAACAAAGTGGCAGATAAATTGGCTGCAATCGCATGAAACTGTGGACCATGTCCTCTACACATGTCCCCGGTACGAAGCTGAACGTACCAGAGTTAGTAGGGAACTCGAGAGAGTAAACTCTGTTCTGGATCTACGAGTCAACTGGAGGACTCGTAGTGAATGGAAAATAGTTGCTGGCTTCCTCGCCCTGAGCAGGACCGCCGAAGGAATTTAGTAGGTGTTAGGAACCTGGGTGGCTAGGGACCGCCTGGGCAGTTGACTGGCCGAAGGTAGGCGCTTAGGCAGTGTGCCTCGGTTAGATGTATTTGTGGTATGCATTGAATCAGGCTGTCGGCGGAGTTGCGGCCGTTGTCGGTGGGCCGGACTATTCTTGCCCGGCGGGTGCGGTTGCGCTCCGACGAGGGCGTTTTGAGCTAAAATCACTGTCGGCGGGGCTTCTCTGGGTGCTGCTCAGGTGGTACGTAGGGGAGTCTCGGCGTCAATTGCGAAAGATGGTGAATGTCACGCGGGACTCCGCGATGGCGCTGTACGGGAGTAGGCGTTTATTCTCCTCTCCCGGGCAGACCGGAACGGAGTCAGATTTAAACTCATTAGAGTATTAAGCAGGGTTCTTAAGGGAACTAGGTCTAAATTTCGATGTATAAACTTTAGTGGGAAGTTTATTAATGAGGTTGTTAGTGCGGATCTGAGACATTCAGAAAGTGGCTCTTTATAGTAGGATCTAGGCGCGGGGTCTTCTTTCCGCGGTTAGGTTTCCTAGCTTAGTTCTTGAGGGCGACGTGGTAGCTGCAGGTGTCCGTTGTCTTCATTCTGAAGGCATAAACTTGTAAATCTATCTCGGGGTGAACTTTACCGATGTAGGTCCCTTGGGGCATCTGCATCGGTGGCATCTCTGCGGGGCCTAAACTGTAAGCTGTGGTGTGCATCAGTTTGAGGGCGAGAAGAAGTCCTCCGTTAAAGCCACTGCTGGCTAGGAACGGAGGGGGTGGTGTAGCGACCGGACACGCTACGAGGTGGGTTCTTCTCCCCTCGGGGGGGGGGAATCGAGATGCGATCGCATGAAGCCTCTAACCTAAGCCAGAGAAGATGGAAATAATAACAGGTTGAACCAAAGCAGAGGAATCTTCAAAAACACTTAGGGTGGAAATCCTTCTTTAAGGGCAGAACACTCTATAAAATACAGAAAGAACCAAACGATCTAATTGTTTTCAAAGGAATGACAAGAAAAGTGCAGATGTTCAAGGCCAGAATCAGAACCGGTCATATAATTACACAACAATATTTATACAGGTTTCATCTGACTATCTTCAATATGTGGAAGATGTGGTGATGCTGTGGAAACAAACATATAATCTTCAAATACAGTTTAAGCAAGGATAACCAAATGAAGTGAGATCTGATTGACTGTCTTGGATCAAACTGGAACATGGACTGACATTATTTTAAAGTCCAAGAAACTTCTACAAATGGCTGCGAAATTGTATGAGATGCACCCTGCTGTCGATGTCAGATGATGTTGGATGCACATAGCAAGAAGTAAGAAGTATATCATTATATTTACAGTAGAATTGTTACAATGGTTGCACCAGAATGAAATTTCTACTTGTTCACATCAGGGATTGTTGTAATATATAAACTTGTTTGTTATTAATTATTATTTGTCTGCAGTTAATAAATTGCTGCAGTTTATTCATACGAAAACAGTTTTGAATAAGCAAAATAAGTTTTGATGAGCTTATATCGGTTGAAGGAATTAGATAAAAAAAAAATGAATTAACCAAAACTTTTAATTAAAGATAGTTAATAAAGATTTTAAATAGTTTCTTTCTTATTATTTTAAATAAAATTATTGTATGTATAAATAAACTAAAATTTAGTGGATGCAAAATGAATTCGTGGTATTATTGATATCAGTAAATATTTCCATGGTAATTCATGCAAATGTTTTTCTGGGATCACAACAAAAATGAGAGCAAACCTTGATTTGAAATTTTAGTTTTAAGAATATAGCACTCCTGTTTGTTCTGCATTGCAGTGGTCTTATTTTGCAGTTCTTCAGGATGTGTATCCACCGGTGCAAGTCTATACCAGAGGATACCACTGATGTTCTGAGCAGTTTGTCGTTCATTTACTGGTTGACTTTGGTTATAAAAATGAAGAAAGAAGACAAATCAACCTGGTTGTTATTAGCAGGGCTGCAACTCTAAGACTGCAAAAGCAAGAGGGCTAAAAATATAAGGTAATTTTTATTTTGTAATGTAATATAAATATGGTATTATTCAGATCACATGGCATGAAGAACATCCAGTTAACCAATGGTTAAAAAAATTCCCTTAGCTTCTTCAAATTTCCCATCTAATCTTCATATTATTTTATATTTTTAATTTTTACCAATATTTCCAATATTGAACATAAAAGAATGTACATTTATTAAAGACACAACTAATAAAATTACTGTTTTATTTCTCGTGTTGCTATTTATGTTTTGCCTATGTTTTTTTTTGTTGATAAATTAGTTCTATTATTCAGTTCACTCTTTTATCTTATCACATTGTTATGTCCTATATGAAATATGTATAATTTAAAAAATTGACTCCCTGGATTCATTTAAAAGAAGCAATATAAATAATTATCATCAGTGCTTCTTGGAGACAGAGTATTATTTAAAATTCTAAATAATCACAGTTAAAAAAGTTAATAATAGTTTTCTGAAAAGTTTCCAAATACTCTTGTTCTTCATCATAATGCAGTTCAAACTCTTATTGAAAAATGTCAGGCAACAGGCTCTGTTGAAGACAGCCTAAACTAAATGAACAGAAGCTGTTTGATATTTCAGATGGTATGGCTGAAAGCCCATCAAAGTCAATGAGTAAGTTAGCACAGCAGCAAGATATCAGACTTGCAATTTAACATATAGTTCTAAGAAAAGAACTGAAACTTTCCTCTACAATTTAATGTTTTTCAAGAACTGAAACCTACAGATCTTCCCAAAAAACTAAATTATTGTCAATGGTTTAAACATTTTATTTAGAAAAATTCCATAGGTATCCCCGACGTTATGTTTATTTTTTTTTTATTTATTTTTTTTTTTTTACAAATGAAGCATTGTTTCATCTGGGAAGGTATATTAATTCACAAAATATCACACTGTGGTCAACAACTAAACACCATGAATTATACAATCTTTACATGAAGCGAAAATTGGAGTAAGGATCAGTGTGAGTAAAACGTGCATTGTGGATCCAATCTTTTTTGAAAATACAGTTAATAGTAACCATTATTGTGTTGTTTTAACAAACATGATTAGTCTGTTAACAGAAGTTGAAATCAATCATGGTTGGTTCCAATAAGATGGCACCACAGCACATATATCTAACAGGTCAATGACTTTTTTATGAAATATCTTTGGTGAACAAATCATTTCAAAGGGTTTGTGGCGTGCACAGTCGCGTAATCTGACTCCCCCAGATTACTTTCTATTGGGAGCAGCAAGACAAGCATCGTATTGCAACAGACCACACACGATTGACAAACTAAAATCCGCAATAACGACATATGTACTAGAAATTCCAGTACATCAACTGGTTAAAGTGTTTGAAAACAACCTGAAACATGTGGAGTATTGATGTTAGACGAGGTCATTTTCACCACCTTTTAACAATTTCACACCAACAGTGCCAGGTCGTCCATGAACACAATTTGAGCCACTCCCAGTGGATATCGTAAATTCAAAATGCCGTCAAACAAAATGTTCCAGAGGAGGGGGCTTAATACAGAGCCCTGGGGCATGCCCCCTGCATCTGAAACCTACAGAATTGATGGTTGAAGCTGAAGAGCTTCAACCATCAATTCTCTTGAGCACAAATAACCGCCCGCAAGTAGGTGCTGAAATTTCTCTTCTCCAATTTGTCCACTAACACAGCCCATTGAAGACTGTTGAAAGCAATGAGGACATCCAGGAGGACCATTAATGGAATCTGTCTGGTCCTCCTGGTGCCTGATCTGAATCCATCCGCCCATGACACCACTCTTCTTAAGGCATCTACGGTAGACCTTCATTTTTGAAATCCATATTGTGACCAAGATAGGCCTCCGGTTGCTTTAATCTCCTCCTATATGCGATCCGTCAACAATCTCTCTTACAGTTTGCGAATTGTTGGTAAAAGACGAATCTGTCAATATGATACTGCCATGTTATTCGCATTCGGTTTAGAATTAACACCAATCTACCGAACTTCCAAGATGTGGTATCTCTAAATAAGATGTGGTTCTCAAAATGTGGATTCAGTACTTCTAAGACCGCCCACGGTAATTTCTTGGTCAGCTCTTTCAATATGCCTGGTACCCCGTCTGGGCCTGAGCTCTTTTGGGTTGATGTGGGTGATCGCCCATTGCAATTCATCTATGGAGAATCTTCTCTTGTCAAAATTTGGTTTAACCACTCGGTCGCCTTCTTTAGTAATAAAAAGCTTTGTAATCGCTTGTTCGATAAGCGAGGGAGCGGCGCACCGAACCTCTTCATAGCAATCCGTTACGCCCTCCCCCATACATCGTCCTCTAATTCGCAACCAGTCTTCTATGAGGATGAGGCTCTCTTAGCGTCTTTGACAGCAGCGTAGAATTCTTTCCGAGAGTTTTTAAAAGTTGCTTCTGCTCGTTCGAGTTCATTGGGTCTGTTCCTTCTGGCTCTTTGTAGTCTTCTACGGGCCACCCACATCGAAACCCTCAACTCAGAAATTTCTGGCGTTCACCAGTATTTATTTCTTCGCGAACGGCCCGATGGCGGACAAATCCTACCACACTCTTCGATCATAGTGATTAGAAACATATACAGATTTTTATATATCCATGTTGCTATTTTCCTATCTACCGCTTGGACAAAAGATCGTGTTTATATTCTCGTAGGTTGCCATCTCCGTCTCTCTTTTTGTACAATCGGCTGGCATAGATTAATCTCCAAGAAGATCTGTAGATGATCACGTGTCAAAACTCCTCTTGAAACACGTACCATGAGGTGACCTAGTGTAGCCAGTATACCTCTGCTATATTTGATTTGCACGACTGCCCATCGATTCAATACATTTAATACGGCCGTGTCCAGAAGTTCATTCGTGATCCAACCACCAGAAACAACCGTTCTACGGTTTGATTCAACGCCGGGTATTGTGCCGACGTCATTCTATTCATATTAATATGTATTATCTTCATCGTCTATCCGTACCACATAACCAGCCTCCGGTCCGGTGTCCGACTTTGCCACAATTAAAAAATGTTTGTGATTCTAAAAATTCTTTTGCTTTAAACCCCACACAATCACAGTTATAACACAGTGAGGTGCGATTAGGACCGTTACAATTTCTGGACAAATGCCCTACGCCCCAACACTTATAGCATTTGACTTCGTCGGTGTTAATCTACCAACTTTTATTCTTGACTTGCTCGTTTAAAGTTTGGCGTCTCTCGTTAGTAGGAGAACTGTTGCCTTCTGAGTATTCTCAAAAGCGGGCTTCATAGCGGCTAATAGCTAAATAGCGGCCACAGCGTAATATCCGACCCGATTTCTTTCTTAAGTGGCAAATTCACTGCTTCAGCCGTAGAGTCGGCATCGAGATCTTTCATGTGAAATGCCGTCTTTCGTCCCCCGTAAGGTTTCTCTTCAACTACTGCATCGGTAACCTTGGAGTTTTTCTCTCATCTTGAAATCATTTCTCTTCGTTGTGGAGTCGACTATACTCATCTCCAGCGATTCAGCTCTGCCTTTTTTGACGGATAGGATTATCATCCGCCATGTCGTCCCCGATGCTTACTTTTACTTCCTTTAATAGGTCGGCGTATGTCGTGCCTACCTTTTTAATTGTAACTGCCGACGAGGCCGGACCTTGGACTCTTTTCTTCGTCGCTTCTTTCTGTGTTCGGAAAAGCTTCCATTTGTCGTCAGGCTTGTCTAACCTACGGCTCCAATACTCTATAGCCTTGCATGCCTTATCTCCCGTGTTGTCATTCGGTACGTAAAATAAGAGTCTTCCATTTTCAGCGCTTTTGTAAGATTTCTTACCTAATCCTCGCTTTTCTCCTCGACCATGATCACGTAGGTAGTGAAATGATCAGAGTCCTCATCTTCCGGATAAAATATATCCGTACTTCTTGTATCTCTTAAAACTGTGCCACATGGCACTTCGTTCTCGCATCTAGTCTCTTCGATATTCCAGGGGCAGCTTCTCTTATTGATTTGCCAAATAAACCATTTGCCCAGTGCTCTTGTGACAAAAGAAATACCCGGGCACCTTTCTTTTCAGTCAGGAAGCCGTGTACAACATTCACACGTTTGAATAAATCTTTTGGCCATTGTACGTTCATCACCTCTTCCACCTCACCTCACACATATCACCTGTCTGTAGCGTTCTTTCTATTTTGTGTCTAATCTCATTTCTCATCAGTCTTTGTTTATCATCAGAATTTTGTCGGCTTTCTCCTGGTTAAGCATTGGATTTGCAAATTCGTACAAAGTGCATCTTTGGCATATTCAAGCACTCGATATACACACTCCTTAATTTCACGCTTGGTGTTTGTGTTTTGTTGAATATAAGCAATTAATTCCTCTATATTGTGCATCAGATGGTCCATGTCTGTACCATCTGAGAGATCTCCATCGATGATGTTGATTTTCTTCTTAGGAACTCTGGATTTTGTTGTCTTCATCTTGTCACAATCCTCGTCTCCGTCACCTATGGTGTCTTTCAACTTTTTACTTTTCTCCTAATCTTTATCACTTTTTCCTTTCACCAAAGATGGTCCTGGAGTCATAGCTATGCTTCTTCTTGATCTTCTTTGAATGTCTCCGCACACTGGGGAATGGGTCAGACTCCTCATAAATGCCTTAAACGGTTGATCAGCCATATCTCAACAACGGGTTACTCAAATTAAAGTGACCACAGATTCCTGTTCAAGGTTGAAAACCTTGGGGGTCGTGTGGGGTGAAAACACCCCACACGACAATTTCTGAGGGTGGCCAGGGATGGGTGGATTTTTTTGGTGGGAGGGGGAAGGTGTCTATGTTGTCAACCCAAACAAACTTGTGGAACCCAAGAATGCTGGCTTATTACTACTGGAATTTCAAGACTGATGAACTTACAGCCAACTACACCAGAAAATCTGAAACAAAATTTAAGGCATGTAGAAATTATATGTGAAATATTGTTATACTACTGTCAATTTTTTCTTACAAAAGAAAAAAAGAAATCACTTACCTATTTGAAATAAACATCAATAATACTATAAGAATCAGCATTAACATTCTTGATACAAACAAAAAAAATTTTATTGTCCAGTGTAATTAGTAGAAAAGAGGTAAAAATAGTTTTATATAAAAAAACTCCACTCCGATTCAGGAAACGTTATGTAAAATGGCTGATAATATTGTAAACCCTGGCTTAAATAAATCTAAATTTTGATTATTTAGGGTGCACTGCTGAGATTTTCAATACTTTGTTTTTGTTGCTTGCTGAATAAGTCAGTGTTTTTCAGTCATTGTTTACATGTTTGTGAATTATTCTTACTGGTTGTTTTTATTAAGGTAATAAAATCTGTAGGTTAATAGCATTTTTTAAGGCATCCATTTTTAATAACATCATTTGATATATGCTGATACATGAAAAAATTGCCACTGATATTCAACTTAAGCGGCTGACAGATCGCTTTGACATTTGGCATTTTATTTTTGTTTTACTATGCTACATCACAGCAGTATTTCAGGTATTAAGGAACTATCCACTTATAAGGATGTAGTCAAGTTATAAGTATTTTTTTTTGCCTCTGGGACCACCGTTAGGTATTGTTTCAGAGGATGATATGAATGATTTGTAGCATGTGAAAATGCCATGCCTGACCGGGATTTGAACCCAGGACCTTTGGATGAAAGGCCAAGACACTACCACTTGTGCTGCGGAGGCCGGAGAGTCATAAATTAAGTCTGGTATTACTTAAATCACATTTCATAGTAATTTATTAATATGAAATGTAGTGTTTATTTAATCAGTTAAGAAGAACCATAAAATGCCTAATAACCAAGATAATTGAGTTTTACAGTGGATATTCACAATTGAATCAACTGTAGTTCTAGTGATTGAATAAATGTAAAAAAATTTCTGAAATCAAGAAACATCTTACAGTAAATGAGCAGTCAGATAAAAAAAATAATTAAATAAACTTTTTCAGCTAACAAAAAGATGTTCATCTAAAAAGTGGCTGAACAAATCATACTAGAAATAAATGCTTAACCAATCATTTTATTTCTGTTATAGAAGAGAATAAACTACTGGAACTAGCTAAACATATTTAGAAATTCTACTAGAGTAGACATTGTTTTAAAAATCTATATTTTTGAAACAAAATAAAAAACTGTAAGTTAACAGCAAGGAATATTACTTTATAAAACAGGGTGTGAAATTCCATAGTTTTAATAAAATTAAGGTTGTAAATCACAAGGAAGTATGTATGTGCCCTGATTGAAAGTAGCCTTGTGAAATTAGTATTTCACAGTTGAGCACATATAATATTTTCACTATGAATTATTAAATGTTTTTCTATATTGGTATTTAATAGTTTTTTCTAACATTCATGTTTAAATAATCAGTAATGTAGTAATCAGTTTTTTGAAAATTTTTAATTTATAGCACTAAATGCCATCAGTAGAAATTTTTTTAAATTTAGAAGGAAAACATTAGACCTATACAGAAACATTTTTATTGAAAAGAGAATCATTATGTATTTACTACTTTGATACTTCTTTCAATAAATGTATGTAAAAGATTATTGCATTTTTATTTCACATCAACTTAAATGGAACAGAATTTATTACCTTTTACATCTATATCATGAACATAAATACATATATAAAGAATTTCACTAGTACTATATTAAGATAGCACTGGAAAAATCATTCAAACCATATAATTCATTTATCATTTTAATTCCTGTATGACTAAATATAAATAAGAACTATTTTAGTGATCTGGGTTTAAAACAGTTAAATATAATGGGATTCCCTTCGAGCAAAATTTATTTATAAACTGCTTAGATGATGAAATGGAATGAATTCAGAATTGCTGTGGATTGTGTTCTGTTGCAAACCTATTTGAAAGCATTCATGAGATGGCAGCCAATTACAGATGATTATACTGCCTTATTGCAGGTAGCAACTTCAATAAAGGAGTGGAAAGGAATCCTTCGTTTGGTTCAATAATATATTTTTATTCTTCTTATAGATTAATCTACTGTAAAATCTGAATTATTTTTTATATGTTGCAAAAACATTTTAGTAATAGAACGGTCAAGAAATAATCACATTCTATTAGTCATTGACTTGTAGTCTTCAGTAGAAATGTTACATTTTCTCAGTCAAACAAACATTTGTTTTAAAAGTAAAATACTAATTTTTTGTTAATTGAAAATCTCAAACCAGAGCTGAATACAAGAGCTCTGGAATTTTCATTTGCTTTATTGACGATATGTAATCGTCTTAGGAATGTGCAAAATAAATAAGAAAATGAGATATTAAGATGCTGAAAATTTGTAGTCTCATTTTGTAAAATAAAACTACTACAAATGATGATTAGGGGTAGATTTTGTGTTCAATATATTTTGTGAATCAATTGTGATAAAATTTTTAATCCATTCCAGAAATAATGCTTATTCATATTTGGAAAAATGGTATCAGTCTTCCCTTTCAACTGGTCCTAAAAGGGTATAATTCATGCCAAAAAGGAACAGATTCTGATCATAGTTATCAGTAAGTTCATTACTTTGTTTTTGAAGGACCAATCAATCAAGATCCTAAAACTAACAAACGTTTAATAGTTACATAGTATACAGGATTAATAACATTATAATCATGTTGAAAAGGCATAGAAAATTTAAATAAACATGTAATAAGTATTGAGAATACTACAATAATCACTGAAGTCGAATGAGAAACTCATAAATCATAGTTTAATGGGTAGTGTTTAGGAAGTACTTTTGAGGATTCTGAACTCAACAGGAATGATGTGTGGAAGGAAGAAAGCTAGAAAACAAGGAGATGAGCTAACAAAACAGGAACTACGTGTTGGAGTGAAATTATTCAGCACATGATCTGAAACAAGAATGAAAAAGGATCAGCATGGATTCCTTAACTCATGTGGAAATTTTTACCATGTTGAACACAAAAGAAAAATTTGTATGATTGCTAACATCAAAATTGCATGAGATGTAATATAGTATAACAAAAATTCTATATTTTTAACAGGTATTCAGGTATTTTTTAAAAAGAAATATAAAACATTTTCAATATTTTTATTTTGTTAACCATCTAATATAAACAACAGATTAAAAGAATAGGCTGATACAAATAACCAATTACTGCTGGCCAAATAATAAACATATAAAATCAAAATAGTATCAATGAACAATATTGACAGATGTTTGCATGAGTACACTTTTATAATTCAAAATCAAAAATTGCCTCTCATAGCATATTCATACACAAATGATCATAAAAGGTTAAATTCTTGAAACATTCTGTATTTTTGTTATTGTGAAAATTAACCAAATATAATTTTTGCTGATAATTATTGTAAAGTTTTGGCATAAATAGTGTTTTCTAAATGAAATAAAAATGAATCTGTCTCAGGTAGAAGTTGGAACAAGTAATCCATTCGAGGTGATAACTGAACTTATAATTATAATCTTGAATCTGCTTTCTATTATTCCATTTTCAATTTACCCATTTTTAAAGGTAACTTCATTTTAAATAATTTTATAGGGATAAAATCTGTGACTCTGTTCAATGTATTTCATTTTCAATTTGAAACAGATTCATCTTCATTTTATTAAATAATTAGTTCAGAAACCTACAATAATAATCAGAAAAAGTGAAGTTGAGTGAGTTGTCACATTTACATAATACTTAAGAACTTGTAGATTTGTGTACAGATTCCAAGTTAAAGAAACATAAATATTTAAAGTTATAAGGGATAATCATAAATCGTTTTTGAGTACAAATAAAATAAATGTTATAATAAAATTAAATCTCTATGAAAAAAAGTTATTTCTTAATAACAAAATGGTAAATAAATGTTTTTAATAAGACACAAACTTATACAATTGATCTTCATCACTGGTCTGGCTATTTGTAGCAAATTCTAACATTCAGGTGATTCTTCAGCCGATAAATCTGGAACTAAGTTTGTATAATTTAAACAGTATATGAAAAGGTCCAGTAGTAATGGACTATCATCCTATCTGTAGGACAGTAACCCATTTTACTGTAACTATTAACAGAATTATTTTATTTTTATTTATTTACTTATCCTGCCTATTTATTTATTTATTTTTCCTGCCTGTGATATTAAATATAAAAATTAAGTACAGAATGGAAATATAATTTTCTGTTTTTACTGGTATAATCACATCTTAAACAGTCATGATTGTACATTGTGTATTTTGTAGTTATGAAAGTGATAGTTAACTCTTTCCTGAAAATGTTAACTTTTTTGTTTGAATGCATATTAGTACAAAGTATTCTTAGTTGTTAAGACTAAAAATAAGTGATTTTGATTTTTTCACAATTAAACTTCTTGTATGAGTTTTAGAGGTTTACAGTTTCCCAAGTCAATTATGAATTTATACAAGGATCTCCCTCTCTAGGTGAAGTTCTCCATTCATTCTTCCATGCTTCCAGAGTAAAGGCCTGAACCCTTTTATTCAGGTGTATGACTACATGGGAAGGCAAGGCGGTCGGTCGGTCACATTTCCACTGGTTAATACTTCATAGACCATAAATCTCATCAAATGCCTTCAGTTCCTGTCCTATCACAATTTCTACATGGTAACCTGCATTTTTACTATTAAATTCACTAGAAGAGCCTTTTCCAGCATATAGTATCCTCATAAAAGAGTGTTTTAGTAGCCACTGCATACTGTCAAAGGTCTGTGCTGGGTGCTCCATAAATTTAGAATAAATGAGGAATGGTCTGGTCAAGCAATCATCTAATGTTTTATTTAATCACCCTCTTAGAAATCTAGAGACTTCATCATTATAAAATTTAAGATCAAGGAGAAAATGGGCCTCTAGGTAAGGGATTGTGCAGCAAGCCCAAGGTTTACTTGAATTGACTGGTTTGTTTCTATTTTCTGGAAAGTGTGATTCTGAATGAGTTTTAAATATATTAAGCAAATTGGTTTAGATATCATTTATATGGTTAGCGTAACTTTAAAATCTTGGACTGAGTCTTTTTGACTTAAGATAGGAAAAATTATTGAATATTTGCTCTATGAAGGATGTAAATTGGTAACATTCTCTGTTATAGAGTTCCTTTGAGAAGGAACAGGTGTGGTAAATGAAGTACTAAGTGATATGATCTGACAAATGTTTGTTCAGCATTACCACACTGACACAAGACAGCCGATGCTCAGTCAGACATATACTTGGTTTAGCAGTCGTAGATTGTTAAAAAATTCAGTTAAATGGTTTAAATTAGGTTATCTAGTGGGGAGGTTGCAGGAAACATATTAGTAAACTGCTTACCTAGTTACTTTCAGAGACAAGCAAAAAACTCAATAACAAGGGGATGAAGATGTTTAGTCCACCAGCTATACAAACAGTCTAGCTCCCTCAGTTTACAAAATATTCAAATGTTTAATGCATCACTAAGAGTTTTTTAAAAAATGTATTCTCTTTCCAAGTAACATAACAACTTTATATATAACTGAGGAATACAACAGTATGCCTCAAATTCCCAATGAAAAGCTCAATAATATCATAGAGTTTGTGCCTCTCCTATATTCCTTTCTTTTTAAATTTCTTGTATACTCTTATTAACAAAAATAGCAACACTGCAATATCTGAACTGTTCTTTTTTAAGATTAATTTTACCAAGAAAAAATTCTGTCAAAGATGAAGTCTTCTTACTCCCCCCTCCTTTGGACGAGTGGTCTCCCTACCTTGCTTGCTTAAACATAAACTAAACTATTGCTGTGACTGACCAATCTTATCAGATGTACCTTCTAAGAAAAGAAAATTTTTTATGTGGTTTGAAGAAGACATGAGATGGATTTATTAAGAGAGTTAATAAATTGAAATATGGAGTATTTGAATGTCCTCTTTCAAAACTTGTTTGACCTTCCAGTCTTATTAAAGACATCAATGGTGTTAAAAAGAATCTGGAGACTCAGAATCACCAGGCCTTTAGGTCAGCTTTGATTTTAACAGAAATTGAAATATTTTGACATTTGAACTATTAATTTTGAAAAGATATTGTATTGTAAGAATAGTAAAAATCTTGGTGGTATTGATCAATTTTGAGCCTCTTACTCTTTCCTAAGATATATAAGTAAAAAAAATTTATGATGTCAGAGAGTTTCATACTCCTTGCCATTCTAGACTGCCTAGCTCCATTCAATAGCCAAAGCTTAAAATATTGTGATATTTGAATGCTTTTGGAGGCAAGTACAACTTTGTGTTAAAGCAGTCTGCAGTCTCCTTGGCTGTATACTGAAAATTATTGCAACTTCCAGTTTATGAAAAAAAAAAAATATCTGTAGATCTTTGCTATTAAAAATGTGCTATGCCAAACATTAATATTTGACCAGGTTAAAATTTGTATATGTTTATATTAGATTACTTTTGTTCCATTACATTATCAGTTTTAACAAAACATATAGGGGTTTACTTTTGGATGAATCAGGTACATGATGGTATCTTTAATAAAAACGTTTTATTTTTGGTTTCCCATTTTGGCAGTTTTGTAAAACATGTAATCACTCAGGTCATATTTAAAGTAAATAATTAAAATGGTTATATCAGACCGTATAAAATTAATACTTTAAAGTCTGTAGAAAAATGTTAAAATTTTAAACAGGTTTTTTTTTATAAACTTTTCGTTGCATTAACTGCTGCAACCAAAGCTATTTAAATCAGACATTTAAAAAAATACTACATAAAATAAAATAAAATGGCTAAATAAAATAAATGTATGTAATTAATGAATGTAATACATTAATTAATGTAAGTAATAAATGTATGTGATAGACAGGATTCATTGAAGTTCATTTGGGTAGCTTAAAGAACTACCCTGACAACATTCACTAATTATCAGGTACTTGAAAATTGAATTAATTATTTATTATATATTATCTTAAAAATTGAAGTATTAAAACATATAATCTAAAAAGTTGAGAACCCTGAACACAGGAATGTGTGAACATCAAGGATCTATTGCATTTATATTAACTTTCCAAAAGTGTAGTCTAAATGAGTACTTGAGTTTAAGTGCAACTACATGTATTGCACTATTATTATAAATAATTGACTTCTTATACAATGAAGGTAAAATGTGGTTGCATAAACTTCTCCCACAATAATCTACGACCACTAACATTATGTCTGTGTAATTTATTATAGAATGGAAAAATCTTCATACCTTGTTCTCTTACTTGTGTAGGTTCCTCATCTATAGGAAAGCTAGTGTTACACCTTACTTCTGTACTATTTAGACGGCCTAAACAGAGTTCATTTTCACTAGAAATAGAATCTGTCTCAGCTTCTGAGCTGCAGAGATTAATAATCTCTGTATCTACATGATCAGTTAAGTCTGTATTTAGAGTTGAACCTGAATTAGAAAAAAATTCATTACATTAGACAAAACAAGTTTTACAGTTATTAAATTACTAATTCACTTTTTACTAAAGATTAAAAGGTTTAGTTAAACTAAAGAACTTGTTTTTTTCAGCAGATTCATCCTCTTTAGAGTTATTTATTATTTAATTAAAAATACAGATAAAATTCATTTTAATTTAAAGATGTTACTCTACAGTAATTTATACTAAAACTAATTTAGTACAGTAAATCTTCATTGTAGCTACTGTGTGTAGCAACAGAATTTGAATTCTATTTTTTCATTAACATCTTTTTATATAAATTTAAATTCAGAAACATAATATTTCAATATATTTTGAAACTTCCTATTTGATTTTTTCTATTTTATTTATATAGTTTTCTATTGTTTTTATACCCTCATTTATATTGCAAAATTTACAATTAACTTTTTCCACACATTCAGCGTAGTAAGATTTTATGAAGTCTGTATTGCTTACAAATAAAAAATTTATTACAACCTTTGTTGCCAGATTTAATATTATATATTCCTTTTGTCTTTGGTTTTGTTATATTTTACATTATTCAGTTTTAGACTAATTGAAATGTGTTTTGCGGTGGGATATTTTTTAAAGCAAAACTGCTAGATATATTCAGTATAAATAAGTAAATACAGACATAAAAAGTAAGTCTGTTAAATCAGTTGTTAGTTTGTTTATGAAGCATCCTTTGTAATGTTTTACTGATACCATTTGGTATTTTATGAATATTCAGATCGTTAGGCTAATATTATTGGCAAGAAGGGCAAAACAAATTAAATCAAGATTCCAATATAAGTTCTATCTCATAGTGATCAGACCTCATTGGTTATAGAATACCTTATATAAACCCAAACTTACACCTGAAGATGGCACAGCTAATTTTAAAAACAAAAAGGATACCATGGAAGGAGAATAGGAAAAATTAAGAAATGAAATTACCCTACAGAGGAGTTTCTGGCTGAACTGTTATGATACAGCTGAGTATTTCCATGTGCCAGAAGATTCTAGAAAAATCTGATTCAGTGGCCTCAGATTTTTTTTTTTAAAGTAAAACCAAATAAATATCAGCAGATTCTGTAGTATCTGAAGGAAAAGAAATCTATTACAGCATATATTTGAGTTGATAGACTCAAAATTAATATTACATATAACGTATGTGCTGCTCCCATCCAGAATAGAGATATCACAAAATTCTGAAGAATGGTAGGTGGGATCTTCAACTCCCTGGAGGAATTTAATTAAACTCAGTAGTTAGAATGCCTCATTTTTTTAATTGGTGGATCATCCCTTTTTCTACCACTCACCCCATACCCTTATTATTAATTTCTTCTTCCTTGGAGGGTTCTTTTGGTTTTGTTAGACAACCACTTAGCCTGAGATACTATGAGAATGTACATAAAAAGCTGTAAATTCAGTGCATCCTTGGTATTTGGGTGTTTTGGTGGTGATAGCTCTGCTCATGACCCTATTCATGGACTCGTATTGTTTTGCACAATGGCTGTTATACATTTGTTATGGTATATATTCCCAAACATAGTTGTGAAAAAAATTAATTAATTGGTTTTGCTAGTAAAGTGGGAGTTGGTGGGTTTAGCCTATAGGAAAATGTATTTAGAAAGTACATCATAATGAAAAGGACATCCTGTACATCCTATCCATTCTGTTCAACCTAGCTCACCTAAATGTTTGAAAAACTCATACTGTACAGTGAAAAATTAAAGATCAGATTTAGATATTTGAAGTTCATTGATTAACCTTGATGTTTCTCATTACTTCAATGTTCCTTTGAATGTCTGAAGAATTGATTTCTCTAGGACTTATTTCATGTTCTTTAATATTTGAATGAGTTTGGGAAGAACACTGTCAAACCATGGATTTTGTGAACTGTACCAGTGATTCAGACTATTTGATTTTAATACAATGTGACATGATTCTTCTGTATTCAAATAGTGTGCTCACCTTTAACTAAATAATATTAGTAGAATTTATGTATTTATTTTTTAAAAAGTAAGGTTTAAAACTTATATTTATTTTTATTCTACTGAATGGAGGTTTGATTTTTGGAAAATTAGAATAGAAAGGAGACAGTCATTACAGTATTCTTGGCCCATTCCTTTAAAAAATGTAATTATGGGATTAAGATTTTATTTTGTATTGTAGGAATGAGTCAGTAAGTGGGTTGATAACAATAAATGAGATCTTAAAAACATCAGATAGATCAAAAACAATCTAAGCCTAAATATAACATTTCACTTTTCTTTGATAGGAAAGAGTTCAGTGTGAGCATGATAATTTAATTAATAATCAACATCAAAAACTCTAGTGGCATCTCAACTATCTACATCAAATCCTTGATCATTACTATAAATTTTAAAAACTGCAGTGAATAAGAAAAATCTATAAAATATTTGCTTACATATAGTTAGTTGAAAACTTTACGGCTAAATTGATATTCAACTTACTAAATGTCATTTCTGGGCTTGAAGACGGTGGAGTATTTGGATAATAGAATAACCTTCCTGTACAAATTACATGAAAAAAAAAAAAAAAAACAGTTAAGAATTTTATAAAAAACAAAACAAAATGTAATAGCAAATCCTATGAAGCATCTGCTTACAAGAAACAAGTTTATGCCGTGGAAAATTTTATTGCCAATTTGGTATTCAATAAATCAAATTCTCTCAAAGCTGATGGACTAGGTGATAATAGGGCTGTTGTCAAAAAAAGTAAATAAATAAAAAATAGTTAAGCAACATACAACAAAAACAAATCTAAATAAATCATTCTTAGCATAAATATTTAATTGGTATTATTCTACATGTCTTCCAATACCTATTTTTTTTCACTGAAAGAATTTTTTTGAGGTTTTAGGGGCATTGACTATTGTGGTCATTAGTTCCTTTCTACGTAAAAAAAGGAAAATATATCTTTCACTTCCCTGTTAATTGACTAGCAACATAGTCAGGAGACTGGGTTTGTCAAAAACAGATCATCTAAAAAAAGACTTGTCTATAGCAATGGCGGCTTGCATATAGGGACTGTGAAATTATGGCATCCCCTATTTTCACTTGATATTATCGATAACATTTAATATAATGAATCCTTTTTCCTTTAATTCTTTCTTTATACTTGTACAATATATAATCCTTAAGCTTAATGTCAGTAGCCACCCTCCAGTTTATGAAAAAGATACAAAATATTTGTATGGAACTTTGCGCTTCACAGTTCCAACCGCGTGGTGTTTGGCTATTGTGCATGTGCACATAGGAAGCTGCACGAGAGGCTGTGAGGAAGAGAGCACTGTCGCTCCCGCAGTGCCGACCCTGGGGTGCTGGTGAAATGTATTTTTTTTTTTTTACTCCGCTTGTGTATGGAACGTTCCTTTACATTCCCTTTTCTAGTTTAATCGGTGGAAGGAATATGATAGTGGTTTAGTTGGTTTCTCAGCAGTGATCAGAAGATGGTGGAAAGCAAGGGCTCTTTGATTGCCAAATATGTCCAAAAACACGCTAGAAGGGCAAAAGAGAAGGTAATTAGTAAAATGTAATTACATATTTTTTCTGTGTACATAGAAATTTAAATTAAGCACCACTGGACTATAGAGTTTTTAGGCGGACATTTTATTAAGTTATTTTCTAATAATTCTAAAAAAATATCTGTTTTGATATTTTGTTATTTATTCAGTTAAACCGAATACGGGTTTTAAGCACACCTATATCATATTCTTGAATGTGATAAGTGTGTAATTAGATTATTATCCTGCTTCCAGCTATTCTACTTGATTTAGTTTTTTTTTCAGTTCCTTTATTTTACAGCGAACTTTAACCATGGCCTTGAAAAGGCCCAGAAAAAATTTTCTGGAGCAGCACCCCCACTAATTTTTGCGACGAGCCGCCATTGGTCAGTAGGTTATTAAAACCCGAGAATGAAACACAAAATGATAGGGATTTAAAGGACCTTTGCCACTTAAACCATTTCTAACGAAACGTTGTCAAAACTATCAAAAAAACTTCACCATTATATAAAAACACATATTAAAATATATTAAAACACAAAATGACAAAGGTGTAAAGGACCCTTGCCACTTAAACAGCACAAACCACTTCTATCAAAAGCTTTCAAAACATCTTCAATGTCACGCAAAATTGAAATGTACATCCTTTCACTAAAATCCGTCAAAGAAATACATGAAAACGAACTTCTTTTTATGTCCTATCACCTAAGTTTTCCGTTAGACCATACTTTTTCGCTTCTCTTTTTCACTTTCTAAAGGCCTCGACGTCGAATTCCAATGAATCTGAGGCTTCGGAGATGGAAACATCCGATCCTCCGCAGTAAAGCACGGAGGATACTTTACTACCAGAATCGAACGATACCGACTCAGATACTGCAGTTAGTAGTGCATCAGAGTCGAGACTCGATGCACTCCCCGTTATTACTTGTGAGGCGACTGAAAGCCTCGCCCTCTCACTTATAGACCTCCGCGCTTTTGGGGACTCCATTTTTGTTTTACCTAAAACTTCTTTTTCTAATACTTTTTGTTTCTATTTTCACAGTTCCCTGTATGGGGATTTTTGCGATTTCTACGTTAGCGTCAGGCTTCTTGTTGATTTTTCGTTTACTGTCCGTCGCCTTAGAACTGGCCGAAGGTGGAGATGAACTCTTTTGTTCATTAACGTCTGTTTTCGTATTTAACGACTTTGGGCTGCTATCCCTAATTTGTTTAACTCTTCTTTTTCTGATTAGTTATATGTTCCACTAAATTGGCTGAGGCTGCTCCCAGTTAATTATCACGTCCTTTGACTTAAAGGTGGCCGCAGGGGCGGCAGTAATCTGTGCATAGGACGTAATCTTTGGCGATCTGCTGAAGACGATTTTTCTGGCCTCGAAGTAACTGACCTTTTGAATGGTCTTTACCTCCTATATTGGCACTTCTTCCTTGTATTTAGGATAATCTCTTAATCTCGCCATGTGATGTCCATTACAGTTGACACAAACTGGTAGATCCCTGTACGGGTGATCAGGGTGTAATGTGTCTCCGCAAACACAGATTTATTTCCATGTGCATCAAGCTGCTGTAAGTCCGAACCTCTGACATCCAAAACACCCCACTAGAGTCGAGATGAAAGAACTAACATCCAGTCTATTAAATTCAGTTGCTGCTACACAGAGCATTCGGAAAGTTTCAATGAACTGGAATTATCGAAGTGTAATGACGAAACTTTCTTAATTATTACCTGTACTTTTATTTCGTTATTTTATAACGAAAGGGATATTACAATAACTGGAATAGTTTATAAAAGGTGTTGAAAATGACATCCAACATCAGTACAACACTGCACATGTTTTAATTTGTTTTCAAAAAGTTTAACCAGCTAATGTACTGAAATTTCTCGTACGTATGCCGTTATTGCGGTTTTTGGTTCGTCAATCGTGCCTAGTCTGTTGCGTTACACTGCTTGTTTCGCTGCCCCCTATAAAAATTAATCTAGGGAAGTCAGATCGGGAGATCGTACAAGCCACAAACCCCCTTGAAATGATTCGTTCACCAAAGACATTCGTAAAAAGTCATTGACCGGTTAGCTATTGCGCCATCTTGTTGGAACCAACCTTGTTTGACTTCCAGTTTTGTTAATTGTCTAGTGTCGTTAAAACAGCACACTAACCGTCACTATTAACTGCATTTTCAAAAATAGGTTGGACTCGCAATGCGCGCTCTACTCATACCAACCCAGACTCAAATTTTTGATTCGTGTTATTCATGGAGGGTTAGTTGTCGATCACAGTCGTGTATTTTGGGATTAATATACCCTTCGAAATGAAATCACGCTTCATTTGAAAAAAAACATAATGTCGAGGATACTTGTGGAATCTTGAGCAATAAAATGTTTAAATTTAGTCTAAACTGTTAATTTAGTCTTTTGGCGAGATCTGCAGGTTTCAATTCTTTAACAAAAGTTTTTTGTAGGGGAAAGTTTCAGTTCTTTTCTCACAGCTTTACATGTGGTAGCAAGTCCGATATCTTGTTGCTGTGCTGACTTAGGCGTTGACTTTGATGGACTTTCAGCCATAGCATCTTAAATATCAAGCAGCTTCTGTTTGTTTAGTTTAGGTGGTCTTCCACTTCGATTAGCGTCTTCAACAAAGCCTCTTGTCCGAAATGTTTCGATAAGAGTTGAACTGCATTTCGATGAGGAACAGGAGTATTTGGAAACCTTTCAGAAAATTTGTACTTCACTAAATCATTAATCTTATCACCTACATACAAGAAAGGCTTGTTCAACAAGAAAATTTGTTCCTCTACCGAAGAACCATTACGTTTCTTGCAACTATTGATTCCAATAAACGAAACAACACGAAGCAAATCACAATTCGACAATTGTCTTCGTGTATTACTGAGTAACGTCCAACCAACCCAACACCGAAAGAACAAAATGCACCACAATTAAAAAGCATATTGCACAGCAACTTTCCGAACGTACTATATAAGATCTGCTAGCTTCATTAAATTCTTGTTCTAGATGTTGGTTGTAAAAATTTAGGAATTATATTTTTAACAGTAACATATTTTTATTTTTTTATTTTACCAGTAATAAAAATATCATAAAATTGTATTTTGGGCTTGAAATAGAAAGTTTGTCAATGAAGATATCTTACTTTCCCTTCCATGAAATGTTTTGTATGTGAGAGCAAAACATCTGGGAAAATTATAATTACTTCAAAAGCTGAAGTAAAATCTGATCATTACTAACAACATTAATTTTCTTAGCAATATATGAAGTTTTAGAATGACTACAGTAAAATACAAAAACTAGTGAAACATTTACATCCAAAAAAAATTTTAATTAATAAAAAATTGTTTAAATCAATTTGGTATTAAACTTACTTTCAATTTCTGATGAATAAGTATCGGAACCCGATGGAGAGGTTGGCGAGTAAAAGGATTGTATTCCTGCTTCTTGAAAAAAAAAAGTAAGAAAACTTTTATAACAAAACAAAAATAAAAATTAGTAACACTGTACACCGTGGTGCACGGTGGCGCTTGCACCCCCCTCCCTTTGCTCATTTATTCAAACGAAAAAGTATAGAAAATATTAATTCACGTTTTTGTATTAATTTATTTTTGTAGTTATTTTGGAAATTAGAAATATAAACAGCATATAACTAACAACATGTACCACCAACATATCCCCATATATGAGTTATCAATGACTCAACTAAAATTGCTTAATATATCATAAAAAATTGTTAATTCAATTGAAATGTACACTGTTTTTAAATTTCTTTATTAATCAATGATTAGTTGCATATTAATAATAGAAAAGAAAAATTCTTAGCCTACTGCAAAAATGTTTATTTAGCTGATTTTTTTACAATAACTTGCAGTGATTTCTACTTTGTACTTTCTTTACATATTTTTTGGTTAATTTCATCTAAAGCATTCTCTGCCTTAGAGTTCTGTTCTTGATTACAATCTTCTGCTACAGTGTGCATTATCATTATCATCAATGATATTAGATAATAGATATGATAATAGATGATTATTTTATTCCTTTCTGACATATCTTCTGCTTCATCTTCTCCCTCAAGATTTTTTGTCAGCTTTAGCAAATCTTCATTTCTAAATTCTTCAATACGTAAAGCAAGAACTGTTTCAATATCTATTCTAATCAATGAAGTTTCCTTGTAAAGCGATGTTTAATTAATCATTTGTATTAAGGATAATACGAGTATAATCAAGAAAAATTATGTCAGTACAAACAATGCAAAAATGAAACTCACCGAATATTAACTGAAACATGTTCATCAATTTATGCTTGATTGTAATGAAATAATCTAAAACAAGATTACATTAAACAAGAATTTACAGTACCTACCTACATGATAAATAATTTATTATCAGTCTTGATTGTATATTGTTTATTAATATATATATATATATATATATATATATATATATATATATATATATATATTTATTTAATAATTACATTAGGTAGCATAATTTCATGAGAAGTACTATTTTGAAAAAACAATAATGAAATAGATATATGTTTTTGTGAACGAAAATATTAATACCACTAAAAAAACTTCAAATCCATTAAATTACAGTTCAAAGAAAATTGCACTCAATATGGTATTCAACACACCTTCATTTTCCTGCAAGGTGGTGGGATCAGGAGGTGTCTGTGGCTGTCGGGAGTAAAGTTCATCACTGTTCTGAGAGTAATTGCAATTATCATCTGATGCAATGCAAGAATCTTCTGTGGAAAAATAATTAGGTAATTAATACAATAAAATACAACATAATGTCACTTAATATTTTAATTTTATCAGTAATCTGCAGATCTTATTGTACAACCTTCCTTCATGACATCCTAGTTTTACATCCTTTTTGACAATAATACTAAAAAGAATTTATATCTTCTTATGATATTATCCATCTCTCATTCACTTATTAAATATTTACTGTGTGCCCTGATCTTCATTCTTTGCTAAGGAATTCTGAGGATCAGCCTCAAAGTGCAATGAATGAACATATTAGATTTTCACTCCATCAGTTATATTCACAACTACGTGAAGCAGTTATATGTGCGCACAGCTCTGCGCATCACATATTGTACACACTTTATTGAATGTTAGCTAGCATTCATGGAATTTTATGTAGTCATCATTATGAACAGAAAAGTTTTGGTTGGTATACATAGTATTGCTTCAGAGCAATCATTCTGAGTTAAGTTTATGTTTTTAAATGCTTTCTTCTTCCAGCAATAAGGAGTTAATAATTTCTTATGAAATCACACTAAGAAAATACTGTATACTCAAATACACCTTAATAAGTCATTCATACTATATATACATAATATACATATGTCTTCACAGTTAAATTAAATAAGTAGTCTTATATGGGAATTGCCTAAAGCAGTTAGAAAGCTATTATTCAAATCGGTGTCAGTTTGTTGAAATGGAGCATCAATCCTTTAGCGAATCTCAAAAATAACTGTTCAATCAGCAGTAAAATATGTTTTTGCAGGGATCTTATAGCCCTAATTTAGGCCTCTTGGTATTTCTTGTTTATGAAAATGACATTTTAATGCGAGTCTGTGTGGGAAATGCATTTCATTAGTTGAAAACACTACTATAATTAATTCCAGTGTTAAAATGAATAACCTTGAAATTGATTCTTATATTTTAATTAATAACGTTTTAAAAATATCAGCTTGATTATAAATGTTACCAAAACTATTTTTATAGATTTTAGACTAAAAATTAAAAATGAAGGTTTAAATTTGTTTCTAGTTAATGCCAGTTTGATAAAACTTGTTATTACAAGATTTCTTTGTGTCTAACTTGAACTGGTAGGATTGCACTGATAATATAGTATCTATATTAACTTGGGTTTTTTTTATTATTAGGACAATTTCCTAACTAGAAAATAAACAACTACCATTAATCTGTTATTGATGTTTTATTTATTCGCATATTAAATATTCAATTTCAATCTTCTTAATCGAATTTGACTAGAATTTTCAGAATGCTAATACAGGGAGTAAGGTCAATAATGAAATAAAATTTTAGTGAATTGTGTGTATTAAATAAAATTCTTTAATTTCCTTGAACATTTATTGAAGAGGCAGTTTTCTGTGTTGTTCAGAATATGATTTTTGATACCAGGCAAAATAGATATAATACGAGATGTGATAATTTTGCCATACAACATAGAACTGTAATGTTTGAGAAGAAACCATACAATGTGGAAAATAAATCTTTTATTAACCTCTCATGTGGAATTAAAAATTTTACCAATATTAATTTCTTTAAGAAAAAGTTAAGAGGATAGTTGGGAGTACAATGTTTTTATTTCTTGGATAATATTTTGCTTTATAGATTAATTTAAATAGGTTTTATTATGCTTAATTATTCTCTGTATTTCTATATATACATATGTATATATTTTGTATCATTGTCATGCGATTCAATATTTGTTTCATTGATAATTTCTTCACAGACCTGAAACAGGTCTGTGTGAGTGCAAAATAAATAAATGAAAGGAAGGGTCTTCAATTTTCATTTGGAAAGTTTCATATTCACAAATCCTGATTGTGCTCATCAATTTTCTATTGTGATGAATTTTCATAAAATATTCCCATGCAAAGCACTTAAGGCTTATCAGTTAATCTATATTTAATAAGTAATCTATATAAAAAAAAACAATAGAAATTGTGTGAGTGAGTGTATGTATGCTCATATGAGCACACACACATACACACACACACTCACTCACTCACTCACTCACTCACACAGTTCTATAAATACTACAGTTCTGCACTTCTGATAATTTTATTTCTTGTTTTTCTCCTTTCTGTCATAAACTGAGATGTGTTCAGAATGTATTCATCTATCTGACATCTCAGTGACTGTATCTCATTCACCTTACATTTCACTGATATGCAAGGTAAACACACAATTCATTGAAATGTGTGTATTTAACTATCTGTCATATTTCATTTGGAACTTTTGATTATGTTATAACCTTATTTATTTTCAAGCTGAGTCTGTTTTCTGAGCAATGAATCCATACATTTTCAGCATTCTTCTAAATCATTTTTGTTTCCACCTAAAAGAACATCGTCCAAAATTATATCTTCATTTCTGTTCTTACACATTACTCTATTCTGAAGTATTTCCTTTATTTCTTGTATTGATAATATGTTAAAGTCAAAAAGAACAGGAACAGAATTCATCTGTTTCTCACTTTTTTTTTAAGTTAGTTCTTTCTCTTTTTTGTCTTATGATATTATTAAAGTTATCAGATTTTTGAAAAATCTTTGAAATAAAAGCAGTGATAAAAAGAAAAAAATAGAAATTATGATCGAGATCAGTAGGTCTGCAGTCAGTAAAACTCATTGAAAGTCCAGATTAACTAGAAGTTACCTTAACGCCTTAATTTTCATTTCTAGTTACAGTATTTAAGCTTTTAACTTCCAGAATTATTCTTAGAGTTAATAATCACAGCTCATATCATTATTATGACATAAAATAATTGTTGTTGTTACTCTACTAATACCTTACTACAACTTCAGGTTATTTTCTGAGAAATTTATTTATTTTACCTTCAGCCTGAATAATTCAACTAGAGCTGACCTTATTTCAGTTCATTACCGATGCACAAGTTTGTTAATGCGCTTCCTTCCCCACAAATAAATTCTATAAATTATTTTGTCTAAATTTGTTTTTTCAAATGACATACATCTGCTCATCACAACCTCCAGCTCTTCAAACTAAGCACTTGTGTTGATCCTAGCTTGCAACACTCTGAGGCCATCTCTGAACTAAGCTTTACTTACAAAACAAATATATAACATTTTTATTAAATATTAGTATAATTTTTTACAAAGTAGACAGGGTTTATAAACAAAAAAATGATAAAAGCTGAAATAATTTTACTGGCCTTACTCCCATTCAGCCAAATTTTTTAAAAATAACCATTTAAAAAATACTTCAAAGATTGAGTCACAGTTCCAAAAGCAGCCACATTAACATAGGAGTGGGAGATCAACAAAAGACTTCAGTTTTGTTATGTAACATTAAATGGAGAAAAAAAGGAGCATAATAAAGAAGTGGTAATGACTTTTGCAGTTATAAATAAAGCTTATGGTAGTGAGTCTCAAGAAAGAGTATTGATGGCCAAGAAAGAGGAAAGTATATAGATGATCGAATGTATATATATCTGCATCGATATAATTCTACTTTATCTACAAGATAGACATAGAAGTAAAGTAGGACCTGTTTGCAATATATGAAAGAATTTGAGGTATTCATTAGGCTGAAACAAATAAGTGTGTCATCATCCTAATGTTCAAATAAAAATGAATACGGTGAAGGATCAAGGGAAAGGTTAAGAACTATGAAAATATGATCGTTCACAGATGATGCTGTGGTAGTAGAACAAAGTGAAATGCAGGTGCAGGATCAGGTATAGAACGCAGTTATAGAAAAATGATGGATTAGGTAAATGGTCATCTTGGTTGCAGTCAGACAAGGAAGAGATAATAATTCATAGGGAATCATAAGAGACAGTTAGTAATTTCAAGAACCGGAGGTGCAAAATGTGAAAGGAATAAACCTTAGGTACCATCCTAGTCCAACCTCCAATTACTTGCTCTATGAAGAAGTGGGCGAGGTATAGAAGTGCATGACATACTAACAGTATCTGTACCATTCAAAATGCAAAAATGAGTAAATTTTTCATTATTGTTATACACAGCAGTGCATTTCAGTAGGTCGGAAACAACTACAAAGACAGCTCCAATAAAATATTTCTAACAAAAATTTATTTGCAAACTACTTTTGTGGTGCTTCACTGCATTCCTACTTACTAGTTAGAGCTTAGACTCAGCCAGTATAAAATTAGTAGTAGTGTGACTGGTTTTATCAGAACATTAAAAGAGTCAATTATATTATAGAGTAAGGAAGTTCTGAATGGGTAAAGAGGTTTTTTCAAGGAATATTTTATACTAGTTCTTACAGTTTGAGTTGAGGGGAGTAAAATACAGGCTGATTAAATTTAATTTTTTAAAAAGTGTAGCAAAAACAATAACAGGTCATAACAGAAGATCTGACCTGCAACTGTTTTTAAATTTATCTTTATTATACTCAGATGTACAGGAGAAAATTGGATTGAAAAGTAGCAAAGAAAGGACGGAAACATTTAAATAAGGAGGTTGGGCTGTCTGCTGAAAATGACAAATGAGAAAGTAGTTTAAGCGATGCTACAGATCGCGATACTAGGAAAAGATCTAAAGGTAGACTAAGGAAGGAGTGGTTCGATAAGTTGAAAGGATAGAGGGTAGAGAAGTATGAAGAGGCATTATAAAAAGGGTGAGGATATGGTGAAATATAAAGACTGATTTACATCTTGACTCAAAACTGAATTTGGAAAATACGAAGAAAAAAATTAGAATATGTAAATGAAGAACGTAGAGCTTACCTGAACTGGTAACAATTTTTACTCGCTCTGACAAAATATCTCTAATTTCTATATCTTCATTAAACTGACTACGTGTAATTATTCTCACTTCACAATATACACGCATTAACATTCATGTAAGACAAAACAAAACAAAGAATACCATGTATTTAAATTATAAAATTAATGCAAATAAATATTATATATAGGAGTAATACTAATGTACTAATGAAAAAACTTAATACTCTAAATAATACATAACTCTGATCATCAGTACAAGGAATCTTTTGAACATACCATATATGTTGTTACATCCAGTAATGAGATAAAAATTAAGAAGAGTAGTGTGCCTACTGTAAACACACTTGAATTTCTTTTTTTCATTCTTTCTTCATCTCACACATTAAAGAATAAGTTTTAATTAATGATGACACATTATTATTACGAGGGTTATTTTTTTTTCAAGGTCTGATCGGTCGCGAAATAAAAACCCGCGCAAAAATCGGATGAACCTTTGTGCATATGTGTTGCGCAGCGTCTCTAGTATGGCCTTCAATCACAGCGCGTCACTTCATTTAGTTCTGAACACGCAGCTAGCACGTATAAATGTCTACAACAATAGCATCTCCTGCCAAGTGTAAAGTGCATGCGGTAATTCAATTTCTTTAGGCTGAGGGGTGTAATGCAGCTGAAATTCATCGAACAATAAGTAATGTGTACGGTGAAACTTCAATGAATGACAGCAAAGTGCGACAGTGGTGCAGAAACTTTAAAGCAGGACATACAGATGTTCATGATGCAGGCTGTCATCAGGGAAGGAAGCGAGTGTCAACCGATGATCTCGTTGACCGAGTGGATGAGGCAATTCAAGAAAATCTTCTGTTCACAATTTCTGTATTGAGTGATTCGTTTCCTGAAATTTCAAAGTCAGCTTTCTACACCATTGTGAGTGTGAGACTTCAGTACCGCAAACTGTGTGCGAGATGGGTTCCCAAGATGCTGTCCGACCATCACAAAACAATTAGAATGGACGCCTCCCTAACATTTCTCCAGCGCTACCACAATGCAGGAGAAGATTTTTTAAACAAAACTGTCACAAGGGACGAGACATGGGTCTATTTTGAAACTGAAGAAACAAAAGAGCAATCCAAACAGTGGATGCATTCTCATTTTCCCAGTATACCAAAGAAGTTCAAGCGAACCTTCTCCAACAGAAAGTGTATGGCTACTGTGTTCTGGGACCGGAATGGAGTTCTCTTGGTGGAATTCATGGAACGTGGCACGACCATCACTGCAGCCTCATACTGCGTGACTCATCAACGTCTACGAATGGCAATTCAGAATAAGTGGAGAGGAATGTTGTCATCAGGCATTTTCTTTCTCCATGACAATGCTCGGCCGCACACTGCAGCTGTAACAAAGAAGCTCCTGCAGCGTTTTCGTTGGGAAGTGTTTGATCACCCACCATACAGCCCGGACTTGCCTCCATCCGATTTTCATCTCTTTGCTCACATGAAACGCTGGCTAGGAGGACAACATTTTGTCACAGACATCGAGCTGCAGACCAGCGTAGAAACATGGCTGAAAACACAGGCGGCTCCGTTCTATGACGAGGATATTGGAAAGTTGGTACCACGCTACGACAGATGTCTAAATCAGAGTGGCGACTATGTAGAGAAATAGCGTTAACTATGTAAGTACTTGTTACAAATAAAAAAGCTTTTATTTTCACTGTGGTTTTAATTTCGTGACCGATCGGACCTTGAAAAAAAAATAACCCTCGTATTTACATTACATTATTATGTACTTTAACCAAAAGTTAAATTTATAGGTTCCTCTTTGGTCTTGTAAATTATCCTTGTAAATTATCCTCTTTGGTAGGTAAATTATGATAAATAGAGACAGTACATATGTAGGCTGATTGTTCCCTCTCGTTTTTTATCTATTATTTTATTCCTTTTTCCTTGAATGAGTATTGATTGAAAGCGGATCTGTTTTGATTGTGTGTCTGGCATCATGACAGTATCTTCTAATAGCTGGCAGAGCAGACACTTTTTTTACTAGAGTAGTGAGTCTCTTTCTTGTGCCTATAAACTGCTGAGTTTGTTTTTTATCCACGAATATAATATCAATGAACTTAAGATACCTATTTGGCAAAGTTGGGCCTCTTATTCTTCATTAATATATGATCTTCTTGACTGTAGACCATGCATATATGTGACTGCAGGATACTTAATCCCATAGCAGTAATTATAAATAAACACTTTTAAATATCATTTTTTTATATTCAAATTGGTTTATTTATAACATACTCTATTCAGAGTTTACATATAAGTTTTATACAGATTTACTCAGGCTCAAAAATCAATTACCACCTGAGTCTAAGCTCTGAGTAATTGTGTAATGAAAGGGGCAAGCATGTGACAACTTACTGTCTTTAGTAGTATTCGCACTACAAAAATTATTTAAATTTTGATTAACAGAAAATACACAGCATCACATCTCAGCAACAGCTATCACTAGAAAGATGACTCTGCTAAAACATAACTTATGTCGATGCACTCCCCTGCTACAGTATTAACGCAATTCATTCTTTTCAACTAGTTAGAATCGGCCAGTCTGTGTCAATAAAAATATTTTTGCTTTAATTAAAGTTCTGAAAAAATATGGGAAGTGAATAAATTTTTTAAAGTAGATTATGGCAGAAGAAAATGAAAGTAATTAAAAAAAAATTAAAATTTGATTTTCAGATAATCGAGACATTACTGTATGCACCCTATCTTAACCAAAAATAAGAAAATCAGCAAGATGGCAACAAATGACTACAGTATTCTTTATAAATTATAGTATGAATAGAAAGAGAACTTGTGAAAATAAATTGAATCAATTCTATAAGGTGCTTGCATGATTTCATATTTTTATAAATAATTTTTATAACTTCATTAGTCAAGATTTTCATATGGTACAGTAATAATATCTTTATTTGTATGGTGAAACAAATTGAGTGAGATGACCTTTTTAAAAATGAAAATTAAAGATTTATTATACTGCAAGAATCAATTCTTTAACAAAAAAAATATACATATATATTTTTAAAGTAAATAATAATTAAGTAAAAGAACTAAAATACAACCAGAAGTTATTGAAAACACATATATTAAGACCAATCAAACGACAACTGCAACCATTTTTGGTTAACTTGGATGATCCATGGGAATTAGTTTATTACCCGTGCCTTCAATGGAATTTTAAGTAATGAATTTTGTTTTTGAAATACTAGCCTGAACTTTTCAATGGGTAAGGTAGAGGAGTAAGGGATACTTTACTATCTGTTTACCATCTTGCCCAAAACCTTAACAAACTGTGACTAACTCGGTATGGTTCACCTTAAGATAATAATCAATATACCTCCACTAGAAGTTTGTGGATTCTCTTCTGTTTGAGTTTTTCTACTTATTTTTATTTTTTCTTCATAACCAAGAGAAGCATCTTTGTCAGAGCTTCCACCTGAAATCAGTTTACGTCAATGTTGATAATGAAGTTCAGAGAAAAGAAAATTAATTTTACATCACCTAAGTTAAATAAAAATTATAAAATGCACCTTGCACCAATAATCCATGAATATTTTTAATAAATGTGATCACATCACTTAATTTAAATTAAAAGTAATTTTAATTCATGTTTTAAAAATGTTATATTGTAGATGTTATAAATTGTATTGAATATTAGCTAAGTAATTTGGTTCTACTTTATTTTGATTGTACCTGAATTATTTTCTGCCTGAAAGTATTAATCTTAATCATATAAGTTTCTAATTCTATCTTTTAAATAAATAATAATGTACGTACTTTGAACAGTTTAGTCTCCACTGGGGGTCTTAGGCAGTTTTTCATTCATTCGCACCAACTTAAAAAAACAAATTGCAATTGGGCACTGGCCTCTTGTAATTAATAAATAACCTGATCTTCATGAACCTTTATGTGTACATACTGGTGATAAGAGTCAGTACTGGATTACATTATTACAATACAGGATTTTAGCCTATACATGACATGGCATTCATATGTAAATTTCATATTCAGCTTATACTGTTTTATGATTAAAATAAGTGATGAAGATAAAGTGCACGATATAAATTATAAGTTACAAAAAAGTTATTAATGTACATAATTTAATCTATTAAAATACTGTACATTCTCTGGAAAAGTTTGAAAAAAGCATTCATAATGGAATACAACAACCTCTTGTTCATCAGATCTTATTGTGACTGTTTACCTAAAAGCTAATTACATAGTACTGTTATATTACACATAAAATTAATTCATGCACACAATAAACTCTGTTAACGTACTTGCAAAAATTTAAAAGTTTTTCAAAAATGGTGGGTGATAGAAAGATTCCGAGTTCATATTCATTTTCAGCATCAAAAAACATATTAAAATCATGTATCGCATGTTAGAAAACAAAATTATGTTTATCAGTGTTATTTTTTCATAAGCAGTTTTTTTCAAAAGTAGTTATATGATAATTCTGTCAGTCCCAAACAAAAATTTATTTCTACCATAAAATTAAATGTTATGATCTGACTGTTAGCTACAGAAGATTAGAATATAAAGGAGGCAAATTTTATATGCTCTGTGGTTACTGAATTGTAATAAATCCGGGTTTGGTATCTTATGATGTTATACAAGAATGATTTTCTATTTCACTATGCAATTAATTTTATTAAATATGACAAGAATATGTTCCTACAGAACACCAGACGATACAAAATGTATTACTAATAGAAAAATGTATCTCATTATTTAAGCAATTTATGTGGTCTTTGGAATTTAATAGTATGATTAATTCCAATTATTTGTTTAAAAATGAAATACTACAAGGAAAACATAAGTTATTTTCCACAAGTGTAGTAGCATGTTATTATCAGCTTAGATGTTGTAGAAAACTGCCATATGATTCAAGAGCATGATCTGTCCATACACACACACACACATATATATATATATACAGAGTGATTCAAAGAAACGGGAAATTTTAAAAATTAAATAACGTTAATGAAAAATGTTTTTTAGAAAATTAATTTTATTTCATGTAATTGTACAAATGTTGCCATTTTAGGATACATAAATTTTAGTTTACTTTTTAAAGATGTCATCTTGCAGGTGACCTCCTCTTCTACGTAAACAATCACGAAGTCTCTTCGTTAAATTCTTCATGGCTTGACGTAACATCTCAACTGGAATTTCCGCAATTGCTTCTCGGATCTTTGCCTTGAGTTCTTCCGTTGTAGCAGGTCTACTGTGGAACACTTTGCTTTTAAGGTGACCTCACAAAAAGTAATCGCAAGCTGAGAGATCAGGCGATCTGGGAGGCCATCTAATGTCACCATTTCGTGAAATGACACGTTGTCCAAACAATCGGCGTACAGCTGCCATCGATATTCGTGCAGTATGTGACGTTGCTCCATCTTGTTGAAACCAGGCTGTGTTAAGAATCGGTGGAAATCTCTTTTGTTGTTCCACAACAAAGGTTTCAAGCACGGCTACGTAACGAGCTGACGTCACTGTAATCGCAAGACCGTTGTCATCCTCAAAAAAATAAGGGCCTATAACACCGTAAGATGACATAGCACACCACACGGTCACTTTCTGGCTGTGCAACGGATGCTGGTGTAGCTGCATAGGATTTTCTTGTGCCCAGTATCTGAAATTTTGCTTGCTAACAAATCCATTGAGGTGGAAATGCGCTTCGTCTGACATCCACAGTTCGTGAACAAACTCTTCGTTATTATTTTTCTTCTGAAGCATTACATTACAGAATTGTGCTCGCACAACTGCATCGTTCGGTTTCAGTTCCTGGACGATTTGCAACTTGTATGGATGGTATTGCAAGTCCTTCACCAATATTCTTCGAACACTTGCAATTGTAAAGATGCTGAGAGACGACGGATTGACCGATGTGGACTTCATGTGACAGCATCTTGTAAATCTTGAACATTCTGTGGTGTACGGACGGTTCGCTCACGGCCTGGAGGTTTCTTTTTCATTGCCGAACCGGTTTCCTCAAAATTAGATATCCATGTTTTAATTGCATGTGCTGATGGAACACAGTCGTGCCGTCCCAGATTAAAATGACGGCAAAATTCTCTACGCGCTCCCTCCACACTGTCATTGTTTTTGTAAAATGCTTTGATAGCAAATGCATGTTGCGCACCACTCCAAGGATCCATGACAACTAAATGGCAGGTTAGGTTAGAGAGGCTAACCTAACCACTTGTCAAGTGGTACCAATCGCCCACGGCTACAAACACAACTTTCAAAATTTCCCGTTTCTTTGAATCACTCTGTATATATATATATATATATAATCATACAATTCAGTTTGTAACAATTCAGCATGATAATGTTCTCTTGAATAAGAGAATAACATATGATTAAGGATTGTGAAGTAAAACTGAAAGTCCAACAGTCAAAGCCATGTTTAAAAACTGATTCTTGTATATCATAAACATTATATGATGCTGAATTAAAATAGTAGCTAATAAATATTCTTATACATGCTGTAGCTGAGTGTTATTAATTAATAATACTTAGCTAAAGCATGTAAAATTATTTAAGGCATATTATTGAATACAGATAAAGAACAGAGTTAATCTTTTTAGTTCAAGACCTGTATTGGCGGATAATGCTCCAAATGCAAAAGCTTTACCATATTTTTAAAATAATTTGTTTTAAATCGTAATTTAATCAGAAATTATTATTTTTAATTAATATTTTGTTTCAAGGAATAATTAACTTTTTTTTCAGTTGATCTAAAATAAATAATAGTATTTTTTTTTTTTTATAATACAGAAAAAATATAAATATTTTATTTGAATAGTTAAATAACTCTACAAATTATCTAGGCCACATCCAGAGTTAGCAACCAATACAAAAACCCACAACACGAAATGCACTTATTAACAGATGCAAAAGAAACTGTTCTGCACCCACAGAAAAAAATGTAAATTTAATGCAAAAATAATGATTATGTGAAACACTAGTGATAAAAATATGTAAAGGTAATAAATAAATGAAATTAGTAAAAAAATGTAACAGTTTTGAAGTATTAACAAAAAATATTTTAGTACACATTAAACAAGGATTGAGAAATTCAGGTTTATTTAACTTAGCATTATTTAAATACTCAACATAGCAGTATTTTATATTGATTTAAAAATATTTGAAATATTCAGTATTATATTAAAATATTTTAATTTAATTTTAAATAAATGAAAGACCATTTTAATAATATTGAAACAGATAATTTACTGAAAACAGTAAAGAACCACAGCATGACTTTTTCTAGTAGGACAATGAATTATATGAAAATAGTCCTCTTGTGTGTGTAAGAAGTGAGTATAATTTTAAGAGTATAATATAAATATATTCTACGATATAATACCTTAACATATAATCATATTTATTTACTCTATTACAACCTCATGAGAGTGATTTTATTGTTTTTAACAATATCTCTAATCATCTTATTAAAACATTAAAACATAGATAAGTAACCTTTTTACTGATGGTTTATCAAGTTTTATCTTAAATTTATAACTGTAATTATTATTTCAATGAATCTATTTCTTTATTGTATTTTATACATATGTAACAAAATACTTGGCTACATTAGAAAATCCTCTATTTTTATTATAAAATTTCTGCTGTATTCCGAGAATATTTTATTGAAAAAGCTACTGTTTTTTTTTTTTTTGGTTTACCAAGAGTCACAATTTATTCTATGTATAGCACATTTATCATTAACTAGTGATCATTTTCTTGCACATCATGATACTATAAATACGCTGTAATTCTACTGTGGACTATAATTCAGAGATACTCCCAACTGGATTTGATAAATAGAATGCAATTATGCACAACTGGTAATGTTTTACAGCAAGTGTTAGAAATTTGCACCATTTTCTTGAAATATGGTGAAATATATTTTCATCATATTTTTTGAGATGAATTCCATTAGCCCTCATTTCTTATGGAGGGCTATTTTATGTCAAAAAAAATATGGTGTGAAAGGTTCAGACCTGCCTTCAGGAAATTGGTGGACATTTCCAACACTTTCTGTAAGACATTAAGAGTAGTGCATAACTACATTCCATGAATCAAATCAAATGTGAATATCTTGTATTATAGTTCATAATGGAATTATAGTATATAATACCATGATGTGCATGATAAAATGAGCTTGCTATACAATTTTGTTATCAGCATTTTTGTAATTGAATATAACATATTTGGGTATGTTATATTTAGGTTTCCGGATATTTACATATTTGTACCTATTACAGACATTTTACTGATACTTTAACAGCAAGATTTATGAATTTATAACTTAAATATTTTTCATTTATAATATTTAAAGCAGTTTTCAGGTTTGGTGTGTTTGTAGTAGCAACTGTTATACATTTTACCCAAAAATCTTTCTTCATATCTGTTCTCTTTAGCTATATTCTTAATATAATTTATATATTTTATTATCTTGCTTTATCTCATCATATGTATTTGTGAGTTCTGTTTTTAATATATTGTTAGTCATATTTTGTTAAATATTATTCTAGTGTAACCATTAGTAATTCAAATTTTGAAGTGTAATTGTATTATTACTGATAAGCTTTCTGTGAACTTCTATTGTGTTGAAGTTTTATTAACGATTTTTATATATGTAATTTTATTTTATTATAGTTTAATTTTCATAAGTGAATTGAAATTTTTTATTGAAGCTTTTACTTTTTCAGTAAAATATTGTGCTTAGCCTTTCTTATCAGTCATAATTCATTAATGCATCATCGACATATCTGTTCTGTTATTTTGTATAATGTTGATGACATTATCAAATCTTTCTCTAATTTGTTATGTTATGGTCACTTATATTCCAAAGCTATATTTTCTTCTAATGTCTGTGAAAACAGATCTGATAATAATCCCTGAGGATAGAATACCATTTGTGGAATGTCAAATGGTATTGAATCATGACAGTGAAAGATTTTAAAGACTGAAAATTATGGTATTCTGAAAAACATTCTGTAAATAGTACAAAAAATATAATTTGCTAAATCAGTAACAGAATTGTTTGTAAGATGTAATCTACTTACCAGCAACTGTTCTAACAGAATATGTTTGTTCACCATTTTCATTCTTACTAGATCCATCACTCACATCCTGTTCACAATTTTCTTGTTTGCTGTTTTCATTATCACAGGCTGCAAAGTCTGCATCTGTATCACAGTTTAATATAAACAACAAATATAAGATACATAGCAACATTTGTACTTACATAATACTATTTTTATTTATTTACTTTTTTTTTGGTTACTGACATAGGTTTAGACAGCCTTCAAGCTGTTACATTTATAAAGTTATTTGATAAAAAGTAACAAATTATTATAAATACTTAATTTCTACATGTTAACTATTAGTCGTTTTGCTACCAGACTGTACCTGACACTACTGTTGTGGTCAACTGCAGAACAAAGGGCGATGTAGTTTTGTACATAAAATAGTTTTCAACTGTGCACTGAAGTCTACATTACTAGATAAAATAACAAATTTGTATTAATTTGATGTAAAAAAGGATGATTTTTTTTATGTGAAGCTTGCATCAAATAATAATATATGGCATAAAGTTTCTTGTTTTTCTATAAAAGTTTTTGATGGAAATTTTGTCTAATAAAATGAGTTCTGTTGTTGCAGAATTCATTTTATGTATATAATTTAATTTTTAAATTATGCTTTAATATTTCCCTCGCAAAATTAACTGATCAATCAATATTGATTTAAACTAATTATCAAATCATTTATTATACAGGGTTATCGTAACAGAATGGTGCGGTTTTGAACATGGTTTAAATTAAAACAGAATTACTTACAGTTTATGTTTTTTATTTTTTCAAATTTGTCGTCTCAAACATTTTTTTACATAATTAATAAATTTCAATACGTGCGCCCTTAGTCGCTCGACAAATGTCCAAACAATACTCAACTTCTCTCCAAACATTAGTTAACATTTCTTCGTTAATGGTTGTCATTGCTTTATTAATCCTGTTTTTTAAGCGGTTTAGGTCGCAAATTTTTTGTGTATAAACAACGCTTTTGATGTACCCCCACAGGAAAAAATCACAAGGTGTCAGGTCTGGACTCCTTGGAGGCCAAAGTATGGTTCCTTGCCGGCCTATCCATCCATCTCCAAATTTTTCGTTCAAAGCGTCCGTGACCAACGCATTGAAGTGCGGGGGAGTACCATCTTGTTGGAAATGAAGTAGATGAATGTTTTCGAGTTCAACCGGCTGAGGAAAGCAATAATCGGTTAACATGTCAAGATACACAACTCCATTAATTTTTTTTTCAGCAAAGAAGAAAGGCCCTATTACACGATTTTTCATCACACCACACCAAACATTAACTTTAGGCGAATCGCGTTATTTCTCGATAATTGCGTGTGGGTTTTCAGAGCCCCATATTCGTGAAACGCATCCATTCACGTGGAATGTAGCTTCGTCTGTAAAAATTATATCGTCTAAAAATTATTCGTTTTTACTTATTCTGTCCAACATTTCAACAGCGAAATTGTAACGTTTTTACACCATCATCGGGTTTCCATTCCTGCAGTATCTGGATTTTATAAGCGTGTAATTTCAGTTTTTTTATGTAAAACTAATGTTAATACTGTGTACACAAATTATAGTTTTCTTCATGAACAAGCTAATTGTAATCAGGAAATTTTTTTATATTTATACATACATAACACATACCTACTGGGATTAGATAAAAAGTAAATATTAAATTAATTTATTATCATCATAGAAAAACAATCCAAGAAAAATAGGCTTTGGTAACTACCCTATTATCCCACAGATTACAAAAGACTAGGACTCCATATTAAACCTGCATTTAGATCTGTTTGTCTCATACTAAATAAGCTATGTCACCACTCAGCAGATGTAAGAATAAACTAAATCAATTGAGGAAGAATTGAATGTATAGTAAAAGCAAGACATGATGAAAACGCATAAAGTGCCAAAATTCATTAATTATAATTTACTACACCTGATAGTGTTTCTCCAACATTTTCTGGTTCAGCATCATCAGTCAAAGTACTGCTACTGCTGTCACCATTATCAATTTCAAAATTTTCTGTATTGATATCTTCATCTTCTGAAGGATCAACTGAAGGATCTATTTCTATAGCACAGTTAAATGTTTATATGAAAGACAAGAAAAAAATATGGAAGTACAATGAAATATTATTATATATCATTATATGAAGCATAGTCAAAAAGAATCTGACCAGTTTTTCAGGTGATTTAGTTATGCATAGAGTAGTCACAAAATTTGTCACTAAGCTGCTTTTGTTTGAGCAAGAGTAAATGTTTTGATGCACAGAGTGTATTGGAGTGTACTTATATGATCCTTCTTCAAGAACATGATAACCGATGATAAATCTTGAATACAAACCAGATACCAAAACTTAGTAATTACACTAAAAACTGGTTGCTGTTATTGTTACTGGTACAGAATGATAGTGGAAGTCACCATCATTCCTGAGGCTGAAGAATGCAAAATAAGTAAGGGACAAAGTGAAAGTACTGTTTTTACCGACCTACTGTTTTTATCAACTACTGCAGAAGTGTGTATCCTCAATATGCATCAGAAAGCTGACTGTCAACAAACAGTACCATGTGGGAGTTCTGCACCACCTTCATGATGCTCTTTGGTGTAAGAGACCACAAGTATGGGAATCATGCAAATGGAGATTACATCACAATAACATGGTTGCCCATTCATTACTTTTAAAGTATACAGTTTCTCAGTCAAGGATGGAATTCCAAAGATTTGCAGGTTCCTTACTCACCAGACATGGCTTTCTGTGATTTCTGGTCATTCCCCAAGTTGAAGATGGGCTGTAAATATCCTGATGTAACAACCAGGGGGCTGTAATGATGAACACAACAGCACAGATAGCAGCTATTCCTAACGATTCTATGAAAAATGTTTCTAGCAATGGAAGGACTTCCGGGTTCAGTATGTGGTCACAAATGGCTAATTCAAAGTAGACAAGGACTGGAAGCCACTAGATAAGCTACTTTTTTCATTGCATATGGTCAGATGCTTTTTGAACAAACCTTATTTTAAAGTGAAACGTCTCAATCAAAAAATGACCCCTTTTTCTAGATTTTTACTTATGCACTGAAAAAAATATCTGAAAGTGGAGAATTCGTGACACTTACAAATGTTTGTAAGTACAAAAAAGTAATATAATTGGAAATAATACATTGAAAAAAAACCAAATTTAAAAAAATTTAAATAAAAATCTATAAAAAAAGTTATTCAAGTAAATCGGAAAGCAAGATTACACTCAAAAATTTCACAAAAATGTTACTTAAAATCTAAAATTATATGACCATTTTGATTGTCAAACAATTATCATCAGTAGACACTGACATTGAGTATTTATTTATATATACTCTACTATACTATGAAAAAAAAAAAGAAATAATAAATATTAATTGAAAAAATCAGTACTAACGAAATAGTATAAAAAAAATATTTTTAATAATAGTAAAGGATATAAATAACTGCTGTTACTTTAGGAAATCCGAATCTGAGTTGGAAGCTCCAGTCTGGATGTTTTTGGGCTGGATTTATGCTTTTTATTGGAGTTATGGTCATGAAGTATCTTCAATATCATCTTTTAATTGCTTATTTTATATTACATAATGTAGCTGTGAACTGCTAATGCATAAATGTAGATCTACATATTTTATGTACCTACAATTTCGGAATTTGTTGCCTTGATTTACTTACATTTGGAGAAAGCAATACAGTGGTACCTTGAGATACGAATTTAATTCGTTCTGTGATCATCGTCGTATGGCAAAAAAATCGTATCTCAAAGCAATTTTTCCCATTTAAAATAATGTAATATATATTAATGCGTTCTAGCGATATGAAACTAACCCAAAACACAGTTAAATTACATATAATATACACAATTTGTATATAAATAAACGAGTAATAACACACATAATGTTTATTAATTTATTTATTAATATATTAATAACACACAATGTTTATTAATCATCACTTTAACGTCGGGTCTTTTTGGCCTCACTTTCCTGACTTTCACTGCGTGAGACCTTCACAAGGTAACGATCAAGAGAGGTCTGTTTCTGCCTTCTTTTTAAAATGTTACGAAAGAATGTGAGACACCTATCATCAAATAAGGCACTCGCTCTCCCTGTAGACAATTTCTCTGGGTGTCTTTTTTCCACAAAATCAGACACTTCCTGCCACTTGCCAAGGATATCACTAATTTCACGTGAATAAGTTTCTCCTCCGGCTCGACCTCCTCCTCACTGCTGAGTTCCATCATTACCCCCGAAATCTTCTGTAACTCCTTCAGCTCCTCTGTCGTGAGTTCTTCAGCATACTCCTCAATGAGATCAGCAACATCTGCCACGTCTACCTCTAGGCCCATGGAGCGACCAATGAATACGATCTCCTCCTCAATAGGTTTGAATCCCTCAAATCCCTCTCATTTTAAAACAACATCTGGCCATAATTTTCTCCAAGCTGAGTTCAATGTTCTTTTGGTAACACCTTGCCAGGCAATATCTATAAGCTTAAGACAGATCACAATGTTGTAATGATTCTTCCAAAACTCCCTCAATGTTAGGTTCGTATTTTTGGTAACTTCGAAGCAACGCTTGAAAAGATGCTTCGTGAAAAGTTTCTTAAAATTGGAGATAACTTGTTGATCCATGGGCTGAAGGGAAGACGTTGTATTGGGTGGCAGATAGACAATTTTAATAAATTTAAATTAATCTAAAAGGTCATCCTCAAGGCCAGGAGGGTGAGCGGGAGCATTATCCAACAGGACACACTTAAGCGGTAGACCATTATCAATTAAGTATTTTTTCACTGAAGCCCCAAAAACTATGTTCATCCACTCAATAAAAAACTGACGGGTCACCCATGCTTTACTGTTTGCACGCCACAGAACTTGTAATTTTTCTTTCATAACTTTATAAGCTTTGAAGGCCCTTGGGTTTTCCGAGTGGTAGACTAGCAACGGTTTTATTTTGAAGTCCCCAATAGCGTTAGCGCAAAGGGCAAGCGTTAGCCTATCTTTCATAGTCTTGTGGCCAGGTAGACTCTTTTCTTCAGCCGTGATAAACGTGCGCCTAGGCATTTTTTCCAAAATAACCCTGTTTCGTCACAATTGAACACTTGTTGCGGTAGGTATCCTTCTTCACTAATGAGTTTTTCAAAAACCTTAATGAAATTTTCAGCCGCTTTAATATCTGCACTAGATGCTTCTCCATGACGAATAACTGAATGAATGCCACTTCGTTTCTTAAAATTGTCAAACCAGCCACGACTAGCTTTGAACCCCTCACCGCCTTGCGATGATTCTCCCTCCGTCTCGGTTACATCACACTTGAGGTCTTGGAAGATGGCGCCAGCCTTCTCACAAATAATCGCTTCAGAAACAGAGTCACCTGCCAATTGCTTCTCCTTAATCCATAATAAAAGTAGCTGTTCCATCTCATCATGTATATTAGTTTGTAGCTTTGAAATAATGGTGACGCCTTTGGAAGGTTGCAGCTTCTTTATCGCTTCCTTCTGCATGATGATCGTGGATATTGTAGAAGGATTGCAGCCATACTCATTTGCCAAGTCGATGATACGAACGCCACGCTCATGCTTTGCAATAATTTCATGTTTCGCTTCCACTGAGATCATTTTCTTAGGCTTTTTCTTTTCACCAGTTTTGTCTTTAACTTTGGGATCCATGGTTAAAATAACAAAATATGCAGAGTACAGTATATATACTATCCAAAATGACACGAAAAACAGGCACAAACAAATCGAATAACACGTCGTGGTGGCCATGCAGAGGACTGTGGTCTCAACAACCAAACAGAGCGACATAGCGAGCAGAAGCGGCGGGAGGAAAGCTGAGCGAACGCTCTGCCATCTAGGGATCATCTATGCAATTATCGCACATCGCAAATTCGTATCTCAAATTTTTTGTTGTATGTCGAGGTATAAATTTTAGAATATTTCATGTTGTATCTCAAAACATTCGTATGTTAGGACATTCATATCTCAAGGTACCACTGTATTGTTGGTGATGTGAGATCTTGTAAAACTCCTACCATAATTTTTCTAAACTGAAAGTGTAAATCATTTTTCACTTTTACTCATTGCTCTTTAATTTCTATTTACGGTGAAAACCATATGGCTGTACTTACAAAAATATGACTGTTTCAATCACTAAAGGCTACTGCTTCCAAAATGATTGAACCAGTCTTCCATTGTTATATTATTACTAGACAAAAATCTCTTCCTCTTGAAATAGTGTATAGTCCTCCAGAATTTGTACAGCATTTAATCTTATCAATACATTTATTCCAATAATACATAATTACAATTGTTTCCATTGCATAATTCTATCTATTCTTTATTAATTATTGCTCCTTGATAACATGAAAGTTTGTCCAAAACTGACAAATGTTTAATCACCTGAACACCCACCTTTCAGCATTAAAAATTAGACCATTCCTACTTAAATATTTTCAGATTTACCCAATAATTATTATCTTTATGGGATTTGTACACTACCTTTATCAATAAACATATATTTATACCTGGATTATCAATTTAACAATTTTTGTATCTTTCAGTTAACTCTGAATTATTCAGCTAATACACTGTTTTATCTAAAGTAAAGATAGAATTTTTTGTTCAACTAGAAGATCATTTCCCCTCAATTAACATTCATGACCAGAGGCTCTTAGTTTTTTACTAATCTGCAAGATTAAAGCTAGCAATGTAAATGCTAGTGCCTTTTCCTATTTTCCTATTAAGCTTTTCCTATTTTCGAGAAGAGATATCATTTTCCCATTCAGTAAAAATGGAACCAAAATCAGTTTCAGCTTGCCTTGTGCATACCTGGTTGTTTAAAAAAGTTTAAATTTTATTTTTTATTTTCAACCAATGAGATTTTATTACAAGTATTATTAAATTTAAACAAAGGATTATAACCCAATTCCAAGGTCGTGTTCTGCAAGTTGAGATGGGGTCCTCCTTTTCGTTGGTTTCCTTTAAATCCATTGTTCAGTTTTCAATGTAGGAAAAATATTATTCTGTCTTCTAAAACATCTATGAAATTGATATTCTAATTTTTTTTTAATATCATTTTTTTATCAGTGCTCTTCTGTATTGGTTGTTCTATGACAACTCCAATCATTTTGTTCTATTTACCTTTTTTTTCTGGTCACTTAAAAACTGAATTAATTTAGCTTTAACATAAGCATAGGTCTATCTGGTTAGGATTAGGAGGAGGGCTGTTTCAAAGTGCTGAAAGTCTGGCCATGTTGCGGCTAAATACTAGAGTCCTGGCTGCTCTGAGCAGTGTTTTAATTGCCCCAAAATTAGCCACAAGAGACAGCAGCCTCCCAGTCAGCTGATGTGTGAGTTCTGTGGAGTGGAGGACACAGGTTACATAGTCAGGTTTGTAAGGGTAGGAAATGAGGATCCTACAGATTATTTGCAACCCAAGCCGCATATCAGTTGACGCTTGTTGAGAGAAGGCTACAAGGATAGATGTAAATGTGGTCTTGGTATTCCAATTCAATGTCTGAAGTAGAGGGTTAGTGCTGGTTTAATGATGCGCTACCATTCATATATCTAAGGTGAATATACTGTTGTTGCGTTGTGGTGGGGGCGAAGGGTTCATATGGGTCGATGTAGAGCAGTTGGTATTGTTAAGCTGCTATTGCTTGGCCAATATTTCCACGCTGCCTTCATATTTTCACCAATGGTCTGTTCACTGGGCTTGGGAGGAGTCAAAGCAGTATGCTCCTAGTCGCTAGGGATTCAGTGGGAAGTGCAGATCTTGGGGTGGTATGGTTGACAACTACAGGAGCTTCATCTTGAATGGCTTGATGAGCGCAGCGGTGTTGTTTTGAGTAAATGAAGGCTGTTTTCCTATGTTTGAGAGAAATGATGGTCGTTGGTGGATCGACCTGACTCTCGTCAGTGCTGGCCATTTTGTCAGGATTGGCTTATTCGGGGTTTCGGATAAGATCTCGCTCTAAGTGATTACCGCATCATCCTGTTCGAGTTGGACGATGTTGGTCTCGAGGAGTGACGGCGACGACCAGGTGACAGTATCTTTGAACGGTTGTATTAGGTTTAAGGAACTAATCCGATAAGATTAGAGAGGATGAGATGAAGCCAGATGTTCTTATAGAGGTGGTCACGGAGATCTGAGACCGCGGAGGTTTTCGTTAGGAAACCAGCTGGGTCATTCTGCGGCTCCAGAAGCTAAACCGTGAGACAAACCTGGATCGGAAGGAACGGGTGAGAGTTTACTACATCGAATCCAAAAGTAAGTATAAGATGCCCATCATTAAGTTTACTGAATTTAAGCAACGTCGGGTGCGGTTAGTACTTGGATGGGTGCCCATCATTAAGCGTGATGCCCAGCAGTATCACGGCGTGTTAGAACTTGGTGCTGGCCTCTTTAAGAAGTTTGTGTCTGAGGGTAGGTTGTATGTCGATTTAACTTTTTGTAGGGTTAAGGAGTAGGTGCATGTACAAAGGTGCTTCAAGTGCTGTCGTTTTGGCCACAAAGCCAAATTCTGTAAGTATGCGTCGGTATGCGCACATTGTGGTGAGGAAGATCACAAGCGCGACGACCGTCCGCAGAAAGCCGAGGCTACATTTTGCGTCAACTGTAAAAGGTTCCGCAAGAATGCAAACATTCGGTCAACAGTAAGGAGTGTGGTTGTTACGTGCAGTAGAATTGTATTTAAATTCCTTCGATAGTTAGTATCCTTCTTTGAAGCTTGATGTTTGTACGTAGTGTTAGGTGAGTTGGTGTTGTGAGTCTCGGGGTTGCTCTTTGCAACGCCCATCAAAAAGCTGGGTATCTACCAGGTCATGCGGGTTCTTAGTTTTCTGTATCATTATGATCAGTTTGCTCTTCGGTACGGAGGCTTTAGGTTTTTATGCGATGCCAAATCGCTTCTTTGGCGACAATTAGGTGGTGACTGTGGGCATTTCTTGCGGGTTGTGATTCTGGTTGCAGGATCGCCTTCGCATTGAATTCAAATGGATCTGCCCTTTAGTTGCGTTAGTCTCAGTCTTTGAATGCTGTAGTTAATAGTTGTGAGACCTGGTAGAGTTTTTAATTTCCCTGCGGTTTCTACCGCTGTGTTTCTTCTACACATTTTTGACTAGCTTACTTCTCCTTTAACCTGCGCTGGCGTCTGAGTGTACTGTGTCATGGTTAGTATACTGGGTGGTTAGGGTTCTGTCTGGGCAGTTGAATTGTCCAGAGGTAGGCGTGCTTGGCACTGTGCCTCGGTTACAGTAGTTCAAGTTTCAATGAGGGTGGTGTCCGGGAATGTAATTTTTACTCTCTTGTGTGTGATTTTACTGACTTAGCATGGCGTCTTGTTGAATTGGAGTGCACACTTATTATTGGGACTAATAAGTTAAATGTTGGTTGCGATCAACCTAGCTGCAAATTCAAGCGGTCCTCAAAGTTGGAGCTGAAGTGAGAGACTAGAGGTTATACTCAGCTCCCGAACGGACCAGACCTGAGGTCCTCTGGGACATTTATTTTCACGCTGGTAGCACTCCAATCACTAAATTAACGGTATGCCGTCGAGGCAATAATTGGCTGTATTTGTTATGCTGTCGTGGCATAACTTATTGCAATCGTTTGTAAAGTGGGTACTTACGGTTGTGGGTGGTGATAGATTTGTAGTGTTAGGCGCGGGGTCTTCGATCTTCCGCGTGTAGGCTTTTAGCTTAGTTCCTGAGGGCTACGTGGTAAAGTTAGGTGTCTGATGTCTTCTTTGAAGGCAAACTTGACTAGGGCGGAATTTACCAATGCGGATGTCTCTCGGGGCATCTGCATCGGTGGTATCTCATGAGGCCGGACTGATGATTGTGGAATGTGATCAGTTTGCGGGCAAGAAGTCCTCCTCCGCTAAAGCCACTAATGGCTCAGAACGGAGGAGCTGGTGTAGCCACCATACACTCTACGAGGAGGGTTTTCTTCCCCTAGGGGGAATTGAGATGCCCATCTTTAAGTCCAAGAGATGTGCAGGGAGATCGACTGGAACGTCTGGGGCCGGGGATACCAGATCGTCGCGAAAAGATTCGGGCGCAGATTACCGGTCCTTACTGATAATTAACTACAAAGTTGTGTAGCTGCGCTCTTTCCAGCAGGAAAAGCACCAGAAGGGAAGAGATTGTCGCCGATGACATTCCACGGTTTTGCTTGGAAAAGTTAATTACCACTGGCCGGAGAATAACTCGTTTCCTGGTCAACGAGCAAATACCGGAGAAATGGAAGTTGTTACGATTGGTGCTGATCCGGAAGGGAGAGACGTTTAGTAGATGATCCTTCTGCCTGTAGGCAGTGTCGAATAATGTGCCGCCTTGGTTCATTCAATACCTCGGTTAGGTTTAATTAGTCTAAATATTCTATTATTCGCTGGTTCATTCAAATAAATAAGTTTTTATTTCGTTTATTATACAAACTATTTTTATTCTTAATTATTTTTAATTTTTGAACTTGTAATTCATATATATAACATTATTGTATTAATTAATTATACATTCGTAATAAACATGTTGATTCTTTGAAGGATGGAACAAGACTACTCTATTCTAGTGCGGAGCCAGCTTATATAGCGTGGATGGAGCCGTGTGAGCCGTTAGGAGCTGTGTGAGCTCTACGGAGCCGAGTGAGCTGCCAGAAGCTGTGCGAGTCGTACGGAGCCGAGTGCAGCTGTCTGAAGGACTTCTTAAAAATTAAAAGTCCTTTTTTAAATAAAATTTAAAGGTCCTCATTTAGAAAGGAGTCACAAAAAAGTGAACATTTATAAAGAGTACTTAAAAATTAAATTACTCAAATAAATAACCTCATTTAAATACCCTGGGTCTTAACAGGCAGCTTTACTTAATTAACAACTTCGTGAAGCTGTTCGAGAAAATGCTGGTCGTGCGGCTTGTCGACACCATTGCTAGAAGCCGTGGGCTAAGTTCGTACCAGTATAGTTTTTGGACAGGCATTTCGGTGACTGACCCGGTAAATAGTGTCATGAACACGATCCACAGTGCGCTAGCTGGGGCGAGGCGCATAAGAAACATTCTGGCGCTCATCTTCTTTGATTTGAGGATTGCTTTCAATATTTTGTTGCAGTTGTCGATTTTCAAATCGCTTGCAGATAAGGGGATAAACGCCTATCTATGAAGAGTGCTGCAGTCCTATACCGGAAGCTATCATCGCATTTTGCTAAGTAACGTGGCCAGGTTTACGGTCGTTCGGGATATGCCGCTGGGATCCGTGCTCGGATCGCTACTGTAGAATATAGTTTACAATGGGATCTTCAGACTAGCGTCTTCGGAGAGTGTTGTCTGAGTTGTCTTCGCAGATGATTAGGTTTTGGTCGTAGTGGGCAGAACCGAGCCGAACATGATGGACAGGGGCAATGAAGCAAACGAACTATCAAGAGACTGGCGAATCAATAAAGAGCTGTAACTGGTTCCAGAGAAGACAAAGTTCAGTAAGGGGAGACTGGGGCGTATCACCTTACAAGTACAGGGAGTCTCAGTGCTTGTCGGTGCTTCGGTGAAGTATCTAGGGGTGTGGGCGGACGGAAGGCGTTCCTCTCGTAGACATGTAGTCGAAACCACGATTAGAGCAGAGAAGTCAGTGACTCCGCTGAGCAGGCTTCTCAATAATGTGAATGGTCCGAGAAATCCGAAAGGGTACGTGCAGTTTAGGATCACGAACTCGATCCTGTTGTATAAGGCGCTTGCTTGGATAAGAACCCTGAACACTTAGCGTGCAGATTGACAATCAAGCATGTCCAGAAGATGTCTCTACGAGGCACCTCCTTTGAGGTGTCGATCGTTACTGCCGGTACGCCAGTGACAAGACTTGCTGGCGAAGTTCAAGGACTACTACCAGTGGAAGGATAAGGCGTTGTCCTACAACGCTTCCAAACAGGTGAGAGTCTAGGTGGGATGCAATCAGACCAGGGTAGATGGACGTACAGATTAATTAAACGTGTCACGTTGGTCGGGAGGGGATTTTGGGAAGTGGATTACTTGTAACTCAGTTCCTTTCGAATCATGGCTCTTCATGTGGTATTTGTATGCTACGGGGCGCAGCGAAGATGACTTGTGCCATATTGTGACGCATATGATGATGTCGCGCACGTTGTTTTTGTGTGCAACAGATGGACGGATTCAAGGGTGTTATGTAGGGCAGTTATGGGGCTAATACAAACAGACAATATAGATATTGTTATGCCAGCTAGTTCCGAGAAGTGGAATTTTGTCTCCAGGATAGTAAGGAATATCATCGGGCGAAATGAGATGGAAGAGTAGGTCAAGCGAACAGCATGTGAAAGTAAAGGACGTCCGTCTGAGCCCCGGTGTAGATGTACGTGTTTCGCTGATGCCCGTAGGAGTCCGCTGATTTCCTTACCGTCTGTTTCAGGTAGTCGATCCTGCTATTCCAGCTAGAGCCTGTGTTATGCTTACAGTGAGTCCAGTTTTCGTGTATCGTAGAGGGGGAGAGGTTTTATTCGGTGAGTACTCAACACTACCATCTCTGCAGGTAACCGGTGTCTGGTAGAGATTTCCCCTACCATGACATAAAACAAAATAAAAAAATTTAAAAAAAAGTCTTATCCAATCAGTAAAGAAAGGGATTTTTAATAGAAGATCTTGCTAAGACTAAACATACTCTTATTCCATATGAGTTATTATGTACTTGTTAATATTTAACAATAAAATGCTAAAAATTATATTTGCTAAGTAGATTTAGTAAGTATGTTATGCAAGTATTACTTAAAATATAACATGGAAAACATTCAAAATGGTCTACCAGTGAAATATTCAAAAGTAGCAAATTATTATCTACAATTAGCAAATGTTTCTACATTTGCAAAATTTGTAAATATTAATGAAAGGAAAAAATAAATGAAAAAGATAATCGTTTTATATATCCAGAGTCAATGCTTTGTGTTTATTATTAATACTCTATTTTCAAACAAAATTTCTGAAATCAAATAAAATTACATTAATTGGAAGATTATAACAAAGGTCATAGATCATTCTGATGAAGAGTATCCATGCAAAAACTTTTCTAATGCATCTATTAACCACTGATCGGTATAAGATGTTTTATTATTCTCACAAATAATGAAAAACAACGAATTAATGTACTTCTCTCAAGAAATGCATTGTATAAACTATATCTAGCAATTAGGAAATTGTTTAATATACAGACTTTGATTTTCTTATTTAAAATTGAGAATTAGTTTTTGAACTTTATCACAAAAGTAGAAAGTAAAATTTGTTATTTTTAAAAAGAATTCATTATTGCACATGCTGCCTTATATATTGTCATTTGAGAAGTTCTAAAATGTAACTTACAATAGTAACTTTGTATGTAACATAATTGTTTAAATTCCTTAAAGTAAAATAAAGAAAGCATAAGAAAAATATAAATAAGTGAAAAATAATTTTCATATTTATCAATGGATAATGAATTATATAAGCTAAATGAAGTTCCCCAAAAATATCGCCAACGAATGAATTGTTGGTAGTTGTTTAAATTGCTTATTTTTTTCAGTCGAGAAACCTGCTTTGAAATTTTCCCTAATTTCACCATGTATGGGCAGCACATCAGATGAATTTATTGTCACACAGAACTGTACTTCTACTGTATCATAGCATCTGTTTGGAATTCAACATTAATATTAATAAATAAATTACTTTATTTCCGGTGTTGCACAGAAAAATGCTACTATATTTATGAAAGTATTAAACATGCATCTAAGGCAAGATATGTTATCAAATAGAACACATGAAAATATTTCAGTTAATAATTTATTGTACCTGTATTTGTGCTCCTAACACTTTCTGCTTCAGCGTTTTCTTCGATAGTCTCATTATCACATTCAGCGCTCTTTTCGCTTGCTACTTCTGAGTTTTGATCATGTACTTCTTCTTCTCCATCATTAGAAAGTTCTACAATTTTACCACAGTTTAAAATAATAGAAAAAATGATACATATACAATAATACCATTATTGTAGGGATATCTCTAAAGTAAAGACCACTGGGAAATCTCCCTCCTTAAGGTTGCCGAACCTGTGTCGTTCATGGCCACGCTAGTACTGTACGCACTGCATTGTTGTCTGTAAGTTGTCGCGTTGTATTATCTTTTATTACGTTATAAAATGAATAGGATAATCAATGTCGACTGTGAAATACGTGGGTCATAATTTTTTTAAACCATCAAAATGTTAAGCCGGCTGAAATTCATAGGCAGTTGGTTCTTGTGCACAGTAATAAAGTAATGAATGAAATATTATATTTTATTTCTAAGATATTTCACTCGGGAAGATGCTGTGTCATATTGAGCAGTGAATTTGTAAACCCCAAAAATATAAATATGAACACTTTTTGTTCGGCGAGTCCACATATTTATGTACAAATTTATGATTACATTCCTGTACTGATTCTTTTATTTTAATTCTTTAATTGATTGTTCCATTCTTTTGAATTTATATCAATATGAAGTTCATCTCTGTAATATTTCTTAAAAGGCAACTAATAATATGACCTGTTTTCATATAAAAAGTGATTTTATTTTTATTAAATTACACACAGGTTCTCAAAAGATTTACAAATTTTATCTTTTTGTCTGCATTAACTTTTTTTAATAATCATAGAAATGGTTTAAGAAAATTTAGTTTTATATTTAGGTGTCTTTGTTGAGAAATTACTGCGTTAATATATTATTCTCTGTAAACTGGTGGTTGATGCTAACTATAATACAAAAATATTCTGCGTATGTGCATATTTATTATAAATAAATATGTATGTATGTGTGTGTATGTAATACCTACTAATTATTATCAATAATTATGTAAAATAGTTGTTGAAATAGAATAGTGAAGAAAAACAACTTAAAAACTAAAAATTCTGACTGGATTATGCTTTCCAAGTGTTTAACAATAACCATCTATAGATGTAATAAAAAAAATCATTTTTTAAAAAGTGTTAAAAAATACAAAACCAAAACTTACAAAGCACTAAAAAATGAATGAAATGAAACAAAACTGATAATTATAAGATGTGAATAGTCCAAATTGAGAGCACAATAATTTAAATATATGCTAACAAATCAGGCTATTAATGAGTAGTAAATACAAGCAAAATGAATTCCTATAATGAGTTATAAATTTAACTATTTATATTTTAAATAAGGTATTATCAGGAATCAAGACTGAAAAAGATCTTGATTAAAAGATGTTTCTCAATTGCAGAGATCTGTTTTATTCTCTATTAAACAATTCTTATATTTTATCAACAATAATAATAATCAATAAAATATAGAATGAATACTGTTTAAATGTATATTTATCGATATAAGTAATAATAAAGTCCCTGCATAAGACAGGAAACTGCATTTTCTTTAGCCTACACGACAAATGTTTAAAAATGTTTTATTGATGCCAAAATACAATAATCGTTTTTTTTTTACTCCTACAGAAATTTTTGAAGCTCCTCCTACAACTTAGCAGGTAAAAACTGCATTACTGGTTTTGTTTCTCTAAACAGTATACGTCTTGTTTTGTACTGAATTTAACACATCAAGGTTTAAATGAAATGGACTGAATAAAGTGAAAAGCAGAATAAAGTACAAAATGAAATTGTCGACCGTAATTAATTGTGGAAGACTTAATCATATTCTAGCATTACCTAGATCACAGTGCAGTGGCTGAAGTTAGAAACAACAGTTTCTAGAGGGTTGCAGTGCAAGCTCTGAACATTACACATACTGCCCAAGGAAAGGTGCTCAATAGCCAAGGTTGCATCAGGAATGGAGACAAGATAATATACTTAGTCTCTCAACAGCACTGGCTTGGCGATGGAGACTTCTCCTCCTCAACTCCTCTCCTTGATAAGTTGTCTATGAAAGATAGCAATTACCATTTTGAGATGGAGAATTTTGTGAAAAAATGGTTCTACCTAATGAATTTTCCACCTATCATTTTCCAACTGCATCATTAACATACACACGACAAAAGTTCAAGATAAAAACAGAATGTTGTTTCTCCCTACAGTAAAAAATTTGTTACATTTAAAAATCTACAGAAACTCAGATCTTCCATACAAATCTCTAGAATGTGATAAATAGAGGCATAAACCAAATAATCTTGTGCTTAGACATAAAGATATTAAAATGCTTAAAAATTGCTTAAATATTAAATTGCTAAATATTAAATTATATTATATTGCTAAATATTAAATTGCTTAAAAATCAACAGTATAGTGCATTTTAAATGTGTAACCAAATTTAAATACATTTATGTAGAGAGAGGATTTTACACATGTAGAGAGATTGTATTCAGTGCATTGCAAGTAATTTTTTCTGCAAAGGTCCTTTATTGTGTGCAGTTTGCTTCCACAAGGCAGGCAGATTGGTGACCTTGAGATGAGATGTATCTCATTCTTTGTTGTTCATTGTGTGTTCGTCGCCTTTGAAAAATTGAGATCATGTCTTTCTGTGTGCGCTCAGAATTGTTAACTTAAAAACAGTCAATATTTCTCATTAATATGTCTTATGAGCGCATTGAGTATACACAGACAGTGAAAGACCAGTTTTCCATTAGACTTCCAGGTGCACTGTTCCTAACTGATATTCTGTAAGAGTTCTAATCAAGAAATTTAGAGAGATGGGATCAGTAAAGGACTATGAGCGAAATGGTAGACTATTAATACTTTATGAAGAAAACTGCAAAATATAACAGCTGCTATGTAACAAAGTCCCAATAAGTCCATTTAAAAGTTAGCCAACAGGAAAACATTGGTGTTGCAATTGCACAAAAGGTAGTTAGTAAGAAGCTCAGTTTCATTCCATATAAAGTAAAAGTGAGCCAAAAGTTATTAGAAACAGACTGTAAGAAACAAATTTAATGGTTTTATCAGTTTCTAGCAGACAATATTAACAATATTTTAGACTATGTTTTCTACACTGATGAGACATGGTTCTATTTATCAGGATATGTGTGCACACACAGAACCCATGTTTACATGAGTTCTCATGTTGTTTGCTAACAACCCACAAGCTGTACATGAATTCCTCTACATGACCAGAAAATTGGGATTTGGGTTGCAATATCCAGGAGTAGACTAGTAGGCCCAATATTCTTCACAGAAAAAATAAATTCAGCTCATTCATTACTATAAAATCATTCACCAGTTCATAGGAGAGCTAACCAAGAACAAAATTAATTATGTTTGGATTTAACAAGACATGCAACTGTGCATTCAGCGAAGTAGCTCATGAAGTTACTGCAAGAAGTTTTCAGAGATCAAATCATTTGTAATTTTAGGTAAATGACTGTGGCTTGTTCTTCGGAATTAAGCCCACTGGGTTTTTACTTCTGAGGTTATGTAAAAAGTAATATTTATTGAGGACATTGCACAACCTCTAGAAAATTCGAACTGCTCTTAGTGAATTCATTAAGAACATTCCACATAACTATTCTTCAAGAACAAGAAGAAATGCATACAGATGTGTCTGGATATTCATGGTGACCATTTAAAACAACTACTGTAATGTTAGTTATGTATTAGTGTACTAGTCCATGACAGATGTTTAGTTACTTTTCGAACATACTGTATAAATGATGAAACATATTACCATGTTAACAGTTTTTTCTAGCCCTAAAAACTACAGAAAACATATGTTTTCATAATGTTTTTTCATATTATGAAAAATGATGGCTTGACAATACTCATAGAATTTAACACTGGATTTTAGAGAATCCTTCATTATTTAAATTTTAAAGCTGTAGGACTTTTTTTTAGTTTTGGGAGTTGAAATAATAAATGTAAATAACATAATTTTAAATATGTGCCAAAATGCTGATTCATAAATTAGGTTATTTCTTGAAAAAGTGAAATTGATACCTGTAAAATTCATTCTACATCCTTTATAAAGAATTAAAAAAATCATGAATGAAAAAATATATGTGTGACAGGTGAATAGAATATCAATCTAAATGGATGTGATAGTATAAAGTGTAAGCACTGGTGTTTAGTATAACACTTAAGTTCAATTTAAAACTGGCACACTGTTTTACCAGAGTCAATCAAATATGTAAGGGATAAGGGTTTAGACAGCATTTCTAAATATTTAAACATTTTCAACATAAAACAGTGACTACTTTCCTGAACTGATTACAGATTTAAGCTCAGATTATGAGAGTAAAATGGGTACCTGGTTGATCAGGAAGCAAATTAATGTGAGGTCCATAAAATCTACATTACAAATCTATTAAAAGAATCTTTTTCTGAAAAGCAATTTTAAAAAACAAATTGACTGAAGTGACAAAATCCTTAAAAATATAGGAACCAGTATCAATGCAGTATGCTATGGATTAATTACTACCCATTCTCTAGCAAATAAACTCATTTTCATTTCCTATCCTATCGCAGACCAGGAAGTCATCACATTGATCCTAATATTTCTCAAGCAACACTTATTTTACAGCTATAAAACAAGCAAATTGACCAGTGGCAACAGATCAGAGCCTTGCACTCCTTTTTTCATCACAGTTTTCTACCTTAAATTCATAATACTATTTTGCCTATTCATATCATTTTTATTAGAAATGAACATTAGAAACAATCTGATGGTAAATTTGTTCAGCAGCTTCACTTTTTATGCAAAGAATTGAATGACTAAGCATGACCACATTTTAGACTTGGCGTTGAAAAGCTGTTTTAAACCACTGGAAGCTGAAGATTGTTGCAGATTAAGCTGGGTAAACTACATGTTACATGGACTCTAAAGATATTTCCACTGTGAACAAATAATGTCTCTTGAATTTTTATTAGTCTTAAACCTTTACCTTTGAAATATTCCTTTTACTAAATAAATTTTACATTATTATATTAAAAAAAATATATAATAATAACAGTGTTAACTCGTTCTCATACACATGGTATTTGTTTATAGATTGAATTGAATCTGTTCATTGTCACTTATTAAACTTATTTTATAATGTTTTAACAAGACACTTAAACCAATAAATAAAAATTTTCTATTAAATAATAAATTTAAACCACATAAATAAAATTGTCCTTCATAGAAAGAAGTGACTGTTATTTTTAAATCAAATGTCTCAAAAATAAAATTTAGATTTCATAATGAAAAAAACAGAAACAATGTACCTGAAATTGATGGTTTCAGTAATGAAGCTTTGTTAAGAAGATTTTCAAAGCAGCTTTTAAATTCTTCAAGATTAGTAATTTCTGGAGACTTGATATCACTGGATTCTATTAAATAACATTTTGACTTTAAATTAATGGAATCTGCAGAAAACTATATGATTGAGAATTGATGAGGTTAGAAAGTATAAACATAACTAAACTTAATCACATCTTAAAGGAATTCTCAATTTTTCTTTTAGTTGCTTTAGTTATTGATCTAAACATAGAGTTTTTAACTGAATTTTATTAATTTAAGATTAAATTAGGAAATTAAAAATTACAAAAACATATTACATTGTTGTTATTTTTAAAAGAAACACACAAATTAAATAATTCAGAATTTTCCACAACCTCATTATTTTACATTCAAAAAATTGAAATAAGCCATGTATCCATTTTTTACATGGGAAAATACTGAATTGTTAAGCTCTCTTTTTTATACAAAAATTAATATCTCTTTACCCTTTTGAGTTTCAAAAAAACATTCATATCAATATGAAATTTGTTCTATAGTCAATCTGAATTTTGATCTGATTTCATACATTTTCTTTTTTGTGAATAAAATGTACAGAAATTCTATTTTTTGATCAGTGTGTTAAAAATAGCTACGGTAATTAGGAGATCCATGCTTATCAGCTTATCCTTTTCACTCTTGTTTCCGATTACACACTGAATGGTCTCACACAAATGCTCAATTCCAGCTCACACTCTACTTTTTCTCCTTTTTTAATGCATTAATTACTTTTACTGCACATCTATTTTTTGTGGCTGTTGAGTTCACGACATCTCAAAGTTCATGTTCATTACCCACTAGTAAAGTTACTATTTGTGTTCTTTGTTCAACCTTGTCATATTATTTTCTATATTAATCACATATATTTATTTTAATCATGTGTATATTTTCCCTTGCTTCTTTGTTGCTTTCTCAGTTTGAAAATTACAAAGTTGAATTTGTGTGTGTGTGTGTATTCATGCATATATGTGTGTGTGTGTGTGCATGCTCGCACGCGCGCGCGTGTGTGTGTGTGTGGACACACTCACTTAAACTTTCTGTTGCCTTAGTTTACTTTACTATTCAATTTCAAGTTATAAGAGAAACTCAAGTTACATTTACATAAAATTTTGGAGTCATCTCCATAAAATTTCAATCTTTTATGTTTGTGTACTTTCCATAGCTATTGTGTATTATTCCTAAGGACTCATATGGAATAACTGACAAACTGCATCTTTTTGGTTATTTGGAAAAGGGAATGTTAGTTATGACTGATTCAATGGTGTTGGATTAAACATATAAACTTTTTTTTTAAAAGAGGTGGAGCAACCCAATTTATGGGCCCCTAGGCCGTGTCGGACTCGCTAACAGGTTCCGCAAGATGGTATTAAGTGTGTATGTGTACCTACGCACTACCGACTAAACCTCCACCCCTGGCTAACCACCCCTCCTGGAAACTACTGATGTGGCATTACTTCAGAAAGCGAATATCATGCCCACACACATAATCAGAACCACTAACAAATGTGAAAACCCACACAATCAACAACACACCTGAAGAAACAAGCAACAACAAAACCATCACATGTGCATCACACAGACACATCTCTATCAGAAGAAAACAGAACAAAACCAAAGAAAACATCCACAGCAATCACAAACATAAAGCACACCCACACTCCTCACACACACGCACACCCAGCAATGTACACAAAATAACACTTACCATTTACAGCCACTATCGTTGCTCCGAAGACGCAGCGAGGACACTATCGAGCTTCAGGGGAGTGCCCACGACCTCATCACATCAAGGCGACCTCCAGATGCTCCGGAGACCCCGCAGGCGCTCAGCCATGAGCCTGTCCTGCCCGGCATCCTCTGGCGCCTCGTTCTCTGTCGGGACTCCTTCCATGCGTGTAACTTCTCATTTACTTTCTTTGCATACAACTTCGCTGTCTTCTACTCATTGGGTCCTCTCATTAACACACTTTGTGTTTCTTCTGGCCGAAACATGGTCTCGACACCAAGGGCGGCCGACATTTCTTCACGTTCTCTCCCAAAGCGTGGGCAGCAAAAGTACACATGGGAGGGGGGTTTCCTCCTCTGCACGTTCAGGACGTAGATCCAAAAAATGTCGACAGAATCTGAACAAATACGATCTGTAGCCTCCATGGCCCATCAGGAACTGCGTTGAACTGTATACCAACGAGCCATGGGTTCTCGTACACCAGTTCCTGATGTCACTGATTAAGCAGTACATCCATCGTCCCTTCGTTCCTCTGTCCCAACAGTCTTACAAGATTTCCATCAACTCCTGTGTGATATCAGCCGTTAATAGCCTTTTAACAGCAGGGCGCAAAGGTCCCTGTTCTCGTAGTCTTTTCTTTTGCATGACTACCAAATCTATAGGCATAAGCCCCGGCAGGGCTTTGGCCGCTTCCTTGGAGACTGTGCGATGTACGGGTATTATTCTTCTATGCAGTACCTCTAATCTTCCTAAGTATTTGGCATATCTAATCACACTGGCCATCTCGGCCCCATATAGCATCGTAGGGTATGTCGTCCTGACCAGCAACCTCCTCCGCAACTGTGAGGGCTCTCCGCAATTAGGAAGGAAACCAGCTATCAGCCCCTCATAGTCCTTTCCGCCTTACTCGCAGCCTCAATGGCCTGGGCTCCAAACCTCAACCTTGCATCCACCCAACGACCAAGGTATTTTATTGCCGGTCTTGAGATGATCAAAAACGTTCTTTCACATCCTCCAGAACTTCTACTGTTAAGCACAGGTTGAGCTGTGCTTTTCCGATCATGTACACTCCCAGTCTCACGAAATCTATCAATCAAACGCAGTATTGTCGACTGAAGAATTGAAAATTTTTATCCGAAACTCGTATTTCACTAGTTTGTAAGATTTAGACGCGCAATAAGTCTTAATAATAAACACATGTTCATCCTTGGAAAACGACATAGTTAACACAATAGAGACGAATTTATACTGGTATAGCACTAGTGCATAAGAAGGATATTTCAACTGCTAACCTTGAGTGCAGTGTTGCCAACTGAAATGTAGGGAGAAATATTATTTACCTATGTGTGACTTCTACCTTCTAAATCTTAGGGTTGCGTCCTCTTTGAAACACCGATAGATGAAATAGCAAAATTAAAAAATTCTGTCATGTTGCATCTTCCTCCATACCATTGCAATTTTAAACCGATAGAACTGATATGAGCACAATCAAAGGCTGTATTTGGAATAACAACACGACATTTAAGTTAAGCGATAAAAAAGATTATTGATATAAGGTGTTAATAGAGCAGATGCAACTGCTTGGAAAAGTTGTATTCAGCATGTAATTAAAGAAGAAAAAAAGCACAGGAAGCGGACAGTTTATGTGAAAATATTACTAAAGATATTGTGATAAATTAGGGAAACGATGACAATAGTTCAACAGACAGCAGCTTATCGGGTATTGTGAAGAAATACATTGAGGTAACAAATATTTTTTTCTGTTTTACTTGAGGAAATTTTTATATAGTGGTAACGTACTTGCTTAAAATTTTTATTTTTATTTTTAAGATAAGTATACCATTTTATCACAATTTTCCAATTTTTGTAGTTAAAGTAATTTTTACTTATGTTAAAATAAATGTTTTTCTTGGATGGATTGTGCTAAATAATTTTAAAATAGAATCATCACGCTGTTATATTTTGATTTGCTGCACGTTTTCGTGAAACAAATTGTAGTACAGCTTTCATTACGCTTGAATGCAGGCAACAAAAATATTTCATTATATTAAGTAGATTCACTGGAAGTAATCGATAAAAAATATGGATTGCGAAAATGGATTTCATCCTTTACTACATAAGGATGAATTGAAGCACGCTGATGTTCGTACGCATACGGGAAATCTGTTCAACACAACGACGATATAAGATGCTACCTGCCATTCAATACTGTGTCTGTCAACAATATCATCCTTTTCATTCATCTGATTATTAGGAGGTTGGGCTGCTGATCATAGGCCTCAAAAAATTTGTCCATTGTCATCCTCTTTTTCAGGATTCTTATGGAAGCCTGAATTGTTTTTAAACAATTCAGACAGTCATTTTTTTTTAGTATCTATTTAGGTCTCTCCCAGTTGCAATCAAATTAAATACATATTGATCCTTCCGCTTGGCACTCTATGTAAGTGCCTGAACCACCTTAGTTTGGGCTATTTGATTCTCTTCCATAGAATACTACAATCCACCTATTGTTTTTTCTTATTGTAGTAATTCCTACCAGATACCTTCTCATCTTTCTCATTGTATTTCTGAAGGCAGTAGTATTAAAATCCCTAATAAACAAAAAATCATTCTTTTTCCTGAGTAATGTTTCAGCCATACCACACTAATCTGCAGCTCTTTATATATCCAAAATATATTAGATATTATAGAACAATTCAACAGATTTGAAAAAGAAATATTTAAATTCAAAAAGTACACCATTCTGTTAGAAGTATACAGAAAAACTTTTACAGAATTTCTATATAATCCTAACAGAACACAGTTGTAAAATAATCTAGTCATAAACATGAACTTACGTAAAAATAATAGAGAAAGCCTAAAACTAGGTGGTTAATTATTGCACACTATATGATAATTGAACACCAATAATAAATGTTTTCTTAAAAGTTGGTTACACTCTACCCCCCTATGTCAAAGAGTTAATGGCCACAGGATTTGATGGGTTTTAAAAGATAAAAAAAAAGTAACACTATTTTAAAAAGAAATTTTCCCTATATTAGAATTTAATGTTTTTATAGTAGTCTTATTTTACTTAATATTTGTCTTGTATTATTTGAGGTTGAGCTGAAGTTATACGCAAATAAATTAAATGTGAAAAAGAAGTGACTCTTTTCAGCACTCTAAAAATAATAATTTATGTCTTATACCTGTCTCTTTTCTTGTCCAAAGTGTCTCAAATGTTTCTGGATATGGAGAAACACTGGTAACATTTCCTGAATTAAATGAATTTGAATCATAATCAAAACAGTCATTGCTGTCACTAGCTGTAAGGGAAATCAAACAAAAAAAAAAATGAAGTGAATGAGATCAGTAAAATAAAAATTATTATAAATTGTATGATTATTTATATTTTTACATAAATTTAATCAAATTATTTGTAACATAATTCAACTTATTACAGTTCAAACACCAACATCGACTGTTATAACTTATCTCTGATTGCATCACCAACACGTTTCAAAATAGTCATGTTCATTATATACGGTAGATAATTTAGTTACATAAAATTGTTTCCTTCATATTTACCCTGCTTTTTTTTGTGTGTAATATGGTATTTTTAATACTGAAAAAGATGAAGAATAGTAAAACCCTGTGCGTGGTTGAACTTAAATTAACTGAAATCTGGTATATGTGAAATAACATAACATTCATACGTATAAAAATAAAGCAGAGATTTAAATAATCATGACTGCATCTCTTATTAACAGAACTACAGCACCTGAAAGGCCTCTGGAAACAATATAATAATATGTTCTCCCACCTTAAAGTTTAAATTATTGTTTTCTTTCCTGTTAAAAACCATTATTTCTGTTTTATTATTTATTTTAAAATTTAACTTACCTCTGGCTATGAGCCCATTTTATTCATTATTTCTACTTACAGAATTTTTACTTCTTCTGAAACAATAATAATAGAACGTTAAGATCAAGGATCTTAACATTCTAATTAGTTTTTCTTTGGATTGGTAATGTGGTTTCAAAACTTTCTTTTAGTTACTGTTGTTTTGTTTTTTTCTCATCCCCTGCTGAATTGATGCAGTTTTATAATGCATGGTTTCACATCATAATGAGATAAATTAAATTGTTGTTTTATCCTTCATTTCCTCACTTTTTCTTATAGCTGTGATTTTGTAAAGTGCGTGAGCTAGAAATGGGAGTAGTAAAGAGTCACTTATTTTGAAAATAATTAGTTATATTCACTGTACAGTCAGTTCCTGCCATAAACAGAGTTAAGTTGTTAATTGTAAGGCTGAATATTACGTGGATTTCCATGCGTTCAGACTGCTGATATGCAACAGCACATCTAGTTCAGTGAAAAAGGCAACAGGAAACTCTTTTACATTTTTTAAACTTTTTTATAAATCCGGGATGTTTGTGTCATTATTAAAAATGGTTGTTATATGTGGAGTGAATTGTGATTAATTTTAGAACACCTAAATAAAACTTTTATAACTACAGCAGCACTTTACATATTTACATGTTTTTTCTCAGGCACAAATTAAAAGGAATAGGGTAGTAAGATTATATTCTTCTGAATTAAAGGGATCTACTCTTTTTACCTCTTTTCATCTTTTACTCTTGTTGTAGCAGCTCGATTTTCATACTAATTTTTAAATAACTCTATATTTCCAACTATTTTTCAGAAAGTTTTAAATTCAGAACTTTTTCATTTACAGAAAACATAGGATTCCTCCCCTCTTGAACTTCAATCATTAGATAATAACAACCTCCCAGCATTAATTAAACGCATTATTTCACATTTCCCATCATTTCCACCACTTGTTGTACCACTTTTCCTATCATTTAATCTTAGTAACAAGATGTTGGCATGTTACTCCTATAATGAAAGAATACTCTCCTTCTGCTTACTATTTAACAAGTATAATTTCTTTCATTATAACAGCAATATTTTTTCACCTGTATCCATTTCTTGTTCGACACTACAAAAACTCTTGTCATAACTTTTGTTTCCTGAGTAGCTATTTCTGTAACTATTGTTTTTAAGGTGTCCTTTATAATTCCATTTAATTTCACGTTTCAAAAATGTAATGATCAAAGAGTTCATGTCTAATTTCCAAGTTTGTGCATACTTCAAAAAATTTTCAACCATGTTGCCACACTTTACCTCTCGCATTTTTATGACTCTATTTAATGTTGTCCTTATTCAGAGACCAAACAGAGGATTTTTATATGTTTGAAAAATTTGTATTGGATGGACATATCATAATACTTCAGCTGGTTTGAGAATATTCCTAAAGATCTTTAGTACACTGGTTTTTTCCCTTTAACTTTTTCATCCTCATGCCATCAACTGACTAGTACTTCATCCATATTCTAGGACAATTTCTTACTCTGTCAGGAAATCCCCATTATTATCACTCATTCAACCACCCTCCATGGAGGACATACAGTAAGATATCCTGGAATTCACTTGACAGTCTGACTGCATTGTTGAGCAAACTGGGCGATGGGAATAACACATCCCTACACACTAGGTCAAGTGTAAGATGATTAATAGTCTGTTTTTGAAAACAATGACTTGCAATATTTGATGTACATTAAAAGATTAAAAATAACGATTACATTTTAATCTATGCATTAAAGTGCATAGATTAAAATGCACTTGAATTATATTAAATGTTTGCACTAATTAAATGCACTTATTAAATGTTTTAATTGTACTATATTCAAACAGAAAAAAAAAACATTAACTAAAACATTCAATACATTATTAAAAATTGAACCAAAAAGGCAAATCTATCATTCTGATACTTATTTTTTCAGGCAAATATTGTTCAAAAAAATTAGTAAAGTAATGCATGTTGGCTATGCTTTTACACACCAGACAAACCACAATTTTATAAATGAGGTAATAATGAACCTTATACACAAAAATATATTTAAATCTTCTTGGCACAATGCCAATACATTTAAAAGTGCATTCATACTCACTAATTTATGTACATATACAAGTATATATCACTGAGTGTAATATTTACATTTGTGAAAAAAACACAAATACATATATTCACACATGCATGCATGCACACAAGTGTGAATGTTACACAAAAATAATGATTGATTATACTAGAAAATAGATTTCTCTTGCAAGACAACTTATTGTTGCAGTACATAAATTTTCACAAAAAAGAAGAAACAAAATAAATGTTAAACAATACACTGCTAATGGAATTTTACTGAAAACATTCTATACGTTGTTTGTAGGTAATAATATGTGTACTGAAATGGCAATATGTGATATGTGATAAGCTTTTTTTGTGTAAACTAATCATCATGGGGATATTTTTACAAAATAAACAACAAAGAGTAAATTTTTGCTGGGTATGTTATTGTATTACAAAAGCATTTGATTTGTTTGTATATTATCTATACAATTAATGAAATGACAACCTTCCTACAGGAATTAACACTCTGTGCTACTAGTATTACATTTTCATTCATTACGTACATGTGAAAGTATGCATTAATGTGTCTATATTACATAAAAATTGAGTAGCAAGTTAATAATCCCATCTCACTAGTTATAAAATTGTCTATCATTTGCTTGTTATCATTCTTGCAGAGATTTTAAAACAAAATCCTTGTATACAGTCAGTTTAATGATTTGCAGTATGTAGATTGCAATAAAAATTTGTAGTACTGATTTATTTATTCTTGAAAAGAGGATAGAAAAATATTTCAATTTATTAACTTGATTCACTGAAGGTAAATGTTATAAAAAAAACTGGATTCCAAATAAAATTTTACTGAATAAGGATTGATTGAGGCACTCTGATGTTCATGGACATACAGGAAATATGTTAGGTCAGTCATCCTCAATATTCTTTTCATTCATCTGGAAAAAGTTTGTACAAACATATGTCCTAAAATGCTTTGTTTGTTAGTTACGACAAGAGAAAGAATTCACTCATATTCATCTACCCCGGTGAAATGATGTCGTATTTTTAGAACATTAATTAAAGAGCAAGATTAATGATTTCTTATTGTTTGCGAGCTGAAAAAACGAATAAAATAGGACCCATAACCGTATCTGCAATAGTTTTTTATAGGTGTTGGATCACGCGATCTTGGTGGCTAGGAATGCGGACCTCCATGACCGATTCATTTCTCAGAGAAATAATTTAAGTGAATGGAAATGGCACAAGAGAAGTGGGGAGGTGCACCATCATGCTGGAAGTATACTTTGCTTCTTGGTGCTAGAGGAACATCTTCAAGCAGCTGCAGCAAATTTTCTTGAAGAAAGTAGAAGACCTCAGCATTTAAGCAGCCAGGTAATATGAACGGTCCAAACAGCTGACTATGAAAAAGGCCAAACCATACATTGACCTTCAATAATTTCAGCATAGTTCACATTTGAACGCTAATACAGTATTGCGCATTGTTGATCAGCTGTTGTTATTTTATTACCAATTTTGAAATAATAATTTTTCAAATAATTTATTGTTATTTCTGTCGTTAATAAAAAAATAATTATCTAAGTAACTTTTATTTTTTATTTTTATTTTATAATTGTTATGTAATATCGTTTTTTTTTTTTTAATTCTTTTGACAGCAATTTTTAACAATAACTGTTTTTTTTACAAATTTTTCACGTCACCAAAAAAGGATTTTGTTTTTGTTTACATTAAATTAGTACCCTTCTGACAAATTTAGTAGTGTACTTTTTCTAAATAAAGTTAGAAAAATTCAAACTTGTCTTTGTTTTATTCAAGTTGTCTTACACTTGTTCAGAATTTAATTCTTTACAAGATTGTTAATAGATTTAAATGTTTATTACCCATTTAACAAAGTTATTATATGACAATTTAAAAAAAAAACAATGTTTTTTATCAAAAACCATACAAAATCACTGCGAATTTCTGCAATTTAATTAACGTCCCAAAAATTCCAGTACAACCTCATATCACTGGGGTAGCTGAAATCCAAGTGAAATCTTTCACTGTACATAACTTCCAAACGAGCATTTTAGTAAATATCATTATATGAACTTTTTCCACTGTTTTCATGAGGAATAGGTTATGATAATTCCCGGAGAACTTCATGATACACCTGTTGGAATATTGTTTCCTACCTCATTGACATTCTATATAAGTGCCTGAACTATCTTAGTCTGGCCTGTTTGATTCTCTTCTGCAGAACTTTACATTCTACCTCTTGTTTTTTCTTACTGCCGTAATTCCTATCAGATACCTTCTCATCTTTCTTATTGTTTTTTTCTTATAGTACTGAAATCCCTAATAAACAAAAAATGTCCTCCTTCCTGATTAATGTTTCAGAATCTCCACCTTAAGTAACACTTTATTTTTTAAAAAAATTTTTCCTATATTAGAATTTAATTTTTTTATAGTAGTTTTATTCATTTAATATTTGTCTTGTTATAATTATAATCAAGCTCAGACTATAACCTAATAAACTAAATGTGAAAAAAGTCACTTCTCAGCATCCTAAAAATAATAATTCGTACTTATACCTGTCATTCTTTGTGTCCAAAGTGTCTCAAATCCTTCCGGATGTGGAGAAACTCTGGCTATATTTCCTGAATTAAATGAGTCTGAATTTGAATCATAATCAGAACAGTCATTGTTGTCACTAGCTGTAAGGACAGTCAAACAAAAAAAAAAAGAAAATAAACGAGAACAGTAATATAAAATGTATGATTAAATTTTTGCATAAATCTAATCAAATTATTTATGACATAATACAACTTATTATGTTCTTACACCAACGTTGACTGTTAAAAACTACATCTGAAATATTAAATTAATTACATCACCTACACGTTTCAAAGTATTCATGTTTATTATATATGGTAGATGTTTAAGTCACATAAAACTGTCTCCATATTTACCCATTATTTTTTAAAATGGTATTTTTAATACTTAAATAAACCCTGTGCATGGTTGAACGTAGATTAACTGAATACTGATATATTTGTAACAACATAACATTCATACACTTAAAAATAAAGCAGTTGATTTAAATAATTATGACTGCATCTTTTATCAACAGATTTACTGCACCTGATTGGCCTCAGGGAACAATATTATACTATATGTTCTTCTATCTTAACATTTAAATTATTGCTTTCTTTCCAGTTAAATATCATTACTTGTTTTATTATTTATTTTTAAATTTAACTTATATCTACTATGAACCTACTCTATTCATTATTTTTTCATACTGATTTTTCGCTTCTTCTGAAAGAATAAAATTATCAAATAATCTTAACATTCTATTTGTTCTTCTTCTCTAGATTGGTAATCTGATTTCAAAACTTTGTTTTAGTTACTTTTGATTTAATAAAAAATAACCCTACTAATGGAATGAGCCTGATTAATATTATTGCAATAAAAGTGATTAATCCTGTTTATAAGCCTATCAATTAAATAACTGAACTGGCACCAAGACACATGACTGAAAATTGTATTACAAGTGAACTTGATAAGCTACATAAATCCAAGGATAAATTGTTTTTACCACTGAACAAAGCCAATAAATTAGAAGTTCTTGTTGAAGTCCATAAAGAAAATGACAGAAAAGACATTAAGAAATGTCTACTACAAAAGAAACCTTGATTCCAATTCTTTAAAAGGAAAATTTAAGCAACTGATTAAGAAAATACATAAATTTAATTGAAATTTGTGACAACAATCTCACTGATAACATTGTCATGAATACATCATGTAACCTCTGTTCAGCCAGACCAAAGTTGGGTTACAAATTTTAAAAAAATCAAGTGGAAAATCCTTATCCTATAAAATTTTCAAAACTTTTTGAAACAAGAATATATGGAGATGCAATAAAAACTGTTAATTAAGCAGCAAAAGATAGAACTGCAAAGGAAAAGATAAGCTCAAGAAATTAAAAATAATAGACCTATTAAAAAAAAAATTAAAATTAGATATTGTCAGCAAACAAATATGAACAACAAATCTGAAGTAAATACCTACAAGCTCTCCATTTGTATAATTATTTCTGACTTACCTAATATTGACAAATGTATATGTTGGCAATTTAGGCAATAGTTTTTATATCAGGACTCAGAATTTCCTGGTTTAGTTTAAATGTCAAAGATAATGAAGTAAATGCCATGGAACAAAGTGGAAATAGGCCTAATTTTTGGAAGTGACTGCAAAAGCCAAACCAAAACTGGTATAATAAAAAACAGAGTGAAAAAATACATTTTCCAGTACTGGAAAATGTTAGAGAAATTTATCTTTCTTTAAAAAAAATATATCATTTAACATTTTTCTTAATTTACATGTAAATTTGCAGGTTAAATTGAAAGAAAAACATTGTGTAGGCTAAATTTAAGTTCAGAAATAACTTTTTTAGGCTAAGCTGTGTTAAGATTCACTGTTAAGATTTTAGGCTAATTTAAATGATTTGTTTACTTAGAAATAAGAAATATTTATCTATTATTTTGGAGAATTAGCTATTTCAAATCAGTCTAGGCCTAATTCCTTTCCAGATAAAATAGTGTTAGTTCACATGATCTGTTAGTTCATTTACTGGTAGTAAGTGTTCATTCACTAGTGATTTTGCTATAAATAAATTTATTAATTATTTATTATAATAATTAACACAAAATAATAAAATACATATTTAAACTACTCAGTAATTTCTTTAGAATATGTTACAATACAATATTATTAATACAACAATTTAAAAATTGAACTACTGAAAGTTAAAACTATGGAAGTTCCTAAATATTCATTCACTGTAGCATTCAACCTATAGTTTTTAAGTAATTCCACTTTCATAATAATGTTCTCATCGCTGAACAGTACTTGAAAATTAACTTTAAAAATTTTCATTTTCTATTACAAAAATGTTTTGTTTAAAACATTACAGTCACATACAGTAGAAAACATCTGCTTAGAACAACATAAAATTTCAACTAAAAAAGAAACCAAACTTACACTAAATAATTTATATTAAAGGGAAAATACATACTTGAGAATTTCCTTTTAATCCCAGATCTCTTTTCATTACCATTTTTATGATAACTGTCATCCATAATGGTGTCTTTGGGTGAAAACAATCCTAAAAAAAACATACAACAGTAAATTAACTTAAAAAGAAATCATTTAGTCTGAATTTCAGATTGACTATGTCCATCAAAGGTGAAATCTGTAAATGATGTTCTGGCAAAATAGTAAATCTTCCATCTTCCATTTCCCCTCTATTGAGTTTCAAGTGATGCTTTGCACCAGTTACAAAACATTAATTCTTGTACACAGTCTTCTTCAAATTAATGGAAACATGAGGAATTTTTTTTTTGCTACATGTTTGATCTGGCCATTTCCCTTTATCTTATCTACTGAAAGACAATTTTAAACTCTATCTTTTTTTCAAAGACTATATGCATCATTTACATGGTTCTTCAAATTTACCCGAGGGTCAGTAAACTTGAATCAGTCAATAAATTTGAAATCATGGTATTGTAAGTGCTGTAAAAGAAAAAAATAACCGTTATAATATTCTAACATGATGCATGTTCTCATATATTTTACTAATAAACTGCATTACTGGATAAGTTTGTTAAACACCATGAGTAGGATGTAGCTGTGTGTATAATAATTCAAGTGAAAAATTCCAATTGCCAGGTAATTTTGTAGCGTAAAAACTTTCCATTAGGAAATATATATTTTTTTTTGATAGCTGTTTAATTTCTACAGGAAAAGTAATTTTCTGGACCTTACATTAAAGCTCTTAAACAGAAAATCATTTATCAATAATATGCTACCCCCATCTGAGTAAAAATCCACCAATCTCCAAAGGATTGAGAATGATAGTCACCGATCACTTATTGGAAACCTTTAATTTTCTCTGGAAAGCCTTATTAATTTTTTTATTATCTATCCTTCAAAGGTCTCTTCTGATCTCAAAAGTCTAATCTCTTTCCATCACTAAGAACATTTTCTTTTTCTGGATCCCTTCATCTCAATTTTGGGTCGAGCAAAATATCCCTAATGGTTGTAGTACATAACGAGGAAACCAGGCCTACTAATAGATTCTAAAATATAAATGGTATTGTGTATTCAAAAGAATCCACAAACATTTCACACCCTCAACAAACTATGGTTATAACGTTCAAATTTTGATAGCAATGGCAGATCGAGCTAAAATTTGGTTTCATTTGGAGCCGAATATATAAAGGCCTGTAAAATAGCATAATCATGCAAAGAAATGCTTTTTTCTGGCCTACTATCCCAACCTATTACTGCATAGGATTTTGTAAATACTTTTCCAATTTCTTTCAATTCGATCGTTACACGTTTCAATTGAAAAAATATCTAATTGAAACTAATACAAGAAACAGTACGTGTTATTGTTCTGGCATAATTTAAAAAAATTGAATTATAGTATATAAAATGATACGAAAAAGAACATAAATTTCGAATACCTGTAGTAGATTAATGATAAAGTCATTTACAATACGAATTCTTAGTAGACAAAAATCCACACCGTCGCACTGATATGTGATAAAAGATTTATTTTCTCGGTTAAAACTAGATAGTCATTCGCATTTTTAAATAATAAACTATAAATAATTATCGGTTTGAACCGATAATCACAACGCTTACACATTGTTTTGACTACGAGTCTGAATTCTAACTATATAATCAGTATTAATAATCTTAAATATAATCGAAGTATTATGATACAACAGCAGTATGTTTACATAGATAATGATCAAATCTTATGTTATTAAAACCATAATCGATTAATTATTCATTTTACACAAAAGACAATAAGTTAAGAAGTTCTTGCTAATCGTAAAAGAATTTAATAGTGTCGAATAAAAAAGGTCACCTTTAGACATATTTGTCATGCTTCCGGTTTAAGAGGACGCCAAACATCTTCAAAATTGTAAAACTTCGTAAAATATTAAAACCTTCACGCTTGTATTTTTAAAAGTATCATTAACGGCATACCCTAGTAACAAGAGTTAAGGAAGAATATTTTTAGTTTAGTTTTGTATTTTCACTATAGTTGGCCTACATAATAATTAGCATTAGTATTAAATTTAACACGGTATAACTAAAATTAACTAAATTATTTCATTAACCGATTGCAGAACTTTCAATCTACATATTTGTATTATATTAAGACTAGAGATTGTTTTAAGAATTAAATTAAACCTGATTTAAATTCCACATCTCAGACGACACCCCTTGTGTTAGATAGCGTAATATTTCGTAAAAAAAACATTGCCGTAATGGCAAATCAAAATAAATAATGCACCAGATATAAAATCATCACAAAGCATTAATAATTAAGAATCGCGAGGCAAGAAAACTTTTATCATACAGTCGATCATTACTGAATAACAAAAATTGCATTACTTGATTAATCACAAAATTAGTGAACTTTAGGTATATCTGTTCGCATTCAAGAAAAAATCACGTTCAACAAAATTTTAATAGGCTAATGTTAAAAAGGACGAGTTTTTATTTTTATATATATAAAAAATCACACTGAAAGCGAATTAGTTTATAAAGAAGACCAAATAAATGACAATATTAAACTTACAGGTTAGTTTTTAAACCGTATTCAGTCACCCTGATCCAGTAATAATGCGTTGAAGAAAACCGTTGGAAGAAAATAAAATAATCAAATTATAACCTGAAATTTAATACAAATACATACCGAAATTCACCACCCGTTGTACAAAAGATACTTACTTTAAAATTTATAATTATTAGATGATAATGAACGACAAAAGGAAATCGCACTACACAACCGAGAGCTCTTGGACTTCTTCAGATCAAACGGATCCAATCTCTACCAGCAGACTGATGACGTAAAAGACGTTCGACCAATCAGAAATGACAAACATATCAAGAAAAAAATACAAGTACGTATCCGTAAAATAAAATAAACAATTGCGATCCCGTACGTATGTGGGTATATAATACAACTAAACTGCCGATACTCATGATATTTTGTTATCAAAATATTTTAAGTAAATCACAAAAAGAACGTTAAACCAGCCGCGTCCATATTCTAAAAATAGTTAATTTTTTTTATTTTCTCGAATGTTACAGCACATAAAAATTGGTAAAAAGAAAAATAGATTTTGTAATTCAGTTAGTTCCGGTGGTTTTATCTGTAATGCGAATTAAAAACGTTAACATTCACGGTAACAAAGTACAAGTTTGAAAAATAAAAGCTAAAAACAACCAATTTGTTTATATTAAGTCTTTATTATTTGAAATTTTCTACATTAAAAAATAGAAGTCGTCTAAGACAATTTTCGGTTGCAAAAAACAGCTTGCAATATTTATTACTTATTTTATTTCAAATATGTTATAAATTTCTATCTACTGCGTCATTAGAAGATCAGTCTCCTGTTTCAGTTCAATTCAAAAAAGAACCCGTCCATAGAACCGAATTCTAACTTCATAATTTGATTTTGTAAATGTCTTGATTAAAGATTCCGTTTGAAAATTCTGTAGTGAATTCTAGTTTAAATGTGTCGTCCACATCTTCAGTCTCGAACCATCTGATTACTACGTTAATAAGTCCTGTGATTCTTTCACCATGATCTCGTCGATCTGTAACTGCATAAATTGAATATAATCACGGGGCTGGATTCCTTTAATTTAATCTTGTGTGCTTACAGTAAAATTTCCGTTATCGTTATATCAGTCGTCGGTCGGTTCCGTTACTTTAGGAAAGGAAATTACTTCCGAATTTCCTTTTCATATTTTCCCTCGACAAGTTTTTGACGTGTAACTTTTTTTTTTATAATTTTAAAAACAAGCCTTTGAAATGTATTTAATTTATTTAATCGAATCATGTATGCCGATTTTACAGTCTATTTTGTAATAATTCTTTTCAGCACGAGCAATTAATAAATTTTAGCAATTTTTAATTTCATTTAACAAACCTCCGAAAGTTTGACATAGACAGTTTTCTTTGAAAGCAACTACAGTGTCAATAAAGTCTTTCCATGATTACAAAAATTTATTACAAAAAACTATTACAGTTACAACTGTGCGGTTTATGACAAAGTAAAGAAAATATTATGAAGGTTTTTATATTGGTTTATTGCAGGAAGAAGGCACTGTGATCAATTTTTTTATAAAATGGCGTCAATCCAGGAGAAAGCGCAATGTGTGTTGTGGTATCACGAGTCAAAATCACCGATTACTGTGCAGAGAAATTTTAGAAAGGAATACGGACGACCAGCACCTGATAGCAAGAGTATCGTTGCGTGGTGTACAAATTTTAAAGAGAGTGGAAGTATAGTTGACCTTCCGCAAACAGGGCGGCCATCCGTTAGTGAAGAGAAGGTTGAGGTTGTGCAGCAACCATTTCTACATAGTCCTTTCAAATCTACCCGTCGTGCATCTCGTGAACTAGGGATTCCCCATTCAACAGTGGACAAAATTTTACACAAGAAACTAAGATTTCACGCGTATAAAGTTTAGATATTGCAACATCTACAGCCAGATGATGGCCCTGGTCGTGCTGCCTTTGCGACTGAGATTTTACTACGGATTAACAACAATCAGTACCTGCAGCGTGTGTGTTTTTCAGACGAGGCTACTTTCCACACCTCATGGTAAATAAACAGGCATATTGTGAGAATATGGGGTTCAGAATATCTGTACTTTGGCAGGAAAAAATTAGAGATTTCCTTAAAGTGAATGTGTGGTGCGGTTTGATGCACAACAGAATCATTGGTCCCTTCTTTTTCATTGAGCAATCAATAACAGCTAGCATTTACCTGGATATGCTACAACACTTTGCTATACCTCAACTAAATGACTCGCAACCTAGAATGGTTTTCTAGCAGGATGGCGCACCACCACATTGGGGATTACTAGTTCGAGATTTTTTGAATGAATCATTTCATAGCAGATGGATTGGGTGTGACGGTCCAACTCCCTGGCCACCACGATCACCAGACATAACTTTTTTAGACGTTTTCCTCTGAGGTTATGTGAAGGACAGAGTCTACGTAACACTCGTACCTGATCTGGATACATTGAGACGGAAAATAACTGAAGCTGTTGCTAGTACTGACCAAAACATGACGTGAAATTGATCATCGGTAGACATTCTACGAATGACAAAAGGCGCACATGTTGAAGTTTATTGACATGGTAAAAAAAAAACTTAATAACGTTTTCTTTCTTTTGCCACAAACCGCACAACTGTAACTTTAATAGTTTTTTTATAATAAATTTTTATAATCATGGAAAGACTTTATGGATACTCTGTATAAGTCAAGATTTAGTTCTTACAGATGTGTGTTTCGAGGAAGAAATAAAACGTCTACTTTCGGATAAGGAAACTATTGCTCCTTGAAATTTTTTAATATAAAAGGCTGAAAAAAGAAAACGACTGCTCTCTCTTTCTGTGTGTGTGTGTGTGCGCGCGCGCGCGCATGTGTGAAGAACTATGTTGGTTCAAATATCAGAGATGGTCTAACTTACGATTTTGAAATTTCTTGTAACTTTTTTTCTATATTGCAAAGGATTGATTACAGTTTATTTTTAAAGCAATGGATAAGAAAGTGTTAAATTTCGAAAGGAGTTGGGCTTTATACAAATACAAGTAAGGGGGGTCGTTATTGAGCCAGTCAGTAGAACCAAATTCCTGGGGGTAAAACCCCCAGGTATTTGGCTAGACAGCCGGAGAGCCTTTCAAGATCATGTCAGGGAGGCAGTCGACAAGGCAGGTAAACCAGTGTCGGCTGACTCAAGGGTTATGAGCAAGGTTGGCGGGCTGAGCTCATCAAAGAGGAGGATGCTGACGGCGGTGGCTCGGTTCATTGCCTTGTATGCCGTGCCAGTGTGTAAGAGGGCGTTGTGCAAGAAAGTGGCCGTTCGGAGGCTAGCGGGGCTGCAGCGCCGACTGGCAATCGGCGTTGCTAGGGCTTACCGAACGGTCTCTACAGAGGCAGTTCTGGTGGTTGCCTCGCTCCTCCGTATGGAGCTCATGGCGGAAGAACGGATGCGAAGAAGAGAAGGGATGACAAAGAGCATGGCCAGGAAGGAGACAACAGAGCGCTGGCAGGAGAGATAGATTGGATCAGAGGTAGGTCTCTGGACGAAGAAGTTAATACCAGATGTCAGGCCTTGGCTCAGACGTGAGCACGTTTGAGCTAAAAAAATTTTTATCGGGACATGATAGCTTTAATAGCTACTATCTAAGCGGCTGGAAGAGACGGTCGTCTGAAAGCTGCCAGTATTGTGGAGAGCGGGATACCGCAGAACAAACTGCCTTCCAGTGCACAAGGTTTTTTGGTCTCTCTTGATATTCAAAGCATCAGCCCAGATCGGCACCGTATATAAAAGGACCGAAGTATCAGCCGTAAGGATGAGCTTTGTTTTACTAGGACTAGGTCCCCGTCTATTGCTCATAAGCCTTCCAAGAGTAAGTATAACCTTTTTAACCTTTTTTGAAGCCTCCAATATATGTGTTGTAAAACTGCGCGCCTCTTCAATGTAAACTACAAGTTATTTTACATATTTAGAGATGTTCACCCTAAGCCCATCAACACATATGCTGATCTCTCTGATTTTGCGGCGACCCACCATCGCTAGGGCTGATGTTTTGTGTGGGGCCAGTTTCATGCCTCTTGCTTGTAACTAATTACTGATAACCCTTATTGCTCCATCTACAGAAGCCTCGACCTCCAACTCGGTATGACCCGCAGTGAGAAGAGCGAGATCATCTACGTAGGCGATCAAAGTGTTGTCCCCTGGGAACTCCTGTCGCAAAATATCATCAAATGCCGAGTTCTAAAGGATGGGGCCCAGCACCGATCCCTGCGGTACCCCTCCACCCATCCTAAACTCGACATCACCCTCTTCCGTAGCCACGCTAATGGTCCTGTCAAATAGTTAGTTATTGATGGCAACCAACAAATATTCACTAAAGCCTCTCTTCCTGATTTCTTCCAAAACAAGCCGTCAAGGAAGACTTCCAAATGCATTTTGAACATCTAATAGAACGACCAGCGGGATTTGCTTTGTCTCCTGGTTCCCGCTGCCCGATCCTTAGCCCACTCAGTCACTCTACTTATTGCATCAAGGGTGGATTTACCTCGTATAAATCCAAATTGCTGTAGAGAAAGTCCCCTGAAGTCCAGTATCTCTTCTCTCAATTTTTCTGCTAGCATACGCTTGCAGAACTTCCCCATGACATTGAGGAGAGAAATCGGTCTAAATAGGAACTTCTGACCCCTTCTATCTTTGGGAATCAGGACCAACCTAGCCTCTTTCCAGGCTCTAGTAAAGCTACATTTTGTCAATGCTTTTTTAACCGTCTCAAGAATTTGCTATGGGTACTTCTCTGCTAGTCTTTTAATGAAGATACCCAAGATACCGTCAGGCTCTGGGGCTTTCTTAAGATTTATTCTCATGACTGCCCACTTAAGCTCATTTATGGAAAATCGTCTTTCTTGGGTAAAGAAAATTTCAGTATGTTCTGGTTCATCAGTCAGAAACAGCTTTGATACAGTCATTAAACTTTGCGCCCTGGATAGCGGGGCGGAAGGGCCCCCAAATCTCTTAATGAAAATTCGGTAGACCCTCCCCCACGGGTCCACCTCAAGTCCATCAACAAGATTTAGCCATGCCTCCTTCTTGGCTGCCTTGATCTCAGAGTACAAACTTTTTTTTTTTTTTTCTCTCAGCTCCCCTGGGCCGGACCGACTTGTTGGTATTACGCCGCCCAGGGGAGTGTCTTTAAACTCAAATAGGCCTCCCCACCTACCGGCTATATACCGGCAAGGCAGGTCGGCCTACCGGTTAGCTCTTTTTGAGAGTTCTTTATCAATATTGGCCCCTTGGGGACCCAAAAGTGCAGTACTAATACACCACGCCAGACCCAGTTTGCCGCGACGCAGTACCGGGTCCCTTCAGTATTCAGTGTGCTCTTGCCTGACTGTTACCCGTGGAGTCCTTGGTGGCTCATCAGTGCCAACACACTGCAGCATGCTGGACCTCACCAGCAAGGCTGTCCACCCAGTCCTATTCTAGCCAACACCTTGTCTTCTCTCATCGGAGTATTTCTGTAGAACAACTTGTCTAACAAAACTAGCAAAATTATTCCAGTTTGACTCGCTTCTTAGCATGTAGTCTATTGTTGTCTCTGGAGTTATACCTGTGAGTGCCTTACTATGTCTAAGTGTGTCCCACCTATTGCACTCAAAAAAGGTGTGCTCAGCATCATCTATCTCGTTGCAGTAGTTGCAAATTGGCTCTTCTCTCTTGCCTATTTTGTGCAGGTAGTTATTGAAGGAACCATGTCCTGTAAAAAACTGCGATAGGTGATGATCAACCTCACCAAATCTTCTCGACAACCATGGCTTGATGTTGGGGATGAGGGTTCTCGTCCATCGACCCACAGCTTCCTGCGACCATCTTTCCTGCCAGATATTATAAACGGCATCCCTGACCTCTTGTTCTGGCTTGCCTTGTGCCCTCTCCACCCTCTTTTTTGCGATTAGGTCAATAGGAGGTGTACCCGATAACACGCACAGGGCGGCATAGGACACTGTCCTGTATGCGGACACAACACCTAGGAGCACACACCTGTGCGTCCTCGCCAGTCTCTCTTTGTTGCGCCTGATGGCCTGCCTGGTGGCGCCTGATGACGCCACCAGGCCGGAACGGCATACATAAGCGAAGACACAACGGTGGTCGCCAGTAAACGGCGCTTTGAGGCCCGAGGGGCATTCTGCGATGACATAATGATGTTTAGACTTTTTATCATCCTTTCTGCCTTGTTGCATACATTGACTATGTGCTCGGTGTATCTACCGTTTTTCTGGAGGATAACTCCTAAGTACTTGATGTTATTCGCTTCTTCTATAGCATGACCGTTGATGGAAATATTGAACGGTTCTAGCACTCTTCTACCCGTAAAGGCAATACACCGGCATTTTTCCGTAGACAGTTGCAGACCCCTGGACCTCAACCACTCCTGTATAGTGTCGATGGCCGCATACACCCTCTCCCGCACCTCCAAGACCGTCCTTCCCTCTACGAGGACTGCAAGGTCATCTGCATAAGCCAGCACCTGAACGCCGACAGGAAACTCCTTCTGAAGGAGTTCATCTATAATCACCAGCCACAACAACGGCCCCAGAACAGAGCCCTGCGGAACTCCACCGTGCATTTGAAAATGTACTGTTTCTTCCTGTGCTTCCACCAGACATCCTCTGTTGGACAAGTAACATTCAATTTGCCTACGCAGGTACGGGCTGAGGCCCCTAGCCGCAATTGCGTCATTAATATGACCCCAACCAATAGCCCCGAACGCGTTTTTTATGTCTAGTGATAGCATCAGTGGAATTCTCCTGGTTAGCCAAGTGCCTCTCTTCACCTCGTCGGCCCATCCCGAAATTCGGCAGATAGCCTGCACGGTGGATCGCCCCCGCATAAACCCGTACTGGTTAGGACTGATTCCGGCTCCCTCTTCTAGTTCTTTGATGATGCGGCGAGCCAGCATCTTTTCTACTAGCTTCCCCATCATGTTAAGGAGGCTCAGGGGTCTATAAGTTATATCTTCCTCCGAAGAGGTGCCTTTAGGTAGGAATACCACTCTGGCCTCCTTCCAGCAGTCGGGGAAGTCTCCGTTCTCCATGCCATGGCTGGCAATCTCGAGCATCTCCCAGGGAGCCTTCTGAACCAGCCCCTTGATCACTGCCGCGGGAATCTTGTCCGGGCCAGGGCTCTTTTTGGTTGCCAAACTCCTCGCCGCAAGTTGTAGCTCTTCCATGGTGAATCTTCTATTGTCGCAAGGTGTGGATCTCACGATATCAGGCACTGTATGCGGGAACAACCTGGCTACCTCCCTTGCAACACTGGTCTTATTGAGGATAGGCATACGTCTCCCGAACTTTTTGGTCACAATACGATATGCCTGGCTCCAGGGATTGCTGTCAAGCTCTTCGCAGAGCCTGATCCAGCAATCCTTTTTACGTCTCTTAATAGCCTTATTGAGCGTTCTTCTTGCCTCGAGGTATCTATTGGCTATTTCCTGGTACCCTTCTCTGTTATTTCTAAGAATACGTTGTTTCCTTCTCCTAAGGGACTGGAGTACAAACTGTATTTAGCTGATCTATACGCCGCTTTTCCTGTTCAGTACATCCTGACTGTCTTTTCCTAATGTTTTGTAGGAATCTTGTCCTAAAATATTCCTTTCGTAAGGCAGCAATTTGACTCGACCACCAGTACACTTCCCGCTTATTTGGTAAGTTTTTAGGTATAATCTTCTCAAGCTCCTTCTTAACAGTCAACTGAAAGTCATCTGGGATCTATTGAACCATTTCACCAAGCTTTTCTACAGTAGAATCAGCAAATTGATCCACCTGTCTTGATGGACGTTCGATGGAGACCATCTAGGACTTCTTTTCGGTGGTAAGTTCCTATTAGTCAACACAGAAAAAGCAATAGCCTTGTGGTTACTATTAAATTCCTCAGCTACCACATGCCAGGTAACTATTTTGTGGACACAACATGCAGAGACAGCAGTAATGTCTAATACAGAACCCTGTCTTCTACCGATAAAAGTCGGGAAAAAGGGGGTATTCATAGTCACCAAGTCCAAAATCCCTAGCATTGTTGTTAACATATATCCTCTAGCCGTAGAACGAAGACCTCCAAGCTCTATGTACTCTGCGTTCATATCCCCAACCAGGATAATCAGCTTCGAAGTGCCCCTAATAAAGTTTTCAAGATCAGCAAGAAATTCCTGGAATCTGTTCACACCAGAGTCAGGGGAGATATAATCACAGACTAGTAGATAAGCCGACAGTTCAGCTGTCAGAAAACTAACTTCTCTTACAGTGTTCGTGATTGCATACCTGCTCGAGACGATTCCAATAGCGGAGTCCCCATCCTCGTCAGTGAGCCAGTCCGGAGAAGTAGTCGATCTTTGGTTCGGCTCCGAAACAAGAAAGAAATCCACCCCAGAGTCAACAGCTAACTGCCAAAGCAGGTCATGTGTGACCGTGCTTCTGTTAGCATTAAGGTAAAGACACATCATTTCCTTTGCTTACAATCCCGGCTTCCCATGCAATGACCAGTACTATTACACACTACGCAGCCTGAATTTTCTCTGCAATCGTATATTTTGTGTCCCGGGCCTTCACAGTAGTAACATAGCCCACGTCTGCCCGTGTCCATTCAGCTGCGGAATGGTCTAGGCCAGCTTACAGAATGGCCTAGAAGCCTTAGCTTCTATTAGGTTAGCTAACAGTCTTTTCACTCTGAGCCTGGTACCGTTTGAAAGTTTTAGTGGATCTAAATTACATAATAACAGAACCGATTTTAAGCTGGAGACGATGTGGTGGCATTCAGGAGGGTCTAGTGAGTTTAAAAACTATATAGGAAAATTCACTGCATCACCAGTGCTCAATTCTGTATCTATAGATCTATACTGAGTGACTGGGTTTGGTATAATATCTTGAATTCGACCGTTCAACTCGTACATAGCATCGTTTTTGGCTGCAAGAATAGCTTTTTCACGTAACCATTAATGATTTTTGTAATTTTCAGCTGTGCCCGGATAAATTTTGTTGGTCAGTTCTTAAATAGTTGCACCCTCAATGGAAAAATCATCTGAAAAGCTAATTTTACAGTTTCATTCAGTTGGGATTTGTTTCAGTTTATGTGCAAAATGTTTGGCTGTCTCATTTCCAAGCAGCCAAACTCTCATGTTTGATTTTAACGTGAATCATTTAACAAACTTCCACAAAGGCGACATTTTAAGGCAAGCCCTTTAAGACAAGTTTTGCTCATTCGGCGGAGTCGATTTGGTATGGTTGGACGAGTTTGTCGGAAGTCACTCACAAGAAGCAGCAGATATCCTCTCAGCAACTGATTATTCTTTCTCTGGTTCCGCAGAGTACTATCAAGGGCTTCCAGTGACTTCTTATCAGCCATTGTGCATTCATACCACACAATAATTCTGCACGTTTTTAGCACTTTTGCATTGCAACATTTTTTTTCCTACTTAGCCTCCAGGAATCACCGTCAGGTATTACTTTAGAGGATGAATAAGGATGATATGTATGAGTGTAAATGAAGAGTCTTGTACAGTCTCAGGTCGACTATTTCTGAGATGTGTGGTTAATTGAAACCCAACCACCAAAGAACACCGGTATCCATGATCTAGTATGCGTATAAAAGTAACTAACTGCCTTTACTAGGATTTGAACGTTGCAACTCTCGGCTTCAAAATCAGCTGATTTGCGAAGACGTGTTCATGACTAAACCAACCCGTTGGGTTTGCCTTACCACTTGTTTTGCTATTAATGAACGGGGTATTCTTCCAAATTTATTTTTAAATGCGATTCTAGTGTCAAGTGCGCAGTCTATTCACTGTCCACAAGAGTAGCTGCTGCACCAAAGGAACCAATCGCAAGGGCTATGTTATTATTTGATCGAATTTCGATAAGTATCAGACTAATTAGAAAGAGTTTTTCCAGTTTCTTCTGGAGCACTTAGAAAAATATACCCCCTTTTTTTTGTTGACGCATTCCACGATATAGTCATGACCTTCCTTTGATCAACCATCAACAGTGATTTATTGGATTCAACAAATTTTCCAAATTCTGCGGTATCGTAATTTTTTTTCACGAAGGTCTGAATTATTTTCGTGGTCAGGATTTCTTTCTGGAGCCTATAGTCCCAACTGTAACAAAGTTTTCTTAAGATCGATAGATATTTTGTCTTCTAGTATAATGAGAATCTCGTTAAATATTTCTGCAGATAATTGTATGCCACATTGATGTTGTTTCGACGAAGTCTGGTAAGAATATCTTGGCTCATGCGTTCACGTAATTTTTCTCACAAAATTCTGGGATTCTTTCGGTCGAATTAGACCGATGGACTTACGTTTCATTTTAGGTATCGTCAAATCACTACGCTAATGTTTATTCACTTCTCAATGATAATATTGTCCGAAATTTTACTAAAAACTATGATCTGAATTCACTCACTATCAAGCAACTAAGTTTTATACCTCGTACTTCTATCTTAACTTAGATCTAAATAAATATGTATTTAAGTACTAATAAATCTAGTCAGAATTCAACTTTTTGGAATTATTTAAAAGTTTGTAAACTTAGTATTATCGTTTTTGTAAACGGACATTTTTTAAATAAATTTAGAATAAATTGTTAGGAAGACCTTTTTTCTTCTTTTTTACGATTGATTCACCATATAAGCTCGAAGCTTGTGACCGTAGGAATATGAGTTGACATTTTTTAGCGTGTGAAAAATGCCCAGCTCGACCAGGATTCGAACCTAGGACCTCCGGATGAAAGGTCGAGACACTACCACTCGGCCACAGGGATCGGCGGAGTCGCCATATAATTGTAATATAATTTATGAAATTAATAGAAACAGAGAAATAATACGGCCCTTTCGCGTAGGCCGAAATATTATGCTGAGTAACGCAAAAACAGCTGAGTGTCTGATAGAAGCGAATATTATGTTTTAGGAACCAATGACAATTTATTTTATAAGATGTTGGACTTTCGTAAATACGAACTCATCGAAACGCTAAAATTAGTAATTCACAGAAAATGGGCCGACATCGATCATTTCTGGCGGTACCAAAAAATGATCTGACAGACCACTTGTTTTATCTTGAAAACTTGATCTGACTTTCTGAAGAATCCCCTAGTTGTCATAATTATTGTACTTTAGAAATATTTGTATTTTATGGAATGAACGCATGGGGTGGCGCTTTTGAAACACACCTTAATAAAATATTTATAATACTCGAACAAAAGAGTATAATTAAAACGGGACTTTATATACCAAGATTATATCCCACCAAGAAACTTTTATTGAGTTTAATGTTATGACCGTAAACAACTCTGTTTAAAAAAATTTAATAACGTATGTAAATGAAAATAGATACTTGTTAATACTCTTAATACTACATATAATCCCCATCCTTTATGCAACTATGTTCCTCGCACTGATTTAACTGTGTGCAGAAGACAATTTTCTTACATTTGTAACAATTTAATAAATCTTATTCCGGAACAATTCATTGGAAAAAAATCACCAATTCCTTTGTTAAAAAAATTGTAGAATGGGTTAAATGTAACAATAATTTCTCAACACTATATTAATTCCTTGCAAGGTGTAAGAATTCAAAGAGAAAACGACAATAATTTTCACACTTGTGCTAATATAATATTTATATTATGATTTGTATTATTGATCTAATATTTGTATTTATGACATCATCCAGTTTCAGGATTTACTATATTGATAAATCACCTCATTTCATTGTACTTCGTCTAAACAATAATCGAATCTCCAAGAGTCATCTTTTCTATGAAGTACGTACTTTCTTTTCTTTTGTTGTTACTTGGATTATACTCGTCGCTGCCGCTCAAGCTTTGCTTTGTCTGGCAACGCCTATATTTTCAAGGAAATTATTTTTAATATTATTTTCTTTCTTATTATAATATATTGTTAATTATTGTACGTGTAATAATGTTGTAAAATGTGGAAAATAAAAAATTTTAATTAAATTTAAAATTTAATTTAAAAAAATAATTTTAATTTAATTAAAAGACGGGAATATACGAAACACCGTCATAGTATGATTATCTGCCGTGAGGAGTTCCTCACATTGTATTCGTCTTCATTCTCCTCTGAAAAGTTTTCGTTTCGTGATAGTACTAGTTTCCTTTATGACCGAATATAATTTTAGTGTAAAGAGTTGTGGCTTCGGTCATTCGTGGAAGGAGCTGGATAAAACCGAATGAAGTCCTTAAGAACAGAACGTAGGGTTCCCCGCCGGTGATGCAATGGATGTCACCCTGCATCAGATCTTTGTGGTGTTTATAGACTTCAAGGGGGACGAGAAACAGGCCGTCTAGGAGGTGCAAAAGCAGCTTTCCAAAATCATGTAGGCATCAAACACGGCTAGGACCGGGCTTTGCGTTTATCTCCAGGTAGATTACCCGATAAGGCTATCGGAACGGAACTTCGTAGTCTTTGTGGAGGAGCTGGGTATTGACAGACCCAGTAAATATGGAGCATTTTCCATTCAAGAAGCGGCAGACACCGTTATTATCAAGACTAGGTGGAAATCCTTCGCCAACCTCCTCAATTAAGCAAGTCAATTAAGCAGGAGGGTTCCCGATAAGGAAGTAAAGGATATCCTGTTTTATCAGGAAAGGTAAGAATGAAATGCAGATGATCCGCTTCAAAAGCGCAGACAACGCTGCAGAGTCGATCCGTGAATCCATTAAGAAAAAGGTTTGGGTTCTGATGTGACCTTCAGAGGGAAGACCAAACAAAGTTCTTAGTTCATGTGAAGGATTTAGATGTCGAGACCACATCCTGTGACGTAAGAGAGGGCATCTCGGGCGTACTTGGAAACAAACCCTCGATGACGGACATCTCTCTCAGGCCACTCTTCGGTAACTCTCAGAAGGCTGTCGTGGCGCTGTCCGTGGATACTGAACTTAAACTCTGCGTTATGGGCAGGATCCAAATCGGATGGATCAGCTGCCTTTTCTTTTTGTTTGTGCCGGCGCTTTGCTTTAACTGTGGCAAGGCCAGCCACAAAAAGACCAAGTGCAAAGATGATCAAAGATGCAAGGTCTGCGAAACTACCAGCCGCAGGACTGGCAGTAAAGAGCGCCAGAAGCTTAGACAATAAGATTCCTTCAGATCAACTGAAGAAATCAAAGACCTGGGTCACGACCTGGTCTTAAGGTCACAAGACGGAAAAAGGCCGACTTCATAGTGTTCAGCGAGCCAAATACAGTACAGTATCAGCAGTCTTAGTAGGGTGCTTAAGGCTGTCTTCCTTTGGATATGCTATGGATACAGAACAATCCCGAGTAATACCGCCGGACTTGCGCCCTGGATCTAGTCGTTCAGAAGAGAGTGGAGATGTATAGGGGAGCTGGTAAAGTAGATGCAGAGGCATCGCTTGTTCGCAGGTGGAAGGAGAGATGGGATCAATCGAAAAAAGGCAGGTAGATCAACAAACTGATCCCGGATCTCCAGAAATGGCTGAACTGCAAACACGGGGAACTGGGGTACGAGCTGACCCAGTTTCTTATCGGTCACAGTTGTTTTAAAGCATACCTGTGAACGAGGACTTTCCTTACCTTAGACAAAATCATTGAGACTATGCTGCACACTGAACGGGCGTGGTACGCGGTGTCCGCGATGTAGGTCAAATTCATAGGTACGAAGGTGGCGGATGAAGTGCAGGGATGGATAATTCCTCCTGATTTTTCCTTAGGGCTGTGTTCATATTAAACCGCAAGGTGAAGTAAATTATAAAAAAAAGAAAAAAATATATATATGCCATCCTATCGATAACGGTTCCTATCGGCTAGTTAGATCACCAAGAAATTTTTTTTTTAAATAAGTGTTTAACGTATGTTGCATTTGTTTAGAACCATATTTTAAAATAAAAAAGAAGATACAGATAAAATAAATTGATATAGATTTAATTAACGGGCAGAATTAGTGATTTGTTACGGTTTTTGACCTGAAGAATGGAATAACGTATGTCTTAGAATCGTATCTGCAGTCATTTTTGAGAAATTTGGGGTGAAAAACAATAAATTGTCATAAAACCCCTTTTTTTATGTTTGACGTGAAGTAACTTTTCTAAATGAATAATAAACACAAAAAACTTTAAACAAAACTTGTAGAGAATATAATTCTGAACAAAATGGGGTAAGATAAGGTGAATAAAACAAAAAAGTTTGAATTTTTCTAACTTTATTTCAAAAAAGTACATTAGTAAATTTGTCAGAAAAGTACTAATTTAATGTAAACAAAAATCAAATCCTTTTTTGGTGACGTGAAAAATTTGTAAAAAGATTTCTGCTGTTAAAAATTGCTGTCAAAAAAATTAAAAAAAAAACTGGAAATTACATAACAGTTGTAAAATAAATAAATAACAATTACTTGGGTAATAATTTTTTTATTAATAACCGAAATACAATAAAATATTTGAAAAATTATTTCATAATTAGCAATAAAATAGTAACAGCTGATCAACAATGCGCAATAGTGTATTAGTGTTCAAATCATTCTATAAGGTACATTAAGTATTTCGGGTACTGTGAACTGTGTTGTCGTTAGCGAAGGCTTTCTGTGAGATTTAGTTTGAATGTTAGCCATGAAAGGTTAGCCATTACTGAGGTAAAAACAGGGGTTTTTACCTCAATTTCTGGTTTTTCTCCCAAAATTTCTCAAAAACTACTGCAGATACGGTACTGGGATGTATGTTATTTGATTTTTTCAAGTGAAAAACCATAATAAATTACCAATCCTGCCTCTTAATTAACATCATAGAAATTTCAATACGACCTGATTTCACCGAGGTAGCTGAAATCCGAGCGAAATCTTTCACTAGCCGTATCTCGCAAACGAAGCATTTTAGGATATATATTTAGATGAATTTTTCCATTACTGTCACAAGTAGAATAAGTTATGAAAATACAAGGAAAACTTCGAATGCACTCTGTATTTATCGGTACGATCCTTGCAATAATTCAAACTAGATTTATATAGCGAATAAATAGAGAAGGAAAAACTTCTACTTATTTTTGGGTCTGGCATGCGGTAAACGCTTATAATTGCATGGTAAGTTAATACTGTAACGGGTAGAGAAGCTTCTAATAATAGAAAGTGTCAAAATAAGAAAGAGAACGAAAATGAAGACCGTAAATCGACAAACAGATTAAAAAACGAAAATCCAGAAACAACAATAAGGAAGGAGAAAAAAAATTCTTTCCAGAATAGTGTAGAAAGTTCGGCACAGTAGGAACCATTACGGTACAGTGTTCGATAACATTAGAATGAGGATGCAATAACAGTCAAGCGAAGATATTCCAGTAACAAGGATATTCCAACTGGGACAGTGTCCTTTTCTATGGTTAAATAAGAGAAGTTATTCGGGATGAGTTCGTTGTGAATAGAGGACAAGTGATAAAAGTGTAAGCTAGTTAGTTTCTCTTGTAAATAGTATAAGTAAATAATCTCTATGAAATGGTTTTTTCAACTATTATTTCACTGTTGTAATCAATTGTTAATTTTTATTAGCTATTGTAATGTTCATAGTACAATCAGAATTTAACTAGCGACATATAACTTACTAATTTTATACCTTACAAGTTATTCAAGAGTAAATAGATTGCTTTTGTAGGAATTTTAACGTGTGCTATCTCTTAATATCCTCGTCGAACCAACAACACAACGACAATATATTTGTATTTTGCTCAGTAAGACCTTTGTTTTGGAGCACTCGACATTATTTTATGTTTTTGTTAAGATGAAACATTATTAAAATATATTTTCTGAAAACACGAAAATTCTTTTGTAGCAAAATTTCCCTCCATTCAAATAGTTTTACTTTTTCAGTAAATTTTAAATTTTAGCTCTAGCAGATCGGCTTCAATTTTCATCTATGTTCAGACTGATGAAAACACTAGAGCTGCCTTAATTTTTTTTTTTAATCTGGTTACTTAAAATATAAATATAAAATTAGATATTTTTCTAAACAGCGTCAAAGAAATACGGATTTATTTAACAAAATGTACATAACATATAAATAACTCAGAATAAAAATAAAAATTATGCCAATCGAAACATAAGATTTAAATACTTTGCTTCAAGTATAAGTATAAGTATTATTTATTTTTATGTATTATTTTTTTTTAAGTTTATATATTTAATAATTTGTTTAACTTTCAACGAATTTAGACAACAGCGCAGTGTGACGGTTCGAAGTGATAAATTTACGACAGCAGCGCTGATTTGCAATTAACAGTTAAGAGTTATAAAAATTACTCCTGAATCGCAAGAACAATTTCGACATCGATAAGACTTCTTTACGTGCATGATATCGATATTATGCAGCGATTTCAACCCTTCAACAGGGTTTCATATAATCGATTGTTATAGTAAACAACAACGATTGATTAATCGAAAGAACAGCGAGGGTTTTGTACTCCGAAAAGTAATTGCGATAGAAGGTAACAGTCGGTCGCCAATATGGCGCAAATGTCAGTTAGTATAATGCGATATGTACTTCACTGAGAGCATTTATTTAATTTACTTCAAATAACGCAGTAAGTAATATTAAAAATTGTTTTTTAATACCATATAATTTCTATTTTTTAAAACGGATACAAAACTGTGTAAGAATCGAACTGAATAACAAAACGGCCAACTCCCGTCTACAATTTAATCAATAACCATCGGTCTCGTTTGTAATATAGAATGTGCATTTTATTTAAAGAATATGTTACGTTAGAAAATATAATAAGCATAAAAGTATTAAGCGATTTAATTATTATTGTTAATTCAAATAAATTTAATAAGTATTAAGGTAATATTAATCAATTTTTAATTCGTAAATTAATAATATGTCCTCCTCACATGCAGCGAATTTGGTTTTTGTTTTTAATAAATGTATTTATTATTTAATTATACAAATAGTCCCCCTCATAAGCAGCGAGTTTGGTTTTTGCTTTTATAAATTTATTTATTATTTAATTATACAAACAGTCAAACAATTAACTTCCGAAAACCGATCAAAAAACTTAAAAATAAGTAGCAGAAAAGATTTTGATTATTTTTTACAAACAATATTAAAATAAAAAATGTACTAAATTTAATATTTCCTGAAGAATAATAGTAAAATTATCGTTTTTCTTTACATTAAATAATTTTTTCCTATATTCGTCTTATGAATTTCTTTTCTACGGTCACTTTTACATCGACGCTGTCTGATATTTTATTCGGCTCCTCCACCATGGTGAGACACAATTTTTTAAGTGAATACGTAGAGAATAGAACATATATTACCAAATAGATTTTAAATATAAAACCATATGAGGAAGTTACTCGGGAGGAATACCTAATTCTTTTAAACAAGGGGTTTCTAGTACGGCAGCTACTCGCTTTTTTGTCTACGAAAAGTAAAATCCGAGAGATATCATTTAGAATTGTCGTAATGAAGTTAAGAAAAAACGAAATTTTTTCGGAGGTTATAAAAAACTATTAGCGGGGAAAAATTAAAATAAATGTACTACGGTCAAGAAGCGATCGGAAAGTTACTTTTAAGAGAATAGAGAATTTATTAAGGATTTATTGAATCGAACCAAAAGCGTGAGAAACAAACCGTATTACCCTTTTTGGACAAAGTATAAAAAAATTTATAAATATACTTAAACTAAAAATTTTATAATTATGAACCACCTATATATTAACATATATAGATTATTCTATACAGACTATCCTTTATTCACATAAATAAAATAATAATAATAACATGTAATTTATTTATACAGTAGCAACAGGCTAACACCCGATAACAGTTAGTGAAGGAAGATAATGGATTTTGTATTGTTAAAAATGGCATGCCTGACCGGGGCCCAAATGTGAAACCTCCGGGTGAAAGGCATAGACACTATCACTCTGAGGACAAAATGGTCGGAGGATAACAATAAGAAAAATCATTTAAACAATGATTACTGATAATCAAAGAAAAAAGTATCAAATATTTGTATAGGGATTTAATATTATTTTTCCTGACGTGCAAAATTTTTTAAAATGCTTAAATAAGCAAAGAAATAAAATTTATTGTAAATACACAAATAAAAGTTATAATTATCTAATAAAAAAACCTACTGACTAACAAATGGACAAATTTTTATTTATTTATTTTTGGTTACAAAATTTTATTTTTGTTATTTATTTGAAAAAAAATATTACAAAAAAAAATAAATAAATAATATTGGCGTAAAAAAAAAAATAAACTTACATATGGCACTATTTTTTTGGTGTTATACGGGCATCGATTTCTAAGGTCATTGCCTTCGTCATACTGTTTAAAAAAGGATTAAATCACCAGCAACATCGTCAGATATGAGGGATATTAGGACACTTACATTTTAATGAAACACAAAAATAAACGTAATATGGAACATTAAACAAAACGCACACATATAACACTTACAGATTGTAAAGAGTCATGACATTTATAGAAAACAAAAAGATTAAACTAAAATATTAAACACAGTAAAATAAAATAGATAAAAATTGTTGGATAATTCCATTAAGTTTGAGAACTCTATGTTCGCGTGTAAAATGCCTTCACATAGAAAATTCTGGCAAACATAGCACAGCTGTCTGTGGAAGGCTTACTATAAACTCGTTAGTAATTTGCTGGTATGTAGATAAGCAATTAATTTTTCTTCTTTGCCATTTTCTAAACCAGCAGCAGTATAATTTCTTAGTCCGTCCCTCTTTCTGAGGTTTTCATATATTGTACACTCTTCTAAAAACGGTTTATCACATAAACTGCACATTAGTCTTTCTTCGCCGGTTAAGAAATATGAATTTATTATTTTGATTTTATTTATTTATTTTTTTGTGTTGTATGAGCTTCGACTTCTACGGTCATTAGTCCTCGTCACGTGCTTTAAAATAGGGATTAAATCACCACATGGTTCGTTGTATGTAACGGTGTAAAGGACCCTTAAATTTTATTTAAAAGCACCAAAAAAATAACACAAAACATTTAGGCACTCTTATATATTAGTACATAATAACACCTGCAAGGTGTAAAGGGCTCTGATACTAAAATTAAACAATAAATAAACACAAAAAACAAAAAGGAAAAACGAAAGTTTTGATAATACCAATTTTATTAAAAAATTTTCATATTCGTAGAAAAACTGCTTCATTTAGAGAAAACCTTAAACACAACAAATTGAATTGACTTGTAGAGTTATTAGTAGTCCACTGGCGTGCACATAAGCGACTATTTTTTCTTCTTTTCCATTTTCCAAATCAGCTGCAATATTATTTATTAGCCAAACTTTCTGAGGTCCTCATATATAGTACACTCTTTTATTAGATGTTTGACTGTAATCACTTTATTACAATCACCATACATTGTCTTTCTTCGCCGGTTAACAAATATGAATTTTTTAATCGTATGTGACCGATTCGGAGTCTGGTTACCCCATTTGTTCTCGGCGAGTCAGCTTCACGACGCTCTTCCATTTATATGGAAAGGTTTTAACTCCGTTTAGTTTCCTATTTAATCTTTTACATTAATACCTCCACTATTTCTTATTGTATTAGACGATTTTTTTCTTCGGCCATTCGAATAGGAATTATATCCGTGTTACGACGGACTGTTCCCTTTCTGGCAGCTTCGTCTGCGCTTCCTTTTCTGCAATACCAGCATGCCCTGGAGTCCATGTAAATTCACATCGCTTTCCTTGTCTATTTAAAACGTACAAAATGGACAGGATACTTACAATAAGGACGTTGTTAATATTATTTTTCCGAATTGCAGCAAGTGTACTTAACAAATCGGAACATATAAGCACTCTCTCTTGGCAGAAATGTTCCGAGTAGCGAAGAGCTTGCTGTATAGGAATAAGTTCTGCCGTATAAACACTTGCCATATCTGGCAGTTTCCTAGATGGCCTTCTCCATATGCATATATGGAGCATCCAACACCGTGTTCGGATTTAGAACCGTTAGTATACATTTTTATATATTCTTCTTAACTACTGACTGTTGATAAAAATTCCTGTTGGATGATTACTGCTGGCTTCTCTTTTATTTTTCCACGGAGAGATCCAATCTTGTATTAACCGCTGGTAAGCGCCATGGCGGTATTTCTGTTGTAGAAATTGCTAATGTCTCTGGTAAAGCAATTTCATATTTTCTTGTCAATTCATGATACCGTATTCTGGTTGGCCTAGAATAGGTAGCATGTTCGTATAACGCAGCCAAAGAATGATTATTAAAAGTTTTATTATTTATAACGTTAGGAAAAGCCCATATATTTGCCGCATATCTTAGCAATGGGATCTCTCTTCTATAATGTAGTGGCATTATTCCGGCTTCCGACATAAGACTAGTCACCGGACTTGTACGGAATGCGCCTATGACATACTTTATTCCGCTATTATGTATAACGTCTAACTATGGTAAATGCAACTTTCTAGCGGATGAGTATACAATACATCCGTAGTCGAGTTTCGATTGAACCAATGATCTATACAGCCTCGGTAGTATTTCTTTATCTGAGCCCCAATTGATGTTTGATAAACATTTGATAATGTTTAGGGCTTTTTTGGATCTACCACTCAAGTCCTGTATATGGAATTCCTATGTTAGGGATTTATCTAATAATAGGCCTAAAAATCGTATATTATCCTTGCATTGTATTGTATGGTCATCGATGTTCAAAACAGAACCTTCGGTAAGGAATTATCTTCCTACAGAAGTGTACACAGCACATTTTCTCTGGTGAAAATTTGAAACCATTATTCCTCGCAACTTCGTTGAAGGCGTTTATCGCACTTACAATTTGTACTTCACCATAGCTGTAGCGTTGCTGGCATACACAATTGCCAGATCATCGACATAGACACCTTTACTGATTTCTTCTGGAATGGCTAATATCAGTTTGAGGTCACTGTCCTGAGATAGGAGGTGGTCGCTGTTCGAGAGGAGAATGTTATCCTTAGATATGAGGTTCAGCGCCTGACTGAATCTGTGTCATTATCTCTTTCTGCTAGTGAGGTTGATTGTGATCAATGCCGTCAAGGTAGCCGACGGCGGGGACGGAAAGATGCCTGCGCCTGTTGTGCCCAGGGATCCTCCAGTGGTTGCAGAGAGTGTTTCTCAGGAGGTTGCTAGTGTTCCTGAGGTCTTGCAGTCGGTTGAGGCTGAGAGTGTTCCTCTGTCACAGGTGGTTGCCTCCTCCAGTGTTGTCGATGAGAAGACTTGGAGCAAGGTTGTTGGTAAGAGATCAAGGGTTCAGAAAGGCATGCCCAGTAACATAAGGCCGAAAACATCAGCGCCTAGGAAGTCATCCAAAAAGGTCATCTTTGGCAAACTAAACCAGATCTTGTTACGGCAAAGAAAAAATACATTGTTTGTTTCCCGCTTCCATAAATCGGTGACGCCAGGTGTTGTCGGTGGTATTTTTGAGGAACTTGGTCTTGGTTCGGTTGAGGTTAGGCGGCTTTGGACAAAGCACCCTTCTTACGACTCTTTCTACGTGCTGGTAAATGAAGTTGACTTTACCGCTGTGAACTCGGCAGACTCTTAGTCCGATGGAGTGCTCATCTCTCCGTTCTATAGTTCGTTGAAAGGCCTCTTAATAGATACAAACAAGGCATTGGAGGATGGTGCTTCATCTGTTAGCAATGGAGCTTAGGGTATACTACCAGAATGTTCGTGGTCGTAGAACCAAGATGGAGGATTGTTTTGAGGCGGTAGCAGATAGTTATTATTATGTCGTTGCCTTTTCTGAGACCTGGCTTGGAGATGTACATCTGGACAGTGACCTATTTCCACAGGAGAACTTGGTCTTCAGGGCGGACAGGAAGTATTTTCTTGGCGTTGTTGAGCGCGGCGGCGGCGTGTTGCTGGCAGTAAAACGTACCTTCCAGGTGGTGCGTGTGTATGATCTGGAGTTAACTAAAATAGGTGAGCAGTGAATATCATTTGATATAATTTTCTTTTAACCGGCTTCAAATAGATGAGGAGGTTCTTAATTCTACCTGCATACATTTTTTGTTATATATTTAATTTTTTTTTTTGTTCTGTGAATGAAAGCAGTAAAAATATTTTTTAAACGAAAATTTTGCGAATTACGGGAACGATCTGAAGATATTTTTCAACTTCTTTGACATACTGCGTATAAATTTTGTTACATATCACAAATAAAATTAGTGAATAGGAAATTGCCGATTAAAAGGTGTCTTAATCTAAATAATCCCATTGTAAGAATCGGCATCACTCCGCAGACGATCGTGTATGAAATTTAACTAACGCTCGTTATCGTGTGCATGTTCTCTGAATTTAGGTGTGAAAACCTGAATTTAAATATTCTTTATCTTGAATTGGGGCGGTCGTTTTACTTCTTTTGTCTGTATTCTTTCTCTTATTTTTACCGAGACGCGGGTTTCTCACCTTTTGCTTTTCTTACGAATGACGTCGTTATACGCAAGCAATCTTTTGTAGGTGTGCAATGATTAAAAATAAAAATAAAAAAAAATTTTAATAAAATTATAATAAAACTACCAAAAAAATGTACGTAAAACCGATTTCAATAAATGAAACTAAGAAACTACTAAAAATTGTTACTTTTTAATTTTTTTAGTTATCCCCGAAATACAGTAGATTTTTATTTTCAATACTAAGTCTATTTTAATAATTTCAATACTTTTCATAGTTCATCGTTGACCGAAACGATAGGTATGTACGGCTAGAAGACCGATACTTATCCGATACAAATTTTTAATTTATTTTTCGTATCTTTTCGATTGTAAGTAGGGTTATAAGACATAAAATAACACTTCTGAAAGTTCAGAATGTCATACGGCAGTTGTATCCTTTCTAGAATGTAGATTAACATGTTTACTTTTATTTTCGTTTTATTATTTTCTTAACCGAAAGCAATCGATTATCCGAAAAGATCATAGTCGATGACCAGATAAACTGACAAACAGAGAAACTCCGTAAGTATATAAATTAAACTGCAGTGATCGTACTAAATATTATAATGAACACACACTCGTAAATACGAGGAATAAATCGGCTCATCGTAAACAACATAATTAATCTTCGCAAAACACTTTATAGAAACAGGAAACATATACGAAAATATTGAACACGACTTTTACATTTTTCCCGTGGTCAAAAAGTAAAAATATTGAACTCACAAAAAAAAGAATATTAAAAGAAGAAACACAGCATAACTAGAATACATCTTCGATTCGTGCTTAAGGGATTTGTAAACCTTTATAACAGAGACATGAATAAAAATATTGCTATCTTTTACTGTACTGAAAGAGCTGGTAATAGCTCTTGAAAGAAAATCCCCATTATTTTGAAAGCGAGTCATTTATTATTTTATAATTTAAAAATTTATTAAAACCAGAAACATTAACGTATCTCACCATCTCTCTAAAGTTTATCATTAGAAAACATTAGATTATTATTATTTTAGAAAGATTATTTTGTTGATATTAAGAGATAGTTACTAAATTTCAATAACCTATCATATATATATATATATATATATATAAATCATATCTCCTCAACTCTTAAAAATTCCTTATCGACTTTTAGAAAAACTAAAATCAAAAAGTTAAATGCAAAATTAAAATTTTTTGTTACATTAATTTCGTTCTGTTTTTATATCACTCGTTTTAAGAAAATCGTATATATCATAAGGTCAGCAAAAATGATGGCGACTAATTTACCGAGCCGTGTCCAAGAACGGTGCTGTAGGTGTAATGAAAACGAAACGTTTGTTCGCAGCAGTTTGTAAAGCTATTATATGAGATATTGGCTTTTCTCATCGTTTATAAATCACTCTCTTTAAGAAATGAAAAATTAATAAGTTATAAATTATTTTAATAAATAAATACTGTAAAATAACGATTTTGTTTAATACATAGAAACTGATAAAATAAAGAATAAGGTTATTTATAATCGAGATAAGAGAATGTTGCACGAAGTAGGTTTTTTTACGTATATATAATGTAATAGTCGGTACTGTTATGCATGCGGTGTACCGGCCGTTTATAATTCGTTGAAAATATTGTATTATTTTGTCCAACGTTAACAAGCACAGAAGTAAAATAACACACGCGCAAGCGACCATCTTTACTTAATTCATGCCCTACTATCGGTTCGAAAATTATAGACCTCTGAATTATATTTTAAATAATATAGAAAACACACGAGTAAACTCACTTTTTATAAGTATAAAAATTAATGTCTTCAGATACGAATAAATATGATTCCTTAGAAAGTTAATTAATTAATTTAATTTTTGTTATAAAATTATAAATAATACTTTTCCGAACCGAAAGAAAACTTAACCAAAATAATAAAAACCCGTTTTTTTTTTTAATGATTAATTCAACATATTAGCTGGAATCATGTGCATGAAAACACGAAATTGAAATTTTGTAGCGTATGAAACTGAAAGATTAAGAAAATAAAAAAAAAGTACATAGAAGAAGAAAAATACAGAACCCGATAGAATATTTTCAAAAGATTATATAGATTAGGGTATTTACCGAAAACTAAACCGTCATTTTCAAAATCGTGTACCTGAACAAATTATCGTTAGAAGAAAACCTCAACTCCTGTTATCCGATTAAAAATTATCTTGGATCAAATTTGATAATAAATATTTATGAAGTAGACCGATCTTAAATCAAGATAATAAGCCTATCTTTAAAAATTATTCAGATTTTTTATTGAAGAGGGATTTTAAGAACATCCTAAATTTTCTGTTTTTAGAGCTCTGATGATTCGTAAGTCCGATTTATGTCGTGAAATGTAAGGTCAGATTTTTTAAAGGGTTATTCGTCGTAGTGTTTTAAGCGGATCTTCTGAGATCATTGTTAACTTTTACCCGTTTCAAAAGAAGGGTTAATTTTTAAACCGTTTTATGAAAACGTGATATCTTCGCTTCTAAAATTCTTAAGAGATAGAAATATGCTGTGTCTGTCGGCTTCATTACAAATTCGCTTTTACAATATTTACTATTTTTTAAATTAATGTTAATCTATAAAACTGAATTAGTAAAAGTTAAGTCACAAAAAGCAAGTCTTTTATTTATTTATTTTTATATATTATTACATTATGTATCTAACAGATAAACTCAACACAGTCAGATTTTTTCGATTAAAAAGTTAAATTTCTATTAGCGGGTAAAAAATTCAGTTTTCCCCTCTCGGTAGGTCGTAGTAATATTTTATGAAAATCTGGCAGTCTATTTTCGAGATGTTTATAAACTCGACCGGTTATAGTGTTTGTTCGGATACTAGTCATATCGTCTTGGGCGTATTCTCTAAAACTCATTATGTTTTATAAATAAATATTTTAGAATTTAGCTCATATTTACGTTTTCGTAAGGCAGGGTAATCAATAATCAATACGATTTCACTGATCTGTCTCGGATACGCTATATGTTATGTTTTTTTTCTATTCTGTATAATGTTCTGCATACTGTGGGCTAAGAATCGGTTTCCTCTTCAGGCAGATTTTTATTCTATAATATTCTATAACAGGAGGGAAAGTTTGTTTTTACAATTACACTTTACATCGCCTGGCATAATTTTATATATTGTTAATATTATAACAGTATAAATTATTATAAATTTAATTGTTAGGTTTTTACAACTGTTAACAAATTTTATGGTAATTTCTGTTAATATAAAAAAAATACTGTGTAATTATTATTTTTGTAATCAGATTAAATTACGCATAACGTTTTTAAAAATCCACTTGACTTCTTACCTAAAATTATTAAATTTAATTTCGTTTTAGCTATTGAATTTGCTCGTCAAAAAGACAAAGACATCAAGCCTTTGTTATTTTGACGTGCAACTAAACTAAACACTACTAAAAAAAACAAAGACATCAAGTCTTTGTTATTTTGACGTCTGAACCGGAGTACATAAGCCGAAAGCAAATAGGCTTTCTGTTGTAAATAGAAAGAAGATTATGACAAGACTTGACAGGAAGCCATGTTAATGGATTTACGAAAAGCTATAAATATTTTTATTAAGTTCTTCTGACAGTATCTGAACGGGTAAACACATTAAAAACTTTGCTCTTAGTTTTACTCTTTCTTTCATTTATATTGTAATAAAAAAGAAAAAGAAATCAGTCTGATCATTTTTTGTGAAGTTTGAAAGTGATACTACAGCGACTGGATGGAAATAAAGATTACCCTAAAAAAACGTTACAAAAATATTTTACACGAAATTCAAAACTGGATGGTCATTTCGATATCAGAATTATCATCTAAATTTAATATTATAAGAAAGAAAAAGAACTTAATATAATTATATTACATAGAGAGTTAATATAGTTAAGTTAACTATAACATATAGAGAAAGAACTTAATATTATAAGATAAATAGTGATGAATAATAGTTATAAAACGAGTCTTCACATCAACTGCTTCAGAATAAATTATACAAAATTGCAATTACCAAAGTTTTTCCTTCTTCAAGTAATTCGTTCCAACAAAAGAGATTTCACACATTCATTTATAAAGGAAAACCCACGGGGAAAATAAGATAATTTTTTCAGAAACAGAGATTATATTGCTTTCAAATATGATAATTCTCAAGGTAAATTTATTAAGAATAACAAAAGTAAAACTGATAAACTTCAAAAGTCATTGGTTTATAAACTTGAATGTGGTTCTAGCGATAAAGTTTATATTGAACAGACCGGTAGCTCTTTTGAAAAATGTATAAGAAACCAAAAAACTTGATTTTCCAATAATAAGAAGGTTTTTAATTATGCCTGTCATTTAATTGATGTTAATCATGTTTTTAACGGTAATTTAAAAGTATTTCATGTTGAAAATAAAGGTTTGAAACTGAACCTTTTAGAGTGATTGGAGATTGACAAACTTAAACATTCTAATTTACTTTCAAATGATCAGTTAAACTTGAATAGTTCGCCGTTCTTGAACGTATGGATGTGAGATGGCTTCTTATCTTTTTGTAAGGACCGCCCCTTTGTCTGATTTGACCAATAGTATTTATTGTTAAATTTATAGTATTCCTGATACTAGTGTACAATCGCTGTCTTTCTTTATCTTTGTGCATTTTATCTCGTTTGTTTCTTGATTTTCTTTATTCGTTGTTTGTACTTTTAGCTTTAGTATTCTGTTTGTAAGACCTGAGGAGTGTATCGTGTACCGAAACGGTAGTGTTTTTTAAAATAATCTTGTGAAAATCAAATACAGATTTTTGTTTATTTTCTTTTGTTAATGATTAATAAATAACTAAATAATAACCTCCATTGGAAAGCGGTAATGCTTCAATTTTTCAACCGTAGGGTCAACTGAGCTCCAATCCAGGCGTGAAAGTTTTCATACTATTCAAAATGTGCAGTCTACTCTTTAATAAAAATTAATTAACAATTAGGACAATATTAATCGACATTACTTACGAAACAGTATAAAATAACTTCTTTTTTTAAATCTAATGTGTTAAAAGAGTGAATAAAAAATATTTAATTCCAACGTTTAAACGATTTCGACGTACTCTCCGAGGAGCTTTGTAAACGATCTTTCTTACTATCCCGTCCTTGAGACAATATAATTTTATCCATTTATCAGCGAAAGACAAAATAAACCAAAAAAAATAAATAAAATTTAAATGAGAAATATCTTTCCATCAAGAAGTTAAGTGCATGGACTAACTACTTGTACATTTAAATGCGATGAGATAGGCAACATATAATAAATATGTCTTTATTCTACCAGCGACTGTACTCGCTGGTACACGCTAAGTACTTTAATTAAGTATTTATTTATTTTAATTTTATATATATTATTTCCTCGTTATCTCTTAATTATGGTCGTTTAACGATCGAGTTTTAGATTTTAATTAAATATTTCGGTAAACGGTTTTGAGAATTTTCTTGTTTTTCGATTTACACATTTAGCTATCGATTTTTACCGTCCTATCCCGATGTCTCACTCGACCCCTCAAGGAATTGAGCATTCGAACGGGAACGGATAAACTGACATTTATGAGAAAAATAAATGTATTAGTTACGGACGATTTTCGGAATCATCCGAAGGGTTAAAAAAAAAATAATGACCTAATTATCATTTCCGGAGAGTTCGATGTTATTACAGATACTTGATTTGTACAAGCAAACGAAGAATATTTGAGTCATTTCTGTTTTCCCCCCACAATGGTTTTTTTTGTACGTTACGTATTAGTAATTGTTCATGTTATAATTATATGCTTATATTTATAATTTCTCTGCAAATACCATATAATTATAACATGAGCAATTACTAATATGTAACGTACAAAAAAACATTTTGGGGAAAAACAGAAAAGACCCGGAAATTGTAGCAATCAGGATCTTAAAATTTTAGCAGGAAGTAGCGGGTGGAGGAGAATGGAAACTTGTTAAATGGTGCAAGGAACCTATCTCAGTGCAGGTGATGATTATATAAATCCCTTCAGAAAATTGTTTTTTTTTGAGCTAATGTGCGTGCTCTTTGGTCGGTGGTATTGCAAATGATTTTATTTTTTTAATGGCAGCTGCCTTGAAGTGATTAGGAAAGCCGTTTAGTGTGTGGTGAAATACTCTACACAGTGTATACTATGGTCATGTATACAAATACTATTGACACGCACAAGCTTCAAGCTTATGTGGCGATATCATCAAGAAAAAAAAAATTATATACTAATTTTTATATTTCATCTGTGCTGTCTGTAATTTTTAGCCATTTCAATAAACTGAATATTCTTAGTTAAATTGATATGTTTTCTTATACGTATTCAAACCTCTTTATTTAATGGACTGATCACAGTGATTCTTTTTTTTAAATTTAATAAAGTTACGGGTCTTTTCTGTTTTTCTTCCACAATGTTTTTTTTCGTTACTTATTAGTAATTGCTCCTGTTGTTATTATAATTATATGGTAATTGGAGGTATTTGCAGAGAAATTATAAATATAATCTACATTTATAATTACAACATGAGCAATTACTAAAATGTAACATAAAAAAAACCAATGTGGGGGAAAAACAGAAAAGACATGAATTTTTTATCGACCGGGCAGAGAGAAGACAAAAATTTTTCGTGTAAGATAGAGAAAATCCCATGTTCTAGTTTACTGACTGATTCTATACCGTCGAGTGAAACTAAACAAATAATTAGTAGTAAAATATTTTAATCTGGGCGGTACCAAGAATTTTTTTGTAAGTGGGAAGTAGTTATAATTTAGGAAGTAAACTGTAATAACGAATGAGAATCCGATTTGAATATATTAACGAATTATTATGCGATTTAATAAACTGTCGATAAACAAAAATATTATTTACTGACGGTGTATATGTAAATGATTAATTCAATTTGGAAGATTGGAATATGCTTAAAATTGAAAATGCGGAATGTTGTAATTATGTTGAGATAAAAAGATTTACCACAAACCGAAAGGAACGGCAAATATTATGGAACCGCTGGGTCGATCGATGAAAAGTATTAATGTAAATAAAAAATTTAATCGAATGATACGGCAACTAAATTGGAAATATTTATTTTTTTTAACGATAATATTTCAGTTGATTAAAATTTTGTTCTCAATTTTTATCAGTTTTAACAATTTTTCTCAACAAAAATTAATCATTATTTTCATAGTACTAAAAAGAATGTGCTCATTGCACGAGAAAAATAAAAAATTTATTTTGTTGAAAATTAAAATGTTTTGATCTCATTAATAATTTCTAAATTATTATTATTAACCTACCGGTTTAGCCTAATGGGGAACGCGTCTTCACAAATCAGCTGATTTCGAAGTCCAGAGTTCCGACGTTTAAATCCTAGTAAAGGCAGTAACTTTCCTACGAATTTGAATACTAGATCGTGGATACCGGTGTTCTTTGGTTTTAACCACACATCTCAGGAATGGTCGACCTGAAACTGTACAAGACTACATTTCATTTACATTCACACATATCATCCTCTGAAGTAATACCTGAGGGTGATTCCCGGAGGCTAAACAATAAACAAATATTATTAAAGATTAACGAATATAAAACAAAAGGGATAACAAATAATTTCTACATAATAATCGGACTACGAATCACCACAGAACTCAAGGATATCGGGGGGATATATATCAGCCTATTAATCGCAGAGCCTGGACGACAATCCCTTACAGCTGGATCTTTTTTACTTACCGGGCGGGTGTTTGTTTGTTTAATGTCGATAATATATTGGTTTTGTTTACGGGTGGAATTTGTGGACTGCGTACGATCTTTACAGATTAGTTGAGATCATTACTTGACCTTGATGAGTCACCACACAAATTAACAAATACAAAAAAATTGTTTATTAAATATCGTGAAGAAACGTAATCAGATGATTTAATTTAACATTTAATAAAACGGTTAGTAAAAATAATAACAGTTCATATCATAAAAAAAAAAAATAATAAAGAATGAAAAAAAAACCTTTTGTACGCATTATTATTTTAATTTAAAATACTAAATAGAAAATTGTGGAAAAAATTCATGTAAATCAGAAAGTTTTATTCGGTTGTAACAAAATCGTTCTGTTCAACTAACTGGATACGAAAATTTCTTTCTCTATTGAGTCGAAGCTGTGTTTATGATGTATCGTTTCGCATCAAAAAGAGATGAATTAATTTGTTTTTTAAGCTATCCATAGTTTTTTTTTTTTGTCTTTGATGCGTGTAAAGCCTAAGAGATACAAGTGACAGTAAGTCAGAATCGTTATGTATGAGAAACGACTTTCATATAGGATTCCTTAGGTGAACGGCTCACCGAACTCGGCGACCCTTGGAGAGCCGAATATCACCAGCATTTCAGTGAGATCGGTGACAAAAATATGCGACCGTACATTCAATTACCTGAAAAAGGCGTCCCATTCATATTCTTAAAAATGGTTCTGCCGTTTAGGAGGGACTTGTGACTCGTCTCGGGTTGCCTATAACCGGTGGTCGACAAATCACCGTACCCCCTAAGTTAGCACTAAATATTTTTAGCACTATATATTAGCACTAAACATTTTCATTTATAATTCATTAGAATTATAAATGAAAATGCGATATAATAATTATTTTATTTACTCACTTGATACATAGTATTAATTTTAATGGTCTAGTGGGTCTGTGTGTTCGCCCTCATATTGCACGCACAATTCTATACATCGCCACGTCCTCTATAACATGTGACGGAGCATGTCTGATGTTATGTTACGGAAGGCGTCCCTCACAGCGTCACGCAATTCTTCTTGTGGCGTAGCGACGTGCAGTTACGTGTGCCTTGATAATTCTCCATAATGCATCGTCTGGTGTGGTGAGATGAGGAATTCGTGGTGGCCATGATAACGGAGCTGGTGACGCTGGAGTACCGTGACCAATCCAACGTCCCCGAAATTTTTCATTCTGAAACGCTCGGACTGATAGAGCAAAATGTGCTGGTGCTCCATTCTGCTCCAACCATACTCGTTCCATGAGATCCTTCTTTTGAGGTTACGGTATTAACCGTGCCTCCAACGTCTCTAAATAAGTTTGTGAATTCACTGGCGCGTCAAAAAAAATAAGGACCATGCAAATGACGAGCTGTGATTCCAGTCCATATCATGACGTGCGGTGGATTTCTTTCCAACTCGTTTTATTCAAAATTATTAACGGTCGCGTTGTAAGGATTTCCTTTCGCCTAGAAAACACACTCCTGGCACGCGAACTGCGATAGGTTGCATATTCGTTAGTAAAAAGCACCTTTACATGGTGCACTTAAGTGGAAAATTTTTCTAATAAAATTCGGCAGGATGCAGCGCGACGTTGCTGATGCATCTGATAGTTCATTGACAAACATCGGACGAAATGGGCAAATTTTCAAGTACTTCATATGGTCTTGCATCGTCCTCTGCGGTATACGAAGTTCAGTTGACCGTATACGAATTGATTTCATCGGGAACTGTTCAATGGAAACTGCAACAGCAGCACGTGTTTCTAACCGTGTTAACTTTCGTACACTCCGCAGCCTATCCTTAACATTGCCTAATTCAAACGCACGTTTTTCCTGAGCCAACATTATTGGTTTTCGGAGAGGCTGCTTATTAAAACGTTGCCGAAACATATCACTAATTAGCTTCATTATTTGATTCGTATGTTGTCGTTCATGAACCCTTACGCATGTCATTAACCGCTCCTCGATGCTGTAACTACTCGTGTCAGCCGTTTAAGCACAACTGTCTTTTACTCAGAGTATGTGACGTTGTAAAAAACTGTTACAGACCAACCCCAACAAAAATACCGTATGTTCTAAATACATATCCTAACTCATATTTTTCGTTAACTTAGGGGTTCAATGACTTCCCGGCCACTGTAGTATGAATTATACATTATAATACACAACTGTAACATGATACAAACCCTTTGTAATGACCGTTTTTAATCGTTCAGACATTAAATAAATAATGATATTTCTAAAAAGGCTTTATTAAACTTTTTGCCTTTTCTGTATTTTCTTTAAAACCAAAATTCTTGTATCGAGTACGGATTGAAGTATTGTACTTAAATTCAGAATACATGTTTAATACGATATTTCCCATGAAATACATAAATCTCATATTTTAAGTTTTTGAAAATTCAAAACGCCGGGCTTTTTTCAATTTATAAATTCTAAACTCTTAATACCATAAATTTTAGTCCAATGAAATCGTGTATCATGCTGCGTGTTGACGATCGGATTCAAAACTTTGATCCGTATCAATAATCTGACTGAATTTTGATCCGATTTTTGTTCGCGGTCGACTGGGAATAATATGGTATATAAAAAAAAATAATTTTAATCACGTAACGGTTGTTTTTTCATTATCATATAAATCTTCTTACGTCATCAAAAATAAAATATCCTGACTGAAATAAGTATTAGTTGTAAAACGGTTGGTGACATAAAACTGTCGGTCCAAAACCACACAAGATTAACGAGGGAGATGAGAAAATATTAATTATACTGGTCAACATAAAATTTGGAACTGAAAAGGGAGTAGGTGTTCTATATAGTATTTTATATGCTGAATCTGTACATTTATTCCGAAACAACCCATCAAGTAACGTTCTTAAATTACAACCCCTTAAATTTATTTGTTCCATATTCGTAGAACAAACAATACAAATAAGTTTGTATGTCTGTATATTTGTTTATTCACATCTTATTTATATTGTGATGCGTGCTGTAAACCTATATTTGATTCATAACAGTCGAATCATGTCAAGAGTCAGTCAACAGTCGTTTCATGTCAAGCCAGACATGTATAGACATATCAACGAGTCAAGTAATTCAACGTGGTGAAATTTTCTTCACTCAGCTCTTGGTATGACTTGCTGTGTTCGTTAGTTGTGGTAGTGGTTTTATCATACACATATTATAAAGATTGTTTCATAAATGATACAAGTGCGCGCGCGTGTTTCACAATGTATTTTATTGGGATCCATGGTGAAATAATTTTAGACAATATTTTAAGTACGTAAATATTTATAAATTAAACCTTAATTATTTTTAAAATTAAGTAAGTATTTCTGTAAGATTTCAGTTTACTTTCATTCATTAAAACATTTTGAAAATCGGACTTGTAGAAATTCTCCAAATATTTTTGTTACGTTTGCGGAGAATTCACCATGAAAAGTCAACGAAAACCAGTATTGAATCTGCTGAAAACTGCTTACAAACATTATTTTGACTGTCCCTCGGGAGACCAAGACAAATCCTGGACTCCACATATAACATGCATCAAGTGCTTAGTTAAACTAACCCGATGGTTAAAAGGTAAAAAAGAGCACTTGCTTTTTGGCATAACTATGATTTCGCGAGAGACTACTAATTATTATGATGACTGCTATTTTTGCTTAACAAATGTTACTGGTTTCAATTCAAACAATAAAAGCAGTACTGCATACCCAAATGTTCGTTCAACTATGAGACCAGTACTTTATGGTGTTGATTTACTGATTCCGATTGCTCCATCTTCTTGGGAATAAATTTCTGATTCCCCAGAAGACTCAACCGATGAATCCTCAACTTCAATAGATATTATTAATTACATTTCAGAAGAATCAAATACTGAACCTCACCTCATCACACAAGCAGAACTGAGCTACCTAATTCGTGACTTGTATTTGTCAAAACAACGTGCAGAACTCCTTGGCTCACGTCTTAAAGAATGAAATTTATTAAACAAGGATACTAAAATTTCAGCATATAGAAATCGAAACGAAAATTAATTGAAATACTTTAGAAGCGATGGTTTAATTTGTTCCTGCCATGATGTTAGGGAGCTAACGTCTGAACTGGCATTGAATATGTTATTCATGATTGGCGTTTATTTATAGATTCATCAAAAAGAAGCTTAAAGGCAGTGTTGTTACATAATTCGAATGAGGTTTCTTCTATACCGGTAGTATATGATGTAGGAATGAGAAAAACATATGAAAGTACGTCAAAATTTTAAAAGCTATTAAGTACGATGAACACTCGTGGCGAATCATTGCTGATCTGAAAACGACAGGGCTTCTTCTCGGTCTCCAGAATGGCTTTACAAAATGTATGTGTTTCTTTTGTTTGTGAGATAGTCGGGCTACAGATAAACACTACGCAGTTAAAGACTGGCAAAAAAGGAATCAGTTTACCCCAGGAAAGGAAAATGTTATCAATATTCCATTCTCCTTGTCGAATCAGATCGTATTATTTTACCAACTCTTCGCATAAAATTAGGCCTGATGAAGAATTCTGTAAAAGCATTACATAAATATAAAGACATCTTTAAATATTTAGCTGAGGTTTATTCACAATTAAGTGAAGCCAAATTAAAAAAGGGAATATTCATCGGGCCACAAATAAGAAAATTAATTCGTGAAAATATATTTGACTGTAAATATATTTTCTAAAGTATATTTTAAACTAAAAGAACTAGCAGCACGGAAGTCGTTCAAAGATACCGTTACTGATCTTTTTGGAAACAAAAAAGCTGAAAACCATGATCGGCTTATAAATAAACTCTTAGTTTATAACTACAAAACTTTATATAACTACAAAAATTTAGGCTGCAGAATGTCATTCAAAATTCATTTCTTACATTCTCATTTGAACTTTTTCCCTTTAAACTCGGGTGACAACAGCGAAGAATAAAGAGAAAGGTTCCACCAAGATATACTGCAGATGAAACGATGTTATCAAGGCAGATGCGATGAATCTATGATGTGTAACTGTTGATGGATGATAAAAAGGGAAGACTTCACTGAACACAAAAGGAAAATGAGAAAAAATAAATCAAGATAAAATTAAATTGTCTGCAAAATAAAGGTAGGAATTTTAATTGTAATTATTATTTTTTTATTCTATTATTTAAGAAGTTCCTCAATATTTTAAAGGGTCATAATTAAAAATCTGACGGTGATGAAGAAAAACTGATTTCATTTTAATATTTAGCATAAAAAATATATTCTAATTAACCTACATTTATATTAGTTCCAAATTATTATTATTATTTTTCGACCTGTGTTATTCAGCATTTAATAGGATTTATAGCATTTTTTCAGAGCTTTTCAATTGGTTTAAACCAGACCGATTTTAAGTAGTCAAACAGGATTTTTTTCATTTCAACATGATTTGTTAAAAAACAATTAGATCGATGAAATAAAACGAGCAGGTCAACTGAAAAGTTGTTAGTGAATAAAAAAATAAGATCGAGCTCCATTCTTAAGTGTTATTATGAAGCGGGTAACTGATCGGCAAAGATATAGAGCCATTGTAGTCATGATCAATAATTTAGTATGTAAACTGCACTGATTTCGGATTTTGTAAATATTGAACCGGTTTAAGAAATATTATCGAATAATTCTTGTTTACGTTGTGCTGTACTTAATCTTTTTACTTGTTAATATTTATCTGTCAGAGATTTTATTCATTTAGTATTATTATTATTGTCGGCCGAAGATAATTCTTTATGAATATTCGGATAAAATTCGTTCGCTCGCTATCGCTGTTTTCCTGGGACCTAATCCTTTATGTCGGTATTAGATAATAATCGGTCTGACATCGTTACTCCCACATTGGTAAACGCTACTCGAGCCGAGCGTTAGCGGTTAGTGGTTCCCCGAGAAAGAAGTTGTTCAAATGCACCGCCAAACGGTTAGTGCCAAAGTTGAATGAAAGGCCCCTGAAGATGCAAGCAACCGCCACAGTATAACGATTCCTTTTACTTTAAAAAGAATCATACTTTCTTTTTATTCTAATGGTTTAAATGTACTAAAAAGAAATGAGTACAATTTTTGTAAAAAAAAAAATTATCCCTAATTAGTTGCAATTCAGTGAAGTAACAACAGTTGTTTATTTTTTAAACTACAAATATACATTTTTTAAAAATCAGCTACACAAGAATAAATTTAAAAAAAGAAAAAAATATGAAGGTTTTCATAAATTTAGGCTGTGATAATAAATTTATCGGTAGGTAGCGAACGATCATTTTTCTTTTTTTTTAATAAAAATAAAGAGTTAACGTGAGTTTACGTCATCCTGTTTTCAACTCATCTGACTCACATTTTTTTCCATAGTACATCATGATTCTAAGAATAATATTTATTTACATTTAATATTTACAATTCATAATCATTAATAGTTGTTAGTAAGTGACTGTTTTCACTCTAATATCTCTGCAATATCATGAAATTATCTCCGTTTAATCTACTACTTTTATTATAATTTTGAATGTGGGGTGTATAGCTTTATGTTTAACGATAGGTTTTATCGGCGTTAAATAACGATCCACCTTCCCGTAACTACTAACTAAATGGTAAACTTCGTGTACAAAGAAATTAATATTTTATATGGTTTAGAAAACAATGCATTTCTTGTATCAAATTTAAAAATGCCCTTAAATTATTTCAAAAGCACACGCAACTCATAGTCATATATTATAACGTTTTGTAAATTTGTAATGGTATATAAGAAACAAAAGTAAATATTTTCGGTTTCCGAGGAATAATCGTCAGTAAGTATAATAGAAGTTTTACGCCTTACGACTATAATCGGATGTATTCATCGGCAAGCAATAGATTAAAAAAAAAATATTTTTTTAAACATGCTTATAAAAAATATATTACCCAGTAAACATAAATAGAAGATAATTTTGTTTTCAACAAAATAATATGTATAAAGTTGTCTATTTTCGCAAGATCATAATGAAAAGTATGGGGTACGACCTCATTCTATTTTGCCCCTTAACTTTAATTATCCAAAGAGATTTACTAGATATTGTTTATTGAAACTATCATTTACATTTTCCATCAAAACCTTTGTCATATTTAAAGGATCTATGTAGATATTAAATATGAACACGTGCCCAATGCTTTTCATTGTGGTCTTGAGAAAATGACAAGTTTATACATATTTTGTTGAAAGCAAAATTATCTTCTATTTATGTTTACTGGGTAATCCATTTTGTAAGATTTTTAAAGCGTCTTTTTAACTTTTTTTTAGTTATTTTATTTTATAATTTTTATTAGTAGGATGTTTATATATTTACGGGAGTAAATATAATATGGAAGTTTTCGATATCTCGTAAAAAGGTGTTCGAAGTGTACGTTGGTTGATCGATTACATCGATGTTCATTCCAAAAACCTACTGCGCATGTGTACTACTCCTCTCCACCTTCTGAGCATTAAATACAGTTAAACGTGGAACGAATGTGAGCTAAAGAAAAGCATGTAAAAAAATTACATATAAGAATTGTTGGTTTTCTTTCGGTTCATTGCAACTATTCCGTAGGCAACATTGGAAAGTTCTGCTTTGTATAATGGTAATAATTTTTATAAAATAGTTTGTCCTTAAACTACTCGATGCGAGCTTAAGTGAATCAACTTTATTCTCTAATTTCCGGCCTATTGAGAGCCGAGAGTAAATATGACATCGGAAAACGTACTGGAGTTAACGATTTCAGTCGGGAAGCCCCAAATCTCCAGTTGACAGAATTTTAAAAATACCTCTAAACCTAAATTCTACAATTTTTTATTTACTTAAATTTGCTAATAATTTTTATCTGTACAATAAATTTCAAACTTTTCGATCGTGCTTTTACAAACGGAAACAACTCTCCCCAAATAATAAAAATACTATTAAAAAACGGAGTTCTCAAAATTTTTTGTAGGCATACTATAGGGGAGTTTAAAAATACTGGATTTAATTTTTTTATATTAACTGGATGTTTAATTATGACATTTTTCTTTACGCCTCATTGAAAATTGATGTCATTAATTACTCCTGGCACCAGCTTCTTATTTAATGAATTCTTCGTTAAATAGTATACGAACGCAAAAAGCAAATACACGGCATAATATGATACACACTTATATATATATATATATATATATATATATATATATATATATAATGTTTCCAGTCTTGAATACATAGTCCAGATATAGTGATAGAATTAATTTTATACGACGTGTAGTGTGTACTACATTAATACACATATTATCCATAAACGGTAATTTATTCAAATAACAAATAGATAAAAAAGTGGGATCGATTATATTACGTCCGAAAAATAAAAAATATATGTATAATATGTTACGGGACAGCCCTTACTGACTCATCAGTAATTTTCCCGTATTTCAAACACATAGAATGCAAACATTTGAGGCGTTACTTAATCTAATAGGATGCAAGTGAGGACTAATCTTTTTAACTGTATTAAATTACACTTGCACTGTATTTGAAATAATTTTTTTCCTTCAATTTTATCTTATTGTATTAATACTCATAGATTGTATTTATAGCAGATCTGATTTGTTGACGAGTAATTTCCGTAAACCTTAAACGAGAATTATTAGGGCCACAGTTTCACACCTTTAAGGAATTATTACGGCCATACCGAAAGTCATGTTCTCTAAGGCGACCCACCTGTACAAAAAACCAAAAATCGGGGCTGGTCGTCTTAGGAAGATTTCAATGTATAATAAGAAACAACCATTCTTCAATTAAATATTAATTGAATTATTATCAAATTTAAAATTCTTCGGTTCAATTTCAAGAATAAAAAATAAGTCATAAGTAAGAAATTCTAGCGGTCTAGAATAGGTTGCATAAATAATACAGAGTAGCATACAAAATAAATATGAAATTTTGGCTTTCTAAAATTACCGCCTCAGCTACCAACCCAACAGTTCCTGTACGCAGTCCTTTTACAGTAAAAAAAAATGTGTTAGGAATAATTGTAAAACTGAGGCAGGTATAAACTTCCATGGTTTGCGAATATTGTTCACAGTACAATTAAAACGTAGTCGTGGTTTTACTATGTGACTACCTTATATTCTTACAAGGGAATTAAAAAAAGGTATAACACTCTTTTACAGATTGTTGTAATTCAGATTTCTTTTACAGATTTTGTAATTGTTGTAATGTATAAGTATAGCCGAAAATGCATATTAACGAAGTAAATTATGATATTTTAACTAGAATGCGGTTCTTTCTATTAGCACGTAATAAAAAAGTTCATTCAGCCCATTATAAGCAATTTTTTTAAAAAAACCTGTGAATATACTGTTTGTATGTAAGAGTATATATATACTCTCTTATAGATATATTCTCTCTAAAATTACATATATAATTTTTTTTGGAGCTTTTGTATGTTAACATTTTTAGGGTTTAAAATTCGTTTTTTTATTGACTGTTTATTTAAAATAATAAATAAATAAACGTAAAATATTACAAATTTTTTTATTCTATTATGTTTTGTTAAGCATAAAATTAAAAATATTTTTTTAATTTCGACGAAAATTTACTTTTGAAATAATGATGAAATGATATATAAATCATAATAAAAATTAAGTTTATTTAATTGTGAAGTAAACATTACACGATAAAAAAACATTAAATATTAAATCGTATGCGAAAAAGAAGATGGCTGCGAGTGTTTCAGTGATTTTACAATAGGTGATTTATGTTTGTATTTGGTGCCAACAAAATAATTGCGGGATTAACAATGTTATACAGTTCATAGGTGTATATTGTTTTATTATATTTTTAATTTGTAAAATAATAAGGCGAAAGAATTCAGAAAATTTAAATAAAATGATTAATGTTGTTACCATAAAAATGGATTGTTACCGAAATCTGACTGATTCATTCTTTTTATGTTTTCGAAGATTGAAAAACATATTCAATGTGAATTATGAACGTTTTAAGAAAAAAAAGTATATATTTCATAATATAACGACTAATATTGTCAATGGTAAGTAAACGAATATACTTCTTTAACTAATGCTTATAATCAGAGAGAATATAAAATAATTTATGTAATTTTGTAAACAGTGCTAAGAGGGAAAGATGTGAACAGGTCGTTTATGAATATAAAGGAGAGGTACAAATCGAGTTAGGTAGCTGTTGCTGGTTACTTCTCATCAGTATACAGAAATTACATTGTCACACTTTGGGTACAGATAGTGATAGCAATACGTGTACTGATATAGGAAATTTACACTAGACCTAAAAGTTCCACCTTAATTAATAAGGAGTTGGAAAGCAAAATTGTAGCACCACTTCAGTTTATAGTGTATCTAGTTCTATAATAAATTTACCCTTGCAGTGGAAAGAGGGTCTGGAAATACCAGTGATATGGTAAATTATAGATCTATTTAAATTATTAATCCCACAGCCACAGTGTGAGAAACATAATTAATAATAACATATTTTATTATGTTCATGTAGTGTTACATTTCTGATCAGCAGTGTTTTATGCCTTACCTTTCCACAACAATTTTCTTTTTTTTTACATTGGATGTTTCTTAAACATTAGACAATAATGACGAAACAGATATTGTCTATTTAGATTTTGATAAAGAAACATTATGTTTATTCAATCATATAATTTTATTGTTGAAACTTAGCATTTGAATCTTTGCATTCTCAAAAATAGTGATTGAATTCTTCTGTTATTTTCAGCAGTGCTTAATATTTCCTGTTTTATGCTAACATTCAATCAGAAAGATTTCATAATATCTCAGGCGTACCTAAAGAAAGTAATCTAAGTTCGTAATTTTTATTATTAGTAAATAACCTTCCCCTTTTATCAAAACATCAAAAAGTCTGTTATATGAGAATGATTTAAAAATATAAAGGATTATAGATGGAATAACTGATTCAAGTCTAGATCGCATTATGTTAACCCACCAGGTTGGTCTAGTGGTGAAAGCGTCTTCCCAAATCAGCTGATTTGGAAGTCGATAGTTCCAGCGTTCAAGTCCTAGTAAAGCCAGTTATTTTTACACGGATTTGAATACTCGTGGATACCAGTGTTCTTTGGTGGTTGGGTTTCAATTAACCACACATCTCAGGAATGGTTGAACTCAGAATGTACAAGACTACACATCATTTACACTCATACATATCATCCTCATTCATCCTCTGAAGAATTATCTAAACGGTAGTTACCGTGGGCTAAACAAACAGTAAAGAAAGAAGATCGTATTATGTTGTTTAAATGATGTAACATTTTGTTTTTCTGTTATTCCATACTTGTCTATAAATCAGATTTGGTATAAGTACAATCTATGAGTAGTAATACAATAAAATAAAATTGAAGAAAAAAAATTATTTCAAATTGTACACATGTAATTTAATACAGTTGAAAATATTAAATATACTGTCAGGTAATTAAAACAAAAAATTAACTACTTTATTTACATTCATGTCTGAGTGAAAATGCTATTATATTTTACGTTAAATAACAATAGCAAACTTATATTTTATTTTTAAGTATTCTATTTTATGGTGATTTAAGAACACAGTTAAAACATTTTTTGGATTTATTTACACAATATTAAGAGTCAAGCCTCAAAAGGTTTTCTTCATTTTATTTTGTAACTTGTTAAAGCAGTACAAACAATTAATGCTTAGTTTCCTGTAAATTTTAAATGCAGCAATTTCTTTTTCAGCATCTTGCATATGAATTGGATCTTTCCTTAAAAGATCAGGTTACTTAAATTTGTTTAACCCGATACAAAGTACAATATATATTTATGTTTAAAACCAACCCTGAGGATTCCTTTACAGCCTATAAGTTTATTGCATACAGTTTTGAATTGTTAAAAAAAAAATTTAATTTATACCCTGGTAAACACAGTGGCAAATATTATGAGAGAAGTTTTATTCTATTCCAGTTTTAAAAATCAGTAAATAAATACATAAATCATTAAAGAGGAAAATGGATTTTTCAACAAAGTAAAATCATTTTTCAATTATGAGGCTTGGCTGATAAATTTTGCACACTACTGTGCTACATGGAGACAAAATGTGCTATAGAGTTGGGCGTGGCAGTACATGATAACTAAAATTCCCCTCTACAAACCTGAGGTAATGCATTGAAATCCGTTTACCGGTTTGTTTTCAGTAGCAGTTAAAATGAAGTCGAGTAAGACCAATATATCAATACGGTTAAAACAGTGTGCCATGATTGAATTTTTAACAGCAGAAAAAACCTACAAGTATTTTTCATCATTTATAAGCGGTTTACAGTAGTGAAATTGTTGACAGGAGCACTGTGAATTGGTAGGCGTTGAAATTTCGCGAATGTGAAGCTGGTAAAGTGACAATTGAAATATTGAAAGGAAGTGGACGATTTGCTTCAAAGTGACTGGTGAATTAACCAGTAATGCATTGCTATTCAGTTAGGCATATTTAAAGAATGAGTAGGCCATACTATCGAGCAATTGGGTTACCGTAAAATCTGTGCACGATGGGTACTGCACAAACTCTGTTGGCTCTCCACAAACTGAAGTTCTATTCTGCATTCACCATACTCACCGGATTTGGCTCTGTGTGACTTCCCCTTCTTTCCTCATCTCAAGAGGGATCTCTAAGCTAATCATTACATCACCAATGATGGAAGTGAAGGAAGTTGTGGCGACTTGGATCCGAGAAAGACCGCCAGAATTTTTCAGTGATGGAATGCAAAAACTTCCCATACGTTAGGAAAAGTGTATCAGTGTAAACAGAGATTATATTGAAAAATAAATATTGCATTTTTTAGCTAAAGTATTGTACTTTTATTCATTCCCATGCTGCCTGTATATGTGCAAAATTTATCAGCCGAGCCTTGTACAAACTGCTTTTGTCTGTTTATAAAAGTTTTTCTATTACATCACAGGTTAAAATGTCATATGAAAATTTTACCATGAAATTTAGCCCAGCACAGAAAATTTACATTTTTTGAAATTTATTTAAAGGTATTTCTACAAAAACTACTGTTAAATTCCTATTTTGATAATTATGAGTGCCTTAATTGCTTTTATAATTTGTCTGCCAACAGTTGAATATTGCTTCATAAGTAAATATGAAGTGATAACCTTGTTTTAGATCTTAATAAAGGATTGCCTACAGGTTTCATATTCCCTTTTTTGTACCCTAAAACCTCTCTTTTTAGATATAATTTCTAAAATGGAGATTCAATTACCATTTCATAACATACTGCTTTTATCAATTTATTATCACTGAGTCAACATATTGATTCCAGTATAAATTTCCCATAAGTTTTCAATTTATTTATTTGAACATTTAAAGCTGATAGACGGAATAGAATTCCATATATCTTATATACTTTCCAATTTCCTTATGCCTGTTTCATAACATTAACTTAAAAATTAATTCTGAATGATTTATTTCCTTTTGATTTTTTAAAAAATAAAAAAAAACATTGTCATGGAAATGTCATGATATGAATTCAGTTTGTTATTTTACACATTGTGTTGGATTTTATAAATTCAAGATTTCTTTTTGACGTATTTTATTTTTGCTTACTTTATTATTTTGCCTGCTTGACTTTTATTCTATGTGCATGCGATTCATTTTGTTATTAATTAAAACAATCTGGCTTTGTTGTTTTTAATCTGATTTTATTTTTCTTTAAAGTTGTGTTATTAATTTTAGTTTACATGTTTTACATAACATTTCTATTATTTTTGACTATGTTTTTTGTTTTTCATACTTCTCTTTTTAGATTGTAATATTGAACTTGTAATAAACTAGACCTTCATCTTTTTTTTTACTATAAATATGATAAACTGAGTTAAATCTCTTGGAAAAAATACAAACACGTGTCCTAAATTAATGTTCTAAAATGTAATTTTACCTAATATACCATTTAAATATATTGGCTGATGGTCAGTATACTTACTTTTTACCCTAGAGATTAAGGTATTAAAATTGTGACCCTCACTTTCTAATTTGAACATGTTCATCAGATTTGTCTGATGACCTACTTAGTATAAAAATATTTGACCGGTCCTTAGGATCACTTTTTGTATCTGTTGATCAGTAATTTGAAATTTAGCTAATTAATTTGAAAAATATTTCCCATAAAAATAAAATGGAACTATGTGGGTCCAGGGTAAGACAGTAAACTGTATCTCCTTACAAATAATTCTGCTACACATGGGTTGTTTCAGGGATTAGCATCCTGGAAAATGATGTTGTGAAGTAAGGTCAAATGTCAATGGCAAAGCCATGCTCAATGGGTGGTCCTGTAGATCACCAAACTTAACACTAGCTGCAATTCAATGTGTGCTGTTGGTTGCTTTTAGCAGCTAATGATCATAGCAATTGATTTTACTTATTATACTGATGTACAAATGAAACTCCGGACTATTAATAGCATATTATTTAAAAATGTTACTTATTTATGGAAGTCAGAAATTTTGTACAGTTTTGTTTGAAAATATTTTATTTGCAAACAAAAGGTTCTAAATTAATAACTAATCAAATCAAGACCTTTCAATGTTTTTTTTTATCACGGGAGAAAATATGAGGAACACCAAATGTGATAATATTCATATAAGTGATTCTATATCATGCAAATCAATAATATTAATTATACTGTAGATACAAGTATATATTTTAGAAAGAAATTTCTAAAAATTCTTTAAAAAAGATCACTTTTTTTTAACACATGGGGCACAATACTCATGTTACAAATTACATATATATATATATATATATATATATATATGTGTGTGTGTGTGTGTGTGTGTGTGTGTGTGTGTGTGTGTGAGTAAGTAAATTCAATATATGTATTTAATTAATATTAGTTAATAAATAATAATAATTAATATTGAATTATGTTAGTTTCTCAAGACCTTTAGTATTTCTGAACATGATTACAAAACTACATTTTTAACCTAGCACATTATATAAATTAGCTATTGTAAATCATACTACTTGAAAAATTCTTAATCATATTTTAAGTTCATAAAGAAATTTGTGATCGATAACAATTAAAAAATTTAAGTAGGCTTTTAAAGTTAATTACATTTTTTATATTCATTCATAGTTTGTAATTTCAAATTGTCCAAATTAACACATTTCTAACAAAAGTGCCTAAGATTAATTAGATATACATGTGTGGCAGAAATTATTAGGTATTTTAAATTGTTAAATGAATATTTTATGTTGCATTTAGGTACTCATTATTTTAATAAATCTTAAGTCCACAAAAAAGAATTTTGACTTGTAGCTATATAATATAACATCAGTCAAACAGACTCTATTGTAGGCACATTCAAACAAGCTTTCAATTACTTTTAACTGCATGGGAACAGCAATATCAAAAAAAAAGATTAAAGATCCAATATGGAAAACTAACTGACATGACTTTTGACTATGTATGGGAGGCGGTTGACTATTTCTGTTAGCAAGGATCTCTAATCTCCATAAGGATGAATTTTCTTCAGATAAACATCTCAAAGTTATGTTCATTTTCATAACTACTTGTGGAAATGGAAGTAATCTGAATAACCAATTTTAAGAAACTGTGGTCATGAGTTGATCATTTTAGCAATTTAGTTAAAATTCTTTTGTTGTATAAATATTTGAGTGGATAAGTTCTGAATCATATGACTTTTAAATGTATGGAATTGCAAATGAAGTATAATGTTCACCTGACATTCCTGTATAATATGTCAAGTTCTACAGAATCTTATTGAGCAGAATACTGTGTAGTTAGGTCAACTTATTTCTTATTTATAGCAGTAGTTATCCTAAATCTTTTGACCTAATTAAGAATGGTTTGATGTGTTGGAATCTCACTATTTCGTTAAATGTTAAGGTAATGTCTAAATTTGATGTCAATCTATAGTTAAAGAATCATTGTTTTTAATAAAGCAATTAACTGCAATTATATCATACTCGACTAATACTTCATGGCAGGAATACCTAACTCTCTTGTCATTCCATACTTTGAATATTTCATTATCAAAGCCATGAAAATGCTTAGATTTATTACTAGAAATAAGACATACTTCAATAATATAAAAACTTCAAAATATTTTATGCTGTAGCTAGTTTGTACCCAATGAGTATTATACCAGCTTCTGGTCTCCATTCTATGTGACAGATATCAGCACTTTCCAAAAGGTTCAACATAATTAGTGTAATAAACTTCTTTGTTTCTTGATTCTACTGGAGACATCATCAAACATTTGTAGACCCATACCATTCAAACGACTCTCTATACAATGCTTCAGTGATTAGAATTAGATACTTTTAGTATTTACCATAGTAGGTATTCTGTCAACAAAATTTAAATGGACATTTAAATAATCAAGATTTCCAACTTGAAAAAAGAACTGTGTAAAAATCTCTCTGATTAAACTCTTGATGAATTATGGCTATGGTTATCATTTTTACTTATACTTATAATTTTATTGTCTTTATATTAAATATTATATTATATTGCTATTATTTGGTATTCAATTGTGTAAGGGCTAAAAGCTTGTTTAGTTAAATAAAATGAATACTGCATAACTATTTGATTAGATTAACTTTAATATTTTTGGTTTATTTTGTTAACAGGGCCTAAAACAAGTAAATAATTTTTATAGAGTACGAAAAATAGAAAAAAATTTGACTAGGGAAAAATGAGTCAAAGTGGAAATGTAGAATCAAATTGCTGTGAAGACTCTGTGAGTGGGAACTCTCAAATGACTACTATCTCTTCACCATCCCCACCTTCTTATGAGACTGTTATATCAGAGGTAAGCAAAATAACAGTGTTTCTCATTTTACTATAACTAAACCTTATACGACATTATCATTACATGTGATAGTAATGTATTATTAAAAATTATGGTAGTTTGTAGTTTAAATGTTGAAAGTTTAGTATTAAATGAAATGATAAATTATATTTAAAGAAACATTTCTATAGTGAAGATTTATTTTACATTACACTCATATCAAATACAAGGCAACATGCTTTGGGTTTATTATTATGTTTTTACCATTTAAATTTACACAGTGGTTAAATTTTGAATATACTGTCGATTAAGCATAAGAATAGCTCTGACCTTATCTGTGTACTGAACTACATTTAACGATTTTTAACTTTAATGTATATGGTAACGTAACTGTTTGTAGTTTCAGAACTATATGTTTAATGCACGTAAAGATTCTATAAGATTTTAATTTAAAAAAATTATCTTGATGCTGTTATTGTTATTATTATTGTATTATTAATTAGAATATTATGTTAAAAGTTTTATATTTATTAAACTAATAAAATAACTAATGTTTAACTGCAGCCTATTTTATATTCACATTCACTCACCCATTACTGTTATAGTATCATTAATCATTCTTTTACTGTGGCTCATTAATACTATTGTTACTAGTTTAGTCATATCAATGTCTAACCAAAAACCTGGTGGGTTTTAACTGGTGTGCATGATTCATGAGTTAAAACTTTTTGGTTTTGACTAACTTTTTTTTGTTAATAGGTTTGGTTTTTTTTTTTAATAACAATAAATATTAAAGTAAATTAAAAAAATTAATACCAGCTGACATAAATTGTGTTTTACAAAAAAAAAAGTCTTTTAAAATCATGATAATATACAGTGTTCAACTTAAAAAGGCCCCATACTTAGTTTAGTATATAAATTATAGTTTATTGGCTAACACTTATATATAATTTACAGAAGGTGTTGAAAATGATATCCATCCACTTCTATGCACTTGTCAACACATTTGATCATTTTCTTGGCTACTCTTTTTAGCTCTACACTATCTATTTCCTGGATGGCATTGGTAATGTTTGTGTTCAATTCCTGTATGGATTGCTCCTATTAACAATTTCTTTTAAGTAACCTCACAGAAAGAAGTTTGGACTAAACAGATCAGGGGATCTTGGTGGCCACAATCCTTTAGAAATGATTCTTCCATTAAAAAACTCCTGTAGCATCTCTATAGTAGTATTTTACTCGCTATTTCTTCATATATTTCTATGAGTGTATTTCTAAATAAAGTATTACACTCATAAATTTATGAGATTCATGGATTAGTGAAAGAAGTCAATAAATAATAGCACCTACAGAAGTAAGGATAGGCCAAAGTTATTTTCATTCCCCATAAACAGTACCTTCTACACCAGTGTTTCCCAACCTGGTGGTCATGACCCCCGTGGAGGTCGCAGTATGAAAGGGGGTTGCAAAATTAGCCTAAAACTTTACATGTAAACAATAATGAAATAATAAGGTAATAATTGAGTTACCCTCGTACATTGTAGTCTATGTCAGCGTTTCTCAACCTGGGGTTCGCGAAATTAGCCTACAACTTTACATGTATGCAACAATGAAATCATTTTATGAGAAAAAAATCATTTATTATGAACATTTTACGTACATTTATAAATACACACATAAAGAAAATAAATTAATGAGATTGTTACTTTTGTTTTTCATTTAAAAGTTTCTTCATATGTGGATCTATGTTAGAAACACACAAAGGCAAATTGTTTTCAAGTGATAAAAGTCATTTCCTATATTTAGTTTTTAGTGTGCAGCCATAGACGAAAAACCCTTTTCACCAAGGTAAGATGTGGCAAAAAGGATTATTATTTTCAATGCTTCTCTGACTATATTTCCATATTCACTTTGATGAGAAAGCCAAAACATATCTAAATCTTCAGATGTGAATAGTAGTTATAATGTTTTATCGGCAGACATTTTGATGAGCTGGTCGTGAATCTCAACTGATAACTTAGCAGCTGCAACAGTGTTTTCACTAAATGGATTTAGTACCCATCTCTTCGAGAAATCATTTTCATCTTCTAGGAAATACTCCACCAACTGAATTTTTAGTTCACGCATCTTCATGCTGTCCAAACTATGGTGAACAATACCAAATTTTTCTCGATACGATTGGACCATATCAGAATTTTTGCCCTGAAGGCAAATAATCCAGATATCAAGCTTCTTAATGAAAACATGAACTTTTGTCGTTAACAAAATGATTTTATCACGTCCTTGTAAATTCACATTCAAGTTGTTTAAATTTGAAAATACATCTAAATAAGCCAACAGCAATATATACTCATTCTGTAAAACTTTGAGAATGACATTTGTTTATCCTGGAAAAATATTAATTCATCTTGCAATTCCAATAACTGGGTTAACACTTTCCCCCACGACAACTATCTGACTTCTATATGGAAGTGAAAAAATTTTTCTTTTCATCCATTTCATTGCATAGTTTAGCAAATAGGCTATTCTGTAATAATAAAATTAACCATTTTTACAGCATTAAGAATTTTTTTGAGATTTTTGTGGCAAGAGTCTGTGAAGGAAGCAGTGCATCCATTCTGTCTTTGGTATAAGATGATCTTTACATTTTTTCAGAAATCTACTGTTCTTTCCTTTGCACCATCACTGCATACTGCAATACATTTTGTCCAATGTATGTTATAGTTTTCAGTAGTTTCATAAAAAAAAACATCAAAAAAAATTTTCCTGTTGCTTGACCAGGTATTGATTTGCAAAACAACATATTTTCTTTGATTGATCTGTCCCTATTGCATTCATATCTCACAAAACATAAGAACTGAGAAATGTTTGCCATATCTGTTGATTCATCAAATGAATACTAAAAAGTTCACTGGAACTCACTTCCTGAATTATCTTTTCTCCTTGATATTTTATGAGATAGTATAAATAAAAGTTACAATAAACATCATTTTAATGTTGAAGACTATTAATTTCATTTCAAACATTTTTCTGTTCTTATGACCAAGAAATAATTTATAACAGTAAATTACATTTAAAATAAGTGTTAGAAGGTGATTACTCATGATCCCTGCATCAGGTGATGACAAATCAAATTAGAATTTTCATAATTAAAATTAAAAAAATATTTTTATGAACAAATTTACATCATTCCAGGACATTCAGATGATTTCACAAGAGAAAAACATTTAAAATTAACCATGCTTGTGTTTTATTTTGATAAATCCAATTAATTTTTAAAACCAATATTTAGCATTTCATATCACCAAAATATAATATAAAGTGATAATTATATTATCAAAATTTAATTTAATTTTTCTTGGTACAGGTCATCATAAAAATTAGTGACTCCACTGTCCAAAGAGTGAAACAATAAGTTAAGAGGATATATATAAAACTTTCATATTGCTTTTAAAAAAAATAAAGGTTTTGTGAGACGGGACTGATGAACATGATGGGTAATTTGAGTTGAGTAGTGAGAGGCAATACATTTTTATAGTTGAGGCTTATTAAAATTTAAATAATGCACTAAATATCAAAAAGACTTTTTCATGTTTATCCAGATGCTAAAATATGGATAAAATCAGGAGTTTAAATCAGGAGATTAAAAACAATTCAAAATTGGGATTTGATGTATGTACCAAAACAGGATAAATGTTGGTTTTGTTTTTTCTCAGTATTATTACCTGAGTATTATCAAGAAAATATGATGATCTTCAGAGTATTATTAGAGCTTGATGAACAGTACTGTTGAACAAAACCAAATTGAGCAGTACAAACAAATTACTAGTTCAATGATATAAGTGTTACACAATTTTACTGAGGTTGAATAATTTCATGGTGTTAATGTCCTCCAGATGTCTCGTATCCTGATTTTTATTTGTGGAAATTTTGAAAAAATTCACCTTCCCCTGTACATTTAAAGAATTAAAAATAAACATTAAAAACTACCATCTTCACCATTTTTGAAGGAACTCTGAGAAGGTTTCAAACATGTATTGATATTAATGGGGAAGGTGGGTGGCACTTTCATTGTTTATCTAGCAATTCAAAAATGAATTTAAAAAAAAAATAGTAGAAATTTGTAAAACAATAGGTTATGTATATGTAAATAATTAATTACTTTGACATTAATGAGTAAGTACCTGTTCGTGGGTCTTTTTAATCATATAGTATCTAAATTTCTGTCTTTTCTCAACACGTCTGTTTTTATTTTTAATTACTAGTACTTGCTATATCTGTTTAGTGTATTTATATTTTTGTTGTACTCACAAATATACTCATTTCTTCATTTTATAATTATTATTATCTTTTTAAATAAGCAACTCAATAAAATTAAGGAGTAGGAGTTACTATCAAATGTAATACTTAAGAGGCGTCATTAGGTTGCTGGAGAGTTTTTGTAAATCAACCTCTTAGCACCCCAAAGCCTTATGCAAACTCAACTACAGAAAGATACTCTGTCAACATATTTTGCAGTGAAATTAAATCATAGTATTTAATTGAACTATCTGATTCTGTATTGCACTCCATTGAGTAAAAACACAGTTTTGCCACGGCCTTAAGATCCGCATAATAGTTGTACTTGTCCGAAGTGACATGTTTACAGTAAATGCCTGTTTATTAATATCAGATACAAACAAGCAGAGTAACTGCCTTCCTCTATTGTTTTAGCTAATATGTTAAGATGATCTTTTGTTTTGTGACAGAGGTAACCAAGATATGTTTTATGCATATATAAAAAAATTATATTTCAATATGAGCAGAAAAGAATTTATGAGGTATGATTAAATTATTCCAGAACTAGGCCTGTTTAAAAGATATGTGATTTAAATCTTGTTACCGACCCGTTCAATGTAATCTGCTTGTGTGGTCACTCCTAGTATTTCACCTTATGTTGAAATGTTCCAAGGAATTTCTGTTTTTTAAATATGTATAGCGTTTTCTATGACTCACATCGGATCTGCTATATGCTATCAGAACTTGACAATGTAGATAGATCCGGCTTAAGCTTTAGCTTAGGAAAGAGGAAGAAGATTAAGGAAAACAAATCCAGCATGTGCATGAGGGGAATGTGGCGCAAGAACAAAATAATTACAGCCAAAAACTCACATATTTTGTAAATTTTGAGAGTTAGATGCTGTCTATCCTGTGTCTAACACCTCAGAATGATACAGTCAAAATCATCATGGGCAATCTTATTTTCACAGACATCTTCCACTTTTAAAAGTTGCGCTTATGGTAGTTGGGACCCTACTTTTTTTGATCCTCTAATGACATTCTTACTTGTGAAAACCAAGTACTGCTCAAAACACCTTGCTTGGCTCTCCGCGTCATTGATGTAAACTGATTAATTGCTTCAAAGATCACTGTCATGGATTCCTCTAGTTCAACACAGAATTTGATCTTGCCTTTCTGCTCTAATACCTGTTCATTACTGAAATCGCAGATGCAACTACACATGTGCTCATAAAAGCACATAGAACACAGATCCTAATGTATATAAAATGATGCCACTTGCCTTGCTGACTCAGATATCTCTGCTTACTGGTATTATATATTTTTATAGGATTGGTCTTGGAATTTATTTTTATTCCTCATATTTATATGTAGCACTAATCAGGCACTAATCTTATCTAATAGAGATTTCTTCAGATTTCAAATACTTCTTAACAAAAAAAGAATTTTTTTTTTAATAAAAACTACTGATGGTAGTCAATGACAAGTGCTAGATTTAAAACTGCTAGCTGTTGTCAGATAAATTATTCATTGAACTAATTAATTCTTAATAACTTCGCTACTATCGAGAGATTTTCCATATTATTCTATGATTACTTGCTTGGTTCTTTGTGTGTTGAAGTACCTTATGAATTACTCATAGAATAGCATGGAAACCTGATCCAGCTCAATTCACAAATGCTTCTCATGCTTACAAGGGTTTCAGCTCTCACAGAACCTGTTAGCAAGGAAGGGATATTATAAAAGTTTTAATGATCTCATCATTTTCACTGTTACACCTACAGAAAGAACTAAACAAGATTAAAAATAAGATCAGTTTGAATTCTCAGTACAACATGAGCTATAATATAACATGTCTTCTACAAAGGGGTCTTCTTACAATGACTAGGCTGCTATGTAGATTTAATACTGTAAAATTATCATTTTGTAAACCAATCAGTTTATCTCAAATCAGACCCCCAGAACCTTTTAAATCGTATCATATATGACTGAATGATTTCAAGCATGTAAAATTAGTTAACATTAAACTAAATAAAGATTTTTGAAAACTAAAAAAAAGACTGATACTTTAGTTCAGACTACGCTATACTTAATCATAAGATTACAGAAAAAGAGCAACTAATTAAATGAAATTTGTTGAACAATAATTTACTTTTTTAACTTGCCAACTCAAACAAAAAATGAAAACACCATTTTTCTTAATTAAAATATTTTTATTGTGTAAAAGAGTGATAAAAAAAATATTTTGGGTAAAATTATAATGTTTAATAGTCAGTGGGTCCTGCCTTAATCCTGTCAATCATTGAATGGATCAGCTTTCTACACTCTTCTCGCGTCACTTGATTCCATAATGAACAGACAATTTCAGTTCAGCTCAGCTCCGTTTCTTGGTTTCTGTTTTGCCAATCAATAAGCCATAGCGTTCCAAAGATTTTCAATGGGGTTAAGATCTGGATTATGTGATGGTCAGGGAAGTAACTCAATATCTTTGTCAGCAAACCATGCTCTGGTTGCCTTGGATCTGTGGCACAGGGCATTGCCCTGCTGGTAAATGTAATTTTCCTTGATGAGCCTTTGAGCAGAAGGAATCAGCACTGTCTCCATAGTTTCACAGTATTTGCCACTGTTCATTGCTCCACTTACACTCTCTGGGCCCCTCAAATGTGATGCAACCCCAGATCATTGCAGCATCGCCACCTTGTTGAACTGCAGGAGCGACACAGACTGGCAGAAATTTTTCTGGTTTTGTCCTGCAAATGTGAATTTTGCATTGAGGAAATAGCTCAGATGACATTCATCTGAGAAAATTATTCTCTCCCAGGCTTCCCTAAACGTTCTCTGCAAAAATTAAGATTTTTTTTTGTGGTTGTCATTTAGGAGGAGGAGTTTGCATATGCAAAAATATGAGACCAGGCCTATCTCATTCAGCCTATTGCTCATAGTGCGCCCAGTAATATTGATATTATCACAATAAGTCTTCAGTTCACTTAAAAGATCACTACAATTATCTTATCTATTTTTTTTTTTACACTGCTGAATTAACTTACAGTCTTGTCTTGGAGATATTTTCCTGGGAAAACCTGCCCTAAGTCAGTCGATGACTGTTTCAAAGGTATTATAGTGCTTTATAGTTTGTTGAACACATATTTTAGACACTGTTACAATATTAACTACTCATCTGAGACTGGTTTCTTTCCCATAATTGCACGAACACAAAATGCGTGCATCAATAACCTCAAAATAAGACACAACAATAGCATTAAAATCAGCTGAAAGGAGGGAAAAGATGAAACGGATGTGCCCATTCACTTCCATAGACATGAATAAAAGTTTTACTACCATATGAAAGTAGGCGGGAAATTTAAAAGTACTACAAAGAATTTCTTTTCTTTTTCAGATTTTTCGTCACAATTTTAAATTGTTTTTAGCTGCTAACAAATCTACAAAGATTTTTTAATGTTTGTTTTGTAGGCAGTCGTTTTGAAAGACTTCCATTAGTTCTCTGAGGAAACCAAGAATCACAGCTCCACCTGTAGCCATTTTTGAGCTACAAATGTTTTTTTCCCAAAAAATGTGCAATTTTATGCAGAAAGCCAAATATAAAAGAATAACCTTATCTTGTGCACAAGTTGAGCTATAAAGATTTTATTACTATCAAAAATGTTTTATTTTCAATGTAGAATATTATAAAAAGTTCAGTTACTAAATTAAGTAAAATATATAAGATCAGTAGACAATTAAGTTGTTTTGTTGGGGTGGTCTTAAACTTTTTACGACACTATATATATATATTTATATAAATATTATTACAATTTAGTCATCACATGACAGACATTCTAGACAAAAAGAATCTTCTAACTTCCTGTAAAGGCTGAAGATGTATACAATAAATCAGATTGAATTTTGGTATCCATGACTTTCCATGATAAAAATTCAAAAACAGTTTTTTGGATTTAAAAAAAAATTCAGTGTACTTTATTTTAAGGTGAAAGCAGTGAAAATTTTACCCAAGTTTGAGTTTGATATCATGTCAGTTGCAGAAGTAAGTAGCAAAATGTTTCCCAAAAGTTTTAAGTTGCAGCACTTGGTCCAAAAAAATATATGTTTAATTCATTCTGTCAAACATAGCAATTAATCAGTCTCTAGAATTAATATAAAAGTATTAATAATAAATGTCATAATAAAAATAAATCTCTTGCTACAAAACCCAAACTGTATTTTGAATACTGTCTGCTTTTATGTTGCTTACAAGATGTATAAATAAGTGAACATATTTATGTTGTGGTTGTCAAACATTTAGTCAGCATTCATAAATGTATTTTGTAATATATCAGTTAATATTAAATATTTAACTACGTGAATACAATTTTTTTTTATTTCAATTACATATTGAATTATGGTAATATGAGGTGTGATAAAAAAATACGGTGAATGAATTTTTATAGTGGCAACTGCCGACGCTACATCCATATGCTGTAATTTGTCCAATAGCGTGATCAACTGAGACAGGCAGGGACAACTTGTAACACGTTCGAGCTTGCCAGAGCCGGTAGAGTGAGGTTGTGTTTATCGTGTCTGTCGCGCAACAGGGATTTTGAACAATGCATTAACATTAAGTTTGGTTTTAAGTTGCAAAAGAGTGCCAAAGAAGCTCACGAAATGTTAGTATCAGTGTACGGCATAATGTGGTAACTTTGAAGACTGTTGTCAGGTGGTATGACCGATTTAAAAACGGAAATGAGTCTGTTGAAGACGAGCAGCGTTCGGGACGTCCAGTAACCTCAAAAACAGTTGAAAATGTGCAAAAAGTGGAAACAATGGTTCGTTCAAACAGGCGAATGACTATTCGAGAGCTATCGGAAGACCTTAACATCTTGTACGGATCCGTTCAAAGCCTTTTTACTAATGAATTGCAAATGAGACGAGTGAGTGCAAAATTTGTTCCCAGACTTTTGAGTGATGAACAGAAGGAAAATCGTGTGTCAATTTGCACGGAGTTGAAGGGTCGTCTTCATGCAGATCCGGACTTCATGGCCAAAATTGTAACTGGAGATGAAATTTGGGTCTATGGCTATGACCCTGCGACCAAAATCCAAAATGCAGAGTTCCCAATGGAAAACCAGTTCATCTCCTCGCCCTAAAAAGGCACGTCAGTCAAAATCCAACATCAAGGTCATGCTCGTTGTTTTTTCGATAGTGAGGGCATAGTGCGATCAGAGTTCGTTCCAAGGGGAACAACTCTAAACTCTGAATTTTATAAGGGTGTATTGCAACGTTTGCGAAACGACGTATGAAGAAAGCTACCAGAAAAATGGACCAATGGTTTCCTTCTTCACCACGACAATGCGCCGTGTCACACCTTGCTTCTCATTCGCGAGTTTTTGGCTGAAAAAAGTGTTCCTGTCTGTCCACATCCGCCATACTCACCGGATTTAGCACCATGCGACTTTTGGCTCTTCCCAAAAATGAAAACTGTGCTTAAAGGAAAATGTTTTGATACCATTGCTGACATTGAGAGGGCCATGACCGAGCAGCTGAAAGCCCTTCCAAAAGACGCCTTCCAGAAATGCCTCCAGTCATGGAGTCAACATTGGGATAAGTGCATTGCTAGCCAAGGACAGTACTTTGAAGGAGATTAAATCGAATTCTATGTAACCTTATTACTTTTTTTAATAAAAAATTATTCACCGTATTTTTTTTATCTCACCTCATATAAGGATTGTGAGGCTCTGGTGTGATGGGCTGAGGATGAGAATCTTAGTTTTGTCTTTGATGCTAAATACCGATTTACTTTTAAATCAGTGACTTGGAGGCAGGAGTATAACCGGATGTATGTTTCAATTCAACTGACAGCAAAAGTCAGCTGCTGCTAGTCGCTTGAAAAGTTCTTTGTAACTTTCCCCACAGCCAGCACCTTCCAGTTATTATAGAGGCAGATAGCCAAATTTTACTCGTGACCTCTGTACCCCGCCCTAGATGGAACTTCAGAAAGGCTAATTGGGAAAATTTTTCTAGGGATCTGGATAAATGCGTAGGCTGGATACCACCAATCAGCAAAAACTATAGCAGATTTATTGGAGCAGTAACAAGTACCGCTAAGAAGTGCATCCCTAGAGGGTTTCGCAGAGAATATATCCCAGGGTGGTCCCAAAACAGCGAGGTTCTCTACTGAAGCTTCCTTGAGACGGGTGATCAAGAGGTGGCAAGACAAGCTTCTCCGTAGCCTCAATGCTGCAAAACAACAGAAATGGTCAGAAACAGTGGGAAGCCTGAACTTTCAGACCTCAAGTCGTCATGTATGGACTAAGAAAATTAGGAAGCAAAGCTCCTATTCAGAGACGAAAAGCAAATGTCTCCCCAAACACCTTAGCGTTCCACATAGTGGCAATGTGCAGAGCACCAAGAGACAGGGTGCACACAATTGAGATAAAACGCGAACTAAGAAACTTGTGGAGAGAGGCGGGAGAGACTGAGTATGCTCATCCTTTCACACTTGAAGAGATTGAGTTGGTGCTCAAAGATATCGCTTCAGGAAAAGCATCAGGATTCGATGGCATCAGTCTGGAATTCCTGTTATACTGCAGAAAATATGCAAAACTTTGGCTGGCCAGATTCTTCACTGACATAATGCAGACCGGTAGTGTACTCAGAGAGTTCAAGTAATCGAAGGTAGGTAGATAAATCAAGCCATCTTAAAACCAGGGAAACCAGCAAGCTTACCTAAGAGCTACAGGCTTATAGCATCGCTATCAGTGACATATAAATTACTAGAAAGGCTTATCTACAACAGAATCTGCCAGAGAATATTTGATGTTATACAGATTGAGCAAGCAGGCTTTAGGCCAAAACAAAGTTGCACTGACCAAGTTGTCTCACTCACAACGTACATTGATGTGGGGTTCCAAAGAAATCTTAACTCTTTACGTTCAGTAACCATTACTATAGGTTGGACACACAGATCGGGTGGCCAGCACTGCTGGCCGCAGCCATTTACGCCGCAACTCAGAATTATTTTTCATGCATAGGCGCTCGTAGCTCGGATGGCCAACAGGGCTGGCCAACATTAAATTTCTTGAACGCTCGGGAGGCCATCGGTGCTGGCCACGAAAATAAACAGCATTTATAAATATTTTTTTTAAATTTCAGCTGTTATAAACCTACTTGGTACAATGTCTGGTATGTGCTGCAACCTATGGAATAGAAAGTGTTCTAAATAACCATATGATTATAAAACGAGCGCCAAATAAAGATTACGTGTTTCTGGTTGAGCATCGTCACCTTTACGCCGTTTGTTTAGTTATTTTATCAATTAAAGTGATTGTGGTTTTGTTTATTGTATATATATTGGTGAAGAATTTAAGTCGTATTTTACTGTAAATATTTTAACCTAAGAATGAATAGCGATTTTGATCTACCATCTGGTACTGTGAGAGAGTTATTGTGTGCATCAGACAGTGATGAAGATTTTCTAGTTGTAGAAGATGAAGATTTTCAATCAGATGTATGTAAGAGGAGTTTGACAATGAAACCCATATATATTATTGTGCAATTATATTATTATTTATTATATATATTATTGGACAATAATATAGACATTATTGACAACAGTGTGGATTCTTTTGAAGATGAAGTGGAGGAAGAAGAGACAAACAGCGATAACATAAATGATTCTGGTTTTGATTGGAAATAATGGAAGGAAGGCGATCAAGACTTCCAAAAGTATAAATGGTCACAGGTTAGTCAATTTAAGCCACCAACTGGTGAAATTCCACAAACCCTTTTACAATTCTTTCAACTATTCTTCACAGATACTTTATTTACTGAAATAACTAATGAAACCATTAGGTACGACCATGAAAAAATACACTCCTATAACTATAAAGTTTTGTAAAAATAAAATATGATTAATTAATATATAATTTTTATTTGTCATTCTTTCTTCCTATGTATAAATATCAGTGAATGCTCTAAAATTAATTCCCAGATGGTGCGACAGAGGGGTCAATAAGGCTGCCGACCTAGCACAGAAAGTTATGTGGCCAGCCATGCTGGCCACCCGAGCTGCATGCTCGGTGGCATCATAAATAATCCTGAGTAAACTCAGAGAAGTACGTGGCCAGCAGTGCTGGCCTAACGAGCGCAAAGGGTTAAAACCTCTGCTGCATTCATTGATTTATCAGCTGCTTAATGACACTGTCGGGAGAGAATGCATGATTTGTAAGGTCCTCCGTGTAATCCCATGCAAGTTAACAGCTTGCCTCCTTAATAACATGTTGAACGGCAGAATGTTACAAATTATCATGGGATCCGATATAAGTTCACCAAGGAAACTCAAGAATGGCCTGCCACAAGGGTCAGTACTTTCGCCTCTCCTGTTCATCCTCTATGTTGCAGACATGCCAGAGACAAGATATAAAAAGCATGGCTACCTCAATGACTGGGTGCTAACAACAAAATGTAGATCATTTGAAGAGTTGGAGGAGATCTTGATGGCCGACCTAGAGAAACTGGGAAGGTACTTCCGAAGATGGCACCTCCAACCAAATGCTAGTAAAACAGAGCTGTCATGCTTCCATCTAAGTAACAAGTTCAGTAATAGGGAGCTTAAAATTCTATTCGAGAATATATGGCTCTTTCATAATAACACCAAAATACCTAGGCGTGACACTTGATAGATAACTTTCATTTAAGGAGCACCTAATGAAAACTGCAGAGAAATTGAAAGCGAGAAACAACATTATACAAAAGCTCTGTGGAACAACATGGGGAGCATCAGCTTCCACTTTGCGCACATCAGTTCTGAACCTCGTCTTCTTGGCTGCAGAATATTGTGCGCCAGTGTGGATTAACAGACCTTATGTTCATAGAATTGATACTCAACTTAATAACACCATGAGAATGATTGCTGGGGTTATCAGGTTTACTCCTGTGGATTGGCTCCCAGTATTGAGCGACATACCATCGCCAAACCTGTGGCATATGAATGCCCTTATAAGAGAGTATAAGAAGATTATGGACAATTGAAACCTACCAATACATGAGGATATTGAGGATGCCAATCGCGGTCGCTTTCGATCTAGAAACCCACATATCAAAACAGCAATTGCTGCCACAGAGGGAAGGATTTAACCTAACTGACACCTGGCATCAAAAATTGACCACAAAGCAGAATAACCAAATCCCATGTATTACTCAAAAGCTGCTGGGTTTTGACTTGCAACATAAGACATGGTCAATGCTAAACAGATTATGAACTCAGCGTGGTAGGTGCACCTATTTCCTGTATAAATGGGGTAAAACACTGACACCCCTTTGCGAGTGTGGTGAAAATCAAACTGTTAAACACATCACAGAAGTTTGCCCTAGGACAGCTTATGACGGGACTCCTGAAGATTTCCTGATGGCGACTCCAGAATCAATAGCTTATATTAATTTGTTAGATGTTTGTTTGTATTTTTTGACTGGAATTGGTGTTATGTTTTGGTACCATACAGTAAATAAATAAATATTGAATTATATAAGAAGTTGATTATTATTATTGGTAATGTTTTTACACTTTATTTAAAAAGTATAAAGAGAATTGAAAGGGCAGACAATTAATAACTCGATCAAAGAACATAAATAACTGCATAAGTATTGTAATAATATATATTTAAAGAAAAGTTACATAGAGAAAAATTTCTTACAAGTATTGTTTTTTGTAGCAATGATAAGTTTCCAGTAAATGCCTGTTTATTAATTAAATTTAAAGAATCAAAACAAAGAACAAAAAATATATAAATCCTGATTGTCTCAAAGTTGAAAAGGAAAAATAGTCAAACTCAAGGAATTTCTGTATTTTTTTTTTTTTTTGTATTTTATATATATATTTTTTTAAATTGTGCATATATTTTCAAATGAAAATTATGCTAATCTAGAGTTGATGTTTCAGCTATCTGTGGCAGACTATTCGTTCACCCTTTTTCTATTTTCATCAGCCTAATTAGTATTAACCATAACAGATAAGCACATGTCTTTCTTCTTCTTACTGTGCCATCTCCATTGTAGAATACAGTTATAATCCTGGCAAATCACTTTCTACCTTTAACCATCTTCTGAAAGAATGTGTCCATATTTATCCAACCACTAATATTATTTAACTAGTAGCCTTTTATGTGTTCTAGTGCTTCCCTTCCCTCTATATTATCTTTCATAACTAGTGTTAGGAATTCATTTATATATGACCAAGGTAAGCAAAGCAGTTATTAATAACAGAATTCAAATTATAAGAAATATAATATTTGCAGAGAAAAGCTTCTTTCAATTAAAATGTGTTAATTGTTTCTACAACCACTAATTTGGAAAAAAAAATTATATATATTTAATTACTAGAGTCCAGATTGGTGGGGGGTATATAATTTTAACTGACAGGCATAAAATCCATGAATGGTTTTATAACATCATAATTTATAAAATTTACTGAAAATTAACATAATAAAAACACGATTTTTCTAGTTATTATGTGTATTATTGATATCTTTAGAACATTTATTACATTACAAAAAATTACAGTTTTGTGACTGAGATAGTAATAAATAATGTGGTGAAAAACCACATCATAAGACCACTTCATGGATCATAAGACATTACTTATAAAGTTGGTCACAAATTTTATCAATTAAAAACTTGTTCAGTTAATTTTGGGTCTGGTATGGTAATTATTGATCAAGATTTTACTTAAAAACAAGCTAATTTCTTAAACTGTCTGAATAACTTTGCTACTGACAGATAATTGTTGTCTCTATCATAATGAAGCTTTTTTCTTATAACTAAACAAAGAAATGTTATAAAATATAAATTATGATTAAGTTACACACATTAAAATGCGAAGAAACTTAATTATACTTAACACTTTTTAATTAATATTTTAAATATTCCAAGTTTTGTAAAATTATTTTATTAAACTTATATTTAAAAATCAAGGTTGAGTAAAATAAACATCAGGAAAAATAACATTAAATGACTTGATGTATAAGGAAAAAAGTTTCTGAAAGTTGTATTTCTTATCTCCTTTAATTATATTTAAAACAACCTTTTTTAACTTATTTTAAACCATCATTTATGGAATAATTTTAATGTAGCAGTAATACATATTAAAATGCATTTTCATAGTTGTTTCCTTCTCTCTGTGAAGGAAACATATATAAAAACATACATTAAATCAATAACTGTCACTACTTTCTCTAAAAATCTGATTTTTAATTTATCTTATGAATTAAGTTGTCTTCTCTAAATCCTTCTCAACAATGATATAAAATTGTTAGCCTTTAAAATATACAAAATTTTATGATAAAATCTTATATTGATTAATTCTTTGCATGGCCCCGAGCTACCATTTCTATTTCCTTACTTGCAGAAATACCATAGTTCATATTTTATATAAATATCAATATTAGTGAATTACTGTAGTTTAGAGCCGTTATATCCCATAAAAGAATAGTCAAATTAATTACAAAATAATTGCCGATTGAGACTTCATATTTTTGTGGTAAATTGGTATAACACTGGATTAAAATGTGGGCATTAACCCTTTCAATTTACCTAATGCATGTGTACATCTGTTTCCTGCTGTACTTGTATATTGCAAAAGGCAAATGCATAGCCTTGAAACTTTTTAAATGAGCTACCTTTCTGACAGACATGCTTTGCAGTATTTAAATGAATATTTTTTTGAAAGTCATAAATTTTTTATTTTTATTGTTATTTATTTGGCATTGTGCTAGGTTTTATCATTGGTTACTAAAATAAAGAGTAGAACTTTTTCCATTTTTCATGCTTGTTGATTCGAATTTAAATATACTCGTATACATAATTATGTAAAATATAAATATATCTTTGTTATCATGAATTAAAAAAAAAAGTCATGTTTGTTCATTTTAAATGTCTATTGCTGTAATTAAGTTGTTCTTTCCATTAATAAAAATAACCAAAGTAAAAAAGAAAAATTGAAGTATTTTTTTTTTAAAATATGAATATAATCTGATAGTCAATTCTAAAGATTAGTTTCAATTCACACATATATATATATATATATACAGGTGATTCAAAGAAACGGGAAATTTAAAAAATTAAATAACGTTAATGAAAAATTTTTTTTAGAAAATTAATTTTATTTCATATAATTGTACAAATGTTGCCATTTTAGGATACATACATTTTAGTTTATTTTTTAAAGATGACATCTTGCAGGTGACCTCCTCTTCTACGTAAACAATCACGAAGTCTCTTCGTTAAATTCTTCATGGCTTGACGTAACATCTCAACTGGAATTTCCGCAATTGCTTCTCGGATCTTTGCCTTGAGTTCTTCCGTTGTAGCAGGTCTACTGTGGAACACTTTGCTTTTAAGGTGACCTCACAAAAAGTAATCGCAAGCTGAGAGATCAGGCGATCTGGGAGGCCATCTAATGTCACCATTTCGTGAAATGACACGTTGTCCAAACAATCGGCGTACAGCTGCCATCGATATTCGTGCAGTATGTGACGTTGCTCCATCTTGTTGAAACCAGGCTGTGTTAAGAATCGGTGGAAATCTCTTTTGTTGTTCCACAACAAAGGTTTCAAGCACGGCTACGTAACGAGCTGACGTCACTGTAATCGCAAGACCGTTGTCATCCTCAAAAAAATAAGGGCCTATAACACCGTAAGATGACGTAGCACACCACACGGTCACTTTCTAGCTGTGCAACGGACGCTGGTGTAGCTGCGTAGCATTTTTTTGTACCCAGTATCTGAAATTTTGCTTGCTAACAAATCCACTGAGGTGGAAATGCGCTTCGTCTGACATCCACAGTTCGTGAACAAACTCTTCGTTATCATTTATCTTCTGAAGCATTACATTACAGAATTGTGCTCGCACAACTGCATCGTTCGGTTTCAGTTCTTGGATGATCTGCAACTTGTATGGATGGTATTGCAAGTCCTTCACTAACATTCTTCGAACACATGAACTATGCAATTGTAAAGATGCTGAGAGACGACGGATTGACCGATGTGGACTTCGTGTGACAGCATCTTGTAAAGCTTGAACATTCTGTGGTGTACGGACGGTTTGCTCACGGCCTGGAGGTTTCTTTTTTTATTGATGAACCGGTTTCCTCAAAATTAGATATCCATGTTTTAATTGCATGTGCTGATGGAACACGGTCGTGCCGTCCCAGATTAAAATGACGGCAAAATTCTCTACGCGCTCCCTCCACACTGTCATTGTTTTTGTAAAATGCTTTGATAGCAAATGCATGTTGCGCACCACTCCAAGGATCCATGACAACTAAATGGCAGGTTAGGTTAGAGAGGCTAACCTAACCACTTGTCAAGTGGTACCAATCGCCCACGGCTACCAACACAACTTTCAAAATTTCCCATTTCTTTGAATCACTCTGTATATATGTACACATGAGGTCTGTTCAGAAAAATAACTGAACATAATTATGCACCAACGGAGAGATTTAGTGTTATTGTTATTTGAGTGCAATGTGTTTAAGTGCTAATTGGAAATTTTGTAATGTGAGATTTTCGGGAGCAACTATACAAAGTAGAATTTTCATGAAACTGGGGAAAACTTTCACAGAAATATTTCAACTTTTGAAACAAGCTTAGAAAGGTGATGCTCTGGGTTATACGCAATGTCACAAATGCTTTTTATGATTTAAAAGGTTCATCAGTCAATTGAAGATTGCCCTCGACCAGGAAGGCGTTCGACTTCAACTGATGACATACACAATCAGAAAATCAACAATTTGGTGCGTGCAAATCACCGATTGACTGTCAGAAAACTTGCAGAAGAGCTTAGAATCTCGATTAGATCATGCCATAACATTTTGACTGAAAAATTGCACACGCATCAAGTTGCGGCAAAGTTTGTTCCTGGTTTGATGATTGAACACCACAAAGAACATAAAGTGGATGGATATTTTTCGGCAATTTCTTGAACAAGTCAATGATGAAACATTGCAAAGGATTATAATGGAAGATGAAAACTGGGTTTATGGCTATCACATTGAGACAAAAAGTCAGTCATCACAATGGATTAGCAAAGGATCTCCATGCCCCATGAAAGCATGTCAGTCTTGATCCAGTGTCAAAGTGATGCGCTTTGTTTTTTCGATTTTAATGGAATCTTGCATTTTAAGTTCTTGCCTCAAGGTGAAACAGTGAACCAAGCTAATTATCAAGGTGTTTTGCAATGGTTATGCAAAAAAATCCGCAAAAAGAGACCAGAGTTGTTTGGGGAAACAAATTATGATTCCTTCACCACAATAATGTGCCCGCACACTCAGCTTTGTCAGTTCATTAGTTTTGTGCCAAAAATCAGATGACTGTCCTCCATCAGCCTGCCTACTCACCAGTCCTGGCTCCTTGTGATTTTTCTTATATCTGAAATTAAAATCAGTGATAAAAGAACACCATTTTGAGATTATTGATGACATTAAAGCAAATTCGTCCCAGACCTTAAAAGCCATTTCAAATGAAGCTATCTAGGATTGCTTCATGAAATGAAAACACCGCTGGGAAAAGTGTGTGATTTGGGGAGGGAGTACTTTGAAGGGGACAAGGACCAATAATCTGTAAAATTAATAAATATTAAAAAAGTTAAGTGCAGCTATTTTCTGAAAAGACCTCATATATATATATATATATATATATATATATATATATATATATATATATATATATAATGGAATATTAATCACTAAATCATAGTAAATAGGTAAGTTAAACTTACCATATTAATTCCAAGAATAGATTTTCATGGGATTCTGCATCCCCATATCTTAAGTTGTTTTTAAATTCTGTAATTATGTTAAAACATATTTATTTATGATTATTTAATATGTTGAAATTGTTTTATGAGAATTTTGAAATTATGTATGAATATGCAAATTGTGCCTTCCGGTACTGGAATGATGTAAGTTTTATTAATATGGTAACTTTAACTTATTTATTTACTGTGTTTTGGTGGTTTATATTTCATTTAATATTAAATTTTATTAGCACAATGGTCAGTATGTTAATATATATGTGTATACCCTTGGATTTCATGGTCCTGGGTATGTTAGCAAACTACATCCTCTTAAAACCCCGCCCATTAGTTCTGCCAAATTTTTAACATCTGAAGGAGAAAATGTCCTGGAAACTGAAAAGTGTAAGTTAAGGATAGAATGCCAACCGCTTTAACAACTTAATCTTTAATGAACTAGTTTCTATATGTCACTGAAACACTTCTTTTAGTGGCTAATAGCTGTAGGAATCAATGTACATATTCCTTTAACTATTTCACTTGATAATTCAACTTTAATCTAATCAGCATAATCTCTCTACAGTGCTTAATTTGACTTTAGTTCAAGATTGCTCATTTTTCTCTTCTTTTATTGCTTTATTTGAATTTTTTTCTAACAAATATAACACTACCAATCAATATGTGCTGTGATGGCTTCTGAGATACAGCATCCAAATGCGCAGCTGTTTGTAGATGCATTGTTTTTGTCCATTTACATTCTTACTGTGGGTAAAGTAATGTTTCTTTATTACGTTAAGCATAAAAAGTAAAGTTTTTTTATTTTAAGTGAGGTAAATAGATATTTTAATTCTGTCGATATAATTTTTGTATATGGAAAATAGGTATAATATTTATAGGATTTTATTTACTTTACATATTAAAAGATTTTCATAACAATTTTCTTTCATTTTTAATAATTAGCTGCTCATTTTGATATATCTTCATTTAGCATATTTTTTGATTTAACATAATATAAAAATGATAAATATAAAAAAATAACAGTTAACATTTGTATAAAGGTTAGTTAGTTGCAGCCACTCATTTAATGGGCAATATAAAGATAATTTTAGAGGAAATTTCTCATTAAAAAACAATTTTTTTCTCAAACTATTCTTCAGTGTTTGAGAAAATTAAATATGGGGATGTATTCATAATTTTTATCAGAGTAGATTTTTAAAAAAAATTGTTTAGCGGGTGACATATAGCTGTGCATATTGTGTGCGAGAGAGATAGACTGATATGACGGGTGGAACAGTTAGATAGTTATTCCTTTACGAAAATATCTCATATAGCTCCATATATTTATATAGTATGCAGTACATTGGCAAAGTTGTTCAGGATAGTTAATAAAGTGGTAAGCCAGCTGTCAGCCTATGTGCACAGCAATATGCCGCCCGCTATACCACAATTTTTTTTTTTGTCTAATAATGCAGTCAATATGGGAAGGAATCAAAAATTAATTAGCTATAAAAAGGTTAATTATGTATTTCTACCATATTAACATAATACTAGACTTATTAACAACAGTTTTTCAAAATTTATAAAAAATACACTTATTTAGTAGATTGCTTAAATTATCTTGATTCAATTGTACATAATCACTAAAACTAACTTTATCATTAATTTTAATGTATTTCAAAATTTTATTTTAAATGGATTAATTTGTACTTGTATATACTCATATTTCCGAGATCATACAATTAAATTATTTAATATTTAGAAGTCTACTTACTGGTTTCTAAGAATTGAGAAAATTTACTAGTTCAATTTACTAGTTTTTATAAGTTTGTTGAAGAGCTTTTTCAGTGAAGCTGTTATCAGGGATTGTAATAGTAAATTATAGATGCTATAGTCCATATTATTGATGTTGTGATGTCACTTGGCACTTGAGAGATATTGGTCAGAAAAGAGGAAATTACTGTCAAGATTTATGTAGCAGCCACTCTGATGCAAGAAGCAATTGAGAAAATACATATGTGAGCAAGGATTCAGCTCAATCCAATCAATCATTCTAGCAATTTTATTCAGAAAATATAATAAAAAAACAACTGTAGTCAATAACTTAAATAAAATGTTTACTATGTATAATTTGATGTCTATCAGAGTATTCTTTCTCTTCTTTTCAAGTAGAAAATAGATATTTCTGTTCTGGTTCATAGAGAATGCATCTGTTTATACTCAATTTCTGATTACTTACTTTAGAAAGATACTTGTAAAATTATACCTGAGTTTGAGCTATAGCATATAAAAAAATGTATGATGAAACTGAAAATTTGTAAGAATCTACATTTATTATTATTATTTATTTATTTCTGTGAATCACTTTAAATTTATTTTTCATTATCCTTTTTTTATTTATTACTACTAATACAGAATGAATGAATGAAATAAAGAATATATTTTTTATGTTCATAATCCACACCTGTAGAGTTTCATTAGTCTCATCCAAACAGAATGATTGTTTTTTAAGGTATTCTGAATGTTTTAAATGAGACCAGCAATACAGTTAGATCAACAAGGAGAAAATATTTTGTAGTGACATCTTTAAGATCCTTAAAATTTATATCTGCAATGTTTTAACTAAAAAAATTGTATATTTTAAGAGTGAGCATCCTGTTAATGACTAAGAACAACTGATGTAAAATACAGAAATATTTTATAGGAGACACCTCCCACACTGCTGTGTGTGGGTCAGTCACAATCAAAATATAACAAGCTTTGAATGCTTTATAAGTTATACTTATCAGTAATTTACTTTATATTGTATTTTAAAATAACAATTTATAATTGTTAATTAAATTTTATAATTTTCAATTATAATAAAATTATTACTTTAATTAGTTGTGGTTCAAAAACTTTGAAGATAAATTTTCAGCAAAGTATTAGTAGGAAGAATATAATACATCAAAAATAAAAAGTAAATAAAATCAATTATATATATTTTTTACTTTCATAAATAGAAAAATGGAACTTATACCATTTATAAGAAAAAACTGAGGCTGTTTACTTTTTTTTTTAATCTTCTCTTTAAAACAATGTTATTGTTTTCATCCTGCTGTTAAAAAAAATAAGATATATGAGAGGTTATCTCTAAAGTAAAGACTATTTCATTGTACAAAAATTTATTCTGAAAACTTTATAAATATTTTTTATTTCTCTTAAACTACATATGTTATACTACTTCTCTATATATAATCGCCACATGAATTAAGGCATTTATCATAGCAATACATTAACATTTTAACATATTTTTAAAATGCCAGTCACATTCATATTGTTTTAAGGACTGAGAAAATGGCAATCTTCTCATGATGAAATATTTAATATAATTAAAGTGTATGAATGTTTAAAAAAAACATGATGGACATTTTAAAAATCATTTAATCAAGTTGAAAAGATGCCAGGTCATTAATAATGATTTGATAAACAAGTATAAAAAATTTCAACTTTTATCTCGACTTATTTTTGTTTTGTGGTTGTTAAAGATGAAATTTCTAAATTATTATGGACTTTTTGTTTTTTTAACCCCAAAGATGTATACTTAACAACATTCATCATGTATTGAACTGGCTCAGAAGGTTAGCATTCTATGCCTGTGAAAAAACTATTTATGAACAGTCATTAATTTAATTTATCCCATTGATGTAGAATGATGGAATCTAAACGTCACTGCTGACTCATATGTCATAGCATGATGGACTATATTCATCTTGCATATGAATATACAAATCGACATTTTGATTTGTGCCTCGCTCTATGGTAATTTTTTAAATACATCTGTAACTGTTATACTTTTCTAAAAGAAGAAGAATGGTGAATATAATATAATCATGTATTTATATTATTTCAGTTGAGATTTCTCATTCAAAATGCTTTCATATCATACTGTAAGGATGCTTTTAACTTTATGCTCTTTAATAATGATTATAATTTGAATATAATATGTTTGTTTTCACTGGTAAATAAATACATAAAAGTCAAAAATAGTAATATTATGATCTCAAAGGTTGTGAACAATTGAATTTTTCTTGATTTAGGCTACTCTATGTATTCTTCTTAACAATTTCCTATACTGAATATGTCTGATGGGAAAAATTTCAAAGTGAATAGGTTTTTAGTGTTCAGTATCTATTTTACTGAATATAACATTTTTATTTTTATATAAAAATAGATCAGGTGCAAGAAATATTGTGAATTATTTGGTAAATTATTTCAACATCTTTTAAATGAATTTGGTAAACTTAGTTAAATCCCTCATATGCTGGGAAGAGATATCCATTATGGCATCTTCTGCAATGAAGAGTTAACATAATCATTTACAATGATCATTTTTTAAGTGCAGGCAATGATCAGTTTTGCCTGCACTTCCTTGTTTTCTGATTTATTTCAGTAACTGTTTAGCACTTCTCTTTCTTTGCATTCCTGTTCAAAGATTTGAGAATTCCAAGTCAGACTAGTTATATTTTAATGCTGTTGCCTCTTTAATAATGTCTTTTATGCAAAATTTTGTTCTTAAATTCTTATTAATGGCACATCCCGCACTGGTGATCCAGGAATGTAACAAGATAGATATGTATTCATTACACAGACACGAGAAGTAACTACATTTAGTGGACTCCCAATTCAAAAATCTGTATCAGTTAACCAGATCGTACCAGAATATCATATGAATCATGATGATTTATAGCGGAAGTTGCTTACAACACTAATCAGCTTAGATTAAAATGGAATGAACTTTGATGTTTAAACATTAGTGTTATGCTAATTATATTATTTCATTTGCAAATATTTTTGATCTTGCCAGTTAAGCGTACTAACTTAAAACCTAAGTTTGAGCATTATTCATTTTAGCATTAAGATTTCCATATAAATTATTAATTTCTAAGAAGTAAAACTGAATAGTTAAACTATTTTTTCCAACAAGTCACCAGATTATCCATGTTTTTCAGAGCATTGGCTGACTAACTAGAAGCCATTTCTGAGCTCAGTAATTTCAAACTTCCACAAAGCTTTCTATATATCTTCTCATAAAAACTACGATTCTCAATTTTTGTTAAAGACTACCTTTTTAATAAAGTTGAAAGTTACTGTATATTTGTGGAAGAAATTAATTTAGAATTAATTAAATTTGAATCCCAAAACCTCAGTCAGTACATATCCTATAACTCTAGAAATAAATCACATATTTTTAATTTGTGTCACTATTACATTTTTGTAAGTAAGTGACATTAATTAGTTATTTCTAGCAGCTAACTGGCATCGCTTGATATATAAAAACCCCTCTGCCTCAGCAGTATGTATTCTCTGTTCATGCTACGTGCTGTTATTTTTGTGGTTTGATACCATAGTATGGGGGAAGCAGTCACATGTTTATGAGTCTTCAACTTTTTTACCTTTCATCCTACAATATCATAAGGTTTTTTTGTGGAATACAAAAGAATGATTTTTCCAGATGTGTAATTATTAGTAAAAAAAGAGAAACTGTTGATAAGTTATATTTTTAGAAATTTAATTGTATTAGAAATGTTCTTGCTTCTAAAATCATATGTATGATTATACTGTGCAAGATATATTTGTTAAGGCTGTAAGTTTTATTTACTATTTGATGTTACTCAAGGTTAACAGACAGTTTTATAGCATACATTTAAAATTCGTAATGGAAGGGATGAATTTTTTTCATTTAATAAAATTCATTATTTCTATATAGTAAAAATAAGCAGTTTATTGTACCGTAAGCTGTGATGGGGAACAATTGCAGGGTTTTTACTCACTGACCTCAAATAATAGATTTACAACAATGTATATCATTAAAACTACCTTCACTATTTTATAGCCTGTCTGTATGTTTCTGACATACTGGGTTTCAGTAATAAAATTGCAATAAATAAATAAATAAGGCTTGTAGATTAAAAATTGTATTTAAACATGAAATAATAAAGAAAATTATATTTTTTATTTCATTGCTTTTTTTTGTAAACTTTGTGATAGTATTGTTTTAATTTCAAAATTGTTTCCTGACACAAAAACTGAAATATTTTACATTTTAAAAATTTTATGAAGATTCTTCGTAAGCTAGTTAATTTAATAAATTTTATGAAAAGAATACATTAGAAATTAAAATTAAAAATTTTGAGGTGTGCATACAATAAAATATAAAACAATAGAACATAAATACAATAGTATGAAGTTACTAATAAAAATAGTTAAATATAACTAGTTCGTAGATTTCATTTTTTTGTAATTTAATGTTAGCCAGTACTATTTATAAGCTTGACCTGCTATTAATTATATATTTACCTGCTATTAATGTTATTTATTGAGGTTCCCCTTAGTGGAACTGTAGAATCAGAATAACTGTCAAAAAGATCAAATATACAAAATGGCAGCAGTCAACTGCTGAAAATAAGAACTGATATAAAAGGATCAAGAGAACAACAAAATTACGTTCAAGAAAAATTAAAAATGGGAGAAAGAAATCTATACAATCATATAGTCAATGATAATATGTATAAAACCAAATGTAATGCCAATTAAAAGATAAATGTTCTTTCCAAGTAAATTTTCTTAAAGAAAAACTCCCTCATCTGACTAGAAACTCCATTCTATATGTACAAATAGTACTTGATGCCGACTCCCACCACCTCACTTCACATCTCTTATTGATGATTTGTAAGTTGCTAAGACATGAACACAGTTTAACTTATAAGTAAAGTTTTAAATTTAATAATGGTAATATATAAGTATTTGCGTATATGCGTTATATATATATATATATATATATAACACACACACACACACATGTATATATATATTAAATAAATAGTTTTATTGTGAAAATCTATTCTTGGAAATAAATATGGTGAGTTTAACATACCTAATTACTGTGTTTTGATGGTTTAAATTTCATAAAATATTAAATTTTATTATCACAATTGTCAATATATTATTGAATTATTTGAATTTTCAAAAAAAAAGATATATATATATATATATATATATATTATTTCTCAGATCCATTTAATTTCTCATTCTGATTTCTACACTGAATACATTATAAATAAAGTGTAATTTTTATTTGCAATATGTAATGCAATTTTTATTTTTTTAAATTTCCAGACGCGATTAGTTAATGAACAGGCTGAAGAAGCTGGGGAACAAGAAAAAAAGTCAGAAGCTGCAGCTCCTAGAGAAGTAAAGGCTCAGCAGATCTTGCACAAATCTAGTAAGGAACTTTATCGAGCAGTTGCCGCTCAGTGGGGAATAACATGCAAAATGAGTGATCATTGCAGATGTTTAGATTGTCAGGTAATTTACAAAGTATTTTTAAGTAAAACACATTAAATAATTTTAGAAAATCATGGATAGAGATTTTCAACTTTCATTTATATGTATGTCAGTAATTTCACTTGCTCTATTTCAAGTGATACCTACTGTTCATTTTGTATCTATAAAGACTACACATGTCTGTAGAAGTTACAAGTTAAAAACGGTAGGCATGTGTAGTATTGTATACCATGAGTAATAGTATTTCAATGCTAGTACTTATAAACAGATTTAAAATATTTATAATAACGTTTAAAATCTTGACATTTTTAATTTACACTGAATTAGATCGATTTTTAATCCATATCACTGTTGAATGTTGAATTAGATTTTGAGAAATGTTCATTTCTCTTTCATCTCTCTTTAGATTAGGTTTTTTCTGATAGATAAGCTTTTTTCCCACAAGAGCAAAATCAGAATAAAATGAGTGAAAAAGCATTACAGCAGCATCACTTAAGACCATGAAAAAATTTGAACTGGTATTTTTATTTTAATGCTACAAACTGAATCTTCAAATTTCTTTATAAATTCAGTTAAACTTTTCAGAAAAAAACTATTTTTTTACTTGTTCAATATTTCTTTACATTACAAAAACTTTGTTGAAATTCTGTTACTCAACATACTCTGTTAAAAAAATGTTGAATATTTTTTTAATTGATTGCAGGATACTTAATTTTTTCTGTAAACTACAAAAAATTACATAAATCTGATCTAGGATCTGCTCTAAATCGAGCTTCATCAGAGAAGTGTCTCAGAAGCAGAAGACTGTTTTCAAAAAAATCTGTAAATAAGCTTGATTTAAATCAAAAGCTACCTTTGATTCAGGATAAGTTTTTAAAACCTTACTTTAAAATGAAGTGTACTATAGTCAATTTAAAAACTATTTTAAAAAATGTTACAGTAATTCCTGTTTTGATAACAAACAGTTTTTTATAATTTAATTTCAGAGTCATTACCTGGACTGTGAGTATGATAGAGATAATGAACAAGAGAAAACTGATGGAGGCCTTGCAGCCGGTACACCCATGTATTTGTCAGAGGTGATGCATGGAACAGCATGTAACATACTTTAGTTTCATCAACTAAATAAAAAAAATTAATTAAATATAAAACACTGGATTAAACCCCGGGTTACAATGTAACACACGACTGAATATTCTACCTACTAATTAATGAAATAACATTTTACAAATTATTATTCATTCCACTATTTTCTAATACTGTTGATTTTAATGTATTATAAATTAAACCTAAAAAAATAAATATGTTAGGTAATTAATTGTTAAAACAAATAATTATAAATTATATGTAATCACTACTCTCATAACAGCACTACTGACAAATATTGTATAAGTTTTATAATAATGTACATGGAATTTAATTATGCATGTGAATCAATGAATGAGATGTGTTCTATATTTTAAATGTATACATTTTTGTATTTTAAATTTGTAAAATGTAGCTGAATTTTAGCAAAAAAAAATTACCTGGACAATGCTATAAATAATAATTAAGCAATGAATTCATTACAGGAACTATTTTTTAACAGTTTTATAAAATATTGGTACAATTAACAATCAATTCAATTACTACACTAAATTGAATATTCATTTGTTTATAAACTGTAACTATATTAAATAATTGTTTTAGTTATAATTACATATTGTTACAAACATCATAAAATATATCTCAAATATTTATATAAAACAATGTTTCATCTTACATTAAAACAATGTAAGTATCATCTTTTTAATTTTACAGTAACAGATATTTATTTTAGTTTAATCTAAAAAATTATTTTTACAAATAAAACAAAAAAAGGATTGTCGTATTTCATTTTGAAACATAGCTTAAAATTTAATTATTAGAATTATAAAAACCAACGAAATATAATTAACAGTAGTACATTCATCAACATTCACTATTTTACACAATTTCAGCAGAAATCTATCACTTTTCTCATGATTTCAAAAGTTATGTATAATCAGTAATTAATCAGCTTCAAGAATTTTCAAGGTTAATTATAAAAAAATGGAGTCTGGCATTACTTGATAGGCACATCAGCTACATTATTAATCCAGGGAAAAGGAATAACAGAAAGAATAGGAGAGGACAGAGGGAGAGAATGATCAAGCAAAGAGGTCTGACCCCAGGATATTAGTGTAATTAACGATTTTACCTGTACATATTGAGGTCAACAGTTAAAAATAAGTTAGATGACTTTAAATTGATAACCAAAAAAAGGGGTGAATGTTGCACGTCTATACAAAGAAAATACTGAAAACCATTAACTACCAAGAATGAATGGATACGAGGTGTGATCAAAATATACGGTGAATAACTTTTTATTAAAAAAAGTAATAAGGTTACATAGAATTCGATTTAATCTCCTTCAAAGTACTGTCCTTGGCTAACAATGCACTTATCCCAACGTTGACTCCATGACTGGAGGCATTTCCGGAAGGCGTCTTTCGAAAGGGCTTTCAGCTGCTCGGTCGTGGCTCCAACTCAATATCAGCAATGGTGTCAAAACATTTTCCTTTAAGCACAGTTTTAATTTTTGGGAAGAGCCAAAAGTCGCATGGTGCTAAATCCGGTGAGTATGGTGGATGTGGACAGACAGGAACACTTTTTTCGGCCAAAAACTCACAAATGAGAAGCGAGGTGTGACACGGCACATTGTCGTGGTGAAGAAGGAAGCCATTGGTCCATTTTTCTGGTCACTTTCTTTGTACATTGTTAAAAGTTAAAATGCTTTGAACGGATCCGTACGAGATGTTAAGGTCTTCCGATAGCTCTTGAATAGTCATTTGCCTGTTTGAACGAACCATTGTTTCCACTTTTTGTACATTTTTAACTGTTTTTGAGGTTACTGGATGTCCCGCACGCTGCTCGTCTTCAACAGACTCATTTCCATTTTTAAATCGGTTATACCACTTGTACACAGTCTTCAAAGTTACCACATTATCGCCGTACACTAATTCTAACATTTCGTGAGCTTCTTTGGCACTCTTTTGCAACTTAAAACAAAACTTAATGTTAATGCGTTGTTCAAAATCCATGTTGTGCGACAGACATGATAAACACAACCTCACTCTAGCGACTCTGGCAGCTGACTGGCAAGCTCGAACGTGTTACAACTTGTCCCTGACTGTCTCAGTTGATCACGCTATTGGACAAATTACAGCATATAGATGTAGCGTCGGCAGTTGCCACTATAAAAATTCATTCACCATATTTTTTGATCACAGCTTGTAAATGGGAATGAAGTATAAATTATACTACAGTCTAATAAATCTCAGCTGACTGAAAAAAAAGAGGAAAATTATACAACGGTTATAACTGAACATTGATATAAAAATATGATATGCATGTTCATATCATATATATATATGTATTCATATCATATATACAACTTTTTACATATGCATAGAGTTGTTCCTAGCCCAATCACACTTTGATTTTTCTTGCCGGCCTCCATGGCACAAGTGGTAGCATCGCAGCCTTTCATCCGGAGGACCTGGGTTCGAATTCCAGTCAGGCATGACATTTTCACATGCTACGTGTTATTCATCTCATCCTCTGAAGCAGTATCTGATTGATGGTGGTCCTGGAGGTTAAAAAAAAAGTTTGATTTTACTGAGCTGCAAGCAGTTTTATAATTGATGGTGCCATTTATCTGCATCTTAATATCCAATAAAGATGGTTTTAAAATTAATCTTCAGCTGATTGCCATATTTCATCAAATAAGAAGCCAGTTTCACAATCTTTAGGTCCATTCCCAAACACATTGACTGATTTTTTTGGGGTCTAGTGTAACTCCTTGCTTTTACCTAATCTCCACCTATAGGAAGAAACAAAAATAACATTTAATTACATATCAGATAAAATTATTATTATTATCTCAGACCGTTCATTATAAACTTCTAAGGTTAACTTCCATATAGTTTAGTATACAAAATTCTATAGGATGGATAAATTTAATAAATAAATGAATATGTATAAAAGCTTAAAGGTGCTAATGCCTCAAACGCCTTAAAAATACAGTGAAGGGTCAGTCTTTTTTTCTAAGTGACATTTTTATTTCCATTTAAAAGTAGCTTGATTTTATTTAAAATTTGTGTATTTTCATTTGTTTCAGCTAATTTTAGTTGATTTATTTAATAATTAACAAAATAGTATTGTGAGTGATATTTTTAATTTTTCTTTTTAATCGAACCAAATTGTTTTTGTAATTAAGAAAAGAGAAAAGTTAGTACCCCTCTTGAAGTTAACAATATTTGTAGATCCATCTTTAGAATGCTAGCAGCGTGAGTTTATCAATCTTACATGATCATTTTAACATGTTAGGAACTACATTTTACTTGATTGCTGACAACTGTACTGAGAAATAGCTTGACTTAACTGTCAATAAATACCATCCACAGTTAATTTTATTTTAATATTACATTCTATGAGATGTAATGTCATTAACTTAACAACTAACACTAGTAGATAAACTATTTTCATAAAGAACTTACATAATTATTCAAAATTTGTGTTAGAGCTCATTAACAATATATATAATTACAGATTATTATATATTAATTTAATCCTACATATTTAGATATGAACTGACCAAAGACTATATTGTGGCCTTCTGATAAATCGAATACATCTGAATGCATATACTGCTCAAATAAATGATGTACTGTATATTTAGAATTTAGTTAATGCTGATTTTTTAAACAAAAACCTTTTATTTCAAATATAATGGATATATTAATAGTAAAAAATGAATATATAATGAAAATTATTAAAACAAGAACTAGAAGGATCTTTGCATGACACGATTTAGGTTAAAATGAAATGCTATCAATTACATCTATAAGAAACAAAAAAGTATTAGTTTTATTAAGGACATGAGTATACTTTAAAATATAGTAATGTGTAGAATGATCAAATTATTGTAACTTGTTAATATTCACTAGTTTTTCTAGTAAATGAATTTGTTATTCAGCTACCTTCCATTCCTATATAACCTAGAATTTTTTTATACTGATAACATTTTCTTAACATAATAAAACATTAAAATTTAATAAATTTAGAACACTATATATTAGTGCTGATACAATTTCAAACAGATATTGTTAATTAACATTTTTTTTAATGGACAAAGTAATTAGAAGTTACTCTTAAAAGTAAGGTGTCAACTTAAATGAACCAAATATTCTATAATCACTCTGTGATTAAAAAATTAGATTATTGGTTATTCTTAGCAATTCATTGAATTGTATCATATTAAATACAAATTATATATTAAAACTTGTTCTCCCTTTTTACTGCCTTTTATAATCCATCTTGCAAGCACTTTCACAGTCAATACTGCCTCATCTGGTACCGTTTGCCAATATAAAATTATAAAAAAATTAGGTTTTTTAAAAATTTAATGATAACCATCCCTGTCATAGTAGATTAAAACTTAATTATTTATTAATAAACAGTTTTAATGGTTTTTTGATAATTTAGTACCATTTTCTCATAAAGTTTAATTTGAATTTTATTATTGCAGAAATTTCTATGTATCTATTGCAGCTCTACTGAATTGACCCTTGTAGATAGTTGCTTTCCTTGCTCATTTAGTATATGTTACTGTAGTTTTCTATACTCTTACATTGCAAGATAGAATGTAATGATAATTTGAACCTTAAAAATGCTTATGATCACAGTAAAAGTGCTCATACAATATAAATAAATATACTTTTTTATGTAGATGTTTATACTCTTTTTAATGTTATACTAACATTTTTTGTACACTTTTTTTTCCTTACAACTAAAGTGATTACAAAGAAATACACAGTATGTCTGAAAATTTCCTAAACTAAATTAAATAAAAATACAGATTTAAAGGTAAACGGATTTTCTCACATCAGACCTCTACGTAGAACCCTTCTCTAGTTATATACTTGTTGCAGTGCCAGTAGAACCCATTAAATGCTCTGGCGAAATCACTTTGTGGTATCGCCTTCAACTACTCGGTGCAAGCCCTTTGGATGGCCGGAATGTCATTGAAAAAACGGCCTTTCTTCTTCAACTTGATTTTCGGAAACAAAAAATAGTCTGCTGAAGCCAAGTCAGGTGAATAGAGTGGGTAGTATAAAATGGTGGTTTGATTTGCAGCTTAATAACATGTTAAACTGTTGCCATGTGTGCTGAGGCATTGTTGCGCAAGAGAGTCCAACTACCCGGTTCCTGGTACTCGAGCCAGATTTGATGAATGCAACGCATCAGGCGTTTCATTACTTCCAAATAGAAATTAGAATTCATGGTTTGACCAGTTGGGACAGTGTGACCAGTTGCGCATACACTTTTGCAACATTTTCGTTGTGAACAGCTGTTGATGGTCTCTCACTTCGTTTGTCGTCATCCAACGACTCTCTACCATCTTTAAACCGCTTCCACCATGTGTATGTTGTAGTATAAGGTGTGGCTTCATCACAGAATGCTTGCTGTATCATCAAGTAAGTTTCAACGAAAGATTCTTGAAGTCTAACACAAAATTTTATTGCCCTTCTCTGTTCCATGTCGCAAGCTTGCACAAGATCACTTGAACACAATGTATGTGGCCAAATAAAACTCAATATTGGAGTGATGAAATGTAGTACACACACTCATAAGACATCATACTACATAGTTCCTTGGTTTTCCGAGAGATGGTGCTACTTGTATCAACTACAAAAATTTAGTTAGGGAACTTTACAGACATATTGTGTAATCTGTCTTTTTTCCTCTTGAGTTTACTAATATTGCAAACTAGATAAAGCTGATTCCAGTATATTTCTCATGGCAGTGAGAGCAGTCGGGTAAAATGATGAGAAACTAAGGGAAGAGAAAAGTGAAGTTTAATTCTAAAATTTATAAATGCCGCACAATCACAAAAAAACAATAATGAACATTTCACAAAATGAATCTATGTTAATCATAAAGTCAATTAACTATTAGGAACCAGTTGGATTAGATCAGAAGCAGTTAATTTAATCTAGATGTATATTAAACATGGCAAATTATGTGTTAAAAATTATATTTTGAATAATTCAAATAAACAGTTACTTAGACTAATTAGCATTGGAGATGAGCTTCCATTTAAACTGTAATGTTTAAATTTAAAGAAAAACTTTATCAGCTACAGCTAGTTGTTGGTGCTTAGAAGAGATATATCATAAAAATCACTAAAGTAGAAACATCTACAGAATTATTTTAACATTTATTGACATTATTACTGCAGTAAATGATTACACATTCCTACTGAGGTAATATTTAACTTTTGAATACAACATATAAAGTCAGAATCCATACAGAAATTTACATTTCACAAATTACTGATTAGTAACCAATTCTACTTTCATAATGTAAATAGCAGCCATCACTGTCTACTGGTGGTCATTCTGTAACTTTGGCTCTCATAAAAAGTAGAATGTTCTTCAGAGCTTATATTTAAAGTTATAAAATTAACTGATTTTTTTAATGAATGTTTTCCTTTTTAAAGACTGCTGGTTTCAACTTAATACATTACATATTATACTAAAATAGTGCAAATAATTTTTATACTCTTAACTCAAGAAAGGTGGTGTTACCCGGCTACTTATTAAAGGAAGTGTTATTTCATCCACATTATGTTTGTTTGTTACTACTTCTTGTTTAAAAGTAACAAAGTTAAAAGTAAACTTGTATTTGTTACTCTGTTAATCAGTTTTTCATCTTTTCCTACGAGAACATTTTTTTTATTAGAAGCTTGTATACAATACACATGTACTGTATATGAGATTATAAAAAACAGAAATTTTAGAAACATGTTAAAATGTATTAACAATCTGGAGAAACCTTTTTTTGTACGTAACATTAGAGACTACAATATTTTGTTGCCCTTATAGTTTTTTTGCAACATGTGATGTGCTTGATAATTGAGAAGAAACTCCCTAACAGTTGTTGAATTGACTTTTTAAATTCCTTCTGAAGGTAGGCATGATTAATTTCTGTCAATCTCCATCTTTCAACCAGCCATTTTTGTTATTTTATCATAAATTTTTGTTCCAACAGAAAAATTTATCTTGTTTTGTTACAAAAAAAATGCATACAAATAATGTAAATATATATTCATATTATACAAAAAGAAAAGGGGAACTACTGGTTTTTTTATGTGTACAATTCTTCTTTACGCACATCTGATTGAATAAATCTATCTTATGGTTAAATTTCTATTTGCTGTGTGGCGGTTTCAGTTAAGCTTTTTATGCGAGCTCCCTCTGATTTTATTAAGAGAAATTATCTTTTTTCGTAAATAAATATATCTAAATATTTTTAGTGTTATTGTTATATATATCAAGCAAATTTATGCCGTATTTGTACAGTTCAGTTAGTAAGAAAATTTTCAATAGGGCTAATGACAAAATCCAGTGAAATGCTAGTCAGTTATTATGAGCTGGGTTTGTAATTTCCTTTATATTTCTTTACTATAATTTTCCAAATTAGATAGCTGGATGCTGACTTCATTCTTTTTTAAATTTGTCTGATGATTATTATATCTAATGCAATTTATAAAGAATTTAAAACATTTTTTAGCACCGTAGCTCAAAATCATTCTCCATAAAATGACTTTAAATAATCTTTCTGATGATAAATGTCTTCTTTCGGTTTCTACTGACTGCCAAAATTCTCTTAGTAGTGCACTAAATTCCAGAGCTGTAGCTAGGGTTTTCAGCACCCTGAGACAGTGTCAGTTTTCACACCCCCTTGTGAAGGTGTGAGCCATAAAGGGATCCGTCATGCTTTCCTGGAAATTTTTGAGTTTTAAAAATAAAAAACCTTCATTCTGTGGCATATTTTTTCAGTATAAATAGGATGAATAAAGTGAATTAATAAGGCAACAATGGTACTTTGAAGATATAATTAGATAACAGAGAAGGACAAAAATCAAGATACAGGAATGCATGTAAAATATTAATGCAGAATTATATTATACTAAAACATTACTCAAATATAACATTACAAAAATTCAAAACATTACTTTGGATATAACAACCTGAAAAATAACATAAAGTAAAAAAAAAAAAAACAGTTTGATGTAATGCTTTAGATGTAATTATTTAACTTCAAAGAGAAATTCTTGCCTTTGCATCTGCAAATTTATTGATTAGTTCCTCAAAATTTATGCTGTTTGTAACCTTCTTCTCCACACTCAGCAAAGTTAAGGCCGACAATCTTTCCTGTCCCATGGATAATCTCAGGTTGGACAGGATAAGTCTTAACTTAATAAAAGACCTTTCGTAACTGGCAGTGGATGTTGAAACAGTCATAAAGATCTGAAGACCAACTCTCAGATTAGGAAATGCATCATACCCGTACTGAACAATGAAGTGAAGCAGGTCCTCTGGTGTCAAAAGCTTAATATCAGCACTTGTCGCGAGTAGCATTCAGCAGTCAATTATTTCACTGAAAATCTCCCAAGCCAACCAAGTCTGTGAGTTGGACATTACAAGCACTGCACAGTTCCTTTGCTTCTTCAAGAGAATTCTTGCATATGGCATCACTCTTTTCTAGGAAATACCCTTGTAAAGCCTGAATATCTTGAGCAACATGATGTAAATTCATAGTGTGGTCCTGAAGCCTTTTTAACCTGTTCAGTCTTTACAAGTACAGTATTCCAGAATTGAAAAAGAACCAAAAACAAATGTTAAAATCCGATTTAACAACTGAATTGCATTACTTCTTGTATTCAAATTTTCATCCTGATCATCTGCAATATCTTCCGATAGTTCTACCAAGTGTTCTAGTTGATCATGTATCAGTTTAACAGCTTCTACTGTGGCACTCTGAATTTCTGACTGACTTCACTGATGCACCAGAGCAGTTTTCAGTCTCTCATCAAAGAGTTGACCAGAAAAAATAAACATAGATAGCTTGCACAGTATTGAAAAAGGTAATATATCCTTCTCCAGTTGTTCCAATATTATGTCTGCAATACTTGGTGCATGTTTTTTTTTGGACTTGAATGAATCCTAAGGAGACTCCTTCACAATTACAGTTATTTCCTCAAAGTTTATATCTACATATCTAATGGTCTCTGATGTTTGTTCTTGCTGAGCAGCATCAGTTGTTGAATCAAACATTACTTCACAGTATTTGGCTTTCTGGATGTCATACACAGATTTTTCTGTAACTAAATGCTAAAAGCTAGGTGAATTCATTTTGTATTTCTGTTAAAAGGTACTTATTTGATCCTGGATTTTTCTGCACTTACAAAAAGTTGCTCTTCATGACTAGATCAAACTCTGTTCTATAAAATTTTCAGCATTTCTGTGACTTGTGTTTTTCAGTTTCAATGGTAGTTTCTCTGCGGCCTCTTAGAGCCAAATCTTGTTTGGCTAAATATTTTATGCAGAATAACACCCTCTTAAGTACTTGTCACCATTTTTCTTTCTATTTAGGAATTTGATTTTGAAGTTGTGCATCTATTAAACTGTTTTTTATCCCCTCCTTTCCATTTATTTCCATATTGTAAAATAATCCCAATGCCTTTGGGAATTCTCTTGTGCAGTGCTGGTTTTTTCCAATTATTTAAACCGTTTTCAGTTTCCAGAGAAGAACAGTTACTGACTGCATCTTTTAATGGGAAAAGCCAACATTATAAACAAAATCCAGCACCCTTCACAGGAAAATACACCAACCAATATTGTCTCGCACTACCTACTTTTCCCTTTCTTAATTGTTTTGTAAACCTTGCTGAAGTTAATGATTTATTACTTTTTTTTTGCAAAAGGTCCAGCACTATTCTGAAAATAGATTGACCCTCTCTCCACTATTTCTATGTGAAGTGCATCTGACTTGATTGCTTTTCCTGATGCCTGGTCAGACTTCATATATCTAAGTATTGATGGTGAATCACATCAGTTAAAAATTTAATAAATTTTGGCTTATCTTATTGAATTGTATCAGGTAAACCATCATCCAAATCCTTTTCAGAATTTGATGAACCTTGGTATTCCATTTTATCTAAATCTGGCTGTCTTGAATCGGTTTCATTAGTGTAACTCTTTTCTAAGTCTTATCGTTCAAGACTTAGTAGTTGTGTGATGTGTGTTTCATTACATCCTCTACTAATTTTGATGTCGATAATTCAGAATCTTTTTATAACTGTGTTGAAGTGTCATATTTTGCATTATTGATAGGCATTTTATATTGTAAGTGTACCACAATAGTTTTTGAGCTTTAGCTCACTATTGTTTCTTCTTATTTGGACCAAGGTTTTTTCGTTTAGGTTGTTTGTTATTTCTTTAAGGTGTTTAAATTGGGTTACTGTTTTGATTTTAATTTTAACCATTGACTTATGGTTGGGAATTACTCAAATATATTTCTTCCAATGAAGATGTTGCTTTGTATTTTTATTAAAGATAGACTTTCTTCATTATGTAAAGTGTAAGTGACAATTTGTTTTCACTTTTTGGCTTTGTTCCCAAGAGCTTCATTTACTTCTGTCACTGTAAATAATTCAGTATTTTCATTAACTTCTTTTCATGTACAAAAAAAAGAAAGATGTGTTGTTTATTGAATAAACTAACAGAACTTTATGAGTGAGTATACTTAAAATATGAATATAAATTTTACTTTATTGTGTAGGAATACGTATGTGTAATGAATATCTAAAAGAAATCAATCCCATGTAACAGAGCTTCTCCAAGTCTGTCTGCCAACTTAACACTAATAGGAGATGGAGTGGCTAAATATTTGTATCGATGAAGGCATTAGAAAAGTGTGATCTCATAAATCCTTCCTTCATTTTATTAAAATTATATACACTGCCTTTCTAGGGTAGAGTAAGAGAAAATTAATAGTTCTATTAATTTCAAGAAATCAAAAGTTAAATTAATGGTACGGTTAAGTTTTTTCATGCTTAGTATGTATGAAAGGTACTTGCTTTCTAGTTTTTGAATCTTTTGAATACCAAAAAGACTTTCTAAAAAGTTGAAATTAAGTTGTTAATTATTTTGTTTATAAAATAGTACATGTTAAATTACTTTGCCATAATTTATCATTGCTGCCATGAAAATGGATACATGATTACACTTATCATGTGAAAATAGATAATGTAAAGCAGCGTTGAAAATAGTTATAGAGATAAAAAATTGCTATAAAAGATGATTACTTTAAGAGAGCACTGTCATCGGTTAATGAAGAAGCTTATTGCTCTATATAAACAGGCAATATAATAATAGTTAAATTTTTGTTTTTGAAATATATTTTTAACACTTTGTGTGCCAGAGCTATAATGTTAAATTGGCAGTGATTTCATGAAAAATCACAGACACAATCCAAAGTCTCCTATTTTATATGGCGTGTAATGAATTGCTTTGTAATGTTACACCTCTGAAAGCTTTTAGATGCGATTCAGTATTGGTTTTAATATATATTATATAAATGCCACAAGTTAATGTTAATTGTACCAATTTGATCAGAAGAAAAATTTGATTAAACACATAACAGAAGTGTTATTTTGCTGTTTATTTATAACTATTTTAACATATGAAGCTAATGTAAGCTAAATGAAGCTAAGTGATGGTATGATTTGGATAAATTGTGTAAAGGGTGGTGTGATGAGGAATATGAAATTAATGTAGATGATAATGATGAAAATCTTTTACACATGGAAATTCAAAATATTACCAAATCATTATAACTTTACAAAACTATTTTTCAGTTTGTCAAAGTGTTACTTTTGTCAAATTCCTCACTTTTTATACCTTCAGCTAATGTCCTATGCATTACATAAATTTAAAAAAGTTTTAGAATGTAATCCTGTTACTGTGTTTCTAACTGCTATTAATAATTTTCATTAAAACTGAAATGCAGCAAAATGGTGTATACTGTAGGAGAGTTTTTTAATTAAAAAGCTGGCATTACAAGTGTTAAAAAACTAAACATTTTTTAAATAAGTCTTTCACAAATTACAGAATTATTGTTAAAAATATATAGGAATACTTTTGTAATTTAAGTTCTTTTAATAATTTATTTACAGATAGTCTTTTGTCAGTATTTAAGGTTAGGTATAATTTGGAACAAAACTATTATTATTATTAATCTAAAAATTATTGTATATGTACAATAAAATATCAAATGTTTATCTTTTTGAACTATGCAGATAACAACAGTACTTTTCAACAATTTTTTGTTACTATAATTATTGTTCTGTGATACTTAATCGACTGATAGATGTTTGTATCTGGTGCTTAAGTAGAATGACTTTCATAACTGTAGTTACACATAGTTAACTTTCTGAGAAAAATCAGTGGAAATTCATTTACATCAGCTATGTATAAGTCGATTAGTTTTAGTTTTATTGATATAAAACAAGATACTTACTTTTTTACGAATGTAGTATGTAGGTGTTTTTTATTTGGAATTGTGTATTTCAGGAAGTACGAATGTAGTAATAAAACGCAACAGAGATTATTAGTTTTTATTGTATTCTGGAGTTTTAAATTAATGGAGGTTAACTGATTCATATAGACAATTTTTAATTAAACTAATATTTTGAAAAATTATTTATTATCAAAAGAAGTTCCATGTATATTTTAAGTACAGTATTTTTTCTCATTTTTTTTTTTTAATAATTAGGTTAAAAAAAAATTGAACAGTTTCTTTGTTTATTGAAATTTACTATAGATTTTCTTAAGTCTTCATGATGTTTTTTAAACTTAAAAGTAAAAGAATAATATGATACATTATTTAAAAGGAAAGAAATTTCTGGCTGTTTGATATCTGAATTTAATCCATCATGAGCAATTGGTTATATAATAAATTCTATAAGAATTTCAGTGATCATTGAACTGTTATAAGATGTATAACAATTATAAGGCATTATGAATTAGCCTGTAGATCTTAAGGTCAGAGACTGGAACAAAATAAAAATGTCCTGTGGCTTATATCATGTTGTTTGTGCATATTTAATGTGGTAAAAAAAAACTGTTCTTTGTTTTTTGCTATCTAATTATACCTGAATTTTGCAAAACTCTGACTTACTGTTGATACACAGGCTATAAAATCTACACCTACTTGAGAAATGGTTCTTAATAAAGCCCTTTTGTAAATTAGTATTTTTATATTTTCCTTGAGCTGTTTATACTTGTCAATTTTCATCACCCACAAAAGTAATTTAATTGTGGTGGTGGTTGGGTTACTGTTACTGAAATTATTTCTGAAATGTAATCTTAGTTGATTATTCTATTGTTTATAGTTCACTAGATGTCACTACATAATCTGTTCATCTAAAATTAAAATTTGATATTCATTAATTTGTCTGCTTCAAAAAATAAAATTTATATGCATATATAAACTTTTTTGTAATTTTCCATCATAAAAGGTTTAATTGAAATTTTTGAGAATAATGCCAGAAACAGGTTGATTGTTGTTGAAATAAAACTATAATTCTATACTGTGTTTTAACATTCAGAAGGGTTATTGCCTTCTGTACGGAAAGAAGATTATCATTCGATGTTCATGATGGTTAGTGGATTATACAAAATCATTAACATTTTTAATAAGAAACCAAGTCAAATTTCTACTTATACACATTTTATTTACACCATAGTGTTCTGAGTGGTTGAACATATTGAAGAGTTATTGAAAGCATTCCAATCACTCTTGCTTTATATGTAAGTAAAAATTGTGTAAATCAATTTTGTTTATTTGTTAAAAAATTATTTTTGAGTAAAATTTGTATGTTAGAAACCACGCTAACAGTTCATAGAGTAATCAGTAACAAATGGCACATCAGTTTAGACATCTATCTTGTTGTCAAAAGTATAAAAATAGAATTTTTTTGTTTGTTTTGTTTTTATATTCCTTATATTTTGTTTAATGTGTTCTTGGTTTAGTGTATCGTACAAGATATCATTGTAAAGAATATAACATTAATATATATTTCATACTGCCATTATTTTATCTTGTTTTTTGTGTTAATACAAAAAAGGATAACACATTTTTTCTACATTTTAAATATTGTATTTATAAGAATTAAAAGAAGTAAAAATGCATTTCATGTTATTCTTATATAAGAATATATATTATTGTTGTTATTAAGTAGGATGTACATATTTTTTGTTTTAGTTGTGGTAGTTTGCTGTAATTACGTAAGAATAACAGAAAAACAAAATGTATGTTTAGGAAGTAAATATGCAAGTATTATGATAATTCAGAATTCTGTGTGTCTATGCAACTGTGCATTTATTTTAATGTTGAAATATTAGTTAATTTTAAATATACGGTAGATTTTTGTAATTAATATAAACTATCGATGTATAATATTAGATGTGAGTGCACAAAATTAATTTTATTTTCCAGTTGATATTCTTTGACTTTTTGATTTAAAATATATTTATTATATTTGGTTCTTCCATCATAAATAATAATAATATATATGTTTTATATAAATATGTAATTTTGTGGGACCTATTTTAAATTTTGGCCTAATATTAAGGAAATAAAAAACTTTTTAAAAAAATTGTTTTTAATTTCCTTATTACATAACTGTGGTATATTGCATTTACATTCTCAGATTTGTTTTGAATATATAATAAGCTTCATAAAATCTTTAAATTTTTCTGTTTTACTATAAGTTTTTCAATATGATGTTGTACACAAATAGGATTTTTTAACTTCAGTGTTAAAAAACTCTTATTTGTGTACAATGCATACTTATTAGTCTTCACATTCAAGTTTTAAATGGGAAATAGTATTGCAGAATAAAAACAGTCTTTGGCAAGGAACAAGAATAAATATAAGAAACATTCTTTTCTGTGGTTATAAGTAAAAACGTTATGTAGTCTTCAAGTAAAGAAGAACTTGGTAAAGTTGGATTTAACCCTCTCACTGTTGAACTAGAAAGAGTGTGTCAGAAATCTTCGAGCTAAATTATGAAATTCTCCAAGTTATTGTATTAATACTAATTAAAGAACATAAATACATGCACAACAAATTGCTATAAATAGCTTAAAATATAAGTAGAACAAAATTAAGAAATACGAGCAAAGAAAAACATGGATCAACACCACGCATGTAAATGTAAGCAAATGATCTGATTGTGAATGTAGATTATTTATTAGCTTGTAATCTCTGAAAAGCTTATTGAAATAAAAAAAAAATAATCCATAAAATTTTACTGAAGTAACTGCCTTTGTTTTATTTTATTAACATTCTAAAAAACACTATTTGATGAAATAGAAAAAGAATAAATGTATAAAAAATTATGAATTACAATTCTTCATTATAGCACCATCAACTGGATAAAAAAAAATGTAATTGGTGTAAAAACCTGGTACTACAAATTTAATATCATTTCTTTATGTTATAAATAGCACGGACAGTTTCAAAATTGTACCTGCATTTTCAGATGAAGCATCAGAGATTGAATTTCATAAACATAAATTTACATCATTAATAATGTTATAGCACATTACTACAACATAGACTTATGGTTGTAGCAGTGAAGGCATTAATCACTGAGATTTACCCTGACACAGTGTCCCAGGTGATACCATAGAATTTGATATATTACTGGTCTCCTTATCTTTGTACAAAAATTTATTTTGTCCGTTTTTGATATTTCAAAATTTAATTTTTGAAAATGTGTGGAAAAAATGTAAAAAAAGACATTGTTCAAACTCCTGAAAAAATACTTGAAATTCTTCCTGTTAGAGAAAAACTAAGTAAACAGAAATGAGGAATTATTAATGTTCTAATAATTCATATATTAATGTATAATAAGTTTAGCAGTTTAAAAGAAGTAATTCAAAATTTAAGATTTTTTTATGATTATACTCAAACGTAAAGTAATTTTGGGAATCAAAACTCCCAAGTTTTAATGGTGCTGTTCAGTCACAAAAATCATAAATTTTCATTTACATAAAAATTAGTTTTATGGCAGGTGACATTATTCTTGATTATATTCCAATTTGCCTTTAACATAGGTCCTACCATGTTTCTCTTTTCAGGTTAGCTGACCTCAGGTAGTGTTGACTGGTTGCTGGTCAGGTTAGCTGACCAGGTAGTGTTGACCTCCTGAATCGCAGTTTCCAATTTAAAAATTGGACAATTTCTGGAACAGCAGTTGTTTTACCTTTGCAATTGACACAAATAGGAGAATTTTTGTATGGCTTACCTTTATGACTTGCCTCACCACAGATGCAGATTTGCTGTCTTTCACATCTGAGTGCAGTGTGCTCAAAATCCTGGTATTTGAAAAATTGCATAGGTTGCGGTGTGAATGCTCGCACATCTAGACTATCTATGCTAGCACATACCTTCTGGGGCAAGGAAGGTCTGTTAAATGTCAACAAATAAGAAGCAGAAGTTATACCATTTTGAGAAGTACTCGCTGTTTCTTCTCATAGTCAACCTTTGGTATTCTGTCACACCTTGATTAAACAATTCTATTTCTTCTTCAGTACAATTAAGAAGATACAAATGACAACTCCTTTCAATGAATTAATGTTGGTGTGTGGTTGAATAAGCAAACTTAGGTAACTCAGCAGTCTTCTTTAACACCAGAATTTCCTGTATTTGGCCGTCATTTACAGTTTCAATATACAGACCATTACATGTCTTACATATATCTTTGAAGAGCCACCAACATAGCTTGTAATCTTATTGGCAATCAAGAATGGAGTCATTTTAGAAAAATTACCATTCTCTCTTGTAATTACAAGATACCTTTGTCTGGGCGCAGTATTGCTAAAAAAAACCTGTCAACTTCTCAACTCATTATTAATTCTATCTGACTTTACTTCTCTTCTGGTGAAACAGATAGTTCTAAACAAGGGTGCTTATGTCAACTCTCTATCACGTTTAACTGTTCAAGGTTTTGCATGTAAAGTTTATACCTTCTGAAGCAAGGCTAGCTGCCATGGTACACCCCTACTCCAGGATACTAACCTTGGTGGCCCAACCTAGTACTCTAGTGGAACTGGCATATGTCTTTGCAGAGAGCATATATGCACTCTGCACTGCCTCCAGACCCCTAATAACTGAAGCCTTTGGGGCTTCAATGCACTGCCACATGGGGGCATCTTACTTCATGCTTACCAGGCACGTGGACATTGGTGTTCCGATTCTCTGTTACACCTATTATGTCAACCCTGGCTGCCACATTGTCAGTTCTAAAGGTGATGTAAAATCGTTATATTATATACATGATCTGCAGGTGACCAAAGTGTCCAGTCCTGTAGTTGGAAAAGAGGTCTGGATCATTATTGTCAAGAATGATCACATTTTGTTGTTTTTATTATTACTGGCCTAATTTTGCCAAAGGAGATTTTTTAGGCTTATATGATTTTGTTAAAAGAGATGGGCTGGAGCTGTGTTTGTGTCTACCTTAACACTAATGATGCAGCTTTCGAGTTCTGTAGGTTAATGGCTGAACATATTGATTGATTTATCCCTATAAAAAATGTAAACCAGATGGTTTCCAGACTGATTTTCTAGGGAATTAATAGGTTGTCTTAAATACTAACGGTTGGTGTATAGGAAGTTTAAGAAGTCTGGGCTGGCCATTTATTGTAAAGAATTTGTTATCCTTATCAGTAAAGTTAAAGAACAACTGAGAAAAGTCACTGCTAGAAGAGCAAGAACCATTGAGCAGGAATTATGGACAAAGCCAACTAATCTTTCTAAGTATGTTAAATATAAAGGATGATCATCGTGTATCTTTTCTCAAGATTCATGGTGCTGCTCTCACTGAAGTTGAATAGATTGTCTATCTTCTTTTTTTAAGTCAATCCTCTGTTTACATTTACATTGATATCAATTGTATTCTGGAAGGGATAACCATGTAATGAACTATGTGGTGAACTGAGTAGTCATTTAGTATTGAAGTTGCATTGGACTCCTGAAGGTATGCTGCGGGTGTTATTCTACAATCTGTGTTCTATCTTTTATTTTTTTTTTACTGTGGATTTATTTTTCAGTGGTTGTACTGAGCACTGTTTTGTCTATAACTTTGTTCTGTTTGAATTTTCATTCCCACCCTGAAAGGCTCTGGTCAGTACATTAAATACATATATATTATTTTGTTGTATGTTCTGTTGCACTTGTTTCTCTGTTGGTCAGTCCCGATTTCCTGTTACTTTCTTCATTGAGGTTGGGATGGTTAAAGGGGTGAGAGGAGCCCTTCTATTAAAAAAAAAAATAATTATTATTTATATTCCTTTTGTTCATTCTGGTAAACTCTACCTATTTAAATAGTTTTAACTATAGCAAGTTGTGTTAGCAGGCTAAATGAGTATGGTATACATATTGATATTTCATGTTAAACCCAGCAATATCTATGCATTTCATTCACATTAGAGTAGGTCACTCAGCTTCCTTGTAGCTATCATTTTCTTCATGGAGATTGGGATGGCCGAAGAGGAGATGTGGAGACCATCCCAAAAAAATTATATATATATATACATATATGTTATATATATATATATATACATACACACACACTAATACACACTGCAAAATTAATCCTAGAGATTTATACAATGATGGTCACTGATTAGAACAAAACTGAGCTATACACTATCAAGTTTGGTGAACTGTGGCCCTACAGGCTAATTTTTAAGTGAATTACAGCCTAAATTAACTGGGTTGAGGATACATGTGTGAACTGTGTCTGAAGAATTAATTTAATTGAAAACTAAATTAATTCAAATACAGTAAAATTCAATAACTTAAACTACTGTTACTCATAAAAATTATTCATGCTATCAAATATTTTTTTCTTTGTCAAATGAAGGCATTAGTGTAAAAAACATTAATAACTGAAGAAAAATTAATAATTTTAGCCACAGGCATTGTAATTTATTCATACGTTTAAAAACTCAATACCATCTTACTTTACTCCCTTCCATTTTCAGGAGGCTAATTCCAAAAATGTTCCATATGTTACAAAACCTTTTAACCGATGGTATTTTTTCTACAGTGAAAAAAGGAAAATTAAATAAAATAAGGCAACTCACCAGGTTGGTCTAGTGGTGAATGCATCTTTGCAAATCAGCCGAAGTCAAGAGTTCCAACGTTCAATTTCTAGTAAAGGCAGTTGCTTTTATTCAGATTTGAATACTTGATGGTGGATACTGGTGTTCTTTGGTGGTTGGATTTCAATTAACCACACATCTCAGAACTGGTTGACTTGAGACTGTACAAGACTATTCTTCACTTACACTCATACATATCATCTACATCCTCTGAAGTAATACCTAACGGTGATTCCTGGATGCTAAACAGGAAAAAAATAAAATAAGGCAAAGTTCAATAGCATGAGTTTATAAATTCTGGGCAACACTACCTGCTTTACTAAAGTGTATTCACATCAAAAAAATACTTAAAAAATTATTAGTTTTTTTTGAATGTAGGACCTCTTGTATTGTAAAAACAATATTTTTTTTAATAAATTAAAATTTTTTTACTTTGTAATCTTTCATTTTAATAAAATATTTTTAAAAAATTATTTTGTCTGATATAACTGAGTTTTTAATGATAGCAAAAGATTAATGCCATTATTATACTTTTTAATTCTACTTATGGTTTATTTCCTCGCGTGTTACTTTAAATCAAACATGATTCTTTTTTTATTCAAATTTTTACTGTCAAATATAATATTAGCCCTGTTTTGGAAAGGATTCTCCTATTTATTTAAAAATAAAGAATTATTTATTAATGTTATAAATAATTAACTCTTAATATAACTAGTACTTTATTAAGTGAATGTAAATTAACATCCACTTTAACATTAAAACATAGCTTTTTTTTACATAATCTTCAATTTATTGAACAGGTCTTGTCCATTTTATTTGGTTGTGAGATATTTTACTGCAATTGTCAAACTGTACTTCTTATAATCCCCACTGTAAAATAATTTCATGTTGTGTTGGCTTTCTTTTTAATATTTTAAATGCAGTACAATATTAAAAATAGTGAACTAATATGATTTGAAAGTCTTTAATTAATATAATTTTAAAAAAACCTTATTTTTTCAAAGTTTTCATAACAATATTTGTTTAAAAAAATGTAAGTTTCAACAGAGTTAAAAAAAATCAAAAAAATCTATATTTATGTAAATCATTGAATCACACAAATCGATATAAGTATAGATTAATTTTTCTTATAGTTAGTTGTTTTGTATATATATATATAAAACTGTATTGCTATTTATACAAATCATTTGCGCATGGCATTTATGTGATAATTGTGATTATTTGTAGATGTGGTTATTACTAAAGTATGTAATGTGTGTTGTCAATATTTTGTCTACATTAACTGTAATAAAAATGAATAACTGAACAATTACATGGATTTATTTTACTTTCCTAATGTTAATCCATTAAATAATGGTATTTAATGGAGTACTTGGGAAGAGGGTGCCGAACAACTCCAAGACTTGGGAAGATGGCATCCAAAACATCCTGAAGCCATATCCCCATACGTTGCGATCAATCTCCTAGCAAAGAGACCTCCTCACATCTCTCTTGGCCTCCTTGATTGCAAATTTGTAGTTGTGCCGGCTGAACAGATACTCTTCTCATGCCGTCTCAGCACGAAGGCTGTGACTATGATGTCTGGCTACTTGCTGATATACCCTACGCTTGGCTTGACACCTACTTCTCATCTTGCTCAACTGGGGGGGACCACCAGTATGCAGATTTTCTAAAACTGTCAACTATCTGAATAACACCTGCCTGCTCACACTCTTCAGCAACTATTTCAGTGAGAGCGCCAAGGGAATGAAACCCCAATGAGGCTGACCGCAACTGATTCTCTCAACCTAGCACATCAAGACCTGGATACCTTCTTAAACAGCCGTTGTCAGACTGCAACCGCTATTTCTATTAGAATGAGAGAATGATCGCTCAGACTTTCTTCTTCCAAGACTCGCCATGAGATCAGCGAGCCAGCATGTGGGGAGCTCACGAATGTCAAATCAAGACATGATCTAGAGTCACCCCTCCAAAGGGTGGGATCATCGTTATTGATACATATCAATTCTAACGCATTGATAAAATCCCCACGTTAATTACCGTGTGCGTTCCGCTGGACACCAGGAAAGGCAAGGGATTTAGCATTAAAATCCCCCTACACCAAGGTCCTCCGACCTTGAAACCCCACAATGCAGTCAAATAGATGGTCCAAGAAATCCACGTGTATGTTTAAGTCTGTGTTGGAGGCATGGTAGCAAGAGAAACCACCACATCCACCCAGAATTGTCCCGTGGAATACCAGCGACAGGGAAACCAAGGCAGGTGTCACATTCTTTGTCTGCAAGCTACCTATCGCCCACAATCGACTTCTTATTTGGATCAGAAATAGCAATAATATCAGCTTCATGGAACAATTATTGACTGCCTGACTGTATCTGTTGGTTTTCAACTGGAGAATCTTCATTTCCATTTAGGACAAGCCCTGCTTAATGACCAGTGGTCCACCGAGCCACACAGCACGCAACTGGCCTTTTCCCCACACTGCTTCATTCTATGCCCTGGCTTACCACAGTTAAAGCACAGAGCTGTGTGATCCGCACTGATTCAATTCGACGCCACGTGGCCAACCTCCCAACATTTGTAGCATCTCGTCCCAGCATCCAAAATAACAGCATGGCACTGCACCCATCCGACTCAAACCCTGTTTTCGGTTAGCTTCTTGGCTGTCCAAAACGACATAATTAATGTAGCTTTTTGCGTGGACCAAGGATGGTCCCAAAACTTTCATTGACATCACTCTCCTTAGTCGTGGCGTCAATATCACTCAAGTGTACTACAGTACAGCGGTCAGCCCTCGATTGAAGGTTCACCTGAAAATTATCGGCCTTTGTCTGTAATACTGACTTAAAGGTTTCTGCCGGCTTAAGTTTTTCACCCTTATCGTCAGTTCGTCATTATTGCCATGCCTAAGTGACAAGACATCAGTGGCTTCATTAACTGATACTCGGTCCTTCATCGACTGAAGCAAGTCAGCACATGACTTGCCTGAAGACCTCATGACGAGTGTTTTGGTGTCTTGATGCACCGGACTGGTCCTCTGCAGCTTCTGTGATCCCACAAGCAATCACGAAAGGACTAATTTTAGAAACATCCCTTCTTTCTCCTTTATCACCAAATATTTTGGAATTGATCCAAAGCACTTAGTTCGGATCTTCTTCTCTGTATTACTGAACTTGATGCTTTTCCATTTTTTCGCTTTCGAAGACAATGTATATCTACAATAGGTATAGATGCTTTCATACCTATAGTATCATTGGTCAATATGTCATAAGGTGCGAGAGGAGAGACGGTTGGGCGTGCCCCAAATCATATCCCTGGATCAACCCCTGCCTGGATTCCCCCAGTTGGCTGCCTCCCAACAATTTTACCCGGGTGGGGGAGTCAGGTGCTGCCTGACCCACGCTATTGACATCTCAGAGCTTGCACATAGCAGTAAGGGGTTCGATAACCTTACCCACAGGACAATCCTTGCCAAGGGCCGAAGTGATTGACTCACACTGAGTGGCGCAAGACTTCGGCAGAGCTAAGCTCACAGCAGCCCACCATCAACCTGGCTCCACAACTGGGAAAAGGGATGGGTACTTCCCGTCTGCACTCCGCCCAGCGTCAATAAAATAGTTCACGGTCATCCCCCCCCCACGCCAACAAAAAAAGTGAAAGCGAAAATTACAACCTCAACCAGCCTAGTACCGCTAATCCCGTACCTCCACAGAGGTAACAAGCCCTGAGCAAGAACATTGTTCCCTCCATTGACGGACATAAGTGAAGGAACACAGTGTTATAACTGTTGTTTTTGTTTTTCTTGGAAATGTTTTGGCCATGTACTGTTTTTTCCAAAATAAAATAAAATAAATAAATTATTAGTATTATTTTCTTTATGTATCTTTTGACATTGAATCCAAATATGACCTAAAAATTTGTTCTAACAACTTCATTTTTTCTACTTGTAAATAATGAACATTGTTAAAAATGTACTTTCTCTATTAGGGCAAAACATTTGTAAAGATTCATTGAGTCAGTGTTTATATTAATAATGATGTATGAATGTCTGAAGATATTTATAAAAACCATATTTATAAATGGCTAGAGTGGAATTAAGGAGTGATCAGTGTTACTAATATGGTATTATATCATAGAATGGCATCAGTATTAACTGTTTCTAACTGAATGTGTATCTTTCACCATTCCACTTAAAACTAGGTTTGATGAAAACATTTGTCAAAGTAATAGATCATAATGCTAAAGGTTTCTTACACGTTAAGAGTAAGTTCCCCAGGATCACTGGGGCAAAAATCAAGGAAGAGATTGGGCCACAGGTACGTAAGCTATTCAAGGATTCAGGTTTGAGACAAATTTGAATGAATCGGAGAAAGCAGCATAGGTATCATTTCAAAATATTGTTAAATCAATCTTAGGCAAAAAGAAGTCTGAGAACTATATATAATTGGAGAGTGAAATTCTTGATAACTACACAAACCTGAGACAATGTGGCTTGCTGATTACTGCTAGAGACTGAAAAGAGATATTCAATAGGGTGAATACAGAAGAAAAAAGTGGATATTAAGGATCAAAATATCATACTATAGGCCAGTGGTTTTCAACCTGTTGTCTGCGAGAGTTTCAACAAAATCTAAAACTTTAAAAATAAAACATAATATTAATAAGAAAAATAATTCATTTTATTTTCAGAATAAGATTATTTTTAACTTCAATTTATCATGTTCTCAATCTGTAAGAATATTTTTAGTTTTGTCACATGAATTTCCAGCCTTGGAATTTACAAAGGAATGTTTTTAGCATTACTTTGTAGAGTTGAATAACTCATTCTTTCTACCAGCTACCTTTTTTAGTAGAACTAGCACCCCAACTCCTACATTTTAACTATTTTGGCAGAGTTTGTTTGTACTTTGCAGCCACTTGCCAGTATTTCAGACGTTTTCGTTGTAGTGTGGTTAGTTCGCACTTGCGTTAATCGTTCTCTCGGAAGTTCAAAGTGTAATACTTGTGATTTAAAGTTAATTTTCCTTTGAATAGTATGGATCGCTGGTTGAAAACAGGTTCACCAAACAGTGAAGACGGCAACGATTCATGTAGCGTTTCAAATTCACAAATACAGTTAAAGAAATGTCCAAAGTGTTTGGATAATTACTTGGAATTTGGATTCACAGTGTTAGATAAAGGCGTGGAGAAGAAGCCACAGTGTGTTATTTGCAGTGAAGTTCTATTAAATGAGTCCATGAAACCTTCAAAACTGCGGCAGAATTTACAAACTAATCATAGTGACTGCGGAAATAAAATACCTGAATAATTTTGAAGTAGACTTGTACAACTAAACTGCATGCGACTTGTATCAACTATCATGTGTGATGATAAATGTACAAAGAAAGTGTCTTCAATATCGTCAAATAACACAACAAAAAGGCGAATTGATAAATGACAGAAAATTTAAAGGGTGTATTATTTAAACGAATGCGATCAAGATCATTTTGCATTGCAACTGTAAGAAAGCCATGGTATTTCAAACAATCCGGTTCTATTATGCTTTGCAAGGTACGAATATGAAGACAAGTTATTTTGCAATGCAATGCCATTACTCGCGACCGGTGAGGCTATGGTTGTAATTGTTAATTTTATGGAAGGCAATGGAAGTAACTGAGATAAATGAGTTGGATATGCACAAGGGCTACGGTAGGAAAATTTAAGGTACTTGTGGTGCACATTCAATCTGTTACATCGTCTGTGAAATCGACTCACTGTACTATTCATCATAAAGCATTAGCATACTTATATGAAATCTATTTTTGATGATGCAGTGAAAATAACAAATTTTATTAAATTTCAGTCTGTAAATTCTTACATCTTCACTGCACTACGTCAAGAGATGGGTAGTAAATTGGAATGGTGATTTGCTGCTTAATTTACAGGTGCGCTGGTTATCACTAGATAAAGTGTTAACACGACTATTTCACCTGCTTGACGAGGAGAGGAGTTTTCTTCTTGACTCCAAATTTGAATATAAAGATTGTTTGCGGAATTATTCTTGGCTTGCTTATTTATCTGACATTTTAGCTTTCTAAATGCTCTAAATTCCAGTGTTCAGGGTTCGTCTTTAATGGTGTTCATTCAGGATAGGATTGAAGCAACAATAAAGAAATTAAACTTATGGCCACACCGAGTTGCTAATCGAGAATTAGATTCGTTTCCCCTCTCTCAGTGACTTTTTTTGCAACAAATGATGATCTACTTTCATCCAATATCAGTGAAAACATAAAAGAACATCTTGAGTCATTAGCGTTGAAATTAAGGGAATATTTTCCTTCTTGCAGTGGAAATAATAACTATGAAAAACCACTTGAATAAAAATAGCCTTCCCGTCAAAGAAGAGAAGCTGTTAGAATTATTGTGCGATTCCAGTTTGAAAATTTTATTTCCTACTATGATTTTGTCACAATTTTGGTTGCAAGCCCAACCGATTTACCCAAATGTTTTTTGGACTGCATTACAACACTTACTGCCATTTGCATCAACATACTGTGTGTGTGTGTGTGTGTGTGTGCATTTTCTACTCTAGTGTTCTTGAAAAACAAGTATAAAAATGAACTTAATATGGAACCATATTTGCAACTTCAAGTATCTATAACTGAACCAGACTTCAGAAAACTTTCAACTCCAAAATAAAATCAACCGTCCCACTGACAACCTTATGGTAAGCCATCTTATAAAATTATGTCCATTTTTATAGTATGTTTTCAGATAGATTTAAAACTTAAAATTGAAATGTAATTTCACTATCACTTTTTGAGAAATTCATTGCTTTATTCAAATATTTAATAAGGGTACTGTCGAAGGTCGCTGATTCTTTTAAATAAATTAAGCCTTTATGTAGTTGCGTTTATAAATCATTTTTTATTATAAATTGTAATTGTCATTCATATATATATATATATATATATATATATATAAAACATTATTGAACTTGTAAGTCTATATGTAACATTACGTAATTAGTGCATTTTGAGTCCTTGGAGACTGATCGAAGACTGGTCTGACGACAGAGCATGATCTGCTTATATAGTAGTACGTAGCCGCGTTTAGTCCTATTTTAAATGAAAATTAATGTTTCTCATTAATAGTGAATTTTAAATAACATAAATGAAACTTGAGTCTGTACAGATACATTAACTTGATCAATATTAATTAGGAAATAATTTAGGGGGTCCGTCAGAATGCAGTATGGGCAATAAGGTCTGTGGCAATGAAAACATTGGGTACCGCTGCTATAAGCCATTTAATTCCTTAAAAAGATTACGTTTTCTTTAAATTCATGCTATTAAAAACACACTACCTTCCATTCAGTTTTGGTTTGCAGGTTTGAAATCAGAACAAAAAATACTATAAGATACAATTTACTGAATGCCTGTAACAGAAAAAACATATTTTGTAGACCAGTGTTACTGAACTAATTAAAGATCTTCCACCAGTTTATTTAAAATACCATTAAATGATTTTCTTTTACAAAAACAGTATCTCTTATTTGATAAGCTTTTAAATAATACTAAAATTCTGAATTTTCTGCATCTCATTTAATGAGTACATATATATGTACTCAAATAATTTTCATTAGCAAATTCTAAATTCTTTTTATCTTTAATTGTTTTGTATATTTAGTATCTTTGTCACAATACTTTTTGTATACTTTCATGAATTTATGTTTTAGATTATTACTATGGACTTAAACATTTACATTTTATAATTAATTATGTGTTTTGTGAAATTGTATTTATCAAAGATTAATTTCAGTTGAAGGTTTCTTTTAATCTATCCAGGCAAATGTTAGGGCAGTTGATTTTTTACCCGTGGAGTAGCACACTTGCCATTAGTGATGCAATCTACAAATTGTATTATTATTTATACAGTCCTGTTAGTTTACCACCTTGTTAAACACAATAATTCAACTTATTTTGTATTTGCTGTAGGTTTATCTTTCTCTCTGCAGTGGAATTCAAATTGTATTTTTCTAAATATAGTACAATAAATTACGAATATTATACTAAATTACTGTATCACTAACTACTGTGTATTTATTAAAAACACGTATTAACTTGATTCTGTCCTGTCTAAAGTGTTATACTCCAAAACTGATTTTTTTTTTCAATGTTTTTCTTATAAGAATCGAACATAACTTTACACTAACTGAACATTTGTTTGAATAAAATTTGATAAAAAAAATATCTTGATGTAATACGATTAGTCTGATCACACATAACTATCATCGAGGCATAATATGAGTAATTCCTAAAGTAGCTTATACTTAATTATAAGGAACTTCAAAGCTACTTGCTTTAATATAATGTGGATCCACACATCATATACTATGGAATACATATTTTATATAGAATATGTATAAAATAAAATAAGATAGAATGTGCTGAAAATATTGCAGTCAGAAAGATGAAAAATGTGTGGGAATTGATGATCAGGATTTTAAATAATCAGAAAAAACAGAAGTGAATAATTTTTTCAGATAGTCATCAAATGTAATATCCCAGAAAAGTTTAAGCTCTTTGTAAAATTGCAGCACCATTTTTTTAATGGATGCATTTACATTAAATGAGTAGAGAAAAATTCAGAAGTTTTTAAATAAAAGAGGTCTCTGTACACTGAACATTTTTTACAAGTCCATCTGTATATTATGAATATTTATTAACATTGACACAATTTCTCTATGAGAAGAATGCCGAACGAGAAGAATTTTAAAGTAATTTAAGATTAAAAGAGAAACATTATCTTTACCCAATGCTCATGCTTAAGGAGAAGAAATACCATTAAAAATAGATAAAGATTACACAATGATTTCATCGGACTTGACAATGACCCGATTGTTGGTTTGAGAAGAATATCATGAAACCAGGGATTTCTAAAATACATGTCAAAGATATTGCATCATGACAATTTGTATTCTTACCAGCTGTAAAATTACATAAGCTTCAATATTTTCTTTCATCACTTAGCATCTTATAATTGGGTGAAACAAAATCCAAATGTCTCATATAAAATTATTTTTACGGACGACACATCATATATTATGGTCAAGATAAAGAATATGACAAATTTACATTCACGAGCTAATGAATATCCATATTTTATGATTGAAAGTATTTTTTCAAAACATTGTTTTTGTTCATACATATCAGGAATATTACTTAAAAAAATGAATCGGATCAAAGTATTTTGAAAATAGTTAGACTGCTAAGTACCAAGATTTCTTAAGAGAACAAACTTTCTACTCTTCTGAAGAAGTTGCGCTGAATTCATGGTCAACTGTTGATGGTGCAGTTGCTTTTGCAGTACATGTGGTGTGTGTAACTGCCTAGATGATATTTCTGAAGGTTGAAAGAGGAAGATCTGCAAACTGACTACGGTTTACCATATCTAATATAAGTAAACTTCTTTCTTTGGGAATATTTGAAGGAAGGACTTCTAAGAATGGAAACCTAGAAATGCAAGATAAGTTGGGGAAAAGAACGTATGCAGATTTCTACATTTTAAGACAGGATCAGATCAAATTGATCGGCGAATATCTATGCAAAACGTTGTGGTATTTATTTAGATTAGTGAAGGTGATTTTGACAATGCAATTGAAAGAGATTGTTCAGAACTTCAAATATATTTACTAAGTTTTCACTTTGTGTAAATATATACAGCATGTTTCTAAAATGGCGGGCTACTTTTTCGGATTCTAATTGTAAAACTAAACAAAAAATATCCTTAGGAAAGATGCCAGTATCTCCTTCGTTCTCCCGCTGTCCGCCATTTTGTTATTTTTATATAATTTATACCTAAAGGATAAACGAATCACATTAATATTTGGTAAGCATCTTTTTAATAAAGTTTTAAAATTAGCAAAAAATCTGGAATTAAATACCTTCGCAAATTACAAAATAACCACCACGTTTATTTTTCAATCCGTTATGTCTCCATAAATATTAGTTTTATCAAAATTTATTTTACTAAAATATTGCGCCTTTTATTTTGAATAAAATGGCATTTTATTTTTTTAAATCGGTTAACAAATAGCCTAGTTATGGCAGAAAATTGATGTAATTATGTCTGTTTTCATGTCCTCCACTTTATGTTCAATTCGATAAAATATTAATTGTTTTTATTAATTGTTAATTCTAGTATTGTAAATTAGTATCAAATTAAGCAATACTTTTTTCATAATGACGTAATAATGACACAAAATTACAACTAAATTTTCAGCCGTAACTCGACTATTTGTTAACCGATTTTAAAAAAATAAAATGTCATTTTGTTCAAAATAAAAGGCTCAATATTTTAGCAAATAACATAAATTTTGATAAAACTAATATTTATGGATATAATAAATTGACAAATAAACATGGCCGCCATTTTTTAATTTGCGAAGGTATTTAAGTCGTGATTTTTTGCTAATTTTAAAATTTTATTAAAAAAACATTACCAAAATACTAATGTGATTCGTCTATCGGAACTTGAGATATAAATCATTATATAAAAATAACAAAATAGCGGACACGAGGAGAAGGAAGGAAAAATTACCATTTTTCCTAAGGATATTTTTTGTGTAGTTTAACAAGTGGAATCCGAAAAAGTATAGCCATCATTTTAGAAACACTGTGTAAAGTTTTTTATTTATAATAATACATGTATTTTTTTCAAATCAATTTTTACTTTAAATATCCAGGTTAAAATGTTTTTTTTTTCTTTTTTATTAAGACATCCTGGAATAGTCGCTTTAATATTGGAGGGACAGATAGAAGGAAAAAATTGTGTAGGCAGGCAATGTTTGGAATATGTAAAACAAATTGTTAGGGATTTAGGATGTAGGAGGTATACCGAAATGAAACAACGCACTACATAGGGAATCTTGGAGAGCTGCATCAAACCAGTCAAATGACTGAAGACAAAAAAAAATACTATTAGAGGAATGAAAAACAGGTTCAGAAACCTTTGTTCACAATTTATACCTTGATTAATCTTCTGCTCTAGCTTGGTCATTTAAAATCATATTTAAACAAATGAGGTGTCTATTTGTTACAATAAAATTCTTAAATTTTTTGTAATAAAGTATTATTTTAGAGAACTGAGAATTAACGAGATACTAATGATTTAAACGTTTTTAAATGATTGTATTTATTTATCAGAAAATGTTGGTGAAATATATGAACAAAATATTAGTTAGACATGTTAAAACGTTCAAGAGTAGTAATCTCTAAATAAATAAAAAAACAGACAGTGAAGTGAAATAGGACATCTGTTCATACAAATTTGGTTATTTACTTTTATGTCTTGAATCTTGTTTCAAAGTTAGGGCACATCTTGCCGGAACTATCCTGCAAGGGAAAAAACGTCACAACTTCTAGTGTAAACACAGCAACCAAGAAAAAAAATGATTTCATGAATTTAAATGATAGTTCCTAAATATTGCTATTAGAAAGTAAAGACTCATATTTACACCGACTAATAAAAAAGGAGTTATGATAAAAATTAGCTAAATGCAAGGAAAGACATGACAATTTCCACTGTAAAACTGAGTATCTCATTAAAATACATATTTTGCAGCTGATCATAGTAGTTTTCTATTTCTAAGTCAAAAGATCTATTCAATAGGCATGTTTACAAATTATGTTAAGACCAGAGATAGCAAAAGAATTATGAATTGGTAAATTTAGTATTATGAACTGCCTTCTTTTTTAATGAAGTAACAATATGCATAGAGTTTTAAATATCAGCATAACTAAAAAGAATGCTAATAATTTAACAATTGTAGGAAGTTTTTTCATTACCTTATAGTCACCATTTCATGGTGACATAGTTTGAAAACTTAATGTCAAACTGAAGGGCAGATCTTAATACCAGTAATAAGCAAAAACAGCCAAATGTGGGTCAAATCAAATGCATGCTGGACCAAAGAAGACTAGAAAAATGTTATGCTTTCTAATGAGTCATACTTTTTTATTCAAAATCAAAACATCCCACACTTAGAAAAGCAACAAATGAAAAACCATCACCAGCCCGTAACCAACATCAGTTAAATATCCTAAAAGAAGATGTTTTACTTTTGAAGCCCCAATTCATTAGTTGCAGTGGATGGACACTGAAGACTGATTAATATTATTAGATTTTGCCATCACAGGTTGTCAAGAAATCTAAAAAATTGTTTCTACAAGTAAATAAGATATAACACTATGCCCATAATAATAATAAAAATGTTTGAAAGAACATGTCGGGCAACTTATATAACATATTGAACATATTTGATTAACTAAGTCTGATAGTTAGGCAAGTGCTTTGACATTAATCTGATCCAAAATCTAACTGAAAAAAAATAGCTAAAAATGAATTTTCCACAAATTGGCCTCTTTAAATCCACTTCATGAATACACAACAGAGACTGCAGAAACATTAATTAAATTTCAAACATTATCAAGATAAATTATGAGGTCTAAGATGGAAGAAATACACATTTTTATTTCATCCAATCCAGAAGAAAAACTTTTATCAATACTTGTTTTCTTTCCAATATTTCAGGAATAATTAGATAAACATTAAACTGAAAGTAATTTTGGCATACTTTTTATTATTTAAAGCAGTTTGATTTACATGAGCTTTTATTTTGTTGCATTTAATGAAATAAAATAATTTAAAATATCTTCGAATTTCAAAGAATCAGTAATATTATTATAGTTACATATTATTTACAAAATAATATTATCATTCTGCCAATCTCTTGTGAAGTAGTATCATCTAAGCCTTTTATCCAGAAGATTCTAGGTTTGAATTCTGGTCACACATGGAATTTTTCCCAAAAATTTCATTTTATATTCCCATGTACAAATATTAAACTTCATGGTGAATTAATGATCTACAGAAAATAAGCTACACAGTGAACTAGTACACCAAAAATTTTAGGTTTATCTAATTAGTATCATATAAAAACTCATGAATTGAATAACATTATTTGTAAAATGGAGCTTAATTTTAAATAAATGGAAAGCAATTTTTTTAAATCCTTAGGTAATTTATTAAAAATAAAAACTGAACCATAATATCATACTTTTTTGTAGCCAGAAGTATTTTGCTGATTAACGGGAATATTTTTTTTTTCTAAAAAAAATTTGTACATTCGTAAATATAAACTCATCGAAACAGCAAAGCTAACTAATAAATTTAATCTTGTTACAAACGAAATTAATTTGACCAATTCTACGAAATTTATTATTTAAAAAGACCCCAAAAAATGTCATATCGTGGGCAACAGAAATAGTATTTTCAAAAATAGTAATACGATTCATGTGTTTATCTGTTACGTCCTTCAATAAAGAGCATGGAAGACTCTGTGTTACAATTTTTTAGCGAGCATCTAAATCTTTAATGCTCTTTATTAAAAGATGATTTCATGTAAATTATTGTTCTAACCAAATTTTTAAAACTTTAAGCATTTATTTGACTGCTTTTTATGATTGACTGTTTCATTCTCTTTGCAGTACAAGAGTTTTTTAACTGTTTCGAGAATATTATTTTTATAAAACCAACATTCAAACGCCAAGGAGTATAAGACGCATTAAGTTAACTGATTGTTATTTCAAGGAAATTTAATAAAAGTATCTTTTAATTTGTAGCAAATTAAATATATTTCGTGAATAATAAGTTTACTTGTGTTAATTTACATAATTTTATCCTAAATTACTCTATTTTTTGGCCTATCTTCTTCACTAACTGTTTCATCTTCTTTGCCAGGAAGTTAAATCGATTGAGCCGATTTCTTTGATCGGACAAAATTTCTATGGTATGTGTACAGGCATTGCATCGCTCCGTCACTTTACTGACATTTACTTATTTGAAAATTGAAATCTTTTAAAATTGAAATAAAATATATTTTATATTTGAAGTAAGTAAGTAAATTATGTGGAACGTCAACCGACAAGTTCCTGTTTTTTATGTTTAGTTTTTATGGTGAGATTTTATTCCTTTATCAGCTAAGTCATAAAAATCCAGGAAAAACAGTTAAAAAACATAAATACTCTCCAGTATTTTCCTTTGTTTAGATAATATATATTTTATTATATTTCATTTTGCCATTCTTTTCTACTGATATAATAATGCTTTATTAAGTTTTGTTATTTTTAAGTGAAGAACAGTCATTTCAATTCATATTAAAGTAATTTGTTGATAATTAATTAGGTTCACATAAGCTATTTTTAATAAAAGTTATTTGTTTTGTTTAAAAAGAATACTGTTTCAAATGTATTTATAGTACATTACATAATATTGAACAGAAAGAACTTTAATTTTCTTTATTCTTTTTAAGATTCTGCCTGATATTTTTCTTGCACTGTGTATTCTTTCCATTATTTCCAGTTAGTTACCTTGATGGGAGGTTATATTTATAATTATATAATTGATATCCAATTATTTCTAAAGTTATCCACTGATAGGTTTTGTCTAAGCTTTTTCTGCTGTATATGATAGGTCACAACACCCCCATTTTTTGGGGATTAACACCCATAGTTTCATACAATAACCTCCTACCACAAATTAATAGTGGCTACCAAAATGTGAAAACAAGAAGCCTCTTTTGTAATATGTTATAATTACTCAAATCAAATTAGCATTCCATCACAAGCATTTTATAAGAACTACATATTCTTCCATTAATCAGTAAACTTTTTAATGACCATGCTTTAAAATTATACAGAAGTTGTGCTTCAATGAAATCTTTAAGAGATAATTGACATTTTTTCATCATTAGCATTAATAGTTCCTGTCCTCAAAGAGTTAGGAAATTCCTATAGTATATGGTCAAGCTATTTAAAATATTTGCTGTGTTTGTTATTTGGTTGAATTATCTACCATGTTAGTTGTAGGAAATTATAAAATATGATACCAGTTTGGTTAATATACATATTTTTTTATTTAACTTAATATGTGTTTTAAGAATCCCTGGAAAGCACAATGTTGTGTTCTCTTATTACACTGTAACTGGTGTTTTATGTTTTTAATATTACTATTTCAGTACAGCTATATAAAATTTTTGATAAAATGGAATTAAATAATTAATGTAGTTGAAATAATTTAATGTACTACATACTAAATGAGTTTCCAAACTGTTTTCAAGACAGGCACCATTAATCACAGTGTCATCAATATCTCCAATAATAAACAGCCAATGTAATTATTACTGGAATCACAATTTCACGTAAGTTATAAGTTAAAATCTTTCAAATTGTTTTCTATGGCGGTTTTTTTTCTGTATGACATTCAGGTCACTGAATATCTCTTGCAGTTTTCTAGATTTGGGGGTCTGTAGGCAGTTCACCCCTTGTTTGTGTAATGAGTGTACCTGTAGCTTGTTATATTTATAGATATCCAGGTCAGGATGTGTTAATTATTCTTACCCGAAAACAGAATGGTAACTGTGAACAATATTAAAGAGCCATTAGCATTAAAATATGACTAATTTAATTGCACTTCGAACTGTTTACTTCTCTCAATAGTAGACCAGCTCATAACAATGTGCCATTACAAAATTCTTCTGTTGAATGTAAAATCTCTGTAATAATAAAATATTTGATTGCAGAAAATTCTAGTTTTTATCTTCTTAATGAAAAAAATGAAAAATCTGTAAGCTTGAGTGGATGAGCTATCTCCACAATTTGTTAATTAGCATGCCAGCTGCAATCTGCCTGACACATTTACTAAAAAGTAAATGTGTCAGGTACAAAGTTGGCACATGTTGTTAGGCACAAAGTAAATGTGGCTAAAGTTAACAAATGTTATAGAAAAAAGCATTATGCATTCTTAATATGGGATTATTTATAATCACAGTGTAGCACTATTACACGTATTAATAGTGGGATATAAATCTAATATTTATTAACTATAAGGTGCTGGGCAAGATAATATATTTTGCCGTACATCCTGTTGAAATGTCTCTGGGAGTAGATCCTGGAAAATGAAACCAAAATAAAGCTTAAATATCAACAACTAAATCATGTTCAATATACTGTTTTTTTTCCTTCAATACCACCGCAAAGGATTTTTTACTGATTTGAGACAGGCAATATTAACAACAGTGTAACCTGAAAAACCACTGAAAAAGTAATTCTGAGAAAAAGTTCATAATGGCTATGAAAAGATCTTTTTAAAGCATATTTCGTTACTTTTTTGTAGAACGTGAATGTCAGAGTGACAGTAAAAATTAAAAATCATGATTTGGCATTTAGAAACTAGAAGAGAAAAAGTAAAAATACATCATTTAAAGAAGAAGTAGATGTAGGAAAAGGTTGGCCAAATGTTTGATTTCATGTACGTTTCTCTATAGAACCAAAGAAGAAAAATGATAAACTGGAAATTTATTTTCAAATATGGACCTGGAGAAGAATAAAACATATTGGATGAACAGATATTTTGGAAAATATTGAAATCCTTTTTTGTGAAAGAGACCTTAAAGGTGCAAAAGGAAGAGAGAAAAATGCTGAAGAAGAAACCAGGTAAGAGATATCTTATTCAGCTTATGATATTTCTTTTTGTAAATAAACTGCTGTAATACAATAAATGCCACCATGAGTGTTTCAATATTGACAAGTCATTATCTTATAGATAATGATGCTAGTAATAAAGACTAGCCCACAGGTGGTAATTAGATTGCATATGGCATTGCCTGTGTGAAAGACAGGATATGCTGAAAAGTTTTATTACATTTATGCCTAATATGAAGTATATGCTTCTGAAATGTACACCAAAGTAAATCTTTAGTCAGAATGTCGCCATTAAATATAAAGGAACTGCAGCTAGTGTCAAAGTTTATAAATACTAAAGTATGTGGTCAATGACTAATTACTTTTTAATAAATGTGTCAGGCAGATTACAGTTGGCATGCTAATTGACAAATTGTGAAGATAGCTCATCAAGAATGAGGTCAGTGGATGGTTTCAGAATATTGTATAAGGGAATCTCTGCAAAATGGGGAACTACATGGCCACTGTGTGAGCTGATAAATTTGATTTCAATAGATGCCTTATTCTAGATTTATAGAGTGCCTGATGCAGAACTGTTACATAACACAGCTACATATGAGAGAATCAGTGTGAAACAATAGTTTTTAGACTTTTTTATGAAAACAGCATTGTAAGACATATACATTCCAGAATTTCATTATCCTGGAGGGGTCTAGCCACCTAGATCAGGTGGCATGTGCTCTCACGTGGTGAAATTTACTATATGAATATTTTTCAGTCTTTTGTGTAACATATATTTACCTAAAGACATTTTATGTTTTATTTCTGTGTACAACTGTAAAACTTTAACTTTAACTTTTAAACTTTAATTTTAAACTTTAACTTTTGTCAAAATGCATAAACAAGTGTCAATACTATTTTCATCTGTTTTAATTGTTTTATTTTTGTTTCTTTAGGAAAATTAATTCTGCCATGCCAAACGTAGCAGTTGAGAAGAAACACCAACTATTTACAATAAATACACCAAATAAAAAAATGTTTAAGTCTAGACCTAGTAATAACAACAGGAAAAATAAAAAAGAGCAGCAGGTGAAAGTAAAAACAATGGAAGCACAAACAGAATCTTTACTAGAAAGATCTGAAATTCCAGCTGAGTGTTTGAATTTAATTGCAGGTTTCAGAATAATGTTAGTATAAATAGCATGCTTAATTTGTTTCTCTCTCTCTGTATGTGTGTGTGCGTGCGTATTTTACTGACCAAAATCTATTGTAAAGCAATTTACAGTATTAAGAAGTATTCTGGAATTTGCATTACTTATTTCAGAATTGCTTGAACCTAATTTTTCTGCAGTCAACATTTGGTTCTACAGCATGTGTAACACATATTTTTCTAATAGAAATAATTATATTTTGTAAAAAATGTATTTTACTGATGTCATAAAGCATGTATTGTGTTGTGCTTGAGGAAACGTTTTGGACTGAACGATCAAGAAACTAATCTCATCACTTTAGCTGGAGCTCTTCATATCTCATTTACAGTAATAGACGAGGCATATTAAATCTGGAGGGTCGAAACAGGAGAAAAGGTTTTCCCAAGCACGAGACCAAATGGAAAGGATCCCTAAAAGTGTATGGATTAACGTACAAAATTCTTTGTAGAAATAAATTGTGGATTAACGTTTAAAACTCTTTGTATAAATAAATTGTTGCTAATTATTTTTATTAACAAATTACTGTAAAAAAGTATTTTTTTCTGTTTCTTTCGGTTTTTCTTTAATATATCAGTTATTTATTAAAATGGTGAAACGTCGCTGGCGTCGTCGGAAAGCTGAGAAAATTCTAACCGATTTTTCTAGTAAGTACTTTTTCTACGACTAGTAGATTCGGCAGTATGTAATAAATAAAAAGCCCCTCATTGAGCAGGCGCGCGACTGCTGCAGCAATATATACTTACGAGTCGCGCGCGCCATAAACAAATGCCCATAACCTTTGATCCATTAAAGGTATTTGAGACATTCAAAATGGCACGTACAACTAATATTCAAGACAATTAATTAATCATATTTTGAAAGTACTTCAAATGTTTAAATTCCCGGTTTTCTTGTTTAAGAGTGAAATTTTCCAATTTATTGATTTAAGCCCTATACTTATAAAAAAATTTCGAAAAACTAAAAAATCACTGAGTTTTAAAAGTAAAACTAATTGTTTTACTGTTTTATTAAGAACTCGTTGCAAGAAAACATCATTTATATTTAAAGACTAATGCAGTAAAACAAGGTTTTCATTCCTTTTTTACATAAAATTTCCAATCTCAATATCTTACACAAAACTAATATGTAAAATATGAAGTTAATGCAAATTAAAATATAAAATTTTATCTTACACTTATGTAATCTAAGGTCATTTCAAGATAAAGGACACTCTGGGTTGAGCTAAACTTGATTGCAAATCCGAGGAAAAAACCTAAGATAGTACAATTCTTAGCTTCACACAAACGTTTCTGTAATCCTTGTCACGTTTACCTCTTTGAAAAATGCATAATAACATATTTTTTCGCAGAAAATGTTCGGATATTAATTAAAATATTTTCATTGAGCTAATTAAATTTGACATAACTTACATACATTTATAAATAAAATTAAATCAAATTAAATTTAAAAATTAATAATTTCAAAATATTAAATTTACATTGAGGTGATTAAAATTTCAAAAAATTATGTATTGTGATTAAATACTAACACAATACATCTTACGAAGACCCATTCGCTGAAGCAAATGTTGTTCAAAAAGGATAGTAGAATGATTCTAATTGCGGCTGTTGCTGCCGTGGCACTAAGCATCAAGATTCGTTGTGCCGCCTGTACTTTCCCACCTGAACTGAGTGTCTTTAACTGTATTTAATTTGGTTTCCAAGGATTTCCATTCGCTGTGGACTTCTATCTTAACACGACTTGTTACATAATTTTTGACACCATGCATTCTTAAAGGAAAAGCGCCGATGATTTCTCTTTGCTGTTCTTTTTGGAGTTTCATTTCCTTGGGTTCTGACGTGCTGGGGTCCATATTAATATACAGATCTGACAATTTGCATTTAACGCTGTTCATGTACTTGTATCTTGCAAGTCACAAATTAAGGCATCAGCTCTAAAATTGTAACATAAGCGAATAATGACACTGAGCGAGTCGGAGCATGCAGAGTTCTTTGGATTTTATAATAGTGAGTAAACTAAAGCGCATGTTAAAATATGTATAATTCTCCCATAATCTCAAAAGCTGCATTTGGTAGAGTCCAATAGTGGGGTTCATCGCTGATAAAGAAAGAACGTGCAACTCCGTCGTCTGTCTTGGATCCGTCCGTAAACATGTGTTTGTAATTTTTGTACTAATCAGTAAGACATTTAGGGTTTTGACTATGAAATCGGGGTGTTATTTTCACGTTTTGTAACTTATCGACTCGATCAACTGATCCTGGAATCAGCCACGAAGGAACTTTTCGAAACGAAATATGCAGCGTCGCTGGGAAAAAAAAATATTTTCTCATCAGCTCATTGGTATGAATCTCTGCAGGCTTACGATACGTAGGTCGAATATAGTATAATCTAGAGAAACAGTTCTCAAAAAATATAGAGAAATTAATATGAACAGGACATGCGCATACGCGAGCTGCGTATCTGAGTAATAGTATCTCTCTTGCGTTGCAATTGAAGGAATCCTGTTTCAGACATCAGACTTTTAACTGGACTTGTTCGAAAAGATCCTGAGGCATATCTGATGCCTACATTGCAAATAATATCGAGTTTCTTTTACTGCAACTTCCTCTTAGTGAAATGTTTTAATATAATTTCTGATAACTTATTATTTGAAAGATTACAAAGGAATTTACGCTAAAGTTATTAGTACTTCTAGAAGATTATATTATGATAACTTAATATTTAATTCAAACAATAAATATAAAATGATGTGGGTGGTTCATCAAAAGTGAAGGCGGATTTAAAAATAAAGCAGGTCAGATAACTTCGCTAAAATACAAAAGGATTCAGTATTCGTTATTTCACCCCTTATTCAGGTAGTAGAGGAATTTAATAATTCCTTTTCCAATATTTCAAACAAGAGTGTCTCAGTTCCTGTTTAACCTCCGGGAACTACGGTTCAGATAATACTTCAGAGGATGAATGAGGGTGATACGTATGAGTGTAAATGAAGTGTAGTCTTGTACGTTTTCAGTTCGATCATTCCTGAGATGTGTGGTTAATTGAAACCCAACCGCCAAAGAACACCGGTATCCACGATCTAGTATTCAAATCCGTGTACAAATAACTGGCTTTACTAGGACTTGAACGCTGGAACTCTCGACTACCAAATCAGCTGATTTGGGAAGACGCGTTCACCACTAGACCAACCCGGTGGATTACTATTCATAACAACTGAGACACTCTTACATAACTGACGTAATTACTTTTATGCAATGACGACCACTTGTTATGATTTAAATATTTTATAATTTGTTAATTTATGTTCTTAATTTTAATGTTTTAAATTACGAAAAAAGTTTTCTCCTGAGGATGGTCAAATGACCTAAAACGCTAGAAACATAATATAAATTGTTGGTAAGGTTGATTTTTATTTTATAGCAAAAATATTCCATTTTCAATTTTTTGCGATCTCACATCAATATTGATGAAAAAACGTAGTAGCTATGGTATCAGAAGAGCTGCTTACAATTGGTTAAAGTCATACCTTACTAACGGTAAAAAAAGTCGTTGGAATTCCTCTTTTGATAAGAATATAAATGTAAAATTTAGGTCCTCACTTCTAGATGTAGAACGCGAAGTGTCTCAGGAATGTGTTCTCGGTCCCTTGATTTTTTTTATTGTTTATTAATGACCGCCTAAGAATCTTGATAGTAGAGGAAAAAGGAGAATTTAAGCACAAAACCAAGGTCATTCGACGCTGCTGGGTGAGATGTAGTATGTGTGAACCCCTTGTGTGAGGCTAGATGAGGCAAGGTGAACCCCGTGCGAAGCTATAATAGCGAGCTACTGAGAGCCCCGTGCAAGCTTAAAGGCCTCCGTGGCGCTAGCGGTAGCGTCTTGACCTTTCATCCGGAGGTCTCGGATTCGAATCCTGGTAAAATAGAACTCTTAAAACATAAATTTAATAAAAACTATAACAATGAGAGCGAAAAAAGTAACTAGCCTGGCTAGGTTTTTCATTGTGGAATGCATCTGACTGATGCCTTAAACCGTTTGGCTACAGCGACTCCCCGACATAGTGAGAGAAATTTGTTCTATATAAGACGCACGCGTGCGAGAAAAATTACATTTAGTACCTAACGCCATCTTGTAACGTCACAATTCCCCCCTACATTTAATTATTTCTTCATATTAAAGCAAGACCTTCCCGCAGTCTGAAATTTATTTAAAATAAATTTTCATCCGTCTTTCTATCGAAAAATTAATCACCTTTTCTAAAATTCAACATACTATACCAATCTATCTTTTTTAGAAAAAAAATATAATAAAATAAATATTAAATAAGTTAAAACAAAATTATTCATTTCCAAGTTGTTAAAATAATATATCTACGTTCTTCCTTTACACAACCCCCACACACCATATTTATATATTTAAGTAAAACAATTAGTGACGTTAATAAATGAATGCCCTAAGAATAATACCGTAAGAAAAACATATTTGTGTTAAACACTTTCCTCACCATTGGAAACATAATATGACAGTGGATAAATCCAATATCAAATCATGTCATGGGCCTTGGAACCTCTACATTCAATAATGTTAACAACTACTATTTTAAATAAATTAAAACTATAGTAGTACATTATTGTATGGGGGTTTAAAGTGTTTTTTTGTGTATTTATTTGTTTGTAACTTTGTGTTGTATGTTTTAATGTGTTGTAGTCCTGAAAAGGACTATTTGCTTTTTTTACAAATTGTAGTCTATTTAACCACCACATCGTAGGTTTTCCCAATATTACCTTTGAATACTAAGTGTAATTGCATCTTCACTGCTGCGTTAATCTCGTCACTGGTCATCACTTTAGCAAACCTCTTTGGTAAAAATAATTTACATGTCCCACCTTCACATTGGAGAGTACACATAACAGACTCCATATTTTGTGTCCAATAGGTCCATCGACATAATCTTGTATTTTTCCTATTTCAAGATCACTAACACTTTTGGTTGCATTATTAGATGGTGAAGTTATTTCATTTAATCTATTAATTAAACTTTGTGCCATTATAATGGTTTTTTGTTATAGTAGCAGAGAAACAACAAGACTGTGTGAACACCACGAGAACAAGCGAATGATTTAAAACTTATACCGAAAACGGTTTATCCCCTCCTACAATCCCTACGCACCTAGTCGACCTCGAACATGTTTGAACAGGAAAATTCCCCTCCACTCATACATAAACGGTTATTGTTAAAAGACCTTACGTCACTTCGACCACCTGCGTATCCATTCGACCTCGAACATGTTTGTACAGAAACTCCCTCTCCCAATCATACATAAACGTTTATTGTTAAAACCTTTTATGTCATCTCAACCAATAGAAACGTATTATTAACGGTAGTCATCATTTATTTGTACCCGCGCGCAAAATTACCATACCAAAACAGTTAAGCCACGTGCCTAGTAGCAAGGTCTATATGTATCTGGTCGCGTACACAACAGATTACTAATCATCCAAATCGTATGTTATACCCCCCCCCCCCCCAAGAACACCTTTAAATCTATTTGAAATAGACAAAAACCTTTCTTCATTTAACAATAATTATTAATATATCGTTGTTTTACAATTAAAAACATTATTTCATCAGTTAAAATGCAGATAAGAATATTTATTTTCATGTATAAAATATTATATTTTATTCCTTATGGTTGCGTTTCCACACCACCCTAGAGGTACAACGCGTTTAGATTAAAAACACTCTCCTCACCATTCGCAATATATTATGACAATGGATAGATCCAATATCAGACTATATCACTGGCATTGGAACCGTTTCATCCAGCGATGCTAATAACGATTATTTAAAAAAAACAATAGTCATACATTACTGTATGGGGGTTCAAAGTATTTTTTTTGTGTCTATGAATTCGTGTTGCATGTGCTAATGTATTGTAGTTCTGAAAGGGACTGTTTATTATTGTTTTAGAAAATTAATGAAATATCCGTTTTGATGAAATTGAACATACTTGACGTTGTAAATAGTTCTTGTACATTATGAAATAGATTGATGTTAACGGACATTTCACTATAATTTATTTCAGAATCCTCTTCTGCATATGATGCAACAAGCAGCGGCGGCTCCTTATTTTGTTATTCATTATCGGGAAAAAACTGTTTCATCACAAGCTCTTAATCCATCAGTTGCAATACGAGAGGTGGTGGTGTATCTCTTTTCCTTTGCGGTAAATACGTTAACAGAGAGAACATTAATTTTTAGACAAGTCGTAGTTAGTCTATTTAACGTAAACATATCCAACACCATGTTAAATGAATCATTTAATTTAAAGGCTTTTACAAGTTTATCGTTTTCACCTAGAAAACCAGAAAATACTATTTCTTTATTGCCAATAAGACCAATAGAATTGTTCCCACATTCAAAGTCACAATAAAATTTTTCATTATTCAGCGGATCGAAGATCATCTGCATAATTATATTATCACCGTATTAATCAAATAAATGACCGCTATGATCAACAATGTATACATAACTATACTTTCATTTGAAACACCTTGGTGATAAATGTCGTTTACCAACCATAACATCTACTTTCTTAATTAACTGCATAATACACACGACAACGATAACGATGTTAACACTCCACAGTCCACACTCATATGAGAAAATTTACAACTTGTTTAAGGTTCCCTAACTAACTGTTACCAGTTATGAACAGCCTTGAACATGTCCGAACAAGTTTACCAAGTAATTCTAAGAAACACCTGCACACATCCTGTTACCGGTTATGGGCGATGTTGAACATGTTTTAACACGTAATTCTAAGAAACGCCTGCAGACATATTTTACACAGTTACTTTTAAATCTTCAATGATATCATCGTCTTTCATACCGTAATAAGTTAGCTTCATCGGATGATGTACAACTTTCATTTTGTCTTCAGTAAATCTGTTTGTATATCTTCTAAGTAAATATAGCTGAAAGCAATACGATTCGTGGTCTGAAGAATCAGAGTCGTATAAAATGACACAAATGCAAACGTTATCGTATTGTGTAAATACCTTTCTCATATCCAACAGTATGTAACCTTGACCGATATGAAGATCGTCCAACGTCTTGTAAGGTAGTTTCTTGAGAAAACAATCTTCATCGTTGAAAACTTTAATAAATAATATGGAGTCCATCATCACATTCATAGAGCTCACACTCGAATGATTGACCAAAGTTTCGGTGTAGATATTTATTTCATCTTCTACCTTACTCCCACTTCTCTCGGCAATTTTACAAAACAACCGATAGTGTTCATCGTAATCGATAACTCTACATGCAAACGGAGGACTATCCCATAGTAATTAAAATTTGTTTTCACACAACAGCTCCCGAAGTGGTGCACTGTTTACTGCAGGGGCTACTGATTGATTCATATTACTCGATAACCGTACAAAATATTAACCTGGGTTAGTAGTAGTATTATCCTCACCACCACCAATACAGTGTCTACACATTCCGTCAACAGTATCAATCTTCAAATTATCAAGATATTTTTGAAACCCACTGTGAATTTCATCGTAGGTGACGTTATAATTGAAACTTACTCTAACCTTATTGAAATGATCTACATCAATATTTGTACTTAAAGCGTGCGGAAACGTTGCGTTCACAATTTTCATCAGATGTCGCAATGTTCTTACACGGCGATGTGGGGAAAATCTAACTAACCGCACCGATGCGGCTATTTCAACATCCATTGTTAAACTGTGACTACATTCAATCATCAGACCCTTTTTATTGGTTACGTTTCCGCACCACCCCGGAGGTAGCAACCGCAGTGCGTTGAGATTTTTTTTTGCATGAGTGTAATCTCTCCCCGAGAGCCCTACTATAAAACACTGGAATCTCTTTTTTTGTATTTTTTTTAATTTTTGGTATTTTTTTGTATTTTTCTTGAAAATATTAGTATCTGATCCAATGCAAGCATAAATAATATTCCAGGCATTAAGCCAAGATGGAAGACTACAATTATAATTGAGACATCTAACCAAAGATGTGGATTCATCAGCAAACTGAGCTCTATAGCGGTAGTCTTCATGGTACAATAGACTCGAATGAAAGCGGAATGTTTTCCTTGATGACGTTCTTACAATGTGGTAAATTGTATGACTTAATCGGTTCATTGCACCCACAACATCTTATACACAACTTGTTGAAAGAATAGTAATAACCTATTATTAATAATAATTAATTAATAGTAATAATATTTGAACAAATATTTTCTGTCGGCTTTTCAATTTAGTTACTAATTCACCCTGAGTCTTTGCTTCTTTTCCTTTTCATTTTTGGCAAATGGCTGGTTCTAAATGAGAGTGTTTACATGAATCCTCTTTTATGATGGATCTCTCTCTCTTTTTCTGTTTAACCTCTGGAACCACTGTAAGGTATTACTTCAGAGGATGAATGAGGATGATATGTACGAATGTAAATGAAGTGTAGTCTTGTACAGTCTCAGGTTGACCGTTCCTGAGATGTGTGGTTAACTGAAACCCAACCACCAACGAACACCAGCATCCATGATTTAGAATTCAAATCTATATAAAAGTAACTGCTTTTACTAGGATTTGAACCTTAGAACTCTTGAATTTGAAATCAGCTGATTTGTGATGTTGAGTTAACCACTAGACTGGCTCGGTGGGCTTGTCATGTTGGATCTACCTCAGGGCATTATCACCATTATAATGTTCTTTAATATAATCTGTGTTATCTTCGTTACTAAGATATTCAAAGGAGGTCTTCATAGCGGTATAACCAATATTTATTTTCGAATGATTTATGTTAAACCCAGAAAAAATTATCTTTTTTTTTTGGATGCAGCAGCCAGCTTCTCCAGTTCCTTTGGCAAGGTGCTTGGAGAAAATAATTCTTACCTTCCTGATTCTGTGAATGTTATTGTTGACAGTATTTCATTGATAAGTAAAGCCATCAGTTGTAAGTGATAGTATAATTGTGTAATTGTAAGTAACTGATAGTATTATAATTTGTGATTACAGTAGTTTGTTTTGATAATTTGACCAAGGTCTTAGCTCTGGGCCGTTTTTCATATTATTATTATTATGCATGGATTTTTTCCTATACTACATGAATTACTGATTGATTTTCTGCCTGCTTATACATATTTATTCTTGTGCAATATATTAAGGTTAAAACTATTCTGTAGCACTTAATCAATTTTTTTATTATTATCATCACATCGTCATCATCACTGTCATCATTATCATGTCGAGTAGGGCTATTTACTACAGTAAATTAATGTTGCAAATGGAACTATGATTTGTTTGACATAAGAACATAATTAATTATTCTTCTTATAACACTTGTATTTGTAATCTAGAATAATTTTTTTTTTGTGCTTTTTTACTTTGACTTAATATTAAATGATTTTAATATTAATATGAGTCATTGATAACCAAATAAAACATTTCTGTTATTACACCACTCCAAAGACACTACTTATTATGTGTAATGATGTATCGGTAACATTATCCTTATATGAAATAAGGACTAACAGTATTTGATGGAAGTTGAATTTTTAGCTGTTTAGACCAGTTAACTACTTTAAGTATAGATTTAAAAATATATTTACAAATAGTGAATAAATTTTAATACAGACTTCAAATGAAAATTGAGTTTCCATAATGAATGATTTTAAATAAATCAAAGTACATATACATAAAATTAGTGAGTTATTTGTTAGTGAGTAGTGTCTATTTGTAGTAGATATAAAAATATAAAACCCACCGGGTTGGTCTAGTGGTGAAAGCGTCTTCCCAAATCAGCTGATTTGGAAGTCGAGAGTTACAGCGTTCAAGTCTTAGTAAAGCCAGATATTTTTACACGGATTTGAATACTAGATAGTGGATACCGGTGTTCTTTGGTGGTTGGGTTTCAATTAACCACACATCTCAGGAATGGTCGAACTGAGAATGTACAAGACTACACTTCATTTACACTCATACATATCATCCTCACTCATCCTCTGAAGAATTATCTTAACGGTAGTTACCAGAGGCTAAACAGGAAAAAGAGAGAGATATGTAAATATAACATAGTGGATGTATTCGTATGTCTGTGCAAAATAATAGTGTTACAGTAAAAATAGCTTTCAGTTTTAGTGTGTGATGAACATAAAATATTAGCACTATTCATATCACTTCTATACTTCGCCCGTCTTCATATAACAACAGAGTTTTTGGTAGAATTTTGGTTGGGTCAATTAAATGCATATTTTTAGCTGAAATCTTTAATTTATGTTAAAGTTAATTGCATTTTAGCAGTTTTAGTGTCTAAAATAATCATTTGTTTATGTTTATAATTTTAATTAAATTTATATATCTTTATTATTTTAATAGAAAGATTGTTTCAGAAGTGCCATGTTGTTCCTTCAACAGCTCACAGTAAACTTCATGTAGATTTACTTTAAAAATTTATTTCTACAATTCATATATATTTTATTTTTCATTGTATTAATTATAGAATCAATTCATTTTTACAGTAATCCATTGGTAACACCACTTATATTAAAAGAAAAAGTATTTAGACGATCTTTAATATCATTCTCAAAATTGAGGGATCATATTCTACATGGTGATTTATCAACTGACTGGATCCTAGTTGGTGCTGTGGTTAGCAGAACCTGTGAAGAAAGTAGAAAGGTTATTTTTTCAAACAAAACAGATATTTAAACAAAAATATTTCTTTTTTTTTTAATTGCATATTAGGTGCTGTGGATTATGTTTTTTTGTGTCAATCTTTCCTGCTGTTTTGCTCTTTTCTTTCTGAATTACTAGTAAAACAAAATATTGATTATGTTACTTAATTATTTTCCATTTTTGCATAATTATTCTTCTTGATCATGTTAATGTTGCTGAAATCTCTTTTAACTTAACTCTTTCTGTGCTTTTGCCATAATACATATGGCAGGAATGATTTTTACACCATGCTGCTACCATAGAAGCTAAAGAAGTACGGTAATATTTATACAGATTATGAAGGGGTATGCATGTTGGTGTGAGAGATGTATTGTATTTTTATCAATCAGAACAGTCTGAAGTTACATGTTTGTAGTTCAAGAAATATATTAATGTAATCAGATATCATATTAATCCACTTACTGATTTGTTTGCAGTTCCATGTAAATATCAGCACGACTTTATCTGTCATTTCCAATTTTTATTTATTAAATACATTTTATTCGATGAAAAAGAAAATAAGTAGTTTATAATTAAGTCTGGTTTTAAAAGCAGTTTATTAACTTGCATTTTAATTAGTGGTTTCACAATTTAAATAAATTAAAAACAGCCCTATTTTGAATTTATCACTTGAATTAATATTGTACCATTATTACAGTATCCTAACAACATTTTATAATCATAAACTAATGTTTACTAATGTTACTAATTGGTTTCTGTCTTTCTCCCTACTACTTCATTATGTCAAATGTGTCAGTCTTTCCTTGTTATGATTGTTGTAATTACTTAGTCACCTCTCATAGTATACTATTTTTAGTGCATTATCTGTCATTAATTTTTCTTATATTACTTTATTCACCATTAATTTAAAACGTCTGAGTAATAAAAGTGGGTGATGTTGGGATAAGGTCAGAAGATTGAAATAATGTGAGGTGATCATAGAAGGTTGAAAGTGCTATAATTATTCCAGCTGTGTTCAGTAAACAAATAATAATGAACAATGTTAAACATGACAACAGCAAAAATTAAAAGTCATTAAAACACCTGCTTCAGATCCTAACTGCTCACTGTTAATACTACCCACTTAATTACTTATACTTTGTAGGCGGGAACACTATATAAAATCCTTTACACTAAAATAAATCCAGCTAATTGGGCTCTACTGCTGCCAGTTCTCACCACTGATATTGCTCACTGTAGCTGAAAAGGTGGGGAAGGTAAGTCGTGGTGGGGATCATCTGGTGTGTTCATACGTGGTGGGATGACCTTAGTCGTAGTCAAGTGTGGAACAATGGCAGATACGAGTGTGCTTACTGTCAAAGAGGTTTTGTTAGCTTGTTTATTGGACCACAAACTGTCCACATACTGGTAAAGCATTGAAGAACATTATGAATGTCTTCTTTGTGTGTTTTGGGAAATTGTCACTATCATGGCAACCGTTACTGACATGGGATAGGAAGGCTTTTGAAATGGGAAGTATTCTTGATGCACCACACAGTGGGAGGTCGATCACTCGATCTGAGATGTGTGCTGCTGTGGAGGCACCAATCCAACGATCACAAATGAAATCAACACACAAGGACGGCACATCAACCATGTTATGATTTGGGCTAGGATGACAGCTGAACATCTCCTTTGTCCTTATTTGTCAATGGCACAGTTAATCAACATACTCGTAGTTATCTGAGAATGATCAACGAGTGGTTGCTTCCAGAATTAATGGTAAAAGGGACCACTGACATCATTATGTTTCAACAAGATGGTGCTCCACTACATTTTGCTTTGAAAGTCCACAGACGCTTCAATGAGATTTTTCCAAATTGTTGGATTGGACATGGGTCAGAAGAGTTACTGGCTCCATTGCCTTGGCCAATAAGAAGCTCTGATCTCACCACCTCACCACACCTGATAATGCACTCTAGGTTTTTGTAAAAGAAGAGATCTGAAAACATAGATACATCAATAACAAGCAGCTCCAAAATACTGTTTTGGTCAGCAATTGAAATGATCACCCCTGATATGCTGTTGCAGACGAACAACCAGACATGGGGGTTAATACAGCTGTACTTTGAACATGGTAGAACCTGCACAAATTTTTCAGATCCACGTAGGGTAAGCTGCACCTATTCTAATAATTTCCAATCACCAGCATAAAGGGACTTTCTGCCCATTTCATAGTTTTTCCAAATTCTGATCTTATACAATCCATTACTCTTCTGTACTGTTCACGTCAACAGTATCTTTTATCCTTTTGAATGAGAGAATATCCTTTTGAATTCTGTGCTTCATGTTCGATGTAAATGCTATACTCTTTATTCGTTTCCTTCTTACCTACTGTCATTGTGATTAGCTAATAATAAATTTTTAGTGTGTAAAATCAAAGATTTGCTTGTGTTTGAAACCAAGTATTGCATCAATGAAAAGTGAAAAAATAGATTCATGGTCATTTTAAAGCTTGTTTTCTTTTCTTAATTAATTAACACAGCATCAATAATAAAAATTATCAGGTTGTTTTCTATTGAAAATAAAATGGATGTATCCAATTTTTACCACATTTCCTTAATCATTACTACATTTCATTAATCTTTGAGAACACATAGCTTATAAAATTTATGTTGAAAAAGATTTCTTCAGATCAGGTATTCATTTTTAGTTTCTTTTAGTGTGCTGTATAGTTTCAGCCCTGTTGTGCAAATAATGCTGAAGTTCAAGAAGTTTTAAAAAGAATTGTTATTTCCATTACCAAGGTGCTTAGAAAATTAGTTCCAGCACTTTTATCCTTTTATTAATAAGGGAGTAAGGAAGATCGGGATACAAGTTTGTTGCATTTGGAGGTTTTTCTATAAATGATAGTGGAAAATTGAGAAAAGTAACAGTTTTTTAGAAAAGATGAGTAGCTGCACAATATAATGGCTGGGCAGTGTACCAACTGGTTTTAGTACTAATAGCAGCCACAGCAATTTTCTTTATCATTCTGTTGTTATAAATGACTGTTAAAATAGCAGGAATGCTTCATTTTTTTAATTACATCTTGCAAAAGATTTCACTCTGATTTCTACTGAGATTATAAGATAATGATTCCATACTGAAATTATTGAAAATTAAATTAAGGGGTTAATTTAGTTTTATGGTTTTTGACGTGAAAAATTGAGTAAAACAGATCCCAAAACTGTATCTAATAATTTTTGAGAAAACTGTTGTAAAACACAAAAAATTAAGGTTGCAAAACAATCTGACAAAATAATTTTGTTTAATTGCCAGCAAACAAATCAGGTTTGTGGAAAATTTAATTCTGAGAAAATTTATTTAAGTAATGTCAAGTTAACATGATTAAGTTAAGTTATTATTTAAAGTTTAAGAAGTTTAACTTTTATTAAAAACAAAACAGACCAAATGTAGCAGAAAAAAACTATATTATAATCTTAAGCTAAAACAGGAATCATTTTCATACTGGTAAATATTTTGAAACAAAATCAGTTATAAAAAATAAAAGTAAAATTAAATTAGATGATAGTTTAACAATGTTATTTAAATTCCATTGTTATGTTAAAAAAATTAAGAAATGAGAATTCATTATATAGTAGCAGTTTTGAAAAAGTAATAAAACATTGTTGTAAGTAACCATAACTGTTTTAATACATCTGTTTGATGTTATTATGTTTGCATCTTTATAATAAAGAAAACAAAACATTTTATCATGTGTTTTATTCATCTTAAAGAATATTTTAATATTTAACAAAAACTAATTATGACCACATAAAAATAGAAAGAATAAAAACCATACTACAGCTCAGTATGATTATAGGAAAATTTGTACAGGTTACATACCGTAATTAATCACAAAATTAATAAAAAATGATAAATAAGCAGAAACCTGTCATAAATTTACATAATAGTTTGTATAAAGAACTTCAATAATGTTATTAATGTATAAATTTAGGAGCGTATAAAAGTCCTTCAAACCAGGCTTTACCGTACAGATTGCTCAGTCATGGCTGTTATTGTACAATGGTTTTCTGCATGTTCTCTGTCAGTACTCTAAAATTTTGTCCAGCTTACTTACGTTTTAATACAAATATAACATAAAACACCTTGGAAATAAGAATATATATTTTTTATAATTTCTTAAACTTTGAAACTCATGTACATGAGTGAAACTTTACTGCATGCTAAAAAATATATATAAGAACAATTTTTTAATCTGTCTTTTTTTATTATATTTACAACTTTTTCTTTAATTATAGCAAAAAAATTGTCTGATCATTTCAGTATCAATATTAAATATTAATTAAGAAAATAGCCAGATTTAATATAAGCCAAAAATTCATTTTTGGGAATCTCAAAGAATTAATGAGAAGAGACTTGTTATGGATGTTACTGCTACCATAGTGATTTTTTTTTATCCATGCACACAATTATCAACTGATGTAGATTTTAAGTTCTATGAAATAATCTGTCTTTTCTGCAATTATTTTATTTGTTATATCTCTACTTCAGTCACTCTTTTATTGCTTTGAATCCAGTAATAAGTAGAACAAAGTATATCTATTTTTTTTTCATCCAGAAGTAAGATTTTCTGTAAAAGGAAAAAATCCTAGATAAAGCTTTCTTGTGAAAAGAAATGTTTTTGTTTTAAAAACAACATTTTATTATACTCTAATGGTGTTTTCATTATACTCTTTGTGTTTTCATTGTTTAGACATTTAAAACCAGTCTTATATATTTTTTCACATGGGTGTTTTAATTTTAGGGAATTACCAGTTTTATGTGGCAGTTATGTGAACTTAAAGAAGAATGTAGAACTATTTTGTTGATTTTAATGAGAACTGCAAAAACTCTTTATAGTAAGACTAGGTTTGGAACTGTTGTCGGCATTCTGAGTCCAACAGTCATAAGATCTACGTATGTACTTAATTTTTTTATTTTTTCCTAGAAAAGAGATTGTTTTTTTATTTTTATATTCTGTTAAGATTAATTTTAATTGGATTGCTTATTTAAAATCCTAACAAGTAAATGGAATTTTTAACTGGCTCATATTTATAGTGTCTGCAACTAGGAAGTTAAATTGATTTTCAAATGTTGTTTTATGAAATGTTTTGAAAACTACATTTTATTGTACTCTAACGGATAAAAAGATTTATTCATTTTAGAGTACAATCTTTATTATGTATTTTCATTTTTAGATATTTAAAACTAGACTTAGATATTTTTTTCACATGGCTGTGAAAAAAAAATTTTTATATAAAAAATTTATATTTTATTCATGCTTGTTATTTAATAATAAGCATGCATAAAATTTGATTCATTTGGAAGGTATTATTTTCTGCATGATAAGAAATATTTTTTCCAGTATTACAACCATCTGTTGAAGTATAACCCACAATAGAACTTCATCATTAACTGTGGTTAAATTCTGTTTGCCTGCTGTAAATTTAATTCAGAAGGCATAAAGGAACAGCAGAAATATTTAGTTATGTGTATTGATATTATGATAATAAGTACATAAAGAGTTTTTTTTTTGTAATTCATGAAAGAAGTTTGCAAAACCAACTTACTTTAACAATCAGTTCTCTAAATTATTTTGAGCTCCATGCAATAAATATTTGGAATTATTATTTCATAGGAAACAATTTTCAAACTATTGAAGAATATTGTCATCTGCTAGTACATTGACACAAAAAGATGTCTCAGTACAATCATTATAATAATATGTCTTCATTACTAATATATTAGAATAAAAGTTGTTATGAAAGAGAAGTTACAAGGAAGCTCTTCAAAAAAAAGGCACATTTCTCTAGATTATATATCTTTATTATTTCTCTTACCTACAATCTGGTCAAGTTTTAAATGAAGACTATAGTAAATAAGATTTTAAAAAGTTTATTTTAAAGATTTTTCCCAAATATGTTTTTTAATTTTAGTATGATGAATTACATAATTTACATAGAATTATTCTTGCATTTAAGAATCTTTCTCCATGGTAAAGGTCAATATGACTTGTGTATAGATAAATACAATATGATTCATTCATAGATAAATACAAAGAAAGTATGATTAAGTACCAGAGTGCTTTACTGCAGAGGAAGTGATCTACATGTCATGTAGGTCATATCGCATGTGAGTTTCATTGCTTTAGAAGTTTTTATGATGTTTCTGTGCCTTTTTAAAATAAACAGTAAAATTTAAAACCCTGTTGTGTTTGAAGGAGTGTTTATTGTTTAAATTTAAAAAGTTAATTATCTTAAAAGAAGTTGACAGCTACAAAAATCATAGCAGGAATGAAATTGTACGAGTACTTTTCTGACAGTTCTTTAATATACATGATTTGGTTTTTAATATTTCATGTACTAAGACTATGAGAACACATAAAATGTTTGTCTTTTCAGCCATTTACTTAAACTCTCTCACTTGCTTCCCTTGCTGACAATTAAAGCTAAAGAATCTCAACTCATGTTCATTAAAATGTAGTAGTTCAAGGTTGTCAGTAACTCTGTGTCCGTAACTAATATAGAATATACTTTCAAACTGGATACTGGTTGGGAGATTCTTTACTTTCCCTCCTTATTTATTTATATGAGTAAGGGAAATAGTTAAAGATTATTTTTATATCTAATATTTTTTTATACTCAATTTTATCTCTGAAATAAGTCTATGAAAGACACTGGACCCATTAGTCACATTTTTTAAAAGAAAATAGTGAACTCTCCCATCTTAATATTTAAATGGTGACATAAATCATGATACATTTTTTTTTTTAGAAATTAAATCAAGATAAAGAATTTTTAACAAAGTTTTTTATTTATACTTCTCCTGATTCTTCTTGTTCTAATTATTTTTTGGTTAAAACAGTACTTTTTAGTAACAGCAGGTAGACTGAGTTTTTGCACTAATACAGGTACTTCAGTATTTATACAGGAAGTTGTCATGACTTTGTATAGGCACTTCAAAAGTTGTATGCCTTATAGATTAGTATACGATATATAAACCTTTTAATCTAATAATACCTTTTCATTCCCCCAGTTTTTGAAGTGTTGTGAACTCTGAAATAATGAAATGCAGTTGCATTATACTAATATAAGGTAAGTAGTAATAATGTATTATGATGTTACAAAATTCAAGTCAAAAAAATGAGTAAAATTTCAGAAATTCTATTTTTATTATTATTTTTTAATTGACTGGTTGGTATAATATTAAAATTTATATTCTGTAATATTAAACTTTATTGTTTGATATTCTGGAAGTCTCAGATATTTTACTGCTTATAGAAGCTGCTGTATCCTGTATGTTACATCTGTCGATCATTAGATCTGATGTATTGTTAATTTTAACCTGACAACAGAATGGTGCTCGAGAGACTATAAGAAGCTATTAGCATTAAAATGTAATTAGTCCTGCCTGGCCTTTGACCATCTGCATGGAAAGTCAAACAGTTGCTTCACTCCCCATGCAGAAAGATTACTATCCCACCATCTCTGTATTTAAGTCAGGTTATTAATAAAAAAGCAACTGTGTAACAGTGCAATGATATTATTTTAATTGATGGCAATATTTTTTATTGTTCACAGAACTCTTACTGATTCTGAAGAATTGGTGTTTTACATAAGTAATGCTGATCAAGTAGTAATGTTTGGACAGTCACAGGATCTTGGAGTTTGTAGCATCAAGTGGGTGATAGAATTAACTCATTAACAAATTTAATGATTCCATTCATAACAGAATCAATGCTTTTAGATATAACAAAACTGAAAATTAATAAAAAAGAAGTAATTAATTTAGACTGATTGTGACAAAAGTCAGATCGATCAAATTATATTTCCCTCTTCTCTCATAATCTAACCCAAATATTGCTTAGAATAATGTCAAGCCCACTGATCTCTACAAGCCATACTTCTTTATTATAGTAAGATTCTCTTAATAATGCCAAAAACTGTGTAATAAGCAAGAATTAACAAATGTCAATCAATTTCAAATTTTTTTTAAATTAATCTACCAACAGAATATCCTTCTACATGTTTTTCATTACTTAACTTAAACAAAATGTAACAGAAACCATTTAACAGTTAAGAGGGCTTGAAAAAATTAATATATTTTGATTGCCATTTACTCATAATTATTAAATTTTATAATCAAATTCTGTAGCTCATACCAGGCTACTGAATTATATATATTTATTGAGAATCTTATGGACATGTATTGTCATATAATCTATTGTTTGGTTATATTTTTTTTAGCATGTGACATATTCATTTCACATGAGTTCACAAGTGCAATTAGATTTCAGTTTATAAGAAAATCTACCAATTTAATTACCAGCATACAAATTATAATTACCTTTTTTGTAATATTTTTCAAAATAATAATTGGTATGTGTGTGTATGTAGATGGAAAATACTATGAAAATTATAAAAGATAAAGAGCAGTTTTTCTTTTCCTAATGCATCTCAGACATTCATTTATATGTGCAAATATTTATGTGCAAATATGAAAAGAAAAAATCAATTCTCTTGAAGGATAGGTGAAAAAAAAACTGTAACCTTGCAAAAAGTTGAAACCAAGACCATATTATTTGCAATAAAGTACAAATTAATCTTAAGATACAGCTTAATAAAATGTAATTTCAATTAGAAAGGTTTTGGTTGTTACGTCTTTAATGTCATAAAATGTTTTTTTTTAAATGTCCCTCCCAAAACACTTACTTTTTAAATTCTTATTGGAATTAGGGTGATGATGTTTTTTCACTTGATATCTTCTAGTGAAAATATTTTTTTTTTTTTGCCTTTGAACATAAAAATGACTTGATGGAAAACATAATGTTTTTCTAGTCTTCTTTGATCTAGTCTCCATGTACTTCAATCCATATCAGCCTTTTATGCATGTTAACTTTAAAAGCTGCTTTTTAACTTAAAAAACAGGTATTTAGCTGGAAAACTGGTCAGCTAAATAGTTTTTTATCTGGCTATAATTATCTTCTAAGAGATTACAGGTACATTTGTTTCACCTGCTGATAACTTTGAATTTAATTCCATAGCTAATTGTCCACAGTAGTTGTACTTGTTCTCAATAATAAGTACTCCTGTGGTACAGGTATTTTCTCAGTTGTAATTGTTTTATTTCTTTAAGGAGAAAAAACTTCATTTAACTACCCAAAAATATCATTCACAGTTTTTAAACAAACTCATCACTCAAAAGCTATTTGGTGTTATGTCATTTGGGTACGATCCAAAAGAGAAAGAGTTCTGGAATGTGTTCTTGAGGTTACATCCATTATTTTTACGTGTACTGCATTAAGTAAGAATAACATGAATGTGTTATTTTATAACACAAAACTGAACAAATTTCCACAAGATACCATTTAATACACAACAATAAATAATAATAATCAACTATGCCTTTTGTTAACCCTGAGAATATAGAAAATGGACCTGGTATAGCAGTACAACCACATCACAAAAAGAAACAAAAAATCTCCTTGTTCATATTAATTTTTAGTTGTTATAAACAGATTGTAACCTCCATACCTAAGAAAAAACCACTTTTCTTTAATCACCAAATGTTGTGAATAACTTAACATTTGTACATCATATTTGTTGTGGTCAGTTAACCTAGATTTAAATCTGTCCTAAATATTAGGGAAATTTCTATATATTTGCATGAAAAATTTTGGAAGTATTTTATTGTTTAATTTTTCTTTTCTTATTTAAATATTGTGAGTTATTTCCTTTTATGAGATGTGTCTGGTAAATTCCCAAACTTTTTAAATAAATTTTTTTGTATGTTAGAAGCTGTTTGCTTTGTCACTTGAAAAGTAGTCACTTCCATTTTGAATACACCTCTCCTAACATTTCTTCCATCCTTCAAAACATTTTTGGAACACTTCATATCAGGATATTGCGTTATTTTGCTGGCAAATTTTCCTTCTGGATCAGTTGAGTCAAAACATGAGCTTTTAATAATATTTCCACAAGCTTTGATGTGTGAGCAAGTACATGGAGCCTTTATGGGCCATTCAGCATGGACTGTTCATCATTTTAACCTCCAAGCATTGGATCTTTTTTTCTGATAACTTCATGAAGATATTTCATTACTTAAATATAATATTCCTTGGTCACTGTCTTACCTTGTTTAAAACATTTATGTTGACCAAGCCCTCAGATTCATAAAAGCTGTCAGTATGACCAACTTTTGACCATACTTGTCTCAATTTTTTCAGACGTGGTGCCCCTTTTGATACCATTGTGATGATTGAGTTTTTTTTTCAATATTGCATCAATCTTCATAGCTCAATTTATAAGTTCTTGACACACATCAGCTCAGAATTTTTTTTTTTTTTTGCTTGGCAGTGAAGGGCAAGGTACAAATTTAGCCATTTGACTTATACATAAATTCTGCATAAGCAAATTTCATGATAAACAGTTTTTGAAGTACTTACTCTTTTAGCTGCTTTGTAACCATTTAAACAACAATTAAATGAATGACTTCTCTAACTTATTCAGCAATTTAATCAGGTTTGAATGTTGATGGTCAGCCTTTGGCTTGAATGTTGAATGATTGACTATATATTTGAATATTTGAAGTTTAACTATCTTTGAAATGTTTCTGCTACTTGTACATCTGAGATCTGCTTAAACTTTCATTCTCAAATTATGTTTCTATAACATTTCATATGTCTCCATAAAAATACTTTTCAGTTTCACAAAATTTCTCATAAATTTGTTGCCTGTGAATACACTCACTTAAAATGCAATAAAAATTGTCAAGGACATCTAACACTTGTTGATACTGGTATTTATAACATAAAGCGTGAAAAAAATATTGCATTCCCTTAGATTGCAGCAAGAACTCATCATGTTAAACTATTTGGCACTAATTAAAAAGTTTGGGAATTTACTGGACACTCTGGATCCACTCTATATGATTGATTATATTTTTGTTTGTATTCCCTTTCTGTTAAAATTTATTCTTTTTGTTGTTTATGTTCTTTCAATTTATTTTTTTCTTTTTTAGCTTAGAGACTGGAGATAAATGTAACAAAGTAATTAATAAAAGCCTTGGGAAGTTTTGTGAAGTTCATTCACTTGAAAAACCAAATTTTTCTACTAATGAAACAAATGCGACAGATTATACTTTTCTTCAGTCACCAACGTCAGCCCCCATTTATCATCCCATTACTACATGTCAACCTGGCACTAGTATTGAAGTTTTAGGAAAAGAGAAGGTATAGTCAACCACCTTTAATTTGCTAGTAGATATGTATGAGTTAATGTGGTTTAAGTGCAGTTTAAATTAACAAACCACGTCATTTTATTCATTAATTTTTTTCTGTTGAAATAAGTGTTTTTTGATGTGTTTTGTAGGCTTAATTTAAAATTTTGAAAATATATTCTGAACCAAGTTTACAATGAAATATTTTTAAAAAACTTACTTCAAAATTCTTTTAGTTATTTTTGCAACCATCAGTAACTGGTTGCATCAATCTCTGTGAAAAAAATATCATTGTCGAATGTCATGGACTAGAACAAAACAAATTTTATGGTTTATTCTAACTGTTTTTCAGCATTTCTTACTGTTGTTAATTTAAGTTCAAGATGATTTTTGACCTCTCCCTTGAGCTTCTACTATACTTGGAATCCCTTTAATCCTTCTTCATTCACTGTAGATTTTGTTATTTCTTTCTTGGATGTGATCCTGTCTCTTAAGTTTTGGCCTGACAGGTAGTACTACAATCAGGTTTGCCTTTGAAATATCTTTCAAAGTACTATTCTCTCACCTTAAGGCATTTCCTGCCCATCTCTCTCTTCTCATCTGTAAAATTAGATCTCTAATTATACAACTTTCTGTTCTTCCTGATTTTCTGTGGGTTACCATTTTGACCCAGCTAAAAATATTTTGAGTACTTCCATTTTCAAACAGTCTATTTCGTATTATTCTTCCATTTAAAACCAATGTTTATGTAACACAGATCAAAGCGTCTGTGCTGCTGTTCAGTAAATTCTTAATTTGTTTTAGCATTGCAGTATTCTACATGTGTAACTGGGCAAAATGGTAAACTACCCTGATCAGAGGTAGTAAACTCTCAATCAATGTGATCAAACCTGTGTAAACTAATTATCTTCTTTCTCTACCCTTCATTCTTTTTCCATCGGATAGATAGGTGAGAATTATGTCTGCTATCATCCTGATTGTATCAATGTCACCTTCTAATAGCCACCATTACAGCAGCCACTTCTTTATTGGAGCTGACGAGGGATAATGATTCTGCTTGTGAGACCATTGTAGATCATGAATATAATTTGACATCATCGACAAATATCAAAATATTTGACTCAATGCCTTTTCTGATGTGACTAATGTACAATATAAATAATATATGAAAGAATAGATCCCTGCAGACTGCCAGATGTTGCAATGTAGTCACTTGAGACTTTACCTGATACTTTGACTTAAAAACTTCTATTTGCCAGATAGGGCTTTATCCTTTGTAACATTTCTCCTTGGAAACCATACAGTTTTAACTTATTAATAAATAAATCAATGGGAACAGAGTAAAGAGCCTTATAAAAATCAAAAGTCAGCCTGTCTCTTATTCTTTACTTCTGCTTGATGCATGAACAGCATGTTATTTAAATTATTGGATATGGATCTTCTCATTATAAAGACTGTTCTCTCCAAAATCTTTAAAACTATATTTAATACAGACGCTGCTCTATAATTGCATATTTCATGAAAGTTCCCTTTCTTGGAATTGGTGATACAAGAGCTTTTTTCTAACACTAAGGAAAAGTTGCAGATTGCAAACTAAAATTAAATAGCCAATGAATCCTGCCAGATTCCTTCATAAATGACTTGATGTATTTAAACAGTTAGCAGGTTTTATCTTCAATTCATTCTGAACATTCAACATCCTAGCTGAAGTATCCTGTCTAAGTACGGATTTGGCTTTTCTTCTGACCTTGGCCAAATCATTATAATCTTCATCACATCCAGTCTTCTTAAATTTCTTATGAGCAGCTCTTTTCATTCTGAAATATCTCATGAGTTCCTGTGAAAACCAATTAGGGAAAACCTTTGGCCTTATCCTCTTTACAGGTACAAGCTGAGTAATTTTAGATTCTAAAATCTCACTAAGTAACAAGATGCCTCTTCAACGTTTGAGTAAGTATAGACTAAGTTCCAATCTCTCTTTCCAGCAGCGTCATACAGACCAAGATAGTTAGTTACCTGTGACGTAATTAAGTACTTGTCTATCTATGGATGAAGATGTTATCTCATCAACTATGAACTCCAATACAAGAACATTGTGAAAATTATCAATTTCCAACTCCACATCTATGTTAGGGTTTGATACAGCCAGGTACAAAATTTACTTTCTGCCCTGAGGTAGATGGGAATTATATTGCCACATATTTTGATCTTCAATGAAATCTAAAAGAGCCTCAGCTTTCTTCCTAGTGTAAAAATGTCTGTGCTAATTCAATGAATTATCATTCAGTTCATCCCAGGAGCGTTAAAATCGCCAATTAATTTTTCCCTATAATTCTTGGTGTCCAGTTTATTGCTAAGCAATCTAAAATAGTCAGAACATCAGGACATTATTCTAGACTGAAGTAATGATTATCAATTAAATCATTAAAACTGTCCTTCATTGGCAACTCAATTCATACACATTCATTTGTCAGCTCTAGTTCATCCCCCTGTAGCACTGGAGCTGATTATTTACAGTAATCATTATGTCCCACCTATAGTAATTACAATTTCATCATATTTACAGTCTGCACTGAAAACAACCCATTTATCTGTAAAATAATCTGCATTTATGAAATGTCAATTAAATGCTACCTCAGTAACTACAATAACATCATGAGTTGTTCCAGCCACTGCTGAAAAAGCTCACCTGCCTTTGTCCTCAAGCCTCAAACAATTTCATAAATAATACTTAATATTGTAAAGCCTAGCTTAATATTGTAAAGCTTAATATTGTACTGCTCTTTGTTTGGAACTTTCTCTGTCACTTTTTCAAAATTTTCCATACTTAAAAAGTTGGTCAGCTTTTAGTTTACCATAAAAAGACAGTATCAAAATTCCTTTGGACAATACCTTATAAAATCATAGGTCTATACTTCATTTCATCATGTTTTTCTTTGAATAAATTTTAATTTCAGGTTAGAAAAATTATACTCTTATTATAATGAAATTTTCTTTTTTTTAATATTGATAAAATCGATTTCCATTCTTCTTAGTATCTACGCATCCCCAAATGTTTTTCTTGCTCTTATTTCTTTATCTTGTTTGACTTTCATATTTGTCATTAATATTTCTCTGGCACTCCAGCGTTATATTCTTGTTTTGTTTCTGTTTCTCTTATTTACATTAGCTTCCCTCTTTTTTCAGGATTTTTTCTTCTTCATTTAATGTGATGATTGTGGAGTTTATAAGCACACAAATACCAAAATAAGTTAAAGTCTTACCTCCTTGAAGTTAGTCAGTTAACTACCAAGCAAAAGAAGAAAATCAGAAATCCACCCTTTGAATAATTTAATAATGTTTTGATGCAAAACAAGAATCATTTATCTCATAGAGCCCATTAATTGCTGTTCAGCTAAAGAGATCAATGTGAGTAATGAGAAATAATTGTAACATCAATAAGCATCATACAAGAAGAGTATAGCCAGATAGATACAATTTAGACTACCATGGTAAAATTTCTTGATTATGATTAGACAATTTTATAAGACATGCTTTTTAGTTTGGATTCTTAATTTTTATACTTGAAAAACGCCACTTAATATTTTTAATTTTAAATAACAATGTATTCCTAATTTTTGTTATCTGCTCTTGTCCTTTTTAATATTAAATAAATTTTTACCTTTGCTTTAGCATTTTAAGACCTACCATCAAAAAATCAGCAACAGAATTGATGTGTCAGAATATTTGCCAGTGGACCTGGTCATAACAGTTGATTGTTTGTAGATTCTTCATTGATTATTGAAAAATGTAAAAAAATTGGTAATGTTTTATTTTAAAATAGATATTATAATTTATAACTTTATGTTTCAGAGTTTGCAACTTAAAACTTCATCTAAATCTGATAACTGCGATACAGTTGTACCTAATAAGAATAAGATAAACTGTATAAATAAGTGTGCTTCAAAAGAATTTATTAATTTTAATAGTTCATTGACTGAACTTAATAAATGCAAAAAAGATATAAACAAAATGAGCTGTATTCAAAATGAAATTTACTCAGACAATGAAAATTATACAAGAAAAAAGAAAAATGTCAGTGAAAATGAAACATCTGTCACTAATGGTAATTTAAGGTTATTAGAATATGATAGCAATAAAAAGATAGTGAAAAGTAGCAAAAAGAATCATTTACAAAATAAAAAGTGCTTGAAAGCAAAAATGAATTTAAGAGAAATGAGTCATGGTAAAAGGGATAGCACTTCAAAAATGAAAAACTGTATTCTACACACACCTCGCTCAAGATTATTACCATACGACAAGAGTAATAGCTTATACTTTGAAAGATCTGAAAAGAGAAAAACTCACACTATAAATGAAAATACTGTGAATGATAGTATTTTAGTTGATGGAGTTGTAAAATACCAAAATGATAAAGAAGAGGGCCATTCTGTAAATGTTAAAACTTCAGAAGCATTAGAACTTAATGAAAATATAGAGAAAAGAGCTACTGATTTATTTAATAAAATTATCACTGATACTTATGATAGTATTTCCAATGTACTAAAAAACTGTGGGATGAAATGTACATTTATTATTGATGAAACAGGCTTAAAAATAAAAAATAATGATGACACACTTGAATTTGAAGGTACCTGTGATCCTCATTTTTCAACAAAACCATTGACTGAAAGCCTGACAAATGAAGAAAATATGGACAACAGAATTAGTAGTCATGCTTTTTTAAGAAAATTGTTAAATTATTTTGTTACAAACTGTAATTCCTCGACATTAGCTGAAGAAACAAAAGTAGTTTTTCAAATAGTGCAAATTTTGGATACATTAAGTGAATTCTTAAATAAAACTGGCAGTAATAAATGTAACAGTTCTTGTAGTAATATAATTTCTGATAAATCATCTTCTGAGAAATCTGGTTTGCAAATAGAACAATTACCACAGTCTTCTGCTGGTGTGCAGGAGTCTGACATACTCAAACTGATACCACAAAGTAACAGTCAAATATTTGCTGAGGTAAAATAATTACCTTAAATTTCATTTTCCTATTTCTTATTATGTAAAAGTTTTTCTTGAGTATTTTTAGACACCATTTCAACATAACTTTTTTGGCAATGTTAATGATTGATGGCTTTTTTTAAATAAAATGTAAAATTTATCATTTTTAAATATTAAAGTATCACTCACTTTTAAATTAGTCAGTTCTCATACTTTTAACATTAACATACTACTATTTGCTATTGTTGTAGAAGAAATAATTGAACATGACAATATATTCATAGCTGTATGTAATGTCATGAATATTACCAGCACATGAAACTATAAGTTTCCTGCCATAACTACTATTTCAAATAGAAGTTGCCATTGTAAGTGCTTTTTGAATCCTATTTTGTATTACTAAACTTTATTGAGAATGTCAGTTTACTTGTTCATTTATGAATAAACACATATTTTCATTATGCTTATTCCATTTATCACATACAATATTTGTATTTTATACAATATTAGTTATTAATTCAAAAAAACAGAATCTTCTTCTGTGTCTCATGCATGTGAATGCAAATAACTGTGTATTTGTGTGTATATAATAGTAGCGCACACATACTCTAAATGAAATACTTAAATATGAAATACAGCAAAAACAACTTGGCTGTTTAAACTATAAATAACATGATTATATATTAAGAAAAGATATCTAACTATATTATTTTTGAAGCCTTTTATATGACACAGAATTTATTGGTATATGCATGTACTCACTTAGTACAAGATAACCATTTATAACCAAGATAACCCACTTATTTTATAGCCATCTTACAATAGTAGAGATACTATGAGAAAGAGTCGAGGAACTGGTGTTACATTAGCATCTCCATCATAAATATCACATTATATGAATTTTTATTACTTCATTTGTGGCAATCATGATAAGCTAATTAAATTATACTTTTATCTTTATAGTTATTGTGCAAAACTAACAATAAAATCAAAATTTTGCTGTTCTGAATATTATTTAACTGTACAATCTGTACTAAGTTCTCTTTAGTTTGTTGTAATACTTTTGTTTTAAAATTTTGCTTTAGATAAATGCTGAAAACCTAAGAACAAAAGAAAATATACCTGAATGTGGTACGGAGCAGGAAGAAAATATACCTGAATGTGGTACGGAGCAGGAAGAAAATATACCTGAATGTGGTACGGAGCAGGAAGAAAATATACCTGAATGTGGTACGGAGCAGGAAGAAAATATACCTGAATGTGGTACGGAGCAGGAAGAAAATATACCTGAATGTGGTACGGAGCAGGAAGAAAATATACCTGAATGTGGTACGGAGCAGGAAGAAAATATACCTGAATGTGGTACGGAGCAGGAAGTTCATCCAAATAATAATAGTTGTCGAAATAATAACAGAAAGAAATCAATAGCTGAAGTCTGTGGAGGTAATTCATGCGATGTCATTTAATAACATGTTTTATGTATAACATCTTGGTTATATGCTATATTACCAAGTAACCATCTTTATTTATTTATGACAGCTGAACATTAAGGGAAATCAACTAAACCAAGTATAAGTTACTAAGCTGAATCTTAATTCAGCGTAGATATAAATATATACATATATATATATATATTTTTTTTTTTTTTTTGAGACAGAAATTTAAAGCTCTCTTTACGAAAAATATTTGTCTGATTGAACTCATTAAAGTAAAAAATGATTATGTTTGCTCAAAACATGTTATATAAAGAATTTATCTTAGTTGGGGGTTAAGTCTATGTGTTATTTACTGTCATAAAAAAATACAGATTATTGAAATACTTTAATACTCATACCTTTTCCCTAATTCCCTAACCTTTTTTCTTGTATTAAACAAGGAAGTGAGATAATTTATGATTTTGCAATGTTTGGCTTGTAATTGCTTATAGCTAATAACAAATATAAAAAGTCTGATAAGAAAAAAATTGTAAAGAGTCAAATCTCCAGCAAAATAAAAGTGGTTCTTTGCCGTTAGACCAGTGTAAAATGCATTTAGACTGGTTTCATGCTTAGAAGCTGTTAAATTTGCAATTTTAAATTTTGTTTTACAGCCCATATATTTAATTCTCAATTACCTGGATACCTTGTCACTTAAAATAGTCCACTCATTACTTTCAGATTTCTGACAATCTGGTTCTGAATATTATGTTCTTATACCTTACTGATGATTAAAAAGATTACTAAAATTAATTTTCCACTGCACAAATTTTAGTTATATCTAGCTGCCAGGTGTACCCAATGATAACAACTTGGGTATACCAGACAGGTTATCAAATGGAATAAAAATTCATTCAGCTCATTTTCAGAATAGATGTTTCAGACTAAGTTGTAAACCCACCGGGTTGATCTAGTGGTGAACGCGTCTTCCCAAATCAGCTGATTTGGAAGTCGAGAGTTCCAGCGTTCAAGTCTTAGTAAAGCCAGTTATTTTTACACAGATTTGAATACTAGATCGTGGATACCGGTGTTCTTTGGTGGTTGGGTTTCAATTAACCACACATCTCAGGAATGGTCGAACTGAGAATGTACAAGACTACACTTCATTTACACTCATACATATCATCCTCATTCATCCTCTGAAGAATTATCTAAACGGTAGTTACCGGAGGCTAAACAGGAATAAGGAGACCAAGTTGTAAAAGTGATGACTAACTTTGTTACATGATAATAGCAGGTGCTTGGTGAAAATGCATATTTTTAATTAGTACAGTTTTTTTACATGTTTTATATAAAAATATTGTTTTTTACTTGACACATATTACATGACACATATTGTTATTTACTTGACATATTTGACACATGTTACAGATGAAATAAATAACTCCATGCAACAAGATGCGAAAACAGAAATAAAAATGAATAAATCCTCTGAAAATGATAAATCACAAAAATATACATATGAAGTTGATAATTTTATGGATAAATATTTTCCAAAAATATCTACTAGAGAGATAATTCCATTAAGGATTCTCAAAGCTCACATGATTCCCTGCATGGTGGTAAAGTGTTTAAAGGTAATAAATTTATTTCCATGTACCTAAATAATTAGTAAATCGTGTGCATCCATCCTTCTGCTCATTTTCACAATAGTAATTTTTAAAAGGCCATCTGTTCTCATGAAATTTTCTGTACAGTATTATATCAATAATTTTTAAAAAATTAATCAGACATTGTTTTACATTTTCTGATTTAATGTAAAATACAAAATAAATTAAAAATATCTCTCTCATGAATGTAAACACTTTTACTATATTTAGTAGTCAAAAGTCCCAGCAGCCAAAAGGTAGAATGATTGTTTGCTGTTACCCTGCTGATGATTCAAACTATGCTGTGCTTAACTTTTTTTTCAGTTGAGCATGAATTAAATGCATGCATTAATTTTTAGTTGGTGATTATTACACGACTGTCTAAAAAGAAGTATAGTGTATTTAGTGTGTATGTGTGTGTGTTTGTTCCACCATAGCACCTCAATGACCAAACTGATTTAGATTTATAACCCCACATTGGAATCCTTATGTTACTGGGAGTGTCATAGGCTATATATATATATATATATATATGTGTGTGTGTGTGTGTGTGTGTGTGTGTGTGTATGTGTTTTATATATGTATAAATGTAGATGTAGTAGTGGAGATTTGCCAGTTGAAGCACAAACTTTAATGAACTGTGAGCCTCTATCACAGTGTCAGCTGGGTTTGAACTGAATTATTCAAATCAATCGAATGAATAATATTACAAAAATAGTAGAATTAAATTTATGTTAAATAAAATAATATTAAACAAATTTAAAAAATTTCTATTTATTAATAATGGGCTTCCAGTGGGGACTGCATGTGAGGCTAGAGTAAGGAGGTTATGCGAGCACCTTGTGCGAGGCTAGATCAATTGTCACCATCAACTGGTAACAAGCTGGGTGCCCCTGAGATGCTGTTTTGGGAGGTGCTCTTATAATATCTTTGCAAACAATTGTCCAATTTTTCAAAATTCAAACAGGGTATTTGTTAGTATGTACATTTGCATGTATCAGGTGCACCCTTGATCTAACAAATCACGGTAATTCAGAAATGTTATATTTTCACAACCAGTATTCCAATTTTCAAAATTCAAATGTGGTATTTGGTAGTGTAATATAAAATCACAATGGAACCAAACCAGAACAAAAAGAGCAATGTTTGTCACCAATGTTTTCTTTTGGCAGTTGTGTATTTTAATTTTTAATAGTTATTTTTATTTTTTATTTGAACATTCATCTTCAATTTATTAAAAATATTCACTTATTTCTATTTTTTTGAAATAAACACAACATCAGACATAATTTGAATTTAATCTGAAATTTTGAATTTGCAAAAATTAGTAAATACAAGTCTATAATGGCTGATATTTAAAATGATCTGATATTTTAAATGATTTTTGTTATTTTTTTAACTCTACAATAAAATATACTTTTTTAAAACAGATTCTTTGTAAACTGTTCTTTGTCCAATTTGACATCAAAATCATCTTGCTGACTATTAGTTCTGTAAAAAGTAGATGCCACGGATTTTGTTTGAATTTTTAAAAAATTGAGCTCTACAACAAAATTGAACTGATGAAGTGAAAATTAAGATTAAGTGAAAAATGTAATGTATTATTATAAAATGTAATTGTAGTTGATTATGGAAGGTAAGGCCAGTTCTGAATCAATCTAACTATATTAGCAATACTGCAATCACCATTTCCAAGGACACCCCAGAAATTACTGACTGATGACTGTCAAGGAGCATTTTTTTGTTCCTATATATAAATAATAATGTACAATATATGTATGTTTTTCAATTTTTAAAAATTTTTTTTGGTTTACAGTATATACCATCTGTGGCCAACCCATGGCAAGCATGCCACTTGTGGCACACAGGGCCACAGTTAGTGGTACGTGTAGTATTTCGAAATAAAACCTTTTTCTGAATGTCAACTTTGGACAAAAAAATAAAATCTGTCATAATTTGAAAACATAACCAAAACAATAATTAATACTCTTCGTCTAATTTACAATAATTACTTTTTTTCAGTAGAATACATAAGTTTTCAGACTATATTTAATATAAACATTCTTTAGTTGCAACTGATTGTAAAGTTAACACTTACAAGTCACCGGTATCTAACATTTTTATTTCCTTTCAATTGTTATACTTGTGTTGCTTTACAGTGGCATCAGGCATGTCTGCTTAATCCTCTGGGTTGGTCTAGTGGTGAACACGTCTTCCCAAATCACCTCATTTGGAAGATGAGAGTTCCAGCATTCAAGTCGTAGTAAAGACAGTTACTTTTATACGGATTTAAATAATAGATTATGGATACCGTTGTTCTTTGGTGGTTGGGTTTCAATTATCCATACATCTCAGGAATGGTTGAACTGAGACTGTACAAGACTACACTTCATTTGCACTCATACATATCATCCTCTGAAGTAATACCTGAATGGTAATTCCTGGAAGCTAAACAGGAAAAAGGAAGTCTGTCTGGTTGATAGCACCAGTATCATGGGTGCCCCATAGCTGTGTCAACTCGCCATTGTCTTGGGTAATCTGCACAGTTGTTGTATGAAGTCGATCTTGGATCTGATTTACGTGAATTTTACTTTTATTTTCGTGCATGTCATTTAAATTTTTCTCGTATTATATCTTTAAGTAAGCCATCTACTTCAAAACAAAAATACGAAGAAGATATTGCTCTTTGAAAATTCAATAATGCATGGTAGGAACTCTTCTTTTTCTACTAATCAAAATACATCAAAACCAGTTTGTTTGATTTGTGGTGCTAGTGTAGCAGTGCCCAAAAAAATTAACTTGGAGCAACATTTCAAGCAAACCCATAGCAATTTTAATGAAATGTATCCTCTCACTTCATCTTTGAGGACAGAATTTCGTTAATAAAAAAAATAAATTCTTTATAAGCCAACAAATGTTTTTCTTTTAAAAAAGTGAAGAATTAAAGTCAATGGTCAATGCTTCTTACAAAATTCCTTTACTTTTAGCACGAAAAAAGAAACCTTACTGTGATGGGGAAGAAATCAAAAAAAGTCTGCAAATCTTTACTAATTACACTTTGAGACGAAAATTAAAAAATGGTGGAAAAATTGCCCTTTCGCAAAATATGGTGATGCATCACATAGATGATCTGGCTGTAAAATGTTAATAAGAAAATTTTGTCTACATTAGCCTCATGTAAATATTTTTCTTTAGCTTTTGAAGAGAGCACTGATAATACTGACCCTGCTCATTTTTTGGAACAGAGGGCGTGGTATAGCGACCAGACATGCTACATGGAGGGTTTTCTTCCCTTAGGGGATGGAGAATTGAGATGACCCTGCTCAATTAAATATTTCTGTGAATTGTATCAATGAAAATTTTGATGTTATTGAAGAACTTTTAGACTTGCAGCAATTAATAATAACAGAGGCGAAGACATCTTTAATGAAAAAATCAGTCATTGAGAACAATAACTTACAATGGGATAATTAGATAGTATATGCATGAACAGAGCCCCAACTCCATTCATGCATCCATCCAGCAAAATTGAATTGATGAAGTGAAAATTAAGTGAAAAATCTAATGTATTATTATAAAATGTAATTATAATTGATTACGGAAGGTAAGGCCAGTTCTAAATCAATCTAACTATATTAGCAATACTGCAACCACCATTTCCAAGGACACCCCAGACTTTACTGACTGATGACTATCAAGAAGCATTTTTTTGCTCCTACACATAAATAACAATATACAATATATGTATGTATGTATATATGTTTTTCAATTTTTTAAATTCACAAGTTTAAAAAAAACAGGTTCTTTACATACATCACTTTACTTTATTTATTTATTTTTCTTATTGGTGTTGTGGAAAAATACCATTTACATACCCCCCACAAGTGGGGGAGTGTCAGACTTGCACGGGTTTGGGTAGATGTTATTACTAAGAGCCTATGTGTGCCCGCATCCTACCAACTCCTAATTCACCGTTCCTCCCCACTAAAGGTCAGATCAGCAATTAAGCATAGCACAACTCCGAGGGTGCCTTTGAGCTCGGGGAGGGGGTCAAGAGTTCCCGTGAATCATCACCATCGCCCATCCGCACAAGTGCAGGCGAATGATGGCTCCGCAGGGGGCTGTCCGTCACCCCATCTCTCTCGGGTCAGTTCTTCACCTGGACTCAGGACTTAATTGCGTCAGTTTATAACTTTTAACAGTACTTGCCTCGGTCTTTCTTTCTCTCCACCTTTTATCTTTTATCTCTTATTTTGAATCCAAACTAACAGACCCAATGGAGTTCCTGGACGCTCATTGGAACCGGCACACCTAGGCATGCCGGTCCTCGAGACCGAGGCTGCCCATCCATCCCTACGCTAAAATCCTCCGCGCCGACCCTCCGTATCCTGGTCGCGTAACACTGCTATTGCATAATCATCCACTAACTTCCAGTGACCGGTCAAGCAATCATGTATGCAATCAAAATGTCAGGCGTCAGTCTCTTGATGCCGGCACGTGACCGGCGCTCACCCCATTCCGGGCGTCTGAACAGGGTATGTTCCACCGAATCCTCACTATTACAATATATACGCACACCCACTGTAATCTTTCCTACCTATCCTCAATAAATGTTCTTCAAAATTCCCATGTCCTGTTAAAATTTGAGTGATATAAAAATTTACTTCCCCGTAGTTCCTATTACACCATGCTGATAAATTAGTAATCAAAGGCTTTGTCCATAACGATTTGTTACCTGTCCGCCAACTGTCTTGCTAGGTATTCAAGGTAATAATCGTAGCCTCCGTCTTCCTCATACGCTGATATGTATTCATTCTCTCCCTTACCTGTAATTCTATCGGAAGAACCGACGCCAACACACATGCAACTTCGTAGGACACCGTGCGATATGCCAAAACAACGCCCAATAGTGACCGATGATGGACATGCCGCACTCTGTTCAGATTTCTCTTAATTCTCACAGCGGAACCCCAAACTGGGGCCACGTACAATAAGGTGGAAGTAACAGTCGACATGATTAGTCTTCTTTTAGAAGCCCTACACGCAGCCTGTGAGGTTATCAGCACCTTCAGTGCCCCAAGTGTCCTCTCTGCCCTGTTGCAATTCTCCAGCACATTATCGCTAAATCTGTAGGCTCGATCTATGATGACCCCCAGGTACTTAAGTCTACTTCTGGCCTGTATTTGATGACCACCCACTCTCAAAACTATGTTCCCAACCTTTCTCCTCCGCATGAGGGTGTTGTATTCGCACTTGGCTGGTGCTAGCTCTAGGCCGTGTTCGCCCATCCAGACGTCTATTAATGCTAGAGCCGCATTGCCAGGTTCTTCAATCTTGCCTTTTGATCTAATGCTTACGAGGATCGAGAGATCGTCCGCGTAAGCGATAGTCTCAACACCCTCGGGTAAAGTCAAATTAAGAAAACTATAGTATACTATTAACCACAGTAGGGGGCCCAGCACCGATCCCTGCGGGACCCACCCCCAAACGTCTGGAAACTTAAACGACTCCCTTGTGAATCCGCAGTGATCCATCTGTCACTTAGATATTCACGAATCTGCCTCTGTAAATATACACTAAGTCCTTTCTTTCTTGAAGCGGATATTATGAAATTTCAAGGTAAGGACCCGAATGCATTACAGACGTCCTATGTAATAAACAACGGCATACCTCTTGTTCTCCAAGTCCCTTGTTTGACCCGAGCAGCCCAATCTTGCAACCACCTGCAATGTAGAGCGGCCACGACTAAAACCATATTGATTTGGGTGGGTGTATGCCAACGCCCGCATCAAGCTCCTCAATAATGCGGGACGCCAGCATTCTCTCAGCGGCCTTGCCCATACTGTTTAATAAGCACAATGGCCGGTATTCCATATTAATCTCATCTTTGGCATGTCTAGGCAGGAACACTAATCGCGACTCCTTCCAACATAAAGGAAAGCACCTGCATAAAGCCATGGTTCGCAATATCAGTAATTTCCCTTCTTACTAAGCCTTTTAATACGACAGCCGGTATTCCATCGGGTCCGAGACTTTTATGATCTCTTAATTTAAGGACAGCTGCAGTGACCTCCTCTTGTGAAAAGCGCTTTGGTTCACACTCAATCATCTCTAACTCCCCTCATCTTCTCGAGGAAACAGTCTTCTTATCTGCATATTTGCGTTATCCTGCGTGATGACAGGCAACCTTCTACCAAGCTTCTTCATCACTAACTGAAATACTCGTTCCCGCGGGTCAGAATCTAATTCACCGCACAGTTCACGCCATTTATTCAGTTTAGTTTGTTTTAGCTCATAGTTGAGAGTGCGCCTTGCCTCCACATATCTAAGCACCGCTTCCTCGTATTCCTCGCCTCCAGCTTTCTCAGCCGTTGTTTACGATGACTCAGCCTCTGTAGATTTTTCCTCATCCTTGCGGTCGTTTCGATCCACCAATAAACCGGATGAAAACCACCAGCAACCTTCGGTAAATGGGCAATCTCATAGGTTATCAAATCTTGTAATACTTCTGGCGACAACCTCCTCCCATCGTAACTTCCTAGCAACAGCTGCTACCACTATTTCCACCTGCTGTCGAGTCAATCTCGAAGGTTTCTGACATTCGATCACACGAAGCGAAGGATCCTCTATTTCTAATACCATAGCCATCTACTGTCTAATATTGTTAGGTCAAGCGCCGTAGCGTGCTCCCTGGCCTCATATGTTGGTGTATGATCATTTAGGCAATAAAGGCCAGTTGGCCTTTATTGCCTAATTTTGGTGAGAACCTCACCACGCCTATTGGTATATTGGCTACCAACCACAACGGCCTTACTCTTTAGATCGCCCATCCAAACGACCTTCTTAGGTGATCTAACAATTGTATCTTGAAGTCTCTCCATGAACGCTTCAAATTCTTGAAAATGACAGTTGGGGCTGATGTATACCCCTATCAACAAAATTGCAGGTAATTCCACAGCAATAATACCTTCAGCTCTATAAAATAACTGCCAGCTCCACCTGCCGCTGACGTTCTGAACTTCAACATTGCCTGTCTCGTCCGAACACCACTCTACCTTAGCCGCGGTGTGTCTATTAAGTTCAGTGGTCACTAAAATATCTGCAGCGAGACCCCTCAACAGCTCTCCCACTAAATCGTGGGAGAGAATGCTACGATTAGCATTAGACAACCTTATTTTAATCATCTTTGCCATGGCCGCACGTCACGCAACCGGTGCGGTGTTTGCTGCTGTTGCATTTTAAGCACTTCATCGCCTCACGGCACTCCTTAATGCGATGGTCCTTGTCTCTACAGTTATAACACAGGTCCAGTCTGTTTGGACCCCGGCACTCGGCGCTCCTGTGTTCAGAGCCCCAACATCTAAACCAACGGTTGTTGTCTTTCCTTATATAGTCCTGACAATGGACCTATGCTATTATAATTCTTTCTTCTACCAGCTTGTTGGCTGCCCGATAAGAGGTTATCACCGTTACATTACGCGTGTCTCCATAAGACTTCCTAAGTGATGTGATGCGATAAGCCTCGTTTCTACCAATAACGTCTGCAATGGCATTACCGACTTCTTGTTCGGTTGTATCCACATCAATATCTTTGATGCGAACCACCGCTCGTCTGTCACCTCGAGTGCGCATATCCAACTGGAGACCAGCGGCCCTATCTCGGAGAGTAGCGGTGAATTGCTCCGCTTTCTGCATCCCTTTATTCTAACCTCCAGCTCTTTGTTTCACTCTGTCCTTAGGGGCAGAATCTCACCGGCCTCCTCTTTCGAAGCTGACGTCTTCATGGTCTTAACCAAGTCAGTATACGACTTCCCTTGCGCTCTCACGACCACTACTTTGCTATCCTTCACACACACATACACACATGTGCATTTGACATATGAAATGTCAAAAAGTTAAGTTTAAAAAGACCTCACTTTAGTGGGGTTCATTCAGACTAATAATTTATCATGTAAGAGATCACCCCCACAAGGCATGAGGTACTAATGGCTTGAAAATCTTGAGTGTTCACTTTCTTAACATGATATAAGTTTAAACTCAAATAGTGACACCATTTTACTATCTGATAAAGCTAATGTAGAATACATTTAGGTTGTGAACCAGATAATAAATTTATTTTGAATAATAAAAGTAAGGATATTTAAAGGAATTTTTTAAGAATTGGATAAGAACAAACTGAAATCCAGCTAAAAATGAATATTTAGCATGTATTATTTTATTACATTATATTATAGTATATTACCTGTCATAACATAAACATTTATCACAAATGTCACAATGTAAACATTATATTGTGTTTAAAATGAAATTCTCAGTATGTTTGGAAGGCTTAGTAAAGGTATATAATCAGTGGCAGTCAACATGTTGAAAAGAAGTCAATGATATTGAAGTGTTTCTAGAAATTAAAATCTGCTTAGTAATTAACTTAGTGTCTAGTGGTTTATAAAGTTATATTAACCATGTCAATCTCATAATCTAGGCCAGTATTTCCTGAAATGGGTGCTATTGTCCTCTTGTAGTGCAAGAAGATTCCAAAGGGCACTGGTCCTTTGGAGTCCTATCATGTTAAGGTTATAAGGTTATGTCAACTATAACTGTAATAGAGTTATTTTAAAATTGAATACCAATATAATTTTAATAAATAAATCTTAAGTAAATCTACCAACAATTTTTATTTAATCTGTAAGCTATAAAAATCTATTTTTTTTAGACAAAATATGCTGTACATATTCTAAACAAATATTAAAAATTGATGTAAAAAACTATTCATCTATTTCTAGATTTTGGTAAACAGGAACATGCAGTTGAAATTCTTATCATCAGTTGTATTTCATTTTATAAAGTAGTAAAGGTTTCTTTTAAAAAAAATAACAGGTTTATTAATAATTTATTGGCTCATTTCTGACTTTTTTTTTTGGAATGAGCAGTAATAAAGTGCTTGCTCTATAAAATGGAATCTGGTAGAAAATTTTTGGGAATTACTAATCTACACTATCCATTGAAGTTTTTCTCTTTATTTAGTAGTAATTCTCTTTTTTAGTCAAATGGTACTTTTAGATAGTTATTAATTAATCAGTATGAGGAATAACAAATATTTTGTATTTTGATATCTTTTATTTTGCTTATTTCAGTGTCGATATTTGTGGTTTTCATCATTTGATTTATGCAAATTAAGAGGTCATAAGATCCAACTAGTAAAAGGAAAAAAATATTTCTTCAAATGCAGGGTCTGTAAGAATCGAACTGTATCACCTCAAGTTAAACCCTTAGGTAGTTGTATGAGGTGTGGTAATTCAGAATGGGAAAATGCCACTGTAGCTCAGTACGTATCTTACTTACAGCCAATCATTCTTATTGAAATTGTAATTTTTGTGTTTTTTATGTTTTTGCATTTTAAAATTAGTTAATTTCTTTAAAAGGTGTATCATATTTTTTTGTAAAATTTGGTTAATAAAAAAATAAATAAATTTCTTACCTTGTTCAGTACTCAATATACATTATACAGCGTGTTTCATTTTAACATCAGAGATAGTGGTATGTGATGATAGTGTGTATGTAGATATTGTTGTATCTCTGATGGTTAGTTATATGGACCTTCCAAAAGTTTCAAGGTCATATGTGTGATCATATATCCAATGCAACATTTTTTGCTCTTTTCATTGGTAGCATCAAAAATAGGTCATTATATTTGACAAAATTGTGTTAATCTTGAGATGATGGTCAAGGTTAAATCCAAGGCCACTATGAGGTGTCCCCCCTCCAACATGAACAACTTTTGTTTAGGTCATTTTTTTGTATTGTGCATAATTTCAGATAAAATTACCTGGGGAGATTAAATTAAATCCCTATATTGATCACATATAATAAGATAGACAAAAATAGATGATTACAAATATAATAAAAAAATATATTTATTAAGTAATAATTAATAATAATATATTAGAATATATATTTTAAATATAATTTATGTTTATGTATTAAATATTTTAGTTTGTGAGCCATGCATTAACACATAACAGATTGTAAAAATCTGCAGCAGCATACTGTTGACATCAGATGAAATGTGAGCAGAAGTCACCGTGAACACCAACCTGTTAAACATATTCTGCTCACTCTATATGAACAAGTTCTAAATAAAAATATGACTGACTTCAGGTTAACCACTCACCAGATAAAAAAGTTTTTAACTGATAGCAATGAAACAGAAACATTTTTTTCTCCTTTCCCTCATTTTTTATATGAAAAAAACTTTAATAAAAATTGTTGCCTTAAAATAAATTAAAAAATGAGCTGAAATTCTTCAAATTAACAATCTATTTAATTTGCAATTTCGTAAAACATATCATTTTTCATTGTGTTTTAATTTTTTACAGTCAAAACTGCTGTTAAAAATGAATCATATAACTGCTGGTACAATCAACTATATCACCATTTAATGATGTGTTCAATGGTGGATAATTTCAGAATAGATTTTTTCTTATATTTCATCATCTTTAGCTATTGAAGAAATATCCTTCATCGAGTAAAATTTTTCATTTTGATGTAACTGAAAATATATTTTGTAATTGTTTTTTAACTGTTTTCTGTAACTGTTTAAAAAATTAAATTTTTTATATACATTATTTATATTTAAATATATACCATGTATCTATATATTATTCACGATGTAGTACAGCCAGAAGCACAGAGCCACACAAGTGCCACACACAGTCCAGACAAGTAATACTGTGACTCAGCAATAACAAGTTAACAGTACATAAAACTTAATATTACTGACTGAATAATATTATGCAGTTCAGATTGAAACTATATAATTATAAACTAAAGATCTGTTGACATAGTTGAATAAATTCATACTGTTAACCTAAGACATACATGAAAATAGAAGAGCCATAGAAAATAAAATCAAATTCACGGTATTTCAATATTTTTCATTAATCCATGTTCCTGCTTGAGTGGCTTTACATATGGTCCTAACCCTTGTTCGTCTAATGAAAATGTCTCACAAACTCATCTCTTCTCTTATTCATTATTTTGATTTATTCATTCAACTTTTATCAATCTTTCTAATTGTTAAAACTATCTGGTAGCACAAAACTCTCTGCTTTGTCATTATTTTTTAATTACTATCATCTATATTTATATGTTACAGGACATTTAGATAATTAGATAATGTATTTGTTAAACCCCAGTACAGAAATTTTTTAATTTCTCATTATAAAATTTGTATTTTATAGATATAAATATATTTTACTGTATCAAAATCATATATAAAACTTGAAATGAATTTTAAAACTACAACATAACTGATATGCCAATTTGCTGTTTATTTTTTCAGGTTTAGAAGATAGTAACACACTTGGAAGTCTAATTATAGGATGGGCCACCTTTTGCTGTACAACCAGAAGCCTCAATTTAGTTCTTGACATAAACTTTAATGATACTTTGAAATTGTACACTAGTCGACTGAAATTGTACAATTGTTTTTTTTTTTTTTTTTTAACATACAGATTTAATCTGTTTAACTTCATTTTGTAACTTACAATTATCTCTTAAAAAAATAAAGGAATGAAACATTTATCGATTGAATAATTTGTTTTGGTGTTAATTAAATCTCATAACTTAATAGGTAAAATCAAAGAATCCTCTTCCTCACTCATTATTTCAAAATATAGAAGTTCTGTGTTTAGTATCCATTTATGTATCTAGGAATGCAAAAATTTGTTATCACTTTCCATCATGATGAATATTCAAACTGTTATAAGAATGATCTTAATAAAACTATAAAAAATGTGAGAAAAGATTATTTTTGTGTAAAAAAATTTACTTGTGGTTATTAGTTGAATAGTTACTGTGGTAATGATACAGGAGCCCCTTAGAAATAGAAAGGTTTGAAAACAAGGGAGACTGAAAATTTATGTTTTCATTTTCATAAAAAAAAATTTTCCATGTTACAATCAGTGTAAGAGCTGTCTGATGTGTGATGTTTTATAGTAGTAAGAAAGACTAACAGATGTTTTTTATGATGATTTTGTAGAAAGGTACAGGAAGACTAAATAAACATACTTGTATTTCTGCCATATTTTATATCCTTCAAAAGAAAAAACAAAATACTGTTTTTTAGCACTCGTATATTATAGTAATTCATGTAATACAGCAATATTTTTATACTTATCTCTTTAAGTGCTTAAAATAAGACATAAATAGTATTTTTTAGCACTCGTATATTATAGTAATTCATGTAATACAGCAATATACTTACAATACAGCAATACTTATCTCTTTAAGTGTTTAAAATAAGACATTGTTAAATAGTTTACATAAATGATCTCAAAAGACATCAAAATACATTCCATTTTTAGGTACTCATTCACTTCAGTCCAGTTTGTTTCCAAAAGAAAATTTGTGTTGTTTTTTGACAATTTTTTGTATTTCTAGTAGTTTGTTTGTATAGTTAGCCATACTTATAGTACTTTAAGGTTTGTTAACTTAGTTGACAGGTGCTTCCCCATCGACCACTGTCCAAACTACCCTTATTACTCAAATTTGAGTACACATTTGTAGTTCAAATGGTTTTGGTTAGTTCAAATGATCTTAACTTGATACAACCAACAATGAAACATTTAAAGTGAAAGTTACTTGAAAAATTTTTTCTGGCCTACATATTTAGCCAAAAAAATCCATTCTTGGTTTGGTGCTTTTTTTTTTTTTAAAGAGGTGGAGAAACCCCATTTATGGGCGCCTAAGCAGTGTCAGGCTCTCTAACAGGGTCGCCACACACACAGTGTGACAACAATGTCACACACCACATAAACAGCACTACTGGAAGCAACACATACAGCACTTCAAATACACACACCGACAAGAACCTGCAGAAAACAGGACAAGCTACTAACATCCACAACACCCACATGTTACACATCTACAGAGCCATCAAGACAGAAATCTTAAATAGTCACATCACTTACCAGCAGCCACCATCAGACCCACGAGCAGAGTGTCCCCGGCCTCATCGCACCCAGGCAGCCCACACACTTATGGTTGGGGGGGGGGGAGGCTAGGCACTCAGCCGAGGACCTGTCCACCCACGCACCCTCCGTGGCCATTCTCCTCTGCGGGACTCCTCATATAGTTAGAGCTTCCTCATGATCATCCTGACGAATCTTTCCACAGTCTTCCACTGTGCCTCACCTTGTAATAGGACTCGTAGGGTATCTTCAGAGCGAAACATGTGCTCACGTCTCAGGTTGCCGAGCATCTCTCTACGCTGTTAAGCGAATCGCGAATACAAAAAGAAAACATGTTGGGGGTCTCTTCCACCTCGCACTCCGGCCAATTTTCAGATTAATCTATACAAATAAGACCTGAATCCCCCATGACCCGCCAGGAATTGCGTTAGCTCAAAACTCAGCGTGCCATGGGTCCTCCGGCACCACCCCCTGATGTCCCCAGTAAGGCGGTGGGTCCACCTATCCTTCGTGGCCCGACCCCACCGCTCCTGCCATGTTTGTGCGATCTCTTCTTCTAATTCTTCAGCAGAACGCTTTCTTTCCTCTAATGGGAGTGTTCTCAGTTCCCTAGTTCTGCTACGCCGCATTATCATCAAGTCTACAGGCGGGAATCCAGCAATCACCTCAACCGCCTCCCTGGATACCGTCCTATAGGCGGCCGCTACTCTGATGCAACACCTCCTATGGATGGATTCCAATTTACTCTGTACTTGGACTTGGCAAATCTAACAATGCCCGCCCACAACTCGGCGCGCCATATAGCAGGGCTGAATAGACCACACCAGTAAGCAACTGCCTCCTATGTTGGGAGGGCCCTCTTGTATTCGGGAGTATGCTAGCAATAAGCCTCCTCGTTTTCTCCGCCTTCTCACAAGCCTGGAGTACGTGAGTACTAAATTTTAGTCTGAATTCAACCCAGATTCCCAAGTATTTTAGGCCATCTGAGACACAATTTCTCTGCTATCAATGATCAAACGTAAAGTTGGCCTCCTCCTGGCCGCAGAGATCGCCACCATCTCCGTCTTTTCAGGAGCCAACTCCAGTCCTACACCAGCCATCCACTCATTAATCCTTGTATACGACTCAGTTATTTTGCCTACAGCCTCATACTTTGTTTCCGCCTCCACTAGCAACGCTATATCATCTGCGTAGCCAAATAATGTAACCATTTGTGGGAGAACAACCCGAAACATATGATTCCTCCATATCAGTAGTCGGGCAAGGAAAAATAATAGTAGAGAAAAGTTACCTCAGGTACCGATGTTATCTGTTATCGTTAATAATATTTATATTAATTATATTACCACTCACTGATATGTTATCTGTTATCAGCTGGAGATAACCGAATAATCACGTACAGCAAAGAGTCGTTCCACTGTAATCATTACCTATGACAATAAGGTCGAAACGACAACAAAAAAAATCACAATAAAAATTCGTTCATTAACCAAAAATCGTAAAAATTTCAAAACATATCCAGTAAACACCCACCTAACAATACCTATTGTCCGTCTCCAAAAAAAAAGCTGGAAAACCAGTCAGTAATACTATAATCGCGGAGAAGCACAACACGTCCGTACAGTACGAGTACACTTACTCAACCCTTGGTTAGGTGCTTGGGAATATTTGGTCAATGTGTACTGACTGGTATTTCCTGAGATGAAACAAGGTAAGTGAACTGATACTTTTTTATTTTCATCTATTCACAAGTTCTAGTTTATGTTTGTGGTCTCTGGTTAAATTGACTGTAGGCGATAAATTAATTTGATCAGATTAATAACGTTTCCAAATCAAGTAGTACATTGATTCAAGAGAAGTATTTTGAACCTCCATATCTTGTACAACCAATTCTCTGGCCATGCTAAACTTTAATATTACCATAATATTTGTCAGCGAGTTAAATTTCATTTAGTGGAAGAAAGAGATATTTCTATCAGATTCAGATTGTGGAATGACAAGAAATTTGTTCCACTGTTCTCCTTTTATTTTGAATTAACATAAAAATCATAAGAATATTGATAAAGTGAAGTCTAGCAGAATTTCTACAAAGAATCCCATCTAAATAATTGCCTTTTATTCACTCAACATTAATTAATGTACTAAAAAAGTAAATTAAAATGTATATATATTAATTAAAATAAAAAATACATAAGAATTCAAAATTATTCAACTGCTGCATTTCTACCAATGATTATTTACTGATCAGGAGCTGGCCAGTAACTAAAAAAGTATAACAAAAATGCAAAAGTTATGGAAAGATTAATGCTAAAAAGAAAGCCAACTGATAAAATAAACAACTGGATAAGCAAAGAAATGGAAGTCAAAGACACTGAGAAAGAGTAGTATGAATGAGTAAATAAATGAAATTATCTTGAGGAGGTTTTCATTATTATAATGTAATATAAATAGAGCTACAAAAAACAAGTTTAGGTACCTAAATAAGAGGATATATATAATATTTCCGAAGATGGTTGATTAAGTATGAGTGTTGTGTCCAATATTCAAATCTGTTTTATAGTATTGTATGTTATTTTTATTCAATGAAGATATAATAATTATTATTAAGAATAAATTGCAAAGTATTCTGTCGTTCTTTATTAACGAGTGATCAGTCCAAAAATGTCAGAACTAAACTGGCCTTTCACTAGATATTGTGTTGTGTTATTAAGTTTCCAATTCACTGTCCTTTTAATAAGCTTATACGTAAACTTACGCGAGATTACTAAATCGGCCGCTTAGTAAACCATCAGTGTCGAGGACGTCTGCTAGGTTGCACTGCTTCCCTCCCACCACCATTTAATACATAAATGTATTAAAAACTGTAAATAATAAACTGACCGTTGGCAACGGGAAAGGTTGGTGTTGTACAGTTAGTTTGAAATTAGTGAGGTGGTCTCTCGAATGAACGTCAGGATATTTGGTCGGTGAATAAGAAAAATATCTTCCTCGTATTAAGTGAGTAACAATTTTACCAATTACTTTTGACTTTTGGAGTAGTTATATAATGCTATATCGAACTAAATGTTTGATTCGGCTTCAGATATTGTAAGAATAATGTAATAGACGCATTGTTATAAAAGTTATAAAATGTATAAACTGCTGATAAGGAAGTGTGTTTATTTATTAAGTGCCGCTCCATTTAGAGAAAACTGATCGCTTTAATATAGTTCATTTGGCGTAAACGTAAACATTTGCCCGCAGTTATTTTATTTCAACTGAAAAAGTGAGGTTATGAGGAAGTAGTAAACCCAGTAAGTTCCAGCGTTCAAGTCCTAGTAAAGGCAGTTACTTTTATACGGATTTGAATACTAGATCGTGGATACCGATGTTCTTTGGTGGTTGGGTTTCAACTAACCACACATCTAAGGAATGGTTGAACTGAGACTGTACAAGCTATACTTCATTTACACTCGTACATCATATCATCCTCATTCATTCTCTGAAGTAATACCTGAACGGTAATTCCCGGAGGCTAAACAGTAAAAAAAGTAAACGCAGTAAAAGAGACTGCAACAGACCTGTGGGTGATCTTGTAAACACCGCCGGTTAAAAAAATTCGTATGTGAGATTAACGAAATATGACACTACTTTTTTTTTCATTTAAAATAATTTCCCTTCAAAAATATGATTAATTGTGTTTGCATCAAATAATTTCATAGTTATAGTTATCACCTATCATTCGGCCTCGTTGTCAGTAAAGTCGCTCCCTTCCGTACTGATTTTGAAAGCGAGAGTTGTTAAACGGAGAAAAATATTCTTTGAAGAGTTTTTTTGCGATATATATATTTGAGCCGGTTAATGCAAAACAGTCGATCAGTAACATGATGATCTCATTCTGAGTAAATAGTCCTCAATACCCCGCCAAATATCGCTACTGTTAACTTAAAGGATTTTTGAAACACTACTTTGTAGTTCAGTTCCTCTGTAGGTAAATTTCTTTCTTTTTAAATTTATTTTTCTTTCTGTTCATTCTTTTCCCGTATCCTTGATCTCTTTTCCCTTGAAGTGTTCTGTTTTATCTGCTTCTCCGGATGTTGACTGGATCCTTGTTATCTGTTGGATACAATTTCAACCGACTTCAAGCATTGACATCTGTCGTATGACAAATGCGTTTGTTACTGGTAACGACTCTAAGAATAATAATAGTAAAAGTTTCTGGCATCTTTCTTTTCTTTGATAACTGCGGTTTCTTAACAAATTATAATATCTCCCGAAGAGTTTCTAATCAACTGTCCGTTTTTCAACATACATCTTCTTCGTTCTTTAAGACTTCAAAGTAATTTTTTCTACTAAAAAAAATGATTGAAAGTATCACACTATAAGTTTCTATAAATTGTCTTAAAATGATAAATTATCTAATATGCCCTACGTTACCCAGAAAGAATTACAGTTATTTCCAACGATCTACAGGGAACGGGATTTCAGCAAGAAACAGATTAAATTTATGTGCGAAAATATACTGCAAAAATACCTACCTGACTATGACAGATTGAGAGGTGGCAGGTTTAAGATATTTTAGTAAAGAGGATCATAAATTTCTTCTCGCTCGAGTCAAACGGATCTGTCGTGAACATTAAATTTACAGAAACCTTCCGAGAGTAATTTTAATTTCAAAATTTAGTAACGTGTTGTTAGCTCCTTCCAATAATCACGTAATCCTGTTTACTCGATGAGTTTGTGATATTTCTTCAGAACGATATCTAATTTTGTGTGTGGCTATCCTTGATGACCAATAAAAATTGTTAACCTTAACTTTATAAAATCTGTTATGATGACTCATTTTTAAATCGTTTACAAAATCTTTCCAATTTTTTTTACTAGTTTTTGTATAAAAATATCGTTTACATGAATCGATTAATTTTAAAATTAAAATTTTTAATTGGAACCTATCTAATCATGAGGCAGAATGGTTTTGAAAGGTAAAAAGCTGTTTTCCGTTTTAGGATTGCAATAAAGTCATTAAAAATTTTTTTCTTTCTTTTAAGAAAGTGTAATTGTATTTAAAATTTTGTTTTTCTTTTTTTTATTAACCATGGGTTTTCAAGATACCAAAAATAGGCTGTCAAATCTAATTTTTTTTTAAAAAAAGGGTGGTTTATCTTTAGCCAGTTATTACAGGGTAATAGCTTTTAGGGGTGTAACAGCCTAACTTTGTGAGAAAATTACTGGTTAGATTAGAAAAATTCTAAGTGTGTGTTGAATGAATTTCAAACAGGATTCAGGAAAGGTGTGGGGATAACGATAATATTTTTTAGCTTTCTTTCATTATCAATCTGTCTACAATCAACAAAGGAAAAATCTGTACACGTTCTTTGAAGATTTAAGTCTGCTTTGAATCGTATTAGAAAGGGTGCATTTTAAAAATAAATTATATTAGGCTTATCAGGTAAATTTGTAAGCATTTTGAAGGGTTATATAAGAAAATATCTTACGTGTATTATAACGGAGGGATAAACGGATTGTTTTGAAACCTTAAATGGAATAAAGATGTTTTCTCTCTTCACTGTTATTTTCCCTATTTATCAATGGTTTACATGACGAACGGGGAGAGGGTGTCACAATTAATTAATTAATTACCGGTCCCCGTCTCCGTGGCGCGAGTGGTAGCGTCTAGGTCTTTCATCCGGAGGTCCCGGATTCGAATCCCGATCAGGCATGGAATTTTAACACGCTACAAAATTTCCATTTCATCCATTCTCTGAACCAGTACCTAACGGTAGTGCCGGGCGCTAAAAAAAAATGCTATATTAACAGAACTCTTTTTTATGCTGGTGATGTTTTGTTGGCACATGATCCCCTTATCCCTTAAACTGTAATTGAAAAATCGTTAGAGTTCTCTAATGATTGGAACCTCGTAGTGAATTTGGAGAAATTAAAAATAATAGTTTTCAGGAAGGGTGGAAAGTTAGGAAGGGATAAGTGTTGGTGATTTGATGGCGGTCCCGTGCGTAGTTAGTAGATATAAATATTTTGGGCGGTGATAGCGTGTGGTGCACTGGGGATAGCATTTGGGGGTACAGAATTATTTAATCGGAAAAGTTCCAACATTTTGTTCTGAGAAAGATTCTTTTGGCTCTCACAATTCTCCGTGAGAATTATGCAATCTATCTAGAAACAAATGTTGATCTGAAATTTTATGTTTAAGGAATGCATTTTAAATACATTTTGAGCATTTTTAAATCGACTGAGAGAAGTCAATCTCTAATAAAATAGCTAAGTAGGTAGTAGAGAAATGAGTAGGTCGGTTTGATGCTTGGTTGCGTATCGCCAGAGAATATAACTGTAAATTAGATTATCAAATGAAAGTATTTCTTAATTCTTCACGCAACATGAAGATTTTAAAATAAAGATGAGGGAACTTGCGAGAGGTTTTCGGGTTGAGAAGGGTAGACTGGCCCATCTATTATGGAAGGCTTATTTGGGATTTAAGAGATAGTACGTACATTCTTGATAGTACGATATACATTTTATTAGTATTATATTTAAGGCTTGAGGTTAGAACAGGACAAATAGGTCTTAATGACACTCCTGTTAGCGAGGTAAAAGTAAGATTTTATTCGATGAATAGAATCCAATAGGCAGAGGAGATACTTCTCATTTCGTGGGAACATACAGCATTTTAAATTGTATTAGGAAATAGTGTTTTTGTATCGGTTAATATTTTCAATGGTGAAAACTAGGGAATTCTATGGAATAATAAATCGATCATTAATATGATTAAAAGATAGAAATCATAACGATTAAAAGAAAAGTTTATTAAAGAAATAGGAAAAGAGTTTTTTTTGTTTCGTCTTTTTTTCTAAAAGAAATTTTTGACCTGTCAGACAACCAGGGGTTATTTTTATTGTGGATAGATTAACATTGTTTTTATATTAAAATTATTTTTTGTATATTGTAATTATGTGCAATTTCTTTTGATGAAATAAATCCACATTTGTTATTATTATTTTTATAAACGTTCCCGGGCTCTCACACGAAAACGGTACTCTCGCCTAAGGTGAAAGCGACCGGATGAGTCTAGAGTTCGATCGTACGATAACGTATAAAATATAATATCGTGTGTAGCTAATGCCCTAATGTACCTTAATATTATAAACGTCTCAAAAGAAAGACCGTTAATTATGTATTGCGACAATTCCGTTCACCGTAACCGTCTAATAGACTCGGCCAGCGTTCCTTATCAGGATTATTGAATATTTCTCTTTTTTTTAGATTAATTTTACATAATTTCTGTTTACTTATTTATATTGTGTTTCTAACGAAAAACTTTATTCCTTGAATTGAACGATAGAGCGAGGAAACCCCCGGTCGTATTTGTGCGTATGCTTAAACCGTATGCGTGCGAAATCGTCATGAAGCGCGATTTTCACGTAATATTATTTATTAAAAACCCCGGTGATTGACGTCCGCAGCATAAACGCGAGGTACTTGATGTCAGTAAAATACATAATTATCGGTTCCGCTCGAAGCGGGTCTTGGAAAATTATGATTTGTAATTATATCAGAGTAATTTTTTAACGGTAAAAAATATGGTTCCGACATACTCGATAAAACTTAGGAACAAGGATTGTGTATTTTTATAGACCTTAGTATTTTTTTTTATTCGTAAACAAAGTTACATTATTAAATAAACCGGTTGGCCTTGTCTTCACAATGAACGCATTGTATACAATATTAATCGTCTTCCTTACTGAAATAATTAAGTAAGTTTTCCTCCTTGTTGAGTAACCGAGTAGATAAGCAGAATTTAAATAAACAATACAGCGAGATTTCTGAATTAGAGAAACAATTTTAATTATGTATTTTCTTAAAATGCATAAAGTGACAAACATCGCATCAGGTATCATAGATATTACATGTTGTCAGATTATATTTTTGACGATAAATTTTGAACTTAATAACAGAGTTCATAGTTCAATTGAAAGAACTGAAAAAGTCGGACTTGTTTTGCTGTCCGATCGCGTCTTTGTTAATCTATGCAATTTCATTTTATTACTTGATATTAAAGGAAAAACCCGAAAAAAAGATAAAGATAGCTTTTTACTGCGTTTGAAACTAATACTGCTTTACGTCACTGTAAAACACAAAAAAAAAGTTGTAGAAGTAGTCCTATTAAGTATTTGTATGTAGTTTATTTTCGCCAAATTCGGGCATCTTTTTAACCGACGGTTCATTTATTGGCCATTCTTTTTGAGTCATCGATCATTTTCCTGGTTCGATGTTTTCTCCATTCTTTTGAGCTTTTTAGATTTTTTTTTTTTACCTTGACGTAATTACTTAATCTCACGTTCGTACGTAAACGTTTGGTATGGCATTATAGACAACAAGATTTTGGGGTCATGTTGTTTCAATGAAAATGTTTCGGGTGCTTAAACGTTTTACAAAATAATTTGCCAAAACTATCGGAAGATGTTCCTCTGATAACAAGAAGGCAGATGATCTTCCAGCACAATGGGGTAACTGTATACTTTTCTTTGGTAGTTAGAAAACACTTAAATGCGACTTTTTCAAGCAATTGGATCGTCGCGGCGGACCTATCAACCTCCTTCCAAAGTTATCTGACTTAACACCTTTGGACTATTATTTGAAGGCCTTTTGAAATCATTAGCATATGAACAAAAGTGTCACACAAGAGAAGAGTTGGTATAATGGTTATTATAATCATCAGTGCGGTATAACTAATACAAAACAAGCCTTTGAAAGACGGAAAGCCACCAAAAACATTTTCCGTTGGTCAGAGGGCTCCACTGTGGCGGAGGACACTTTCAGCAATTTTTTAAATTATTTTATTGTAAGTTTGTTTTATTAATTGTGTCTGTATTTGTTGTTATGGTGATATTTGTTATTTGTATTTAGGCTGGCGAGAGATTTCGGCAGCCGACATACGCTAACTAAGCATTTCCGAACCTACGTGTGTATGAGTTTTTTCTTTATTTTTAGCAGCAGAACATGTCCTGAAAGTGTGTTATATGCTTCGTGAATTACTTTGTATATTCCAATGTATCTTCTTCTATACTTTTTACCTCCTACACATCCATCTGTAACCGATTTAACTAAACTCGGATGTCCTACCGATCTAGTCCAACTTTTTAAAGGAATATGCCATAGATTTCTCTGCTCACCTATTCGACCTAAGACCGAATTCGTGTAAAGTTATGTCATTTTCGATCGGTTATTAAAAAAAAATTAAAAACCGATTGGTTTTTCGTTTTAATTAGCTAAATTAGATAATTTTATAGAAAGTAATCGTTACAACGACGCGGATGATGCGGTTCTTGAAATAAAATATCTATCGAATAACCGCTAAGTTGACTGTTACGGGAAGGAAATAATACTTTAACGATAACTTGATAACATAACCAAATCGTATACCGCTACTCATAAGACAGTGCATTGGTCAGTCTATTTTTCGCGAGAGTTATACATCACTTTCACCGGCGCAAAATATTTAATCATGTTCTTATTTAAAAATTATCTTCGAATTCGCGACTTGTAATTAATTATTGTTTTTATTATTATGTACTATTATGTACACGGTACATTTTCTTACTCATCTAATTGAAACCTATATATATATATATATATATATATATATATATATATATATATAGTTTCGCACACTTTTACAAATAATCATTCCTAACTGAAACAGCTATTATTCAGAGAACTGACGATAAGTGGAAAATATCCGAATCGGGCGTAGACGATAAAATATTAGTTATTTACCAATTAGTAGGTTATATTTGTTTTTACATTTATTCAGCATCTCATACTGTCATAAAATGAAATAAGTTTTAAAAAAATGTGTAAAAGCCTTCAATTTTAAGGCCTTCAAGCCTCGCCTTTTTTAGAAACAAAATTGCAATAATGAAGCGTAAATGCAAATTCTAACGGAAAAAAGAAAATAATTTAATACAATCCTTTAAATGTTATTACGAGGCGAATTATGAAGCTTCCAACTCATCGGAAATGGTATAAAGTAGAGTAGATGTAATCCATCTTTAATATGTTTTCTGATAGATTCGGACATATGTTATTCGTAGTGTCGTATTCGCTTTCGGATATTTTTAAAGCGTTTTAATTTCTTAGAGGAGTGCAGGTTAGTTATATATTTTGTATATTTTCTTGTAAATTCTTACTTTTCTGGTACTCTTCCAATTTCGGGAGAGTACTCTCTTTCATTTTCTCTCCCCGATCGAATACTGTAGATTAAAAACATAATAATGCTTTTCATAATACATTTTTTTTCTAAAAATATCTTTTCTCTACCGTGTAAAAACATTATATATACTACTATCTTGTCGCATTTAAAAACAAAAAATAGTTGTTAAAAACTCTGTAATTATTCTCTTGAGTAACGGTATCCTACAAAGTTTCCCGGTGCACAAATGCACAAAACGGGGAATCAAGCGCTGCAAATACTTCGGATTAATAAATCACCGACGAAATAAGTTATAAACTTATAGTAAAGTACGCATTCGCGTTCCGTTTCTTTCCCATCCACCACCATCGGTAAAATTGTAAACTCGCATAACATATATCTTCTACGAGCCGTGTAACAGGATATAGTTCTGTATCGTGCACTATAAAGTGTCGTGATAATGAACTCGACGAATTCATAATACCGGTGGTATAGGCATAATAGTGGTGGTTTTAACCTATACACTCCGATTAACGTTTGAAAGCTGAATTTATTTACGGTATTAAAAACCAGTAAATGTAATAATAATATATTTCGCCTGAGATGAATCCGGTTTTGTTGAAGCGGAGGGAATCACACGTCATTATAATCTTGAGTTAATGTATTCAGATCTTGTTCTCTTAAAAAAAATTTACCCGGCCGAATTTTTAACTCGTATCATTGTTATTAAAACAGTGAATGAAACGCATTTTAGAGAAACTTTTATTTAAAATTATTTTAAGAGTATTTTTATTTTCGAATCCAAAAAAAAAATTATAATAATAATAATTCTGGGGTTAGTCGGTTAATACGCATTTTATTTTTACGACTTGAACAAATATTATTTCAGTTGTTTTCAAAAGTTAATATTTTTGATGAAATTCTTTAATCTTAAAATAGTAACCCGGCGTCTCAAAATAATTAATACAGAGCCGATAAATAAACACATAAGCTATTTTTTTTTAATGTAATTTATTGATCGTGCCTGTAACGATAAATTTACTATAACGCGGATAGAAAAAAGGAAAGTCCAGACAGATCGAAGGAAACAATGAAAAATTTTTGAACAGAGCGACATTACAGAATAAATTATAAATCAATAAAAGAGAAGTCGTCGCAGTTTAATTAATATGTAGAAATAATAATTGTTATTATGCAAAGTAATAGCGAAGCGACTACACGAAATAATAAGTAAAATCTGTACGAAAGAATATAATAATTTTAATGGCATTAATTATTATAAATATCTCGGTAATACTTATTTAAATATACGATAAATGAGTACGTAAACCTGAAGATTGAGGTTTATATAATTCTTATTGTTTTAAAAAGTAATCGGTGGAAAATTATTTATTCTGTAATAGAAATCATTTAATTTTAAATAAATAGGTCAGAAGATTTTTTAAATCGTAAGGTAATATAAAAAAATAGAAATCCAACCGTAATAAAGTACCTTCTCATAATCCTAAGCATAACTCTGTGATACTCAGATGTACTGAAAATTCATTTACATTTTTTTCTGTAAATTAACAAAATTTACAGATCTATCTAGCTCTTGCCTCAAGTGAATCCATGATAAAACCTTGATGAGAGCAGCATCACAATAGGAATTAAAGAAGTAAATAATAATAATAAGGGAGTCATTTTATTTATTAAATTTAAAGAAGAATTTTCATTGATGTGTAAACAGAAATATTTTGGGAATAATGAATTGTTACTGTCAACTGAATTGTTGCGATTACAATTACTAGGTTTAAACTATTCCATACACTGCTATGATAGAAGGAAAGCAAATTTTAAGAGTGTTGATATCAGTTTAGTTGATATCTTTAAAAAGTTTAACTTTACATATTTTTAATTTACGTGTATGAATTTTATTGTAATTCTATTGTGATGATGAGAGCACGTTTCTAAAGCGCCTGTTTTGGTTATGTCTTTATACTATATATTTTGGTTTAACGTACATATTTAACACATATTTTACGCACACACATACACACACACACACACACACACACAGGGTGTCCGGGTTAAAAAATTGTAAAAGTAACAGTTTATGTTAAGGGAACCAATTAATATAATTTAATAATTTTTTTTTAATAAACGCAGTAACTCACCAAGTTTTAATATAGGTTAGTGCATTTTTATCCCGTTTAATCTTAATACTTGTAACATCATTCATATCAAAACCACCAAAGCAAATAAAACAAAATAGTTTTTCGTTACTTAGGAAGTAAATATATTTCTTTACCTAGTGCTTTAAAAATGTTATTTCACTTTTATTATCGAAGTGTATTAAAAACTGCACTCTAAGATCTATTGCATTTACGCTCAGATCTGATGAAAACGAATACTGTACTATTGTTAACGGTGAATCGTATCCTCGAGCTCACCGAAAACGATTAGTCCGCCACATTCTAATATTATTAAATTATGCATACGATACCGACATAATAATCATAATAAATTATTTATTACTTCCTTTAAATTTATAAATTACAGCTCGATTAAAATATAGTTACAAGTTTGTCTTTAGCGGTTCAGCTTCTACGGTGGTCACTCTTAAAAAAGCTCTGCAAATGCTAGCCATCGTTCATCGAACTGTAATTACTCTCGATATAGAACAAATAACTTAAAAAAACCTCCTCTGAGAAAATGTGTCGGTTTATATAATTCGCCGTATAAATAAACGTCTTTCTCATAACATCATGTTTATATTATTTTAAAATTAACTTCTCGTTTACACTTTTTAATTAAACCGTATTAAAAAACACAAAAAAATAATTTAAACTTAATAAAACATGTTTTCATAAAACATTTTGAACTAAGTTTTTTAAAACTTTTTATTACACGGTTCGGTTCGATTTGTTTATATCGGATCGACTCAGTTTCACTTAAGTGATACGGATTAAAGTTAATGTTTGCCGATCTATCTCTGTTTCGTCTCAGTCGCTTTGGATACCGATTTAATATTTTTATTGACGATCTCCCGCCGTTTGTTCTAGCTGCGTATCCGGCTGATTTCATCTTCTGTCTTGTATGATCTTTTTGATATCTTTAACTCCAAACTGTTGGCGATCCAATCTTCTTACTCGTCTTCATTTTCTGTATTATTTTTTCCGTTATCGTCTTACGATACGCAGCCGTGTATCAAAACTGGTACCGTACATGTCTTAAATAATTTCTTCGTGTTTTCTATTTAAATATTTTATCAAAATATACGTCTGTATTTATTAAACGCAGACCGGCCTAAGGAGATCTTTCTAATGATTTCATTTTACTGACTTTCCTTAATCAGTTTTCTGTCCCAGATAAATGAAACCGTTTAAATCTTCAATTTTTCTTCTTCAGTTTTTATTGACCTGTTACATTTACAGTTGGCGTACGTAATCTTGATTTTGTTTTGATGTTCAACTTCAGACGTAGTTTTTTCGTTTCTGTTATCATTTCAGTGAACGTGTTCATTATTTCTTCTCTGCCGCTACGAGTACTACATCCAAAATTTTAATTTTACTTTATCCACATTTTTGCTAATTACCTTATCAGTCGCTCCTTCACAACGGTCTTCTTTCGATCGCTATTCGTTTTCTGTTCCCCTATCGACTTATTTGTAGTCTTTCTTAGCGGTATCTTTCTAAACTGTTGCTTTTCAGTTTTTTTACTGTCGCACCTTTACAATCTTTGATATTTCATCCTTCTCTTCTACATTTCTTGTTGTTGGATGGAGGAGTGTTCTCTTCACTCCTCGCTCTTTTTGACTATTTGCTTACGCTGCCCTGAAATCGTCAAGTTGTGATTTTCTCTCTATTAATAATTTATCTTTTATTATGAGTATCGTTTTATTAATATTCTGTAAAAAAACATGATACTAGTTCTCTAACTTTATGGGACTGAGCGTCTAAATCCCATTTTATCCTTGTATATTTAGATAGTATGCCCTCTTCGTCCGATTTAATTTTCTTTCTTGTTCCTCAGGTACTCATACATGAGCGAGACTTCTAATCGAGCTGTCCCTCTCATCTATCCGTCTGTAATATCATTAGTCCCGTTCTATCATACGTCCTTATATCTTAGAGTAAATTTTTAAATACAGTGAAAATTTCTTCTCTTAGGACCGTATAATTATTTTTCGCATTTAAACCAAATATAATAAGCGTTTTCCTTTAATTCAATATTATTCTCACCTTGCCTGAATCTTAATGTCATTTATTTGATTTCATGGATTCCAATTCCTTATTCTCAATTCTCTTATCGATACTGTCTGCCTTTGATTCTAATTTGTTCAATTTATTAAATATTTCATCTGCTTTCTGTTCCATTCGCAGTTTGTAAACGATTTACTGCGTGCGAAAAGATAAATTATTTTAATTCACCAGCGATAGTAAAATTAACAGACCAGATAGTTATGTAGACTGTTTGATTCATCACTATTAGCTGACTGGTTGTTTTCCCTCTTTCCCCTACAATCGACTCTTCTTGCAGTGCTATCGATTCTTTAACCTCAATAATTAACATTTTTAAACTAGATAATATTGATCATCCACTCGATTTCTATGTTTATGTAGAGCACTGCAGTGATTTGTGTTACGAATCGGTAAGCAGATGTTGATTATACTCGTATGTTGCTGTCGAAAACTTTTAAGAGGGAGAGAGATTCATCACAAAGATCATAAAACATTTTGAACTAAGTTTTTGAAAACTTTTTATTACACGGTTCGGTTCGATTTGTTTATATCGGATCGGCTGTTTCACTTAAGGGATACGGATTATAGCGGTATGAAACTTATGAATATATAGATGTTTTCTTCTACTGTGGTATCTCTACAAATCTTTTACTGTTTAAGACTTTAGTAAAACGGTAACAGTACAAATAATTTACAAATTGCAGAACCGACTGTTATTTTAAAAATTGATATAGCTGTTATTTATTATTTCGGTTATGAATAACCGTTGAGATTTGTTCGATGAACCAGTTTCCATAGAGCACTGAAGTTAATGTTTTTAACACGGGCACGATTTACAGCGTGTTATTGACGTCTTTAGTGGCTACGATCATAGCAGGCGGTAAAAGTTAGAAAAAATTAATGAAATTTGTTTATATATTTGTTCTTTAAACCGGTTCTTGTTGTTCGCTGAAGTTAATATTACCGGCTGCATTTTCATTGGGCGCAGGTCGAAGCCGCTTAAAGTTAGTAAATTTTTTTTTAACAAAACCCGTGACAAACGGGTAACATCTTGCAACCCTTACATTTGAGTTTTTTGGATGAAAAATTAACTTTCTTACATTTTTTCTAACTTTCTCTTACATTTGAGATTAAGTTTGTAAACTATATACATTGGAAGAATGTCTATTATTTAAAATAAGATTAAATTTCTACTCGATAGAAATTGTAAAGCATTAGACAAATTTATAGGAAGGGATGCATTTCTTCTGACCGTCTAAGGACTGAAGATTGATAACCGTCTAAGGATTGCCGTTCTGATAATACCTAAAAATAAAAAAAAATAATAAAACAATGTCGAAATCGATAAGTTGAAATGGTCGAGTTAGAGAAGAAATTCATGAAATTCAAATTTCTGGTTATGGAGATGCTTTAATGAATTTTTGTTGGAAATTTTCCAGTGGAATATTTTCAATTGTATTATTGTATAAGCTGTGACATTTTCAGTTCCGCACCCCTTTAACATAAAAACCCTTGCCTGGATTGTCTCTGCACATCCTGTTAGATTTTTTTTTAAGGTAACAATTCATATTCCTAATACCACGACAAATTTCATGATTAAGATAAACTATTCCTGAAATATAAAAATTAACACATACACACACACACACACACACACACACACACACACACACACACACACACACACACACACACACACACACACACACACACAGTAAAACAAAATTTGTTCTTTTGATTGAAAATAATCGTAGATACATTAAATAATGATAACTTTACCAGATAATTATAAAAATTGTGAAACTAAAACCGTAAGCCTATCAATTTATTTTTGTTTCTTTCACAACTGTATCGTTAAATTTGATAAAATTGTGGACTATCATTCCCAAAAATTGGCGAAATTAAAAAATCAGTATTGTTATTTGGGTTATTAAGATGTATATTAAAAATTTGTTTGTTATTGTTTCAATGTACTTCGTAAAAAATGTATATTTTAAGAAAAGAGTATTTTTCTAACGCAAAGACTCTTTTATTAAAAGATTATTTTTGTAATAGATTTAAAACAAGCAATAGCCCTAAACATGTTTTAAAACAATTTATTTCCGTTACAGTGCATTAAAAACTATTACAACCGTTAAAAGTATGCATATCTATACAATAATAATAGTGATTTCTTACATTAATGTTTAATATCTTTGATTTTTATATTTAAAAATAATAATTAAGTTTCTTTTAAGTGCAAGTGATGAAATTAAAAATTTTCAAAAACCTACGAAGTCGTTTTGAAGAAACCTATCTATTCCAGCACCCCCTGGCGGCTTATAACCGTAAAACTAATCTAAGAACGTGCTCCGAGGTGATAACCTATAACCCATCAAAATTGGCCCAGCCGTTTTAGAGAAACACATCTACTGCAGCTCCCCCTGGTGGCCTATAACCGTAAAACATGTCTAAGAACCTGCTTCTACAGTGATACTTATGTAATACAAAAAACCGCATCGAAATCGGTCCAGCAGTTTTTTAGGAAAATGGTAATACACACACTCACACAAAACGTCTTACCCCAAACGCATACACCGTCTACGTTCCGTCGTGGATAAAAATACATTTACTAACTGAATTTTTTTCTTGGTAAGGAGTTTTATTCGGGAATGCTCAATTTTTTAGCGATTTTTAGAAAAGGTATTTATTTATGCATTTTCGTTAATTGGTATTAATTTTTAGAAAAAATATCAAGGTATATAAATTTAAGGAGACAAAATTACGTTTATAACGTATTACGTTTTATAAAGAGTTATGTTAAACGGTTATTTAAACAGATCAGAAAACAAAAAAGACACTCAAAATCCGTTCAAAAAGAAACTATAATTAAAATCTAAAACTAGATGCCCTTTTCGATTGTTGTCAATTGACACTAAGAAAATAGACATGTGTATATAAAAAATAAACGGAAAAGGAAGAAATTTAAAAAAAAACACGATTAATTGACAAACAAATTTCAAAACCAAATAAATCAATTTTTTTCTGACAGTGTTTTTGGAATACGCTAAAAAAAATATACAGATTTTCTTATTTAATAAGCGATCCCGATAGAAAGCAAAACTTAGCTTAAAAACATCTAGATCTGAGAATTCAGACTCGGATTGCTTACCACGACCTGCATGCCCCTTGTTATAAGTTTAAAAATCGGATAAGATAAAAATTTATTACTAGAAAAAGTCTATGTACCGTGAACCTTAAACTAATTAAAACCACTAGGATTGACTACATTAAATAAACGAAAGAAGCTACTTAGAGCAACCGGGAAGCTTTGAGGATAGAACAAAAAGGGGGACCCGAAGAAGGATAGCAGTTGCTTGGAAAAAAGATTGGTCCTTTAAGTTTATTATGAAAAACAACCGGGTTAACACTAAAGAAAAAGGTAAATTATTAGAGTATTGTGTAAACCTTGTTGGTACAAGGTTTAAACCAAAGGTGGTCCTTTGGCTTACAGACTTGGACTTTGCCGAAGAAATCCATTCAAATTATGAAGGTTACTTGACGATCAATGGAGAAAAGCACGTTTGGTGTGGAAAGGAAAGATAAAATTAATTGTGAAAAGATACGGCCACACACTAGAGTGGCAGATATGGTAAAAGTAATTAAGAGATTTAAGTGAAAATGGGATGGCCACCTGGCAAGTATAGAAGGTAGGAGGTAGACAAAACAAGATACGTTTTGGAAATCTTTCTATGAGAAGAGGAAAATATGTATACAGAAGAAACGGTGGGAGGATGATTTGGAGGAGGCTGCAGAAATATATTGGTATAGATTGGCTTCAGACAGTGAAGCATGAAATGTTGGGGAGAGACATGCTCAGTAATGGATCTGGTTTCAAATATCAAAGTTCAAATGATATGTTGTTAAATGAAGAAGTAATTTATTGGAAGCTCAAATGTTACTTTCTATTTATCTTTTTATGTAAATATAAACTTATGTAATTTTATTCATTTATGTATATAATGTAATAATTTTAAACTGAAACAAAACAAAGGGCCTATTTATCGTATTTATTTTTTAATTGAATGAAAAGAAAAATTGATATTAAAATACGTAAATAATCTATCTTACTTGTAAATAATGTTCGAAGAAAGCGATTTTAGTTCATTATTGTGGCCGGACTCCGGCCACAAAATCATTTTATTAAAAGGAATATTCCAAGTTTACAATTATTTTTTTTTGTTTTTATACCAAAGTGAAATGTAAGTCTTGAGGATGTTAAAAAAAAAATCATGCTTTTTCTATTAAAAACGTCACCAACTGATCGTAAAAAAAATTAACTCCGAATTTTTAAAATTAATACTAATTCTACGGACCTGAAACTGAGAAAAACGAGTTGAAAATTTAATGCTAGAATTTTTTTAACAGCCAAAAAGAGAATGCTAATTTAATGTATTCTCAATGGTTGAAAGTTTACAGCGTTCTAGGATGTGTTATTTAAACGCTCGTTTAATAGTACCTGTTGTTCGTAATACGGACATTTAAAGCTAATTAATTAACAGTCTGTTACTTTGATAGTTATTATTATTATTTCATCTTACATGTATATTAATATTTACAAAATTCACAATTATTAAGACATTTTGTGGCTAATGTCCCAAAGTTGATATAACAGTCGATTAAAGAAAAAAAAATTAATTTAGTTAAACGTTTTATTTTAATTTTGTTATTCAGATAAGTAAACATTTTAACAAAAAAAAGAATTCTTATTTTATTCATTATTAGGTTTCAGATATAAAATATTTTTAAGCGATTGTGTTATCTGTAATATTTCAAGTTTCCTGATCGTTTGGAGACTGTACAAAATACATTATTATCCACAGAAGATGGCACATCGGTTGTTATTTTACGCTATCTGCCCTATTTGTCTTATTGAATATAAGCGTACGAGGTAAAAGTGGCACTGGTCACAGCCGTTTTCTTTGAAAGTGATGATGTTCATCATATATTATCGTGATATTTCGTATCATTTAAGTGAAGCTGTCGCTCGTAGGACTGAATGTCAGTCGCGTTTCGTTGGGCTCGGCTAGACGATATGCTACCGTATACTCGCCTTAGTGAAGAAGACAACGGGAAACTTCCTCACTTCTCGTTTTCCCGATAAGAGTGGTTCTTTCTGGTGAAAGAGTGACTTGTGATTCGTGTCAAATCCCCTACGACCTCATTATGGTATTTAACGTACAATATCTCAATAGGTAGACCCAAAATAATCGGCTTTGTTATTTTGCATTAAACATGAAACTTTTAAAGATTTTAATACTCCAAATCGACAATTTCAGTCGATTGCTAGTCAGTTCTGATCTAGAAATAAATGAAGTTAAAGAAGTTTTATTTTAACTGTTACATATAATATCTTTATTAAATAGATTTTTCCTCAGTGTGAAATTGTAAAAGTAAAACGTAATAATAATGGTAAAAGTGAAAATGAAACTAGAAATGCTGATGATATAATAAGCTTCCCACTTCGTGTGATAACAATTGAAATTACCTTTTTTTTAACAAAATTTGCATCAAATAGGTCACAAATTAAAATTACAATTATAAAACGTGAAAGCTTTAAAATTACTTTCTCGGTCATTTTTTATTGTATACGGGAAATTATAAAAATGAATCAAACGAAATTTGTCAACCTTTAAAAGAATTTCTTGACTTTTTTTAATAAAATTAAAGTTTTTAAAATATTTATAAACAGACTTTGATGTGTTACTGTCCGGACTTCCGTAGCAGGAACGATAGGAAATTGATACGTCCTTCCTTGATTGCCGTAATATTATTTCCTGAATACGCCAAGCCGGTATCTTTTTCCGTGTTAACAAAGAACTGTGTTGACTCATAGGTTCTTTGATAGTATTATCGTCACTTTCCCGAGAAAACCCTACATAGCCGGTAGTATTTTCCTTGTTTGGAGAATATTCTGTTAATTTTTGTTGTACGGTATTTCAGATTATGCTTAATTTTGAGAAGCGCAAAGTTCAGGTTTATCGAGTAGTTCTGAGTAAATCTATATTATCAACGGAATATTAAAATCGGCGATATAAAAAAAATTAACGAAAAGTTTTTAAAACGTATCGTTATATTCTACGATTTCGTTTAGATCTGTGATCTTAGTTCCAGCCAGAAGGTTTACAGTCACGATCAAAACCGTATTCATTCTCCCTTTTTTCCCTTCAATTTATATTATTTTTCAATATCTCTTATTATTTCTCTTATTTATCGGCTTATAATATTATTTTCAGTTTAGTTGCATCGTAAATTTATACCGATTTTGTGTATCTTTGCTGATGAGTTTAAAACTGAATAGTCTGCTTCATAATAACTGTAAAAAACGCGTATAGTCTTGTTTTATTTCCGTTATAAAAATATATATTTCTGTTAATGAACAGAATATATATTTTGATTACCTATTTATTTATTTCGTTTCTGAAATTCTTATTCAAAAAACTGAAGGAAAGCACTCTTTTTGAATACTATTTTGGATGTTAACTGTACTCTCGTATGAAACACAAAACACGTTAAAAATATATTCTATTAATAATTAATAATTCTAAGCGAATTTGAGCAATTTTTGACCCACGATTCTCCAGTCGTTTGTAATTTCGTTTTCGTTTGTAATTTTCCAAATAATAACTCTTTTTGTGGGTGTTTTGAAAATTTGAAAGAAGTTCTATACTCGTTTTTTATAAGATTAATAACAAAATATGTAAGTAATTATTATGACAGGGATGAAGGGTTTTTTGTAAAAAAACTAACAGAAAAGAACTAGCGGAAAAAGAATGGATAATGTAACGAGTCCTAATTACATATACTGTAGGACTAAATTGGGACCGCTGCACGTAGCAATCTGCTGGATACAATTCTTTTTTACTGGAAGAATTACCGTACATCTCCCGCAATGACACAAAACAATCGTAATTTTATTTAAGAGTATCGATTCATTCACGAAGTACAAATTCACAACCGTCAAACTACAGTAGCATTTATTTAAAACGTGCGACGAATAATTGAAAAGGATGATCGATAAAGATTCTACATTATAAATTCACTTTATACCGAACACCATGACGTAGTTTAGTTTTCTTGCACATTTTTCTGGGGCGGCGATGCCGCCTCAGACCCCCGCAGCGAGGCCGGGTCTCTGTCTTTATATTACCCAATAAACCGATCACATAACGCTTACTCACAGTCATGACTTTCATAAGGAGACAATATACATGAATATCTTTGTACTACAATTACTACCATCGTTTATTAGTACCCCATACGTCTTTCGATGTCGTCCTTCTCTTTTAAGACTAAAAAAGAGAACTTTTCAAATAAATATACTCCAGTTTTTTTCAGAGCCCAATATGAAACTGATTAGATCCTCGGGTGTGAGATTTTGTATTCCCATCCAGAACCTAGATATTGTCCATTTGTGGCATTCAAAAATTGTATGCTCAGCTGTGTCGTCGCTTTCACAAAACCCACAACGTGGAGAGCTCCTTTTGCCAAAACGAAATAGATGTTGTTAAAAATTTCCATGTCCAGAAAGCATCTGAGATACATAGTAACTGACCTCGCCGTGTTTTCGATTGACCCATTGTCTAATGTCTGGTATCAGCTTTTTTGCCCACACAGACCCGTCGTGTTGACTCCATCTCCGTTGCCATGATTGCTTGACCACGTCAGAAGCATCACACCGTTCCATGCCCTGGAATCGAAGCCATCGCTCCAATACTTGGAGTTCTGTGGGCTTTGACGACGCCAGGACACATGCAGTTTCATAAGATATTGTACGGTAACCGGACGTCACCCCAACCAAAGCATGTCTATGTAGACTTCTCATTCGTCTGGCGTTTCTCTCCGTAAATACTGCTCTATACCAAACCGGCGCAGCATACAGTAAGGCCGAAGTGCAAGCGGAGACTAAAACCTTGCGTTTGGACGAACGTGGGGCTTCACGTCTATTCATTAACAATAAAATGGCCTTGAGTGTTTTTTCAGTAGTTTTGCATCTTTCAACGATGTGGGGACCAAAATTTAAGGACTTATCTATAATCAAGCCAAGATATTTAGTTTGTACTACCCTTCTTAATCTATGATCTCCAATTTTCAGTTCGAGGTCTCGTAGTTGTCTTCTGCCCGCGATCATTATATACTCACACTTAATCAAAGATAACGTCAGTCCCTGTTCTGTTAGCCATTCACTGACCATTTCAAGTGCTCTATTCCCAGAGGTCTCAAGTTCTGACTCAGTCTTGGCGCTAACCATAATCGCTAAGTCGTCTGCATATGCGACGACCTCGGCCCCGGCAGGTAATTGCAATCGTAGTACCCCGTCGAAAGCAATAAACCACAACAGTGGCCCCAGGACCGATCCTTGGGGAACTCCTCTATGAATTTGATAATCTAATGTTCCCTCCAGCGTATTTACCCTTGTCCATCTGTCGGAAAGGTACGTAGCAATCTGTCTCCGAAGACCTGAACTAATACTTCTTCTACTGAGCGCTGTCGTAATTACATCCCATCTGACAGAACCGAAGGCATTCTTAACGTCTAGAGTTATCAAGAGCGGGATCTGTCTGGTCCGCCATGTACCACTTCTGACTGTAATAGCCCATTTAATTATTTTGTTCATGGCATCCAGGGCGGATTTTCCTTTAATAAAACCATACTGATTCTTATGCAGCCTATCGCTGTTTTTAAATTTTTGTATTAACCTATTTGCGATGTCGTTCCGCCACTTTGCCCATTCCATTAATGAGGCAGAGCGGACGGTATCCGATCTCAGAAGAACCAGCAGTATTTTTTGGTAGAAAAACCGTACGCGAGGCTTTCCAGCACTAAGGAAAAGTCTTATTCTGTGCACCAAATTGGCCACATCGGTTATCTCCCAAGGGACTCTTTTAAAAAGTCCCTTGAGAATCGCGGCAGGAATGCCATCCGAACCTGGGCTCTTTTTTTCCTTAAGTCTTGACACAGCCATGGCGACTTCTTGCTGAGTGAAACGACCAGCTTCGCAATTCACCAATTCCAGAGGGTCCGATTCAGGTACCGGAAAGAGCCTGTTTAGCTGTTCCACAGCGGTCTCCGCCGTAAGGAGGGGCAATCCTAGCTTACCAGTAACTATCCGATATGCCTTCCCCCACGGGTCCGAATCAGGCTCCCCGCATATCACTTTCCAGCACTCTCTCTTGCTGGTCTTAATTAGGTGATTTAATGCCCGCCTAGCATCTGTGAAAATACTCATGGCATGGTTAAAAGTGACACCTCCAACTCTGCGTAGTCTGTACTTTTTTCTACGCCAATACTGTAAAGTCCGTCTCTGATCAGCGATGTCAGCAGTCCACCAGTATTCCGGCTGATGCCCCCTGTTGTTGTGGGGTATCCTCGCCATCTCCGCAGCTATAAGATCCTGCAATACGAACGGCGTGACCTTCCTACCATCCGACAACTTGCAGGCTACTCTATCCGCCACAATTTCCACTTGCCTTTTGGATAGTCTCGGCAGTGCCGCTATACTCCTGTTCACCGAACGGCCATCGTCAAAGGATAATAACGTAGCTGAATGTTCACTTCCAGTTTCAGATTTAAGGACACTCCAACAAAAAAGGGAAGAACTACATCTATCGTCTACCAGTGTAAGATCCAACACTGCACAAGATCCTCTCGCCTCATAAGTGAAGGTGCCGTCATTAAGGCAAATCAGCCCTGTAGCCATCATCATATCAATGAAAATCTGTCCCCTAGCGTTAGTATACGAACTACCATTTATGGTGGACTTGCAATTAAAATCGCCCATTAGTATTGGTCTTCCAGGTACCCGCTGAATAACTTGTTGTAAGTCACTAATGTATTGTTCAAAGTCGCGGGTAGTTATATTTGGACTGACTTAAACAGCAATAAGAACAAATTCCGGAAGAGCAACCGCTAGGATCCCCTTACTTCTATGTAGCAGGTGCTAGCCAAAACGGCCGGAGATATTATTAATGGCAATATCCCCAACCGCGTCAGCCCACCAGTCATTTCTTGCCGCCGTTCTCAGATTAGGCTCTGTGGTGACAATCAGATCGGCCTCGAGGTCTTTTCCAATCTCTCTCACCAAATCGTGTGATACTATGCTCCTATTGGCATTTGATAAAATTATTTTAACCATTATTTAGGTAGGCAACACTGCACTCCTCCGGTGCGATGATCTGTGCCGTTGCAGTCTAGGCATTTTGTAGCCTCTTTGCAGTCTCTTATCACATGGCCTTTCTGACCACAATTGTAACAAAGGGTTGACCTATCCGGACCCTTACATACCGTACTCGTACGATCAGAGGCCCAACATCTTTGACACCTCACATTATCAGTCCTAATATAAGCCCGGCAGTGGACCCAGCCGACCATAATTCTACTAGAAATTAATTTAGTTGCAGCCCTATGATTAGTTATTACTGTCGCATTTCGAGTATTTCCATATGCCTGCCGCAATGAGGTAATTCTGAAGGATTCAGTGACACCAATAACAGCCGTTATAACCTCGCTTAATTCTTGCGCTGTGGTGCCCTCTTCCATGTCTTTAACATGCACCACTGCACGTCGGTCGCCCCTAGTTCAAATATCAACTTGAAGGTCAGAAGCCCTGTCTCTCAATATTGCAGTAAAATGAGCCGCATCTTCAGCCCCTTTAATTCTGACTTCTAAGTCTTCATTTCTACCTTTACGAAGGGATAGGACTTCCCCTGCCTCGTCTTTAAATGTCTTGTCCTTTACGGTCCGGAGTAGATCTGCATACGTCTTGCCCTGTGACCTGACAACCACCACTTTGCTGCCCTCCACAGGAGGTGTTGATCGCCGAGCAGAAGCGGACCTAGAACGCGTCCTACTCTCTTCAGTCTTTTTCGGCGCTACCATCCATGCAGGCGTCTCATTAGCCCTGAACAAATAAATAATTATCTTCTTGACCACGACACCAAAAGGACCACCAGGCAGAACAAACGCCACATTAGGGGCCCTTAATAATATCTTTTTGACCGCGCTTAGTATACACCCAGCCGAAGCCCTGTCGCCCTCTGTCGAGTCGTAAAAAAACAGTATACTTATTGGTCTGAGTGTCGTATTCGTCATCCATAATGACAGAAGTGTCTACAGCTATCGTTCCAGGCTTCTTGCCCTCTGCCGTTGCCCTTCTGGACTTAATGATACCAATAAATTGACAGGTATCTGTAACGCCCTCTGCAGGCAAGGTAATTAATTTGGCTTTGGACATTGTCCAAGCAGACCATCTCTTAGCGGTCATATCCAGAAGTTCCTCATCAGTTAGTTCAAGACATAATATGTCTTCCTGATCTGCACCAGGGGGCATATCAGTCTGTGTATATTGCGAACTGGTTTCTGGAGTAGTCGTAGTCTCCTGCAGATGTTTTAAAGCGGTGTATATTTCTCTTAATTCTTTACTATGGTCATACATATAATTTAACATGTTTTTTTCCCAGATGTTGTTTGAAACGCATCATCGCTTGTCCTAGTCGAAGAGTAACCTCCTTTAAGCCACCAGTATAGACCTCTTCTTCAGAGGAGGATTGTCTAATTCTTTTTTTCCTTTGGGATCAGTCGGTTTCAGCGGCGGATGGTCTGAGGATCCCTGTCCACTTGCAGAACTTTGTTCTGCTCTATCCGCCATGGATGATTAATAAACTCAACAACTATGTAGCAGTTGTGTTCTCCAAGTAATTCCCTTTAATTTGATACCCCACACGTGGGGTAGTCAAAAATAAATGGGGATCAACGGTCCCCCAAAATCGAAAAAGAATTAGGGGGTCAATCAATCGGTAATGACCCAATTCGTATAGATCCTGAACGTTTTTGATCCAGGACCAACGGGGCGGTCAAAAATATGGGGGTCAAAACGGTCCCCCAAAATCAAAAAAAATTAATAAGGGGGGTCAATCGATAGGAAATGACCCAATTCGTATAGATCCAGAACGGTTTTGGTCTACGACCAACGGGTAACAAGATATGAACGTTTAAAGTTACCCGTATAAAAGTCTGTAAACACTGAAAATAGTTCAGTAAACTTACTTTTATTAGTGGAAAATTTTCCAAGTCCTTGTTTACATTAAATACAGTGACGTCACTCTACTGTATTAACTTGCACGAAATGTCCACTATAAAAAACAGAAATAACTCAGTTGTCCGTTGTCTAATTTTCACAAAATTTTAAACACTTATTTGTATATCCATCCTCGATGTGAATCGAAAATTTCCGTTAAAAAAAAACAAAAAATAAAAAAGTTTTTTTAAAAAATTTAAAAAACTTAGTAATCCGTTAAACACAAATTCTATTTTTTCTTTAGACTTGTCCAGTAATCCAATCACAATGTTAAACAGCACTTTCCTGATAGATAAAGCCGAAAAAACCCGATCAAAAAGCAAAAAACAGCGGAGCGAAAATAGCACGTCTTAACAGTCCGAGTTCTCCCACTCAACTTTCGTACCCAGAATTCTGCCGACCATTTTATCCACGGTGTTCCATTCCCTCCTACCTAGGAGCATGTACCTCACGATGTTATCTGAGGTGAGCCACGCCAGTCTCATCTGTACCCTGACGTGATACCACCGAGCACATCTCGATTCCCCCCCGAGGGGAGAAGATCCCGCCTCGTAGCGTGTTAGGTCGCTACACCACCCCCTCCGCTCCTAGCCAGCAATGACTTTAACGGAGGACATCTTCTTGCCCTCAAATTGATCACATTCCACAGTGTTCAGTCCGGCCTCGTGAGATGCCACCGATGCAGATGCCCCGAGGGACATCTACATCAGTAAATTCACCCCGATAGTAGATTTTAATTTTGCCTTCCGAAGAAGACATTTGACACCTAATGCTACCACGTAGCCCTAGGAACTAAACTAGAAACCTACTCGCGGAAGATCGAAGGCCCCGCGCCTAGTTCTACCAAATTAATGAGCCAATTACGTGAATGTCTCGAGAAACGAGGGTACCACCGAGCACATCTTGATTCCCCCCCGAGGGGAGAAGATCCCACCTCGTAGCGTGTCCGGTCGCTACACCACCCCATCCGTTCCTAGCCAGTAGTGGCTTTAACGGATACCACCGAGCACAGTTAAAAAAGTGTGCTCTGGTTTGTCTACTTGCGTACAATATGCACACGCCTGGGAGACTCTTCTTCCGAACCGATGTAGGTAAGCCATAAATCTTAACCCGTTTATTGTTACGCACTTCGTAGAAGAGGCAGCAATATTATTTATATTCGAAAATAGTTTTTTTTTTAAAACTTGAAAATTCATTTTAAAATGAAGTAATTTTTTTTAATCGCTGAATAGGTTAGCACTGCTAATTGCGTGAATAGAATTTCCATTATATCCATTATATTATATATCGATAGTATTTTTATCGCCTAGGAAGTAAAATTTGTGGGCGTTTTATTAGATGATAAATTTTATTGGGATGATCAGATCGGTTTTGTTTACGACAAAATCAAACCGTACTGCTTTGGTTTGAAGCGTTTTAATTGAACATATCATCATTAAATACTTACCTTGTCTACGTATATTCCCGTTTGAAGCATAATATCACCTCTTGGGTACGCCCATAAAGTCAAAACGAATCTTCAGGATATGAAAATGTGCTTTTAGATCGTTGTTTCGCGCCCATAAATAAAGTCTTGTCAGCTGATATTTAGCAAATTAAAAATGTTAACTTACGCGTGTGTTATATTTATGAATATGAAATCTTTGCCGTGTTTGTGAAACTGCTAGAGACCGTGGTCGTTTCCTTACTCCAGCAGCCTCTTTGGTAACATTTAACCCTTTCTCCGATCCTAACTCCATAACGAAGTGTCAACCGACAAAAATACCAGGAGGGAGGGAATCATCCTCCTTCATCCGAGTTAGACGACACGCCACTCGACTATATTTTGGGGGGCAGGTAAAATGTATTGAGCTGAAGATGGAATAAAAAGGTAGAGGATGTTGTCGTCGGCTGTAACCAGGAGGGTTTGAAAAAATAAGGAAGGGAAGTTGATACTTATATAAGGAAAGTATCCCCTAACAAGATAGGACTTAGATAATTTCAGAGTCCGAGTTACCGAAACACAAGAAATATGAAGTTTGTAATGTAAACAAACCTTGCAAAAGTGGTTTGGGAAATCAACAGCTGTTTATAAGCGCGGGAACAACTTGCCGCCAATTACAGTAGGCTAACTAGAAAGTTAGCCAACAATATTCCGACACTGACATCCGACACGAGAGTGACAATCAGACCGGGTTTTGGAGAAACCGGAGTTGAGGCCTTGTAGATCCAGTAATGCGACGGCCTAAGTCAGCAATCTGCCCCTTATATCGGTCCTGGGCAACTACCGGGTAACTGACCAGGCATTAAAATTCCCAGCCAATAATGCCGGCCGGTGAGCTTCGAGGTCTCTAGTAAGCGAGGTAAAGACTTCCTTGTATCGTTCCGCAGACATGTTAGGCGAAAGATAACAGTTGTAATAATAAATGTCTACAATCCTCGCCCTGACGAAACCACGTTCTCTCAGAACGACCCGCACAGGTAGGTGCGCAATCGGCCAAATAACCGCACCCCGATATGTACAGGGGTGCTCTTGAATCATACACAGAAGGAGCTGCCTCCGTATTATAGTTGCATATCGCACGGTTTCTCAAGAGGGAGTCAAAGTTTCAGTTGTAGGTGGGAATACACATTTAATAACATCTTGCGGAACCTGTTAGCAAGCCTGACACTGCCCAGGTGTCCGTAAATGAGGTTCCTCCACCTCTAAAAAAAAAAAGGTCAGTGCGTCATATCTGAGTGATCTAGTCATTCCTTTTCTGCCATGTTGAATATTTAATTTATGTTATAATTATATTAAAAAAATCGACAATTGGTTGAATATATTTGATAAATAGAATTATATTATGGTTAATAAATTTGAATTTGTATAAAACATCTGAATTTACTAATTAGTTTCATTTTCCTCATGTATACTCTGTGTCTAGATTGTGTTCTAAGATGTGGCCCTAAAATTCAAATTAAGTAACAGTTAAATTCATAACTTGAAAAATATCTGTTTTTATTGCTCTTAATTATTAAATGAAATTAATTTTTTTTATACATGTTATCATATAACTAAATGTATGATTTTGTGTTTCTTTTAGAATGTCTCGACATGATGTTCATGCTGGATGTAGTAGTTATGTATCTAGTACGGGTCTTCGGACTGTTGAAGATGTAAGTAAATTGAGCTACTGTAAATGTATGTACTGTAAATAAGCATGTATAAAGGAATGTAAAAAATGTTATCGAATTTTATCCCGACTAATATTATGGTATTTATATCCATTATTAAAATGGTCTAATCTGCACAGATTTTTGGATATCTAAAAAAAGTCCTGGGAGCAAAAAGTGCTAGACACTATTGAAAAAACAGGTTGCAGTCATCCCTGGGATGATGAAAACCCAAAACATTTTTGTCCACTGAGAGGCTTTGAATAGAAAAGTAGAAAAACATTTTCTTTTTGACTTTCCTTAAATTTTTCTGTAATGTTAGCAGAATCACACAGTAAGCCCTCTCACAGGGGATGAACACTAGGCTCAGAAAGACCCCTAAATTTTTTTTTACATTTACCAAAATTCAGTGATAAAATGATATCTGATCATAGCACCTTCCATATGGAACATAGTGATGAAATTGATTCGTGTCAGTTCATAAGCTGTAAAGTCACTCTTCAACACTTTTATTCATCAATCTATTAAACAAACTGGCCTGAATTCTTACCTGGGGAGCATATCCACAAAAAAAGCTGGTTTTCCACTAAAGAAGTGAACATTGTGAAAAATTTTAGGAATCCTTTGATTATGGCATCAGATAAAACAAACAGATGAAATTACAGAACTTCAATCAAAATTATTGGGGACTGTCAGTCCCTGAAAAGTTTTTTGTGAAATCATAATTGGAGATGAAAGGTGGAAATGAAAAACACAAAACTTTACTCTACTTGGAGGGAGCTTTTTTTAACACAGTCACTAAAGAAATTAGAAATTCAAGTGGATACTGTAAAGATACAAATTCTAACACTGAACACTGATAAGGTGGCTTTGTAATGGTAAGTACTGGAAACCGAAGGAGAAAATTCACAAATTAGGAAATGACCTCTTCAGAATACATAGTCCTTTCAGAAATATTCTTAGAGTTTAGAAAGTTAGGAAGCAACAACTACAAATTGCACATGTCTGAATATTCATTCTCAAAACCAATCACAAAATCCTGTAATTAGTAATTTACCATTAGTTGATTTTTCACTCTTTGGGAAATATGATAGTGCAGCATTGATACAATCTTTGGGTGAAAAGGAGAGATAAAATTACTTAAGTTTCAGAACATTCAATGATTCAGCCCCTCATAATTCGTTTACTAAAACAGAAGAAAGTCTTGTAGCAAAGAATTAATGAAAACCATTCTTTTTCTGGGTAGATTAAAAGAAAAAATCTCATGGTTGAGATCCAGTCCCACTTACAGCAAAAATAATTACAAAAGGATTTTATATGCTGATACATAATAACGTAAAAGAAGGCCTGCATTGAAATAAATATGAAGAATTCTTTTGTTTCGTACGATAAAATTTTCTAATTCAAGGCATATGTATTTTCTACCATGGCATAAAAATCAATATAAGTAAGTATTATTTTGAATTTTTTTTTGAGGTAGAGAGAGAATATCTAAGTAATGCTTATGAACCTAAAAAATATGATAAAATGAATATAATAAAATTTTAATATACTGTGCATGAGTTTCACTTGATATCCATGTAATTTTAATTTCTGTCTGTTTCCCTAGTCTAATTGATCATTTTTAATTCTTGCATTCAGTTCATATTTCTTTTACTTAACAACCATCCTAGCATTCATTATATTTTGGTATCGAAAAATATCTGTTGTAAATTTCTTAGAACATCAGAATAGATTTAAAATTTAAGATCAACCTTAACGTGGTACATTTCAATCATAATCTGATAACTTACTAGTGTTAGGTTATGATTAACAATTAGAGAGCAGCTTGCTCAAACCAAAATAGTTTTTTTACGTGAAATAATTAGTACAGATTTTGAGTTTTCCTAGTATGAATGGTGATGAATACTCATTTTAAGTATTAAATATTTAATTATGCATGTATTTGATTTTTATTTTATTCATGATGTTTTTTTTTTATTTTTCAGCACTGGAAAAAAATTTTTGATAAGGTGAGTGCAGGTATGAACAATTCCATTTATGTATAATTTTTTAAATTATAACTGAAATTTTGTACCATTTCTAGTTGACAATTCAAAAGGCTATGGATTACTGTATGACAGCATCTTCATTAACACCACATCTGAAAGTGGCAGAAAAAGTGACACCACATCTGAAAGTGAAAGTTGCAAAGAAAACATAGCTATAAATTAAGATTAAATAAGTTTTAAATAAGAAGCAGTCTGTGTAAAATGTTTTGAAGTATTAATACATATGTTAATTAAAAGTTTGATAATCTTATATTTTTAAGTATGTTCTTGTTTGATATATATTTTTTGCAGACCTAATACATTTAGTTACTTGTATGAGTATATATACAGAATTATTGAACCGAATTTTGATTTCTGCTTTATCAGTGCTTTCAGTTATTTTAGGAATCACATAATCCAGTGATTTTACATGTTTTTGGTTTTATATATATATATATCACTCTATATTCATCTTCAGAGAACAATACTTAGAGATAGCAAAATACTTAGAGGCTTTTATTATGTTTATACTTTTATTTGTTTGTATAGATATACTTTTTTGTCAAACTTTATATTTACCACTGAATCAAATAAAATAATTTATAAACAATTATAATATTATAACTACCAGATACAGTCAAAATAAAAAGGTACGAAACTTACCAAACTGTAGCACTTTCTGAGTGTCACTCCATCTTCAGCAGTCAAAAATATAAATTGCACATTTATTAAAATGAAAATTAAATTTCATAGATATGTATATGCTATGTCAATAAATTAAAAATACAATTATTTTATCTTAACTAATGTGCAATTTATATTTTTGAATGGTGAAGATAGTGACATTCCAAAAGCGCTACAATCAGGTAAGTGATTTTATCTTTTTATTCTGATTGTATCTGGTGGTTATAATATTACAATTGTTTAAATTATATATATATAAAATATAAAACTCATATGCAGAGTTAACCATCTCTTAGCAAACATTTATATATTAAATGTATATTTCCAGGAAATATTTCTGCTGGGTAAGAGTCAAAGAAAAACTTTTAATTGCTGGTCATTTATTGACAAATACTCCTGATCTTTCATCTCCAGACTTTATCAGGAAAATTTCTTCAATTGATTTGAATGTTATTCTCTGCCCTTCCTAGCACTGTTACTTAAACTTCCATAGTTAACATGTTTCAGAGTATCTCCATTCTCAAAATGACTATTAACACTGAATCTTTCTGTGTTGGAATCGTTGAATAAATAGCGATTTTGAGCTCTTCCCACTCCCTATCTCTACTGTCATGTCCTCTTCTGCTTTGTTTCTCCTACTTTAATGGTTATACAATTTCTTGAAACTAATCCTTCTGATTCTTTATCTTCTTAACAATTTAAGATTTTTAAATGTTACATTGAATTATGTGTTTATCTGTTCATTAATTATCTTGTACTTTTTTAACCTAAGCTTGAATATTTCCATGTTTTCTAGAATATTTAAACATTTTTCTTTTTCTGCGTAATTTAATATTTTCATGGATTTTACAATTTCATTGGGAATATAACCTTTTTCTATCAAACTTGTTGCATAATTTGAATTTTTTTTCTTGTATTTATATGATCTTATAAGTTCATTACATCTTGTTTTAATTTTTTGCCCCGTTTGTCCTGTACACATCACATTACAATCACATTTTATTTGGTATATTCCATTTTTGTTGTAGATGTCTTTTTCTTTTGTATTTAAATTTATTCCTGATGATATTATCTGTTGTAAATACTATATTTATGTTATATTTCTTAAAAAAATCCTTTAGTTATATATTATATGCTTATTCTATATTATTATTATTATTATATGTTATTTAGTTATATTTCTTTACCCGTGAACGTAAATTTTACCCATTCTTGTTTTTTCTTCTTTTGATTTATTGTCATTCCTTTTTTGTTTTTTATCTTTCAAAATAGTTGAATATTAAATATTTTGAAAACAATTCCTCTAATTACCCTAATGATATTCCAAAATAAAATTTCTACTATTCTAGTTCAGTCATAAATTTAAGTGTGAAAGTACCACCTCTGAGTATTATCTATTACCTGTACGTAGCTATTTTATACTTGATTATAGTTGCCAGGCAGCTTGGAGGCTCTGGCTCTGAAAGCCATCATTTGATTTTCTCTAACAACTGTGACACATATAAACTTCTGTTTCGTTATTTTTTATATGACAAATGAAGTATTATCTTTCTCTTATATATATTTAAAATTGTTTCTCTTTTTTATAAACATTTGTAAATGACTTCACAACTTTTATCAGTTACCTTAACTGTTATTTAATATATAGTATCCCAGGAACTAAAAATTATGTAATGTGTTTTTATTTTGTTATAGTATGACACAGATGGTGATGGAAAACTTTCATTGCAGGAATTATATGCTCAGATCAACTCTCCTGGCTTCTCCCACGATATCCCTGATGAAGTCATACAAAATATATTTAAACTCAATGATTCTGATTCTGATGGATATATTGACTTTAACGAATTTGTAGCTATGCTAGAAACTGAAGTTGGAAGGCATATACTGAATAAAACATTAAATCAATTTATAAAACACACAGTAGTACCAAGAAAGAAGAGAGTTATTCGCTCTGATCGGGGAATTAGGGAAGGAGATTATGAAGAACAATATACCTGTTCCCCTCCACCAATTTGTATGCCACTTATCAGCACTATTGAGGTACCGTTTTCAATTATATTAAGTTATTGTTTTTTGGTATTTTAAAGTAATCTGTAAAGATAATGACATCTTAAAATGAAAGGATCATTTTATATCATAAACTAACTCTTAACTTGGTTTGTTCTCCCAATAGAAACCATAAGAATTTGTCATCAATGAGGAAGTCTGTGAGAAGCAAACATCTAGCTAAATTGTAGGTCCTTTCATATCAGGTGGGTATCTATGGAGAGCCTCATGAAAAAATAATTTCTGTGCGGAGCAGTAGCTCTTTGTTTGTTTTTTTCCTAGATGGTAGACAGATGAATGCTCATTATAGCCTGAACAACAGGAACTTGAAATTTTACATGCTGTAGGCTTTGGAGTTTGCATGACTGAAAATGAACAAATGAAAGTAAATGAACAAAAAATTGCAGCTAGTTTTTAAGGAAATGTTTTCTTCATTCCTTCAGTAAAATATAATAACTTCCTCTCAAATAAGGTATACTTGCATAAAATAGTCCGTGACTGCGATCTCTGAATGGCAACTACTAGAGAGGAGGTCTTCCTCCTCTCAAATTTAAAAATTATGATGATCAGAATGTAGCAGGTCAATAGGTTAGACAATCAAAAAAGGAAATGAATAAAATTAATTAAGATGTAGTAAGTACGAGTATTAGCAAGATGAGCTGAAAATATCCTCTTTCTATTTGTCTCTGTATTGTAGGATTATTAATGTAAATCAGATAAGACGAATGAAAGAATAAGAATAATTTTTACTAAAAAATTGGAAGAGTTGGTATACTGTTAAAAATCAATATAATGAAATATTTTTATTAATATTTACTTTCAAAATTTATTTACTTCAGAATTCGAGCCAACTTATTGGCTCGAATTCTGGTTTACATTCACACCCCTTTGGAGAAGTTGATAATATTAAAAAGATACATTAAAAAATAGATGACTTTAGTGAATGCATTAGGTGTGATAACTAAATGAAATATCAGAATATTACTGCATGAATGGAAAAATATTTAGGGAATTTGGGCCTGGTAAAGAAATGAAGAAATTAATTATAGACTGAACTAGTGAGCATCCATTTTAAAAACTGTAAAGAAGGAAATCCATATTGCCAGGAGATGTTGGGTGATGTTAGATAACATGATGATCAGGCAAGAATTTCAAAATCAAATAATGAATTTTAAGACATATCTGGGTAGTAAAATGGATACCAATTATAATTCAACGATAATTAAATTTAGACTAAAGTTTAGAAAACTAAAGAAGAAATTGGGAACATTGGTAAGTTAAAACATGTTGTCCCAGAGGCAAAAGTTTAGCAAACCATATGAACAGGTTTAGAAGTCGATATGAAAGTAGCTATTGTAGAAGATGAGTGAATGAATTGAAAGAAGGAAGTGATTAAGGAAAGAGAAAAGACTTAAGGAAGATCATAGTGAAAATTAATCTCATAAGCAAAAAATTGTTCTTGGTTGAATTTATTCCAAAAGTTCAATTAACTTAACCAACAACCTAGGGAAAAGCCAACAATTTTATAAGTGACTTTGAGTGGCCACCCTGTAATAAAATTAGTTAAAGCCTGCATGCAGTATTCTAATAAATGAAGTCTTACTAAAGCCTCCGTATTATGTTCATATAAGTATGATAGATGATAGATGTTATGTTTTTTATTTAAAGCATGAAAAGTTTATATACTCCCGTACATGACATGTATTACATTCATGCAACTAAGTATTTATATTATGCTCTTTTTTCAGGTTGTATTCTTTATTTATGATTTGCTGGCATGTTCAGTGAGTTCAGAAAATAAAAATGATTCTGTGAGTATACAATGTAATTTTGGTTGTGTTGGTGAGATGTGTGTTTACATTCCAAAAATGAACTCTCAGATTTGGAGGTTTATTACATATGCATTCATCCATGCTGAGTGAGTTACATAAAACGAAAATTTTAAATGGTATTAAAATATTCATTAAAACTAATAATATTAAATGATTACAAAAATATTAAAAACAAGAAGCGATAGTAATTTTTTACAGTATATTTTACATCATGTAGTAAGTGTTTATTAATTCCTCTTAAAGTTACATTCATAGAGGTTTGTCACAGCATCCTTAATTTTCACCAAATTTATATTTTGTACATTTGAATTAATAAAAATGTATTTAGGTTGTATCAACTAGTAGTTCTGTGAACATTAGACCTTACTCAATTTTTACTGAGCAAAGTAAATTTAATTATGAAATTGAATCGATAAAGTGAAAATTAATGTAAAGTACAAAACTAATTATAAGTTTTAATCGATTGTTGACAATTTAGTTGGCGCCAAAAATAATATTGCCAGGTTATTAGTATAGTAAGCAATGCTATGATGGACACCGGACATCACTAACCGATGACTGTTGAAGTAGTAGTTCCACTACATAAAACCTTTCTTTATAAATAAGGTCTCTCAAGGGAAAACAGTAAAAAATAGTTTTATTGAAAACCAGCTTAAGATTAAGTATTTAATGGTATAATGAGTATGGAATGATGTTCTACAAACTGGATGAACAGTCACAGAGACAAAATATTTGACTTGATGAAGTAAAAGATGAAAACGTTACTATCTTATTCATAACTACCAAGAAATAGACCAGAAATGATTGGTGATATCAAGAGCAGGTCATGTCAGGAGTGGAAGTTAGAGCATGTGTTAAGTTCATTAGCACCAGTGGCTTGGTAACAGAAATCCTCTCCACAAGGCCTCTCCATCACCCACATCTAAGAAAAACAGCAGCCATCATTTTGAAACAGAAAATTATTCTACATAATAGAACATTACTCTAAAATTTTATAAAAATTGAAAAATGCATTCAACATAACTGTCTTGCAAATATACAGATGAAGTTTCGAAAGTTCAAGTTAAAAGAAGCCTAATTTGCTCCATCAAAAGCAAAATTAGTAAACTACTATAAAATCTACTTCAGTTCTTTTGCAGCAATTTCAAACCTGTCTGTAGATATTTAGTTGAAAACTGCTGTGAGAAGAATTTATCACTTTATATCACCTATATTATTTTTTTTATATCCAAAGATGCTTATGAATTCACACCTTAACATCTTTATACAACAAGCGTTACTAATATATAAGATCCAGGAATAAAGTTTAACTTTATTTCTAGTTTAACTTTGATAAAAAAATAAATATGATTGGTCAATTTATCCTATACATTTGCAGCAAATGTCAACAGTCTTTTACCTTTATTACTGTGTTTTTCTTCAAGTAATTATGAATAACATATTTTACATCTAAAATTTGTGTTCTTTTCTAATACATAAGATTTAAATAAATCCTTTTTTACTAATTACATTATGCTGAAAAGTAATAATGTAATTCACTGGTTCAGTTAATTTGAGAAAAAAAACTAGATTACATTATGTTAAATAGAATTGTAATAATTTAAAGAGATCAAAATTTTATTTGATAACCACTTTTTGGAATAATTGCCAAAACAGTGTTAGTAATTATATTTATCAACTACACAATGTCTGTATGAAACAAAACTACTTTACCTTTACACAGTAATTTTTGATTCTGTGTAATCAATAATAAATAAAAAAATGTCGTATTATTCTGTTTGTAATAAAAGTATTATTACTTAAGTTTGCTTATTAGCAATAAATTCATAGGCAGAATTATTTTCCAACATCTCTATTTGTATAAATTCATACCAGGAACATTACTGATTCGCTAGTGGTTTCTGCTAAATTCTTCATCTTTTATTTTACAATTTTATATATATATATATGTGTGTGTATAATAAACACTTTTTACCATTTTTCTTTATTTATCTTTTTATCAATAAGTAGTAGATGATTAATAAGAGATAAAATACAATTCTGAATTTTCTGAATTCCACTTTTGACAAATTATAATTAATTAAATAATTAACTACAAATAATTAATACTAAATAATTAATTAACTACAATTAACTATAATATCTGAGTCATTACACAATTGAATAAAAACCGATGTAAACTTTGTCAAGGTTTATTACAATAAACCATAGTCATGTATATTTGGTGGACTACTGAGTGAAGTTTGCACTAGTTTTGAAGTGCACTGTTCTTGGGTTTTGCCAGTACAATGCTAGAGTAATGCGTGATGATTCTGTGTTTGTTACTAGAAAGTCTAATGATGATATTGTATACAGCAAAAGCACTATTGTAATGTGAATTTCATCAACGTATATGTTATGATAAATTTGATTAATATGGTGATTATGCATAAGTACCAGTGAATCTGATTAATCACCTCCAGTGGTGGAAAATTTAATAAATATTTAGCAATTTATTAAATACAACGATCATTTTATACATTCTCCATATTAACATATTTTACTTATTAAAATAACAACTCAACTATAAGCAGTAATTATTGAATTTATTATTTAAATAATCAAAACATTGCTGTTAATTAGTCGAGGTTAGCAAACAAAGCAAGTTTAGGTTATATTTGGTTAGATAACCTAATCAAACATAAAAGTCAATCTAAAATTATAATTTAACCTAAATTTTAATAACCTAACTAAATTAAAATTAAAAAATCAGGACCGACATAAGGATCAAAAGATGTCTCTTAATAAATGGGGAGGTTGTGTAACATTAATTAGTTAGGTGATTATATGTATGTATCTATCTATCTATATATATATATATATATATATATATATATAATACATATATTATTATAAATATGTATATAAAATAAATAATAATTAAATATATTAATACAGTTTGAAATTTTTAAAAAACTATTTTGACACACTAACAGATCATATATAAAAATATGTTTTATAATTATAGAATTTAATAACAACTAAAAATGTGGGATCCAAGAAAATCAATTCTTGAAATTAATATGGTAAGTTTAACTTATCTATTTACTGTGTTTTGGTGGTTTAAATTTCATTTAATATTATATTTTATTAGCACAGTGGTCAATACGAATATGTTAATGAATTATTTGAATTTTCAAAAAAAAAAATGATACATATATACAGAATGTATCATGAAGTTCTGGGATTTTCATAACCTATTCTGCTCACAAAAATAATGAATAAAGCTCATATAAACATGCTGAAATGCTTCATTTGTGGCTAGTGAAGAGTTTGCTCAAATTTCAGCTACTTCGGTGAAATAAGGTCATAGTGAAATTTTTACTACATTAATTAAGGGGCAGAATTAGTGATTTCTTGCAGTTTTTGACCTGAAGAATTGATTAAAATATGTCCCAGAACCATATCTGCAGTAGCTTTTGAGAAATCTGATGATAAAACCAATAAATTGGGGTAAAAAATCCTGATTTTTATGTTTGTTATACAACAACTTTGTTAAATGGGTAATAAACACATAAAGCCTTTAAAAAAAACTTGTAGAGAATTTGATTCTGAACATAATGGGTAAGATAAGTTGAAAAAACAGAAAGATATCAACAAAAAATTAAAAATTTCATCACAACATCATTTCAGTGGGGTAGCTGAAATTTTCACTAGTCGTAACTCACAAATGAAGCAAGCATTTTAGGGCTTATGTTTATATGAATTTTTTCCATTATTTTCATGAGTTGAACAGGTTATGAAAGTTCTGGAGAACTTCATGATACACCCTGATTACTTTGTTATACGCACTGCACATTACACATTATTATGGTTAAAAAGGATTATTGAAATAATTTTACATGCAAGTGATGAAATCTTTTGCAAAACTGATACTGTAATAATGCTAAAGGCATTCTTATTTCACCAAAAATATTTACATCAATAACTATTTAAAAATTAAAGACTTGATTATGCCAAAAAAAATAATTAGAACAATGAGATTGAACTTTGACAGTAAGAACTTTATGAAAAAAAAAAATGAAGAAATGCTGTTTGAATTTCTAAAATATTATTACAGACTAATTTACTAATACTTTAAAAAAATATAATCATATGTGTATGAAAATGCCTGTAATTTGTAATATACACCTATAAAATTTATTAAGGTTTAGTAAGATACTGTAATCACCTTATTATTAATACAACTTTATCAGATTTTGTACACAATTTTTTATTCTACATATCTTGTTCTTTATTATTAACTTTGTACATTATTTTTTAATTAAGAATAGAAATTGTTTTTTGAGATACCAAGTACAGAACTGAAACTATTTTTGATTATTACTTTAGAGTAATTACATTTTAAATAGCTTTCATGAATGTCAAATTTAAAATTTTATTATAAACTGCACACACATGATATGAAACAAAACCGTTTAAATAAATTTACACTTAAATATATTTATATATAATACACAGCACCATTATAAATTGTATTATGTTATGGGTTGACCATCTTTGATACATTAGCATAAGAGACTTTTATTTAATAGGCAGTAGTGCAATAAACAACATGAAACAAATTTTATTCGTATATATCTTTCTCTGTTGAGGGTGGTTCCAGTCAAATCTCTTTGATTTAACTTTGAGAAATTAGAAGAAATTTTGATGTGCAGAATGTACAAAATGATTAATTTATGATTACTGGTCAAAGCAGATTTAAACTTTGAATTGAGATTTTTAATTTATGACAAATCTACAACTTTATCAACACAATAAGTTAAAATTTAATATTTTTTTTAATCACTAAGCACATTCACAACAAAATATGAAAAAGTATGAACTTTCAACCATGATTTTCATTTTCTATTTGAAATTAGAATTAAGAAGAAGAATTCATTTATTAATCAGTAGTAATTAATTTTAAAAAACATATCACAAATATTTTGTTTGTTTTGCAGTACTTTTCATTTATTTAGCAATGTAACCGTTCAGTTAGTGCTTGGAATTTCATTAGAAATGGTACATGGGTGGTGGCGTGTACTTATTATATATTTAGCTGGAATTCTTAGTGGATCTCTTGCAACTTCAATCTTTGATTCAAAATACTGCCTTCTTGGTGCCTCTGGTGGTGTTTATGCCTTAATTACAGCTCATTTTTCAACAATTATTTTAGTAAGTAAATTATTTTTTATAGATATTTATTGTTTTTTTTTTAAATAGATAAAGCAGTGCTTTGTTAAAAATTGTTATCTATGGATTCATTTTTACAGTAAATTTTCAATTATTACTAGTTGTTAAATTTTTCTTGCTGATGTATTGATTAGTAATTATGGTTATTATTTGTATGCTAGGTTAATTGCAATTACTTAATTTTTATTACAGGAGGTTGCATATGTAGCTGGTAGTTAGTAATTTCTACTTTCAAATTAATTTTTTTTAGGCATCATAAATACCATGGTAGCTGTAGTTAAACCTCATGCGGCAGATGATTGGCAAATTACAGTTAAACAAAAGCAGCATCACTAAATGCATAAATAAAATAAGATAGACCAATATTAGATTCAATTACCCATGTTTTGTGTTTCATGTATTCATCCATAAAATATAAAAATTTGTCAGTTAAAAAAAGTAATTTTTTTTTAAAGCCAGCATTATCTGGTTAACCCATGAAAAAGAGTTTGAATCAAAGATTTTTTAAATTTATTGGGAATTATTTTTCTGGAAATTTTCTTTTAATGTTGAAATAATGATAAACTTTTTGAAGAATTACTCTCATACATCATAACATATGGGAATACATATAAGCATAATATGCCAGTCATAAATATGGTATGCCAGTGTAGATGGCATATCTATATTTGACAGTGATGTATTACGAAGTGTACTTTACATTTTGAGATTAATGATGTATTATGTTTGTGCCATGTCAGTGACTCTTCTATTTCTAATCCAAAAAATTTGGTTAAATTCTTATTTCTAACTCTTCAAGATGAGCAGTAAAAGCAGATTTATTAAGGTTGCAGTTAAAATGAAAATGAATAAAATAGGTATTTTTTTAGTTAATGGTTTAGTATATTAATTTCAGATTATTTTTAAGAACATTAAACATGATTGGAGAGTTTCTGATTGATAAGTTTTTGTGTTATTATCGCTAAACAACATTACATCTTCTGCAAATACAAGTAGATCAGTAAATTCAATAAACCTAGATAATACATTTATACAAATAAGAAACAGGAAAGGGCCTAATATAGACTAAGGGACTCTAAGAATAACTTGTTTCATAAATAAATAAACATTTTATTCAGATCAGAACATAATTATACACTGTATAGATCACATCAGGAATGGTAGGTTTACTATTTCATGGATAACAAAAAGGAACTGCTTTAGCATTTGCCAGAAATGATAAAGTAAAACCATGGTGAAAATCTTGATCACAGCAGTATTTCCAAAATTCACAATTAATGATTAAGGAAGTCATGTGATTGTAGTCTACGTTACTAAATAAAACTTACATGAAATTTAGGGATTTTGTTAAATATTTTGTTATGAATTCCATTACTTTATTATAAATTAATATTCAAATTGATGAGTGAACCTAAGGAACAAAATTTAAGGAAGATATTTTGACTTATTGATTCATTCTGAAATTTTCTTTAAATTTAAAATACACTATTCAGTTCTCTGACTTACTTGCTATTCAGTTAAAAATACACTATTCCATCATCAGTTTCTTTTTGATATTGTTGATTTAAAAAAAAAAAGAAGTTATTAGTGCACGTTTAATTAAAGAAACAAAAATATTTTTAAATCTCTTATTATTTAAAGAAAAATTTATATTCATTTATCAATGACTTCCATGTAACTGTTTCTTCAAAATAAAATTTTCAGAAACATGCTTAGTTCCAAATTTTCATTAACACTTGCTGCTATGAACTTTAAGGGAAACCAGATTGTTGAGTGAAATCTCTAATAAATTTATTCACCTATGAATCTTCATCAATTGCATTGTGAATTTCAGAAAATTCATTGCATTAAGATTATCATTATTTTAGATGGTCAACTGGTCGTAAAATAATATTTCATCTTGTTTGAAATATGAATACCATTTGAACCTTAAAAGCTTAAACCAGGGCACTTGGAAAAAAGCAAAACAAAAATAATAATCGAACTACAATGTTTGAAACTGCTTGAAAACTGCACTGACTGTCAATACCTAGAAGTGCAACACCTAGTTGAATTTCATCTCTCATTAACATTTATATGAGGAGTGTCCATCATCGATGCCCTAAACAATACACAATCTTTTAGGTTAGGAACACAATAAATATTCATAAAGGTCTGTTACCCACTCTGTATCATGAAGAATAGGTGTGACATGTCCCATAATGGTGTTTTAAGAGTAATGTTTGTTACCATGTTCCTTAATCAAAAGGTTACCACTGCTAAGCCACAATTAGGATAGGAAATCCACCTCATCATTCAGAATTTCCAAAGGAATAAGTACCATTGTTCTCAACAGTTCCAAAATCACATTTTCCTTTAACCCCCTGCTGTTCTTTTCGGACAGAACATTTATTTTCTATGAGAGAAATACTCTCCCACAGAGAATTTTTCTCCTTCTGTCATTTCTTTTCGCTGAAGTTTTACTTTAGGTTTTTAAGCTTTATTATGTTTGTTTTGAAGGATTTAGCCACATGATTGCTTTTAACATTATTTTTTATTACTGTGCTATTTTTTAGTCTTTGTATTAATGTACTGTTCAGGTCAATATGATCCGATGTGTATTTTATACTATATTACATAATTTTACCCACTGGATGAGGTGGGTGGTGGATATGTCATGTGTGTTTAAGTATAATATCCCTTTTTGCTTGGAAGTTTGCCACGTCTGAACTTGGATGTATTACATTGTTATAATCAATTATAATGCACTATTCAAATGAAACAAATGACTCATAAAAAAAGAAAACAAGCATTATGTAACTCAGTGATTCTCAACTTTTTTAGATCCTTGACTCCCAAAAAGTAAAAAAAAATACTTAATGAATATTTCGCGACCCCCCCCCCCCCCCAACAACTCAATAAACCTAGTTAAATCTGTTTAGCTGCATTGGTAGTGACAGGTATGAATATGGATATAGAAATTGTACAAATATGAGCAATTTAAGGTTCCAACTTTATGTGTACATGCTCCTTATAACTCGGTCTGCTTCCATAATATTCACTGTGAGAGCATCATGTTCAAACATGCATATGATACATTTGAATCTGCCGTGCTCTCACCAGTATAAAAGAGGCTTAAGAGACTGCAGAATGTCAGTTTAGTTTTGAATGCAAAGCGTGCATCTGGTGCCTTTATTTAAGTTTTAAAAGCGTAGTTTCATTGAAAAATAATAATAATTAAGGTTTTGGTCTTTTATTGTGCACTCAAACAGTGTAACTGTTTGTTTTTTTTTTCAATTAGATTCTTATGTAAAATGGATAAATTTGTGAAAAAACGAAGTGAGCCATCTATATCCAACAAATCAATTGGTAAAAAGACAAGACAAGTTATTTAAATTGTGGTTTTAAATCATTCTATGGAAATCAACAGTGTGATGTTTGCTTTCAAGTTCTCTCTGATGAAAGCATGAAGCCATCAAAATTAATTTAACAGTTGGAAATTAAACATCTGGATCATAAAACCAAATCCTGGAGTTTTTCTAAGAAGATTACTTACTTTGAGAAATCAACAAGCTTCTGTTTGAAAATCAAGCCATACTGATAAAAGTACTCTTGAAGCATCTTATCTGATAACATTAAGAGTAGCTAAGATGTCTAAATCCCATACAATCGAAAATCTCATATTGCTTACTGCAGTTGATATGGTCAGTGTTGTAATAGGCATGGATGAAGCAAAAAAATTGAAAAAATTCTTCTTTCTATTGACACAATATGAAGGTGAATTGATGACATGGCTGCCAATGTTCACGATCAGATAATTCAACTAGTGAGTTCAAGTGAATTTTTTAGTATTCAATTTGTTGAATCAACAGATGTGGCAAATATTTCTCAGCTCTTATTTTTTGTGAGATATGAATAAGATAGGAACAGATTAATCAAAGAAAATATGTTGTTTTACAAATCAATACCTGGTCATGCAACAGGACAATGTCTTTTTGAAGTTTTTTATGAAGATACTAAAAACTATAATATAGATTGGACAAACTGTATTGCAGTATGTAGTGATGATGCAGATGATAACAGGAAAAATTGTAAATTTTTAAAAAAATTAAAAGATCACTTATACCAAGGTCGGAATGGAGGCACTGTTTCCTTCACATACTCTTGCCATAAAAAGATATGCCAGAAAATCTCAAACAAATCTTTTGTAAAGCTGTAAAAATGGTTAGTTTTATTAAAAATCTACCATTACAGAATAGGATGTTTACTAAATTTTGCGATGAAATTGGCAAAAAAAATAAATCTCTCTTTTTCATATAGAAGTCAGATGGATATCACAGGAGAAAGTGTTAACCCTGTTATTGGAATTACGAGATGAATTAATAATATTTTTCAAAGATAAACAATCCATTCTCAATCTTTTTTTCAGAATAATGAGTATTTGTTCCTGTTGTCTTACTTAACTGATGTATTTTTACATTTAAGTAACTTGAAAGTGAATTTACAAGGAGGCAGTATTTGATTAGACAGACAAAGTTCATGCTTTCATTAAGAAGCTTGATATATTCATTATTTTCCTTCAATGCAAAAATTTTGATGTGTTTCCACTCACTTCCAATCATATTGAGACAAATCTGGATGAAGAAGAGACTATTATGCTCCACAGTTTGGATACCACAGAGATGCATTTGCATGAGCTAAAAATTCAGTTTGTGGAGTATTTCCTAGAAGTAAAAATGATTTCTTGAGGAGAATGGTACTGAATCCATTTAGTGAAAATGTTGTTGCAGCTGCTAAGTTACCAGATAAGAGTCACGACCAGCTCATCAAAATGTTCACAGATAAAACATTACAACTACAATACATAAATAAAAATTTAGATACAATTTGACTTGCTCATCAAAATGAATATGGAAATTTAATCACTGAAGCATTGGAAATATTAATTCCTTTCGCCATGTCTTATCTCTGTGAAAAGGGTTTTTCATCTGTGTTGCACTAAAAACTACATATAAGAATCATCTTTTATTTCTTGAAAACAATTTGCTTTTTTGTGATTATAACGTAGATTGAAACTTTTAAATGAAAAACAAACACAACCAACTCAATTTATTTTTCAGGGTTTGACCCTGAATCTAAATAAAACTAATCACACCCTATATATAACAAATATAACAAAATCAGAATAAAATAAATTCAATATATATAAATTCAAAATCCATTTAATTCCAATAGCAATAACTTTAAAACCAAAGCTATAGTCTCTGTTATCAAGTTAAGATAATTATTCCTTTTTTCAGCAATTAAAATTAAAATAAAATTAAATTCAATAATATTTATAACAGTGCTGTCTGCCCAAGATAGCAAAACCCTGTCAATAATAATATTCAATTGTCCACTGATAAACAACAAGAGCACACAAATATAGTCCTTATTACCACACACAATTAAATTAAAATATATAAAAACTCGATGAAAAAGGTATCAATCCACAATCCAAATTCTTAATTATATAAAAACAGATCCAAAAACAACTCACCAACAATTGACAACTGACAAATTGAATTAAAAAAACCGTAAATCCAGACCAGTATCTGCTGATGATTTAAAAATTAACATATTTTTTCTATTTCCATAAAACTTATTTGGCAACACTTGAATTGTTTGATGATTTTATTGCTGCTGCCTTCAATGATTTTCTTTATTTTTTCTTTTGTGAGTCTTATTGTCCTTTACCGAATAAAGTAATAGTGTCCTGTACACAATATTATCAGTGTTCTTTACAAAATAAAGCAGTAGGTAGTGTCCTTTACCAAATTTAGTGTTCCCTTTTTCAAAATTTCTGGTAGCCTTCTGGTTGCAGTGCTGTAGTCTCTCATTGATCCAGTTGCAAGTAATAATTGTTACAAATTCTGTTAACACACTGATCACATTGATCACACTCAATCAATGAACAATCCTTGTCATTCGGTATGACTGCAATAATAATATAAAATATTGTGACTTCGTTATTGTTATATTTTGACAAAACATTGTGTGTCAAAAATATTATGCGAACATTTATAAAACAGATTTTATTGAAACAATGTATGGTTTTGATAATTACAGAAATTTGGATAATAAAGTGACAGATCAAAGAGCACAATGGAAATAAAATCTAGGATAGCAATGGCAAAGAAAGGCTTCAGTAAGAAGAAATTACCATGTAGTAAAAACCTGAACTTAGAGTTAAGGAAGAAGTTAGCCAAATGCTATGTGTAAAATGAAAGCGTGGATGATGAGAAAGAGGGAGAGGAACTGGATTGAGCCTTTGGAAGTGTGTGGATATGGAGAAGGATGGAGAAAGTAGGAGAGATGGATAAGTGAGGAATGAAGAAATAAAGAACAAGAGCACTTATGCAGAATTATACAAAAGAAAAAGAAACTGGTTAGGATATGTGGTTAGAGGAAGTGGAATCTTGACAGCCGCATTGGAAAGAATGGTAGAAAGAGAAAGGAAGTGAGGAAGAAGAAGGATAAAGTTAATAGAGGAGGTGAAGATTGGAAACTAAAAAAGGGGTTTGAGGTTACTTTTGTTATCAGACGGGCTAAGCCTGCCATCAGTTGTATGATCTGTTAGATTCTTTATGAGTATATCTAATAATTGATTGCAAACTACAAGGGGATGAAGGAGAAGGCTTGGAGCAGAAATGGACAGAGGCAGCAGTAGCTTAAGGGACTTGCTGGCAGGTAGAACACCAGATGATGATGATGGTTATAATAAATCAATGTAGAATATTTTTTTGTGTCCACTACCTGGATTAAGCAAAATATGATGTAATCTGGTGTACATTAATAATATTTTACTGCATCTGTCTTGAAGGTACTTAAAAATTTTGTTCTAACGTTTGTATTTTAGAATTGGTCTGAGATGGAATATAGAAAGTGGCTGTTAATAGTAATTTCAGTTCTTATCGCTTTAAACAGTGTTCCGAGTGTATTAAATAAATTAATTTTCAAAGCAGAGGATGTGGTAAGTATTGTATCTTATTGTACTGTATTTATATATTACTTTTTTATATTTGGAAAAAATGAATTTTACAAAACAGTAAACTGAATCATATGAAAAGATCAAAATATCACCGGCCATCTCATATTTTATATATAAACACAGGCATTTAATCTTTTGGCATTGTATGAAAATAAAAGGAATACTTTTTATCTTGATCTTATTGAAAGTGATAAGTGAATCCATTCAGGAAAGGTATTTTTATTTGTACTATAATAAAATATATTATTATAACTTATATGGAAAAACTAATAATACCTAAAAATAACCAACAGATTTACATAACAAAAATTTGTATGTTTTAAAGGGTTTTAATTAGAAACATAAGTTTATTAACTTTTCTGGCTGATAACTTATGATTCATTTAAGGAATTCAACAAAAATATTGGGATGAAGTGAAATACTTAGACCAGATTTTATGCAAAGAGATGGAGAGCTGGTTTTATCTAATAGGTCCCCTCAATCATTAAACAGTCTTTTTTTTATTCGCAATTAAGAAATGTGTCTGAGCAGTCTCACAGATAGATCACCACTCAACTGAGTCCAAATAAAAAAAATGTTGCTTTACCAGTTATTAAAAACTATTGTCATGGCTCTGCAGATGGACCTGAAATTGCGGCCAATCAATTTCCTTTGAAAGAAAGGATGAAGAATGCAGAAAGGGGGAGGGTAAAGGCAGGAAATATTCAACTCACAGAGAGAGGAAGTGCCTGCCTTTAATCAATGTCAATTGCTGTCTTACCCAGGAGAAAAGCAAAATATTACAGTGATGTACTATTTAATATCTATAACAGTAATCAGAATAGCATCTGTTTTTTTATTTTGGCCTCAGACATGCATTTAAATAAAAATAATAAACCTGTAAATGTTTTCTCACTTACTATAAATTTTGTTACCCACTACTTCCTTTTTGGTACATGATAGTTCCTGATATCTCAAGCTATGCAATGAAAATTTGGTTATCACTGAAGCATTCTAAAGTTCATAAATGAAGTTTTTCTTTATTACTTTGGTGCAAAGATCAACACACCTACTCTATGTTAAATCTAGACATGGTTAGGGTTGTTAGACTGTTTACCACAAGAGGTGCAGATTATCTAAGAAATGTTCTTAGAGTCACTCATTACTAATTCTCTTTCTTTTTGAATAGCTAGAAAGCTAGAAATTTGGCACAGATATTCCCCAGAAGGTTTTTAGAAAGAAATAAGGAAATATTATTTCAGTGAACTACCCCTACGGGATGAAAAAGGCTGTTGAACAGGAGCTGGAAAATTGATAGAGCTCTTAAAGACTTGAATGGAAATAAAACAGTAGTGACTGCTGATAGACATCAGAATCATTGCATTGTTTAAGAAAAGCAAAATTAATTATGTAGAGTTTACAAGACTGAAGAAATACCAGCAAAGTTTAGAAAAGTGAAATTATTACCATTTTAAAGAAAGCAGATTCAGATCAGTGAAAGTATTACTATGTAATCAGTTTAACATCTCGTGCATTGAAAATACTCATTAGAGCAGCTTATAGGCAAATAAAATATTTGATTAGAATAGAAGATTTACAGAATGATAGCAAAAAAAGTACACATATAAGGAAGGTCATTTTGGAGTAAGAATAATCATAGAAGGCAGACTTATGATGGATGAATAAAGCCATCTGCATGGCTTTATGGTTCTGAAGAAAGATTTCAACAGTGTGAACTGGAATAAAATATATAAAACTTTGAACTTAAATATAGAAAGGGAAAAGTATTTTCTAATCATTAGAAGCATCAGATAGCAGTGATAAGAGTAGAAGATAAGCATAGGCAAACTCTGAATCAGAATGTTGTGGGACAGGAATGTAGTCTGTCCTTGTTAATTTTCAACTTGTTTGTTGAAATAGTGATTCAGGGATTGAAGGATAAACTTGAGAGGCCACAATTGTCCAAAAAAGAAGAATAAGAGTGTAGAGTTTCACTGATGATATTTGTTTGGTAAAAAAAAAAACAAAATTGAGTTAGAATAAATTCTGAATGACATGGATTCAATTCTAGGAGTGAGATCCAATTTTTAAAAGAAATAAAAATAAAACAAAGTTAATGAAATATGAATGAAGGGAGGATAATGAAGAATTAAATATTAAGGTCATTTTGTTGCAAAATTTTATTTAGGTTGTGGAATTACAAAGGATGAACAGCTTATCATAGTGATTAAGAGAAAACTGGTACACGCAATGAGAGCTTTCATGTAGAAAAGAAGTTTAGTATCTAGTATAGATCTAAGAATTAGAAAGATATTTTAAAAATATTTGTTTGGAAATAGCATTGTGTGAATGCAGAAGAAGACTGAAATATAAAAAAAAAAAAATAAGCAGGGATATAGGATGTAGCAAATATGTTAAGGCTAAAAGAATAACATAGAATGGAGAGTAGCATCAAACTAGTCGAACTGAAGAAAAATTAAATTCTGAGAGTGCTGGAAACTTTTTATAAAAGCATAAAACCTTATCATCAAATAGGCTTTGATACATTTAGATTACAAATTGAATTTGAACTTGACTTCAGTTTACCATCTGCATACCGATTTGCAGGTACAAAATACTTTCTTGAGGTTAAAAGAGCAAAGAAATAAAATAAGGGAGTGTAAGTATTCAGTATTTGGGTGTGCAAAAAAATAGGGCACTTAGTTTTAAAAAACTATTTAGTACACACACACACAAATATATGTCACTAAAATTTATTTCCTAGTTGACCATCTTACTAAAGATCCTCAGTTCATGCATTTGTTGGCATTTGGAGGAGAATATGATCCTTAGTCACTCATAATTCAGTATCACAAAAAGATGACTGCTGTGATAAATGTAGAACTGTGGGTAGGTTCACTTAACATTTTATTGTATTATTGTTTATACAGATATTTTACTCCAAAAAATGTTGAAGAATAATTAATTTTAACAGGTACTCTTACAGTCAATACTTTTGTTACAATTCTAATTGTCCTCGAGTTTGTTACAACTCTTTTCTGCTGAAGTCAGCAGCAGTTGACATTATGGACTGTAAAAACATGTGCTGCAAGTATTAAATAAAATCAGTTGAGGAAATAAATATACTCAAATGAATAAATATCTTCAGAGTGTAGCTTAGTCCAAGAATTAAAATTTATAACATATTCAACAGTAAATTTTAATCAACAATTCATTGTTTATGAAGAATAAAGAAAAAGTAATCGCTGAATAGAGAGAAAAATATTTAAAACAATATTTTTATTTTCTCAGTAAAAATAATTAAATCCTGGCATTCTTAGATAAATGAGAATTTTTTAAATATTTTTATTTATTATATAATTTTTTTTAGTTAGTTATTTACTTCATAATAATTATTTATTTCATAATCATTGAGAAATCTGTTATTATAATGATTAGATTGTATAAATCGTGTCATATTATTTAGTAATTACTTCTTTAAACTAAATAGTTTACAATATTTGTGTTATTTATTTGAAAAGGAATGGCCAAAAAAACTTACTGTGATTTGAAGCTAATTTTTTTTGTTTTTATGCAATCACCTCAGGCTGAAGATAATTTCCATGGAGCAAGACTGTTAGGAATGAAGTCAGTATCACCTTCAGAGCATTGTTAATTATAATTAACAATGCTGGATTGACACACCTTGTTAACAATATTTTGATGCTTTCTGTTGATAATAAGAATTTCCACTTAAAATCAATTCATGTCAACTGAATACCTACAATATTTTTGCCACCAGTAAATATCCTATTGTTCTTAATTTGATACCAAGGTTTTGTAGAGTAAGTAAGCAACCATCCAATGAATAGCAATTTTTTACTGTGCAGAGAATCGTATGTTATGAAAGCTGACTGTCAGCCACTTGAGGTGTTTTTGTGATGCTAGTGGTTTCAAAGTTATAAAAACATAAAAATTAATTTAACAAACACTAATAGAAGTACCCATAAATGTATTTAAAAAAAACCGGTAATTAGTGTTTATCCACATAATTACCGTGGATGAGAACATGGTATTAGTTTATCCTTAATATTTATTTACATAAAACTTAGATAAAATAAAATGCCTTTATAGTATTATAAGATGGGAAGTTATTAATATTTTACTGATAAAATATAAATCCTTAGTTGCAGTAAATCATTTGATTTAATAATTCTGTAAGGCTTTTTTAATTGTGATTTGCTCCTGTACATAGACAAAGGGAGTGGAGTGGAGCAATATGACATGTTTGTAAACAACCATCACAAGTTAAAAATAGATAAATTGTATTTATTATAATAGGTACCAAACAGTTGTAAGCGTTCTGACAAGAGAACTAGACGCTATCAAGAATAATGGCATATTCATTCTCAAGTATAATAAGAGATCCCATGTCAGGCTTATTGGCAAAAATTAAGGTTGAATTGGTTTCTCAACTTCATTAAACTGAATATGTTACTGTGTAATAGTATCCAAACACCACTAGAATGCAGTTGATATTCTGCCTTCTAAATGCACCTTTACTCTGTTCTCCACAGAGATTGATGTCTATTGAATCTAGTATTGCTCTTTGAGAAAGTTGCTATGACTAAAGCCACATTTACCTTAGATGATGATTACCTTAGATGCATCATAACCATACAAAAGATGGAGGAGGCAAATAGTGTAAAGTAACAAATTAAAGTTCCCCTTTCTGTTGGAAACAACTATTCTCCATACTTCCTCAACTCATTAGTAGAACCTATTTTAAGTTTTGTATATTTTTTTATAGATCAGTTTTGAAACTCATGCAGCAGGTGCTGTGGCTGGATTGCTTGTTGGTGTGTATGTCTTAAGAAATCTTGAAGTGCATTCCTGGGAAAATGTTCTTAAATGGATATGTTTTGCTCTTTACATTATTCTAATAGTAGTTGCTATCTTCTATAACATTGTATCGTAAAATTATAAATGAAAAGGATAATAAATTTACATGTAGTAAGTATGTGTTTAAACCAATTAAGCTCTTTGATATAAGGAAATGCTGAATAATTTTTAAAAATTATTTTCTACAGTTTTACAAATTCTTTGTTTATATATTTCCCTCAAAAAAATTACTGTGTATTAAGTCATATTGACATGTTATCAAGCAAACAGTTTGAGAAATCTGATTGTACTATAATTTATAAATGTTCTAAAAATTAAAAATCTTTGTTTAAGGACCTGCTACTTTACCAGTGTATGTGTTTACAATTAATTTTTATAAATGCCACTATTATTATATTTATAGTTTACCATAAAATGTGTGTGTGTATATATATATATATATATATATATATATAGTGGTCCATTATGCATCATTGCTCTGTTTCTCAGAACTGTAGAGCCCTTCTCTAATTCACTTTCTTCACTCACATTTTCCTCTGTCTGCCACAAAGCATCATCCTCACTGCCATCCAGTGCATCGGAAATTCAAAAAAAAAAATTGTAACAATTACACATTGATCCACCATGTCCCATGCCTTCACTATCCAGGAGCACATCTGTTCAATTGACGAGGATTTTATCTGTCCAGTTGGTATCAAACTGTGCCCCCTTTCAGTCATCTATTTTGCATATAACTTTCTTATGTTGTTTTTAAATGGCTTATTGATGGAAACATCTAAAGGTTGCAACACTGTTGTAAGACAACCAGATTTTTCTTCATCTCAGTAAGAAGTCGTTTTGTATCGTGCCCTAAATGACCACGAAAACTGTCCCAAACAAGAAGAGAAAACTTCCAAAGCAATACACCAGGTTGTCTGATCCAAACTGTGCGCATTCAGTCATGAACCAAATTTATATCCATCCAACCTTTTTGCTGGATGCAAACATGAATACCTTTGGATAATGGTTTTCCTCCTGAAAATTACGTAAGGTGGTAGTTTTATTCCATTGGCTATCATTGAAAGCATCACAGTGCAACTACTTTTTCACACCCTGTTGTTCACATTGGTACATTTTTAGCACCTTTGACACAAATGGTGGTGCTTGCCATGCCAAAGAAGGTTCCTGATCAGCATTGCCTATTTGAGACAACAAAAATTGTTTTCTTTCGTAGATCAATGACATGCTTATGAAAATGTATAAAAAAAGTCATTTGGCATATGTTGACACAATAATTTTCGCCTTCTCAGTGATAAGCGTTTCTTTTTCATAAAGCGATATGCCCAGCCTCTGCTAATGGCTCTAGTTTGGACTAGAGCCTGTCTTTGTTTCTTCCAGTAGCACACGTTAAATTCAGGAATTGTGAACTCACATCCAGCTGCTGTGTTTCTTCGCATATTCAATCACTTTTAATTTGAAACTTGAAGTATAATTATAATATATAGTACTCCTCTTAATCTGTTTTAAAAAAATCACTTTCCACCATAACTGCCACTAGTAACACAATATGAAAACTACTGGTATACACCAAGAAAATAACAGTATAATGTTATGCTTTGTGCTGTGTGAATAGTTAAGTATTCATGTCCATTCAGTAACAAAAAGAGAATCCTGAAAGGTCAACTGTTAACCTAGCAGGTAATAAGTGACCATCAGTAAAAGGTAAATTCCAAAAACAGTAAGGATGTTGGATGGGGGTATTTGTAAGAATATTATCCCTTTTTGCCCTTACATTCACCACTTCCAAGAATCCTTCAAACAGGCTTATAGTAACATATCAGCAAGACTGAAAATTCATACTTGAAAATAAATGTTAAAGTTGTATTTTTTTAAAATAAATATGGCGTGTGTGTATATATATATATATATCAATATCATCATATTTAATTTAGTTAAAAGTAATTATATTTTTAAGTTTACTTGAAGAGGTCCTGTAACACCTCAGAAAAACCACAATAATTAACACTTTTTTGTAAAGACAATACTTCAGATGTACATAGGTTTAAACCTAAAATTACCCTACAATAAAGACCCTTCTAATGGATTTTGGACCATTTTGAACCAAAAACATGAATCGACTAATCTATCTGTGAGATAACAGCCAGGTAAAATTCACTAAAATCTGTACTAAGTGGAATCCAATCCTATCGTTCATATCCCATACAATGTGAAATAACCATTGATGCACAGATGCTGGTTATATACAAGTATGTCCTAATACAGACTTTCGTTCTTTAATGCTGGAAATTAATAAGGAATGGTGGGTGTTCATACCACCAATTGTCACAAATTTTTCCAGAACTGACCTATTAATTTTGACAACATCCTTCCAAAGCCATCACTGTTAACCAACCCAGCACTAAACTTTCTATAAAAACCCTTTTCAGGATGACTGACATTGAAGTAGTCTCTTGTCTGTCACAGTTTTGTGACAAATGAATGGTTCAATACTTTTAAATATTTTGCTAGCTGAGAGCACACCTCGGTTACAGAAAAAAAATATTAAGTATTATCATTGTCTAATATTTTCATATTATTTAACTTTAAAATAAAAGAAAATTTATAGTTGGAATCACCATTTTATTTGTAAAAAACATATAACAAATAGTTTAAGTAAGAGTTAAAATGTAAAAGATTAAAAAAATCAATATGGTTTTTAATACACTTTAACTATGTGTTTTTGAATGAGAGTACTTTAAACCAAATACTACAGTAATCAACAAATGTTTAAAGATAAATAACTAAATGTAAACTAAAACTTAAAATGTTTTTTCCAGTGTCAGTACTAAAATTGAATTAGTGGTTGTCTGTTTTTCATTTAATGAATATTTTTGGTTTGATTAATTAATTAGGTTTATGAAAACAATAAAAAGTTGGGTTAAGACGTAAATTTAATCGCACCTGTAAACAAAGCACCATGCCCTTAGAGTGCTAAGATAAAGGGACAATATATCTTTGTAAATACTTGTATCAATGTTATCTAGAACAGACAAATTTATTCTCTGTTCTATTCAAGACAGACTAGATCATCAAAAAAAAGGCAAATTAAGATTTTAGTTAATTTCAATATAATCATCACCAGTGATCCTTCCTCTCATTCTGAGAGCTGGTGACCTGATTCATACATAGCCCACTGACAATTGATTGAAAAAGTGGATGTGCTGGAAGCATATTACTGACAATCTCCTCTACATACCCAGCTTGTTTATAATCGAGTTGTTTGTCCTTTTTTCCATCCATGCAATGCGGGGAAATCTCCTGTGGGCCCAAATTTCAAAATGCATCAGTTCTTCAGTCTTCCACCTTGATGGTTTAGGTCTCAACGCCATACACGACTACTAGGAAGACTAGTACCTGAAGCAGTCTCAGCCTTTTATTCCTTGTGATTGCCTTATCCTTCCAAACGGCTGTCAACTTTGTAAGCGCCTCCTTTGCCAAAATAATTCTTTGTATTTAAGCCAATGAGCCCCATCTTATCTATTATGAATCCTAAATATACGAAACAGTCAACCTTTTCGAAATCACACGGTTCATCACTGGCTCTGTCTACAATCATAAGATTTGTTTTTCTGATGTTTAATTTCAGTCCTAGTGCTTCACTTTATAATATATCAATGTATACTCAACTTTTCTGCAACATGAAGTTCTCTATAAAATTTCATTCAAGAAACGTAAATAAATTTGTTAGCTTAGGTTATGTTGTGTAAAGGGAAATCTAGCAGATATTTATTTAATATGTCTAATAAAAAATATAATTTAAAAAATTTGTATCAAAACTATAACAGAAAATTTCAATATTTACAAAAAAATGTACATACTTTTTACATAAAAATATATTTGATGTGTTTTTAGTGATTAGAAAATGTTTATTTGAACACTTCTTTGTCTATTTGAAAAAAAAAATGACTACGGCCCATGTATCATTCTCATCTACATTTTCAAATTTATTAATTAGTTCATCACTTCTGGCATCACTGAAAAAAAAATCTGATTTATCATCCAAACATTCTTCAATTAAAGAATATGTAAACTTGGCTCAGCCTAGTTAGGTTATAAGGTACAGTATCATAATGAAAACTATTGAATAGATAAATTAATGATAAAATAATGAAAGATAAAAATTACCAGAACTACATAAAACCTGTTTAAAACATTTAGAATTGGTAAGATATTGTGAAATAAACACACAATCAAACTAAACAGAACTTGCTACATCAGTCAATGAAAAATAGTGGCAAAAATAATCACAATGTATTTCAACAAATCGAATTCCTTAAATTCTTAAGAGATTAATGTGGAATACTGTCACCAAGTACAAAATTTTCAACTAAGTTATTTGATTTTGAGGAGGTCTACTGTACATCTGATCTTTTTAATAAGTTAATCGGATAGTGATGAATCATTACACCAAATATTAACTCAAAATCATTTTTTATTTGGTTTCTGTAATTCCCTAATGATGATCAAGGGCAGGAGTTTTTATGAACATAATGCAGGGTAATAGAAAATTCAATAAGCAAGACCAATTACAATAGAATAAATACTGTTATTACTATGAATATGCAACAAAAAACAATATGTGCTACCTAAAATTATGCGATATTAAACATAAAAATTATTTAAAATAGTAATAAATGTTTTGTTTCCACCCCGATTACAAGTCTTATAACAATAGTACTTAATTTTAAATATAAGCCCAATTGTACAATTCTAGGCCATTATAGCTCACACAATAAGTAGTGGTGAAATTTTATAGCGGTTACAGAAACATTTATTCTAGATCTAAGCAGTAATAAATACTTTGGTGGTAGTAGTACACTTTCTGCAAACAATATACAGCAACTGCCGTACAACTGTAAAAACAACTTGTTTGTATTTAACAGTTGTGAAAGGCGTTTGTGAGTAGTAAACAGTAAACACCCAGTTATAAAGGAGATAAGGAGATATAAATATGTTTAATACTCAACTGTACAGATTTCCCACTCATATAATAATTTAAAAATTCAAAGTGTACTAAAATAAATTAAAATTATGCATTACGTACTACACAAACAATAATAATAGCTACACGAAAGAGATTAAATGAAATGTAACACATAGTCTGCCAAGATGAGTTCTCATAGATATTCAGATATATTCTTTTGATGTCTGAAAGAATGATGTCAGTAATGTTTGTGTATGAAATCAGTCCTAGTAGTCATATACATACAAATAAAAATAAATAACTATTAAACAATTAGCTATTTAATATTTTATAACAAGTATTTCATCAAATTTTTGTGTATAAATTTATATTTAGGTAGTTACAATTAGTAAATATTACAGTAATAAAATATTAACAACAAAATTACATTTTACAAATCAACATCATGAATAAAGTTTATCACTACCAGAAGTCGGTGTATACAAATTTATTCAAAAGAATTATTTAATAGTCTCTGTAATACATAGCTTGCACCATTTGAGCACTGGTATTATGTAAACATAAAATAGTAAATCATGTCTCCTTTCAAGAAATTATAAAATATAGTTTATTATATAAGTGTTTTGGATATCAGATTTTTTAATACTCACACATACTTCCATACAAGAGCTTTCCAGTTTCTAAATTATTCAATTTTTTAAAAGTTCAAATTAATTAGTTTTAAAGTAAATAAATGCCTGACATAAATTTATAGTTTTTTTTTTAACTTAATAGATCTTGAGATAAGTCTTAACTCCACAATATAGATGTAAAAAGTTCATTGCTGGAAACTTTACTAAAATAATCCAAAATAGTTTTATTTGATAACCTGAAAAATAGAATTTGAAGGGAAGAATTTTTTTACAGATACAGGAATTATCAAAATTAACTGAAATAAAACTTGATGAAAATAAGACCCGGACATGACACAACATTTATTTAATAAATTTTGTTTTTGAAAATGGCAAAGCTATTAATCAGAAATAATAAGCATTCCATGTCAAGTTTACTAAGAAGTAAAGAATAAGACAATTTCATTTTATCTCCACTGAACTGAATGTACTAATGCATAACAGTTCCCAAATATGCTGAAATGCAGGTGATATTCAGATTTATAAGTTAATACCATCATGTTAATGGTAGAGATTGGTTATAACATTTCTGAAAATTAATGCAGGATTTAAATTGTGTGTAATTTATTCCACCATAAAAATTGATAGCGCTTTATGAGGTGACATATATTAGTAAATTTGTTGTAGTTAAGCGATATGGAGCGTTACACTTAAGTAGAGCGAGTGACAATTAAACTTTATTACAAGTACAGAGAATATTTTGCTGGGACTGTGCAAATCACCTGGCATTTTTTATTAAAGAAATGCCTGAATGAAACAACCATGAAAAGCCTAGCTGAAAAATTTGAACAAACAGGTTAGGTTAGAAATAACAAAAAACCATTTCAGCCTTGCACTGGGCGTTTAGCCAAGATATTGCCTCTATGAGGAATAAATAGGAGTGCACTCTGCTGTAAAACAAAGTGTCTCAAAACCTCAGTAACCCGTTGTTCACTGCAACAAGACATTACAGAAAGCAGACTTAACAAAAAATTTGCCCAGACTTAACAAATAAAAAAACCCACTAAGCTACCCTGTATATGTCATTCTGGTAATCTTATACAAGCTGCTAAAACAACTACTTTTATAATTAAATTGTCTACAGCCTACATAATTTAAAAAATTAAATATTAACCTTACTACCACTGTATTTTTAAAGTATAACTAATATAATACATATTGTTAGTATTATTTAAACATTCACAGATTATTTTAATTGAAAATAAAGCATCCGAAAGAAAGATGGAAGTATCCCAAAGAGAGTTTCTTGTATGTGAATGAATTATGTGTAATCCTAAGGATTAACTTACTGTTTTCTGCTTTCACAGAATTATATTTTCAATATTAACAATATATATAGATATTAAAAATAATTTCTATTCCATGTAATATTTAGAATAGTATATAAATGCAAAACTTTATTTCAAAACACTACATTGTGTTAAAGTTTTTCCTCTGTAATGAAAAACATATAATATGCTAATATTTAATTACCCAATAAATAATGCATACAACTTTTGATTTAAACTTGAATAAGGCTCAGTAAGATAAGTTAAGATAGTTATTTATCTAAAATTAAATTTAAAAAAATAGATGTCATAAAAAAACACTAAATTCATCACATAGAAACTTTGATTGCATTAATTTACTGATGATCTGGAAAAGTATACAGTAACCAAAGTCCTTAATTTACAAGTAATTTTTCCCCATTACAGAGCTAGTTAAAAATAATACAAAATTTTAGTAATTAGATAAAAACTGCATCCAAAAAATATATTACAAAATTACATATTTTTGAAATAAAGGAAAATATGATAATTTGAATATAATATTGAATAAATAAAGGCACTCACTTTTACTACACGATGTAATGTAGCTAATTTTAAATATCAAAATAGTTATTTTTTTTAAAATAAAATTATAAAATTACTTATTTGAATATTTAATTATAAAAAAATTTACTAACTCTACTATTTTATGACCTATATATAGGAATTTATTAATAATTTAAAGACATAAATCATTTATCATTTTACTATAAGTTCATAGTTCATTTATTATATATATATACTTCAACAGTCATATCTACAAATGTATGTCACACAGTCATGTAGTAGATGCTGAACAATGAACGAAAAATGATTATTTTACTGTTTTTGAATTGTACAAATTAGAATTTTATCTGATTTTTTATATGACTATGTTATCTTTTTAAAAAGTACATCAAGTGTTGCTAAAAATTCTAAAACACAAAATGTTGTATAATGGATAGTCATACAACAGTATAACTATCCATCAGATTAATTTTTTTATTTATTTACACCAGTAAAGGAAATTTAAAAAAAATTATTTATTTAACCTACATTTTATTTTCCAATTACCTGGTTGCTTAATATATTTCTGGTAAGAATACTTAAATTGTAGGAAATTAATTATTTCATATTTGCTTAACGTTTCATATGAAGTGTTATACCTAGAGCTGCAAGCTTTTAAAAAGTGATTTAAACCTTATTACAAAATGATAATAACCTAGTGCATAACTTGATATGACTACACTTTACCAGATCAGCAAAAGTTTGGATAAACTGTTCCCAGTGTAATTCAAATTAATAATAATGTTTCAGTCTTTTCCATTGTTTTTTTTATCTAACAAATGAGAAAAAAAGCATTCAGATTCATTTTAAGCAATGTTTATAAACCAATGACCAGGATAATATGAGAAAAAACAAAAAAAAACGTAAGATTTCTCTATTTAAAAAAAAACTACAATTTTTAACAACCATAAAAATTTGTTATAGTGACAAAAAAATTTTCCTCAATATATAAAACAAAAATATTTCAACCTTTTTATTAATGGGTTCTTGAATCTGCTCTCTTTTAAAGAGTATTTGAATTATATAATTACCCACAATGCATATCATAAAACATGATTAGTTGAATCTGTTATCGATTTCAACAGGTTGAATTACTTTTACTCATTTTGCAAGATAAAATATTATTTTATATTTATCCTTTAAGTATAAATTACATGCAATTGAACCTAAGTACTAGGTATCCAGTCAGACAATCAGTGGAGTTCAATATTAAAAAATTGATTGAAAAAGTTATCAATAGATAATTAATTGCTATTATAAAAATAAATTACTTTACAGTTTGAGGTACAGCTAAATATTTAGACATTAAAACTGAATATTTGATGATCAGACACATCATTAATTTTTTTTGTTACACTAACTTATTTTACTGTGATAAGAAATAAATTTTGTATCATATTAATGAAGGCCAAGTTTGGCCAGGATTTGAACTCACAACTTCATGGTGAAAGGTGAAGACCCTATTCCCCACCACAAAGACTGGATATCTTGACAGGTCGATTTGCCAAGGTAATTTTAAAGATTATTGGCACAACATTTATACCGGCTTACACTGTAAAAAAAAATATGGTTAACTTTATTCACTCACTGTTCCTACATCATACATTTATAGATCGGTAATAAATAAAAATGCCATTACTTCATTTCCTTATAAAATAAAATATAAAAACTGATATAATTTTGCTTTTCTAAATAGTTGTCTGTATAAAAAATACAGAATATTTGTTCTAGCTAAATGAAATTATTTAAAAAACTAAAAGATTAACAAAATATTTTACATTATAAAAATATAATTATATAAGAAATATAATAATAAAATATAAATAAAAATATAATTATTTTTATATAATAAAAAAATTGTATACAATAAAAAAAAATTTGTCATACATAATATATGAAAATCTAATACAGTCTAAAATGAAAACAACAAAATCATCTTGTATACTAGTGTGCATCAGCAGCATTCCTAATGATAATAAATTAAAATATGAAATATTATTTTTTATATTTATTTATTTAACCTAAAGTAAACAACTGAATCACAGTTTATGATTTTATAACATTATATTAGCTATACTTACTAATTGTTCTGTAATGTCAATACTGTTGTCATTTTATAACATAAAATGCTTTTATGTAAGTGCTTTTGAAAAAACTTTGATAACTAAGCGAGAGTAACCATCAGCAATGAATCTATGGTAACTCTCAAGATAAATGTTACACCTTAAGAACTATATTTAAAATTCTATCAGAAGTACATCAATACTGAGCAGTTCACAGATTTTAATACTGGTTACAAAATAAAAAAAATTATGCACATTAGAGTTGATGGGTTTTTTCAAATGATCACTACTTTCAAAGCAATTAAATCATCTTTAGGCCTTAAACAATATGAATACTATTAGAAATGTGACACGATCATCTGTTTGTGTGACACACAAACTGACTTTTCTGAAATGTGTGACTTTTCAACGCTACAGTAAAACATCTAAATATAATGGTGCAGAATTGGAGGTAAAATTTTTACATATCTTTATTTTTTAAGAGAAAATTTAACTCCAAAATAATTTTACTTAAGTTTATAAGATGATCATTTGCCTACACATTCTCCATAGTATTTGTCACTGATCTTCATTAAAAGATTACATGGTAAATATCTATAGTATATGTACATGTGTATATCTGTAATCTCAATCAGTTCATACACCTATGTACTTGATGATTATAATTGAACCACCACACAACATCAGGATGAAAATCGCATGATACACATGTAATGTAGAAGAATTTTATACAAAACAACAAATATCTAAAAACAAACAAAGCCAAACACTTTTAAATGTCTCTTCCTACTGGTCACAATGGTACATTTAAAATGTATTTTTTATTTTACCTTTTCTATTTATGATATGACTAAACATATTTATAATTAAATTTAGAACTCAATCCTGCTTGAAATCTGTATAGAGAAACTAAACATAAAAAAAATCAGATGTAAAAAACATCATATATCAAAACAAATTTTAATAAAAGCATTTGGGCCTTGAAACCAAAAAGTGAATAAAATGTAAAACTGTAAAAGATTAAATTTGTAATAAAGCAATAACACACAAGTAATTTCATTTCTCTTCATTAATAAAGGAAATTAACAGTAAATATGTTTTTTACTTTTTAAATTATTAAATAAGAAGTATGCGACTCATTTAATTAATTAAAAGGATAAAAAGGCTCTGAAAACAAATGATTACTTCAAAAGTAGTCATGATTTAGTAAAAATAAATGCAGAACTCTTTTATACACCGGTGGTTATATTTACAATTACTTCACGTTTATAAAACATACTTTTTATTCTTTGTGGTTTATGGTTTTTGAAAATAAAATATATAAGCAAGTAAACTTAAAAAAAAAAACAATTTTTTTTCTAATGCAACATTTAATTAATATAATAAAAATATTTTATCTGTAAAAAAAAATAAAAATATTGATCACTAAGGGTACTAAAAGTTGAGAAGAGTAAAGATAAAAAAATAGCAACAAAAAATGATTAAATAAATAAAACTGTAAACAACAAAGCATTATAATATTGTGAATAATGTACTTTCATGTATATTTCATCAATAATAGTTACACTAAATGACAAAATTTACACTGCATATGAAATAGATAAACATCTAGAAAGACTGTAGATAAAAAAGGCTCTAGTAATCTCGCTGGTACACACATTTAAATATAAAAAATCTGATAAAGACAGGTACATTAAATAAAAGCAATCGACATATTAAGTCTGCCACTATTGGTCAGTAGACTAAAGCTCTGATTCATCAAAAATTTGATCTAATGGTAAAGATTTAGGTAAAAAAATCTTAAATATTCTTGTAACATATTTGGTTCAAATTTCTTCCAGTCTTCAAAACCACAGCATTAGAAACCAACAAAAAAAGTTAACATAACTTGTCATGCAACTACTAATTTAGAATTCATAACCATTAATAACATACTTTGGTATAAATGGCATCATCCCTGTGTAAAAAATACATATAAATAAATCACTACTTTGTGATATGATTACAAACTAAAAGCAATACTTTTATACATAAATTATGATTTAAAATAAATACTAAATCTTTTTTACTTACAAACAGAAATTACAAGAACACTTATTGGCAAATACTTAAATGAAAGACTTTTCTTATCAAATGATATATATATATATTTTTTTTTTTATTAAAAAAATACAGTCTTAAGTTCAGCTTATACAACACTACAGTATAAAAATTAAAATAAAAGAGATTTTTTTAGTCCCACATTTCGGAAATACACATTCAATTTAAAACTGATATTGGAGTACAATTATAAAATATGGTTTCAGGTATCAGTATAGTTTTTACAACAAAGAAAAAAATCATTTGCAATGAAAATAGTTTTACTAATACTCGGGTAATTTTATCAATAATCAAAGCAATTTTATAATAAAATTGTACAATTATTTTTATTTATTTTTCCACAAATTTTAGAATTATGTAAAAAAAAAAAATTAAAAGAATTTTTTTTTAGTACTCTTGCATGTCATCCAGAAACTGTAATGTACTCCACTATTAAAATATATAAAAAATACTCCAAAACATTGATGGACTGTGACGAAAACATTTTTTTAATACAACATATATACCAAATTTAGAAACCGAAGCATGGTTATACAGAAAAATAAATTTAATTATTTTACTAACTGTATCCCTTAGATGGCAACAGTTTCAAAACTGAGATAGAACAACTCAGGAAATAACATTTTGGAAAATAAAACTGCTGTATGAAGTTGATAAAAAAGCCATGTTTATAAATACAGTAATATTTTTTTGGCAATAACAGAAAATTTTATGCTATAAAAAAATTTAAAAAAAACGTAGAAAAACTACTACATGCATAAAACATTGAAAGAAAAATCTTTCATTTTTACATAAACTATAAATTAATAACAAATAGATAAATTATAAAATTTTACAATACAATGACCAAAGTTTTTTTAAATACATTTACGACATAAAAAAATAAATCTATTTATAAATAAATAATGCAAATAAATTAAAGGTAAAAAATATTATAGAAAACAGCAAGAGCAGTTAGAACTATATACAAAGCAAAACATATCCACTTAAGAACCTTCTCCCAAGAGTGCACTTCAAGGTTTCTTAACACATATACACCCACCAGCAACCCAGCTACTGCACCTGCTAAATGTGCTTCATAACCAATCTGTAAATAAAAAATAATAAGTAAAACAAACAAATCATCTTAGAACATTTATCCTACATTTTAATACAAAGATTCTTGTTTTCATCCCTCCTAAGAGAGACAATTCTAAATCTCAGGTTATAAGCAATAGTAACTCTTTGGAAGACATTGCCATGAATTGAAAAATAACCAAAAATAATAATTTTTAACTAATATCAGTACAAAATAAATATGAAAGGAATATGCTTGCATAGTAATACAAAATATTTTGAATATATGGACACACAATACAGTAAATTAGAACTTATTTACTGTGTACCATTAATATAATAAAGAATGCTACAACAAATATTTTGAAAAACAGTCATAACATGAAAAAAATACATATATCTGGCACAGTGCACACGCATTTATCTGGTTTCTCAACAGAATCCAAACAACGCAACATAAATTACATTATTTATTTGATAAAAATCAGTATGATGTTATTACGTGATATAAATATGTTATTTATGTCATTATTTGTTTACAAAAAATAAATTCCCAGCAGAATGCAAATGTATCCAGTTTCTTAACAGAAACCAAACAATGCAATATGAATTATGTTATTGTTTATATGATGATCAATAAAATGTTCTACAGAAGTATGATTGAAAAAGAAGTCATTTTAACAGCATGAAGAAATGTGAGACAGTAAAATTATTAGGCAGTAAATGACTTACTTATATTAATAATAATTTTAATTCCAGATGATCTTGCAAACTAATAATGCAGTTTTTTTTCAGCTGAATTACTGAAAGCACTGTCATTAATAAAACCCATCTTAATTGGTTAGGAAATCCCCTTTATTGAAATAATAACATGATTAATTCAACTTGAATTGAATAATACAGTCAACCTATGATGTGTTTGCCTAATAAGTTGTTTTGGTTGATGAAATTTAGATATATTAATTTGAATTTAACTTCTTTACAATTTTTAATCTTTAAGAAACTTAACTGACAAGTCCACCTTGGAAGAGACTGAAGGAGATTGACTGAAACTAAACTCCCACTTTTACAGGTTTTGACTTACGAACATTCAGTTTAGTACTTCCTGAATAACAGCTGATTGTACTACTTATAACAGCCGCAAACATATGTAATTTTCATAAAACTAATTTGGATAATATTTGTCAATCTGTGATCTTAAGGATCTCAACTGTGCACATCTAAATTATTTTCTTAACATACAAACTTATAAAAATTCTTTGGAAAAGAATTGTCTTAGGATGTATTCCAATGAGCACCAAAAAATTTCCTTCAATCTGAAAATATTTAAGTTAAAAAATAAAATCAATATTTTTAAAATAATTTTAATAATTTAAAATAAATTACTTCATTTGTTAAATTGGTCTTTGTCAGTGAAAGTCAGATTAGTTAGGCTTAAAGCTAGCTCAAATTACTAATTAATTTTGAGAATAATTAAGAATTTTAGTAAAATTTTACAAATTTCAGCTAGAATGTAATTATTACTTTTCTCTACAGGAGGCATTATGAGAGAGAAGAATATTTCAATCCTTCACATAAATAGGGAATAACAGACCTCCACACCTACATATTCAATTTCAGTAAATTTTCTAACATTTTACTGCTAAACCACTGACTTTAAATTTATTCTATGATAGCTTCCTAAATAATTTAAGTAAGTTGACAAAGTAAGAAGCAAATGTTAACTTTATTAATGAATGAAGAGTTAAAATATATGTTCCATTCAAATGTCAAGAAAGAAAGTACTCCAACATTGTTGACAGAGTTATTTTTATAGAATGAAGTAGGAGTCCATGAAAGCAACATCATCAATGCATCCTCACCTTATCTTACACAAACTAACAATAAAGGTAAAAAATATTAAGCAAGATGGGTTCACTAATATGATAGAAAAAAAGTACCACCAATACAAGTTTGTTAGCACAAGGACAGTCCAGAACTGTACATATATATTGCTTTTTCAATCAAAATTATTTAAATATTATTTAATTATGAGAGTAAATCAAACATAAACCCGAATTTTTGTTTTATAAGTTATTGAAGGACAATAAAAATAAATACTTGCAATATTATTTTTCTACATAATTTCTTCTTTTGGAAACACATCTTTCCCAGCAAATAAGTAGCTTTTTGATTCCACTATCATAAAATGAAGGTGGACATGATGCCAACCAATTGCACATGAATGCTTCAACAGCAGCATAGTCTTCAAATTTCTGTCCTCCAAGTGCCTCTTTAATTAGCCCAAACAAATGATAATCGCAGGACAATAAGTCCGGACTGTATGAAGGGTGCTCCAGTGCAGTCCAGAATTAAGATGTAATCTTTTCTTGAGTTTGAGCCGCAGTATGGGACTGAGCATTGTCATGAAGCAGAATGACGTCTTGGATTGGAAATTGATGTTTTTTTTTGACAATATGTGAGTTTTGCTTCGTCTAAAAGTGAATACTGGAGTAGTAAGTAGAATTCTCTGTACAATGTTCATGGAGAAAATCAATATGCAAAACTCCTTTGAAATAAAAAAATAATGTAGCCAGAACCTTTCCAGCTGACAGTCAAGTTTTGGCTTTAATGGATGCAGTTTCTCCCTTTTTTCGCCATTCCATACTTGCCTGTTTTGATTCTGGGGTGAAAAGGTGCACCCAAGCTTCATCGCAGGTCATGATTCAATGAAAAAAAAATTCTCCTTCAGCTTGCTAACAACTCAACAACCACTGGCACACCTCTAGCCGATAGAGATTCTGACCTTCGGTGAGAAGACAAGGGACCCATCGTGCTACCATTTTTTTAAATCCAAGATCGCCAGTAATGATTGCCTGAGCACTGCCATAGTTTATTCCAATCTCAGAAGCAATTTCTGCAATTGTTAATTGGCAGTCGTCCTCGATAAGGTGATGAACCATGAGAATGTTTTCAACAGTAACACTTGTCCTTGGGTAACATTGTGACCTTCATTTTCAACTGGTTCTCCTCCTTCTGAAAATCACTTATGCCAATCATACACTTGAGTGTTTTTAAGTGAGTTGTCCCCAAACTGTGCCTGAAGTCTTCTCAAAATTTCAGATGGTTTCACATTCACTGCCATGAGAAATTTAATAACAATACGTTGCATAACATGCGATACCTCCTGCTCTGACATTGCGATACTGACTAGAAAAAAGTACAGAGCTGGCTTTCTAAGAGTGGGATCTCCTCCATGCATCCCTACGTACAACAGTGAGAAGCCACACCCCTCTCCATTAGCTGTGCTTCAATGACAACAAAAATTCTGGTTTATATTTGATTCACCCTCGTATTTTTAAATAATTAGTACCACACTTTTCTTTCACATAAGAAGAGATATAAGCAGTAAGTAAAACAATTTTAAATAAAAACAATAGATACCCTGAGATCTACTTGTAAGAAATATCGATAATAGATAAACTGTCCAAAATCCACAACCATCAGTATTAAGAATATAGTAAGCTGCCATCCTGCATGCTCCATCTCAGACCAATTCTAAAAAAAAAAAATTATAAAAAATATTTATGTTTAAAATTATTAATTTTTTATTAACTGAAGCTTATTTTTTATACATTCCAAATATATAACATTTATTTTTTAATTAAAACAAGTTCATATTTTTTTAAATATGCTATTTAACTGGGGAAAATTGTGAATTAAATCTATGATTGTAGTAATGGGCGATTGATAAAACATAGACGATACCCAAACTTAGATAAAATTGTTAAATATTATCCAAATAATTTCTGTTGACAGGGAAATTTGTCTAAAAGTAAAGCAATATTGGTAAAAATTATAAAAAACTTAAGTCACTCGACAGGCAGTTAGACAGCCACCATTACATGTACATCTTGATATCTTCTCTACATTCTTGGTGCATCGCCATTGTGTAGAGGCTCATTTAATGACTCAAAAAATCAGTACTTTTGTTTTTTGTTTACCAGATGATGTGAAAACCATGATGTAAGGAGGAAAAGGTGTGCCATAATACATGTAGAGTGAGGGACTGCTAGTATCACACTGGAGAAAATCCAAACTTGGTAAACTATCTCAAAATAATTATGTCATGTCTTTATATATGGATGAAATAAACATTGGTAATTATTTAGTTGAGGTACCTCACCCTGAAATCACAAAAAAAACATATCAAATTCATTCAAAATTAATGTTTATTCATTTAATGATGTATTTTGGGTGTTGAAAAATAAAAAATTAGTAAATTTACATAGTGATATAAATAACACAATGAAAATCGAAAAAAATACTTATAGTGAAACATTATATTTAAAGATACAAACATGAAAATAAATTAGAAATTGTTAATCTGAATCAGACTGCGACGATACTTCTGCAGAATCATCACACATGCGATTTGCTGAATCAACGTGTATCTCACTTATAATTCGCCATAAATGGTGAAATCGTGTTTTATAATCACAATACTTCCTTTTAAATAAAAGTTTGGCCATATGTCCATGGAAATGGTGTTTGGAATTTCCATAATGCAGCACATTGCTTCTTACTTCCCTCCATTGACGTTCGATTGTCTGCGTATGTGCCCCAGTGTCTGGATCTATAAAATTGTATGAATGATTCACAGTTAAGTGTTGGAAGCCTCCTTTTTGTAAACAATCATAAGATTTCCAACAGTCACTAATAATTGTAGTACCTGGGTGCACATAGTCCTTTATAAAGCGGAGCAAAGTTTCCTCATCACATGTTGGTACTGGAACCATGAAAACTTCTTTTGTGTCTCATTGTACTCCACCAAATATCCAATTTACATTTATAATTCTGCCGCAATTATATTTTCGTTTACCGATTTTGGATTCATCAATTTCTACAACTTTGCCTACTCCTCCAACCTTTTTCGAATTAGTACACAAATATTCAAAACAAATTTTCTGAAAATAATTTCTCCAATCTACCACAGTACTAGACGATAAATTTAGCTCATTACACAACATATCTTGCCGAGGTGGCTTTATTACACACCATATTATGGAGAAACGTAAAATAACGGTAATTCTAATCTTGCGGTGGCTAATCATCTATTGGTGTATTGCAAAATGGCTACATTACACTATTTACTTTCATATTTCTTATGTGTGTTAAGTACACGAAGGTGTTTTCTACAACGGAAAATGTGTTGATCTTCATTCAGCTTCATTTCGTTATTACACAATGGACATTGTCTCTGTTTTGGCAAAATGCCATGATTGTAAAAAAATTGTCTCACAATATCAACCAACTAAGAGAATTAAATAGTGTAATAAATGTAAATTCACAATTTCTACATATACATTTCAGATCCAGCAGATTTTTTTTTCATCCATTGTAGTTCACATTTACTTACTGGACACTGTAAATTCTATAAAGAAAAACTCAGGAAACTTAGATGCCATGTGAGAATAGCAGACAATCTAATGTAATGAATAAGTTATAAATAATAAAAATAGTGTAGTGAATAAGAAAGAATTCTACATTACCCGGAGGTGAGAATCTGCATTATTGAGTGTGGCAATATTCAAATATCTACTTTTCCAACACTTCCTTTCTATCATAATATACATGTCAAAAGATTTTACAACGATTTGATAAGTTTTTTGTGATTTCGGGGTAAGGCACCTCAACTAAATAATTACCTAAACATTTTGTCTTTATTTTTATAGTGTTATGTCTTGAATTATGTGTTAAATACGAATCACTTTCTTTCAGTGCAATATTTATTTTTTCATTACTGCTTCATATTACTTATTGGTGAAAAATATAAGTAGTGATTGTTTATTGTACTGTTCATTATTCATTTAGTAGCAACGATTATTTAAATAATTGCTCTAATAAAGTTAGCCTTAGGCTATTACATTATTAATTTAAGTAAGTAATTTTTACAAGTTTTCTAATTTGTTGTAATTTCTATTGTACAGTCTTTATTCTAAAAGTATTTTACGGCTAATTTGTTAACTCTTCATCTTCATAATCAGCAGTAAATTAGGGTTGTAACTGAAAAAATATTCTAAACATGTTTTAGTATAACATGTTTTTAATTTTTAACTATATTGCATTAGGCTTTTATATAATAAATTACCTACTTTTTAACTGGAAAATGCCTAATAGTGCAGATTACATATGTTTTAATACCAACAGAAAGATTAAAAGAAGTGATATTAAGTACCATTCCTTTTCCGACATAATAAACTTGGTTATATATTACAGACCCTCAGCTCGCTGCAGAAAAGACAGAAAATTTCACTGTCCATCTGTAACTTTAAACATCTAATTTTGATACTGATGAAGAAGAGCTTATACCTAGTACAATTTCAAAAAAATTGTTTTTTCAATGAATTGAAGCTGAAAAACAAGTTTGCTTTGATTGAACAAACGTAACTGGGCCCTCACAAAAACATAACTATGGTTAGTCTTCCATATAAATAGAAACAATCAATTTATTTCAATCTCAATTGTTTAATAAACAAGAAGTTTGTAGAAAATATATTTTTTTTAATTAGAAATGGCAGGCATTAGAGTTTTGTTAATAACTTCTGATATGGATGACAGGAGCTGTACTCCGTGGAAAGAATTAAATATCTCTCAGTAGTTTTTAAAAAAAAAAATCCTTAGGTCAAAAACCAGTTTTCTTGTTTGCTAACTTGCCTCATTTATTAAAACTGGCTACAAATCACAACGTTGCTAATGTCTTTAAGTCACAAAATGGAACACTAGCTTCAAAACATGATTTTATTAGAAATCTAATGTTTCTTTAGAATCAGATCTAAAAGTAGTTTTCAAATTACACAATGAACATATATTTCTTGACAATCAGCGAACCAGTAAATTAGCTGCATTTTGCTTTTTATACTCAACATCAATAGTGCTCCAATTTTATGGTGAAAAATAATTAGTAAAAAATGGATACGAATCAACAAACAATGTTGTAAAACTGTGATCAATTTGACATTTTTAATCTGAAAGATCCTTACAGTTCTGAAGTTGAAAAGAAAGTGCTTGGTTTAAATTTATACATTCAGAATAAAATGGAATTATTATCAGCATTATAAGAGTATCCATTATTGATCCTTAGCTCGCTGCGAAGTAGTCGGAAAATTTTGTTGTCCTCCTTTAATTTTAAACATATAATTTTGGTACTGTTCCAAAAGTGAACTGCCAATTCAAAATCAAATTCTAATTTTAATTTGCTCTTTAAAAGGTCTTTTTCAATATTTACACAAAGAATATGAATTACTTGAAAATTGAACCAGGACATTTTAGACAAATTTGTTTTCATTTATCAGAGAAATAAGTCACATGCACAATCATTCTAACCATTTAAAATTTATACACAGACAGGTGGTTTGTCACAGGAAAATGTTCTGTGAAACATTCAGGGTTAAACAAATCAGACAACCAAATAAAGAGGAATGTTTAAGAGAGCAAAAGATTCTGAACATTCACCTCATTCTCCACTTAGTGACAATGACTAAGTATGCTCAACTGCTGCTGCATTTTCAAATTTAAATTCAATTTCTAATAAAAATAATCTTTTCAAACTGACAGTTTTCATAAAACATCTTGATGAAATACAATAAAAGTACATGAATATAAAGAAGGTGATGACTTAATAAGCCCATTGGCTTATTAAGTCTCACATGCTCAATTTGTATCTAGCCGTCAAATTAAAAAGTACATTCCTGAATCTTGAGTGAAAAATTAATCAAAAGTTTCAAAAGTCTATTGGATAGAGACTGTTTAAAAAATTGGATTGACGTTTCCCATCACAGATTTTTTTTAACTTTGCACAAGAGGTACAGAACTGCTTAAATATTTCTTGGGCAAAAATTATTTAGAAAGAAATCTATTTTAAGAAAGGTGAAAGAAGTAGTTGATAGGTAAACACACAATTCCAAATATCACTGAAGAAGTAATTTCAACACCATCAGCAGTGAGAAAATTTATAAGACTTGAAGAATATTAACCACAAATTGTAAGTCGACACAAGAGACAACAAAAAGGCAAAAGCAGATAAATAAATTTCAATTTTAATAATTTGTTTCATCCTGTATGCAATTTTGAAAATATGGTAGTTTGTGTGCATTGTTTTGCAAAATCAATGTGTCTAATAATTAATTTAATCTTCCTAACTTTTTCTGGTTTTATTTCTGAACGTGATATAATGTATTAAATATTATTCAGTATTATTTTCTATTTTAGTTTGACAGATAAACATTAATTCAAATATTAAATAAGAAACACCAAGTAACTTAAGTTTTTAATTAAGTTAAATTGAAACACAATAACTCCAGAAATATCAAAATAATAATCTGATGCATGAAACTAATAAAAGATCTGCTAAGTAAATTAAATTTAACTTCCACTTTTATTATATTTTTGGAATAATTTACAAATTAATGTAGCATACAACATTGTTTTAAATTAGCCTGCTATAGTAAATGTATCTAAATACAAATTATATTATGAGTTTAAATGTTTTATTGTATTACTGTGTTTGTAATAAACCAGTACTTGATAAATTCTTTATAAAAAGTATTACTGCCCATTTTTTTTTCAATGTACACTGGTTGGTGTCAAAACATTCTTTAAATAGTAAGTAAAATATTATTATTTATGCAAAAATACTACTCAACAGTATTAAATGAATAGCTAATTTATTGTAATAATTCAGATATGACATCATGTGCACTGCCATTCGCTTTAGCTCACCATTTGTTCATCTATGTGGCACAACATTTCCTCTTTCCATCATGGTGAAAACCTGCTGTAAGGCAGAATACTAGACTAATATTACTGTACATATGTCAATATTATCTATACAATCTAATAAAAAGCAAATAAGTTGGATTTGAAAGTATGGTTAAGTTGTTAACATTAAAAATCACAAAAAAAATTAATTTCTACTTTGACATTCTTGTGGTAAAAAAGAGCAATAAGCTCATGTAAAATATACTAAAACAAGATTATATACTCATTAAATTTCTTCTAACTGAAAAAAAACTAACTTACACTCACATTTACATTCACAGAACCATTAAATATTAAACTTTCAAATAAAATACTACATTGCAGAAGTGAGCAAAAGCTTAAGCAAAATAGTTGTAGGTTACTCTACATAAGTCAAATAATGAATTGTCATACATCTAATGTTAAGGACAATGTTTTAAATTAGAGGAATAATGAAAAAAAAGAAACCTTTGCTCAAATAACAATAATAAAAGTCTTAAGTTATATGCTCCTAACTTCAATTAGCACATAATTACCTTATCACATATTATCTTACATCAACACATATACCATATGCAACCACCTGCAAATAAAGAGTTATGTTTAAAAGCTAATTACTAGCAAATTAAATTGTACATTTAAGGATAAAAGCCAAATACAAAAACTAAAAAACTCTAGTGAAATACTTCTAATATCACTTATTAACAACTCAAATCAATGACCTCAAAATCAGGGTACAATGTCAATTTTTCTACGCAACATATGTTAAAAATCACAGGGTTAAAAAGTTTAATAATGACATACAATAATGGTTACTACAAACCTGAAGTGTAAAATAAATAAATTTCTCTTTTTTAATACTTCTGGTTTCAAAAAAAATCTGAAGCAGTGCTCAAATAATATTGCCTGGAGCCAAGTTCCATGTATGTGGAAACAGTGTATTAGCTCAGCTAACAGGATTTGGAGCTTGGTCTCCAAGTAACTAAATAAGTTCTGTTGAGAAATATAAGCAGTTAATCTTTTGATATTGAGTTGTAGGTCATACTATTTCACCAAGAGATGTTTAAAATGATTTTCTGTCCTCTTGTCCATAAGTTATGAAACAACCAAATAGGCTAAAAATAGTAATCCACCAAATCTGTCAGAAAAATTAACTCTGTAATAAGATGTTCAGTGAATCACAATTTATTTTAAAATCAAAGTTGCAAAATAAGGAACATCATACTTACAAAATTACAGCAAAAGTTAGTTTAAATGTAATTTTGAAATTAAGTAAAAAATTTAAAATAGAATCTAAAAAAATATAACTTATTTTCATAAAAGAAAGCAAAATACATAATTATACACAAAAAAAACCAATACTTACAAGAATAATAGTAGATAAATGGGCTGTAATTATAGCATATACACCACCAGAGGCACCGACTAAAGATGTTGTTGGATCAAAGACTGATGTTCCAAGAGAACCAGCAAGAACCCCGGCTAAATAAATAATCAGAACACGCCACCAATGATGAACCATCTCCAGTGGAATTCCAAGCAATAACTGAACAGTTACATTGACAAATAAATGAAAAAAGCTGCAACAGAAGATTAAAATAAATATTTTTTTGTATGCTGTACCTATAAAAACATTTTATATATATATATATATATTATAATACAAAATTAAATATATTTTATTGGCAAACATTACCTAAGAACAAATCAAAATAGCAAACTTAATGTAAACTTACTAATCTACATAAAGCTTTCTGAAACCGGTTTTTCATCATCAATTATAAAATGCTTTATCAAGTAGTCATTATCATGGCTACTTATGGAAGTTGATAACTGTCATGATCATTACAACCCATGGAATCTAAAAGCTCTTTAAATAAATCAGTAAATTTACATTAATATTGTTATTTTTTTAGGTTCACAAGAGATTTTTGTTAATAATTATTAACTGTAACACACATAGACAAGTTTTAACATATATATATATATATATATATATTTACTTACATTCTTCTTATTCCTCCTTTTATTTCTAACAACAGCTGACTAAAGTCAACTTTCTGCCAGCCCTATTGAAAATTAGAATCTTTAAATTAAAAATTCCACCATTCTACTAAAATGAATCGAAGCAGAAATATATGAGTGTATGTGACCATTTCAATACTAATATTACACAGCTAGTGCCAGTTCAGTAAAAATTATATGCCAAAAGAAAATTTAAAATGTCATGCTGGCATATGCGCACGCTTATGCTAGAGGTAATCTTTTTCTAATGTTTCTAAGATGTATAGCAATTAACAGGTTCCTTACAGGATACCATTTTATGGATTATTTTATCACTAGACTTCCAAGACAAATTTTACTTAGGTGTTGTCAATACTACGTTTAGAAACATATATATAAAATATGTATGCAACAGAAATGGATCAACAGAATTCTTCTGCAACAGAATGTTTCCCTGGTGCCATATTTTTCAATAAAAATTTAATGTTTTTTTTTTCTTAAATAACAAACCCAGTTGAAATGGAAATAGAAAATAAATCTCCCATCTAATGGAAAATTTACTGTCATATGTACAATGTTGTCAAAACATAATTAATATGTAATGTATATCAACTAGCAGTGAACAAAGCAAGGAAGAGAGCACAATCTTGCCAAACTTCTTTTAGGTATTGCTTATGCACAGGAAGTTATTGCCTGAAATGAATCTAGCAAAATCAGACTCCCTTATTATATCCACCATCTAGTGACAAATTAACAAAAAAAAAAATTAATAAAAGGTTTTTTCATTATAATTTCACTTCAATATTTGATTCAATTTTAGCACTGGATTTGTAATGAAGTCTAAACAGTGTGCCTCATGTTTCAACAAACTGTAGTTGCAGAAATATCATCTGTATAAAGTATGAGAAACAGAAAATTATAAAATTTAATACTCTGAAAATTAGAAAATCTATTTAAAACACTATGGCAAATAATTCTTCAAAATTTGAAATAACAGGATATGGATTTTACAAATTGTAATTGGTTAAAGTATTACTTGTAAAAGCAACATCATTAAAAATATGCCCTTTTTTCAGAATCATCTCTCAAAAAGGGTTCGAAAAATGGTTAGAAGCAATTAACAAGTATTAAACTGAACAGGGTAAATTTTAATTTATATTTTATGAAAATCAGGTTGTCCATTTTCAAGATCTTTATTCTCAAGCATGTCAGTATATATTAAATTGAATAACAGGCTAATCATACTTTATAGTAATAATAATTATAATAATAATACAAGGACAGTTCAGAAAGTAACCTACATTTGGCTATAAATAAAAAACCTGCAATAGATAAAAATATTTTATTATATACAACTTAAACTACAGCTTATAACTCAATTTAATATAATATAACTCAACTATTTTTCAACCTAGCTGCCATTTAAATTCAAGCATTTTTCATAGCATTTCACTAATTTACAAATAACCTTTTCATAAAATTCAGCTGCTTGGGTACTAGCCTACCTTTAACGGCATTTTGAAGTTCGTTGTCATCAAAGTGCTGCGACGATGCAAGCTGCTACTTCAGCAGTCTACTGTGAAACTTTGAAGAAGCTTAGGCAAGCCATTCAGAACAAATGTCATGGTATGCTGTCATCCGTTGTTTTTTTTGCATGAAAATGCTTGTCTTCTCGATGCTTGCTTGAAGAACTCAAGAACTTCAGAATCAATTCCAATGGGACATTTTTGATCATCCCCCATATAACCCAGACTTGGCGCTGAGTGATTTCTATCTCTTCACTCACATGAAGAAATGGCTTGTGTCACAGCACTTCAATGACGAAGATGAACTTTAAAATCCTATGAAAGGTTGGCTAGGTACCCAGATGCTGAATTTTATGAAGAAGGTATTTGTAAATTAGTGAAACACTATGACAAATGCTTGAATTCATATGGCAACTATGATGAAAAATATTTAAAAGTTGTCGTTTTTAATTGTATATAATAAAATATTTTTATCTATGCAGATTTTTTATTTATAGCCAAACAGAGGTTACTTTCCAAACTGCCATAATAATAATAATAATAATAATAATAATAATAATAATCACTCTTAAGTTCAATGTAATACTTACTTGGCGTGAACGAACATGTAAGTAAAAAATCTCCATATTTCTGATCGCTTAGATGGTGTATATAATGTTAATTCAGCCACAGGGCCAAATCTAAATGGTCCATCAGTAAAGCCAGCATATTTACTTTTTGAACTGAATAATAAAGAATATAAATCATACAGAAAAAATGCAATCTGAAAAAAAACCATATGAATTAACTTATTTGAGTAAAAATCCTTTTACACATATATCACAAAAAATAATAATACAACAAACTTCAGGATACACAGTAAGCTAAGGTGCACATATCATTTCTATACTGTTTAATTCTAACATATGTATTTTCGTGATTTGTTGGCCAAATTCATTTTAGAATGGAACTCTCTCTCTATAAACTAGATTCTATAGAATTGAATATAATTCTACCATATCTAATCCAGAGATGCATATAATGCAATAAAATCAGTTGCTAGTTTATAAATTTCCGGTTGAGTTACAAAAAAATTAATAACACACTTTAAGAAATATGTCAGACTAACTTTAATACCTGAGCAAACTAACTGTACAAAAAACTAATAATTAAACTACAATGAAAGGCATATTTCAAAGGTGACTATTAACACCTTTATTCTGATCACAATTTGGATAAAAAAAAAATCCAGTGTATAATGAATCAGTAATTGATAATTGACAATCTAGTACATGGTAACCATCACTCTACATACAGAGTTTAACGTTAACAAGTTAAATAGTGATTAATTTAATACCACATTTATTCAATGAGAATGATAGAAAAATATTATTTTCTTTAATTCACCACAACTAAGTAGCCTTGTTTTTTCACAAGTTTAATTTTGATGAGTTTAGGTTACTCTTAAAATGATTAAAGGTGAGTGACAAACTGAAAATCTTCTTTTCCATCAATTAAATTAAGTTTAAAGCAGAGTTTTACTTTTATTTCAATGTATTACATTTTATACTAATAATTCCAAGTCTTGTTCTCTCTATTACACTTGATAATTCAACAAAACTTGAAACATTCCAAGAAATAACTTCCTACAAAGAGAACGATTTTATGAAATCTTCTTAGAAAATTTAATTTTAAATTACACTTCACAATCAATAACTGTTGTGGGAATCAGTTTCTCCATGTTACATCTGAAAGGAATTCAATATAAACATTTCAAGAGAAAAATTATGATAACAGTATCATTCAGGTAATTCCTGAAACATGGTATAAACTTATCCCTGTCACTGTCTTATTCAATTATAGTAGACTAGCAGCAGGTAAATGATTCTTGGTTTATTTTTATTCAACTTCATTCCATGAAATCAAAAAAATTTTTACTGTAGCTTTTATTAAAGTAGACCACTTTCAGACACAGAAAATTACGTTATGAAATAAACCAATATAGTCATCAGGATTGCTGTCGACATCGTGCCTGAAGTTAATCAATATTTAATTTATGTGGTTTCAATGAGTAAAAAATATTTCTTTGTTTATAATAAATTAATTACAAATGATATTACTTAAAGATAATGTAGGTAGTTATTTTGTATATACGTGTCAATTCTTAAGAAAATTAATAGAGTATTAGACTAAACAACAGATTGATGAAAAAGAAAAACGTTGAATTAGGAAGTAATAATGATTTGGCATTCAATCTCTATTAAAACTTATTAAAATATAGATTGACAATAACACTACCAATTTAAATTGTTGAAAGTTTACATGATTATATAAAATTATTATTATAACCCTAACATGAACATTATTATTATTACATCAACATGAACACAAAGACCTTTACTATTTACTATTTTTTAGAGATCTTTACTATTTTAAGTTTCTATCAATATACATGCAAATATTATGAAACATTAGTTTTAAACATTTTTTTAATAAATATAAAAATTGTTCTTATAAAAATCTCTGTTCATGTTAATTTTTACTAAGCATTTCCATTTCCTATTTCATTTATTTATGTTTTTAAAAATATAACCACGATAATCTTTGATTTAAGAGAGGTAGGATAACCACAAACAATCTGAGAACTGTTAAACAACAAAAATAATAAATGCATGATAAAAATCTGGTTTTTCATACTATTTTATATGTTAAGCGCCATAACTAACAAGTGTTAAGTGACAACATGATTCACAATAACTACCAAAAATTGACTAAGCCATTCTTAAAAATAACAAGCATCCCCCATTGGGCTTGCTAGAAGTTCATCGAATAAAAACTGCAGTTTATATTAGTATACCAAACCTACAAAAAAGCAAGTAATATTCAGCCTGTACCTGACACTTTCATTATATTCATTAAAAGGATTGGGTGTACAGTTAATTATTAATCTTAGAAAAATCAACTCTTACTTGTACCTCTTATATCTCTGGTATTAAATGCATCAAAACCTCAAGAATGATTGGAACAGGTTGTCAACCAAGATATTAATGTATATTTATCTATACAGATTTAAATTGATAATAATTTTAAAGAAAGGATTTTTCCTTCTTTTTTAATAAGTAATTTTTTAAGGAAATGTTTTGTATAATTTTTTTATACATATTATTTAGGATAATGGCATAAGGATTTAAGTAACAATTAAAATTAAAAAAAAGAATCTATAAATATTATTGTTTATCCGTATTTTATTTGAATGGCAAACAATTCTCAATGAAGTAAGGCATATCAGGACATAAAATAATCAGAAAATCATCAAATTATTGTGGTAAGTTACCAGTGAAACTTCACCTGACATCATTTCACTTCAGAGACTGATGGAATTTTATTAAAAATGGTTTAGGCCATCGCCATTTTAATCTAACTTCATATTCTTTAATTTCAATCCTTCAAATTACTCTCTGAAATGTCTTAGATATTAAGGAATCACCAGATAATGATATATCTGTATAAATGATGAAGATTTCTGCCCTAGCCAAGATCAAAAAATGAAATGTTACCTGGCACAAAATTTTCTGAAATTAATTTTTTTATCTATTACAAGCAAATAAATGAATGAAATAAAAATTATACTCTATACAAAATTTGTAACAATATACAGATGTATTTTGACACAATTCTGATATTAAAAGAAGGACATGTACGAGCATCATTTAATTTTTTCTTAATAAACTAATAAATGTATTAAATATTACAAAAAATACACAATTACGTACAATGTATTATGTTTAAATTTATTATGTAAAAAATTTATCATCTATAGCAGCCTAAAAGACAGTGAGGTACTGTGGAACGCCCTATTATACATACAGTATTATTGTGGACAGTAGTATCCACAGGAAGCAACAATTATTACATAAGTACATGTAACAGTACACACACATACATAAGTATATTAATCCCCAATACCATTATAGTCATGAATCCAGGAACAATCAATCTGACAATACTTGAGAAAGTTATTTTTTGGTTTGATGGAATAAATTTAAAAACTGGGAAGAAAAACTTTAGTTAAATTTTAAAACTCAGTTCCTTGATATGAACTGATAAAATCAAACATAAAATGACATTGCAAAGCAAAAGAAACCCTTCACAATGAATCAAAAGTTTCATATTTAACTACTTCACTGGTAGTTTAATCAGTAAGCAGTGTCTTGATAGTTTGAGATTCCACAAAATCCAAGCATCACAAAAAAATGAAATGCTGTATATAGATATATACACACATGCAATGAAACTGAACAATTGGAAAATACTAGCTTTTCCATTAATTTGATTGGACTCAAATAATCTACATCCATGGAAAAATTTATTACAATATTTTACAAGATAAAAACATCACACCGAAGATCCAGAAGAAAAGCTGAAAAAAATGTTCTCCTGATATTATAAAGTCGAGTGACTAATAAGTCACTTGACTTTATCTAAGAAAATTTTGATGTAAAAAAATTTACACAAGGAACCGATCTTCCAAGAACAAATAAAAAGTGATTGACAGTTTGAAATGACAGATGCTTCAGTTATTGAAATGTTTTCAAGAATCTGGGCTGGGTAGTTCAAACACTAGAGTAAACTAAGACAGAACATGAGATCAACTGATTGAATGCTTTATTCATTGCTAGATCTTGAATAATCTTTACCAATATAAACAAACAAATAACAGTTTTTAAAGATACATTATAAAATTACAACAAAAAAGTTATAATGAAATATAAAAAACAGAAATGAATAATCCGGCAGTACATTATAAAACAGAATAATACTAAACAGAAAACGAAATATATTTATAACATAAAAAACAAGTCAAATAGAAAATAACTTCATCAAAAGAAGTTCGATAAATCAGCTTTTAAAAACATAAATTTTAAGGAATATAATTGCATTCAAGAAATGAAAACAGGAAGCATTTAGCTAAAATTAAGAACAAACCATTCAGCAAAGGACCTGCAAATAATTAATTTAATTCTTTTATCAATATTCAAATAGATAAGTAAAAGAAACAATTAGTATATCCTTCTACGAGTCGGAATAAAACCCCTTAATTATTTAAGTAGGTGGAGAAACCCAAATACCAGATTACAAATGAAAAACCAACTTAAAAGGTTTATCGATTTAAATTCCAAAAATAGATACAATATCTTTGCAAAGTACTGCAAAATCAAGTATGAAACCTGAAGAGGTAAGAGAATCTGTCCAGCCCAGCAGACAGGAATATACTACGGCAATACACTTAATTCCAGATGGCTTTAATAGCAAATCAAGAACAGTCAGTCGAAGAGGAAACATTAAAATTTACATCTCGTACTGCTTCAATTTTGTTCTTTAAAGTACAATGGTGACATATTTGGAACTCATATACGAATACATAATAAGAGGATTAGCAAAAAACTATAAAAGAAGAGAATTACAGTGAGAGGGATCAAGTCAATGAAACAATAGGCATTTTTTCATGTCTATATTGTTCTAGCTCTGGAATGGAATGCAAAGTTGGCAGGAGTCTATTACTCCCTACTTTATCGCAGAACCTGGACAGAGTCCCTTGCTGCTGGATCATTCTAATCGGGCTTGTTTTTAAAAGGGTTATTTTTTAATCTCGGATCTAATTTTTCAAGTTTTGTCTATTATTATTTTAGTGAATTTAAGACGGATTTAATTGCATTCCAATCCGTTGTTAAACCAGCGTTATCGAACCCATTTCATGGGCCGACCGCGGAAGGCTAGGCTTATAAAGCCTGTCCTCCCGACGTAATTCCCCTTCAGACCGTCCACTGAAGTCCTTTCGGTGCTAACTCTTTAATAGGCTAGCAGGAATACGCCACAACGGGGCACTAGCTATAAGGAGGGAGCAATGCGTCCCCTTTTCCGGAGGAGTCGCAATTGCTGGGATATTTTGTCTTACTGTAAGTTTTTTTTTAAATTTAGACCGCGTTTTTGTTTTATGCGCGACTTACCGTGTTTGACGTCTTCAAACTATATAACTCGCGACCCCGGAAACGCGTCTGACGCACTATTCCGTTTATGGCTCATGCGATATGGAGGCCCCTAAGCCTGGTTTGTCGATTTTCGGCTACCGCACCGCACCATCACGGTGGTTCGTCCAGTACGGCGTGAGGCCGCTTCCTTACAACTGTCGGAGTTGGGTCCTCTCGGCAGATGTCCCGAAGATGACTGTGTTGGGACACAGCCGCTCTCCCGAACAGTCTGCGCGCCTGCGCCACCCCCACCTCGGACACGGATTGAAATCTCGTTCTAGCTCTGCTGGTTGACAGCAACAACCTCAAGATGTCACCACGATGATAAATCATTCATCTATTATAAAACTAATGTTTCTTAACAAGTAGAAAATATCAACACCGATAACCACTATGTTCAGTCAAAAATATCAATCGAATTCTTATGTTAAATTGTCCTGAAAATAATACAAGTACTGATGAAAAAGTGATAGATACCACATCAGAAGGAAATATTAATCTTAGTGCAAGGGCAGCAATTTCAAAGTCCTACATAAAACAACCACAACAAATCATATGAATGAGAGTTTGTTAAAAAAAACTGGTACATTTTGTGAAGAAACAAGCTGATGTGAAAAATTAGACTAAGCCTACATTTTGTACTATTCTAATAACACATACTTTTTAAAAACGTATTCTATTCCACTTAAGTACAAAATCAATTAATTACAGTTTTTTTTTTGGGGGGAAGACTTGTTTTTTTGCAGCTATTTTACTAATCTTGGGTATCTTTTTCCTCAAGATACCAATAATATACTGTACTAATAACCATACTTGAAAGCAAAAAATCAAAATTTTATAAACCAATTCAATTCCAACAAATTGTTCTTACATTATAAATATTTACATAACACCTAAAACTTTTCACATTTTTCTGAATTAAAAAAAGTATTTAATTTCATACCTCTATAGTACTAACAAGTAACATACAAATCGGAGGAGGTGAGCATGTATATTCATCTTCATATTCTCCATCAGTAATATCTCGATGAGTCTGAATTTTTCTTTTTCTAGGAACAACTGTATGTTTTATATAACGGTTTAATGTTCTATTGATTAAACGCCTTCCGATATCACTTTCCATCAAAATTACAAATTCATCAAAATCAATGAATCCATCTGAATTTACATCAAATTGTTTAACTATATTTTGTACAGCATGTTTAGGAATGTCATTGGTAAAATTAGGACCATTCACTTGATTGTACAGCTCTCTAACTGAAATCTTCCCATCATTATCTGCATCATACTGCAACAAAACAAAAAATGCTTTGTATCATTTCAATAACAATACATTATTGATGACAATAAATAAGAGTTCTCTCTTCAGTGTTAACCATAAAATAATACTCTACATAAATAAGACAAAAATTTGCATTTACTGAAAAACATGAAACTACAAAAACATTCATTATTAGTCATTAATTTTTTATTGTTTATAAGATTAGATTTCAAAATTAAATGGTAAATAAAATTTATAGCAGAATCTACAGTTGAAAGAATGTAGTTTCTTTTGCTCTTTTGTTTGTACACCCACCATTTTTTAAATCATATCGATCCAAATGACCATTTTTTTATAACAAATTTCTGATTTTTCTATACAACTCACCACAAAATGTACCCTAAATTATTATAAAATGCGTTAAGTTAAATGTGTCTTTAAGTATTTCATTTTCCAGACTGTTAAATAGTTTTTGTCAGGTAATCTTAGTTTTAGTGGCTATGTGGATGGTAATATACAAAAATCTAAACAATTAATTACAGCGAACAAAATTCATCATAAACTGTTTGTTAATGTGTTTTAGAATATATGACAATTACAAAATACATAAATTGCAGCTTATTTTGATACAAGACTATCAGTCTCTACATTATACTTTGTGAGCAAGACATGGCATTCAGTAGTAAAGGAAAGATCAAAGTGTTTTGATGGGTAAATAGCAACAAAGCAGACTGAAATTACTTTCCTCACATGTTTTCTAAATTGTGGCATTATCTTTCTTTATAAAACAAATTTATTCAATAAGAATTTAATTAAGAATTTCTTTGTAAAACCTATTTGACTTTTGGTTTAATCTTCTTGGCTTTGATTTTTTTTTAGGTTTTTCATTATCTCAGTAGTTAAATGTTTTCTTCTTTTGTTTTTACTTAACACTTTGTGCTCAAATTACTATCATCCAAAAGTTATTAGGCATTCCTGATACATACACAATTTTTCATGAATAAAATGGATTTACATACTTTTACATTTATGTTTATTATAATTAATTATCATGATATCTAATTAATATTCCTCAGTACAATTCAACAGATTTATCCATTTATCAGTTTTTTATTCATTACATTACTGTACTTTGAACTGACATTCTTATTAAAAAATAGAGTAAAAAAATACTTTAATATTGTCTACATTATTAATTTAATTTTTATGCATACTATTATTTTTTCTAATATTTTGTTGTATTACTTATTTTTTCCTAAAATTCACTTTGGATCCGAGAAGATTATTCAGTGGTTTGATCACTCCTTCTTAAGCATAAATTCTTCTTAACAGAGTACAGGTTAAAGTAACTCATCTGTTTGTAAACTGGAGTTCAAAAAATGTTTTATAGACATTTTGTGTCCAATTTTCTGCACATATTCTAACTCATATCAGGATGAAGTGTTTTTCCAAGTATTTCCATTCTGTTGTTTTCAAATAGTCTATAAAACCCAGATTCAAAAAACTGATTACTGAATGAAAGAAACATACATATCACATCGAAAAAAAAAGTATATATATATATATATATATATATATATATATATATATATATATATACACACACACACACACACACACACACACAAGGACTATTTTTTTTAAGTAAGGTCCAATTTGCTGTAACTATGTAAATTTTGTATGGCCATCAAAATGTGCATGTGCCCCGACTCCCAGCATGCCTTGCACAAATTCAGACGACATTTGCAGTCGTAGCATCACAATATGATTTATATTGTGAAGTTGAAAGCTTTCAAATAATTGAACAGTCTGCTGATTAAGAAATATAGCATGCGATTAGATTTTTGATTGCAAGGAACGTGTCAGCAGCGGTCATTTATCACCAGATATGTGAGATTTACAGGCCTAATTCAATGAGTGACAACACAGTGCATAGATGGGTAAGACTGTTCAAGGACAGGTGGGACAATGTCCATGATGAACTGCAAACGGGCCGACCTGTAATTACAGATGATTTAGTGCGTGAAGTTGATGCAAAAATTTGTGAAGACCAGCAATTTACGATTTCCACTGTCATTAATATTTCCACAAGCTTCACGGTCAGTACAATACAAATTTTTTTCTGAAATCTTGCAGTTCTAAAAGCTGTGCTCACAATGGGTTTTCTGACTACTTTCTGAAGAACACCAAAAAAGAATGACTAGGGGTTTAACACTTTTTACCTGATGCAATGAGAAAGATGAACTTTTAGACCCCATTGTCACAGGGGATGAGGCATGGGTTTGTCACATCAAAGCAGCAGTCAATGGAATGGCAACACACATCTATAGTCAAAGTAAAAGCCAAACAGACAACATCAACATGCAAGATTATGGTAATGTGTTTTGGGATAGGTGTGATGTCCTGTTAGTCAATTTTATATCAAAGGGACAACAATAAACTCAAATGTGTACTGCAAGACCTTGATGAAACTTCAGCATGCCATACAGAGAATAAGTGACGTGTCATCTGGAGCTTAGTTACTGCATGACAATGTACAAACTCTATCTGCTTCTCAAACTGAGTTGATTCGATCTTTTGGATGGGAGCAAATGGAACACCCACCATACAGCCTGGATCTTGCGCTGAGTGATTACCATCTGTCCTGCTACCTGAAAGAGTTTCTCAGCGGTCAGTGGTTTGACACTGATGAATAAGTAAAAACAACAGTTGAAGACTGAAGACTGGTTGTCTTCACAGGCAGCTGACTCTATGACACGGGTATAAACAAATTAGTAAAACGCAATGATAAATGTTTAAACAAACATGATAATTGTGCTGAAAAGTTGCATAAAGTGTAAAGAGAGATAAAATATAAGAGAAATAAAAAAAAAAGTTTGACAATCTTTACTAGTTTTGTTTGTATTTGTATTAAAAAATGAACCTTATTTTAAAAACCTTATGAACCTTACTTAAAAAATAGCCCTCATATATATATATATATATATATATATATATAAATATATTTATGAACAACACAAAACTATTGTTATTGGAATATTTAATTTTAACTTTATTTTGTATACTCACGAAAAAAAAAACATTTTCCTTTAACTGTATTTCATATTTTAATTACAAAGGCACAACAAACTTCCAGGAACTTGACTGCAACTCACTCGGGGACCATGACACACAGTTTAGGAAACATTAATAAAATCAATACTAATAACATGTAAAACACCATAATTAAGTGGCCTAATTTTATATGCACAAGATGTTTCTCTTGATTACTTACCTTCTTAAAAATAGTCAGCCAGTGCTGAAAGGAAAAAAAACAAAAGAATAATGAAAATTTTACATTACAAGAGTGCATAATTTCATTTAATAACAAAGAAATATAATATACAAACAACATTTGTTCATAAAACCAAATATACTTTAAACTTATATATATATATATATATATATATATATATATATATATATATATATTTGTTTGCTAAACCACACACATATATATATATATATATATATGGTAACCAGAAATTATTTAATCTTTCCTTCTACCATCACCTGTGTTGCAATCGCAGCTCTGAGCATGCGCACCACATTCTCTCATTCATTAGCTTTTAATAAACACCATTACAAGTACAGCAATGTTTGTTTACAGTAGATTAAACATCATTCAAAGTGTTTAAGTCAATCAGGAATCCTGTCAATTGTGAAATCAGGGTAGTTATCAGATTATTAAATTCAAGAAATGTCAAACCAACTGAAAAAATGTATTCATTTTTCCTTAATTTTCTTGCAATCAAAATTAATTCTTCAGAATTAATTTTTGGCTAAGTGATCCAACTCATTACATTATATATTATCCTATCTCTCTGGCACTGCATAAGGCTAGGTGAATTCAACACATAAAATAATGTGCATTACTGAGAAGACTATTAATTATCTCGAATAGCAAAATAATGTGTTAGTAAACCCATGTTAAAGAAACATTTTGATACACCTGTCAGAACAGTTCTACTTTCACAGTTTCCTTATTCAACCAGGCTAATACATCATTTACCTAATACAAGTTCTTTTTACAATTATCCCATTGGGGCCCATTGAAAGTTACTAGTACTGCAGAGACACTACTGTTTTTTTTTGTCTTCAATCATTTGACTGGTTTGATACAGATCTCCAAAATTCCCTATCTAGTGCTAGTCGTTTCATTTCGGTATACCCCCTACATCCTAACAATTTGCAAGACCCTACATCCCTAACAATTTATTTTACACATTCCAAACGTTGCCTTCCTGCACAATTTTTTCCTTCAACCTGTCCCTCCAATATTAAAGCGACTATTCGCTTTAAGTCTGTCTCTTCTTTCAACTATATTTTTCCAAATGCTTCTTTCTTCATCGATTTGCCACAACACCTCTTCATTTGTCACTTTATCCACCCATCTCATTTTTAACATTCTCCTATAGCACCACATTTCAAAAGCTTCTAATATTTTCTTCTCAGGTACTCCAATCGTCCAAGTTTCATTTTCATATAAAGCAAAGCTCCAAACATATACTTTCAAAAATCTTTTCCGGACGTTTAAATTCATTTCTGATGTAAGCAAATTATATTTCTGACTAAAGGCTCGTTTCACCTGTTCAGCATTTAATATCACTCCTGCTTCATTCATGTTTAGTAATTCTTCTTCCCAAATAACAAAATTCTTCTACCTCCATAGTCTTTTCTCCATCTATTTTTACATTCAGTAGTCATTATTTGTTATTTCTACTACATTTCATTACTTTCATTCTGTTCTTGTTTATTTTCATGTGGTAGTTCTCGCATAGAACTTCATCCATGCCGTTCATTGTTCCTTCTAAATCTTTTTTACTCTCAGCTAGAATTACTATATCATCAGCAAATCGTAACATCTTTATCTTTTCACCTTGTACTGTTACTCTAGTTCTAAATTGTTCTTTAACATTATTAACTGCTAGTTCTATGTAAAGATTAAAAAGTAACAGGGACAGGGAATATCCTTGGCAGACTCTCTTTCTTATTACAGCTTCTTTCTTATGTTCTTCAATTATTACTGTTGCTGTTTGGTTCCTGTAAATGTTAGCAATTGTTCTTCTATCTCTGTATTTGAACCCTAATTTTTTTAAGATGCTGAACATTTTATTCCAGTCTACGTTATCGAATGCCTTTTCTAGGTCTATAAATGCCAAGTATGTTGGTTTGTTTTCTTTAATTTTCCTTCTACTATTAATCTGAGCTCTAAGATTGCTTCCCTTGTCTCTATACTTTTCCTGAAACCAAATTGGTCTTCTCCTAACACTTCTTCCACTCTCCTCTCAATTCTTCTGTATAGAATTCTAGTTAAGATTTTTTATGCATAACCAGTTAAGCTAATTGTTCTGTATTCTTCACATTTATCTGCTCCTGCTTTCTTTGGAATCATGACTATAACACTCTTTTTGAAGTCTGATGGAACTTCCCCTTTTTCATAAATATTACACACCAATTTGTATAATCACCTGCACTGTGCAGTAATTCTACAAATATTCCATCTATTCCAGGAGCCTTTTTGCCACTCAAATCTTTTAATGTTTCCTTAAATTCAGATCTCAGTATTGTTTCTCCCCTTTCATCCTCTTTTTACCTTTTCTTCAGGTTTTTAAACCCCAATCTGCATTTCATTATCACTAAATTATGCTATCAATGTCTGCTCCAGAGTAAGCTTTGCAGTCAACTAGTTAATTTCTAAATCTTTGCTTAACCATGATATAATCTATCGGATACCTTGCAGTATCACCTGGTTTTTTCCATGAGTATATTCTTCTATTATGATTTTTAAACCAGGTGTTGGCAATTACTAAATAATAATTTGTGCAAAACTCTGTTAGTCGGTCCCCTCTTTTATTCCTTTTGCCCAGCCTGTATTCACCCATTACATTTCTTTTCTTTTCTTTTCCAATGCTTGCATTCCAATCTCCAACTATTAAATTTTCATCCCCTTTTATGTATTTAATTGCTTTGTCAATTTCTTCATATATACACTCTTACCTCATCATCATCGTTGGTGCTTATAGCATATAGACGTTAACAATTGTTGATTTTATCCTTATTACAATGATTCTATCGCTATGCATTCTTAAATACTCTACTCTCTTTCCTAACTTCTTGTTCATTACGAAACCTACTCCTGCCTGCCCATTATTTGAAGCTGAGTTAATTATTCTAGAATCACTTGACCAAAAGTCGTTTTCCTCTTCCCACCGAACCTCGCTAATTCCTACTACATCTACATTTATCCTATCCATATCCTTCTTTACATTTTCTAACCTACCAACCTTTTTTAGACCTCTAATATTCCACGCTCTGACTTGTAGAATGTTATTTTTTAATTTTCTGGTGACCCTCTCCTTAGAAGTCCCCACCTGAAGATCCGAACGGGGGATTTTTATGATCCCTTATGATCCAAGATTTGGTAAAGGCAGAATTCATCTCCCTGTGCTAGAGAGGAGGCAATGATTGTATATATTAACAACTGACAGTATATACAAGTATCTACCAATGAAGGGACCAAGTTACTCTTGATATAAGGAGTTTCCCCTATCACAAGTACCAATGGCCTCCTCAGAGGGTGGATGAGAGGTGGTGGGTACACGACAAACTATTGATCTAGGGGTTGGAAACTGCCCTCTAATATGGAAGAACTTATTCAAGAAGTCAATGAAAATCAATTGTAACATAAAACTACAGTATTAATGATCCTCTAGAGATAACCACTTGTATTACATTATAATGCTGATTTCTTCAGTTAAATGTCCTAGAGATAAATAGCTTCTAACTGAAATCTCCAGGAGAAGTTAGTGAAGAAGTTAAACAATCAACCGCTTAAAGGAACTTGAAATGTCAAGACTTTGGTATAGAATGGAAAGTTAGAGAATCTAAGGAGGGAAATTAAGATAAATAAAATGGGGTATTCCATTTTAATCAGCAAATGATAAGTGCATTACTATTTTTGATTTTGATGATATTTGGTATATGATAACTACCCACCTTGCAGTGGCCAAAAAATATTCCTTTATATTAAAAAAAAATGTTTTTATTGAGTAATAGACTATTTTCTGACTCGCCCACAGGTAAAAACAGCCATTTTTATCACTTTTTGTATGAGCTACAGCATTCTTATTTTACATCATACAGAGCGTCAAAAAGAGCTTTTTGGAAAGAGTAAAGATGGAACTTCATCTTAGTGTACTCAAAATTCATTTTGTTAGATAACCAAATCTTGTAATGTTTCCTGAAATTATGTTTACAAATTGTTGTTTTTTTTTTCAAATTTTGGGCACAAAATATATAATGAAGGGCTTAGGGTAACAGGCCTGTTTTTTATCTTTAACTCTTAGGTATTAGTGGAATGGAATGGAATGCAAAGTTGGCGGGAGTTTATTTCTCCCTACTTATCGCAGAACCTGGACAGAGTCCCTTGCTGCTGGATGATTCTAATCGGGCTTGTTTTTTAAAAGGATTATTTTAAATGGCAGGTCTAATTTTTTAAGTTTTGTTTATTATTTAGTGATTTTAAGACGGATTTAGTTGCATTCCAATCCGTTGTTGAACCAGTGAGGTATTAGTGTAGTTATAAAACAAAAACAAAATTGGACTGTTACCAAGTGTCCTTCATTAAAAGAAATGGCTACCAAATCATAAGATTTAGAAAATGTCTCATTTTTGGGGCACAAAAACCACATGTGGGACAGGTGGCAAAATCTGAAATAATGTTTACAGCAGTAAGTATTTTTTAAAACCATATAAAATTTACTTTGTTACGGAAAGGGGTTGATGAGTAATGAAGCCAACAAAACTGCTAAAACCACCGTTCCTTCTAACTGTAAACAACATATCCAAAAATATTGATGTTATGTATTTTTTTCAGATTATAAAAATTATAACTAAACTCATTAGAATGAATAAATTGATAATTAATAAATATTTAATTAGAAAATGATAAATAATAATTACAAAATGATAAACAATTCAAATACATTAACAAGTTGTTCAATTCACCTTTACCTTTATTTTACTCTTGCTAATAGAAGTTATGAATAAATCTTGCACTTTTTGATAACAAACTTAATTAAGATAACTTAGTGTTCCTGTCATTTTTTTTATTGAGTAGAATTTATAAATCCTCACTCATCTTTGGTGTAATGTTGTGTCCTCTTCCAGTAGTTGATAGAAAAAACTCTGAAGGTGTGAGAATCTTTAAAATATTTTCCAACTGAACGCATGTTTAATTATCCCTCAATGATTTCTTGAATGAAGTACCAGGACCCTGCAGATGGAAAAAGTGTACTCGATATTCCTCTTTATTTTCATGTATTTTGACTTCAATAACTTTGCCTAACCCCAACTTGCCATTGTATACAGAGCAGACATAATTTTTACAGTTTGACTTTGATAAACCTATAAAGCAATGTCCTTGTGTAATGATACTAACATAAATTTTTCTGATTCAGAAGTCACTCAGACATTCAGAATATATTTCTGACTTGTTAGAACATAACTGCGAAAGGTTCTTGTTTCTGGAACTGTTGTGATTACCTGATAACAAGAACTAAGGTATTCTTCAGTCTCTAGAAAACATCTTTATTAGAGCAGAAAATAAATGTTATATTTTTAATATTGTCTTTGCAATAATTGTACATTTCAGAAGGTGTAACAATTTGATTGTAACCTTTGAAGGCTTGCTTTAGTCACAGTCCTTTTTACAGTTCCACCAATACCATCAATTTCCACGGTATGAGGCAAAAAAATGCCATTCAGCTGCGATTTCAAAATCTTCTTGATGGTAGCAAAAATTTATGAATTTTTTTTTTGTTTTTGTACTGGGCTAAGAAGCCATCAGAAAAATAAAAAAACTGTTTAACTTGTGGCAACAGTGTTCTAACTTTACTTATAACTTGCTTTTGGAAGTAAAAGAACGACGTAGTATTGTTCTTCAAGTACTCACTAATCACAAAGTAACTTTGGCTTTGTAATTTTCCTTCTTTTTTAAAATATATGAGAAATGGATGTACTGTGGCATAAGTTTTTGACCAGTGATATGACGGACTTCACCCTGTATCACAAAAGGACAATTAGAAAGAAGTCTCCCATTACAATACATTCACCCTCCACCATTTTTAATGTTGAGGAAGTTAGCTTGTTTCTTTGCAACAAAATGATGCCATTTTAGATTATTTAAATTTTCAGTAAGTTTATCTAAGTACTCTTGAAATGGAAGAATTTGAGTAGTTAGTTCACAACAGTCAACAGAAATCCACTGTTTGAAGATAATTTCAGAATCAAAATCACCCCAGCTCTCTTGCAGTAATCTGAGCACTTCATTAGTGCCTGGACATTTTTGTGACAGCATGCACGTTTCATTTTCTATACCACATACCATGGTTGAAAGGAGAATTTTATTATCAAATTTCATTTTTAGAGCAGATAACATGAGTTTTACATTTTGGTGGACAACACACAAACAATAGTGAGTACCTGACCCACCAGCCAGAACAGAAAATTTAGGTCTTAAATCAGAAAATATTGAAAAACCAATTTTTAGATTGTTTTTCTTTGAAGGATGTGTACAATTATTTTAAATCACATAAGATAAGCCTTATTTGAATATTAATTTTCTTCTCATCAGCTTGTCTTACAGAGACACAATCCTTCTTACCTGGCATCATTCGGCTGTGCTCATCATTCTGGTAAATTCTTGGACACATTTAATAACATTTTCATCAATTACGTGACAGGGTTTCTTTTTGCCGATTTGTGGCAAAATTCCACTTGTTTTAAATAATTGTTTGGATTGACAGACTAAATACTGATTAACACTAAACTCATTTTGAACTTTCTGAATGCTCCAGCTGCTTGGTAATAAACTTAAAATATTAATTTTTTCCTAGGTTGATGTACTGTTTTCATTTTATCCTATAACTAATTCTTCATATTCCCTACCAAAAATAGCATAATTTTGTGGTACTAAACTGGTTTCTTCTGTAGAAATATTTAAATCATTAATATTTAATATTGTACTGTATTAATATTTAAATCATTTAATTTAGTGGTAACTGACTTGGCTATTTTTGTGACTCTATTTTTTTAAATTGGTTCATTTCCGTTGCTCGATAATTTTTGAACCTTAATGGAGGAAATGCCAACTGCTGAACAAGCTTTATTCACAGACTTGACTATAACACATTGAGACTCAAATACATCTTGACATTCCAGTTCGCTTTCTGTATCATCTTTTGGTTTTTGTATTTTGTTTAAGCCCTTTGTACACAGTACTCTGCCTGGAATTAATTTTAAGTTTGGATTGTTTGTTGAAAGTGTCAAAGATATTTCTCGGAGAGATTTCTTAACCAGTTTAGTGAAACAGCTAAATGGGTCAGGGCAACTTTACCCATTAATATGAAAATATTAATCTAAATATTCGGTTTTATGAAGAGTACAGATATTTTTTGTTTCAGTACATCCACTTCTTAAAGATATCAATATTATTTGCTATTCCGTAAACTCTAAAATATCATGCAATAGTGAAGATTTAAGTCTTATTGTAAGTCAATTTGTGACACACTGTTTCAATGTGAATACCAACTGAACACTACATAATTCGTTTTTATAAAATTCAAGGGTTCTTACAATAACAATACAGTTAGTATAAATTATAAAACTACCAATTGCACCTCACTTTGTCTTATCCCAGTTTCTCTATAAGTAAAATAAAAAATCTTCTAATTAATAAAATCAAAAATAAAAGATGTCACATAAAAGAGAAGTTCACTGCTAATAAAATTTCTTTATAAACACGTATACATTACCTAACCACAGTATTAACACTAGCAACAATAAAATATACCATATTGAAATCAAAACAGTAACTGAGCATTCTACAATATTTACATTCAGGATTATGCAAACATTCATATCCATGCATATCTATTCACTTTCGTGTTTAAACATGAGTTTGTGTGTATGAGTCACACTTTAAGTAACAAACTATTTAGAATATAATCTATCTCATTATAGACACATCAAAATATTTTGTATAGTAGGCCTACATTATTATCTGAAAAAATACATGCTGTGAATTTTTTGGATACATTGTTCACGGTTAGAAGGAACAGTGTTTTTAGCGGTTTTAATGGCTTCATTATTCATCAACACCTTTGATTAACAAAATAAATGTTATATGGTTTTACAGTACATAAAAAATACTTACTGCTGTAAACATTTCAGATTTCTTCCACCTGTCCTACGTGTGGTTTTAGGCCACAAAAATGAGACATTTTCAAAATCGTACGAATTGGCGACCATTTTCTTTCATGAACACTCGGCAACAGTCAAATTTATTTTTGTAAGTACTACTAGTATCTAAGAGTTAAAAGGTAAAAAACAGGCCTGTTACCCTAAGTCCTTCATTACTTATTTTGGGCCCAAAATTTGAAAAAAAAAACAACAATTTGTAAATGTAACTTCAGTAAACATTACAAGATTTGGTTATGTAACAAAATGAATTTTGAGTACACTAAGATGAAGTTCCATCTTTACTCTTTCCAAAAAGCCCTTTTTGACCTCTGCATGATGTAAAATAAGAATGCTACAGCTCATGGAAAACGTGACAAAAATGGCTGTTTTTACCTGTTAGCAAGTTAGAAAATAATTTATTACTCAAGAAAATTTTTTTTTTTAAATATAAAAAAAATATTTTTTGGCCACTAGAAGGTGGGTAGTTATATACCAAATATCATCAAAATCGAAAATAGCGATGTGATAAAATTTTTGAAAATTTGTTGAATTATAATGGAATACCCAAATTAGCATAAGTTACCATATTCCAATCTGGAAGAAAGAAAGGAGAAAAATGGAGTGGTAATGATAATGAGGAAAACATTTAATGAGGTGCAGAAAGAACAGTGGCAAACAAATTAATCCGAACACAGTATTTTTAACAGAAAATTTTATTTTTAAAAGAAAAAATGTTTAATTGTAAAACTTATTCAAATTAATTTAATTTAATTTATAGTTTGTGTCCTTTGTTTTTGATTATCTTATTAATCCTCTTCGGCATTGATTCTACTAAGGTAGAACAATGATTTTTTATTTCTCAATCTCGAAACCAAACCTGTAGCAGTGAAGTAATAAGGTCAGTTTTTTTGTGCTACAATTCAGTTTCCGAAGTCTTCTTTTTAATATGGCCCATAAATTTTCAATGGGATTCAGGTCAGGGGAGTTTCCTGGTCACGAGAGCATTCAAATTTTTTGGTTTCTGAAGAACTCTTTTGCTTTCTTTGACAAGTGACATAGTGCAAGGGCCTGCTACTGGCCCTTCATAAGAAAAACATCCACAAAACATGTTTTTGGTTGGGTTTTGGGAGCTTTTTGCAGGTGTGTTGGCATAGTTGTCTTCTCATCTGACTTACGAATGTAGGCTACTCTCTCCCCTTGGGCAAAGAAATGAGTCTCATCTGAAAAAATACATTTTTTCTACATCTCAATAATCCATTCTTTATGTCCCTTTGCCCATTGAACTCTTTTTGTCTTCATAACCTGTGCCAGTAACTGCTTCCTTTTTGGTTTCCAAGCAATCCTTCCCACTGCCAACAGTCTTGTCATATCAGAAACATTACTCCCACTGGCTCTCAAGTCCCTATTAAGGTCAACAGCTGACAATCATGGATTAATTTTGCTTTTTCTTATTAATAATTGATTCTGTGTAGAAGTGGTTTTCTTTTTCCATCTACACTTTCCTTTACTGTTTGGAGAGACGGAAACTGTTTCCTTAAACCTTTCCACAATTTCATTTACAGTACCTAACCCCACACTACACTCGCTGGCAATCTGTCTTTGAGTGACTTGTGTGTTGGACAGAGCAACAATTTTTTACTGCTTCTGTAGGGTTATATTCACTGTATTAACTAGAAATTAATAACAGACCAATAACAGAAACTCACAAGGTTACCAAAACCTAATTGACAATGAATTATAAAAGCACAAGAACCACTAATTATGTCTTTATAAGAACTAACAACATAACCTGAAACACCAAGCAGTCTGCCATAGAATGAAAATTTCCTACAACACAACAAAAATTTCCTTTGTTCGGATTAATTTTTTTGCTACTGTATGTTATATAAATGATAGATTAATATCATTAAGGATTGGGCTGTTAAAAGACTTAGTTACTGTATAAGCATAAATTCCAACATCGAACTACGAAGAAGATATTAAAGAGATGTACAAAAATATTGAAGATGTAATAAAATCAGAAACAGACTGTTGTAAGGTACTGATAGGAGATGAAATGCTGTAATCTCAGAAGGTGAAGAGGGAAGTGCTGTAGGAAAATTTGGATTACGGGTAAGGAATGGAAGGGGAAACACATTAGTAGAATTCTGCCACGAGAAAAATTATTTATACCGACACTTGGTTCAAAAATCATAAAAGGAAGAGATATACTTGGATATCCCCTCGGGAAACAGCTTGCTATCAGAAAGACCATATCTTAGGAGATGAAAGCTATAGGAATGCTGTTAAGAAAGCCAGTAGATGAAGATAGTAATAGTAAGATAGTAAGCCTTCAATAGTAATCATGTGCTACTTACAATGAAAATGAGAGTAGCTTTAAAGAAGGCTGAGAAAGTAAAAGTAGTTAAAAAATTGAACTTAGTAAATTTGAAAAGATTAGATGAGGAAACATTGGAGAAAAACTAGCTAAAGCGATTAAAAAAAGCAAAAAGAGAATGAGAGAAGTGAAGAGGCCTGCATGAGAATAATAATCCCATAGTAAAAACAGCAGCAAAAGAAGTAGGCTATTATGAGGTAAATATAGCCAAGAAACCATGGGTAACAACAGAAGCGGTAAAGAAACAGGAAGAAAGAAGGTAGTATAACAACAAGAGAGAAAATGAAAGAGCAATGTATTGCAAATCAAACAATGAATTACGGAGAGTAACACAAAAAGCTAGGAAAAGGTGATTGAAAAGAATCCAATGATACTGAAGATCTAGAAAAGAAAGGGCAATATGGTATGATGTATAGGAAAGGGAAAATGTATAGGAATCATTACATATTGAAAAGGGAATGATAAAATAAGAGAGAATAAGGATATGGATGGTAAAATCCTACATGAAAAGAAAAAAGTAACAGGAAGATGGAAGGAATACATAGAGGACCTGTATATGATACAAGAGAAACCTGAGGAACTAAACACAGAAAAGGAATGGTATAGCTGAAGAGGGTAAAGGACCATCTACGATAAAATTTAAAATAAAGAAAGCAAATAAAGAATAAAAAATGACTGGAGCAGATGAACTTCTCATAGTATTTTATAAATGCTTAAATGAGAAAGGAGTGAAAGAAGTAGTTGTACTGTGTAATAGGATATACAGTATGAGAAAATGGCCTAAGACTGTGAAATATGATACCAATTTCAAAGAAAATGTACAGAAGTCTAATAGCCCATGCCGCTATAATACTGTTAAGAATCCTAAACTGGAGGTTGGTAAGAATAATTGAAGAGAATGCAAGAGAGGAACAGTTTGACTTCAGAAAAGGGAAAGGAACCAGAGATGCTATTGGGCTGCTAAGAATGATTGGAGAGAGATATTTAGAGAGGAAGAAGACTGAGCCTGTTCCATAAATTTAGAGAAGCCATTTGAAAGTTAAATCGCAGAAAATGATGGGTATTCTTAAAGAGAAAAGAGTAGAATGGAAAGACAAAAAGTTAATTAAAGAACTATACATGAGACAAACAGCAGAAATGAAAGTAAATAAGAATATGACTGACCAGATGGGTCTACGTCAAGGTGTTAAGCAAAGATGCTGTTGCCTCTCACCTTCACTGTTAAAGATTTAAGTTGAAGATATATGTAATATATTAGAAGAACGAGAAGAAATAATAAGTAAAGGAGGATGAAAGATAAAATGCATAAGGTTTGTCAATAATATGGTAATTCTAGCTGATGGTACACACGCAGTTCAAAGATAGTTAACTGCCCTGGAGGATAGAATGAAAGAGTATGAAATGAAAATAAATATAGAAAAAACTCAAGTAATGGAAGTAAAAAAAGAGGATTTAGGTATAAGGACAAGTGAAGAAAGAATAGAAAACTAAAAAATTATAGATATTTAGGGATTATGATGACAAAAGGAATGGAAGAGAGCAATAGAATTAAAGGAAAGTTAGCGATAGCAAAGGAAGCCTTCAGCATGAAGAGGAAATTACTATGTAGTAAAAGTCTGGGCTTAGTTAAAAAAGAAGTTAGCCAGATACTATATAGTACTAAGTGTCTTGTTGTGTGCAAGTGAAGAGGGATTGGATTGAGGCTTTTGAGATAAGGATATGGAAAATAATGGAGAAGGTACAATGGACAGATAATGTGAAAAATGAGGAAGTAATGAACACAATTAAAGAAGAAAGAGCACTAATTCAGGAAAATAGAAAAGAAAAGGCAACTGGCTAGAGCATGTGGTTAGAGGAAGTGGAATCTTGACAACTGGATCAGATGGGTCAGTAGAAGCAGAAAGGAAGCAAGGAAGAAGGATAAAGTAAACAAAAATGAGGTGAAGACTGAAAACTACAAGGGGCAAAGGAGAAGACTTGGGACAGAAATGGATAGACAGCAATGGTATGAGGGAAATGCTGCCAGGCAGAAAAGAAAAATTTTTAATAAAAAATCATAATTTTATTGATAGTTAAACACCAATAAAAAGCTAGTTATGGCATTTAATAAATGAGAAAACTGATTATGTACTACTACCATCATTTTTTATCAACAAAACAAAATTTTATAACAAAATATATTTTGTTATTTATTATTTTCAGTTAATCTCATTGAATGCTAACTTGAAAGCTCTTCTGTTCAGCAATGATAAGCATGCTCGATGAAGAATGGGAACTGTCAGATAAATGACTTGATTTGTTTTTTACAAATGAAGGACACAACACTGCTGAAATCCATCAATCACTGTATCTTGTCAATAATATTATGAGTGACAGTGATATGAGAGACTGATGCCTGAAAGTTCAAAAGAAGTGCAACTAAAAACCCAAAAACATTCATGTAGGCACTATCAAACCAGAAATTTTGTGGGCAAAATTCACACAACCTGGGATAATACAATCAAAAGTATATAGTGAAACACTAAAGAAGCTTCAGAGATCAAACCAAAACAAAGAAACAAGATGCTATTCTGCAAGTAATATAGAGGATTTACTTGACCAGCTAAGGTGGCAAATTTTTTAACATTTACCCATCAATGGCCCAATTTTGGTCAAAGTTACTACCATTCCTTCACTAAAATGAAGACCTGCCTCCTCACTTTGGAGATAATGAATCAGCCCAGCCAGGTACGAACAGGGAAGTTCTTTGATGATGAGTTGTAAAATATGGCATCATATTATAATAAGTAACAATCTGGATGGTGATTAAGAACAGAAATAATAGAATATTTAAGTAACTTATCAAAATATAAGATTTTTCACTTTCATTTCATTTTTTACAGTCATCATTGGTAAACTGGAATAGCCCTGTTACAAGATTTCCACATATTATTAACAAAAGATTTTCTAATCGCTTTTCACAGTCAAATAACAACTTTTTTCACAGTTGGCACAAAATTCTTAAAAAGAAAACAATTTTTCCAAGAAATCTAATTATAGACAAAATTTTAAGGAAACTAATTTGTATACTTTTCCTAAAAAATATTACATGATTAGATTAAATTTTATTGCTTTTTCATAAATAGATTATTTAGGCCACATTTACATTTATTTTTATGCTACCTTTCTCTACTTCTTTGTTACACTTAATTAACAGCTACATACCACATTTTTCAATACTAATCTACTAATATTTACTCACATGTTCAACTGAACGAAGAGGTATACTTGTAGCATGATTTGGCCCACCTTTAATGCTTTGCTGAGACATCCTTAACTGTATATAATGAACTGTTAACACAAAAAAAAATGTACACATTAATCCAGAGTATTTTTTTTAATGCTTTCAAAATAATACTATTTACAGTAAAGTAAGTTTTCACTAAAAAGTTATTTGATAGATTCTAAGAGGTGTGAAGGTGAGAAATAAAACTATCTCGCTTTAAATTCAATGGTTCTGGACCTGAAATTTCTGAACCTGATGTAGTATACCATAAAGTTAAAGGCCACAAAAAAAGGATAAAATATGAATGCAATTTGTCACGTTTAATAAAAGAAATAACCAAAAATTACTGAAGTTAAGTTGAATAATGGTGGTAATTTTTACTGGCATCAACATTAATTAGAGTGTCTAATGAATAAAAATCACAATAAAAATTCATTTTTAAGATACTACATGTAAATATATTATATAATAATATGTAATATAATATTTGTAAATATATGTTTATGCTGGAGTATATTTTTTCATGATCTAAATTGTATCAATAACATCTAGTCAGTAGGGAACGTGAAAAAAAAAATTACTTATCTAATATTATAATTTTAATAAAACTGTGTGAAAGCAAACTGCTATAGCCATTAGTCAATAAAATGCAGGCCATATAAAGGAGGTTTCACCACTCCTTATCTTTAGTAAAGGGTCAATCCATTTGAAGTGACCCAAGGATGGTTGCTTGACCAATTAAAAAAAAACTGAAACTTACCCACTTGTTTCCTACATGTTTCAGGACCTTAAAACTGTGTTTTTAAACTTTTTATTTAAGCAGTTTACCTGTGGTGGTGATTTTTGTTACGGTGCACACACCTATTTTTGTGATTATATGGGTTTAAGGAAAAAATCATAACTAAAAAACTATTCGTCTTGGAAGAATGAAACAAAAGGAATTTAATCATATTTTCTCAACGTAAAAGATTGGTCCACTGGTTTATCTACCTTCTTAACATTACCTATAGAGGTTGAACATGTAAAATAGTGAAATTTCACTTTTGGTAATTTTTTGGGGGTTTCTTGTCTTCTTGACACTTTAATATTTTTATACTTATTACTATAGTTAAAATAGAATTTTTTTAACCATTCAGCTCTAGTATTCATGTTATAACAGGCGCTTAAAGTGATTTCCAGTCATCAGAAAAATTAATGTTGCAACATGCTTTCATTTATGCTTGTTGCATCATTTAGCTTTGCAGTTACAGACTAGACTGGTCAGTCTGACATTAGTCAGTGACCTGTTCACATCTTTACCTAGTGTCTCAAATATCATCCTGAGTTTGGAAGTGTTTATTAAATAAATAACTTTTACTTACTAATATTATATTTGCAAATTTTAAAATCAGTTAAATTTTTACACTATTTTCAAGTAATTTCACATAAAACAATGGAAAAACAATCTTCCATAGGAATTTATGTGAATAATGAGTGTCATAAATATATGGTACAGTCCCAAAAGAACTCATTAAAATTTGTGAATTTAGTGATGAAAACCAACAACTTATTTTTTTATGTATTAATTCAGATGCCACTAGTGTTTGTAAATATCATTAAAAACGTTTTTGTCAAAATTCATTCACCTTAAGACAAATAAGATTAGAGTAAGCTCTTAAAGAACACATTTTTCCAAATTTAAATTTAGTTCCTAGAAAGTCTCTTTGTGTTAACCATTTCAAAAGTATTTTTTCTCAGCAGAACAAAGAGCTATAGGAATGCAAAGACCAAGAGCAATGCATTGCCCCACATCACAATTTTGAACAATTGGATGCTGCTTGTAGCATTTTGGGTGTATCACCTCCACCAAAATTAATTAAAAACTAAGGTTCTAGAAACTATCACAAGTATATTCCTGTGCCAGAAGGCATTGTAAGATGTTACTTTACTTCAGACTCCAAGGGCTATGAAGACCATCCTGTGTCAAGTACTGTACCACTTTCACTTAAGGAAAAATACTCTATTGTTTGTGTCTATGACAATCAGTGGTGAAAAGGAGAAGTGGCAGATATTAGCCTCAAAAATGACAATGTGCAGGTTCATTTTTTCCACCCAGCTGGATACATACATCATTTCAAAAGTCTCAACAAGACAAAGTGAGGATACCGATCTGAGAAGTCCTGAGAAAGTTGACACCACTTGAACTAACCACAGTGATGTCATTCTCACACAATTTCAAGAGAATTATCAGAAGAGATATCACAGCTGTTGGTTAATCACACTAAAACTTTAATTTCTACAAAAACAGGCTATTTCACTAAAGAATAATTAAAATTTTGCTACAATTTATTTTTTTTATTTTTTCTTCAATAGTGTTTAAAAAAATAAACCAATAGAAAAATAAAAATTAATTCTTGAAAAAAAATGTAGGCTACTCATTGAGATCTCAATTTGGGTAAGTTTTACAAGCATTTTTAAATCAAAATTGTATTAGGTTACTGGTATTGGTTAAGTTATCATTAAATTACAATTTATCATTAATACTTTAAAACTATTGAAAACATAAACTTCAACAACATAGGGGCTAAATATAAAAAATTTAAAGTGCAAAGACAAGAAACCTCCTTGGAGCAATTATTTAGCGAGTCAAAATGGTATTGCTTTTAACAGATTTTTCATGATTTTTCTGAGGTTAGTACTTTTGTACTTTTTTATTGGTACAATACACAAGAAACTTTCTTATTTGCCATAAGCATCTACAAAAACAATGTAAGTTGTGCAAATTTAAGATTTGTATCACCAGCCCCATCACAGTTATTTGAAGTGAAAATTGAATTTAAAAAAAAAGTAGTTTTCAAAATTTCATAAAAATTTAGGGATAAGTATATCGCCATTAATATTATTTATGGTAAAACTACTAACATATACCTACACATAAAAAATCATTCAAACTCTGTATGCCATCCGTGTCTCTTGAAAAAAATTACCAAAAGTGAAATTTCACTGTTTTACATGTTCAATTTTATTGGTAATTTTAAGAAGGTAGATAGGTAAATAAACCAGTATACCAATCTTTTACCTTGAGAAAATATGATTAAATTCCTTTTGTTTCATCCTTCCAGGACCAATAGTTTTTTAGTTATGATTTTTTCCGTAAAACCATATAATCAAAAATAGGTGTGCGCACCGTAACAAAAATCACCGCCACAAGCAAACTGCTTAAACGAAAAGTTTAAAAACACAGTTTTAAGGTCCTGAAACATGTAGGAAACAAGTGGGTAAGCTTTCAAGTTTTTTGATTGGTCAAGCAACCAGCTTATGCTTTATTGGGACACTTCAAATGGATTGAATCTAAAACAGGAAAAAATTTATTGATATCCTTTCATTTAACAGGATGTTCATCCGGGATGTGTAACGGGTATGAAGAAATGTCAACAGATTAAGATTATTGTCTTACCAGAGATCCTAAGCTACCAACAGATATCAAATCATCAATTAATATCAGTTATACAGCAAAGAAAAACAATTTCCCATTAACTTGTATGAGGGCATCCAACTTCTGATCCAAATGTTAAATAAATGTTATGCAAACATAGAGACTGAGCAGTGCACTATTTTTGTTTAAAAAGTTTCATAAGTTTTGTTGTATAATGTGGTTTAATTTTTTACATGACGAACAAAAGGATTGTAATGTGTTTAGGGTGTAAGTATGTATGTTACTTTTTGTTCCACCATAATTGCTCAATGGCTCAACCGATTTAGATGTATGATGCCGCACTGGAATTCTTATATTATCGGTCTATATAAGTATGTACATTTGCAGTAGTGGAGATTTTCCAGTTAAAGCACGAACTTTAATAAATTTAATTAATGAGCTGTGAACTGTAAGTCTCTATCACTGTGTAATCTGGATTTAAACTGAATGATTCAAATCAATCGAATGAATAAGATTACATAAATAAAAGAATTAAATTTACGTTAAATAAAAGAGTATGTGTGTATGTTTATTACACCGTAACAGCTCAACCAATTTGGATGTATGACCCCACATTGGAATCCTTACCTTACCAGGAGTGTCATAGGCATGCATGCACACGCCTGCATGTACACACACACTGTATTTGTCCATATTCCCCTCTGTACTATTTATGTCAAAGCAAAAGTATAAAAGGTGGTTTACCACCAAGAGTACAGAATTCAATAATGCTTCTTACCTTAGGCTTGTTGTTATTATATAAAAGTGCGTTTAAGAGTTTCCTTCATCGTCAGTTAATAAGAGTTCAGTACTGTACGTGTGGCTAGCCAAAAATAAAAAAAAAAATAATCTTTTTGACTTCCATGAATGCATATTTTTATGTTTACAATTTTAAGTTTTAAATTTTTAATGTGTGGTTTTAAAAAAGAGGGTATATTTTATTAACTAATAATGAGGGAAATCCTCGAAAGCAGTTTTATATAACAACAAGCATAAGGTAAGAAGCATTATTGAATTCTGTACTCTTGGTGGTAAACTTTTTATACTTTTGTCTTTGTTATACTTAAGTTTAAATAAATAAATAAAAAAATATAATATATACAAAATTGTCACCCACACGGTCTTTAATTATCCTATATTAGTAATTACTCTATTAAAGAGCAATATTTTTTTTTTAGCAGACATGTTTTTCTTAATTTTTAACATTTATCTCTTGTTTGAAAAGTTTTTTCACCAATTTTTTTGCACATTCCTCCATGATGAGAAATGAATTTTATTTATAAACTTTTATAATCACATGTGTTATCAAAATATCAAACTGAGTAAGTAAAAAAAAAAAAACAACAAATATTCTCATTTTTCACAAATAAACTCGTCACCCAATATTTAGCAAAATTTTTAAACCAAAGATTTACAAATTAGGAAAAAATAAAATTAAACCTCCATACTGCATATTTCCATACAGTAAATATACTGTATTTCCTTACAGTATAATTACTGTACAAACAGAATAGACACATAAAATAATTAAATAACAGATCGCACATAAAAAATGTACACTTTTTAGACAGCTTTAAATATCAAGAACATATAAAAATAAACAATAAATAATAAAAAATATACATAAGCAAATTAAAAAATAATACACTTCTTAACTGATATGTTTCCTGTTGCACCATGTTTACACTACAGAGTGGCTAGAATTCAGTCTGCCACCAGCATGCACACACATTTTTTTATATCTAAATAATATAGGTATACCCTGAACAATTATCCAACAAATGTATCACGTCTTCTAGAACCTTGCCATATGTGGTACGTAATTTTATTTTTCTTCTCTAAATACACCATTCGGTCTAAAATGTTCAGTTCTTGCACAAAAAAAAAACCATGGAAATAAAAAAAAATAATATTGCTAATTTTCACCCTTTGTGTATCCCTGATGATCTAAATTCCTTTCTAATAGTGCATATAAACTGTAGCCCTCTGCATGAAGTACCCTCTTTACCTAGCTCATTCTAGCTCCCACTCACTCTTTTACTTTCTCTCTCGCTTTCTTACATTAGCCTATAATTGATTCATTTATTAGCACAATCTCTCCTTTTCTGCTAGCATATTCTCCAGAATGCATTCACTATATGTATCCACTTTTGAGGTAGTCATTTATGCAAGATATCTTGTTAATTGGTGTAAGCAAATTTAACACTTTTAAGCAGTTTGTATGCATATTGAGAGAGTAGAATACTAGGTCATTCCTACTTTCAGACACAATGCAAAATTATTGATGATGTATGTCAGCAAACCAACCTGTTTTTTTTCTCCATAAAGTACTGGTAACTCTTCTGTAGCTTTGCAATCCCCCAATCTAGTGCTCCAAATGCAAAGATTTACCTGCATACTGCCTAATAAAATCCACATTTTGCTGTTATCAATATCACAGTACAAACACTACATAATACTCACTGAAAATTCTGCAGGAGTCTTCCTATTTACATGATTCCAGTAAAAAAAAGTCTGAGATTTGGGATGGTTTATAATTATCCAGATGGTTGGATATTTTGGCAGTTTTTACGTTCTCATAGCAATGTTAAAAATAAAAACTTCTTGCAGTCAATTTTGTTAGTACGGGTAGTGAGATTATTCAGTGATATGAGGTTCTTAGATGGATAGGGCAATACCCTGATTGAACTTGTATTTCAAAAGTTTGTTGGTGATTTTTTTCTTTAATTCTGTTGTTTCCATATAGTCAGTCAGCTTCCCACACAGGAAAATGTGACATATAATCATTTAGATGTCATAGACATATTACGAACATAATAAACTTATTAAAAACATAAACAATAATAAATAAGAGAAGCTATACTACAATATACTTAAAGCACTGAATGTGACATTAGATAATATGCTGTTTTAAAAGAGGAAAAGATTCAGAATGTAAATTTACTATCAAGATGTTATAATTATTCAACAGACATCTAACTCACTAGAAAATGCCAAACATCCAGTTTCAAAATTCGATTTAAAAACACACGGAAGAATAAAACTCCGGAGCCTTTTCCTATATGGAACGTTTTTCTTCACCCTAACTTCACATTTTAGTTTAAATAAGTTACTCGCAAATAAAGTACGTTTCTTTAACAAAACTAAAAAAAAACTTCTTTAAATGACTGTATAGTTAAAAAGATACCACTCTTCCTAGTAAATATTTAATAGATTTCAACGCAACACAATAAGCATTAGGGTGAAATATTACTTCATATCAAAATAAACAAAAACAGTAATTAGAAAGTATTACCACCGACTAAACTATAAGTTAACACTCTTTTGTATAACATCATTGTAAATTACCTTAGACAAATAAAATATTTCGTTTGTATTGGGAAAACACTAAATTTAAGACTAACGAACAAAGGTAAACCACTCAAAGAACTGCACAATTATTGTTACTCACATTTCTCGTTAACAACCGTTAATTATTCATTTACCGCTGCAATTTTATATAGGAGGTTAACATACAGCTGATCATTGGTACGATAAAGAAAATAAATTTGCATCAGCTACTATGAATTCTGAAATCAAAATAATATTTTATTGACTATCATTATTTTAAAAAATAGTACTATAAATTAAATATAAGAAGTTTTCATAAATCATTAATAAAATTGGCATATTTAGTTTTTTATGTTGGCTGCCTGTTAAATTTTTAATTAATCATACTAATTATTCGTTTGCATAATACTTTGAAAAACTGTGTTGATTCTAACACTTAAGAGAACGGAAGTATTACAACTTATCTAACACTTGACGCACCCAATTTAATCAGACAATTAACTAAAATGTTTGTTCAGTACAATAGTCATAAGTCTTTGTTACATCATTTTTACTTCCTTGTAAGAAATAAAGGAAATAATGTAATCGCGAAAAATTTTGGTTTTCAAATTTAAACAGAAATTTCCATTTTCACTAGTTCGGCGTGACATCTGTACGTACGTACCTATGTATCTTAAATAACTAAAAAATAGCAATACAAAATAAAATATGAAAAAAAATCAGAAGTTATTAGTGAAATAACATTTTTTGTACTTTTCATTTTAATTCAAAAAATTTTACAATCGGAGATTAATAATTATTAATAAATAAATATATTACCGATGTGTGCATGGTTACGAATACGACACGTTCTCACTTACACCACATATCTACTTGAGCGACATGAAACAAAATTAATATATAAACTAATATAAAATGCTGATACGGTCACCACAAAAAATTTAATGCCAGGTAGTGTCCACCAAAATGCAACTTTATAACTGCCCACTTTATAAAAGAATTGGATAATCGTATTTCACTTTCAAATGAAATAAGTTTAAATGAAGTGTAGCAAAAAATGTTTATGTGTAATTTAATAGGCGTGCAAGGGAGTCATGTGATGTCCACATCAATTTTTTTAATTTAAACAAAAAATATTGTAACTACTTTATTTTTCACCAAAATCACTACTTTCTTTATTCTTATTATTTTTACTCATTATTAAACTAATAGATGTAGGCATAATTACTACTATTTTCCAGTGCTACATAGCAAATTTTGTTGAAATAATGTTGACGAGATGAAAAACATGTCATAAATGAATTAATTTAGAATATTATGGCAGAATTTAATTTTTAAACAAAAATTCATCAATATTAGATTTACCTACAACTCCATAAAATACACAAATGCTTGGTTAATAGAAAATTCTTGTCAAGAATTTTACTATTAATAAATTTTAAATAGTGCCTATGATATTTTACATTATAGAATAAAATGATATTAATAATTTTTTTTCCTCTCCAAATGGTCAGAAGGGTCAGGCAGCCAGAAGAGAATGGGGAAAAGTGAAAACACAGCAGAACAACAAAGATACCTTGTACACCATAAGTAACAAACAAACATTATCATACGAAATACTTAAAATGATTTTAACTGAAAGAAGTTAGTCCTGAATACTAAAAATATAAAAAATGCAGTTTTGATACTGAAATTAGAAAACAAGCCGATATAAAATATTAAGTGAAACAGATTTCTTTCATATTTGTGATAAATTCTAAAAGAGGCTGAAAGAAATTAATTCTATTCCACAAACGAGATGCTGGATTGACACATATACCATAAGGTGAGATGGAGTGGCTTTATAAGATGCAAAGACACATGTTGCGAGAATTCAAGCAAGGAACATGTACATGAAGGGCCTGTCCACAAAGAAGTTTATAAAAGAAAAGTATATCAAAAACCTCCCTTCTAACTGTTAATGTAGGAAGATCAAACTGTTGTTGAAGTTCAACGATACTGAGAATGAAAAGGTTGAATTTAGACTGTAGTAGGAGAGAAAATTATTCTGAACCTTATACAAAACCAAACATGCTCAAGGATAATGAAAATATTTCACCAGCCATTTAATTAGGCCAAGATTATGTATTGCTTTACCAACAATTTGATTAACATGATCGGATAAATAAAATTTGGAGTCCAACAAGACACTCAAATCCATTATAGTGTATTCTTTTTGTATAATGTGTTCACACAAAGAGTATTCAAAAAATGAAATATTTATCTTTCTTGCAAAATAAACTTAATTTAATGAAAATTCTAAGGCATAAAATTCCTGTTGTGACTGTCAAGAATAGTCTCTTTATTCCTTTGCAGTAGTCAGTGGTCAGCAGTAGAAGATGTAGTCCAAAAGATCTTTAAATTGTCTGCATATATGATGAAATCAACAGAAATGAGATCAGAAACATCACTCAAGAAAGAGAAAGGGGCCAAGATTGGGCCATTATGGAATTCCAGATGTTGCAAGAAATTCATGTTAGATGTAGTACTGGCAAAGTGAACAACAAAACATCTATCACAAAGAAAAGAAGATTTACTGAAGCCAAAATTCTACAGCTTATGAACAAGCAGGTGATGGGGATCTTATCAAATGCCTTCAGAAAGTTGAAGAAAACCACGTTGACGTAACCTTGATCAGTGATACAATTGCCATCAAGCAAAGGAGCAATGGTTCTCTGGCTGTCCTATGCTTGGTAAATGATTCCAAAATCAGGATGGTTTACTCAAAAGATCTCACTCACAAGCCTGAGAATATCTTAATTTATCACATCTCAGAACACTTTTGACCTGGCTTCAAAACCGTGCAAAGATCTCGTAATCAGCAGGCAAACCAGGCTATTGAAAATGACGATGTTCATTCTTCTTCATTTTAATAAGTCCAGAGAGATGCCGAGAAATTCAAGATGAAAATTTTGAAGACTTACACCTAAAGAACTCCCCTCATGGGAACATAATGAATTCCCCTCTATGGTATTCATATGACACACTGAAAAGCTGACATAGGGTCATTCAGGCTGTACGAAAGGACAGCCTGAAGTAACAGACTGACAGCTTGAAGGCCTGACAACCTGAAGTGACTGTAACAGCCAGAAGGACAGTAATGGTAGTATTAGACCAGTCAGCATTTTTTACATTATGATACAATGAAAGAAAAATCACCTTTACTGAAGTTAAAAGTAGAACCACATTCAGAATGAATGTACTAGAAAATCCTTAACGAGCACGATTATTGGAAGAGCCTAACCACGCTATCAGAATGAGAAACATCAACAAGAAAGTTAGATAATACTAGATCAAGTTGAGACTGCGTAGCTAGACTATTATTCATATTTCAATCAACGAATTACAAATTGAGATCATCAGCCAGGTAAAAAAAAATACATTTAGCTTTCTTTTTGGCATAAAAATGTATACTTGGGAAAAAAGTATCAGAGCACCAGACAACACCAACAGCATTAAAATCTCCAAGGATCAAGTTTTCAAAATGAATAGGATCAACTGCTTCAGAGCATTAATACAACTCTCCAATATAGAATGCTAAACAAAAGGAGAAAGTAATGGTTCCTGATCAGCAAGATTTCCTACTATTTGATCCAAATAACCTTCAGGGTTAACTCAAATCAACTTTCCAAGTGCAAGCTATTCCAAATCTCACCACAAGCAAGGCTCCACCCCCTTTGTGAAGTTGCAAAGATTTTTAGTAGTTGCTATCAGCTCTAATGATTTTATATGACCTTGGAAAGAAATCAATGTTACAGTGAACATCCAACATCCAGGTTTCAGACAATGCAAATATATCATACTCACAGGTGACCAGGGAAGCATAAAGTTTACCCTGTTTAGTCTGAAGATTATGAATATTTTGATAGCGAAAGGAACCATCCCGCACTGGTGAACAAGAATTTCACTCTTCTTGAAAGATTAATAGAAAGAACAATCAGATTACCACATGACCACATGCCAGAATTATAAATCTGATTAAACTCGAAATTATAGACTTCAACATGAAATGAATTATAAGATGAGTATTTTGTTTTTTTTAGAACATTTCAAGAATTTTAAATTTGCGTCTTTGAGCAAATTTTCAATGTTGAACTTAGTAACTAATGTATTAAACCTGGCCACTAACAAAGGACATTTTCTGTGGCTGTTCAGAGCAACCAGTCCAGGATTTAAAATTAGTTTACCTAACCGGGCTTTACTATTTAAACTTACTATTTGCAGACAGCCACTTGGCCACTTAATTTAGAGTCCAAGTTCTTGCCATGTTTCCCCTTAGTAGGGATAACCAACTTCTGTTTGCACATTGCCTGTAGCCTGTAGCACAACCAACATAATCGACATCATGAACATTGTTCAGGAAGAAGTGAAATAATCCTATCAAATGAAAAAAACATTCTTGGAAAATGTTATCTGTGTCAGAAAGATAAGACCGGTTGATATTATTAGCTTTATCAGAATTGTTATTAAAATTATTCCTCTATTTATAGATAACATATCTGGAATTTGTACAATCATCAACCCTATTACTAGAATTAATTTTGGATGCTAAACGATTCTTCTTGCATTTTATCTTAGAGCACTTGTTATTTTAATGAAGGTTTGAAAAGAAAGCTAGTGGAAAGATTAGATAAAACAAAAGGAATCAAAAAAGCAGCCAGAATGAAGATCTTGGAGATGCTTTCTTTTGAAGGCAGATAAGCACAGGTAAAAGGTTTTTAAGATTGGCATTCAGAGATCTAACAGACAATAATTCATCCTTCATGAGACCCAAATTCCACAAACATACTCCTTAATTCAGTATTCTCTGATCGCAATGAAGAAAGTTCTTCCATAACAAGCTTAGAATTGCAACACTTTAAAATCATACTTTCAAGTTTGTAGTTCTCTGACTGAAGAATTGAAATCTTTTGTCCATGTGAACTTATATCTTTTTGAAATGCAGATGTAATTTCTTGCATTGCAACATGAACAGGATCACAAACAGATGTCTGAATGAAGGATATGATAAAAGTAATTCAGATTTTATTAAGTATAAAAACAATTCCGGTAAAAAAATAATTTAAAAAGAGAAAACACAAAAAACACCAAGTAAAATAAATTAAAACATTACAATAATCATTTCAAACAATAATCAAGATCATTGTTATCATCAGCTTCAGTGCCCTTGTAAAGAATAAAGTGAAAAAAATAAAATAAATAAATTCAGTTAACAGATATAAAAACTATATAGCATATGGACCTCAGTCCTTTTGCCCAGTCTGGGGATGACTCCCCACTTTTGAATAAGGATAATCCCCTTTCAACAATAGTCAAGGGAATGATGTTTGAGAGGCCATTTGTATCACTACCTAGGGAAATACATCACAACCCAGAACTAGTAACCTGCCCCCGGGGCATTAACCCAGAATTCTCTGCTGCTTGAGGCCAGAAATTCACATATTCCAAGTGCAGATTCAATCTTCTTCAAAGAAAGTTTTTAAATTTTGCAAATTCTTTTTTTTTTACTTTTATAAAAAAGATAAAAGGTACAAAAAAATATAAGCACTTAAATTAAATAAATGTATAAATAAGAATTGTAACTTCTCCTCAAGAATGAGCCCATTCTTGATTGCTCATGAGATTACTGTGTGTATTGGTAGACCCATTAAAGAGATTCGCAAATCCTTTAATGGTCTGTGTTTAGAAACAGTAAATGAGGTCCCCGTGTTTGTTCAATCACATAGCACCCTTAATTCACCAAAAGTGGTTGTTGTTTGTCAGGATCAGCTTAATTTATAAAAGAAGAAACAGTTGAAGAATTATTAAATCAAAGTATGTCTGAATGCCGAAGATTGACCATGAAAAGAAATAGTGAGGTTGTTCCTTCCACTTTTCAAGTGCTGACCTTCAATACCTTCCTTGTCTGAGAAAGTACGTTCTGGCGTAGATCGTTTGGATGTGCGAGCTTTCATACCGCAGCCTGGTGTTTCAAATGCAAGTGTTTTGGAACTCCACACTCAGATGCGAAAGATAGCAAATCTACGTAGGGTAAGACAAGTCATGAGGGTGAGCCATGCAGAGATCTTCAGTTTGTATCATCTGGAAAGGGCAACATAACTACCATTTTAGAAATTTTCCGGTTTACAAAATGGAAACTGCAATTCAGGAGGTGAAAATACCACAAGACATCAGCTACCCTGAAGTAAAAAAATATTGTCACCAACCAAACACCTCAACCTGCGTCAACCTATTTAGAAGCAACCTTTTCTTTGTCCAAGGTCAATGCAGAACAGCTGCTCTCTAACCTTGCAGCTATGATTGAAAGAATCACAGATAGCAGAAAGAAATCTTCTTTTCTAAAAGAACCACTAAGACCTACCAAGATGCAGCCACCAGTAAACATTATACATAAGGATGTTAAGGAGACATCTGAAAAAGCCCAAAACACTCCTCTGATTATTAAATTTGACAATTTGAATTCTTTACACACAACCTCATAATCCCTATTTACCAGCTGACTGGAATATTTTTTTTCCATCTAAGTAATAAATTTTTGTTGGATGCTCTCAATGAACTTGGCTGTGCAAACTCTCTTGATTCCAAATTATGGATCAAAGTTCAAGATGGCTTAGACAAGAGATTTATACAGCAAAGAGAAACTACTGATACATCCAAAGTGACAACTTATCTACTTGATCAGTCCAAAGTTCCTACTTGCTTTTCTGATAATTAAGTGAACGTCCTCTGTAACAAGAAGTTTCGAATCAAAGAGCATGTTGAGGTCCTTGATAGCTTTTCCCTGTGTAAACACTGGGTATCTATCTTATAAATAAAAACAGAAGTGTTCCTCTTACAGAAAAAGGTTCCAACAACTGTTTTGCCGAGATCTAATGGCATTTTATTTTTCTTGGTTCAAGCTTCCACTCTTTCAACACAATCTTGTAGTTAGCAATGATCATCTACGGTGTTAATTTTAGAATATATTTTAACATTGTCTGCAAACAACTCGTAATCACAAATGATCGCTTTTGCAATATCATTAATAAAAATAAAAAATAATAGATGCCATGATTGGAACCTGTGGAACATCAGACCAACCTACAAGTTTTTTTAGAAATATGCCCTCCAAAACGTACCTTGAATGAATGATGTTTTGTAAGCAAAAATAAACCCAACAAACAGCGCCACTGTTGAAGCCAGTGGAGGACAATATATCCTCCAAGTTAACAGATAGCAGGCTATTATTCCAGTTGTTGTTTGAAAGTTACTTGTATAAACCAAGATAATCACCTTCCAAGAAATCATACTAAACAGGTTGGTAAGTTCTTGACCAATTGTACATCAGTCCAACATACAACTTAGGGGCTATGACATACATCCAATGACAATATGCAATCAAAACTGTTATCAACCCTTATGTTATAGCAATTGGTCATTATTAAGTCGAGTACTGATCTTTTTTTAACACCTACATTGATCTGATGCAGCCCCATTAAATCTAAAAACCTGATAATGTTGCTGATCTTGTGCTTGTCATAGAAGTGCACTTTATTAAAGAATGGATCCTTTCAATCTATACAAATATATCTATATATAAAGGATCCTTCCAATTTATACCATTTGCATTAAAATCCCCCAACAATGAATCAAACATTTCACAATCTACATTATCATTTATTTTTCCCAAATACTGATCGTTCAAGCAGGGAGGGCAAGAGCGAGAAAAATACAATAAAAAAATAATAATTTTTCCCAGGAAAGGGGAATTCCAGTCATACACACTCATGAACAGACTCCAAGTCTTGCCATCTGAGGCACGTCAACTTCCTTTTAACCATTACCAGGGCTCTGCCTTTGCAAATTCCAGGATATTAGACTGTCAGCTCTAAAAAAACGATGTAGTAGTCCGAAAAGTAATTGCAAACTGTTAAATTCATCACTTAATCATGTTTCAGTGAGTTTAATTACATCATACTGAAGATCGATAACACCATATATACCATATACATACCTCATTCGCTTCTGTCCTAAGATCCCTGACATTCTGATAAAAATAGTTTAAATCATTTATTCATTAGTGGGTTGATCCAAGCCATCCTTTGCTGACATTCTTTCAACATACATTGAATCTTATTTTAAAGGACAAAAAACGAAGCTACAAGAACACCTTCAGGCCTTTTCTCAGGATTACTAATAGTTGCACAATATGCCTCGGTCAATGAAACGTAAAAGAAATATTATATCCATCATATTTGATCTTCAGCCTAGTGCAATCCAATGATTTTAAGTTTAGCGATTTCAAAGATTCTCTAACGTTAGAAGTAACTTATGTGGATAAGCGAGTTACAAACAATGCTTTCTTTTTCTTTTTCACAAGATTTCCACCATTTTTGCTTCATTTGTATACATTCTCTTTTGAACTGAATATCTTTTTAACTACCTTCACTGTCTCAACATTTTTCCAATTTTCGACAGCTGTAAACCAGAAAATACAGCTGTTACCCGAGACTTGATTATTGTCATTATTCCTATCAGAATATAAAGCTAACCCACTCTATATACACAACATTGGTAGAGGAACTAAAGCTGCCATCAACATTCGAGTACAACTCAGACTCATCCGTCCTTTTAATTACTTTGTCAGTAATTGAATAAGTTGACTTAGGTTGTTTCTTTTTTTACTACGTTTGTTACCGACAGTAGGAGTGGTACTATCTTTAGTAATAGCATTTTGTTTAAGAGTGATTTTGTGAATGAATGATTAATTCATTCTGAATTAAAAAGCTATTCAGTGTACCAATAATTAAATTAGACTTATTTTCAACCAAAGAGTGCACCTCCCTGATAAGTTTACAAAAGAGATCCCATTTAACAAATTCGACCTAGTCGGTTCGGTTTTAAACGTTCCTTTTTTTCATGCAAGTCAATCATTTGTAGGAAAATTCTTTTTACAAATCGTACTCATCATTGCCAATTTTCAAGGATGAAAAATGGAAACTCAAACTACAAATAAAGCATTTTACAAATTTCTATTTGTCGAAAAAGCAGACGGGACACTCTTCGCTATGGATTAAGCTAAAGTCGATAAAGACCTAACTAAAAGCAAAATCTATTAAAAAACGCGAGAAAGAAATCTCTAGTTGTATAAAATATATAAAAATTAAGAAAGTAAATAAAAATCAAAGAGAAGAAAAAAAACAATAAATTAACTCGATGGTTCAGAGTGGCGGGAATCACTTCTTAAACTTTCAAGGAAGCAAAATAAGAATATATTTTTTTTTAAATATATAAAAACAGGACCTTGCGAACTACCGATATATTAAACAAATAAATAAGAAAAGAGAATAAAATAAAGAAGAAATAAGATATAAAAACATTACAACAAATTACAATAAGATAAAAAAATAACAAAAATCTGAAAAAAGATCGTAATAAACAGATTTAAAAAATAATAATAATAATAAACTAAAAAAAGAGTTGCTGAGAATCGAACGTCTGTTAATATCAGAAAGAGTATTTCACTTTCATCAGGAGATATTTAGAGTATTTCACCGAAGCTTTGCGTTAGCGAGCACCGCTAACCGCAAATCTTACTAGCAAACCGCAAGTCGATTGCTCGCTATCTTGAAAATCGTACTTAAATAATAAATAAATTCAAGTTATTTAGTAGTAACCAACTATACAGTAACAAACAGAATAAAACTTAAACGCTAGACAGATAAAAAAAAATTTACAGAATGCTCTGAAAAAAAAGAAAATTATTGAAGAGTAAAAGTTTTGCTAAGTTAAAAAGAAAGTTAGACGAAAGAAGATGAACGATAAATTAACAAAAAAATAGACAATAAATAAAATCGTTAATAATGTATGACCAAGGTTAATCAACACTAACAACAGCAAAGAGTACTTATTCGGACAAAAAGACGGAAAACTACAGGAAAGAAACAAAGAGGTACTTTTTCGTTTTATACCACTCGCAGAATCTTGCCAAAATCAACTCAAAATTTTAGAAGCATTATTGTTATTATCAAAATTTTTTTTACTTTTTTCTCGCCTAAAAATTGTTTTTTTCAACATAATAATTATTCTTGAGTGAATTTGAGTTGATTTGGACAAAAATCTTTGGGCGACATAAAACGAAAAAGTACAAACAAAGAAAAAGATTACAAATATTTGCCAAAAAAAGGAAATTTCATTACATGTTAACAAAATGTACGGAGTGTACTTGCTAACAACAAATCGCCATCTTTCAATCGAAATAATAATGCCCTAGACAAAAACCAACCCCACGTCCGTGCAGCTACACCTACGCCGTCGTCTGGGGCGGGCATAGTAGTTCTGTATTTTCATTTGTTGGCCAACGGGGCTCCACTGTGGAATACGGGATTGGCGACACAAGATTGTTTCTTGGATTTGCCGTTTGCATGACCATGTTCTGTTTTTGCTGACACTGGGTGGAGAGTGCTTATCCTGCATCCAGTAGTGGAAACTGGGTTGGGGGTGGTCTTGCTCTGCTGAAGTCTTTGCTGTTCAATGTGAGTTAGTCATTTTGACCCTTGACATGGAATGTCCCTTGGGTGAGGGTGTCAGATGCCTTTACTGATACGCACCAGCACTGGGACATTGGTATGGCCATGGTCAGGCAGTGGCTGACTCCATGGCCCAGGATAAATCTGTTGGTAAAGATTAATATAGAGTCTATTATTAGCTAACATCAGTTTTATCTCATTGTTGTGGTTTCTTTCTCTTCAACTTAGCAATTCATGTCTTCAGTTTCTGGGTTCAAAACTGGATTATAACAGATGGTGTCCATTCTTTCTTATTTGTGGGTACTTGATGAGTTGTCTGAACATGACTTTCCTCTAACTTCAGTCCTATTGCACTTCCAACATTTTAATGATTTTGTTGATATTTTCACTGACATTCACCAATCTTCAGTGACTGATGTTCTGTTAACTGTAATATTATTTCTATTTGTAAATAAAATTGCAATTTTATCTTAGCATACTTACTTAATTTTGTTTCATATTGTAATGGCTTCCAAAAAGAAGAAAGAGAAAGAAAATAAAGAAGAATCTAGAAGTAACAACAAAAGAATTCATTCTTGAAAAGGACTTATAGAAAAGCATAGAAGGCGCGGACAATAAAAATTATTACTCTTGAACAATCAAAAACGACGGTTGGGTACTGGTACTGCAGGTAAGGAGATATAAATACTGCTGGAGACCAGCACAGGATAGTTAATTTTCCAAGTTTGAGTTTGGTATAGAGTGCAATAAAAGTGATAACAGTGTTTGGTAACAAACAATTGAACAGTGTATGATAAGTATTCAATTTTGGACAGTTGTTGAAGTCAAGAAGCTGACTGGTGAGTTATTTTAGAACAGGAGTGAAAGTGACAGTATTTTACTCATTCATAAAGTATAGGGTAGGTTTTTTTTGTAAACAGTAAAAGTAAATATTTGCAGAAAGTAAATTTCAGATTTTTCTATTGTTAATTCAGTATTAGTCATTATAAAGTTTTTAGTAAGTCAGACTGTATTTTGGTATTTATAATTTAATTGTTATTAAATCAATTTTGTTTTTAATTTGAATTGCTATTAAATATATTTACTACTACTACTATTATTATTAATTTTATATATTTTAGAGTAATAAATTGTATTTATAAGAGATATCTACGTGTGTTAATTTCCCAATATCCTTGTTGGACCATGAACATGCGACAATATATCTATTATTTTTACACATTAACGTGGATTTTACCACTTCTATTTAATGAATTTTGTAATTTATGATGCCACTCTGATTAAGGTTTCACCTTGATTCAAGCAAAGGACAGTTCCTTTTTTTTTATTCATGTACTCGTAAAGTAGCACACCTACCTATTCCTGATGTAATCTGTATAATAAAGTTATTACGTGTTGATGTCTATAAGACGTCAACATTCTGATCTGAAAAAATATAATTCAGTGATATTTTGGTATAATATTGTTGCTTGGTTATTTAAGTTTCTTGGCCAGAATACTAAAAATTAATAAGATTTCTGTGATAGTATCCTTTCTCTAAAAGAGTAGCTAATGTTGAAACTTTCAACCACATGTTAGCCCAATGAAAAGTTTCATTCTTGAGATATGTGGGTATATAAACAAGCAATCAGTCATGAACTAAAGAAAAACTTTTTAAATACTTTGAATAACTCATTTATTGTACAATTTTAATACAAATTTCTTGCAAGTATTATAGACAAATAAAAAATAAACGTCAATTCTTTCTCTGATATAATGCTCAGCTTAACGCGCTTTTAAAATAAAATTATTTTTGATTTTAATTTAAAAAAGTTTTAATTTTTTAATATATGTTTGTACAGATGTACATGCACAAATGAGTAAGTGCATACATAGGTTTAACTGGCAGTTAACACTAGCTAAAAGTTGGAAATAAAATTTAATGTAATCGAATAGTTTTAAATATCAATACACTATAATAGAAACTGTAACACCACAACAAAAAATTACTAACTATAACACAACAATATTAATTTGATAATTTAACAGTTAAACATATGTATGTTGCATAAATGGAAACAGTTTTAATTAATCTACACATAGATATCACAATTAAATTATTTCCAATAAGATTATCTTGCTTCTGTGCTAAAAAGTACTCAAAAAACTACATGATACTTTTGAATACTCTTATTACTATAATTAATTATTACACAGACATTTGCTACCAGGCAAATTTCCACAATTAATTATTTCACATTAAATATTAAAATTTAACTGTAGAAAATATAATTCACCTCTGGAATAGAAAATTCATACACTAATCATTATAAACACACACTCATACATACATATATACATTCATAATTTACACAATAAAAAACACAAGATATATAATATTAAAAAAAAATTAATACAATATATAAAATTTTATTTATTTTTTGAAATCTTCATTACTTTTTATAAAAAAATATACATTTTTATAGCTACAACAAATTATGATCACTAATGACAAATTACTTAACAATTTAACTTTTTTCTTCATAAAATTTACTTAAAGAAAAAAATATATATGTATGATGACATAAAATTTAATAATTGTCATGATTAAATAATGATAGCCAATTCAGTTTTTATGATTAAGTTTTTTTCAAGATTTTAAATGTGAAAAAACCATTTGCTTATGGAGACACCAAATACTTAAATGTATGTTAGACTTCCTTTTAACTGATTCAATACTTTCATTAGTTACTTGGTCAAACTTATGATTTTGTACTAACAAGATGAATATATTCTTTAGAATGTTATTTCATAATAATAATAATAACAACCGGTAAAAATTTTACATAAATAAGTGAGACTGAAAGTTGGAGGCAAAATGTATTTTTTTAAATAATTTTGAATGTCTTGAAAATGGAATAACATTGCTACAATGAATTAAAAATGCTCAATTGCACATTTAATACTTTCATCTGAAGAGTTACACATAAAACTTATACTGTGTTACATTTAAGTAAATAATTAAATAAAAATTAATATACACAAAAAAATAAAATTTATAAAAAAAATATACTAGTTCAAAGATGGACTTTCAAAATATACTAAAACTTATCTGGCAGAAAGGATAATGATAGAAAAGTAACATTTCTAAATAAAAGGAAAACACTTGAAGCTGATGAGTCAAGTGCATTAAAGGAATATGACAATGATGCACAATCGCACCATTCATATAAATGTGTAGAATCTATCCTCGATTACATGAAGAAGTAAATCGTTAAACATGTTTACTCAAGAAACACTACTCTCTCTGATTTTCTCCTATTATATCATAACAACCTTTTTAACATTAACACTGAACATTGTAAAATAGTATTCTTTGTCTATAATAAGGGTCACATTTTTGAGGATAGTAAATAGGACTCTGTTTTTGCATTTGCAGAAATTGGTGCTACTATTTTATAAAATATGTTAAACAAAATCTCTGTACATCCTAATGTAAACAGAACAAAATTCATAACATTTTCAGTAAATGCTAATGGATAACCAGAGCCTAATAAAATAATGAAATTCAATGAAAATAGTGTATGTCTGAATTCATGGCATTATCCAGATATAGAAAGGGTTTCTTTCATAAACTTTTAGGGCATTGTGGTCGATAATAATTTAAGGTGGAACAAACACGTCATGTTTTTATGTAATAAACTCAACTTTTTTATGTACAAATCTATAAGCTGAGGAAAATTCTGAACACAAATAATCTAAAAGTTGTTTAAATGGCTTTAATTCAATCATATGGCTGAATAATCTGCAGATTTATCACTGTAACCAATTGATAGTCATAGAGTTAATAATGGTGCCTGAAGGAGTCTAATATGCACAAAAAAAAGAAAGAAGAGAATGGCACCCAAGGTATTCTGAAGTTAACAAAAGCAAGGTTGGTAAGAAAATTATACAACAGTACACTCGTGTTCATATTGTAGTTTAAGTAAAGACTAATTTTTCTTTATGTGTATTATTCTAATTATTTTTTAGTAAAAAATGAAAACATTATTTGTTAACTTAAACTATTTTATAGTTTTATTTCTTATATTACCATAAATTACTGTATGGTACAATGTAATATACCTTTATTTACTAAATAAATATATCTACAATAAATTAAATAAATAAAAAAATAGCTGATAAACCCTATTTGATATTAATTAGTTAAATGTGGAGGTTCTACTGCAAACAATTTTAACAAAAACAGTTGGTGGTTGGGTTATTATAACTGACTAGTATTCGTCATCATAAGGTATAAACATAACTTGAATGTACAAGTAGGTAGTGGAAATATTCTAAGAAATCAAATAAAATAAATTTCCAAATCATAATCTTTAAAAACTGGTAGTTTTCCTAAATTTTTCCTTTTTAGGTTTTGACATTTTTTAAATGTTGTACTGGCCATAAAACTTGACAATTAGTATTCTCAACTTTGACTGTAAGTAGTTACTAGTGATTCAACAGTAATGTTTTTGATAAGTACTTTAAACAGCACTAATTATTAAGCAATTGGACAACATAATAAAAACATGAGACATTCTGCATCAGTATTAGCACCATCAATTCCAATTTAATGCGCAGACAGACCCGATGATGACCGAGTTCAAGCAGACTAGCATGTTGCTAAGACTAATAAACAATTAATAGGAAGTCTTAAAAATAAAATTATGCATTAAGTAATTATTTTTCACTTGATATGGACTGAGTTTTAGTTATATCAACTATCTAATTTTACTCTTTTTAGGTTTGATTTAACAAGATTTTAATATATTTTGATTTCTAAATATTATTAATATAAAATACATGTAAGATACAATGTAGTGTTTAAAATTCACACCTGTAATCATATCAATTTTAATAATACATGAAAATAGTCTACTGTTTTTACACAATTATACATGAAAACTAAGAAAATGGTACATGTTATATTATTGCTTATAGAATTGAAATTTTTTATATTAAAAATATTTTCTTCAGAATGATTAAAAACACAACATTTAAAAATTCTTCAGAAGAAAAAGTATTAAGAAATAAACTTTATCATTAACAGTAAATGTTAGAATATAATATAATTCATAGATTTTTTTTTGTTTGATAATTATATTAACAAAAATAGACAACTTTAAATTCTTTTATATAAAAAAATCCAGCTTTGACTTTTCAGCATTCAATCAGTATTTCAGCATTTCATAAATAGATATTAAATACTGATAAAAAAGTACTCAAACTGCAAAAGTACAATTAAAAAATCTACCCCCATTATACAATGATTAATGATCAAAGTACAATTATGAGTTCGTCACACTTAACAACTATTATAATAAATAATTAAAAAAATTAAAAAATATCGGACAAGAAAAAAAAAACTGAAAATTAGTCCGGAAAGTTGTTTACCCAAAACAGTAGCAATAGAGTCAAGGTAGTTTTATTATTAAAAGCACAAAATACTGCCTGTAGTGGGTGTACACAGAGCAGTTGTCTATTGTTCTACTGACTATCTCTGATGCATATCTAGTTGAAAGTATGACTGGTCATTTCATAAGAAAAAATTTCCCTGCTGGTTTAATTTTTACCAAAGATATTTTGAAACCAACTGCATTGTTAGATATTTATAATAACGTCCAAATTTGGTGTTAATCAGGTAAATAGTGCAATAATTATCAAGCACACAAAAATTGAAGATTAAAACAAAAGACCACCTAACTGGCTTATACCACCATAAATATGTTAGTTAATGTTACAGGTAATATACCCATGTTGAGCCTTAGCTACAGATAAAAAAAAACTTCAATCTTACTTAAATGCAACTGTTTTCCAAGATTCATTTAAGAGCCATTGTCATTTTCAGTTTTAAACCTTATTATTATTATTGTGATAGTTTTGTTGGTTTTAGAAAAACTATTTTTATTGTTACAGGGTTGCTGTCCTCATGAACTACCTGCAATCTGTAAGATCAAGTTGTTTATGAACATCCTAAGACAATTTTCAAATTTCATGACCATGATTGTTACTTCCATAGAGCTATGTAAAAAAAGAGTTAGATTCCACAAGGACTCTTCCCCTTCATTTTGACAGTAAAAAGTGGGTTGGTGAATTTAAATGTGATCCATTTAAGATGATGAATGCTGATAATGTACAACCACTAATGAAATCATCAACAAAAATTCAAAATGCTGCATTACATGATCACTGATTGAGGGTATGAGAGCTTGTTAACATGCAAACATCTCAATTGACCTTGTCCACTACATTTTACATGATATTTGGATATAAAAACTGGTATAATCTTTAAATGTTACAATCTCTGGAAGTAAGATTTCTCCTCAGAGATGACATACACATACTGAGATATAAGGACAAACTATACCACATTTTTATTTAAAAAGAGGTAGCATTTACTTCATCATTCTGTATTCAAAAAATATGTTAACACAGTATAGCAATAATATTTTAAAAATATGTATGACATTTTCACAGTTTCTCTACTCATTCACATGATTATGAAAAATAATTGCTAGATAAAAAATGAACAATTAAAATACTGAATGCATGTTTAAAAAAATAACTGATACACCAAGTGTTTCACAGGAATTTTAAACATTTAAATTTCTACATAAATTTTTAAACTGAGAAAAACCATGCAGTGTTTATTTATTCAATTACTTTATATAATCTTCAATCCAAAAATCACGATAGCAATCTTAAATATATTTTTAATAAACGTGCAAAACATTCTTTGATAGAAGTTTAAAATAATGACAATATGTACTAGCGGTTTAATTAAAAATCACAGATACAGTAATGGTTTTAGACTCCCATGATCATCAATCTTTTCACCCAATAACATTGTGGTTGCTATCATAATATGTGGAATTTAATATGATAGGAGATATAAAAACAAAATATACAGCTACCATATTCATGTAAATAGCAATATTATTACAATATTATAAAAATCCTATTGTCTCTGTTAAGAGGCAATCAATATTTTTAGGTTTGACATATCTGAATTAATTTTTACAATAAGATTTATAATGATAAAAATTTATATTAAATATTTTTTTTCCATTTATAATTATCATTTATTATAGAAAAATAATTTATGCACATATATAAAATAAATAAAAAAAATGTTAAAGTAATGCTGACAATAGGTAACCATTACAAGAAACAATGTATCTACAGGCAATAAATAATATAAAGATAAAAAATAATAATGTTAAAAAATAAATCACATAAATGCAAGTATGAAATAAACACATGTAATAAAACAGGAACACGGATTTATAATACAATGTTATTCCTAACACTAATTTTTTTAATTTCAGACATAGTTTTTATACTCCATGCATTTATATATCTGTAAGTATTATAACATTAACTGGCCTTTCAGAAAGACATATCAAAAAACTAAATAACTTAATCTAAAAAGACTTTTAATTTTGATCCATTTATCCTCCTATATAATTATTTAATAGAAAAAAGGCTGTTATAAAATCTATACAGAAAGTATCTTATATTTATGTCATCATTGTGCCTACCTAAAAGCAGTATTGTGCCCAATGGAACTGGTGTAGACTTATGCCTTGAAAAATTCTATATATCATGAGTCTATGTGACACTGATGAATTCCTCTTTGGAAATTTTTGGCCTAACAGAGATGGTGCAAGTATGACCGAATGACTATGATATTTGTCAACTATAATTTTTTAGATGGCATGCTGTGAAGTTTAAGATGTAGCGTTTAGTTGCTTATTTGAATGGATCAAGTAAAGCAAACAATTCTGTTTTAACATTTTCTAAAAAATGGTTAAATTGAATATCGAGCTGTTATAAAGTTCTTTGTTTTAAAAGGTAACCCGACAGACATACAAAAATTAGATTCCATATTAAAGGATTCTTCCCCTTAATTTTGGGCTGCTGAATTTAAATGTGGTTGTATATCCACTCAAGATGATGAATGCTCAGGATGCCCAGAAACCATTACCACTAATGAAATCATCACAGAGATTCACTATGCCATATTAAATGATCACTAACTGAAGGTATGTGAGCTTGCTGATATTGCAAACATCTCAACTGAGCATGTCCACTACATTTTACATGATGTTTTGGGTATGAAAAAGCTTTTTGCTAAATAGGTTTTGCATTTGTGAACTACTCAGCAAAAAGGCATTTGACTTAACACTTCTCAAGAGTGTTTAGACTTATTTAAATGTAATTCCAATTAGTTATTTTTTCAACAGTAGATGAAAAACGGATTCACAATTACATACCAGATATTAAACAGTGGATGGGACCTGGTGAAAGTGCAACAAAGAGAGCAAAAACGGTTTTATTGGCAGAAGGTCACAGTTATACATTTTTGGGATTTTCATGGTGTGGTGGTCATAGACTATCTGGAAAAAGACAGGACCATCACCAGGCATTATGATCCACTACTGGATCAATTGAAGGGTGCTATTCAGGCAAAATATCTACATCTGGCCAAAAAGAAAATGCTCTTTTACCACAATATTGTGTCTGCATATATATCTCAGATTGTTACAAAACTCCATGACTTATGCTTTGAAATGCTTCTGCATGCGCTGTATTTAGCTCCTAGTTATTACTTCCTATTCCCAAACCTGAAGAAATGGATTGCTGGATGAAGATACATAATTGTTAAATATAGCTCAGAAGTCCATATGAATTAATGTAATTCATCTACAACTGTCCAGAAGTGAATGTCTTGTGTGAAAAAATTTCCGGGTAATTTTTTCGGGGTTGTTTTCTTACTTTTTGTTTTTCTTAATTTCTGGGTCGTTTTTTTACGGGCATAGTGTACTTTACAAGTTAGGGAACTTTGTGTTTCTGCAGATTTATAATCTGGTGGGTCTAATTTTTCAATGAGACAGAGCCCCTCCACATCATGCAGAAGTTGGGTGGACTGTAACAATAGGTTCCCAGAAGCCTGGACAGGCAGAGAAGTTCCCATCACTTGAGCACCATGAAGACTCAATTTGTTGATGGGATTTCTTCTTTTATAGCTGCGTTAAAGACATTGTGTACCAAGAATAAATCTATTCTTTTGACCACCTTCACCATTGAATAACAGCAGCCATGGAAGTGAATCCTGCACAAATGTTCGCCGGAGTGTGGAATGTGGTGGATTATCGGTTTGATGCCATTTACAGTAGGGCTATAAACGGTGCTCATATTGAGTTACATTAAAAGGTAAAATATACTCTAGTCTTAGTACTTTCATATAATTAACATATACATAATAACATATACATTAGCAATTCTAAATATATTAAAGAAAATTTAATTTAAAACCACAGAATTCTTTATTGGACATCCACTAAGAGTAAAAAATTTTATACCTGGACCTAGGAATCTAGCTAGAAGGAGCTTCAGCTCTGGTTGAAACAAAAACTGATGTTAGGATTGAGAAAAATAGGAATACCATTCAGTGTGAGAAGGTTTAAATTCCTTTATTCAGTCTGTAGGAGTTAATCGCCAAAAGACACCTTTTTTATACCAGGTAACCCACAGGAATATGTAGCAAAGCACAATAGGAAAATACTATTACACAGTGCTACATACTGATTGTATAATATAAACTCAATAAGACTTATTACTGATATTACAATGATTTTAAAAATATTTTGGTTTATTTATGGTCCTCTCTCTATTTTTTATCATAAATAACTAAGAGCAGATTACATAAACTTAAACATTTTACAATAACAAGTGTAACAGAGAAATTTTTTTTTGTTGACATATGTCGTACAGAAAACAAAGTAACTGATATCATTTGAGTCCATATCAAAAAAATGCTGATCATATATGACTATTATAAAATTTGTTAAAAATTATAGGAAGAAGACAGTCCTGAGCGATATGATAGAAAGATATTGAATCAGAGATGAAGAAGTTATATTTGGCTGAAAATGTAACCCCGGAATAGGAAAAATTGGAGATTCTATATCTACAAGGACAGATTATAAACTATGAGATCGTAAAAAGATTAAACATTTTTAAAATTATTTAGCAATACAAACTGGAGCATAAGGTTTTAAATTAATTATATTTACTGTGATTCTTTGCAATAACAATAAAATGGTGAAATTACTATTTTATCACATAACAAATTCTCAAGGAGGTGATTATGAAGAAGCTTTAAAGAAAGTATAACTGAGTATAGTTCCCTTTAAAATTTTTCTGATTTTTTTATTAAGTTTGTAAATAAAGATTATTCTATTATCTTACTATAAAGGAAATTTAGAAGCTTTGAACTAAAATTAAATCCAGATTTTCGCATAAAAATACTATATTTGAAATCATTTAAACAAGGATAAAAATTCTTGAGATTAAGAAAATTTTTAAAGATTCTCTCGTAATAAATAACGTAAAGCAAGTAATCATTCAAAATTGGATTAATTATGTATTTTAATATTTGTAATATTTAAAAATCAGACTTGAAATTTTTACAATATGTAGATTTTATAGGATAAAGAATTATTGTGAGAAAACCTTTTTTAGAAATGCTGAAGGAATTAAATTATATATTCAATTACATCTTGCTTTTTCAGTAAAGAATGTTAACATGTCACAAATCTTGTATATCCCCAAATAATTCACTTTATGAGTAATCAACAGGAACGTTTTCTCCTGACAATGCACATCAAATTTACAGCAGTGTAAAGCATATGCACAAACAAGATTAAGAGAATAACGCATCTCATATTTCAATAGGAAGAAAAATTTTATCCAATCTATCAGATAAATACATATTACTTGATGCAGATTGACTGAGTATAATAAAAATGGAATTAAATCACAAAATGGGTTAACACTCCTCAGTGGATAAATTTAAAAGTAGCATACAAAGTTTAAATTTCTTACACATTATTTAATGATGTATCAAGATTTGATTTTTCATATACTCAATATCATCTAGGCTATCTTTTAAAAAATTTATGATTTTAGCCTAAAGAAGAAAGAAATTAGATAAATGGTAAGGATAACGACACTTACTCTTAAAAACTTATAGAAATGTTTTAAAAGACCTAGTTCTTTTAAAGTTTATTCATCATTTATTTATATAGTAACGACTTACTGTAGGTAGATAAATTTAAAAAAAAATGAAAGATTCAAATTATAATGTAACACATGAACTAAGTAGATTTGTACAAATCCACAAAAGAACATTAGTTGAATGCAAGCCATCTTCTATGTGACTGAAATTCTACAGGGTAATTATTTATGTAATTAACACCTGCAATCTGAAAAAAAATTCAAAATAGTTAAAATCTTATTAGTTTCTATCTTAGTATTGAATTTATCTTGCTTAGTACAGACACCAGCAGATAAGTAATAAAAAAACTCCGATTGTAACTACTGGGAGTAGAATAGTTATATTTTTCAATCCCTATTTTTAATACAGTAAGGGTTTAGTTATGCTTAATCTTCACAGTTGCAGGGACTCAAATTAATAATTTAACTAATGTAGACCATCTATATATAATTAAATATTTTCATTAGTATTTAACAAACTGATTAATTCCACATCCAGATAAAACTCGTAAATGAGAATAAGTAATGCTCTGGTTTGATCAGTTAAAATCTTAACTGATTCTCTATTATGCTAGATTTTCTGTTCCCAAATCATGAAACACCACCATTTTTCATTATTTTATATGATAAAAATGGCTTCTTCACAGAATACATACATAATAATGAAGGAACATAAATTTATATAGGAAGAGATACATCTTCACACAACTTAACAGAAAATAATCTGAAAAATAAACATATAATTTTAGCAAGTTCAATGCAAAACAAGTTATTAAATATTTTTAAATTAACCTTTAAATTATTAATCATTTTATTTTGTGCAGTTACCTGAATTGTTATGTATATATATATTTATGTATGTGTGGGAACAACACTTCGTTAGACAATTTTAAACAACTCATTTTTTGCTTTTATCAACTAAATTAGATCACATATTACTTTATCATAAGTTTTTACAAAATGTATCAACTCATTGGTCCAGTTTTAATAAATCAATTTCTGCCAAAAAAAGGTACACTTAAAAACAATTAAAAGAAAAAAAAATACACATGATGTAGCTTCAAAAAGTTCTGGAATCACTGAACTTCCTTAGTAGTAGTTGTGAAAGGAAAATCATTATTTCATAAGGTGACAAGGCAACATTCATGTCAAAATATGGCCAATGTCAAGTCTTTACTTCCTCTTCAACAAAACAGCCTTAATTATGTTATATGTGTGTATGATAGTATCATGATTCAAAATGTTCATTACTAAATAGCACAAGATATCAAATCTTTGTTTTTCTTAAAAAATTGCTATTAAATATAAATATTTAAAAAAAAATACAATGGGATGCCAATTTTCCAAATGTTCAACTATCTGGACTACTAACATCCACACAAGGCAATTTAAAAAAAAAAAAAATGAATATACTATTTAACAAATATAAAATACTATTCAAATTTGCTTGAACAGGTGATATAATTTAATGGATCTATATTTTTTTAATTGACTTTTTGTAATTCATTTGGCACAAAATACACATAAATTTAGGTCTGTGCTGAACTAATTGTAAAATTAACTCCTGAAAAAATTGATAGAAATACATTAATTGTTCAAGCATGACTATAATGTAATGATGTTTGTTTTCATTCTGAGCATACAACAGGTTAAAAAAATGAAATGATTACTGTATTCTTTACTTTATCTAATTTTTATAACTTTACCCTGAATGAATTTGTGTAATTTCACAACAAAATCAAACAGATTGACTTATTGGGATATTTAAGCCTACACTATTACACCTCTAATTCACTGGACAGGAGTCCCAAATGTATATGTAATTTAACTCCAGTGCTATTAATATATGTGTCAAAATATAGGGGTTTTCAACACTGTGTTTACAACATGAAAACAAATTGTTTTATTGATGAAAGAAAAATTGCAAATTTTAGAAAAATGGTGTATCAGATCAATCATGAGCAGATGAATACGGTATAGGAACATTAACTATTTCAGATGTCAAGAAAAATGGAGGCACCATTACAAATTATGTATCTACTCAAAAGAGAACAAAGTTTTTCCAGGAAGACAATTTCTGCATTAATTCTAGTAGAAAAATACCATTATTTTTAAACAAAAACTAAATGGAGATGAAAATTTAAAAGCAAGTATGGGATGGCTTCAAAAATTTTCAACAGTGTCATGGAATAGAAAATTGAAATTCAATGAGAAAAATTATCAAATATATTTATCCAAAAATTTGATAATATTTTTGAAAGATTATGAACACTTTGTATATAATGTCTATGAAATAAGTCTTGAATGGAAAGTTCTTTTTAAGAAAAGTTTAGTTTCCCACAAAGAAGAATTAGCTCTAGGGTAAAAAATGTCTAATAAATGCGTGACATTGTTGGTTGGTGGTAACGCAACTGAAGATCACTTATTAAATAGTATACTAACTAGCAAATCAAAAAGACTACATGCTTTTAAAGGTGTCTGAAATCTTCTGGTTAGTTATAAAAACTAAATGAAAGAATGGATTACTTGCAACATTTTTTCAGATTGGTACGATAATTATTTAACATCTAAGATTAAAAAATACCTTAGAGGTAAAATGGGAATGTTCTTTTGGTATTGGATAATTCACTACTAATCCTCCAAAAGGCTGATTAGAAACACAGAAGACAGAAAATTCAACCTCTAAATGTTACATCCATTTTACAGCCAATGGATCAAGGTGTTACCGTTTCCCTAAAATGTCTTTACTGCAAAGAATTAGAGAATAAAATTGTTTGGGTAATAATGAAAATGTAAGCAGAACAGTTAAGATGATCAATGACATAAACTTGAAAACTGCTACTGTATGGTGGCTGATGCATGGAATTATGTCTAAAGCATGACAGTATGAACATGGGACAAAATTTTTAATAAAACAGTGTCCAGTTGAGACTGATGAAATGTAAAAAATATAAGGAAGTTTGCAGAAGAGATACCAGGCTGTACAGACTGTGAGTTTGAGATTGTCAATGAACTAATCATAAACTATGACAATGATCCAGGATACCAAATTATGAGTGATGACAAGATCATAGGTGCCACGTGAAAAGACGATCAGCTAACAGCTGAAGAAGCTGAGGACTTGCATCAATTGTGATGATGAGGACAGGACACCATCACATGAAAAAACTCACAAATGTGTCTATCGCTATGGACTAGTTGGAGTAACAAAATGAGTGAGATTCTCTATTGATTGTTTGTTTAAAATGTTTACATTATCTTATAGCTCATAAATGATAAAGTAAGTACAGATTACCAATTTTTTTTTTAAGAAAGTGTTTTTAAATGTATGTTTTTATTGCTTGTCATAAAGTTTTATTCTATTATAAATACTGTATTTTTTTTTAATTTTTCTGTAATTTAGAAATTATATTTTTTATAATACACAATAACTTAATTACTTTTCAATATATTATATTTTTTTAAATAAGTATTTTAAATGAGATTTGTTTTTTTAAAAACAGTAGGGTAGCAAATTTTAATTTAATTCAGTTAATCTTTGTAAATTCTGTTTATTTTATTAGCAAATTTCTACTCATTGGATTTTTTATTATGTGTTACTGTATGTTTTTTTATTACATTTTACGTATTTTCAGAGTACCTTTTTAATTTTACTAGATTCATTTTTTTATATTTTCATATTTTTATTAAGTGATACCCATTAAAGATTAGAATGATACAGCCAGTATGCATGATAAACTTTTTTTAATTTTCCATTTACCCAGATCCAGATTTGGCCCTGTAAAGATCAATCTGAATAAGTGGCTTTCCAATGTATATGATGAAACAGCAATAAAAAAGGTATCATAAATTAAGAACAACACAAGTTCTGTGATGGTTATGTTGCGATGTTAGTAATCTGAGCCTATCTATAGCAACAAGTTGAAAACCCTGAAGTTTTCAAATGTAAAGAAGAAAACAGCATCAAAAGTTAAAATATCAGTGGGAAGTTACTGCTGTATTCTCCATAATGATCCGAAAATTCATTAGTCTATCGTAGATTATCCAAACAATGTGGTCAGCACATCAATCCATACTTGTCTAGAATTTTGTATGGTATAATTAAAATCTCTGGAGCACTTTTCTAAGTTTGCATCAGTTGATTTTTACTTATTTCCCTGGTTAAAACTGTCTTTTGAAGAGGTGATACAAGGATTCCATTAACGCACTACTGAAGTAGCAAAGCAATTAAAACTTTATAAACATGGGTTTCAGAAATGTTTTCAAAAACTTTATGAATATCAATGTTTAGTTGTCGAAGGAAACTGCTTTGAAGAAAATATAACATAAAACTTTTTGATGTACATATTTTTATGTAATATTTTGTTTATAAAACTTTTACAGAAAACAAATTCCATAACATTTTTAAGTTAACAATGTAATTATTAATTATTGTACTTGCTCACTAAAATATCCAAATTTAATTAAGCTGCAATAAATTAAGTATATTTTAATACTGTAAGAATGCATTGTAGCAACTGATCTGCAATCTCTCTGCAGAAAATGTTAGATGCTGTATGATGAACAAAACTAAAACTCTATAGGTAGATGTTACTGAGTATAATGTACAACTTTAATGTCATAAAGTGAAAATGGTAACTATAATATAAACACTTAACCTGAAGCAATTGAAATAATTTCACCTTTTTTTTTTTACCTATAATAAAATGTACAAATATAGTATTGGTGATGTAAAGAACAAAATAAAAATTATGTAATAATAACAATAAAACAATAATATGATAAAGACAGCTTAAAATAGAAGTACTCTGCTAAAAAAAGTTGCTATTTCACATCAATGAAAATTAAATTTATATTTTACTACTTCCAACATAAAACAGCACACTGTTTAACCAGATTCTGTTTGAACAAGTCTTTCTTTAATTTTGAAAAAAAGTTTTTTTAAATAAAACATAATGAACAAACATACTTTTAGACATTTTTTAAAAAGAATAACATAAATTAAATGCAAAAAATATATTCTGTTCTAAAATTGTAAACAAAAATGCTCAAGACTGTTTAAAAAATCTGAAAATAAATGCCCATTTTAATTCTTAAAAAATCATCAGTAGATACAGGAGAATTAATACTACTAAATATAAATGCAAAAACAAAACTTTTAGTCTAGGTGATAGTTTAAGTGGTTTTGGCTGTATTTAAATTAACATTCACTTACAAGTTCAGTTGTCCAGAGATTTTGCAGTTAATATTTTTTAACAAACATTTAATGTTTTTTTTTTCTAACATCATTTTTTTGCTTTTATATTTACTTTTACAAATTCTCCATCTACTGATGAAGAATGTGTAATAATAGAATTATACATCTAGTTTTAAATTTTAATTTTTTTATAAAGTTTTTGAACATTTTCTCGTTTTAATTTTAACAAAAATTACACAATGTAGGTTTAATACATATTTTATAACTAAAATATGACTGTTATCAAAAATATTGATACTTATGAAAGTAAGCTATGAGCATTTATATAATTATAACACTCAGAACATAATAAATAGGTGTTATTTTTTATTTAATATATATAAATTAAAAAATTTTGTTGTATTAACATTCTGAGAACATAAATACTGCAGTAATTGGAGAGAAATATATGCTACTTCTTTGCTATGACCTGCAATAAAGACCACATATAATCTGCCATCCTACTACCATAACATATTAAAAAAAATACAGAACTTTATTTTTCTACAAATAAAACCTTTTGTTTTAGTTTATAATAGAATACTTCAATTTTGCACCAATTTAAAATGAAATAGTTGAAGCTAAATTTTCAATCTCGCTCGAAAAGAAATATACTTGTAAAATTAAATCTTGTCCGAACAGGAAAAACAAATATATATCAGCCAGTTTATTACAGGGTAGACATCTAAAACGACCAAACATCATACTAATGTGAGTTCTCTGTATATCAAGGCTCTCACAGGTGCAAAACCTTATTTAAACTACAGGTTATATTAATTTTTATTAATAAAAACTCAATCAGTTGTCTCTTAATTTTCAGGGGGAAAACCAAAGGGTGTCATATTTAAGTAAATGTAGTAATAAAATTTAGTTTCTTCTACAGTCAAACCAAGAGAAAAACATTGTCTTTGGTTGAAGGTGTTAAAGACACTGTAATTTCTGATGCAATCAAACTATTTAGCATACGACAGAGCAAAATATGAAATTAGTGTTGTTTCCTAATTTCTCAATAGGTGTAAATTAAACCTCAGCAGGCTGCACGTCTACACACAAATATATTCACTTTAAGCGTTTCCTTCTTTTTATTACAAATGAATGGCCTAATAATTTTTCTTCAATTGAAGTTCTATTGTTTTTTTGGATCTGACAAACTATTTGTTTATATTTCAATAATACTTGGGTTTAGAAATTACTTCCATTTTTATTAGATGGCATCTATGATATACAAATAATAAACACCAACAGCATGCAGCGTAACCTCATCTGATGTGTTTAACTTTCATGATATATGAAAATCAGTAGTTTATTAAATATAGTAACTTTGATTGCTGACATGTAATATTATATACCACCAATTTCCAGCATGCAACTAACTACCTGAGATGTTTTAAGTGTTTGGAATTGTTAAGTTGTAAGGGAAGTTTACTGTCCTAACCAGGATCCATTTACAGTTTTACTCAGCCTCAGCTATACAACATATTCATCATGTATTCTTTTTATAATGAGGTGAGTTAGTTTACGGCTGTAGCAATGTTTTTTTTTATTTTTGTTAACACATTGTGGACCGGTCGCGAGAATTCTCATGATTTGTCTCATTTTGTCAAAAGACCGTTCACGAGAATCACCGGATTTTGTTCACTTGTAATTCTCATGCCATCTCTTATATTTTTTGTGAACTTCTTAATAGTTTTAAAGGTTCATAGCCTTGACTAAATATTCTCTGAACCTTTACACACTTGTTTCGTTAATGAATTCATACTTTACCTTGAGGATGCCATTCATATCAGCTGTGTAAGAGAGGATTTACAGCCAGTCTAAAAATGGCGTCATGCAAGTTGATGTATTTAAATCGTAAACATGATGAAAAAGATAATGAATTAAGTGGATTACTTTATGATATACTGCCAGATTGTACTAGTGAAGATGATGATGTGGATTCTAGCAATAGTGGAAGTGTTATAAAACAGAAAAGTACTTGTAAAAGGCCAGTGCCATTGAATATTAGTTCGAGTTCCTAATAACTTGTGGTCATTTCAATTTATTCAGAATATACAATTGTTTGAACCCCCCAAAAAAATTACATATAAGAACTTTATTTTGGTGGTGGCAAAAAATTGGACACCAATAGTAAAGGAAACCTCACAATATTCTGACTTCGATTCAGACACTGACAGTGTTCGTCCAGGTCCTTCCCAACCAACCAAACGTGCCCCCCTCCTCCATATAGACTGAGTGGTGACATGAAGAAACATGCTCTTGATGTTACTGTTACTTCTGGAGGGAAAAAATATCCTACAAGAGCATATAGTGTGTGCTGCAAAAAACTTAGAAAAGAAACAAGGTATACTTGTAAGTTCTGCCACGTACCACTTCATAAAGGAAGCTGATTTTAAAGGTACCACAGCTTTTAGCAATATCAGAACCTCCCCTCATGATTTTCACCAAGTTTTGTGGAATTTGGACAATGGTGAGTAAAAATATGATTTTTTTTCTAAATGCATGCAAAAATTTAAAGATTCTGGTTTAAATGCCCGGAACTTTTCTTTTTTCTTTTTCCTGTTTAGCCTCCGGTAACTATCGTTTAGATAATACTTCAGAGGATGAATGAGGATGATATGTATGAGTGTGAATGAAGTGTAGTCTTTTACATTCTCAGTTCGACCATACCTGAGATGTGTGGTTAATTGAAACCCAACCACCAAAGAACACCGGTCTCCACGATCTAGTATTCAAGTCCGTGTAAAAAAAGCTGGCTTTACTAGGACTTGAACGCTGGAACTCTCGACTTCCAAATCAGCTGATTTGGGAAGACACGTTCACCACTAGACCAACCCGGTGGGTTTAAATGCCCGGAACTAAGGTAAATGAAGGTCACTTAAAACTGGTCCACAATGTGTTAATATGGTGTTTATATAAAAAAAATAATTTTCAAACTTCATATTTTCCTGTCTTTTGTTTCTGTTGATTTATTTTAAATACTTTTCACTGGCATTTTACTGATAAAACTTAAGAAATACACACTAACCTTCTGAGTAGTAATTCATCTGTAACTCATTACATGTTTTTAGAAGATTTTACTTTTAGTTGATATGCCATCCTTACGTTTGAGTTTCTTAAAAAGCAGAACAACAAACTAAAAGATTGGCTGAAAAAGGAATTGAAATACAGTTCTGAAAAATCCTGCAACAGAAATTTATTTTTAAAAGAATAACTTTAACTACAAATTATTTAGAAAATAAGGATCATTATAAGTTAACCATTAAAAGTCCAGTATCTGTCGACTGTTTAATTGTAGCATTATAACAGAGATTCTTTTTAAACTATCTTTTGTCAATAAATATTTAAATATACAAAATATCAACATTTTTTTAGAACATTAACAAAAGAATCACAGACATACATAACACTACACACTCATACATGCATATACACTAAATAATAAATTGATTTACAAGAATATTTATAATATACATTGGCAAATGAATGGACCATTATCAGACAAACATAAGTTTGATTAAGGTAATAAGATTTTTATATAAATTTCTTTGTAATAAAACAATAAACAATCAAGGTTTATGGTTCTAACAGTATCCACTATTAATTACATTTATAAATTCATAAGAATATAAATATTATTATTTATAATATATGACTTAATTCCTTGTGAAAAAAAAAACGGTATAAGGTGGCACAAATAGAGCATAAAGACTAGGCTTTTAAAGTTATAATATAAATAAACAAACAAACTTCATAATGGTTCATGGGTAGTTGTAGATATTTTGGATTCCTAATATCAGTTATCATATTGATCAGATTACATCTTTCAAGTGTCAGTTGGTGAAAAATACTTATTATTTTTATGATTAAGTTTATAATAAAATATATAAAAAGATAAAAATAATTAATAGATAATTATAATTTTAATTTAATTGTTATTACTGGATTTCATAAAAATATAATTTACACACAGAGATAATTCCTCATAATTTACCAGAAGATATCAATGTAGTGCAACATTTTATAAAACTCTACAACAGAATAAACAGAAACAAAAAAACAGAATAAATAAAAATAAATGAAATATAATTATACAGTAAAGTACATTACATCACATAGATATGAACGTGTGCATTTTGTTATATTATGTGTGTTAGTGTATTACTATCATAGTATGCAAATTAGTAGAAGCATAATGATGCGTGAGATTATTGTAAACTTTACATCATGAGCAATTAAATATGTTTTTAATGTTTAAATAAAGAAATATATTTAATTAAGGTTTTATTGGTGATGAAATGTCTACGAAATTGAATGGATGTGGATCAAATATATTTCAAAATAAAATAATTTTTTATCTATAAAACAGAAATAAATAATACAACAATTACAGAAAAGTTATCTAAAATTATAAGTAACTTTTCTAGTGCACGAGTGATTAGCTACATCTTTACAAGTATAAGAACTGAAAATTAAAAAAAAAGTAACAATTAAAGTTATAAAAGTACTATAGCAGGTGCCAGATCATTTATAACAGGGCTGAGATAATGGAATGACAGAAAAGAAAAATGTAGTAGTGATATCTGCTGCGACAATGTTGAAGGTACTTTAAACGGTTTTGTTTGATTAACTGAGGGAGATTTTTGAGTCAGATACTGGAAACTTTGACCTTGTACCATGATAAGTTATAATAGTAAATAATCAAAATTAATGGATGCTAATAGAATAAGCTTATTCTGGGATATTTTGCATCTGAGTCAGCAGAACATGTGTTTTCCCTTGTTACAATCAAATGCTGCAGTCTGTGTCTATTCTGAAACTTTTCTCGCTGATCTTTACCAGGCAAATAAAAGTTTCTGTCCTGTATCAGTATGCCTTTGCTATTAGATGAAAAAATACTGCTTTGTCATGAACCACCTTTAAGATTTTTGAATGCTGTTTGTTTTTCCGAGGTGTTCTTTGAAACTTCTGCACAATATTCTTCTATCTGTATTTTGCTATTTCCAGGTATCTACAGCATTTTTCCCAGCTCTTAAAATTCATATGATATCTTCAATAAATTCTTCTGTACTTATTGTTTTTAATTCTAACCTTTTTTGATCTTAATTAATATTTGTTTTCTTTTCATAAACAACTAGCCACTATAAGAAATAAAAAAGGCTTTATTGATATTTACAAAAAAGATGTGAAACACTTAAATATTAATTGAAAGAAATACTAAATTGTAACAACTTTCTGGATTAACTTGCATCAAATAATATACTATTAAATGATCAAGAAATATGACAAAACCATGCAACAATAAATATATTAACTTTGATTTTATTAAAAATAAAAAATATTCTTACCAGTATTGACTCATCACCCTATCTTCATGATACAACAGTTAAGTACATCATATATGTATATACTAGCAACTCATTAATCTTTTTTTATGTCAGACCCTTACCCAATGAAGCTAATAGAGGAGATAATTAGGAACTTGCTTGAGAGAGTTCCTACTGAACCTATAGGTCTGTTAAAGAATCAAACCTGGTAATGAAAGTGCTAAAAGACGCTTTAACACTTACAAAGAAAGTATATTTTTTTCTTAGAATATATTTTAATACAATGTTAACAATAGTATTTAAAAAATATATATTATTTTTATGTTATTGTAAAATAACATTATAAAATAATTTTATAAAAACATTACAATATTATTTTTAATAAAGGCAAATTTATTCATACTAACAAGTAGATAAACAATTTTGTTTGAACTGTATTACTAAGTGTGTTCCAAAATTACAGATCTTTTTGTAGTTACGAGTATGATTGTAAAACAATTTCCTGTAACACTGTTACACATTGATTAATATTAGTTTTATGTCATGTAATAAGTAAAAGACTCATCATGCTTTAAATTTTTAATAACTTTATTATATCTCTGCTGAGTTGGAAATTAATCGTCAGATAAAAGAGTCAACAATCTTTGAATGGAATGTAAATTACTGCTGCAAGGAGTGCATTACATTTTTTAAAAGTAACTGCATTTAATTAATTATAGATTTCTTATGTATTTATAAACAGTAAGCAAGACCTATCAATACAAATTTGCTGTCAGAAATGAGTTATGAATGACTGTTTTATAAAAATATATCATGTTTAAGTGACGACTTTATATTAAAGATAACATAATCAATGTTCTTTTTTGTAGATACAGTTTGCAGGTTAACAATGAAATATCCATATAAGCAACTTTTAACATTATAAAAAATATAAAAATCTGCATAATAAAAAAAAAGATTAAAACAATAAAATTAAAAAAAAAAAACCAACAGGGTTTAATAACATCATACAATAGTAAAAAATAAAACTTTATAACGATATGGTTTGGTTACATAGGAAGACATGGAAATACATGTTTAAACATTGATTGGCATCATAAATTATGACATCAAATTCAACAATTTATAAGATGGCTATTTTAAATCTGAGTTAAAGGAAGAAGATTACCATTCATAACTGATCATTTAATATGTCTTTTATTACTATGAATTGGAAAAACGTTTAGAGGTGTTTATTTAACATTTCTTGTACAAAGTTTTTCTTCTGTAACAGAAACAAAACAGACTGTATGAAACTTACACAAAATCTTGATTAGTCCTATCTGTTCTGTTTAGTTATTAATATGGATTTTCAACTTGAAGTTCACATAGTGGAAAGATTGAATTTACAACCCAAACTTGCTTATTAAAGAAATTTAAAAAAAATGAGATAGAGATAAAATACTTATTTCAAAGTGTATGACTTTCATCAATCAAACATTCACGAGTAAATAAAAGAGTAAACAAAAATTTTAAATAAATAATTATATATTCAGTTATTTAACACATTTCAAAGACTTATTTATTAATAATAAATTTTATTATAAATAAATTAACTTTACAAAGGAACATTACATTTAAAACTGGCAAAAATAAATTAATATATCTTAATATACAATTTAACCAAGTCATTATTGTTGTAGTGTTAAAGCCGAGTTAAATCAGTATGCAACTGTACTCACAAAATTTTGCATTTTGAGAAGTTTCCATTAGAGTCAGGTAAAAGTCAGTATTAACCAGAGCGAGCATGTAAATGCAAAGGAACAATGCTCAATAATTTCCATAATAAAATGAATGCATGATAAATAAAATGCTTACAGTATAATTAGAAGATATTAAATTTAATGGTTAACTTCCTGAAAAAGATTTATATAAATTAAGAAATTTAATGTAATACTATCCTGACTAAAATTAGAAATAGCTAACACAACACTGTTCTTAGCTTGTAATAACAATAATTAACAGTATATAGAACATTACTAAAAATTGTGATATTTTAAGTAATAAAGGTATATTTGTTATATGTAAGATGCATAACATTTTGATGCATATGTTTTATAATCAAAAAATTTAGTTTTCTTCAATTCCTTGTTGATAAATACTTTAAAGTTTGTACAAACAAAATATTGTTAAAACCACAGTAATATTTAAATTTACAATTTTTATTAGTGTTACATTTTAAAAAACAATTTCTTGATTTATTATGTTGATTTTGACACTAAATTTATTTGGAAATGATATTTAGCTAGTTTAGTTTTTATCTTATTTAGCATATTTTTTAAACAGATTATTTCTTGGTAACTAGTGACTGTAAACATAATTTCTTCCTTAACAATTAAACTTAAACTTCTACTCTTTTTTCTTTTTGAATCAGTTTCTAAATTTAATGTTCCACATGTAAAGTAAGAATATAGATTCTCAATTGAGAGAAAAACAATATAACAAAATATATTTCAACTCTAAAAATACTGTAAAAATTATATCACAACAATAAAAAAATTTGTTAAATAGATAATTTCCTCTATGTAAATTTTCACAGGTAAATCCAGAAATGAGAAACTGGGAATTTTCCAGTGTGAAAAAAAAATTACTATGTAAATAAAATACTGCTTTTTGGCACTGCTCCATATATATTCTAAAGAAATCAATCACATTTCTCCTCACTATTCTCTTCCCCTGGCAGTGAATGAATCTGATTCAATGGTTAAAAAAACAGTCTTATGATAAAAATTGCTAAAAAAAATTGCAAATGAACCGAAACAAATTCATTTAAACCTACAGAAAAAATAAATTTATCTAATTTGTATTTAGTAATTTGAGGAAATAAACTTGAATTGAATTCAACAGTAATGTGGCCCTGAAATCACACAAATATAAATAAATTTAAAAAAATAATCTTGACTTTATTTTATATGCTAAAATATAAATTGGTTTCAGGGCTTTGAGGATATAATTAGAAATGAAACTGACAAAATTTAATTCATATAACATACAATAAATCTCATTAAAGTAATAGATATACTGCATATTAACTAAATTAAATTCAGTTATTACAAATAACAATATTAAAACAGTAATCCAGAATATCAATACAAATAAGAAAAAGATATAGAAAGACAGTCGTTAAGTGACATTACATCAAATTATTAATCAAAAGAAAACAAATCATTACAATGCTTAAAAAAACAAAAAACAAACAATATTAATTGCTGAAATAGCACACTTTAGCACATTCATTTATTTTTATCTACTTAAGTCACTGGTAGTTAAAAAAAAGAAAAAACTTACAAAATTATTGAAATATAATACAGAAATCTTAATATTACACAGAGTAACAACTGAAGCTTGCCGGACGGTAGTGATAAAGGAACATTATATATTATTTTTTAATTACTACCAATAGCTCTAAGTTCATGCCCAAGTGTAAGTAAATCTATATATATATGTATATATATATATATATCATTATCCATATTCATAACACTTGAATCTTCAAATTACGGATGTTTGTTTCTTCAAGTGACTTTTAATTTTGAGATACAGAGAAGAAAAAGTAGCTTAAAGAATAGAACAAACAAACAAATAAATCTAATGTACAGTTAAAAAGCTGCTGAACAGAAAAAAATGCTAAAAATTTATTTATTACAGCTACTATCAACCTTAATCTTCTTACAAGTACATTAGGACATTTTTATAATAATAGTAAATAAATCATTTAGCCGGTGCATCATTTAATACAAGTAAACTTCAGCGCAATGAGGACTTATCAAGTCAAAGGGCATGATATGAAATCTCACACCTTTCGAATTAATTAAAATTGTTAAGTTATTAGACATTCATACCATAAAAAACCCACAACATTAGTTAATTAGTCATTTATAAACAAATAACTAGAAAACAAAGTAATAAGAAAAAACAAAACCTATATTATAATTTATACTTTTAAAAATATAACTGTGTCCTGAAGTACTGACTTTAGAAGACTTGTGTTTATTAAATTTGACTAAACCTATACAATTTATTAATCTGTTTTAAGGGTACAGGAACTTTCAGACATTCTGTAAGGAAATTGAAAGAAAAACCAACAAGATAAACAACTTTCTTCTTTTATGATAATCATTAAAAAATGTGGGAAATATGTACAAGGGTAAATCAAATATAAACAAGATTTTTGTTCCTGGGCATCTATAGTTGGTAGGACTGGGCCCGCGCTTCTCGTATACTTGGGTGAGGTCATTAGGAGTGGGGAGAGCTGGCCATTCCACACTCTCAACCAATTCATCAGCACTGCTCACAATGTCGAAGCAACAGGTGCACCCCTCCACTACGCAATGCATAATTATAAAATTTCTTGCTCGTAAAAGAGTTCAAGCAACAGAAATTTTCAGGAGATTGACTGCACAGTTTGGGGACCAAACATTGTCAAGGACTTGTGTGTTTGCCTGGTATAAAGAGTTCAAGGCAGGACGAGAATGAGTGGAAAATCAGGAACATGATCGCCATCCTCGGACCAGCATTACAGATGGAAATATTCATGCAGTTTGAGACAGTCTTGAAGACGATCAACAGGTGAGAGTATCCAAAATTGCATAACAGGTCGAAATAAGTTATGGGAGCTGTTAAGTGATCATCACAAACGACCTACAGTTCTGTAAAGTGTGTGCCAGATGGGTCCCTCGTCTTTTGACTGCAGATCAGAAGTTGAGACGTTTGAAGGTGTCAAAGGCTTACAGCAAGGTTTGCAACAGAAGGTGATGCATTTTTGAGTCGGATCGTCACCTGTGATGAAATCTGGGTCCACCACTACACTCCCCAGTCAAACAAGCCAGTATGGAGTCGTGAAGGGAGGCAGCTTCAGTGAAAGCCAAGACTCGACTGTCAGCTGGCAAGGTTCTTTCATTTTGGTCATTGATTTTTTGCATGAATGACACACAATCAATGCTGCTTACTACTTTGAGCTGTTTAACAATGTGAGGGCTACATACTGCCACAAAAGACAAGACCAACCAATTTGAGAGGCCATCCTCTCCATGACAATGCCAGGCCCCATACTGCAGTTCTAATGGTCTCAAAACTAGAAGAAATGCACTAGACTCGACTTGATCATCCTCCCTACAGCCAGACCTATCATCCTGCGATTTTCATTTGTTTGGGCCACTTAAAGAAGCTCTTGGAGGGCAACGATTTGAAGATGACAAGGATGAGAAGGGATTCATGAGGAATTGGCTCCCGACACAACCAGCTTCATTCTACGATGCTGCGATAAAAAACCTTCCTTCTCTCTGGGAAAAATGTATTTCTAAAGCATGAAACTGTGTAGAAAAATAAATTATATTCGCCTATTTTTTACATAAAATCCTGTTTATATTTGATTTACCCTTGTATAAACTTACAAACAGTACCAGACTTACTTATTTAGATGAATAAAATAAATTCAATCCCAGGGAAACTGTAAACTACATTACCTAACGACCAGATATTTCTACCATACTTGTTACAGGTGTCTGAAGTTTCTTATTTTCTCAGGGATTCTGGAAAATTAATTTGTGTGAAGTAAGGATAATCAAGGGATGTTACATACACCAGTTCTAGTAGATATCTGAAATTTAATAAATCTGTAATTTACATTTACAATTAAATTTGTAAAAGGCATCATTAGTTTTTTGTAAATGTAATTTATTTATGTTTTTGTTATTGGCATTTGTAACTAACAAAAAAAAAAAAAAAAAAACAGATCGTGATGCACATATGTTCTGTAACTAAACAGAAGATCCTTGAGCAATTAAAGTAAAAAATGAATAATGACATTAACATTCAAGAAGGTAACTTATGAAGAAAATAATGAGGATCACAACTTCTGGTAACCGTAAAATTCTTTATCGCTATATTCCAGGAGATTTTGGATACATTTAAACTTTAGATACAAAAAATGCATTTAAATAAATAACAAATGAATATCTATTTACGATAATGAATATCTAAACTAGTCTCTGCTAACAAAATTCTTTGGTTAACAACGTCCAAACTATCTCGCAATATTATTAATAATAAAACACAAATTAATAATATGAATTACACAGTATTCAGCTTATTCGACTAATTATTATACAATAATATGAAACTGGCACTCATAACTATCTAAATTTATACAAGACCAGTAAATTAAGAAAAAAGTAATTAATTCAGTTATAAAATGACGTTCTACTGATTAATTAAATGAAAAAGAAAAATAATAACAAATAAATATTGTTAAATACTGTTATCACATTAAAGAAGAGTAATTAATCGGTTAAAAACAAAATGATATAAATAAAATTTTGGAATGACAGTATTTTTAATAATTCATAGCCCAAGTTACTTAAATAAATAAATATATTAATCAATTTGTCTAAATAAAAAGGTTCAAGAAAAACTATATTAATACTTTCATTAACAAACATATTAAGGAACTAAAATTAAAATATACAAGTAACCCTTATGGTCTGGATTTATTTATAAGTACAAAGTTGAAAGAAAAAGAAAGAAATCAGTACTTAGGAACATTACACCGGTTATAAAATAAAACACACTATTAATATTACTTTTAAAAGTAATTAAAAATAACTACTCCTATAATCATAATAAGAAAATATAAATTTTGATATTTTTACTACATTTATTGATTATAAAATTAATATAAATGTACAATGGATTGGTGGATGGTTGAATGAATGAACGATGTACTATGAACAATAATTATTTTAAATGTGTTTAAAATAACTTTTTTGTTAATAAAAAGATTTTTTTTTAATATATTTAAGTGAGCAGAAGGTACAACAATATATCTGAATAACTGGGAATTTGGTAGGCAGTGTAACATAGCACACCCTCAATTAACCAAATTATGATTACTAAAAATCTTTTTCCCTAAAAGTAAGAAATTTTATATTTATCATTATACGATCTGTTATTTAACAGCTGACAAATTGTATTACAAAATCTCTCTATCACTCTGTTTTCTTAGAAAAATATGAAACATTTTTGAAGAAAAAAAGGAAACAAAATATCTTTATAAATTACTTAAGTAATTGTGAATAATTTACAGTAAGGTTGCCAGATAAAAATGCAAAGATATAAATAACAATGAGCAAATTTTTAGTACAATTATTACAAATACTTAAAAAAAACAAGTGTTATAACATTTATATATAGTTTTCAAATTAATATATTTATTAAACGAGATTGTTAGTGGATTATAAAAAAAGATTTAAAATCAATAATTAACTTTGCTTTTGGATAATTGAGTCAAAATTATATAAATTATATCAGTTAAACAAGGATTACTATACTATAAATCTGGGTTTTTAATGCAAACAAATTCTTAATCCTACTAATTCTTGAACAGAACAACAGTGTTTTTATATTAACTTAAATAAAAAATACAATTAATTAAAAACAATTTTTTTGTGCGATCATTTATGGCTTGTGAACTCATAACAATTTTATTTCGAGCTGTTTTTTTCTTTTAGAAGTAACCTGGTAAATTAGTTTTTTAAATTTGTTATCTATTATAACAGATAAACAAAAGATCAATAACAAATTTGAGAGTATTAGAGTTTACTATAGAAGATTAGAATTTCTGATTCCATTTAGTTTCAGTATTTGCTGTATTATAATAAGCAATAATAACAATACTGAAACAAAGTACTTTACCATAGAACCCTTGAACATCGATATAGTAATTGGTATGCTAGCCACTAGGTTCGGGTTCAGAGTTCATCTTCTGTGAAAAGTTCTGCATTCTTATTAATTAGTTTAATTTCATTATTTATGCATAATCCACCGTGACAAAAAATTACAAGTACTCTTTCAAGTCACACAAGAATTTAACAAAATAGAAAAAGTTTGGTAAAATGTACATATTATTATTAAGAGTTAATACACAAAGGTGTAATAAAGTTTACCATTATGGATTATTAATCATCAGAAAAGATAACCTTTTTCCACTAAAAGCAATTCATTAGAACAGGGAGAAATATTAATACTTAATACACCAAAAGTATGAATGCATTATTAATGTATCAATAACAGAAACAAATAAGAGATTTTTTCTTCTTTTTTAAAAAAGAAAATCATCTGATTTGGCAATGAACAGCTATAATTTCAATATGAATTAATTTAATATTGAAAAAGCAATCACTGTAGCTTAAATTGTGCAAAGTAAATAAAAATTCAGTAACAGTAGTATAATTTCATGATCTGAATTGTTTACAAATTACACTTATTACAATGAAATTAATAACCTGGAATAACAAAATCATATGTCTATATATAAAATTAAAAAATAACCCTACAATGAAGGAAACAGATTTTTTTTTATAAATCAGCTGATGGACAAATAAAATAAATTTATCAACTACTGAAAATTATACAAAGATAAAATAAAATTATACCTATCAGTCTTATGATATAAAACCTAATTTTAGGAAAACCTAAAATACCAAAAAAATATGTTTCTATAAAAAAATTTCGCATTTTTACTCTTAATTATCATTAAAGAGAAAACAAAATATTTTCTTTGTTTAAAAAAAAAATTGATATACTATTCGCATCACATACACTCATCAACAAATTCATGGAATAAAAAATGGCATTTTCATTCTTCTACCTTAGAGAACAAATACTAATATTATATTACTTTTGGGAGAAAAAAAATTTGTACTGATCACTAATGGAAATTAAAAAATAAGTTTTTTTTGATTTCAAATTGTGAAATTAATGAAATGATTTTAATGTCGATATAATTTTCAAAGAATATATAAAAATAAATTATTATGTTATAAAACAGGAATGTTATAAAGAAAATTAACTTAAGGGGTACCTGTATAAATAAATAAAACAATTTTCAACTAACATTAATAAGCCTATAACAAATGATGATTACAATAATAGAAGAGACTCATCTTGTATTTACACTACAAAGCAAAAAGTAAATAATAAGAAAAAAATAACAACTTTAAAAAAAACTTGGCATTTGTTCAGACACTGTTTTTTTTTTTTTTTATATATATATATATAATATCATACATCTTACAAAATCACATTCACTTTGTTTTATTTCCACTGAAGTTATTTAAATTCACTTATTCATACATGGCCATTGTTATTTTTAAGCCTTCTTCCATTCCAATCTGAAAAAGTCAATAAAAAATATAAATAAATGTTTTTAACACCTGTTCTCTAAATGTATTTTTTCCACCAAAATTATTAAAAATATTAATAATAATATTCATCCAGGTAAGTGATATTACTAGAAGAGACAGTATATATTGACATGTAGTGTCTCAGGTGAGTAGAAGGGACACAAGATTAATTACCTTTTGTAATTAATTTTAATGTTTCTAATTGCATGAACAGTGAAATCTCTGAATAGCATACATTATCGACGTCTGCTATTTGGAGAGTCCACAGTTCAAAGAAAGAGAGGCTGAAAAAAGTTTATTATAGCTTAGTTAATGAAAAAAATTTTGATCTTTATCATTAAATGATAATATGAGTTTGCTAGGAAGACAGTTAGACTGTGACTTATATTAGTGTGGTGTACAGTACATTACACAGCAAACTTTTTTATTACTGCTGCTTCATATGATTTTCATCTATTAGGTAAGGTAAGTAAATGATACAATGAAATGGGTTCTATTCTGTAATTTAGACTATCATTTAACAAAATACATTCACAGATATCAATTTTCTTTTATCCATTTATAATCAACTGAATTGGACTATTCATGACAATAATTATTCACGCAACTTAATTTTCTATAAAACCCGTTTAATTTTATGAATGGGTGGCAGTTTATTTAATTTCAACCTTTAACCAAGAAGAAAGGAACATTAATGGATATATTCCTTTTGTAACATTTGAGGAGGTGAAAATATTATCCATTCTTTTAGGGTACGTGCGGAGCGTACGGTTTGAGAGTATTTGCATAACATGGTTCAAAAGTGAGACTTTGACAAGTCAATGCATTATAATAAAATGGTTAAATGAAAAAGAAAATGGGACATTTTAATAGGGATTTTAAGGGAAATGTTAAGAGGTTTCAGAAAGAAATTGGTAAAGAAGTATTAATACTGATTTATTCATTTATTTGATTTACTATAATCTACTTTCTAAGGGTGTTTGTGTTGTATGTATGTTATACACATAAGAATACAAATTTGAATTATAACATTATTCTTTAAAAGTAATATTGTGATAGCAATTTAAATTATGGGAAAACAAAATTAAAATTCAATGACATGTTATTTGTTTTACTTTTATTATTTTTACGTCCTCCTCTATGAATCATGAGACCTTGCCATTGGTGAGGGGGCTTGAGTGCTCAGGGATACAGAGTAGCTGGACCGAAGGTGCAACCATATCGGAGAGGTATCTGTTGAGAGCCAGACTAAGGAATGATTCCTGAAAGAGGGCAGCAGCTCTTTCAGTAGTTGTTAGGGGCGTGAGTCAGAATGACTTAAACGGCCATATCAACATCACTCGGTCCTCTGAGTACTGTGCAGCTGAAAGCAATGGAAAACTACAGCTGCTTTTTTTCCAAGAAAATGTGGCTCTCTGCATTTTCATATAGCAATGATGGAGGTGCCTTCCTTGGCAAAATATTCTGGAGGTAAACTTGTCCCCCGTTCGGATCTCCGGGTGGGGGCTCCACCACCCGGAAGGAAGGAAGGGGTCACCAGAAAATTAAAAAATAACATTCTACGTGTCGGAGCGTGGAATGCTAGAAGTTTAAAAAAGGTTGGTAGGCTAGAAAATTTAAAAAGGGAAATGGATAGGATAAATGTGGATGTAGTAGGAATTAGTGAGGTTCGGTGGGAAGAGGAAGGTGACTTTTGGTCAGGTGATTTAAGAATAATTAACTCAGCTCCAAATAATGGGCAGCCAGGAGTAGGTTTCATAATGAACAAGAAGATAGGGAAGAGAGTAGAGTATTTCAAAATGCATAGCGATAGAATCATTGTAATAAGGATAAAATCAAAACCTAAACTGACAACGATTGTTAACGTCTATATGCCTACAAGTGCCCATGATGATGATGAGGTAGAGTGTGTATACGAAGAGATTGATGAAGCAATTAAACACGTAAAAGGAGATGATAAATTTAATAATAGTTGGAGATTGGAATGCAAGCATTGGAAAAGGCAAGGAAGGAAATAAAGTGGGTGAATACGGGCTGGGCAAAAGGAATGAAAGAGGGGACCGACTCATAGAGTTTTGCACGAAGTATAATTTAGTAATTGCCAACACCCAATTTAAAAATCATAATAGAAGAAAATACACTTGGAAAAAGCCAGGCGATACTGCAAGGTATCAGATAGATTATATCATGGTTAAGCAAAGATTTAGAAATCAACTCGTTGACTGCAAAACTTACCCTGGAGCAGACATTGATAGCGACCAATAATTTGGTGATAATGAAATGTAGATTGGGATTTAAAAACCTGAAGAAAAGGTGTCAGATGAATCGGTGGAATTTAGAGAAGCTTGAGGAAGAGGAGGTAAAGAAGATTTTTGAGGAGGACATCGCAAGAGGTCTGAGTAAAAAAGATAAGGTAGAAAATGTAGAAGAAGAATGGGAGAATGTTAAAAAGGAAATTCTTAAATCAGCAAAAGCAAACTTAGGCGGAATAAAGAGAACTGATAGAAAACCTTGGGTTTCAGACGATATATTGCAGCTGATGGATGAACGTAGAAAATATAAGAATGCTAGTGATGAAGAAAGTAAAAGGAACTATCGGCAATTAAGAAATGCTATAAACAGGAAGTGCAAACTGGCGAAAGAAAAGTGGATTAAAGAAAAGTGTTCAGAAGTGGAAAGAGAAATGAACATTGGTACAATAGACAGAGCATACAGGAAAGTTAAGGAAAATTTTGGGGTACATAAATTAAAATCTAATAATGTGTTAAACAAAGATGGTACACCAATATATAATACGAAAGGTAAAGTCGATAGATGGGTGGAATATATTGAAGAGTTATACGAAGGAAATGAATTAGAAATTGGTGTTATAGAGGAAGAAGAGGAAGTTGAGGAGGATGAAATGGGAGAAACAATATTGAGATCTGAATTTAAGAGAGCATTAAAAGATTTAAATGGCAGAAAGGCTCCTGGAATAGACGGAATACCTGTAGAATTACTGTACAGTACAGATGAGGAAGCGATTGATAGATTATACAAACTGGTGTGTAATATTTATGAAAAAGGGGAATTTCCGTCAGACTTCAAAAAAAGTGTTATAGTCATGATACCAAAGAAAGCAGGGGCAGATAAATGTGAAGAATACAGAACAATTAGTTTAACTAGTCATGCATCAAAAATCTTAACTAGAATTCTATACAGAAGAATTGAGAGGAGAGTGGAAGAAGTGTTAGGAGAAGACCAATTTGGTTTCAGGAAAAGTATAGGGACAAGGGAAGCAATTTTAGGCTTCAGATTAATAGTAGAAGGAAGATTAAAGAAAAACAAACCAACATACTTGGCGTTTATAGACCTAGAAAAGGCATTCGATAACGTAGACTGGAATAAAATGTTCAGCATTTTAAAAAAAATTAGGGTTCAAATACAGAGATAGAAGAACAATTGCTAAGATGTACAGGAACCAAACAGCAACAGTAATAATTGAAGAACATAAGAAAGAAGCTGTAATAAGAAAGGGAGTCCGACAAGGATGTTCCCTATCTCCGTTACTTTTTAATCTTTACATGGAACTAGCAGTTAATGATGTTAAAGAACAATTTAGATTCGGAGTAACAGTACAAGGTGAAAAGATAAAGATGTTACGATTTGCTGATGATACAGTAATTCTAGCCGAGAATAAAAAGGATTTAGAAGAAACAATGAACAGCATAGATGAAGTCCTACGCAAGAACTATCGCATGAAAATAAACAAGAACAAAGCAAAAGTAATGAAATGTAATAGAATTAACAAAGATGGACCACTGAATGTGAAAATAGGAGGAGAAAAGATTATGGAGGTAGAAGAATTTTGTTATTTGGGAAGTAGAATTACTAAAGATGGACGAAGCAGGAGTGATATAAAATGCCGAATAGCACAAGCGAAACGAGCCTTCAGTAAGAAATATAATTTGTTTACATCTAAAATTAATTTAAATGTCAGGAAAAGATTTTTGAAAGTATATGTTTGGAGTGTCGCTTTATATGGAAGTGAAACTTGGACAATCGGAGTATCTGAGAAGAAAAGATTAGAAGCTTTTGAAATGTGGTGCTATAGGAGAATGTTAAAAATCAGATGAGTGGATAAAGTGACAAATGAAGAGGTATTGCGGCAAATAGATGAAGAAAGAAGCATTTGGAAAAATATAGTTAAAAGAAGAGACAGACTTATAGGCCACATACTAAGGCATCCTGGAATAGTCGCTTTAATATTGGAACGACAGGTAGAAGGAAAAAATTGTGTAGGCAGGCCACATTTGGAATATGTAAAACAAATTGTTAGGGATGTAGGATGTAGAGGGTATACTGAAATGAAACGACTAGCACTAGATAGGGAATCTTGGAGAGCTGCATCAAACCAGTCAAATGACTGAAGACAAAAAAAAAAATTTTTACGAGTGTAATTTTTTTATAAAGACTAACATATTACATCTAGGTATATTGCAAAAAATAATGTATTTCTGTTAGATGGAGCCGTGTTAACCCTTTGCAATCTTTTGTTGAATACAGTTTGACATAATTTACTAGTACTGCTTGTTTATCGGGTATAATTTGACAATGAAATTTACATGCCATACTCCTCTGTCAAGTACAGACTGACATTTTTAAACAAACTGCAGCTACGCACAGAGATTTAAAAACAAACTTACATTTGTTTGTAAGATGGTAAAACCCATGTGATATTGACATTCAATATTGAAAGAATCAAAAATAGATTGTTTTACACTTAATTATGTCCTCGAAGTGGAGTTATGTATTCTATGAGTTGGCATGGCATTCACCGGTCGTTCTAGTAGTTTTTTAACTGATTCTGATATTGAAAATGAGTTTAATGATAATATCGATGAAGATCCTGATTATAATTTTGAAGTTATAAAAATTATAATGCTATTTTGGACAATTATAGTGAAAGTAAAGGTAATGTTGATGAAATAAATAAACCCCAAGGTAAGCCTACTCCTAATGTCCGTGCTGTTTTTCAGTCATTGTGAAATCTATCAAATGACTATAATTTCCCCAAATTCACCAAAATAAGTTTCCAAAATTATCGTAATTGACATGAAGTCCTATATTTTGATTACATAAAGGTTTTTGTAAAAAATTTTTCATTTTTTTGATATAAGTAATTTTACCATATACATTAGGGAACCAACCATAAATTTAATTAATAGCTGACAGGGAACTAAGTGATTAAAAAATGGAGACCCAATGTCACTTTGATTTCATAACTGGAGGGTAAAGGGTTAATAAATGTATAAATATTTCATGATATAAAATTTAATTATAAAGTTTACTGAAATTTAATTATTAATTTAAAAAATAAGTAGAATATCTATATTAAAATTTAATGTTAACAAACTGTTGCTAAAATTTAGGGCTACCATGCACTGGGCACAATTTGTCATGCAATTTTAGGCACCTCAACCAAATCCACAGTTATAATGTGAACTTGTGCAGTAAGTAAAAATGAATTTTATTTTTCTAATTTTCAAAATACATTTTTGATAAATTAATAATTATGAAAATACTGGAATTGTATAATTTTCAAAAATACCAATAATTGGTTTTACAATAAATGAGTATTATAAAAACATGAAATAATTTTTAAAATTTGTTAATATATAACCTTATTTTTAACAAAGGTTATAGTGTCTAATTATATGAGGTCTGTTCAGAAAATAACCGACATTTTTAAGTATGCGCCAATGGAGATATTTAGTGGCATGCGGTTGGCAGCATTGTGTTCTGCATACCCTGCTCTGTAACCAGATGTTCTTGGATTGTTGATATCTCATTTATCTTATGTGTTATTGTTATTTGAGTGCAACGTGCTTAAGTGTTAGCAGTGATCTTTGTAATATGTGATTTTCTGGAGCAACAATGCAATGTAAAATTTGTTTGAAACGGGGGAAAATTTTCACAGAAACATTTCAACTTTTGAAACAAACTTATGGAGATGATGCTCTGGATCGTACGCAATGTTACAAATGGTTTTCACAATTTAAAAGTGGCTGTCAGTGAATTGAAGATGAGCCTCAACCAGAAAGGCCTTCAACTTCAACTGATGACATCCACATTCAGAAAATCAACGATATGGTGTAAATTGCTGATTGACTGTCACGAGAACTTGCAGAAAAGGTTAGCATCTTGATTGGGTAATGCCATGACATTTTGACTGAAAAATTGAATATGGATTGAGTTACAGCAAAGTTTGTTCTTAGTTTGATGATGGAACAAGAAAAAAAACATTGAGTGGACATTTGTTGGCAACTTCTTGAACAAGCCATGACAATGAAACATTCATGCAAAGGATCATAACAGGAGATGAAAACTGGGTTTACAGCTACAACATTGAGACTAAAGTTCAATCATCAAAAAATCACATATTACAAAAATCGCTACTAACACTAAAACATGTTGCACTCAAATAACAATAACACAAAAACTAAACAAGATATCAACAATCCAAGAACATGTAGTAACACAAGGGGTTATGTGGAACACAATGCTGCCAACCGCACATCAGTAAATATCTCTGTTGATGAGTAATTAAAAATTTTCAGTTATTTATTTTCTGAACAGACCTTGTAGACTTATTTTTGGATTGAACACTTGACAGGGTCTTTTTAATAGTTTTTTATCAGATTTATTTTTCTTTGCATGTTAAATAACTACTGAAAGTAAAATAAATGGTTAATAATTTTATAAAGTTTGCTGGAATAATATAACTTTAAAGTTACAGTTCTCTTCAGGAGGAACTGATGACTGAACATTTGTATTTGATAATTAATAACAGGGTTTAAAACTGAATATGAAACTAAAAGTTTCATTATAATTTTTTTATTTTATCTATATTAGTATAGCTTGTCCAAGCCAAATTGGCACACATCTGATGAATAGCATAGCTGTATATCTTGCTGCCTAACAAGCATGGGTTTATAATACTATTTGATTAAAGACAGTTTGTATATGGTACGACTGTTGTTTCTTCCAATCAGTAAACAAATTCACATCGTATATTTATTAGTTAATTATTTAATCCTGAGTTTATATATTATTAAATTAAAAATTTATTTCTTTATTAGATGCAGAAATAGATATGTTATGAAATATTATACAGACTAATCGGTTGTTACTGATCAGTGTTTAGGCCAAACTATATTTATTTATACTTTTATAACTGTATATAATATCCAAGCTAAACAAGCACAAGATTGATGTCTACTGTTTACGCTATGCTCTTCAACCTTTGTTCTGGGTATGGCGAACAACCAAACGCTAACCTAGGCAATGTGTCATACATAAGAAATATTTCTTTATTCACGTTTGTGTAAATAATTAGCGAATCATGTGTCATTCTAAACATTCAAACATTGAATCTCTATACAAATCGTTCCTGATTTATTCAGAGACTAACTTGTTTTCTTAATGATTCCATTCTAATTCATACTATGTTTGCAATTGCAAATGATTTACATATATATATTTTATATTAATACATATTTTTCATATTATAAATTAAATTATTACAAACAATAAAATGAATCATATGATTTTTGGTAGGCAGTTATGTTAAGACTCAGATTTCTCGCAAGCTACAAGGACCTCTAGAACAACAAACTGAACGTGTCATCATTAATTTGGGAAGCTAGAGATCATCAAAACTGTCAGAAGAAGACGAAAACATGCAGTAGGGAATGAAGTGCAATATATTCAGCAACTTTGTAATATTTTACTTCAGTTATGTGTATTATGCTAGTGCTAGTTACAAAATTCATGACATACATTATAATGTAAAGTGTAAAAGTCCTACTGAAAAAAGGATTATCAAGCTAGTAAAAACGATGATAAAAATACAGAAAAAGACTGTATTTCAAGGTACATTTCAAGATAATAATTACATTTAATTTTTTTTTAAGTTAAGTATTTAAAAATAAGTTAGCTAAATATTTATGTATTGTTTTATTTGGCTATGAATTTATTTTTTTATATAAATACAAGACTAAAAATAATTAAAAAATTTATGTGAATTTGTTTATTGATTGGAATGAACATAAGTATAAAAAATACTAAACAAAATTTATACCATAAATTAGTATAAAATTAAAAAAAATTATACTGTATATATTCTGTAAAATTTATTATACCATATGTATATTGTCTTCCACAAGTAGCATATTATAGCCCCGCGCTAGCTAGTCAACCATTGCCTAGATCAGATCTGTGCTAATTCGGCTTGGACAAGCTATACCTCTAATAACATCTTGTCGTTTTATTCTTAAGAGTTAAAAAAACCTATTTCCAAATCAGTATTTGAAATTTAGTTGAGCAATGACTGAGAAATATTTGTTTTTAATTATTTTCTCTGCACACAGGACTATGAGAAATACTGAAGTCTGAAATAGTGAAAATTACGGCATAAGTCTACAACCATTTTATTTCTTTATAATTATAAAATAACATTCATATCATTTAATAATGCAATTTATGGGGGCTAGTTAAATATAAATTGGATTTTTGTCTTTATGCTTGTGTACAAACATAAGTGAGGTGAGTAAGTGAGGGATATTGATGATGGGGATGTGGAGCGGACGATGGATGTTCCAGCTTCCTTGGCGTTTGCATTTCTCTGGTCGGTAGCATTATATCTGAATAAGAAATCCCAGCATCAGTTGCATAATGTATTATTATGAAGTTTCTTATAAACAAGGATGTCAAACCTTTCGAAATTTTAAGTAGACTGCATGCAGTTTGGAGGATATGATGACTATGACTTAGTTAAAAAATTTAAAGGAAGGCATGAAACTGTAGAAAATGAGTCACATAGGAATTAAAGGACAAGTGTTACAGATGACAACATTAAATTTATGCCTGACCTCAATGAATATGATCAGCAACTTACGGTGATGAAATTTCTTCAAAAACGGATATCTGTTATGAAAGCGCCCACTCCATCATCTAGAAGCATCTTGAGTTTCCCACCAGAGGTAGGTTCCAACACTTTTGATCCAAAATCAGAAACAGGTCTGATAGGAAATTTGCCTAGGCCTCTGAATAGATTTTGACAAAAAATAAATAATTTTTTGCATCCAGTAGTGACATGTGATGAGACATGGGGGACATCATTACCCTCCCAAGTCAAAATCGATGAGTATGGAGTGGCATAGGAGTGGAAATCCTAGCCCTGTAAGGATGAAAATACATTTGTCAACTGGAGAAGTCCTTGTAACACCTTTTGGGACTGGAAAAGCACATATATGTGCTTTTCCAGCATATATATGCGCTTGTCAATTTTCTCCATGAAATCACACTGTTAATGCTGCATACACTACCAGCTCTTGGAAAGAGTGAAAGCTGCATACAGGAACAAAAGGTGTTAACCAAAAAACATCCCCCACACAGTCGATTTATCCCTTAGTGATTTATTTTTGTTTGGGCCACTACCAGAGGCATTGGGAGGATATTGATTCCAGAGCAAAATCAAATTAGACGAATTTGTGAAGAATTTGCTCGCGACATGTCTTTAAACTTTATGAAAAAGGAATCCATAAACTCCTCATTCATTTGGAAAAACGTGTAGAACTTTAGAGACTAAATAGAAAAGTAATAAACTTTGTACTAATAAAAATTAAAAACAAAAGTCTGGATTATACTTGACTTAGCCTAATCAAAGACCCATTACATCAGAAAGTAGCTAAAGTTGTTAGCTTAATTGCAATTTGCCCTGAGAAAATAACTTTTATTTAAAAATTGGAATAGTATTTTTATTTTACTGTATTAAATTTTTACTATTATGTATGTACTAGGTGTACATATATACACATCCTTGATTTCAATATTTGATAAAGAAGAAGCATGGGAAAGTCAAATGCAGTACTCACAAAATTGAGGGGGAAGATAATTAAACAAATAAATGAAAAGAGAGGAGCTTGGACTAATAAAAATTTCTTAGGCTGAACTCGTTAGAACAGCATGGGAAGTTTGTAGTGGTAAAAATATTTATGAAAGTAACATTAATAAATGGGTAAAATGCATAAAAATGGTATTTCTGATGACCAGTGAGACAATGGAGAACAAAGGCATGAAGGCAAAGTAAGAAAATGAGAACATGACTAGTGATGAGGAAGTCACAAGCAAGGAACCAAATGTGTCACAGCACAATGCTCAGAGAGGCTGAAAATGTGATCAACTATGAGATCTGTTTAGAAAATAACCAAACATAATTTTTTAATCTTTATTATTAATTTGATAGATTATTGGTCCTTTTCCCCTTTAAAGTACTCCCCTCCCCTATTCCCACACATTTCCCAGCAATGTTTCCACTTTTAAAAGCAATCCTGGAGAGCTTCATTTGAAATGGCCTTTAAGGTCCATGACGAATTTGCTTTAATGTCATCAAAAGTCTCAAAATGGCGTCCTTTCATCACTGATTTTAATTTTGGAAATAAGAAAAAATCACAAGGAGCCAGGTCTGATGAGTAGGGAGGTTGATGAAGGACAGTCATCTGATTTTTAGCACAAAATTGACGAATTAACAAAGCTGAGTTTGAAGATGCATTGTCGTGGTGAAGGAACCATGAGTTGTCTCATCACAACTCTGGTTTCTTTTTGCAGATATTTTCATGTAACCATTGTAAAGCATCTTGATAGTATGCACAGTTCACTGTTTTACCTTGAGGCAAGAAATCAAAATGCACAATTCCATTAAAATTGAAAAAAAACAGAGAGTATCACTTTGACAGTGGATTGAGACTGATGTGCTTTTTTTGGGGTGTGGAGATCCTTTGCCAATCCATTGCGATGATTGAACTTTTGTCCCATTGTCATAGTCGTAAACCCAGCTTTCGCCTCCCGTTATGATCCTTTGCATGAATGTTAGATCATAATTGGCTCGTTCAAGAAGTTGTCGACAAACATCCACTCTATGTTCTTTTTGCTGTTCAGTCATCAAATGAGGAACAAACTTTGCTGCAACTCAATGCATGTTCAATTTTTCAGTCAAAATGTCATGGCATGATCCAACTGAGATTCTAACCTTTTCTGCAAGTTCTCTAAAAGTCAACTGGCGATTTGAACATACAAAATCATTGATTTTCTGAATGTGAGTGTCATCAGTCGAAGTCAAAGGCCTTCCTGGTCGAGGGTCATCTTCAATTGATTGACGACCACTTTTAAATCATGCAATCCATTCGTAACATTGTGTATAACCCAGAGCATCATCTCCATAAGCTTGTTTCAAAGGTTGAAATGTTTCTGGGAACGTTTTCCCCAGCTTCTCACAAAGCTTTACATTGTATCATTGCTCCCAAAAATCACATATTATAAAAATCGCTACTAACACTTCAACAGGTTGCACTCAAATAAAAATAATAAATAGTTTCTATTTTTATATTTCCCTTCTGATGTGTAAAATATATTTAAAAATCATCTAATTCTACATACTACCTTACTTTGTTTATAAAAATGAATTCCTTTAGGCCATTTAATGGCTGTTAGTGTTTAGTTACTCTCTTTGCTCATTTTATTATTATGCATGAGGACTATTGAACCGATTAATGCTACAAGAGTTCTGTCCAACCAAGCGACAGGATTTGGGTATACAAGACCACCTTCGTAGAACCCCAGATGGCCTCCATGAGCAACTTCCATATACGCAATTCCATTATGGGTGGCTGAAAAAGAAAAAAAAAACTTATACAATAATCAAAGTATGATTTCAAAAACATATTGTTTTGTTCCTTAAATTATAATGTTCTGGTATTCTAAAAAAAACATACAGGTTTGTTAAATCACTAACGGGTGGTCTCAGAATTTACATTTGATACCAAATGGTCGATCTTCTGAACTCAAAATTCAGAATGTTTTGTACAAGATTAAAAATAAGCTAAAAAAACATAAGATAAAGTAATGTTATTATTATAAAATAACAAAAATTTTATATTTTTATTATGGAACCATTTTAACAGTACTATCATTCATTCCAGTAAATTCTTCAACAGAACCAATAACAATATATTTTAATACAGAGATTTGTGTTACTACATAAATTTGAAAATTACTTCTTTATGATCTACTTATTAATTCTATATTTACAACATTAAAGTTTAATATTTACATCACAACTCCTAAAAAAAACTATAACAGTTGTTCAGTGACCGATAACAATATTAAAAGATGTTTGCAGTAAATTAATGCTTACAAATTAAATAATGATGTATTATACGTATAATTTATAAATTTGGAATAATTTAGCTCTAAAATGCATAAACAATGCAACAAAGTTAACATAATTTTATCTTGACAGACATTTTCAATGTGCTTGTAAATGTTCTACATAAAACATGAAAAAAAAAAAAAAAATTAGTTTCTATTTACAAGCAATAGTATAGTTTTAATACTAGAAAATTATGTTTAAACTGTAGTAGTTAAGCATTCTCCAATCAGTAGGAGAGGTGCTAAAAAAAATTAGAATACACTTCCATTTTATTTCTGTTTTTTGTTGGTTACCTTCTTAAAATTATTTTCTTTAGATTCCAGTTCCAATTATTCCAATATATAAATTCTAATTATTTTTCTTTAAATTTTAGCTGAAACTAAGCAAAGAGTGAATAAAATTCAGTAAATAAACTGCTTATTGCTATATGAATCAATCAAGTGATCACATGAATTATTAATGGGATTTTATCAGGATAAATGATTATAGCCTGGGAAAAAAACAAGTGGTTGAATAACTCCATACAACTCATTTTTAGTGGTAATGTGATATCAATATGAGGTTGGTAGGAAACAAACACAAAAACAATATATGAGTAGATATTATAGCCAATGCATGGAAGAATGTTGTGCAAGTCAGGAACGATGAACACACACACACACACACACACACACACACACACACACACACACACACACACACACACACACACACACACATCTATGCAGGCAAGTTACTTAGTCAGCTGAGAAAATAAAAACCTCCAAGCTGTTATTCAGATGTAGAAATCATTTAACAATTAACAAAATGAGACTGTTTATATATATGTATTATATGGTTGTGTAATCAGTCAGATGAAAGTGTTAAACACAATTTTATACTGTATTTCTACACGTGAGAAAATTCATTGGAAACCCACTCCAGGAAGAGAATGTAGGTCTTTTACCTTCCTGAAGAGGCAAGGAAAGTTCTGATGCTTTTTGTACAACTGTTGAAATGTAACTAATTGTAATAGTAAAATTATTATTAGGAATGAACAAAAAAGGCAATTAGATAAGATGCTTTGGGTAACTTTTACATACTTTTTAAATTAGATTTAAATGGAACCTCATGTGATAGTTATAATGCACAAATATACTACTGCTATTGATTAAAATTGCTTAATTATTAAAATGGGTTGCACTACTTATGGGGATAATAAACTTCAGGAATCCTGGGCAAGTTGGAAAACTACAACTTTTCAATTTCATAGTTTTATATTTAAATTTTAATTTATAGTTTATTTTTAAATTTAAATTTTATTTATTATTTAAAATTTTAATTTTAATTTATATTTAAATTTTATATTTCTATCAGGTTTTATTTTTAATTTTTATATATTTTTTTTTGTTTTACCTTGACAAATAAAACAATATAAAGTACAGTTAATGTCAATCGAGAAGGCAACATTTTATAAATCAGTTTCTGTAGACCATCTGAATTAAAAAAACCCCAGATAAGATTTCCCATTCAGTCGGGAAATGTCATGCTACTTGCATGTAAGAAATAATAATCACTGGTTCTTTGTTACAGCTCTGTAACAATCATTTTATAAACAAGTTAAAACGAATATTACAAGTTAAATTATACATACTGAAGGAGTTACTAAGAGAAATAGTCAAGTTTAACTGATTACAATGTCGGCTTCAGGTCTAAGCTACTGTATCAACACAACTCAAATTTTCTATCAATTTACTAATGAATATTTCTTACAGCATGGTATAATTCAGCAGTATGGCCCCAAAATCTGAAACATAGCTGAAAAATGCTAAAAACAAAATCATTAATTGCACTTTGAAATAACAGTAAAAGAGAAGCAATATTTTTTTTCAATTAGTATCTACATAAGTGTGTAATTTAGTATTTTACCAGTTCAGCTTTACAAATACATATTTTACCACTGTAGATGTTTTATTTCTTTAAACTGGGTGATGGATAATCATGAGAGAAATAATTCTAGGATCACCAAAAGTTAGATTTTTTAAAAAAATTTCAATTAACAATAAAACAGAAAAAACTCTGTTTTTAGATGATCCGAAACTTCCTTCAAATTATGTAACAAGTGTCTTTATTTGGTTCTGTGGATGCGAATTTATACTTAAATTCATGTGTTAATTCTTTTAAGATTCTAAAATGATAATGATAAATAAAGCACCTTAAATAGAAAAAGAAATGAAAAAAAATTAAAAAAATTTCCTGGTAATGGTAACATTAGAATTCCTAATAATTAAATTAGTTTTAATTAGTTAGTGTAAATTTTGTTTTAGTTCTCATTAAAAATTAATAATTTTGTACAATTTTAACCACTGACCATCATGAATGGATAAAGTGATTACAAATATTAAAAGAAAGATTTTGAAAAGGTTAAGATATACATTACAGAGCTTTAACACAATGTTTAGTATTATTTCATGAAAACTGATTCATTACTTTTAAAGAACCATTTGAAAATACATTTTTATATAAATCAACAACCATTTTATGAATATTTCTGGTTTACTGAATAAAAAAATTAATTATCCAAAGATTGATTATTTTTTTCATTCATAGTAAATGCACAGTAACTCATAAGTTTTCTGGGCGATAATGTGAAAATGTTTTTTGTTCCCCCCCCCAAAAAAAAGACTCAAATTTTGAAGTAGGTTGGAAAGAGTATTTTAGATGTGGGTGTGGATGACAAAACTACACTGCAGTGTCAGAATGGGGCGAAAAACACACATGACTTTCTGCATGCAGCAAAAAGCCTGTCTCATTGTGTTGGTGATTACTAACATCAATACATATCAAGTGACATGGATGTGAACTACTCATAATCAATCAACTAGTTTTACAAAATTTAAACTTACTGTACAATATCTGTTTATGTTTACGAATATGGGATCTTTGCTAAAACGAGTAGTCTTATTTTTAAAAAATAATATCTACCTCTACCAAACCAGACAACAGAAATGTTTTTGTCTAACTTAACACAATACTTTGGCTTACAAGAAAGGGCCTTCTTATTTTGTAATTTTTTAAAAAATTACTGAACTATTTAAAGAATCTTTCTAATTTATTTAAAATGCAATTAAAGGATTTTCTTTTACAGAAACAATATTGCTCTGTTAATGAAGTTTTAAATATTAGTAATTAAAAAAAATTAAAAAACTAATTTTTCTGCATAACATTCAAAGTGTACATATGTGCTCAAATAATTTTAATTTTCAATGCCTTCTGAATGGTTTCATTTTGTAGATATTTATACACTTATTACCTTCTCATATTTACTTTAACACGTTGTTTAATGTGCCTATATATTATATATTATAAATAATTAATATTGACTTCAATCACATCTATTTTTATTTCATAATTAATTTTGTATTTTGTGGTGTAAATGTTTTACCATAGTTTCTTTTGATCTAACCAGGCAAATGAAGGGGGTAGTTACTTTTTGTATCCACAGAGTATCACATCTACTCATTCCAGACATAATCTATAAATTTCATTACATACTGATGGTCACAATTATGTACAAAAATGGGTAGTGTTTTGTAGAAAGTCTAAAAAAACTGAAAAAGGTTAGGGATTAAAAATAAACGTACTTCTCACACTGGCTGCATTCACAATATTATCATAAGGCACTTCCTGAATCACTGTTAAGCAAGTATTTGAAGCCCAGATGAGGATCATTAAAATTCTTTATTGTCTAAAATTTGATGAGGAATATCACAGTATTTTTTTTTGTAATGTAATATTTCACTCTGTTTTCTGTTTTTTTGTATATATAACATAATAAAAAGTTATGTTAAAACACACACCCAAGTTATACATTAAACAAATAAAAAAAAAAATAAAGGCATAAAAGGTGTTTTTGTTTTCTAAAAATCATTTCGTGACTGACATAGGAATTAACTACGATTATACTAGTGAATCCATTTCATAGAATTATAAATCAAATAAATTTCAAAATGTGTACAGCATGAGCTTTTTAAATATAATGGTGTAAAGATAAAATTAAACAAAAAAACCTGTTTTTTTTTAACAACTGAACCTTGATGAAAAATATATGTATGGCTACACTTATTTTATGTATACTTTGCAAACGTCAAAAGATTTATTACTTCATTCTTATCAAACGAAAAAAATATGATTTAAAGAAAAATAATTTTTGACAAGTTAAAAGATAGCTGAAATGTATCTATCTAATTCAGTTTTAACTAATTAGAGAAACAAAACTAGGTTAGATAATGCTAAATGAAAATTAAATAAAATTTTATTAATTGTGTTAAAAATTGTATAATGTAATTTTGTTTAAAAATAATTTTCTTAGAATAGTTATCAAAATTATACATTAAACAACTGCTTTACGGCCATGTGAAACAAACTGCTTTGCTTTCTCACAGTAATTTTCTAGTGATATGAATGGTTTGTTCTGCAACAATAGTTATATGCTTTCTGTAGCAATGAATTCAGTAATTGAATGCTTTTCAAAGATAATGCTTACTTGTATAAATTTATGTCACTAATATAACATAAATAACCAAAGACCAAATTATAGCCCGGAAAAATGTTGACTTCTAATGAAAATGAATAGTTATTAAGAATTTAAATTATTTTAGTTCAGCAGCTACAGGCTAATGACTCGATTAACATTATTATGGAACATGAATTTTCTAGTGTATGAAAAATGCCAAGTTTAGTCAGGATTTGAACACAGAACCTTCCAGATGAAAGGCAGAGATGCTACTTCTCTGCCTTGGAGTTCAGCAGAATGGTAATACCACTGCCACTCTGCCATTTTTTAAATTTAACATAATTTTAAACAACATCACCAGCTAAAATATAGCTTTTTAAAAGTGCAAACACTTTTTAAAATCGTTTATAAATTTAGTTGGTTTTAAAATCAGATCGATAACAATTGAACACAGGCAGAACAAATTAAGTAATGGTATTAAAGCTAACTCGCAAATGGATGAAGTGTATGGGGGAGACTATACTAGTTAGAATAGCTACATTTAAATTTTTAATAAAAAACAAGAATAAAGGATCATGGAAAAAGGATGAAGGGTTATTTTAAAATGTGAAATACTTTAATATTTAATAATTTTAATATAAAGAAGTTAATTTCTAGAATTTAGGATTAAAACTGAAATATACTTACAAGCAAAATCTCTAATGGGCTGGAGCAGTTCATCTGGTACGAGTGGGTCATCTCGAGCATTGATAAAAATCATAGGTTTTCTAATATTTTTCAAATAGTTTACACAACTGCTCCACCGGTACATTTCCTCAACTGTTTTGAAATTGTATACTTTCCTAAGGAACACAATTTTTATTTATTTATGAATATATAAAAATTAAACACAGGTTTTACATTCTTTGAAAATAAAAATGTAACACTGTAAATACACACTGAAAGTAAGTTTTATCCCCAGGAGTGAATTCCTGGAAGAAGTTTGAAGCAGAAAGTTAATTTAAACATATTCAAAAACATTGAGCTATGCCCAGCAAAAACATTTCACAATTTTATTTAACAGAAGTAAAAATAATAATGCATTCAAATTTTTGGGACAAAAATGATATGTAAAAATAATGATTTTTTTTATGATGTTTGACCTAAAAAATCAATAAAAGGATCCCAGAACTGAATCTTCAGCCATTTTAAAGAAAATTGTTGTAAACCTCAAAACGTAGATGAAAAACATACCTTTTTGGTTTGTTGTAAATTAACTTTGTTAAATTGCTAACAAATAAATAAAAGTAACCATTTAAACTTCACAGAATTTAATTTTAATCAATAAGTTTAAGTGCTAAAAAATTTTAATTTCAAAGTTTAAGTTAAGTGCTCAACAATTTTTAGCTCTATTTCACAGCAGAATACGTAAGTGGTAAAAAAAAATTATTCTAAAAACATTAGGAATACTATTACAACGTCTGTGTTTATTTTTTTGGAAATACTGAGTAGTTTTTCTGAAAAAAAGATTGAGAAATAAAAAATTTTTTGTAACATTATCTGCATTGATTATCAAATGTGTAGATGTATTGAAACTTTATACAAATGATGTTAACTAATTTTTTTTTAATAACTGTTACTTTTAAAATTATGTTAAACAGAATAAATATATTGAAATAAGTTGTTAATAATTAAAAAGGGAACAACAAATTGTTTAAAAACCTTTCAACTAGTAAAAGAAAAAATAAAGTCTATGAAAATTATACTTATTTCCTGGAAGTAAATACATTAGCTGAGTCAATAAGAGATTTTAACCTTGAAAAAATTTATTACAGCAAATAAATTATTGGAATGTGCTTGAAGAAATATGTAGAATAAAAGTGTGCCCTAGCGGACATGAGTGATTAACTATTTAATTTGTTAATAAATTAAGGAAAAGTTTTAGTTTTTTGCCAGTAGCAGCTTTATTTTTAATCGCATGTAAAAATAAAAAGCACTGAGGAAATTTTTTTTATAGAAACCTCAATTTTGCAACATGTGTGTGTGTATCTCACATTCTTACAAAAAGGCTGTAGGAAGAAATGACTGTATGTGCATAGCAGATTGCTGAAGTAATACTCAGTAGCAAGTTATTGTTAGGTCTACAGCAAATGTCTATAAGGAAGTTAGGTTTACATCAAGTAAAATTGACCGTTTGTCTTGAAAAATCCAGCTTTAGTTAGCTAAAAACACTGAACTGCAACCTACAACATATTCCTATGCAAAACAGTTTTCTCAGAGCCCTGTTTCATTCCATTTAATTTATAACTGTTGACTATTGTACCATTCTACTTGTTTTACATCATAACATTTGTTTATAGAATTTTATTTTTAATGCTTTGATCTATCAATTAGCAATTCTAATGAAAACTCCCTGTAACACGATTTAATTCAAAGGATGATTTCTAAAATTTATAATCTACTATGTAACAAGAAAATGAAGAAACAATTACCATTAGTAACTAAAAGACAAAATAAAAAAATCTAATAACCTTGTATATGCATCATCAAGCTCAGGTAATGTTGCTGCAGCAATAATTTCTCTTTCATTAAGAGCATACCTCTGTTTGGCTTCATCAGACAGAAGAATATGACGATGCTTTAAAACAATTGATTTCATAGCTTCTGTCATTGCATATAAATAAAATCTGCGAAAGTTCTGCCATTGTAAAAGCCACTTTGTTCCTCTGAAATATAATTACATCATAAGCAAACACATGACTACTTATTAAAAAACACACATTAAAAATGAATACGAGTATATAAAACAATGCAAATAGTATATAGATAATGATGCATAATTTTGAAATAGTATTTTCTTTGGCCTTTTTATATAATAATGATGAAATATACTGATACCACTTCCCCTACTAACACAGCCAGTCATGGTCATAATCTTTAATATTTTTAATATAAAGAATATATTTTCATTGAACTGTGTAATAATTTTATTGAACAAATATGCTAAAAAAATTAGTGCATTTTAAACTTATTTATAGAAATTTCATGAATAATTTACAAAAAAATTGTATAAAAATCAAAGGTATTTTAAAGGTTCCTAATGACATCCATGTAAATAATTTAATAATTAATCATCATTGGTGTGTAATTGAAATAGAAAATAATTACATTCATTTGGTTTAGGTAGCATCCACAGTCAGTCTTTGTTTATTATTTGTAGATTTATTATTTGTAATTATAGCATTGTTACAGAAGTCATGACTTCTGTAACAATGCTATAATTACAAGATATTAAAGGTGTTGAAGTGAATACATTTGACATAGCAACCTACATCAAACCTTAAGTAAAATATTATACCTTTAAGATTACAGTCAAAATAGTAAAATGCAAAAGAGATTTGTGTATGAGGCAATCACCCCCCCCCCCCTTGGTCTGGCAATGAGTTCAACCTCAGAAAGAAAAAAAAAAAAAAAAATTGCTTATACATTTTTACAACAAACTGATCGTCAACACAGAACACAGAAAAATAAAATTACTTGAATGAAAAGGAAAGATAGAGCTGCTATAATGAAAAATAAGCTGGCAGTAATGAATGAATTTAGTAGTTGTTTTTTCTAGAAATTGTAAAAAAAAACCCCTACATGTCTTTTACATTCAGGTTATTAATGTAACCTGAATGTAAAATAAGTAATTTTTTTTGGAATTATCATTATAATTACATTATTGGAATACTTATAATCTTTTTTTCTTTTTTGTTTTATTGGCTATATAACATATATGGTTCACAACATCCGTGTCATATGCAGAATGATGCATTAACCCCAAGTTATTTTGGGGTCAATTTTCTCAAATTTTTGCAAACATAATCCCACTTTATATTAAGCTCCCAACATGCGTGTATACCAGCAAACTAACTTTATTTTTCAGTTACAGTTAACACTCAATGTAGATTTGAGTAATTTGTTTTAATAAGTATGGTAATACACGAGAGGAGTAACCAAATAAAGTAATTTAATACTATTACACTAGTGTATAAAATAATAAAATTTGTATTTTTAATTAAATCTAGGATCAATAATAAAAGTTTTCTAAAATTTCAAAGATAAGATTTACTTCAAAACAGGATCATATTTAAAACAGTTCAATAATCATCTTCAGTGTATCTATTACGTGCACAAAAAAAAAAATAATAACTGGAATTAAATGCCTGAGAAATGGCAAATAATATTTTAAGAAACATTGGGGAGGAAATGTTAAATACTAATAATTACAGTTACCAAAATAAGTAATCTTTTGAAATTATCATTATAATTGCAATATCATACTACTTATAATCTTTTTTATTTTTTGTTTTACTGGCTATTTAAGATATATGGTTCACAACATCCATGTCATTTTTTCAAAATTAAGTATATAAATGTTGTAATGCATAGACCATTGTACATTATAAAATTGAAATATAACAGTTTGAATATTGATATCCATGATTAAAAATTAAGAATAATCTTTAAATTGTTACTGTATACTTTAAGGATAACAATGAATACTGTTATTAATGAAAAAAATAATGTTTTAGAGAATAAGAATAACATTTATTTGAAAATTCTGAAATAAAATAATGTACACAAATTAACAATTTTAATCAACAGGCAATTTGTTATTATTATAGCAACGCTCTACAAAACAGCTATTACATGAGCTATAATTAGCAGCTTTTATCTATTATGTTATGTCTACAAAACTGTAGGCAAATAATTTCATAGGAACAGGAACAATGAAAGATTTTATAGATCATATAATGTTAAAAAAAATTCAAATTTTCTATTGTTACAGAACAACGTATGTTCCATGAATAGCCTGATCTATAAAATTAGAAGAAATTTTGATTAAGCTGTGGTAAAATTATTTAAATTGCTTGCAGCTAGGGTTGCAGACATAACCATTTTAGACCTTATGGTGATATCTCAGATCTATTTATAAAGCGAACACGTCTCACTATTTTTAATACTATTTTAAAAATTTATTTCACATACAAAATTACTCATATTAAATGAACAAATCTAACAGAAAGGGTATTTCAATAAATACTTCTTAGTTTATGGTAAACTTTTACAGAAGCATGACTTAGACCTTTACTGAAGCAAGAAACTTTGTAGTTATTTCCAGCCTAAATTTCTGTAAAAATATTTTACTGTAGTGAAATTTTATCATAAAAAAACAATTTCATTAAAGAAAACTGCTTCTCATAATCTTTACAAGTGTAAAGAATAAAATCCACAATAATTTTCAAAGCATTATATTTTTATAAAATTGTAAATGTAGCCACTCTTTAACTATCTTAAAAAAATTTCAAAACCTGAATCTTATAGTATCTCAATGCATTATCTATACACCCAGTCAAAATAAAATGATTAAATGAATCCGTATCACTAATAATAATATCAGTATTAATAAATTGTAATAGAATAAATAATAAATATAAGTAAAAATTATATTACACTGATAAACAAAAATTTGAAAAGTAAATTTACAACAATTATTTTACATTACACTTCAATTATAAAGAACGAGAAATGGTTTGAGTAATTTATTTTCAGTTTATTGATCTGTTCAGTGAAATAAACATTTCACGCTTCTATTAAACAATAGAAGCAAAACCTAAAATAAAGATTGAAATCTCATTGTCTGGAAAGTGTCACGATTACTATCCAAAGATAGAAAAATTACAAGGTTACTGTTGTCATTACAGTTAGATTTTACTTCAATTATTAAATATAAATCAATAATAGTATTAATTCTGAAATCAGTGTTTATTACAATTCAATTTCTATTCGTGATTTCTATTTTCTATTTCTATTTGTGATTCTTGAAACTAGAAAAATTTCATTAAAAGTTACTTCAAAAAATAAAAAAAAGTGATGAAATAAGTAAAACTAAAAATCTACAGCAGCAATTTCCAGGGTTTAGCTTGAGTAAATTTTTTGTAGTTGCAAATGACATCTTATAAAAGAACAGATCATCAAGATATCTTAACAAGGAATTTGCTTAAATGATAAATTATAGACCATCAAACATTTCTTTACAATAAGAAAAACTAATAAAGCACACAGTAAAATACAAATAATCCAAGGGAGAAAATTAAATTAAACTTGACTGAAGAACATGAAATTTATGAACACACAAAATCAGAACAAAAGACCTCAACAGGGAGATAAAATTTAATACTTTACCACATAAATAAATGTCTTAATTGCTTTGTGACAGTAACATAAATTACAACAATTACATTGTTATAATTTGCAAAGTCTGCAATACAATGGATGAAGAAATGGATAATAATTCTATAAAGATCTTCTGGTAGCATACTTCCAGTATGCTAAGTATTTAGAATGGGAGTAACATTTTAAAATATTTTACTTTCCTGGCACCACATTTCTAGATCTATGCTGCAAGATGGAAAGCATGGTAATTAGTCAAAATTTTTTTATTTTTTTTCATTTCTTAATGTCTCATGACCCAGGGACCTCAAAAAACATAAAAAAGTGTGGGTAATTTTCATACATACATACATGTGTTAGCATGTTTAAAGCTCACTAACTTTTGACGGATAAAACGATTTTGATGAAATTTTGTACAGAAACTCGGGTATATGAGGCAATGTGTTGGTAAAATTTTGGGGTCAACTTTCTAAACATTTGCAAGCATAATCCCACTTTATATTAATCTCAGAATATGCATGCATGCTTATCTTACTATCTTTAAAAATATTTTGCCTCAAAATTCCCCCTTCCACAAAAAATTAAAGAAAAACTATCTTTTTATTTATTGCATATTTTTAACCAATTTTTTAAATTATATTTTCCTAGGCAAAGTAGAAGTACAAATGACCAGAACAAAATACTTTGGGGACAATATTGAGGATGGAGACTTTTTAAAGTTTAAAAATACCAATTTTTTTAATTTTTTAGAACTTTTTTGGTATATTTAAACTTTTAATACTATTAAATATTAATATTACTTCTAATATTATTAAAAGTTTAAATAATACACTTTTAATGATATGACAAAATTTCATCATAGTTAACCCACCCCCATCCACAAAAAGAAATCTAAGGTAACTTTTTATTGGTTGTACATTTTTCAGTGGTGTTTTTTTTTTATAGTTTCTTTCACTTAACATGGTAAATACTGAAAAATCAAAAACTTTCTTAGAAGGTGATTTTGGATGTTGAGGAGCAGAAAAAAATTAAAAATACAAATTTTTTGAATTTTTAAAATTTGTTTGGTTTATTTTAACATATAATGATAATTTTATAATAAAACCTAACCCAAAAAAGAAATCTTAGGTAACTTTTTCATATATGATTACTTTTCCAGTATATAAGAACAACTAGCCAATGCCAGTCAAGTATTAAAACGTTGTTGTCAACTATTTTTTATTTAAAACACACTTCATGTTGATGATTAATGTTAATTACAATCACATACTTCATTTATTACAGATAATTAAAAAGGGGGAGAGAATACTAAACTGTTAACAACATACTGTTCATTTTATTTTTGATACACTAGTTTGTCAATATTCTCTCAATCATGGTGCTCTACAGTCAGCGATAGGTATAACAAAACTGAATCCAAAAACACCAAGCAGGGTTTCATTTGGCATCATTCAATTTCAAAATCCATTTTAAATGAAACAGTAATTGTACCTTTTTTTGAGAAAGTGTGGTTTAGTTTTTATTTGTATCACGTTTGGCTGAGCAGAAAAGGCAACTTTAACTTATATAGTCATTCATTTCCTATTAAATCTTGTAAGTTTTATGGATAATATCCATGCTTAAAATAATATAATTAATGATTTCATTGAATTGAGTATGAGGGGGTTGTGGGTAGAGGAGAAGTAAAACGGTCAGATTGCACATTACTTTTTTTTTAGTAATATTAATTTCTTTGCATTGCCAAAGAAGTACTAGAGTAACAAAGAGGAATTTCATAGGCAATGTTCGTATTAAAGTCATGACAGATAATGGTCAAGGGTTTTTCAAAATAAGCATGTCTGTGTTTCCAGAGCACCTCAGCAAACAAAGATTGTGAAAATCTAGAAAGTGATATTCTAATCAGATCATTTCATTTCACTGTTTGTGGCACAATGTTTAGATTATCTTTGTAATTTATTCATAAATTCAACTGGGTTTCACTCAATAAAGATGCACAATTGCATGGGTTTTAATTCTGAATGATACCGGAAACTGATGTGTATATTTGAATGAGAGTTTTTACATGGTTAAATAACTAATCAACTTTTTTTTTTTATGGGAATATAAAACTATCCTTATTTCTACATGAGAATTTTTTATTCACTTCTGAACAAATTATGTAAGGTCACTGTTCACTTACTGTTTTGTCACCCAAATAATAACTTGAGACTGATATGTAAAGGTAAAGAATAGGAGAAAGTGATAAAAATGATCTTTCAAATTTGAATTAATAAGTAACCACTTCACTTAACCATTTAAACTGTAGTGATAAAATATTTTACAAATTCTATCAATAACAGACAGTGATAAGGGAAGTCAATAAGGATTTTGTTTACATAAAACTAAATTGTAATAATCAGATGTCAGTGACTGAACGACACATGAATGATCAAGATATCTGTTTTTCCCCTATAATGCACTGCTTGATTAAATATGTTGTAATAATCTTATAACATGTATGTTGTAAAAATAACATTATCCCTGTATTAAAAATAAATGTTAATTTCTATAAAAAAAAAAATGTTTCACTACTTTTTAAAAGTAATCAACAAAATAAATAGTAGGCAATATAATTATTGATTTTTATGCGATATAATATACTTATTGACTTTTGTTATTAATTTTTAATCCTAATTGCAAAGTATTTTTTATAAGCAAACAAAATGCATTCTGCTAATATTGACTGAAAAATATAATAAAAAATAATTATTTCTATAAAAATAAAACATTTGTTTGACTTAATTAAATCCTATTACTACCAGGTTAGAAAAAATATCATCACTCCTGTGTGAAGCTGACAACCAAATTTTTTTATTAATCAAATCCTTCAATCCACTTTCTCACAGATCTGAAAATTAATATTTGCCCAATTTAACATTTTTCATCAATACCTTTAAGACATACTGGCTATATGGATAACCACCATCCTGTCTGCTTGAAAAGTGATTGGGAAGTCTGTTTAAATTTATGGTTTTAAAACCAGTGATCTGCCTAACTCAAAAATTTAAAGGGGGTCAACTAAGTCCATAAATCCAACATTTTCTTTACACAATTTTTGACGGAGCACATTCATGGTAATCCACATTACTGTTAATTATTATCCGAATTATTAAATCAGTTTAGTTTTGAAAACGATGCAAATAAACAGTAATGACATTTCTAAGAAATGTTGTACACCATAAAAAAATTAAATGATAATAAAACTGCTCTGATAATAAATATAAAAATAAGAAATTTGATTTTGTTAGAAAGAAAATTAATATAATCTGTTAAAATAAGAATGGACATAGCCTAAATATGACCATGAACTTACTGAATCGCATCATAACCCTGGCAAATAGAAATGCCACCGATAAGATTTGCTGGCTGTTCTCGGTCCAGTTCTCCCATGTATTTAGTAACAATATTTCCACCCATACTATAACCCAGCGTAATTATTTTTGTGTTCGGAAGTTTTTCAGTTAAATGATGCAACATTTCATTAAAATCACCAGTATAGCCTGATAACAGAACAAAACATTAGGTTAAATAAATATGGTCTGATTGATAAAACACATATGTTTGAGTTTAATAATTTGGTAATAAAACATTTTAAAATGATGTATATTAAAAATCAAATAAAGTCTTGCTTTCCTCATTATTTAAGCAAGAGCTCATTTAAATTACAAGAACAGGTTGTTTACAATTTTATAAAAAAAAGTAATCATAATTTTACGCCCTTATTTGGTTGGATATTATGATTTTCAACCTCCACGTAACTACTATAAAATAATTTTTTTTAAATGTACTTTTAAGGTTAACATGTAGGCTTTACTTTATTTAATCCTAATACATTTCATATCATTTTATCCATTATTGTGGTGATGACAGGTTGAAAAAAATTTCATTCTAAAATAATGGTCTTTCAATGACTATTCAAGTAATAAAAAAAAAAAAAAAAAAAAATATCATCCATAAAATTAAAATCATATTATAAGGAAAACTGGAAATATAATTTTAACATTTTTGTACAGATTTTTAGGTCTGTTTATGAGTGGAAAAATAAAGTTTATTAATTAAGAAGGTCTAGCATATATTTAAAAGCGACCTCTAATGTATTTGTCATAAGAAATAACTGTAACCACTTAAAGTTGTGGCCCAATAAGAGTGAAGTGTGCCGTTAAGTTGCAACAAGCAGATGATTGAATTTTTTTAGTTTGATTTCATTAACTCCTCTTATTTTTTTTATACAGTCTTTCCATATCTATACAAGCTCCAAATTTATAAATGGTTAAATTATTTAATTTTCATTTTAAAGGTTTGCTACTGTTAAAAAATGGATTAAATATAACCAGCGATGGTTAGAAATTTTCTTATAACACCTATCATCACTGAAATAAAATTGATAAAGTAAAATAAAATACAACAAAGTGAAGACAAAAATCCACATCTTAGCAAAAGTTAACGTACACTTTTTATAGCCAGTTTATCAAAGTTATAAAACTTCAAGTTTATACACCACAAGTCATATACACCACAGGAAAAATTATGCGATTTTGTTTTTCATTTTTATAACACTATAAAATATATTCCTTATTTAAATAAAATAACCTAGAAATTAACAGAATAAAATTTGGCTCAACATGATATTTTACAAAATTATAATGGGTCATACTCATGTATTTATTAGTCAAACTACAATTACAGCACATTAAAAACAGATGCATAAGACATTTATATTTGTACAGAACAACTCAAATGAATACAACCACACCCTCCTTCTATTTTACATTTAGAAGAACAGCAGTCACATTCTGGGTTGCTGCTGAGATTTCTGATTATCTCACTTTTGTATAGGACAAAGTTGCAAATTCATTACCATCTTACAGACGAAGAAGACAAAATATTAAACATATACACGTATTCTAAAGATTTTTTTTTTGGGCTTTCATAACAATTTTCCCCAGTTACATTGGAATAATCAAGAGTGATTCAATAGGACTTTTTAAACCAGATAGCCTTCCTGAAATGCTCTATTATAGAGCATGTAATTTAAAAATTTTAAGAGGATGAAAAATAGTACTCTGACCAAGATTCAAACCTGAAACTGTCTGTATAAAGGGCAAAGACTTTTTATTCAATCGTGAAAGAGTATTATAATATCATTACTAATAAAATATCAGTGCCACAAATAATCAAATAATGTGTGGATAAAACCAATCGATGAAAATAACAGTATGTTAAAGTGAATAATATAAATAAAGGAAACAACTAAAACAGGTTATAACAATTTTTAGGTGTATAAAAAACACCCAGTAATGTTTCTTCCAGAGATGAAACCAATTTCTATTGGATACTGATTACTCCACGACCACTGTTCACCTCCACGACTTTGCTTCATGCTCAAGTTGAAGTAGAATATCAAAAGAGTAACTTTTTATTGAGGACAAATTCATAACTAACTGCAAATAGTAATTGATTGGAAAGGGAAAGACTCCTGGGGTTGCATTTAAAACTAGGAAGAAATCATTCTATTAAGGGGACTAAAGGACCTTGTCTGCCTTAATTTTTTCATCTACATTTTTACAGTTAAACATTATGAAACAGTGGTTTGAGGTGAATCTCTAACCTAAAAACTTAACAAAATATAATAATTAACTTTGGCTAGCACTATACTAATGGTCAAGATTAATGGATTTTCCAGTAAATATCGCTGCTTTGCCCTTAAGGAGATATTAGGTACTTATTTCAGATAAGCAGTAAAATGGGAATAACAGAAAACTGTTAATAAGGAAAATAAATTTAAAAAATCTCCTTTGCAGTTTTAACCTTGTCAAAAGTTATTAATAAAAAATTTGTTCAATGGCTTATGAAGCTTACATCCAATATCGTTATGGGATTATATTTTGTAAGAACTGTGAATAGCTGCAATGATTACTTATTATTCTGAAAAAGAAAAAAAAATTATTTTATCATTGATTTTTTCACCAGTAGGAAGTCCTGTAAGCCTAGTTTAAAGCATGTCACTGTCACTGCCATATATTTATCTATATCAGACTGCTTATTTTAAGGAAAACTGAATATAAGCTCAAATTTATTTTAACACTCCATAATTACAATAACCAACAAAGAACAAGCAGTTTAGTGTATTCAGTACATCATCCTACTTAAATGAAACACTGCCACTCTCTACCAGGATTAAGTAATTAACATTCCTAAACTGTTAATGATACAGGGACTCGAGAATCATTAAAAAAAATTCCTGAATTTCCTGCTATTATTCAGTTAAAGAATTTTTAATAGACTCAACCGCAGAGGCTGACATTAAATAAATCTATTTTTAACATGGACACCTAGTCAGATAAATGTTCATTTATCCAGTTTCTGTTGGTTGTAAATGTACATATATGCAGAATGTCAAACATCATACATGTATATCTTGAAAAAAATAAATATACCATGCTAATCAATGTATATGAATTGCTATATGTATATAAGTGCTATATATATATATAGTTATTAGAGTGTAAAAGTATTCTGAATTATGCAATATAACAAAAAATGAAACAGTAACCTATCTTATCTGAAGTGTTTTCTTTTCAAGTCATAGTGTAAAAATAACATGAAATGTAAAATTAAACTTTATATTTAAAAAAATATTATTCTTAAATATGATTTTTTAACATTAAGACTTGAAAAGAGAACATTTCAAACGAAGTGGGTAATAGTTTCTTTTTTTTCATGTTACATAATTGAAATTCTTTTCGCACTTTAACAATTAAAAATAAACAAAGTTATTTATTTAAATGCACTGATTAATAAAATACAAATATGAGCATTTTTTTAGACTACATTGTGACTATAGTAGGTCAATTTTAAAAATTCATTTTAATATTTTCAATTTTTTTACTGTTTCATACATATTTTTGAAATATATCAATTTCTTTTATTGTTGTATTTGTATGACATGATCCCGTGGTAATTCACTGAAATTTGTACTTTCTAAAAGGTATTATATAACAGGAAGAGACAAATAAATCACAGGGAAAGAAGTCATGAAAGTAAACATTTTTTTACTAACAGTTACTTTTTGTAAAACTTCTCATTTTTCAATGAAAGAGAGTTAAAACGAAAACATACACACAGGAGCAAAATGAGATAACAGATTGTAGAAAACTTAATGCATCAAGTAACTTTATATGTATCATAAATTAATGTTAGCAAACACAAAAAGAATAATAAATGAATACCATAGGTGAAAACTCTTGGAGCTGTAACAGTTACACTAGGCAAAGCTCCGACATGGTTCAACACAGCACAACGGTATCCATGGCATTGTGCATAATGGACAAATGTTCTAATGTATACACTCTCTGATGTATTGCAAATACCAGGAACAATAGCCAATGTTATATCATCTGTAAAAATCGTGAAATCTATGAATAATTTTTTCAAGATTACTACTGAAAATTACAGTTTTAGCCACTAAATCTAATGGCAAGCAGTTATCTATTGTAAAATATACCTAAGTAATTTAATCCTTTCTCAGTGAATTACTTTCAAACTAAATATCATTCAATGCTTATAAACCTGTTACCTGTTTCTCAGATTTGAATCTATAATTTATAAACTTCTGATATGGAGGAAACTATTTGTGACTACTTACAAACTTCTATAATTTTTTCACATTAGAGAAATGATGTTTGAAAAAAGTTTCTCTGGTTCAAGATAAAGCATGTATAATAAGCTATGTTTATAATAAGAAGGAAAATGAACATAGAGGATGGGGTTAAAGGATGGGGATTAAAGTTAATGAATGATCCAAATCCACTAAAGTTAATGATCCAAATTTTTAATAGCTGTAAATGAGTTTAGAAATTTCAAATGAAAATGGACACTCAATGAAAGGAATATTTTTATCTCAATTGAATATATACTCAGGCTAATTTTCATTATTCAATAATGTAGTAAATGTAGAAAATTTATGTATAAATCTATAGCCCAAACTACTATGCCAGTGATTCCCAAATTGTGCATCGCAGCACCCCAGGGGGCCATGGCCTTTTCACAAGGGTGCCACAAAATATTGTTAAAGCTTCATAATTAATTTAACAAAAACATTTACATTATTAATTTAATTTTAATAAATAAAAAATTAATTAATTTAATGTTAATTTTAAATAAAAAAATAATGAAGATACACGAGTTTTATTTATTTTTATCTCTTACTTATGAGTAGTCATACTTTTACTTACGGTAGGGTGCCATGGAAAAATTTTAATTGAAAAAGGGCGCCGCAACTTAGAAAAGTTTGGGAACCACTGTACTAGGCTATAAACAATAGCTGTAGTATCAATAAACTATTACTGTAGAAATTACCATCAACCTTGAAATAATCTAAAGCAAGAAAAACTAATTACTCATATGTATTACTCATTAATTTTATTTTTTACAAACATTTAATCACCATATAATATACTTGTATGTGTGTATATATATGTTAACAGTTAACGTGCATGATAAATTTTAACTTATATTTGTTAAATAATTTGAAATTATGAAATCACTATCATATTTTTTATGTACAGTATATTTTAATTGTTTTCCACCTACACATTATATATTAACACTTTATATATATATATATATATATTAATGGCATCACTATCTTCAACATTAAATATGTTTCTGCAAATACTGCTTCTGTATTTACCACAGAACTGTTTATTTTAGAGGTAGAATTGCTTATTCCCACACAGAGGTTTTTATAGTTAACATTATCTTAACAGTTTTATTACACACACACACACACATATATATATATTTAATTTTTATAAGTAAGGTAGCATATTTATTGCTAAATATAAGACAAAAACATTTCAAAAAATTTAGGACTTTTAGAGAAAGATTCCACCCTCAGTGTCTCTTTCTTTACTAAAAAATATATAAAAACACAGTTCATAAAACTTTACTAATAATACATAAAAACAGTTCACAAAACTGTAAGAATACCAAACTTAATCGTCATATATGCAGGATGAACCATCCATCTGTAGATGATTAATCATTTTCCACTTACTGACAACATACGTAAAAATGCTTATCCTTTATAAAAGTTATGTTACAGTAAAATCCTGATACATTGCATTCCACTGGCTACATGTGTCTTACATCACTTAATACTAAGAAATCTTCTGTGTGATGGAATTCAATGCAGCTGCATCCTATTTCCATCTTGTACAAAGTGTACAGAATAATTAATTAGACCCACGCAGTCGTCATGGGATAAAGATGTCTTAAGCTAAGACTCATTCGATATACATATCGTCGTCCTATTAAGTAATGTTAGCATGTATGCATAACATACATTTGTATTGTATAATTAGTATTTGCTTGTATATAAAAAAAGACTGTATGATACATTGTGTTTTTAAATAAAAAGAATATTTTTTAAAAACACCTCATTGTGTTTCAACGTAACTGGTGCAGTTGGTAGGGCCCTTCAAACTGTATCAGCGTATATATCAATTTTGATTTCAATCGTTAATGAAGGGGACTAAATAAAAGTCATCTCAAGAAGTTAGTGAATATAATCTCTTCTATCATCAAATGTTCAAAAAGATGCAATGGATGATGAGAATAAGAGCATATTATTCAATGGAATCAACATTGAAGGCAGCAATCGACAGTAGTTAGGGGAGCTACGTAATTGATTCAATCTTCGAACCGCAGCGACGTAGAAGAAATCACATCTCTACAAGGATGTTCTAGTCAACAGAATTAGCAAACACAATCCTGATCGATAACCCGCTCATTGAAAGCAAGCCGATCATCATGTGTATAATAATAAAAGTAATAGTAATGTAAGTAAGAAAACATTTAAGTAGAATATAAGAAATATTTTGATAATTTTGTGTATTAGATAAATATAATTGTGTGTATAATATGTTAATATTGAAAACTGGCAGTAACAGTGTTAAAAAAGCAATTCTTAGACATGTTACCAGAATTCTCAGGTGACCCATTAATTTTGAATCATTTCATTACTTTACGTGATAAATTAGTAGCAACATTTTATGTCGCCAACAATCTGGATGACTTTCAAAATGAGTATTTATTTTCCACAATTATTTTTAAAATAAAATCACCTGCAATAGAATTAGTAACAGGATCAAATAGTTATAAATGGAATGATGTTAGATAAGTATTATTAAATAATTATCTTTACAAAAGCGATTGATTTACATTACATTTAGAATTAGCTGAATTAAACCAGGAGAGCAGTGAAACTCCTTTTGATTTTTATGATCGTATACAAAAATGATTGAACATGCAAATACCATATTTCATGAATAAAGTGGCAGTGATTGCAAATGTTTTTATTGAACATGTAAAGAAGTTAGCATTAAGAGTATTATTGAACCAATAGAATTGCTAATGAGAACAAAAAACCGTAATTCTTTAGAAGCACTAAGAATGTTAACTAATAATTTCCAATTTAAAATGAATAAGTATAATTTTAATAACAATAGTAATTGTATTGTAAAGAAAGCTGCTTCAACCCATAATCCAAATACCTATAAACACCAGACAACAAGATACCCCAGCAGTTATTACCAAAATTATATTCCTAAAACCCCAAAAATTCCAAAGAGCACCTTTTAACAGACAACCTTATAATCACACACAGCCCAATTATTACAAAAAAAAACCTTCTTTCCAAAATTCCAATTTCCAAGCATACGCACAAAAAAAAATTTCTTTCCAAGCATAAGCACAAGAAATTCAGAAGAACCTCCAAATAAACACCCAAAACTATACCAACCGGTGAGTAACAGGTTCAAAAATGAAAAATTAAAAGAATCTTATGATAATATTACTAGACATATGAGTAAATTAAATTAGGAAATAATAATAATAATTATTTAAATAATAATAAAATATTGAACAGAAAAGTAAATTTAAATCAGGTGTCAGGAAAGAAAAATAGGAACAAACAATCTTTAGACCCTAGGAAAAATATTTTTGAAAAAGTAAATAGAATTAATTCCAATAATAATGAAGATGAAGACAACAAAGTAGAAAAGTTTAATTTGCCAAATGAAACTATTTTAGGAGATTTAGAGATTAGTAAATTTTTTCCAAAATTTTGAGGATGAAAATAATCAATTGCGTACAAATGATGAATTAGACAATAAGTTACGATTTATATGAAGAAGTAGAATCCCATGAAAATATTTTGGAACAAATAGATAATAATTTAGAGGACAAAAATAATGAGTTAAATGAAGAATTTCTGACTAATCCTTTTTATGGGATACAAGCCTCGGAAAAGATATAATAATAAATACATCTTCCCGTAGCAAAATTAGAAAAGATCCTACTTTAAAATAATTAAAGTCAATGCATGATACTGAACCAATAAATGATTATAAACTGGCCAATGAATAGTAATAATGATAAAAACAATAATAATATGATAGTAAATGGGAGCAAATGATAGTAAAAATAAAATTAAGCATAAAAGGAAAAATAGGGTCAGTAGGAAAAAGGAAAATAATTTATGTAATACTGAAGAAAATAAAGAACAAAATAATACAAGTAATAGTTATAAAAATAATAGGGATAAGAAAGGATATAATGGAGAAGAAAGGATATTAGCCCTGGAGTGGGAGTGTACCCCGGCGGCTAGCCTTGCTACAGAAGAGATTAACGTACATGAATATTCTTGAACAAACAAACGTGGCAGAGGGTGCACGTAAACACCCTCGTTTAGAAACCGCCGATTCGCCACAAGCGAAGAGGAAAGAGAGTAAGGAGACAGATAAAATCCAAAAAGATGCTGATTGAATCAGTAGAGATTTGAGAAAGTCTTTGTTTGGAAATAATGTTCCTAAACCAAGATTTTTAATTATAACCAAGGAGAATGGCAACTTTCAAAAGGTTAGCCCATTCTTAATCGCGAGAGAGATAACTAATTGTGCTGGTGGTCCTGTCAAGGAAATCCGGAAGACTTTTACTGGATTGCACGTCGAAACTATCAACGACAGTCACAGCCAGAAAGTCCAGTCATTGAAGAAGATCGGTGAATTTGCGGTATCGGTGCGGTTGCACCGATACCGCAAACTCATTCACGGTTAAGGGTGCATACTGCACCTTTAACTCATCCAGAGGAGTTGTTTGTCGTGATCATCTAAACTGTACAGAAGAAATAGTACAGGAAATGTCTAGTCAGGGAGTGATACATTGTCGCAGACTCACTATGAGAAGAAATGGTGAGGTTCTTCCTTCGGCCTCGCATGTATTGACATTCAATAGGCCTAATCTTCCTGAAAAGGTATGAGCTAGCATACATAGGCTTGATGTATGTGCATTCTTTCCGCAGCCTATGAGATGTTTTAAGTGTCAACGATTTGGACACACTGCAGCAAGATGCGAAGCGCAAGAAATTTGCGTATGTGGAATGAAAACACATGAGAGTGATCCATGTAAAGACCCACCAATTTGCATCAATTGTAAAGAGCACCACAACTGCCGATCAAGGAACTGCCCAGTATATAAGTTGGAAACCGCCATTCAGGAAGTTAAAACGCTTCAAAAAGTAAGTTATCCTGAAGCGAAGAAGATTGTCAATGCATGAACACCACGTCCATCAACCACATATGCAGAAGCAGCTGCTGCCCCTTCCTCATCTAAAATTAATGTGGAGCAGCTGCTAAATACGATTGCACCAAGCCTTGCGACAATGATAGAAAGAATCATTGATACAAAGATTGAGTCGACTCAGCAGACAGAACCAATTAAACATGGGAACTCATTCCCAGACTGACGTCATTGATATAAGGAACGTAACGGCGCAGCGTAAAGAACCAGTAAAACCTGCGACCATGACTCCACCAATCGACGCAATAAATAAAGGTTGATATATCTGAAAAAAGGGGAAAAAATCACTCCGTCGTCGAGTCATAAGGCTAAGGAGATTGTGACAAGAGTACAGGAAAAATCTGAGTCTACCGAAATGGTGGTGCAAGTCATTAATGAGAAAACAACCAGACACAGACGATATAAAAACTGTACCTATAGACCCTCCAAAAGCTCAGAGAACAGCTTCGGTGAGAGCGTCTATTTCAGCCGGCCCCAGCACACCTTTAGAGATCGAATCAGCTGCCGAAAATGCATCGCTTGCGAGTTTAGATTCAATAGCAACGATGCTAACTGCACCAACGAAGCTTTCATCTCCTGATGTCAGCCGGAGAACATCACTGGCATCAGAAAGAGAGGTAGACGATGCCATGTCCGAGGCCTCAGACACACTATCATCAGAATTTGAGGCCGTAAGAAGAATGGAAAAACGATGCAAGAAAGGATGGCCAAAAGGAAAGCCTAGGCGTTAAACATCAGGACTCGAAAGTTATATGAGAATTTGAAATTATGAACCTTTTTTTTAAATTTTTTTTTGAAGTGGGACGGGGCTAATGACCAAAGTAGTCGATGCCCCTAAAAACCTCAAAAAAAAAAAAATTATTATTATTAACTAACTGACATGATACTTCTTGAGAACAGAATGCTTTCATTAGCAAGAAGCACTTCGTAGGCGTGTTTTTCGACCTTGAAAAAGGGTTTGATATGACGTGGAGATATGGGATCTTAAAACAAATGTATGACTGGGACTACGTGGACATCTCCCCATGATTATCGCCAGCTACCTATCTCAGCAAACCATAAAAGTACGCGTTGGCAACACCTATTCGACAAGTAGGCGTTTACAAAATGGAGTTCCGCAGGGGTCACCCCTTAGCGGCACCCTGTTTACAGTTGCTGTCGATAGGGTTCTACAAGCAATACCACTAGGAATTGGTAAATGCATGTATGTCGACGATCTGGCGATTTTCTATGCCAGCATGGAAACTGCAATGGTCCGATGTAAGTTACAGCGGGCAATCGATGATATTGTTGATGCAGCTGGACAGTCTGACTTTAGGTTTTGAACCGAAGAGTCGTGCGCTGTACATTTCAGTCGCTTTAGGAGGGCACACCCTAGTCCACGACTTACAATAAAGGGTGTTATGATTCCGTATAATGAAGAGGTCAGGTTCTTGGGACTGATCTTTGATAAAGGTCTTACATGGCGTCCTCATGTACGACAATTGACAGCTAAATGCAAACGGGCGTTATACATAATCAAATGTATGTCAAATATCAATTGGGGATAGAATCGAGAGGTACTTCTACGTCTGTATACTTCGTTGATACTATCAAGGATCGACTACGGCTGTGCTGTTTATTCCTCGGCTCGAAAGAGCGTTCTAAAAAACCTTGGACGTCGTACAAAACGCCGGAATTCGGTATGCGACTGGAGCGTTTCGCACCAGTCCCGTCGGCAGCCTCGTATGTGAATCGGGGTTGTCTCCACTACGTTTTCAAAGGGCATCCTATTACTGCGCTATGCGATCACTGTCACGTCTTCATCGCACCATATAAACACGCCAGCGTTCGTTCGGCATCCTCTCCAGGAGGCTTACAACCGGCGTCAGACTTGTACCAGACCGGCCGGGATCAGAGCTCGAGAATTGATGGATAATTACAACATTGTGCTTCTAAGAGTTGTTAAATCAACGATGTGTGAATCGCCACCGTGGCTGCTCCCATTGACCATCTTTCAAATGGATCTGGCACGTATTAGGCACTGCAGTTCTCAGGAAATAATTCATTGTTTTCAAGAGCTTGTGAGCGAACACGACCGGGAACTGGTTTTCTACACGGATGGCTATACGACCGGCGTTGGGAGTGCCTTCCATTGTGCTAGCGTTAGTCATTGTGCTAGCGTGGTTCTTGCCGACAATTGCTTCTGTTTATACAGCTGAGTTGTGTGCCATTTGGCAATCTCTGAGGTATTGTGAGCACTATAATGAACCATCCTTTTTAATCTGCAGCGACTCGCTGAGTAGTATTCAGGCACTACAAGATGCGTACTCGAAGGACCCCTTGGTGAAAATGATTCTTGCACTGCTTCAGGTGCTAAGCAAGAGGGAGCATCAGAGCACATTGATGTGGATCCCCGGGCACTCCGGTATTTTTGGTAACGAGGCTGCGGATGAGTTAGCTCGGGTGGCTGCTGAGGAGCCAGAACTCGATGGGATACCCGTCAGACCTGGTGATGTTAAGTGTCACGTGTTTGCATGTGTCAGACGTGAATGGCACAGAGTTTGGAGTGGGTTAACCACAAAACTTAACGCCGTGAAAGACTCTCCTCGCAAGTGGACCACTCCACTTCCGGTCAAAAGGAGAGAGCAGGTTGTTATAACACGGTTGCGAATAGGGCATACGAACGTAAAGTCTAGTTATATGTTGACTGGCGGCAATCAACCAGTTAACGGTCAAGCACTTATTGCATCGAAATATTGGTCTGCGTCGTCAATTCAAAATAGCAGGAGGAATAAAACGAATTTTGAGAAATGAGGATTGTGCTATTAAAGATTTGTTGCTTTTTCTTTATACGGCCGGACTCTTCTATTGCATTTGAATTCAATTTTCGGAGGCATGTCTTCGACATATACTCTGTGTCAAGAGCAGACGGTTGGGGTTGGATTTTCTTTTATTTGGTTTATTTTCACTTTTTCTTTGCGCCGATTCAGGTGTGTAAACATTTATCAACGTGCCTGTATTTTTTCTTTTTTCTTATGCCTTTTTTTTTATTCTCGGATATGCTTTTCTTTTGACCTGTTTCCACCTTCAGGTCACCAGACGGACTGGATTTAACGGCCACCTGCAGATCATGCACAACTAAACGATTTGGAAGTGGACTGATACCATATTTAGAGCTGGGGATGTGGCGGCCACGGTCAGTTATTTGCAGTTATTTGCAGGTGTAACGGAGGCCTTCCGCTGTCCACATGCCCCCCGCGATGGCAAGCATATAGTTAAGGTGCCCATGTTTTTCGGCGCATGGGAGCCATGAATACATCGGTCTGTAGGAGCCTGGAGTCAGTGCAGAGACTGCGCATCCGCTCTCTGCCAAGACATATGACGGTTCCACCGGAGTACCGGAACGGACCTCCAGGGTTGGTAGCCCTGGAGTGGGGTGTACCCCGGCTGCTAGCCTTGCTACAGAAGGAATTAGAAAAAAATGCAAGTTGAACCACAAACGAACGTGGCAGAGGGTTCACGTAAACACCCTCGTTTAGAACCAGCCGTTTCGTCCGAGGCGAAACGAAGAAAGAGCGCAGAATTTAGAATTGAAGTTGAGGCTAGAAAAAGCTTGCAAAAAACTTTTTTCAAGAGCAACGTTCCAAAGCCAAAATATTTAGTAATTACAGAGGTAGATGGTAATTTCTCGAGGGTGAGTACCTTTCTCATTGCTCGGAAAATAACTAAATGTGCTGGAGGCCCTGTTAAGGAAATTATAAAAACCTTCACTGGACTTCACGTGGAGACTGTAAATGATGCTCAGTCTCAGAAGATCCTAGGACTCAAAAAGATTGGAGAATTGGTTGTACGCGTCGATCCCCACGGCACACTCATCACCTAAGTAAGTAAGTAAGGATGTCCTGATTGGAAACATCTTGTCCATTTTGTACGTTCTACATCAACGAGGACAGCGATGCGTATTTGTATGGACTCCAGGGCATGCTGGTACTGCAGGTAATGAGAGCGCAGACGAAGCTGCCAGAAAGGCAACAGTCTACGATGTTTTGGATGCAATTCCTGTAAGGGTGGCAGATGTTAAAAACTGTCTGACTAACATAATAAGAAACAAGTGGAATACTGATTGGAGGAGTTTAAATACAAAAGTAAACTCAATCAAAACTTCACCGTATAAATGGAAAAGCGACGTGAAGTTGACTCGCCGAGATCAAGTGGCTGTAACCAGACTTAGAATCCGTCATACGCGAGTAACAAATTCATATTTGTTAACCGGCGAAGAGAGACCAATGTGCGGGGTTTACAAACCCCGCACATGTTTTATTACAATAAAACACTTACAATTAACCATCTAATGGAAGAGTGTACCATATATGAGGACGTCAGAAAGAGGTTCCGGTAAGAAATTATATTGCTGCTGATTTGGATAATGGAAATGAAGAAAAGATAGTTGCTTATTTACACGCCAAAGGACTTCTTAGAAGTCTGTTAAAGCTGTATTAAACAAACTCTAAGAGGTAGTTTTTATATATATAAGGGAGTCTCGAAGCGTGGCACATATAGGGATGGGAGGTAGCCCTCTTGCCTAGGCTACCCTGGTTCGCCTGCATGCAAGAGTAGGGCGTCGGGGTGTGTCCAATGAATACATGGGGGACCCTCAAGGGTGGCCTGAGGGCGCGAGGCTATGGATAAGCGCAATGCATACCTGTAGCCAAGTAGGTCAGGACCGGGAAGGGTAGCCTCCCCGCCGAGGGGCTTTTTGGCCGTCCTGAACAGGTGGTCAGATTGCTCTTATGGCGCTGGGAGGACCCCGACGGGTTACGTCCTACGGGACTGTTTATAGGGGGGAGTCAACTGCCACAGCATCCTGGGGCGTCTGATATACTGCTTAACGGCGGTTCTAGTCGCCTCGAGGGTGCTAAAATTAATAAATAAACGAGACAGGTAGAAGAAGATAATAGTATTGTATACTTATATTTTCATTCATGTTCTGTGAGATATTATCTCAAAGAACATCATTAAATAAAAATGTAAGGGCCCTTTACACCCTTACATATGACGACCCTGATGGTGATACTAACCTCTTTTAAGAATGTGACGAGGATAATGACCTTAGCAGTCGATGTCCATAAAACACACAAAAAACCCAGGGGGGATCCTGTCCCCCTACTGGGTGGCAGTTAGAGGAAGGCCCTGTAGATATATAGGGTAGGTGATATTCTTTAAAGGCGCACCCGCAGACCATAACAGGTACTTAAAATCCAACGCGTCTGTTCCAGATTGGGAGACGTCTGTTTCTAAAGGTGTCGGAGCCTTGCCCGCAGGAGCTTATCCTGTTACCCATTTGTTTTGAAAATTAATGGAGTACAACGATGTGAATAAATATCGGGGCGGTAGGGTGTTGCGGGCTGACACCCTTTGGAGCCGTTGTAATGTTCAGTCTGGGGTGAGGAGTGCTGGAGCGAGTGGCGGCGCCTCACCTAATGGTACCACAAGGCCTGGAACGTCTTCTGTTGTGGCTGGAGTCAGTGCTGTAGAATCCCGGGGTAGGAAGCGGTTTAAATGGACAGATGAACATAATGCCTTCCTTTTACCGAACCTGCCTAACTATAACAAAAATGAAATCGGACATGAAACCGTATAGTGTTCCGCTGCACCAACCGATGTTTGAGAAGTTCCCTGAGCTACGATGTAAGTCTGTCCAAAACATCCTGAAACAGCGCAAATCCCTTTTTACGTCTAATAGGGTTCCTGCGGATGTGGTGGCGTTAATCCAAGCTGATGTTTCTAGGGAGTTATGGTTGTTATCCAGCTCATCTTCAGATGAAAGTGCTGCAGAAGAAGCGATAAGAGCTGACAATCCCCTCTCCGACAATTTGCAGAGAACGAGATGCTGTATGGTGGTATGGATCCGTCGGACAGACAGCGTATACCAAGGCTGAGGGTTAATCACGGCACGAAGAACATAGTGGGCCTTATTAAATGAGATTCTTGAAGAAAAAGTAAGATTAGTACCCTCCATAATTGAGCTCCATGAGTTAGTGTACATCGGTGCGATCACGGCAGTCAAAGCGAATGGCCAGCGATTCGTCGTTCCTGCAATGCGTAAGAGTCCCCAGCGTCCACCTTGGGAGGAGAGACTGTGTAGGAAAGTCGATAAGCTGAGGAAAGAGATTGGTCGTCTGTCCAGTTTCTTAACATCTGCTAACCCCAGTAGAACGATCCGATCGGCGACGGAGTCGATAATCCGAACGTATGAGAACCCGGAAAACACCACTGGATTTGTTAAAGCAACGACTGATGGTACTGTCATGTCGGCTACGGCGATATCGGCAGAGTAACATGCGCCTGGAACAAGCTCACTTGTTCTGTACCAATGAAAAGGAGCTGTATAAGCAGTTGCAGGTTTCACCTCAGCAACAAACTCAGGCGAACGCGTCCCCTACGAGTGAGTAGGTATTGGGTTATTGAGGCCTGCTTTGGTCATGTTCCTCACAGCATAACAGTGGGGCAACGTGGATCCGTGAGGAACGAAAACGAGTTGACAGAGTCCAGACAATCGTAGATCATTTAATCACTCTCGAAGATGTACAGGAGGTGGTTAAGAAAACCCATAATTGGAAGGCGCCTGGGATTGATGGAGTGCAAAAAGTTATGCACTCCATCAATCCATCGGTACAAGCGCATTTCTTCTGTTCACAAGCGTTTTGCAGAATTTTACTCTGCCATCTTGCAAGATGCAAGTCTAATGCCGACCTTTTTCACTCAAGGGATGACCTATCTGATCCTGAAATCTTCTCCTGCAACAGCAGACCCGTCCAAGTACAGACCTATTACCTGTCTCCCTACAATATATAAGCTTTTTACTTCTGTCCTCACTGCCAAAATTAATAAGCATCTTGAGAGGCATCAGATTTTAGCCGAGGAACAGAAAGGGTGTTCAGGGTAGTAGGGGCTGCAAAGAGCAGCTAGTGATTGATAGCGTTATTTCTGTAATGGCAAAGAAGAGTCGGGGCAGCCTATGTACTGGTTATATAGACTACAGGAAGGCTTTTGACTCGGTTCCGCACTCCTGGATGATAGAGGTCTTACGTCTGTACAAAGTCGATCCCGTTGTCGTTGAGTGCCTGAGTGTCATTATAGGTAAGTGGTGCATATTCCAGATAAGAACCCTGTTAAGGTCGAAGTAACACAGATCAACCGAGGCATTTTTTAGGGCGATTTTTTGAGTGCACTATGGTTTTGCTTAGCGTTGAACCCTCTGTCTTCCATCTTACAGAAGTCCAAGAAGGGTTTTGCTCTTGGGCAGTACAGTTTTAGCCACCTCATGTATATGGATGATATTAAGCTTATTTCTGACACTGTAAAAGGGTTCCGGCAACTTGTTAAATTAGTCGAGAAGTTCAGTGTCGACATATGCATGAGTTTTGGTCTTGACAAGTGTAGGGTCAATGCCATGAAGAGAGGAAAATGGTCGCAGATGGATGCTCCTGCACTCATACGTGCAATGCAGCGTGGTGAGACATATAAGTACCTAGGTTTCTTGCAGGATATTGGAATTAACCATAGTCAAGCGAAAGAGGCCCTTACCCTTACATCTGGCTTCAAGAGTAGAGTAATTGCCGTCATGAGTTCCCAGTTGAGTGGCTCTAATAAGGTAAAGGCCATCAACATATTTGTCGTTTCGTTGGTTTCCTATAGCTTTGGCGTAATAAATTGGACGTGGGTAGACCTTGAAGGACTTAATAGAATGATGCGTGTATTGTTCACGCGACATCGCTCCCACCATGCGCGCAGCTCCATTGAGCGGTTTCACCTGTCCAGAAATAGAGGAGGAAGAGGCATTATGGATTTGCGGGAGGTTCATTTAAAACAGCTGCTGAATCTCCGGAAATACTTCCTAGAGAAGAGCCAGTCCAGCTTGCTCCATGGGGTTATAGTAAAAAGTGATAACAGTCTTACCCCATTACGCCTCAGTGATGAGAAATTCCAGCCCCCTGAGGATACCTTCTCCGAGATCAGTGTGATGGATAGGTAGCATTCGAGGGAATTGCATGGGAGGTACTATGCAGCGCTTATGGATGAAGCAGTTGATCGAGATGCGTCTGTGGCCTGGCTGGAGTATGCCGAGTTGTTTGCTGTGACGGAGGGCCTTGTATTTGCTATACAGGATAGGGTTGTCAGCACACTCAGCTACAGAAAGCATGTCGTTAAGGATCCTACTGTAACCATTGACCTGTGCCGTCTTTGTGGATCAACCAGTGAGTCCATCAAACATGTCGTTAGCGGGTGTCAGTTTTTTAGCTCCAAGGGAATATACAGTCCGACATAACAATGTGGTGAAGATGCTTCATCAGAGGCTCGCTTTGGACCTAGGTCTCCTTGCCGTTTCAGTCCCGTAATTTATGTATACTCCTCAGTCTGTATTAGAAGACGATCGGTATAAACTGTACTACGATCGTACTGTTCTGACGGACAGGACAGTGGAGCATAACAGACCAGACATCGTTCTGACCAAGAAGCAGGAGATCACCTTCCTGACTGATGTCACAATCCCATTGTCCACCAACATAGTGAGGAAGTACATGGAAAAAATAGTGAAGTATAGGGATCTTGCAGATCAAGTCAGGGAGATTTGGGACCAGGAGAGCGTAATGGTAGTCCTGATGGTTTTGGGCGCGATGGGAGAGATTCCACGTTCTCTGCATGATTCATTAAGATCCGTTGGAGTACCAACAAATCTGTTCCGACCAATGCAGAAGGCTGTGTTGCTGGATACATGCCGCTTGGTCTGTTGGTACGTCACAAGCTCGAGCGACAAGATAACGCCTGTTATTGAGGGGGATGATCAGGTGGAGCTGCAGGCAGGGAACAATGGCCGTTAACATCTGGCAGTTCATAAATTTTCATGTCTGGTATTTTGTCTTTCATTCATATATCTCACCCATAGTATTCAATAGTTCATGTTCCCATATACAACGCATGTCAGAATAGTTATATCTCCTGCGCCTTGCCTTTGGGTTGGCCAGGATGCTTTTTACTGGGTTTGTCCAAGAGAATAATAATAATAATATAGTAATGAATCTTAGAAATAGGGTGCCAAATATTACAGACAATGAAAATAAATATATTAAGAGAAAGCGCGATATTAATAAATGTTGTAAAGAGAATATTGATAGAAATAAGTTGCCAATTTCAAGTAATAATTATGATATTAAGCATAACAATTATAATAACAAGAAGAAGAAAATTAAGAACAATAATAATGACAATAACGTAAAATCTTGCAAATGAGAATAGTAATAATTGTATATTGTCGAATATTACTGACGAAGATAATAATAATGAATTTAATAATCACAGTAAAAGGAATAAATAATATTGCAATGTTGCCAAATACTAATGATTGGAAGAAAATTGTTAAATATAATAAAAATAAGTTGCCGAACAATAATAATAATAGTGCCATAAATGAAAATAATAATACTAATTTATTGTCAAATAACAATAAGGATAGTGTTGAAATAAATAATGATGTCAAAATAATCAGGAAAGACATAATTAATAAGTTGCTGAAAAATATGAAAACATACAGAAAGAATGAAGATGATGTTAATGAAATGATGATAGATAATATTAGAATTAAGAAGCCAAATAATACTAAAGGAAATATTAAAGTTAATGAAATAATAATATATGATAATGATAAAAATAATAATTATAATAAAACAGAAATGAAAACTGAAGCTAACAAAAGTTGCCAAATAAATGTAATGTTAGGAAAAATAAAATGAATAATACTATAAATAAGTATAAAGAAAGTGTTAGTAATAATTTTAATATGATTAAGTGTTTAAAGAATTTGGATATATTAAATATTAGGACCAATCAGAATTGGAAGAAATAATTAAAATAAATCTCGGATACTAGACTGCTAAGGAAATAAAATAATTAAGTTAATGAATTAAAAGAAAAATTGGAAGATTATTGTGTTGAAGAACATATAGATTATGAAGAAAAATATATTAATATGAATTAAAGATGATTATTGATGTTAATTAAATGATGTATACATATTAACAAGAATCGTTAGCGATTATTAATTTATAAAAATTCAAGGAATCAAATAATATGGAAACAATAAAATAAATTTTATGAAGGATCTGCATATATTAAAAACAGTAAAACAGTAAATGTAGAAGAGAATTAACTTATGCACTATGAAATTAAATAATTTTATTTATTATGTTAACAATGTTAAAATTGAGGATTCATCAATGATGAATCAATGATCAAATCAATGATTGAATCTATGAATCAATGATTCATAGAGGATTGTTAACGTCTATATGCCTACAAGCGCCCATGATGATGATGAGGTAGAGTGTGTATACGAAGAGATTGATGAAGCAATTAAACACGTAAAAGGAGATGAAAATTTAATAATAGTTGGAGATTGGAATGCAAGCATTGGAAAAGGCAAGGAAGGAAATATAGTGGGTGAATACGGGCTGGGCAAAAGGAATGAAAGAGGGGACCGACTTATAGAATTTTGCACGAAGTATAATTTAGTAATTGCCAACACCCAATTTAAAAATCATAATAGAAGAATATACACTTGGAAAAAGCCAGGCGATATTGGAAGGTATCAGATAGATTATATCATGGTTAAGCAAAGATTTAGAAATCAACTCGTTGACTGCAAAACTTACCCTGGAGCAGACATTGATAGCGACCATAATTTGGTGATAATGAAATGTAGATTGGGGTTTAAAAACCTGAAGAAAAGGTGTCAGATGAATCGGTGGAATTTAGAGAAGCTTGAGGAAGAGGAGGTAAAGAAGATTTTTGAGGAGGACATCGCAAGAGGTCTGAGTAAAAAAGATAAGGTAGAAAATGTAGAAGAAGAATGGGAGAATGTTAAAAAGGAAATTCTTAAATCAGCAGAAGCAAACTTAGGCGGAATAAAGAGAAACGGTAGAAAACCTTGGGTTTCAGACGATATATTGCAGCTGATGGATGAACGTAGAAAATATAAGAATGCTAGTGATGAAGAAAGTAAAAGGAACTATCGGAAATTAAGAAATGCTATAAACAGGAAGTGCAAACTGGTGAAAGAAGAGTGGATTAAAGAAAAGTGTTCAGAAGTGGAAAGAGAAATGAACATTGGCAAAATAGACGGAGCATACAGGAAAGTTAAGGAAAATTTTGGGGTACATAAATTAAAATCTAATAATGTGTTAAACAAAGATGGTACACCAATATATAATACGAAAGGTAAAGTCGATAGATGGGTGGAATATATTGAAGAGTTATACGGAGGAAATGAATTAGAAAATGGTGTTATAGAGGAAGAAGAGGAAGTTGAGGAGGATGAAATGGGAGAAACAATACTGAGATCTGAATTTAAGAGAGCATTAAAAGATTTAAATGGCAGAAAGGCTCCTGGAATAGACGGAATACCTGTAGAATTACTGCGCAGTGCAGGTAAGGAAGCGATTGATAGATTATACAAACTGGTGTGTAATATTTATGAAAATGGGGAATTTCCATCAGACTTCAAAAAAAGTGTTATAGTTATGATACCAAAGAAAGCAGGGGCAGATAAATGTGAAGAATACAGAACAATTAGTTTAACTAGTCATGCATCAAAAATCTTAACTAGAATTTTATACAGAAGAATTGAGAGGAGAGTGGAAGAAGTGTTAGGAGAAGACCAATTTGGTTTCAGGAAAAGTACAGGGACAAGGGAAGCAATTTTAGGCCTCAGATTAATAGTAGAAGGAAGATTAAAGAAAAACAAACCAACATACTTGGCGTTTATAGACCTAGAAAAGGCTTTCGATAACGTAGACTGGAATAAAATGTTCAGCATTTACAGCAACAATAACAATTGAAGAACATAAGAAAGAAGCCCTAATAAGAAAGGGAGTCCGACAAGGATGTTCCCTATCTCCGTTACTTTTTAATCTTTACATGGAACTAGCAGTTAATGATGTTAAAGAACAATTTAGATTCGGAGTAACAGTACAAGGTGAAAAGATAAAGATGCTACGATTCGCTGATGATATAGTAATTCTAGCCGAGAGTAAAAAGGATTTAGAAGAAACAATGAACGGCATAGATGAAGTCCTACGCAAGAACTATCGCATGAAAATAAACAAGAACAAAACAAAAGTAATGAAATGTAGTAGAAATAACAAAGATGGACCGCTGAATGTGAAAATAGGCGGAGAAAAGATTATGGAGGTAGAAGAATTTTGTTATTTGGGAAGTAAAATTACTAAAGATGGACGAAGCAGGAGCGATATAAAATGCCGAATAGCACAAGCTAAACGAGCCTTCAGTAAGAAATATAATTTGTTTACATCAAAAATTAATTTAAATGTCAGGAAAAGATTTTTGAAAGTGTATGTTTGGAGTGTCGCTTTATATGGAAGTGAAACTTGGACAATCGGAGTATCTGAGAAGAAAAGATTAGAAGCTTTTGAAATGTGGTGCTATAGGAGAATGTTAAAAATCAGATGGGTGGATAAAGTGACAAATGAAGAGGTATTGCGGCAAATAGATGAAGAAAGAAGCATTTGGAAAAATATAGTTAAAAGAAGAGACAGACTTATAGGCCACATACTAAGGCATCCTGGAATAGTCGCTTTAATATTGGAAGGACAGGTAGAAGGGAAAAATTGTGTAGGCAGGCCACGTTTGGAGTATGTAAAACAAATTGTTGGGGATGTAGGATGTAGAGGGTATACTGAAATGAAACGACTAGCACTAGATAGGGAATCTTGGAGAGCTGCATCAAACCAGTCAAATGACTGAAGACAAGAAAAAAAAATGTTAAAATATGAATAAAAGTATGTAAGAATAAGATACTTCCACAGCTGTAACACAAAGATTAACTGTCATGTACATTAGATAATATTACCAAGTTTACATATCACAATGAAAAAATGTTTTACAGTATATAATAAAATATATGTTAGAAAATAATTTTAATGCAAGAATAAAAATAAAATATATAAGTTAGTGCACCCGACATAATTATTTGAGGTAAATGTATTACTATTAGTAAGTGCTATTATGAAGATTATTTGAGAATATTTTGTTATACATTATTAATGAAGAAATGTTATGTATATTTTCCGAAGAATTGTTGAATAAGTAATTAATATTTTTTTTAATAAAGAGTGATGCTATAATTGTAAATGACATTGAAAAAGTCTAGGTCAAGATTAAATAAACTATAGAATACAGTAAATGCTTAAATGATTTAAATGTTATGAATGACGGAAAATATTTTATTTATTGAACCAGTACACTAATATACAGATTTACTGACACATTAACTGGCGTCTTTAATTTAGAAAAGGATAATATAACTGGCATTTAAAACCAACAGATATAATTATGAAATAATGTATAAAAAGAAAATTTTAAATACAATTATTTGAAAAATACTAAGACAAGAATAAATGTAGAAATTTCTGAAAATAATTTTGTTAATAATATAATTTTGTCAGAGTATTTGTAAGAAGAAGAAAATATAATTATATAATATTATAATTATATATATTATATAATAATATCAGAGTATTTGTACCTAATACAAGGGTTCGTAGATAGTTTTGTGAATGATGTATTGCTGTTTGAAAACAATTATGTTAAAGTATACTATATGTATAGTATATATGAAATAATTGAATAATAAAAATATTTTTATGAATGAAGGTGTATGTAAGCCAAGTACAACCTACCTCTACAAGCCAACTATCTAAGAAAATGGATAGCTGCACGTATTATGAGATAAGTAACTAGTGAGATTATAACTAGTGCAGTAAAGTAAGTAAGTAAATGCATATATATATATATATATAATTGAAATAAAATAAAATACACAGTTAAATATAATTTGATATTAGCAAATTATTTTAAGAGTAGTCAACTACAATTGGTTAAATGAAATAATAAATAATTATTATGTTAGAAAAATGAATCATTGTGAAATACAAGAAATTATAACCGGTACGGAATTGTATTAATAAATGTAAAACATGTTTTAAAAACAAGATAATTATATTTAGTAATCTAATAGTAATAATATTTTAAGAATGGAGTTATGAACTTAACTAGTGCATTAAATAATTAAAATATAAAGGAAATCAAGAAAATTATTTAACTAGTAGTATTGCGGAAAAGGTATTTCAATAGATATATTATTAAAATAAAATTAAAAACACAAGAAGTATATGTTAAATTGGTTCAGAAGTAAAGTAAAGCTAAAATAAAGAAAAAAGTGTACAAGCACTAATCCTTATTTAAATCCTGTCGCTGGTCCTTCCCATTCCTAAGGCAGAATGCATATCATAATTTTATATATGTTATTATGTTTAAAATAAGTAGTTTTAAAATACAGAATTAAATAATATTTATGTGAATGAATTAAAATGATGTATATGAACTTGGATTAAAATATTAAATAGCAATGAATTGTATGATGTTAATAACAGAGAAAGTTATGTAATAGACATTAGTAAGTGAAAGATGGAAATAATATTGTTAAATAATAATAATAATAATAATAACAATAATATGCGTAGAAAATGTGGTATAATAAATGGCTTAGGTTCAATTATAAAAATGATTACAGGAGATATGGATGCTAATGATGAAATGATATTAAATGAATTAAGTATAAGCAGAATAATATAACTGATCAAATAAATAATAAATATGCTGTAACTGTAAATATTATAAGTGAATTTAATAGTTCTATAAAGGTAATTAAAGATAATTACAATGAATTAAAAAATAAGTTGTTATTAATAAATAAAAATGTAAATGATTTTATAGAATTAGAGAAAATAAGAGATTTTCTGAATCAGTTAAATACATTATATAATATTGTATCAAGCCTTGTACAAGACAGTGAAAATAGTTTAACATTTTGTAAGCTGGGAATACTACAACCAAGTATTGCATCCACAAAGGAATTATTTAATGAACTAGTGAAAATATCTAAATATTATAATAATAGATTACCATTAGAACCTAAACTAAGAAATATAAGAGAATTTGAAAATATGTTGAGAGTCAATCGTAAGATTTGTAAAAATAATATTATGTATTTTCTTGAACTGCCAATAGTAGAAGAAATGAATTATAATTTGTATAAACTGATATCCATTCCTACTAAAAGAGATTTAGAATATGTAACAATTATACCAAAGGTAAAATATGTGTAATAAATCACAGGGGAAGAAGTCATGAAAGTACACATTTTTTTTATATGCTTGCTCTTTGTACAGCAACCAAACTGTTCTGGTGAGGGACTTGGCTAGGTCGATGCACAGTATTCATCAGAATAATATTCATTACAATCGGTTGCTGTGGCTCAATCTTGAAAAACCATCAGTCAAACTAAAGAGTCTATCGACTGCTTTAACCAACCAGTCACACAGCAAATTTAGTAATAACTGAATCCATGACATAAATTAAATTTATTGTCATAATTATAATCATTTAGCTTACGCATTTGTTATTGTCATCAAATTGTTTATTATAGTTATGTCATTATTTTTTAAGAATGCTTTTATTTATTCTGTTTATTATAACTTTTTGCTTGAACTATTATGCTACACCATCACTCTAGTACACAGTAACTAATTGGGAGACTTTATTTATATTTTGACAAATGAGGTATGAAATAAAACCATGTCAAAAAACAAAATAATTGTATTCTGACTGAGAGAGTGTGCCAAATCAGCCAATCACATGTCTCCGATCACTGTGATCTGGCAGCTACATATATAAAGTGCATGCTTACATGACCAGATTGCAGAAATGTCAACAGGGAGGGCCAGATCACAACCCAGGAAGAAGGATGACATCACTAAAGTAGAAGAGCTCAATCATTTCACTACTGCTGATGCACCCAGTCAGGCTTACAGCTCTAGCCTCTGTAAGGCAAAGCAAAACAGTTCTTTAACGAACCATCTAAGGTTTAGTTTCCTGAGCTGGCCCAGCTGTCATAGTAGCTGTCTTCAGCTCTGTAGCTCTTTGACTAAACGACCTGTCTTCAAAACCAGTCTTCTATATTAAAGTGGATGCCTCCTTACCTCAGCCACCAATGCCAACTGCCCTGGGAGCAGACTTTCTTAATGGCTCTTTTTGGGACCGGCAATTGCTTTTTAAGGTGTCTCTTGTTGATGTCTAGTAGCAACTGTATCTCTTATAGCTTCATAATATTTATATTTTTTTATTATATCTTTTTTTTTTAATCTTATTTATAGGTTAATTACCATTTAAAAGCAATTAACAAATTATGGTCCTTTATATATTATAATTGTAACCATATCTTATTTTCTTTTGTTATTTTATGGATTACTTTTGTTAAAAAAATGTTTGACATTTTATTTATTATGAATTTGTTGGGTATGCCTCCCTTATAAGATTTTTGTAATTTAATTTGTTAATGCTTATGCAGTGGGTGTGCATATCAATTCTTTCTCTGAATAAAAAATAACTCATCAATAACTGTTTTAATATAACTCAACATAATACTTTGAATAACAAGAAAGAGCCTTTATTACTTATGCTTCCAATGCCATTTTTAATAAATTATCAAACCTTTGAAAAACTTTCCCACCAATTCATTTAAAATTAAATTAAATTTTTTCTTTTTAAAGAAACAATATTACTCTACCAATACATTTTTACATAATACTAATTAATTTAAAAAAAAACGAATTTATCTGTGTCCTGTTCAATCTGCATACAAATATTTGCTCAAAGTAATTTTCAATATCATTTATCTGAATTTTGAACTATTTTCTTGTAATTTTTTTGTGTTTAATGCATTTACCTTAACATTATTTTATGTGTATTTAATTAATTATAATATCGACTTTATTTATATCTATTTTTATTTTAGAATTTGTCTTTGTATTTATAATTTATCTTATAAAGACGTGATGTATATAATGTATTATTATGTACCAATTGGAATAAAAGATTTGTTTATACTCATTTATTGTTTAAGTGATAAATATTTCATTAAGTCATATCTTAACAGCAGAATAAATTAATAGATAAATAAATATTATTTTTTATGATTTATTTTTTAGGTTTTATGGAACCACTTTTGTTGTGAACACTACTTAATGAGCAACAATAATATATGAATCTTTTAAAAATTTGTAATCTTTAGTGCCTAAAACCATGTAAGACCCTAGCCTCCAATAAAATGCCATTCCACTCTATCCAACAGCTACCCTTTTTGAATTGAAGCTCTGACATTCCTCTCTCTTGACCAAATCTGAGGGGTTTTTTGATTTTGTAGTAATGTCTTTTGAAAGAGTGATGTAGTTAGCCCCATTGGTGGACAATCAGCAATCTTTTTTTTTTCTGTTTAGCCCCCGGAACCAACATTAGGATTACTTCAGAGGATGAGTGAAGAAGATATATATGAGTGTAAATGAAGTGTAGTGTTGTACAATCTCAGGTTGACCATTTCTGAGATGTGTGGTTAATTGAAACCCAACCACCAAAGAACACCAGTATCCACGATTTAGTGTTCAAATCCGTGTAAAAGTAACTGCCTTTACTAGGATTTGAACCTTAGAACTCTCAATTTTGAAATCAGCTGATTTATGAAGACACATTCACCAATAAACCAACCTGGTGGGTGGACAACCAGCAATCTGTGATCATTTTTCTTCCCTTGGTCATTGATAATCTAACACTACTGAACTGTATATTATTTGGTCAACTTTGGATATTTTATTCCCCAGAATCCACCACACCTGACAAACCTCCCCCAATATGCCATCTAGGGAGCTGCCCAGTAGGAGACTCCATAAAATACTCCACAAAGGAGTTATAAGACTAAAAAACATGCCTAGCAACAGTTAAATGACTCTGTAAATACTTTTCGGCACAGTAACTGGAAAGTAGAATTCAGTGGTGTTTAAAAAATGTTTGATTAAAATAAGAAAATAGTTTTTTTAAACGCACAAATTTAATTAAACAAAAAAAAATCATTATTGCTCTATCTAATTTATTATTACATGTTAATACATTATTATTGCTGTTAATTTTTATTTTTAATTCAGTATTATTTTGCTATAATATATATATATATATATATATATATATATATATGAATATTTTGCTATAATATACAGGTTCTAAGCAGTATGCACAACAAAAGTGTTTCAACTAAAAACATAACGAAAACTAATTCAGTATAATAAGGTATATTTTTAATTAAATTTTTTACTTATTTTGATACTTCATAATTTATGTGAAATATAATGGTTTCATTTGACTATCTAATAATAGCGCATTATTGTTACCTAATGTATGGTGTGAAAAGAAACATCTCAACATAAAGTGAGCAAGTGACTTGCCACTTTCAAGATGATAGTCTGTACATACATCAGAAATTTAAATAAGAATTAAGGCGAAAGGTGACAGCGTAGATTGCTTTCCCTACTACATAACACAAACAATTATTAAAGAATCTAAGCATACGATCACAAACAATTATTAAAGAATCTAAGCATACGATAAACGTTTATTTAAAAGAGTTAAGTTTACAACAGGCTATCTTCATAATGATTTTGAGCTTCAAGAATAAAAACTTCTCAACTATGACAAACAGGTAGACTTCAGCAGATGCCTCCTTAATTTAAATCATGATCACACAGACTAGATTTTATATGGAATGAGAGGCTTGGCTTTACTTGGTTAGCACCACAGCTGCTAGTTGGACAGATAGAACATCACCGCATAGAAAACAAGGGTCCCTGAACACTCCACCAGTACAAAAAACACGTTGCCACTTCACTGAGCCACAGTAAAAACATGCTGCCCGCTTACTGCTAGAAGGGGTAGCAGCTGACCCAGTTCCTATGGCACCCAGCTAAGGAAGAAAGAAAAATGGATAAGGAAATGGAAGGAAAGAGAGAAAATGTTTTACTTATAAAGGGACTACCTCTATTTGAGGTAAATCGGGTTAATTATCTTCTCATGACCATGGGGCTCTAAAAATTTTTTCTCAGATGAAACTCAATTCCACTTAAGTAGACACATAAATTGCCAGAATTTAAGATAGGTTAAAAAATAGGATAGGCTAAAAATCCAGACAAAGTCTACCTTAAATGATTAAACCATCAAAAAGCCAACATGTGATAAGTTTATCGATGATTAACACAATGACCATAAAAACATATGTCAAGATTGACTTTTTGATGATGACAAAATGACATTTTGTCATAGTTTTCTAAATAATCACCTCAAAAATCATTTTAAACATTTTTAAACAAAATAGTGTTTTACCATCATGAGACTGGTCGATAGGCTGATACAAATCATATGTGAGTGTTGTACCATCACTTAGTGACAAATATGTCCTCTCCCCTATAGGCCAAGGGCACCTTACCCTTCCAATAATGCTATGTACAATTGTCTGAACATGACCACTAAATCCCCACAGCCTTGTTGGAATGTATCTGAAACAATGTGCAAGTCAATAGTATTCAGTATTTGAAATAAATATAACATTAATAATAGCAATAGTTACAAAAATAAAGATTCACACATGATATAATTACATTAACAACAAATAAGGATGTCAGATTCTAAAAATTAAAATTATAAAGATTTCCTAATGTATAATTAATTCTACCTTTTTTTTTAAGACTTACAAACAAAATTCATTATTTTAAAGCCAAAAATAAACACAACAACAGCAGTTAAATTAAAGCAATGACAATTTAGATTTAGCATAGTAAAAGCATCAGCTTTACTGAATGGGCACTTCAGCCAGTACTTATACTTATGGTGGGCTCCACAGACCAGCTATTGATTCACATGTGTTTGCTCTAACCAGTATTTGGTATCACAAACAGCTCCTTATCACTGGCTTATAGATAACATCAAAGTGGCCAATGAGTCAGCTGAGTTGACAATTGGATTCAAAGAAGTAGTATTGAGTTGATCACTCAAGGCAGGGAGGAAGGTAAACTTTTAACTCAGGCTGTATTGTTTAGTTTATTTTGTCTTTTAACTTGACTTGTTGAAGCCACCTCTGTCAAATGCTACCATCAAAACAGATTTGGTTTTCAAACTGTGCAGTAGATGGTCAAAGGTGTGGTCAGGACCTCTCGGTGAAGTAGTAAACAAGAATAGTAAATTTGCAGTGGATTTTGATTTGCAGTTAGAATGCTGGTAGCTAAATAGCAGTTAATCTTGTTTCACAATTCACAGTTATTTATGAATAGCAGGAGGATGCCTGTGGCCTACTAAGGTGACTACAGGTTTTTTGTACAGTTTGTGGAATGATTAACTGCATACAATTTAGGCAAGTGATTGTGGTGTTAGAGTCAGTATTTAGTAGAAGGTATATGACCTGGTAAATCCTCTTGAGATATCTATGGGTCGCTCATTCTTAATGCCATATTCACTGCAGTTGGCAAGTCAAGACTTCCATAGGTGCAGCGATTGGTTTAGTTTGCTTCTTGCCAGGACTAAATGGCAAATTAATTTAATTTCACTTAGGAAAAATTATAATGTTAAAAATATACAAGAAAAATAGTTAGAACATCAGAAATCTTTAATATTTAACAGCCAAATCTAAAAAATAAACATTAAATAGTTTTCAAGTTACATTTTCACAAAATTTGATTTGCTGGAATGAATAAAGTAAGTAAGCAGGACCAGAAATACAACAAAAAAATCTACATACAAATTTTAAGTCAAAAATAACCTAACTAAGATAACTTATACTTTTTTTATATACATTTTTCAGTATTAAAAATATTTACAATACAGACAAAGTAATCTTCAAGGAGGGTCACTTATTACATCATTAAACACAACCTATACATAATCAATAATGCTTTTGCCATTACATAATATTCTTAAAACAAAATAACTGCTCTTATTTTAAACTTGCTTTATTTATTTTACATAGCTTAAATCTTTTAAAGACAAATATCTTAGAGCATGTATGTGTGCATTATATAGTTTGTTGTGCATAAAAGAATAGTTAAAAACATTTGCTAAAAAGAATAGTTACTTATTCTTAAAACACAATAATATCCACCTTTGTTGAACCAGACAACAAAGCTGTTTTTATGTAACTCAATACAATAAATACTTCAGCTTGTAAGAAAAGACCTTATAATGCTGTAGCCATATTTTAATAAATTAGCAAACCATTTAAAAAATCTTGTCACAGATTTCTTTAAAATAAAATTATAAAATTTTATTTTAAAAAACAACACTACACTGCTGACAAATTTTTAAATAATACTAATTTAAAATTTTAAAAAACCCTAAAATTACTGCATCATGTTCAATATGTGCTCAAATGATTGTCACTATAATGCCTTCTGAATCGTGATTTATTTTTACACCTTACTCAATGATAATTTGAAATAATTTTAAGTACATGTATTTATAATTTTAGACCTTTTTTTTCATTTATCAGTGAGACTAAATGAGATCATTACAACTCAAGTAATATTTTTACTTAAACTAGTTTGTAAGTTTTAAAATATTGTGTAAATGCTATAAAAGCATGCATTAATATAGTTTCATTGTACGTGTGTGTATGAGAATTGTTCATACATATTTATATGTTAATTTCCATTTTGCAATACACCAGACAGTTTACATACTGTGCAGTACAATAAGTACTCTATTTAATATACCATTTCTGCTATTATGTATAAAAGACTAATGGCCATTGCAGCCTTCCTTTTGAACCTCCTTCAGATAAATCATATTTGCTAATTTATCAAAATTAAAATGTAATACCTTCAACTTTGAGAAAAAACATTTTGTTTATAATTATTGACAATAATAAGACCGAGAATAAATTATGAACAACCACAATACGAATTAATACATGGGCAATGAGACATCAGGATTTAATAAAAATGTTTTAAATAAAAGGAATTGATAAAATTAACCAGTTTAGAAATCTTGATAAAGAGTGCTTCATATGGATGCAATGTTGAGTTTTTACAAAAATCCAATAAACAACAAAATTACTAAAAATCAGTCAGAAATAATTATTACATGGGTGTATGTATCACTTAATCACTCATACATACACGTAGCCTCTTTGCAGACTGCTGATTCTGTATTACCCAAACTTGTTATTTTTTTTAAATGTAAGAATTTCAAAACAGCTGGATTTTTTTGTGATTTCAAGATAAGTTTAGATTTAGTATTAGAAACAATGGGCACCTCAGCCAGTAATGTGGCAGTGGCATTTTGTGTAACCCCCCCATAAGAAACAGTCCTTCCTGGATTTTCCACTGGCAAGAACTGCAGATTGACTAAATCCCACTAAAAAGCAGCTGCCCTGCTGGCTTATAGAAAATGCCACCAGAAAGGAGCTAGAGTGCCATACTAGTGCTGCTCTGCTGACTATTAGAACCTAGTATGGCATTATATATAGAGTGAAAGCAGGAGCTGACATAGTTTCCATGGTGAAAGAAGGTTTCCAAAAAAGAAGATATGATGACAATAGGTAAAACAAAAGGGTGGAGAAAGGTATGATAAGATTGTTTCCGACAGATAATTTAAAGATCTGATCAGAATTAGATTATAAGGCATTCATCCTCTCATTCACCAACAATAGTTATGCCTAAAACTATTAAAAAAAGGAAAAATAAAATTTAATGAGTTTTATCCAAAATTAAATTTATTTTTGTATAAAAGTTGATGAAAATTAGAAAGAATTTGTTTATGACCAGCAGTTCCTGAAAGTGCGGTTACATTTTCATTTTACACAAATTTTCATATTTAAGGTCTTTCTCTTTCTTCATATGGCACAAAAACATTTTTTTTTTTTACTAATGTTTCTAGTAGAATACTATATCACATACTTCAACGTTTTAGGACGACGACTATTTTAAATCTGTATTAATATAAACAATATTAAAAAAGTAAAAATAAAAAATGTTAAAATGGAAGGTGAGGACAATTACAAAATAAAATGGTTTTGGCAAAATGGTAAACTATCCTACCCTAACGAGCTAAACATCCTTTTTTACCAATCACCCCTTTCCTTATTCTTGATCCTTCTTTCCCATTATCGATTCAGTTGGGATCCAGGTCTGACCTTGCTAGGTTCTTCATGCATAGGGTGCTACGGTCTGATGAGTCGGTGCATCTTTGATATCGGCTTGCAAACTGAGTTGAGGACTTGGTTTTTGTCTGATGGCTGCATAACAAGCCATCTTTACCTGATAGGCTGAAATGCTTATCAGGTAAAGCCAAATACACTAATAATTCCCTCCTAATTACCAGATACAAGGCAAAACTAAAGGATTAACATCGTAAAATTTAAGAAAGTTACAAGATTAATAATGAAATTCTGGAAAACATCTATAATGGTTGTGTCTATACATGACTTAGATAATGTTTTAATCTCAAAGTATTGAACAAAATTTTCACATAATTCGCAATAAGATTAAACCACTTCAAAGTATCACATTACGATTCAGTGTATTTTCTTGTGGGTAGTGTTGCCAGGTAAGTAGGTGGATAATCAGCAGCAAAATACAACATAAAATATTAATGGTATGGATAATGGAAAATTGCCAGTCCTGTAGCACTGCTTTAGTATAACCACATCATTTAGTTTCAAATATTAATGAATAAACACTTTATTTATAATATTACAACTACTCTTTAACAGCTTTCATGGGTTTAACAAGAAATATTTAGTCAGATACCTTACACCTCAAGTCAAAATATCAAGAGATTTATTAACAAGACTATCTGAGAAAAAATTGAGAATTAAAAAAAAACTGCTCATATAGAATATAATAGAACAAGCAGTATGTGTACAAAAAAATTATAATGTATAATCGATTAAAGATTTAGTTGTGGTTTACATTTTTTAAGTTTTACAGAAAACAATGATAATACTAAATGAATGAATAACAGTAACTTTCTAAAAGTTTGCACTTGTATTTATCGAACAAATATTTAAACAGAAACATTTTAACTTTTTTTATTATTGACAATACAACAATGAATACAACATATTACAAAATAAGGTAAAATTAAGAATGTAATCTTCAATAAAAGATTGGAACATATTTTTCTATTACTGTAATTATTAATGACTAACAACTCTAAGCAATTTTATTACTGCTGAAACATTTGAATAGAAGGTCTACTGACAGAAACTGCTTATTAAACAAATGAGCACTTCTCTTTAATAACTTTCCACAATAAGATCGCATAAACATTTTCTAATAAAAGCAGATCATTTTCCTCATTATGTGTCAGTTAATACATGTAATCTATAAGTATGTAAATGTTAAAATATGTAGCATAAGAAACAGTTTATTAAAAATATATCTTCTTCATATGACCAAGTCCTTGCTTTTGACAGTTTGCAGTTGAGAATTTAAAGTCAATATATCAAACTCTTAGGTAACTCTGAATTTTCCTTTTTGTACATTTTTATATACTCTGCTACTGACTTTAAAAACACATCTTAACGTAAGAACTGAAATATAAATATGTATAACAATTTTGTCTATAAAATGTTACAAATGTTTCTTTCTGATATTTTTGTGTTTAAATATACTTTATAGAATTTTAATAAAGCTTGCAGGTGAAATTAACTTAATCCTTATGACAATCTATGTTACAAACATATTATCTAGACAAAAAAACCAAAAATTAAAAGGGAGTTGAACTCGCCTTGAATTTAAAAAAAAACGACTCCTGTGGAAATAAAATAAATACTGGCATAAATTTATTTTTCAGTCTACAAAGTGTGAAACTTAGCTGATTACAAGTGGTAAGAGTGATAATAGCTACTCAAAATTTGAGAAAAAGATTTTATTATATCAGTAAGTTACCTGACCTACCTATGTTATGTCTCTATAGTCACAGCCTGAATTCAGGCACTTATTGCACTATGATTTAAGCTTTTGCAGATCCTCATTGATGAACTCAATAGTCACCAAACTGGCTGTTAACTCCATTCATTAGCAACTTGTGGATTTCAAAGCCAGCTGACCTTTCATCTCTGTGAATGATGGTAGTCATTCGATGCCAAGACTAGACCATAATAAAAAGATCTTCTGCTGAACTGATTAAGTAAAAATTTTGTAACTTCAGAGAGCATACTGTCACAGGCAGCACATTATCATGTAGAACAGTACATCCTTCATGCAAATCCCATGCTTTTTTATCACTCTTAGCGCCATGTGTATTAATCTGATACATTTTTAGCAATGTCAAAACGGCCACGTGTGTAATTTTGATGCACACATAATGGTCTTAATAAATAAATAAAAAATGTCTGGCCTGGGGTGAAGTTTTACTGATTTAGATGTGGCGCTAAGAGTGTTAATGTTTCATGACAAACTTCTGATATTATTCTGTTCCCAGGTTACAGTAATTGAATCACCAAAACTGTTCCTAAATACTGTTAACTATCTTTTTTTGGTATCATAGTATACAGATGAATATTTTTGTTAATTAGGTAACAACAATAAATATTCATTAATTCAACTAATTATGCTAATACTATTAGTTCCATAAATATATGAGGTAACTGTTGATAAATCTTGATGGCATGGTGTCCTTCCACTTGATAAAACGAATTGTTCCATATACCTCACAGTAGGAGGGAGTTCCATGTTTCATTAACTGCTATCTTTTCAGGATGTACCAAATAAAAATAATTGATGGAATATGAGCATTTAATGAGAATATAGAATTCTGCTGGATACTGTGTGTGTGTGTGTGTGTGTGTGTGTGTGTGTGTGTGTGTATGTGTGCACGCAACACACCATGTTGCTACACCAACCAGCTTATTTTAACAACTAGTTAGACATAAATTTGTAATTGCCTAAATAGAAACAGAATAATTATAGTTAAGTGTTTTTAGTTTATATTTTTACAGAAATATAATGACAATAATTAAACATTTTAAGTACAATATAAATATAACTTCATTTCCTATCACAAATCATGTAAAAATAAATAAATATATATATATATATAATACAAATTAGTAACAGCAGAAAATTAATTTCCTGGCATAAATTTATTACCTATCTGATAAATTTATTAGCCATCTTTATATGCAGAAAAAAATATGGACAACAGTCCAATGAAAATAAATAAAACTATTTTTTAGCATTAATATTGACTTGAAAGGAATGTAATGTAAAACGGAGAAGACAAGTTATGAGTTACTGACTATTATTATAATTATTATTACTGTTACTGACATCCATTCTTTCTGTACAACTTGTTTTCTCCTTCTCTTTAGACTTTGTAGATCTTTAGTTACCAGCCCAGTGTAATATTGTGTTCACAGATACTGTGACCTGCAATGCTGTTTCTAAAGTAGTGTTAACTTCTGAAGAAACAATTACTGTATAAAACAGCAAATAAATAAAATTTACTAACAATAAAAAATAAAATGATTTAAAAAAACATATATTTTTAATATTGATATAATGCGTTTCAAACTTCCAAATTCTTCAAAACAATATAATTAATCTACTACAAACTCTATTGAGTTTGTTATCAAAAGTAGTATGCTTTTATACATTACTTTTGATACATTACCTCGTTCCAAACATAACCTAAGAGTTAACTCACTGGGGAGATGGTGTAACTTGATCAGAATTGGTTATGAGTTTCAACAATGGCATAAAATAAAACCTATCTGACATGTGAGATGCTAAGGAAAAATGAGTAATGTTATTTTAAAATGTAATAACTGGTTAAATTTTTACAGCTATAAGCATTAAATGGTAGCAGAACAGAAATAAAGCTTATAGCAGAACATGACCAGGTGTTCAGAAAATTCTATAAACTAAATATTACATTGATGTTGATATAAAATAAGAATAATACAGGAAAGGTTATTAACAATTTACTATCTCTAATCAAACACATATTTAATAATACCAGATAAGTAATGACACTGTGGTAAATATCAATGAATAGCTGTTATCAGAAAACATTTGTTATCAGTAATCAATAAGATTGATGATGTTCAGTTATAAACCTGATTTTACAGAAAAACAGCACAAAGAGTAATGAGAAAATCTTTAGCAAATAAAAACTAGTATGCAAGCACCCACATAAAAAACTGATACAGAATTTTTTTAAAAAAGTGAATGAGAAAGTGAGTTAGCTGTACATAAAGGAGAATAGAAACTAAAAAAATCTTATAACAGAAATGCCACAGAATAATAAAAGCATGTTTTTTTAAATCTGTAAAACTTACTTTTTAACGTAGACTTGACATTTTTTTAATTATTCATTAAATGAGGCATTTTTATTGAACAACAGTTCTCAACCCTTAGCACAAAGATATGGATAACATAATAAAGGGTCTTTAATTTGTTTAAACCCTTTATTGTTTCCACTATCTACTTTTATATTATAAAACTTTGTTTATTGGTTTTTTATACAACTTGGTTAGGTTCATGAGTTATTACCAGAATGGAAATAACTTTTCACACTTTACTACATAGAGCATTGCATTTTATTAAAAGCAGCTTCTGTTTGAATAGCACAAAATATTGTAATTTGAAATATTTTTGACAGTTTAAGTTGTCTTGGGATGAACTAACGTAGCTAAGGATTGAAAACGTTCTACTTTTTAGAAAATTTTACTTGTTAAACAAACCAATCTATGTGATTTTTGTTACTTTTTAGAGATAACAATATAAGTAGTCATAAGAGAATAGCAATTATTTTGAATTTCAACACTGGGGAAAACTGCTAAATTTGTAACTGTACCAGGAAATTTCAATAATATTATGATATACTATACATACATTTTTATTTAGAAAAAATGAAGAATTCTCTTCAGTTATAATACATAGTTCTGTACTGTCAGTGAACTACAGCCATGTAAACATTTATTCGTTAATCCTGTCAGTATGCTATCCACATAGTACTGTAAATAATTTAAAACAATTTCTTTCAATTTACAGTGAAACAAAAAAAACCTGCTTTATTTACCACTAGGTTGATTATTCCAGCTATACTATTTACAATACATCTTTAATAGATCTACAATATAAATACATAATAATTTCTAACAGGTAATTATTATATTTTTATATAAAAAACAAATTATACATGATAAGAAAATACTGACTGGGTAATTTCATTTGATGGTTCTGCTCAACATCTTAATGTGTCTCACTGAATAGAATCATAGACATTGAAAGTGCAAAGTAAGCATTAAAAACCAACAGGTTTAAATATGCTTAATAAGCTGATTCCTGCATATCTAAATATACATAGTTAAATAGGGCTAGATGCAGTTTCATTACATAAATGACTATAGAATTTAAAGACAAAGAAAGGTCAATAAATGTTTCAGAAAGATCAGATGGATTAGATTCCGGTAAACATGGTTTTAATTTTATTTATACACAAATTTTTACACAATAATGTTTATGATTATATAAAATTTATGAGCCATCAACAATATTAAAAATAAAAATAAAATTAAAAAATGCTTTATGCTGCACATGAAAAATCTATTTCATTATTTTTTTTTTTTACTGTACTTCTGACATAATATGTTAAGGCTCATTACTAAATTAAACAAATTTTATATGGTAATGAAAAATAGACCAATTAATAAAATGGCGGCAAAAATTCTTACGTGTTCATTTATTCTTTGATTATAACTCATAAGAACAGCAAGATATAACATAGAAACATTTTAAATTTATATACAAACATTTAAATTTATTTACTTAATATAAATGATTCTTTTTCAAATTACCTAAAAACTGTTCTTCCAAACTAATTATATAACTCCTCTTCAGTGGGAGTAATCGATGGCATAGTTATTATATGTGCCTATTTTATTTCCTCTGGTGTGTAGTCAAAAATGCAAGTAATTATATTGTGTTTTTTCATTTAATATACTGTTTTTGTGAAATTTAGTATGCAAATTTAATACTATTGTAGCAAGTTGAGATCTTGGTTTTTATGTGTTACAGGTAAACTCTGTAAATTATGGTTATCTAAATATTCAGACATTAAATTTGATGTAAAAAATATTACTTAGACAAAACCCAAGATCTCAACACACTTAACAATTTAAAATTACATACTTAATTTGAAAAAAAAAAACATGATATATTATCTAACTATATGTACAATATTATGTTTATACATATATCTAATTATATATCACATCAGATTTCCAAACCGATTTAATGTGGGTGCTATAAACATCAGTGTTACTGGTAATGCTACTGAAGAGGAGCTGCATAATTTGCTGCAAACGGTCTTTTGGAAGAACAATTTCAATGCGATGTGATATAATACTTTGGTTATAAATTTATAGGTTGTTTATGTATTATGAATTCCATTATTTGTAATGAAAAAACTGACTGTCCTCAGTGTTTTCTTTGATTTGTCGCACAAGTCGACCGAAAACTTTTCTGAATTTAAAAATTTCAAGTGGTGAATAGGACATCACTGCATCCCTTACTCCTGATGGTTGCATAACGTTTGGAACATCTCAGGAAATACCATCCTGCATATAAAAAAAACGTCGAGTAAGAATTAAAATTCTAATAGCTGATGTCATAAATAAGTAATTTCAGTCTTAAGTAAATTATTAAATATATTTTAATACAAAATTTGATTTGGTTTTTGCTTCAAAAGTTATATTTTAAATAACTTCCAGATATCTTTTTTACAAAAGAGGCCAATACTGTCTTAATTGCTTTTCCTTTTCTGAGATCACATTGCTCATTCACAAGGGAAAAAGTTATGTTAATTCAAATGGTACAATAATCAGTAAGTAGAACATAATCTTCCCAAATATTTCACAAAATATTTTGAAAATATTTTTCAGTGATCTATGTAAATTAAAAAAACTGATCTAAAAAAATTCACAACTAGATATTAACAAAGTTTTCAGTTTAATGTATACTTTACGAAAAATATTAAGGACAGTCTAGAAAAACGTTCACAAGGAATGGGCATCCGTTTACCAAAAGTGCTGATTCACATCAAACATAAACAACTCGCAACTCTTGACTAATGTTCTTTCTTAATTTTTCTAAAAGTTAAAATATCTTCCACTTCACTAAAACATGCTCTGAATAATCATATTGAAATGTTTTAATTATTATCACAAGATAAATAATAACAGGAAAAACATTATTAGGTCATACATGAGTATGAAGACATAAATTACGCTGAATAACTTACTATCAAAATCGTACCAAGAAATGTCAGTTAACAAAGTTTTAAAGAATACAATGATGTCAAAATGTGGATATGAACGTGAGAATATTATCCTGGATAGGTTTTAGACAATGCCAGTTTTTGGCTTTAAATAACATGAGTTTATTTTATATAAGTATTTCAATGTCATATATGTTAATGATTAGGATAATTTGGGAACTCTTAAAAACATTAAATAAAAATAGTATTATACATATATTAAAAAGATATAAGTCAAGGCAATAATATTTCTTTTGAATAGTTAAATAACTTTTTTAATAGAGAGAGTAATTACAAATGATTTGTGATTTACATAAATCATAAAACAGCTTGAAATAGATAAAATACACAGATATCAATGATTCAAACTATTTGGAACCTAAGTCGATTAAAACTTTTTATTTGTTTGGACTTTTTAAAATAAATTTAATAAAATAATAGAATACAACATTCAAATTTATTTTTAAAAAAATGATACTACTGAATTACTTTATTTATTTTTATTGTTAGGTGATAAAGACCTGCAACTTAAACAAATTAATTCAATAATGTGTAAAAATAAAAATTACAAATACTGTACAGTAGGCCTGCCAGAAATATTTAAAAAGACTAAAAAAAAGAATTAAAATTAAATATGTTACTGAAAAAATTTTTATATTTATTTCATAAGAAATGTTATTCAATAATTGCTCATTTTTTCCTGCATGTACTAAGGTGGCAATTCTCTTGTGTAATGAAAGCTTCAACTCAAGTGACCTAATTTTAATATCATCTTCATCTGAATCATTCTCATTAACCTAAGTTTCACAATTAAATCTTTGTTTAACAATGGAAACCCTGAATGGCGATCAATTTTTTAATCATTCTTTTGGACCTTCCTCAATGCAATTTTCATATCCAGTAACTAAATGAAAAAAATTAATATTGTCTTTTAATATTTATATCTCATCAACTTCAGTTCAAGCTGTACAATTTTTTTTGTTTGTGAAGAGATACTTTTTACATGCCTTCTGTAAATTAAGCACAGTTAACAAGGTCTTAATTTGTAAAAATAAAACCATAATTTCAATTCTTGTTCAAACTACTCATTGATGTAACTGTAGAATTTTGTACCGACTGATGATGTGGATCCCACGAAAGATGACTTTTGGTATTAGTTTCTAAATTTTCTGTTACTGTGTTGATGGTTAATTTGTTATTTGTTAACTGGCTCAATGGTCAGAATATTGATGAATTATTTGAATTTCTGGAAAATTATATATACACAGTACACAGAACAAACCGACAATGCAGATTTTTTAAGGTTTAAATTATTGACATTCCAAGGTAAAATTGATAACTGATTTTGAGAATACAAAAAAAAATTAGTACAGGACTTGAGGATGGTTCATGAGTGACTTTGGATTCATGTTAGGTTACCTACAATCGTTATGGCCATCGCGCTAAACATAAAAACATTAAGTGAAGATAAGGTAAAATGTGAAAAAAACATTTATCTAAGCTGACAAATTTTGATTAGATGTAACAGGAAAATTGAATTCATAAAATGTCTACGATTCTGTAAAATATTTATGTTGCTGGGTAAATTTTAACATACAGTTTTAGAACATGAAGTTAACTTTTACTAAGTTATTAAAAAAAAATAAGCTTTCCAATTTAAAGAGCTTCATGTTACGTTACCTAACTTTAGGTACCTAATTTTAGGTAAATTGGTCTGCAGTTATTTTATTCAGTTGTTAAAAGTTTAAAAATTGTTTAAAAAATGCTACTACATCATCATACAGTTAACTGCTCTGAAGCTAATCCCTTGCTCTATGTTAATCTCCATTTTTCTTTATTCCCTGCTGAACTTTAAAGATTCTGATAGATCTCGTTTCCTTTCAGATTATGCTTAAGTTTGATTCAATGGATTTTAATAAATTTTTTCTCTCTTTCCTGATCAGTTGACTATTTCTATTCTGAATTGTTCTGGCTTCTATTCTAAGATCACTGTTCTCATTACTTTTTAATTTTTTACTCTGTCAATAATTTTAATATTCTTTGTTCCCCTCCATACCCACATTTCAAATTCCAATTGCTATACAGGCAACAATGTATACAAACTTCCAAAAGTAACCTACAAAGGTCTCACACTACCCAAAATTAATGTTGACTGTTCACAAAAAAAATTCAATTTATATTCCCAATATTATATGGAATTTCTACAGGTTGTACTCAGAAATTAATAGAACAACTTGTAATCTAAAGTCAAATACATTTAAACTGCTGTCAGCACGTTTTATTATGACATGAAAAGTTCAAATAGCTTGATGATGCAGTAACATTTAACAAACATTTTCAAAACAATAATGAAATAATTTTAAATCTAGCCTCTACAATATATAAATGCACATAATACTTTGAATCCAACTGAGGTAAAAAAAAAAAAAAATGTTAATGGATCTGAATAAATCATTTTTTATTAAAACAAAAATTTTCTTTTTTTAACTATTTCTAATTAAATTAACTACAGAAACAAAATAATTTAACAAATTTCCCTTTAAGCTAGCCTCCCACATCCTGCAAAATAAACAATTTAATTCAATCCAGTTTTCATTTATAATTATCTCTTATGAGAAGATAGATTTTGAATTGCACAAGGCAATTAAATAACCAGTAACAGCAAACAGGACTTGGGAGTTCTTCAAAAGATAATCAGACCCCATTGTTGTGATTTAATAATTGCAACAAATTTTTTACTCAAAATGCTGCTGGGTTTATTACTGAAATGGAAAGTTGGTTGAGAAAATGGCTACAAAAAAATTAAACAATGGTTACTTATGTCAAAGTACAAAAAATAAGATATATCCTTTTAAAGTAAATTTAAATAAAAATACCTTTTTTAAACCATTAAGTAACTACTATATATTATACAGAATACATCAGGAATGGCAGGTTTGTTATTCCACAAAATGAGAAAAGTAAAGGAACTGCTCTAGCATTTATATGAAAGCAACAAGAAATCAACAACAAATAATAAAAAAATGAACAACAAAAAATCTTGATTACAGTAACATTAAGCACAAAATTATAAATAAAATAAAGAAGTGGTTATAGTCCATATTAATTCATAAAAATATTTTATTTATGAACAATAATGATGCAACTACATGAGGAGGATAATAAATAAATAAAATAAATGGGTACACAATAAAAAAAGGAGCAATTATAAAGGCATTAGTTCGTCATATTTGAGTACGTATTTAATTGTATGTAAAATGAAGTACACAAAAGTTCATGTTTATCTAATCAGTACCGATTATTACTCATCAGTTGCTATTATTAATCAATCACAGAATAAAACTGGTTTCTGTAAAAGGAAAGCCTTTAATTTTACATGAAATGAATTTGTTTTAGTAAACACTGCATATCTGTAAATATAAACACAGGAAAGAACAGCATTTTTAATCTACAAAAGTCTCTCTGTTGAAATAGCACTAAACAAACATCTGCCCATTTAATCCAATAAAATGGACACACAAAAATAAATGTTTCTAAAAATAATAAACATAATTTTTAATAATCTAAATCATAAAAGAAGTAAATAATAAAATACATATTTCTAATCATAAATACTTACAAATTAAAAACAATTACTTACAAAACTGTACTTGAATAGAGATAAAACAAAGATACTAATACTTCAAACCGGCCATAAAAATTCTATTCTTATTGATGCTTTGCACTTTCAATATCGCTTATCTTTTTTTTATAAGTTTGTTTGTTTTGGGATAATATCTTAAATTGGGAAAAGTCTAGGGATGCGAATTAAGCTTTAGCAGAAATACCCAATTTAACTTCCGAGAACTCCAAATCTTTCCGAAATTAAATTGACTATAACTACTTTTCAAGAAAATTCTAATTGTTTTTTCAACTCAAAGAAAATCATATTCATAGTCATCAGTGAAAAAATATTCATGCAACACAATATCACCACAATGTTTTCATAATAATCGGACATAACTATTCCTAAATTCAATTTTTACAAGTCTAACCAACAAACACATTAAATCTGAAATTTCTAATTTGAGAATTAAAAAGCTTATTACGAGTGTTTTTGAATATCTAATAAATAAAAGTTAGTACTGCTTAAGCAGCAAATTTAAACCTGTATAATTTTTCTTGAGGCTTTTTTACAGCACATTAGTATATTACCAAGTTATGTAAACTGATTTTAATTGTCATACTCTTCTATAGGTACTGATGTATTTTATTAATTATTTTTTATTTTAAATATGCAATTTATTTTATACACACCTAATCATACATGTCATACTTTACACAAAAAATCTCCTGTCCATGTATTTACAATGCTAAAATACATGTTATGGGATGAATTGAAATAAATAAATAATAAACTTCGACATCAATAGTTGGTGATCATGAAAAGTTATGAATAACAAATTTAACTAAATAAATAAAATTACAAATTAAATTAAAAAATGTTTTTATGTAAATTAATTTACAATAAGTGCTGCTGGTTTCTGTTATTGTAATCTTAAATTAACTGTTCAGAACACACAAATAAGTTCTCAAAAATATAAATTAAAACATAGATACCTTAAAAAAAATGTTTAGAAACATCATATGTTATTATTGTCAACTTTGTTATTGTTGTAAATGCCATATGTTATGTTCTTCAAATGCATTTGGCTAACATAAAAGTATCTTCAGTGAAAAATAATTATTAAATAGACCTATAAAAAACTTTAACATTTAAAAACTGTGTGAAATAAAATAATAGCTATTTGTCATGCATTTGTCTGTCAGTCATGCTGAATTACACAAGAATTAACTAAACAGGTAATAACATAAAATGTTTCTTTACATATTTTTAAAACATATTTACTTTTTAACTACAAAGAATTGAAATATTTCATAAATTTACATTAATTTTTTTCTCATCAAATTTGATAACTACATTTTCAAATGTTCTTTTGCCTATGAAATTCAGTTCATCAGAATCTGTTATGTGTAAACTATACCAATCTACTTTAAATGTATTATTTAAATAAAATTATTTGGTTTGCCCTTTCTCTAAATGTAAAAATAATAAAATTAAATGTTTAAAAAACTTTAGAAATACAAACAGTAACTGGTTTCAAAACACTGATTTTTTTTGTTTTAAAATTACATTTAGAATAACTGTGCTGATAAAATTCATTACTATAAAAATATAAAATGGGGATAAGAAAACATTCAAGTACTAATAATACGGGCCAAAAAAACTGAAATGTAATACTGTCATGACTGCCAACACACTTATAAAAATGGATTGTAAACAAATAAACTTAACTTGTAACAGAAATAATACTCAAAAAAATCATAATACAAAAGTACACATTTAATGATACTCTGTTATAACTCTTAATTTATTTCTGATCAGCACAGGTAGCAACTTTATTCACTATCAAATCATTCAGTACCCTTTTCTTATGAATATTTTTCTTTTTTCTGCAAAATGATCTCTTTCATCAATTTTTTTTACATCCATCTACTTTATGTAAATTAATCACTGGCTTTACTTACAGGTATTCTACCTTCAACACTTAGCTTGTTATCTTATTATAAAATGTTTACCTCAATTTTTGTAACAAATCTCATAACATTTTCTTATCTTAAACCAATTCTACCCATTTCTGAATTTGTATGAAAATATCTAAGAAGAAAAGATAGAACAGATGTTATCATATAAATTGGCAAACTCATATGATTTATTTATTTACAAATTCCTTACAAAATTAAGATATTCAGTTATCTTTAAATTATCCTCTGATGAAAATATATTTCAAAGTTTCAAATTAGTTACAATTACAGCAAGGATATCATAACATAATGTTATCAGATACGATTAACTACTCTCAAAATAAATATAAAAAATTACCCAAAATCAACAACAGGAGAGTATCTACATCTTAACCTAATCATAGATTACTAGTCTTATATATTATAATGAACAAATTATCACACGAAAGACAGATTTGTTATGCACAAACATGAAACCACAATTAATTCATGACTATGGATAAATTAACTAAACAATAAATGATAAAGTTAGAATAATGCAACATAACTGTTATTCCAACATAAATTATTCTGCAGTCCATTTAAATAAATTACTCTAGTCAATATAAAATTAACAATGCACGAAATAGAAATCAATTGTTGCAATCCTCATGATCTAAGGCACTTAAATTATGCTTCATTGTGGCATATAAATATCTTAACAACATAACATTTTAAGCACACTAAAATTTATATTTACGTATATATAAAATTAAGAAAACATAATAAAAGTAAACGAATATTTACAATTAAGAATTAACAAGTTTTTTTTTACATAATATAACACTTACATCATTTTAGTATAAATTAAGCATTCAATACACAAATTTTAAGCTAAAAATAACATTGTAAACAAACTTACGGATTTTCCAGAATTGGTGCGATTTTTAATATGGTGGTAAGAAAGTTCAAATCCTTGCAGAAAAACACCGGTTTCTGGGGTTGACTATTTACATTAAGGATACGAAATAATATACACAATATTACGGCGACGGCAGCTAAAATTGCTGTTGACATGTTTCCGATTTTAAACGACTTGAAAGGCGATATAAACATTAAAAAAAAAAATTAGACCAGAATGGTTCACCGCCTACTTTCTTCGGCCAGCCGGATAGTACAACTCTGACATCCACAGCCTGTATTCAATAACAGTGCCGCTATGATAATAATACTACTGAAGCAGCTGTCAACTGATATTACGTTCTATTTTTAATGGATGTTGTCTACCTACCACAACGAAGTAGATAAGATAGCTTTACCTAAGATTGATTTTATCTAAAACCATATAATTTCGGTAAAGCAACTCTATCAGTTTTACCTAAAAAATTCACACTCGAAAAAATATGAGTTATAAATTTAATTTTCTTCAATATTTAATCAATACAGCAGAATTTGAAAAATATTCCAATGTTAATTGTACAGAGAATGTTGATAGTACTGCTACTATCGGAAAGTTATTGAACATGTTTATCGGCTGACTAATTTACGCGGTATCTTTGAAATGATTTCAATCCAATGGTTTTTTGGTCATATACTTAGCAAACCATTTTAAAGAAAAGTATATTAATATTATAAATATATAAAAAACAAAACTTTAATTTGTTGATCAGGATAAGGTGAGATAACACTTCTTAAAATACTACAAATTATTAACGATCCGCTTTCAAATAATGTCTAAATTTAAATTGTGTTCTCAGAATATAGGTTAGGTTATTACTGTATTCTGCTGGCTTCTAATCAAAAATCTCAGGCTCAATTCCCCGAACGATCGATTTTTCACGTATTATTTCATCCACCTCATTTTCCTTATTAAGAATATCAAAGAATCAGAGTGGAACAATATTGTTGAAGGAGCTGCATAATAGATTCATAGGGATCTCTGCAAGCACTGATATTAATCATTTTTAATATTTTAAAAACATACCTTTCATCTTCATTGTTATTGTCATTATTATTATTATTGTGGCGCTGAACTCATAGTTGCTTCGACCATGCGGCTGATCGCTTCTGCATGCAACGCTTCCGTGCCCCACGGGGAGCCGAGGCACGAGAAATGACCCGTGTACTGGTGGACACCGGAGATTGCGAGGTTACGCTGAAATTTTCTTCGACTAAGACGAGTAGCGCAACGTGCAAGGAATCGCACAGACGTCAGGTCAGCTGAGTATAAGACGGCAAAGTAGCGGCTCTGTCGAGCCATCAACGTGAGCAAGCATGCTGCTGGAGAGAACTGGCGGAGACCGTGGATGTAGACCCTTGGGGGCTGGGTTACAAGATAGTAACTCGGCAATTAGGGGTCTTGCGGTCACCAGCTCTACTAGACGAGGCTAAAGCGGAGCACGTCGTTAAAATGTTGTTCCCGGCCCACTCGGTCCGTGCCGAGCGGGACTTCGGCGACGTGGGCGACTTCCTGCTCTTCTCGATGGAGGAACTGGAGGGAGTCCTACGGTCGCTGAAAGGAAAAAAAGCCCCTGGTCCCGACAGTATACCGGCCGAAGTACTCAAGCTAGTAGGGCGCTGCAGGCCCCGTCGTCTACTAGACATGTACAATGCATGTCTGAAAGCTAGGTCTTTTAGCGCCAGGGGGAAGAACGCGCGTCTTGCGCTAATTCCCAAGGGAAACGAAAAACCAGAGTCGCCGTCCTCCTACCGCCCATTGTGTATGCTTAACACAGCTGGGAAGATATTGGAGAAGCTGTTAAAGAAAAGACTGGTTGTGGCGATGAATCAGGCAGATGGCCTGTCACCTAACCTGTACGGTTTCCGACAGGGTCGGTTGATCCTAGACGCAATTCAAGAGGTTGTTGAGGCAGTGCGGCGAGCAGAGGACCACAATCATTTTTCGCGACGTGTGGTCCTTCTTGTTATGTTGGACGTTAAAAACGCTTTCAACTCCGCACGGTGGAGCGATATGATTCGGACCCAGAAGCATTCCTTCCATGTGCCTCAATACCTCCTCAGAATGGTGGACGCATACCTGAGGAACCGCGGTCTCATTTACGAGACCACAGCAGAGTGGCGTAGAACTACGATCAAGTTAGGGGCGGCGCAGGGGTCGATTCTCACCCCCGATCTTTGGAACGCCGTTCATGATGACTTGCTGAGGCTGGAGATACCTGAAGAATCTGTCTTGGTTGGGTATGCCGACGACTTTGCGCTACTTGTCGCAGACCACGATGTGGAGTGCGTCCAACTGAGGCTTAGTCGAGCCATGCACTGAGTCAGTGCCTGGCTGGACGTCCATGGATTGTCTCTAGTCCTCAGAAAAACGGAGATCGTGGTTCTAACGAAGAAGCGTATCGACATCCTTCTCTCCCTGCAGAGGTTGTTGAGACCAAGCCGGCCGCAAAGTACCTCGGTATGATGATTAACCGGAAACAGCTTTGCTGAGCAGCTTCGTAGAGCCACCGACAAAGCTGCGAGAACCGTAACTGCTCTCAGCCACCTCATGGCGAATGTCGGCGGACCGATGGCCAGCAGACGGCGATTGTTGATGTCCACGGTGCATTCCATCCTGTTATACGGGTCAGAAGTGTAGGCCCAGGCGTTAAGAGTTGCAAGAAACCGGAAGCGGCTCGCGCAGGTGCAACGCACCGCAGCCTTGCGAATCGCTTCCGCGTATCGGATGGTCTCCGAGCCTGCAGTGCTTGTGGTCGCCGGAGTCATACCCATTGGTATTTTGGCAAGCGAGCGCCAGGTGATCTACAGGAGGCGACGGCCAGGCGAAGACCGGGAGAACATTGCCAACGAGGAATGCACTCGCACGTTCCTCGCATTGCAAGAGATCTGGGACCACGAGACCAGAGGACGATGGACCGCAAGGCTTATCCCTCTGGTCAGACAGTGGACGGAGTGACGGCATAGAGAGGTGGAGTACTACATGACCCAATTTTTAACGGGTCACGGATACTTCCGCGCTTACCTCCATATCATAGGGAAAGCGCCGTTCCTCCGACTGCCTCTATTGCCCCGGTGTACGGGACGACGCTGAGCACACCTTTTTCAAATGTGCTCGATGGGAGGCAGATCGAGGGACACTAGAGCCGGATCTCGGAGCACTGATCCCCCACAACGTGGTTGCGAGATGCTCCATGACCTGAGCAGCTCAGAAAGTGTAGCCTGATTCGTGGGCAACATTCTCAGGGCCAAAAAGGCTAACTTGGATAGTCCTGAAAATTAGGTAGCACCTAATCAGGCTAGAATAGAAGGACTCAACTGGAAGTATGTGTTAAACGGTTCCGGGTCAAGTCCTGGTAGAAAAGGGGGTGGTTTTAGTCGGTAGTCTGCTGATTGTGATTGGATAATACCATCAGCGGGAGCCTGACACTCCATGCATAAATGCATTTCCACCCCCTCTGCAAAAATTTTATTATTATAACAATTTATTGACTACAAGAGGAGATGTTTAATTCAAAATGATGAGACAATGATTTATTTTGTGTCAAATAAACAAACGGGGAGAAGGTGGTACAGAAAAAATCATTTAGTTATATATTATCATTTATGCATATTTATGGGTGGTTTCTTTTATCAAGATTTTTACTTCCAAAATTACTGCATAATTTTGATTTTTATATATTTTCTATGTTACAAACATTAAAGTTATCACATTTAAATAAATTTTTATTATAATGCATTTAATTCTTTGGCATGTCTCTTTTATTTAGATCTAATTTATGAATGTAAGGTGCCATATCCAGAAAGGTTATAGACAACTTGACATGAAATACAAGTCACTCCCAAAACTTCCGTAGTCATTTTCAAGGTAACAAGATTCAATGCCAGGTTTACAAAGGAAAAGAAAGAAGTGATGTACTCATAAAACATGATACTTCCTATGAGACCCTGATACATTTTATCCTGTCCATTACAGAGTGCATGTAGATAACATCAAAAGTCTCTTCTCAAAATCTAAAAAAAAAAGGGGATATAACCTTTTCATCTTTCTTAATTGTAACATCTTCTTCTTTCATAGGTGTAATTATATACCTGACCATGACGACATTAGACATTTTTGTAAAATACATCCTCTCTGTAGTATTTCTTCAATGTCTTTCATACACTTCCATTCTTTCAGCATTTCCCTTAGAGTTTTTGAGATTTTCACAAACTATTTTGTTTCTACAATTGCAACTATTGAAGAGTAAGAGAGAGGAGGGTGTAAGTATGAATAGATGATATATAAGTGAAGCAGGTTACACAACAAATGGTGAAAATAATAATAAAAAAAGAAGTTATTTTATTTATAGCTATAATTGTTTTTACACTAAAAGAGGATGATCAGTAGAGTTATTGAAAGAAATGAAGAATGTGAAGTGGGAAATGTTTGGGCTTTCAAAAGTTAGAAGAGGAAGGGAGGAATGTATAGAGATAGAAAATTAATTAGTTTATTATAATGGAGAGGGTGTATTATATGAAAGAAGGTAGAAAGAAGAAGAAATGAAAGGGGGATAATGCAATGATGGAGTTTAGTAAAGCTAATAGGATGTTTAATTTGAACACTTGCTTTTAAAAAGATTCCAAAGGAAATTGGTAAAATGGTGAACAAGAAAAAAGACTGAAGAGGCAAGGTAGGAAGAAAATAGTTTGTGAAAATTTCAAAAATTCTAAGGGAAATACTGAAAGAATGGAAGTGTATGAAAGACTGAAAATTTGGAAGAAGTACTATGGAGAGGATGTATTTTAAAGAAATGTCTAAAGCCGCCATGATAATAAATTTAAGCAAATTTTGCTATTGAAACAAAGAAGTTTTAAACAGGATATAAGAGATTATAGACTGATTAACCTGCTTTCTATACTATGTAAAACTTTCATGTTAGTACAAATATCAGGAATGAATGACTTATTAGATAATAACACATCGATAGATCAAGCAGGATTTAAAAGGATTTTCACCAAAAATATTTCAGTTATCTTGGAGCCGATGCAAAATCACAAGAATACAGATTCCCTTTCTTTCTTCTTTTCATACACTTTGAGAAGAGACTTTTGATAGTGTCTAGATACACTCCACAATGAACATGATAAGATGTATCAGGGTTCCACAGGAATTTATCATGTTCTATGAATCCCTCTATATTAATTTGGAAATGAAGATAATAACTGGCAACTAAGTGAAATTTATTAAAGTAAGAAGAGTTCTAAGACAAGGTAATACTTTTTGAGGCTTGCTTGAAAAAGTGTGGCTGTGACTGGTATGGTAGAAATATAACTGGAGAATGGAAAAGTCAAAACATTTGTGGATGATGTAGTATTGATAAATAAACTTTAAGGCATGAATAGGATTGGTAATGGGTTTAATAAAAGAAGTCAATAAAGAAGGTTTAAAATAAATTTCAACAAGACAATGATAATGGTAACTGTGAATCGATTGCAGAAAACAGTAAAAGTAGATGGAAAATGTAGAAGAGGAAGAAGAATTTGTTTATTCTGGTAGTACTGAAGAAGACAGAATAAGAAGAAATTAATCAAAAAATAAGAATAAATCTGAGAGCTTCTTCTAAATATTGGAAGTTATTTAGATCGAATATAGAGATAAACAAAAATAAAATGCTGTAAAATACGTCAGTGAAATCTGTTCTGACTTACGCGTGTTAAACCTGGATGATGACATGACAGAACCTACTGAGATGTAGAGAATAGTAAGAAGTATGAAGAGGAATATGTTGAAAGAAATATGTTGGAAGATGTTGAAAGGAATATGTTGGAAGAATAAAATGGAGGATAAACAAATGGGTTACAGTGAGAATAGTTATAGAAGATATAGGAAGAGATATTACAGAAAGAAAATGGAGACAGGCTAGAAATTTCTTTGGTCAAAGGATTAAATGTAGACAAGGTAGGTGTTGGATCAGAGACCAGTAAAGCCGAGTAGGAAGAGAGAGAAAAACCAAAAACAAAATGACATCATTATTGCTTTCCCGACTATAGCAACAATGTTGTATATCTATAACGAAGGTACACAGATTGTTAAAAAAATTTGGTCTTTTTTAGGTTTTGTGCCTTAAGGAGACATTTAAAAAAATCTTTTTAACAAAAAAAAAAAAAATTAAATAAATTGTAAATAATCTAAAAAATAATTTTTTAATCCAGTGCTTTAAGTCCAAAAAATGTATTTATGTCAGATGGATATTTGTGGGTATGTACTTATGAGTACATACCCTTGTACATATGTTGGCTTGTAGTTGGTCTTATAACTCTGGACCCTGTTGACCAATTTCTTCAGAATTGGTAGAGAGGTACTAACTTCAGGGGAAAGAATGTATTAAATTTTTCAAATTTTTATTGGAAAAGGGGGAAAAGCGGTGGGGGTGTTTAATCAAAATAAAACCTCAAATCTTTACTAGGGTACTTTAGCAAAAAAACTTTCATACAAAAATTGAAGTTTTTTTTATGAAGTTTTTCATACCAAAACTATTTATTTGATATTCACCCATGCTATAAAAAAATTTATATATTTTTACTTTTTTACATATATATTTCTTCAGAAAAGGAGTAAATGAAAGTTTTTTCATATTTATCTTCTACATCTATATGACTTCATACCACTATAAAATGTTTTTGCCCTTCCCATTCCAGTCGTCAATAAAAGATATTTGTCTTTAATTAAATAAAAAATTCATTTAATTTAGTTTAAACTAAAATCCATCTCGTGAGTTACTCATTGCATTTAAAAAGTAAAATCTTAATTTTTTGATAGTCCTTACTGATAAATTATCAGTAAAATGTTACAGTTGTAAAAAAAAATAGTGAAGATCGTTTTGTTACCATCCTCACTATTTGTTTATGCAAAGGCAAAGAGTTATTTTGAAAAGATTTTTTTTAATCAGAGGATTAGACGAAGGTGATAAAATTGTTTATTTCAGTATGGGGTAAAGTACAAATGGTCTACAGATTTACATATATATATATATATATATAATGTTACTACATTATAATGAATGGCTCAGGGAATGTTTATATGAGTAATACAGTGCTAAAAAACCAATACATAAGTAAAAACATAAAAATTAAATTAATAAAGATTAATCCTTTTTTAAAATAATATAAGTACTGACATTCATGAGACTTCTTTTAGTAATCAATCCTAGGAATGGTTTGCAGCAGTCTTCCTCCTCCAGGCAGTTCTACCTTATGCTAACCTATTTGTTCCATTCTGTTTTAGAACCAACATTCCTTTATTCCTTTTCTTTTCTTTTTCTGTTTAGCCTCCGGAACCACATAAGATATTACTTCAGAGGATGAATGAGGATGATATGTATGAATGTTAATGAAGAGTAGTCTTGTACAGTCTCAGGTCGACCATTCCTGAGATGTGTGGCTAATTGAAACCCAACCACCAAAGAACACCGGTATCCACAATCTAGTATTCAAATCCATATAAAAATAACTGCCTTTACTAGGACTTGAACGCTGGAACTCTCGACTTTGAAATCAGCTGATTTGCTAAAACGTGTTCACCAATAGACCAACCCAATGGTCTTTCCCTTGCATTCTTCCCTTCAACTGCTCCCTCTATTATGGTGTACAACAAACTGCTACGCCGTAGTACATTCCTATCTACTTGTCTCGCCACTTCTCTAATAAGCTCTGTAAACAAGGCACCTCATCAAACCTTTGTAACACTTCTTCATTGGTTATTTTCTCCTTCCACGTAATCTTCAACATCTGTTGGTAGCATTGCAGCTAAAATGCAACTATTCACCTTTTTCCTTCTGCCCCTATGGTCCATGCTTTGCTGCCATATAGGAAAACACTCCATATGAATGTCATAAATTACTTTCTCAGTTTTTCATTTATATTTTTTGAGGTGAATATTTTAATTTTCTTATTGAACGCTAATTTTACCTGTTTTATTCTGCAAAAAATATCCTTCAAGCTTCGCCCATCTGATGTAATTCTACTTCCAAGATAGATGAATTCATTCACATACTCTAATTTATGCCCATTCATAGCCATTCATCAGCTTTCATATCATGCCTTTCACTACCATTATCTTTGTTTTTTCAATATCTATTTTCATGTTATCTTTGGATAATATGGTATTCGTGCTATCCACCATCCTTTTCAATTCTGTTTTATTTTAGGAGAGTACAGCTAGATCATTAGCAAAACATAATACATCAATCTTTTCTCCATTTATCCTTATTTCACTACTATCTCCTAACTTTTCTCTAACTTCATCTTTTCCATGTTGTGAATATGCACTGAAGAACATAGCTGACAATGATCACCCTTGCCTGACACAAGAGACTATATCAGGTTTATTTTATATTTAATAATATCGATTATGCAATCACAAAATGTTATCAAGGTTGGTTAATCAAATAATATTATCTGCATACCACTGCATGACTAAAACTCTTTTTGTATTTCTTGTTGTCTTCTACCTTGAATAAAATGTACTATTGCACATCACACGCCAAACCCACTGAAATTAAGGTAATATTTAGCTCTTTAAGTGACCGGCTGCAAGATTTTGTTTAGGGTAAAGCCTGGCTGAGTAGTGAAGGTCAGGAAGGAAACTCTGATTAGTACTTCTAGTACCTTATGCTATTTTGTGCATCACTTATGTTAGACTGAGATAGGTGTAGTGTAAAACTAAAAAAACTGAAATATTACTTTCTGATAAGAAATAATGCTATATACACCATCTATAATTGGTCGGGAGAATATACTCATAGTATGTAAAAAATGTGTTTTCTGTAACTAAAAATGTAATATTCAATGTCTGCATCTTTAATTTCCAAATACCAGTATAAAATAGAAAATTACATCACCACGCTATTCAGAAAACCAGAGGCCAAATTTTTCCAGTTAACTGGAAATAACCATTCATTTAAGCTAATCTGGATTTGTTTTTCAACAATGGGATATTCATATATTCTTTAAAAAGTAGTTTTGGAGTCGGTAAACTCCAAAACTACTATGCTGCGATTCAAATATTTTGCAACATTTAATTACTAATTATTTTTCCCTTTTTTCAGTAACCGAACAGAATTATATAAGGAGCAGATGTTTACATCTAAACTATGGTAGGATTCTACTTCGATTGAATTCTGTTTGGCATCGGGTAAAATTTGAATTATTAATTAACTCATCATAAGTCAATTTTGTTGCTATTTTGCGATAGTAAAATATACTATATACTATTTTACAATAGTATTATTATGGTATGTTATGTTCACGTGATAAAGCATTGAGAATAAAATAGGAAAGGAAATTAATTTCTTCTTCAGAATAAACGATTTGCCAGTTCTGCTTTCAAGAAAGCATCTTTTGACCTCTTACAAGTTCTTCCCTTTGGTCTACATGCTTTACAGCTTTTGGCATTCTTTCCTCCAACACCCTATGTGTATGCTGATACCAACTCTATCTTTGTTACTACAGCATTTCATTAATGAATTTATTGTTCAAAAACCCATGGATATCCTAATATCCAACACTATCTCGCAAGAAGCATCCTTCTGCAGCTGCAGAAATTTCATTTCAGAACTTTGGATATGCTTTGTATCCTTTTTCCTGATAGTCCATCTCACCAGCTGTCTTAGAAAGTTTAAATTCTACTGTGTAGAAGAGTAGGTACTACCATAATCTTATAAAATTTTATATTCACCATGGATGTTACCCTACATTTAAGGAACCTTGAAATAAAAACTCACATAAATAGAAACTTAATAATTTCACAGAAAAATCGGATGTAAGAAGCCGGATGAGTTTAATAGAAACTAACTTAAAGAAATAAATTAAAATAGCCTTATCGGCTGTCAACAGAGGGAAGACACAAATGTTGAAGGAAAATACTGTAACAAGACCAACCTCACGGACCTGAGTAACGGATTCCTGCTAATTAAGAAAAAAGTAGTAGAAAATATAATAATGGAAGGAATCGAAGGGGACTAAAAGGAATCCTTTTTCTAAAACTACAGGTCCGTTTAAAAATCGTTCTTTGTAATAATGCCCGCTGACACATCTGCCACAGATGTTCCATGAGAAGAATTACCGAACAGAGTAGGAATTCATGAGAAAATGTAAGACTCGGACGTTGGTTCTCATGCTTCAACTTGGGTCTGGTTCTGCTGGTCAAGAGGATAGGAGTATAAATACTCCAGGAAAGACGTGCAGAGTAGTGTTCGACTTGACGTCACAAGCATTCCAGTGTAGACACTGAGAGAATGCAGCAGGTTGTTTGGTGAGTAACTGTTAGACAATTAGTGAAAGAGATAAACTACTAAACTCAATCATAAATCGTTAGAGTAGTTTTATTTGTGAATAGGAAAGGGTTTTGGAGTGAAAGAACTTTAGAATAATCTTATCTTCGTAGTAATACCTTATCAGTTTTTAGATGTGTAAATATTAGTGGTCATTATAATGTCCTTTGTCAATTGAAATGAATTATAGTTTTTACGATTTACCACCTGAAAATAAAATCTGACCTTACTTTAAATTCTATTTTGTATGTAATCATTATTTATTATTATTACTACCAGTTGTTGTCATTGTTATTATTCTTACTATTATCGTTTGTTATTGTCTATTATAATTATTATTATTTGCTGATCGATCTTAATTTATTTATATTCTATATTGTTAAACAAATAAATTGTAATTATATAAACATTCTTAAATTGCTAATCTCTCAGTATCCTAATCGAGCCGCGGATACGTGACAATACATTTTTCTCACGTAAAAATGTCGAGGATACAGATATACGTATAAATTTCCGAAATACGTCGGTCGATGCTCATCCGATGTAATTCGAAAGAACTCAGTATATATAAACAAATTTACAGTAAAAACATAAAATTTTCAAAAATTTTTACAGTAATTATTTAAGTATTACAAATACTTTATAACGAATCTATTAAAATCTGACAATGATTTTTATTTTAGTATACATGAAAAAAAGTAAGTTTAATAACTATTAAAACAACTAATGGTTATTTACATTTTGATTGTTTAGTCTTTTATAGCATTACAATATTCTTGTCAAGAACTATTTTATTGTAAATACTTTTTAATATTATATTTATCTCAGGTTAGAAATAAATTTTAATAGACTAAATGATAAGCGGGTGTTGAAACATTAGATTTACAATAGAAGTTAAAGAAACTGTTGTGCTTAGCTCGATTATCGTATAAATGTTTTACTGAACCGCCAAAGAAAACCTTTTATTTTCTGTTAATTCACCAGTTTTTTATGGAAGAAAACATTTTCCATAGAATAATTTAGTTCTACTCCTGTGCTTATACCATATTCGATTTCAAAGTTATAACATTGTTTGCTAAGCAATGTAAAAAGTGTTAAGAATTAACATTTTTTCCTTTAAGCTAGCAAAACTGTTCATTATATAAGGATCAGAGAAACCATATACAAAAATGATGCGTTTGCATAACATGCACGACGTATCGGTATAATAATGAATTAAAAAGCATTCTTGTATAATAAATCTTGTGGAAAAAATCTTCTTGTCACGCAAAGAAAAAATTACTTATATTTGGCTGTAATTTCAAAACAAAAAACTACTGTAACAATAAATTAACTATTGCTTGCTGCTGTAGCATATATATATATATATATATATATATATATACACACAAAGTGTATCAAAAAGAATGATCGGATTTCAAAACCACAAACAGCTGTGTCGCCATGCCTAGTCAATGAGTGAAATTTATACCATTTGAAAATGTGCGTCCTAGAGTTTCAAATACTGCCCGGCGGATTGCAATATTAGTGTTCAAAAGTACGCTAACTTCCGTCGTAAACTACATAGTGTCTATGCCAGAAAGTGTTTTGTATTCTATAATTTAGCAAAACAACCGTAATAACGGTTCAGCGTGCGTTTCAGGATAGACCCACCATTGGCTAAGAACATTTTTCGTTGGTATGGACAAAGAATCGATGTGTTTATGTAAGGGGAAGAGTCCAGGGTGACCACGCACTTCAGAGGAAACTACATAACGAATTCAAGAGGCTTTTCAGCGAAACCCGAAAAAGTCCACTCGTCGCATTAGCTGAGAATTTCGATCCCTCGTATGAATCTTTGGCGTGTGTTAAGACGACGCTCACATTTCAGGCCGCACTGATTACAATCGGTACAACCTCTTCGATATGATTCGATAAATTTTATAAGATGGTTTGTCGCTACGTAAAATCATAATTTCGGGGGAATAAAAATGGAATTTTATTTTTGAAAAATTTCTTAAAACATACGTCCGAAACACTTCATTTTCCGTAATCACCCTTTTTATGTTTTTTAAACAAAAATTCACTGTTGAAAAAAAGATCGACTCATTCTAATAAAAATTACTTTGTAGAAGATATTTGCTCAATCTAAAATTTTCTACGAAATAAATAAATTTCATGTTTTAGGTTTCCAAAATGGCAGTCGTTTTAATCGTTAATATCTCATTAGTTATTAGTTCAATCAAATTATGTTTTAAGTAAAATCTGAACGACTCTAATTCTGAACAAAGTTACACTTGTTCAGATGCGTTTACAAACATCCGAATAATGACACAAATCATTATAGCGTATCGGCATTCCGATTCCAGAAGGAAAAAATCAGACTGAATTTGAATTAGATTTCATCTCCTCTAGTATGAAAAAAAATTGTTTATTAATAAATGCGCTGTAAACACTTATTACCGTTATTCGGAACCGGATATCTCCCCGGTAAGTTCAGATTAATGAGTTATTGAATTTTGTGCAAGGATTTAAATTTAAAACTATTTCAAATTGCACTGGAATTATTCCATAACAGGACCTTTCGGATTAAATTGTATGACTCCTTGGTAGAATTACAATCGACGTTGTTATTAACGGCACTAATCTTAAAAAGGTTAGAAAACCTATCTGTTATGGAACGTGTATTCGATTTACCATGAGTTCAGATTAATATGTTGTTTTTGTCAAATTAATATGTTTGTAAATTTCACATTGTTCATACGTATCAGGATCTTGGTTTTCATGTGATGTATGTAAAATGTTCATGTTGTGATAAATGCGTTTGTGTGTGTATTGTTTCTATAAGGTGATTAGGAAACTCTATTCTGTTATGACGTATTGTCTGTAGAAGTGTATTTGTATCGAACAGTCTATGGGCGTCCGGAATGCTCCAAGAAGAATTATTTAGTTTAAATTGTATTCTCCAATCTTGCTGTGTTTGTTAGTATATATTTTGTTTCTAATTCTTTCCTGAAAACTTTCAATCGACAGTCGGTTTATATATATATATATATCGGTTATATATATATATATATATATATATATATATATATATACAAACTAGTATTTTCTGTAATCTGAAAGTTTTTTTATTTTTTCTATATTTTATGTAGCGTTGTAGCAGTATTGTATGGTCGGATATTGCTTAATGATAGAAATTTTCGACAGTGAAAGAAAGCGACATATATTTTTGTTTTGTAAAATAACTTTTTTGATAGAAGTAAAAAGTTTTCTCAGTGTGCATATACATTCTTAGGCTAAACGAAGCCGAAATCACTAAAATAAAATTTAAGGTATGAATCTTATCAGAACCTCAAGGAATTTAAAAATATTTAACAATATTTACTATCGACGACAATATTGTACAATGTTACATAAAAAATTATTTTTATTTTTTCTTCGTTTACATTTCGCTTAATACGGTAGTAAGATTCTTGCTATGTAACAGTTATGCGCTCTAAGATGGTACGCTAAGAAATGAATGTCTTCACGCCGAACAAAGCGACTACTTCCCCTCTTATGAGAGATAAGGTCCAGGTTTCTATGGTAACTGTTGTTTATGGCACTTTGTCGCTATGGTTACCGAGTGATAAAACTTTGCCAAATAAAGCCAGTACCGCCCCGTCTACGCTTTTCAGGCTATCATCGCCAATGTAAGGCTTATACCCTACCTCTCATAGACCAACGTGTGTATGTGTGTGTATGCGGACGCGCGCTAGTCCAAATACACACACACACACACACACACTCACTCTCTCTCTCTCTTTCTCACTCTTTCTTTCTTTCTCTTTCATTCTTTTCTCCTTATTTTCCTTTTATCTTTTTTCCTTAAACATTCGTGAGAAGTTCAGGTCGGCAACGTCGTCCTCAAATATTATAAAGTTGTCTGGCACAGTCCTTACTTCGTATTTACTCTCTACTTCCCCACTAACTTCTCTTTCTTATTCCGTCTTTTTATCTCTTAAACAAAAACGATCCACATTTAGCGTAACCGTCCATCGCACCGGACTTAACACGAGTTAATGCGTATTCGTTTTGATAAATAAAAATGTCAATAAAAAAATCAATAAAAATAAATTTAATATCGGTCATATTTATTAATAATAAATAATTCATTATTTACAGAATCAATAAAAAGAATAAATAAAATTTTCGTAACTATATAAAGACAGAATATAAAAAATACTTTCATAATTTTGGATTCAAGAGAACATCGAAACAAATGGAAATATAATTTCCAAACACTTTTTTGACTTGTAGGAAAGAAGGGAACATTAATGAAAACGATAATTTATTTCTATTCAGTTCTAACTTACATTGTATGAGAAATCTATTGTACACATACTACAAAAGAAGACCCTTTGTGTGTGTGTGTGTGTGTGTGTGTGTGTGTGTGTGTAATGTAAAAAATTCTTGCGTAGTTCTGTGCAAAAGACCGACTTTTCGTTATTTTATCTTGTTTCCTTCTGAAAGTATTAACTCATTCAAATCAAAAATTAAAAAAAAATAACCTTTGAACACTACATATAAGCATTAAGTTTAAACTCACTCACCACTGTGACTCACTGGATAAGTGCGTACGAAAAATACACCATTACACAGTCAACATAACTCTTAGATAAACAAATATTCTCAGACGGGGTTATCTAAGTAACACATACATCATGTTCAGTATTAAGAACACGCGCTATACAAAACACACGCTCACAAAAGGGGAAGGAGAGTCCTCCTTAAAAGGTATCTTTTCGTTCGCGTATCCATTTCATTGTTTTCATCTTAGTTCCATTATAGTAGTTTAGATGCGCTTTCCAACTGTCAATGGTTTTTCACACATCATAATTATTGTAGGACTGACCTTGACTAACCTCAGGGATTTAATAATTCAGCTTAAAGGACGCTATCAAACGCGCTCCGATAATCTGAATATTGAAAAGATTTCTTCTTGCTAAAAGTGTCTATACCTTTGTCTAATACCACAAGTTCTTTACATCTAAAAATGCCTCTAAAGCTATCCTTCTGTTCTGTAGGGGATAATTGATTTTTATCTAGATAGTTATCTATTTTATTGGATATAATTGTTGTGAATAGTTTGTAAAAGAAGAATAAGCCATGTGATAAGCCTAAAATTTACTCGTAGTTGTATCTTGTTATCTTTATGTATTAAATATGTCACACCTTGTGTTATCCTCTCAGGGAAAGGCTTTTTACCTAGCAATAGTCTCTAGTATGATGCTGTTATAAAGGGGAGTATGGCATCCATTCGTTTTACGCAGAAGGTTTGTATTTTGTCGATTACGGAAGCTTTCCAATTATCTGTTTTAGCCTCTGGACATCCGATTTCCCTCTCGACATTCTTGCATGATATTTACATTTCATCGTCCATTTCTGGAATATGTCGGGCAACATTTTCTTCCGCTTCAATCTATGGCGCCTCAGTATCATATCCCATTGGTCGTTTCCATATGAAAATCATAGTAATCGCTGAAGGGTTGAATATTTCTGGTATCAGTTTTTGAGGAATTCCTTTTCCTTATTGTTAATAGAACCGTTTCACATCATGTAAGAAAGTTTGGTTTTTTCTATATCTTAAAAAGACGGTACGTTTTTATCTTCTTGTATACATAATAATAAATATATATATATTTTTTTTTTTTTTGGGAGGGAGGTGGAAATGCATCATTATCCAACCGCCATCATTAGACTACCGACTAAAATCAACCCCCTTTCTAACAGGACTCGACCCGAAACCGTATAACACATTACTTCAGGCCATGTCCTCCTACCCTAGCCTGAGAAGACCACTACTTAATTTGCGCTTAGCTCATGACTATCCAGGTCACTCTTCTTGGTCCTGAGAATACTCCCGACGAATCGGGCCACACTCTCCCAGCTACTCAGGAAATACCCTTGACTCGTTAAAAACTGGGTCATACAGTACTCCACTTCTCCATGCCGCAACTCTGTCCACTTTCTGACAAAAGGGATAAGCCTTGCGGTCCATCATCCTCTGGTCTCGCGGTCTCTTGCCATGTGAGAAACGCGAGTCCGTTCCTCCTCGGCGCTGGTGTCCCGGTCTTTGCCTGTTGTAGGCCGCCAGACGCTCCTTTGCCAAAAGAGCAGTGGATATAACACTGGCGTTCACCACTACGGCAGCTCGGAAACCATCCGATACGCGAAAGCGACTCGCAAGGCCGAGTTGCACCTGCAAGAACCGCTTCCGGTCTCTTTTGAATCTTAGTGTCTGGGTCCACACTTCTGTCTCAAATAACAGGACGGAATGCAACGTGGACATCAGCAGTTGCTGTCTTCGGGCCTTCGGTCCACCGACATTCGCCATGAGGCAACTGATAGCAGTTATGGATCTTGCAGCTTTGTTGGCGACCCTCTGAAGAGCTGATTTTTCGGTTAATCATCACACCGAGGTACTACGCGACCGGCTTGGTCTCGACAACCTCGTCTCCGACCCGCAGGAGGAGAAGGATGTCAATACGCTTCTTCATTAGAACCACGATCTCCGTTTATCTGAGGGCTACAGGCAACCCATTTTCGTCCAGACAGGCGCTGACCCTATGCATCGCTCGGCTGGTCCTCAGTTAGCCGCGCTGCATGTCGCGGTCTGCAACAAGTAGCGCAACATTGTCAGCGTACCCAACCAAGGCCGACTCTTCAGACATCTCCAGTCTCAGCAAGTCGTTGTAGACGGCGATTCAAAGGTCGGGGCCGAGAATCAACCCCTGCGCCGCCCCCGTCGTGATTGGGGTCCTATGCCAGCCTACCGCGGTCTAGTAGTAGATGAGACCGCGGTTCCTCAGGTATGCATCCACCATTCTGAGAAGGTATCAGGGCCCGTGGAACGACTACTCCCGGGTCCAAATCATATCACTCCACCGTGCAAAGTTGAACGCGATTTTCACGTCCAACGTAAAGAGAAGCACCACACGGCCCGAAAAATGACTGTGGTCCTTTACTAGCCGCACTGTCTCAACAACCTCTTGGACTGTATCTAAGGTCGATCGACCCTACCGGAAACTGTACTGGTTGGGTGACAGGCCACCTGCCTAATTCATCGCCGCAAACAGTCTTTTCCTTAACAGCTACTCCAGTACCTTCCCAGCTGTGCCAAGCATTCACAATGGGTGGTATAATGGTAGAAGAACGGCTACTCCGGGTTTCCTTTGCCCTTGGGGATCAGTAAAGATGCGCTGTCTTCCATCTGGCGCTGAAAGCCCCAGCTTCCAGACATGCATTGTACATGTCTAAAAGCAGACGGTCCCACCAGCTTGAGCACCTCTCCCTGTATGCTGTCGGGAACAGAGATTTTCTGTCCTTCAATGACCGTAGGACTCCCTTCAGCTCCTCCATCGAGAAGAGCGGGAAGTCGCCCAAGTCTCGTCGGCACGAACCGACTGGGCCGACAACAACTTCTTAAAAACGTTTTCCTCTTTAGTCTCTCTACTGGAGCTGGTGACCGCGAGACCCCCAATCGCCGAGTTATTATATTGCAAGCTAGCCCCCAAGGGTCTGCGTCCACTGTCTTCGTCAGTTCTCGCCAGCAACGTGCCTTGCTCACGTTAATGGCCCGACGGAGCCGCTTCTTCGGCGCCTTTTGCTCAGCCGACCTGGCGTTTGCGTCCGTGCGATTCCTTACCCGTTGTGCCGCTCGTCTTAATCAAAGACACTTTGCGCTAAACCCCGAAATCTCTGGTGTCCACCACTAAACGGGTCGCTTCCGGTGTCTCGACTCCCTGTGGGGCATGGCGGTGTCGCATGCAGAAGCGATCAGCCACATGGTTGAAGCAACCATGGCTTAAGCGCCTGCGGCCCTCCCTCGTAGGTGATGTTTTCAGAGGCTACCGCCCCTGAGGAGATCTTTTCTTTGAATCTCTTCTCGTCGATTTTAATGACGTTGTATCTTTTCACCAGCTGTGGGTGCCAAGGGCATTCCCGTTCACCGTCTAGGAGTCTAAACGAAATGTACTGATGGTCGCTGCCAATGTAGTCTTCGATGACACTCCAGTACTGGACGAGCGTGACCAGCTCTTCGTAGGCGAGAGAAATATCGGGAATGGTCACCGAATATCCTGGATGGCAGGATATTCGTCGTGTTCCCAAAATTGAGGACCACGTGTCCAATACGTCCCGCCATGTCCAGAATGTATATCCCTCTGGAGTATGCGGCATACACCATTCCACCGCCCTAGAGTTAAAGTCCCCAGCGACGGCAGCAAGGAAACATCTTCCAGTGCATCAAGCTTCCGACAGAAGTCTGCTATCAGGTCATTTGTGGTGAGGTAACAACAAAAAATTGTCACTCCACCGTAGCAGACCCAAACGATTCCTCGCCTGTACCGTGTCTCCGAAGTTGGGGTTTCCTGCGCGATTTGGGTTCAAATCGCTGTTCCAAGTAGTTGTTCAAGAGATTAAAATAGTACAAAACGTCAGCTACAATGAAACGAGGAGAATCGTGCGAGGAAGAATGCCAACGATTGCGTCATATGCATAGGTTGCAGCAACTCCTGCAGCTCCATTAAAACGTGGTTTCTCAACTAGTACCAGCTTTGGTTAGTATGGCCCAACGCATAAGAAATGAAAAACTCAAGTGTTGACCATCATGAGAAAGTTTTCCACGACCAATAATAAAAAACCAGATGGCTCTAAATCAAAAATCATTAAAGAACTTAGGAAAGAATTTCAACAACCCAAAAGGCGAAGGAATGTAAAACCAAACAGCAAGAAAAATCTGAACGGGCAGTGAAAGTTGAACTACAGATGAACCCATCTTAGTTAACTGTAAAACCTGACGTAAAGGTGTTAGATGAAAAGCATTTTGAAAGACCAACAATAGAGTCTCCGAAAGCTCGGAGGCCTTCAAGAGAGATGGGGACACTTCAGCCGCCCCATATGTTCTAGCGATAAGTACATCCAGTCTAAACGGTGATGTACTTCTGACCGCGCCACCGAAGCCGGTATCATCTGATGGCGGCAGTTGAAGCTCTTCCACCATTTACGGCGGAGGATCGGAAGAGTCCATTTCTGAGGCCTCCAACAACCTGGAGTTCGACACCGAGGTCTATAGGAAAATTAAGAATAGAAAGAAGAAAGGATGGCCTAAGGGTAAACCTACGCGATAAAAATGAAGGAAACGTTGTTTTATAGGTGTTTATAAATTAATTTTGTGTTTGACACAAATTGTGTGAATTGTTTTTGTTGTTGAGAGTTATTTTTACAACATTTTAATAGAAATGGCGAAGTGTTTTAAGTGTTAGTATTTTTTTTTTTAATACCAAGTGCCCTTTACACCCTTGTCATCTTGTGTTTAATTGTTTTTTTTTAATATTCTTTTTCGAGACCTATTATTAGATGATCTGACATGACAAGACTATTCTTTAGACTATGTCGCTAGAGATTTCCTAAGGGAGGGAAAGAAATTTTTATTTTTTTTATGTGTAAAGGGGCTAATGACCATAGCAGTCGATGTCCTAAAAACAAAAAATAACAGTAATAATAATAATAATCCGGATTTAAGTAAGAGTGTTTAGTTTCGTGTGAAATGTCACGATTGAAGCTTACTTTTTCTTTTTTTTCCTTTTGATGTGTGAAGGGTCTTGATAACCTTCACTACCCTTTATATCATTTATTAACTTCAGCTTCTTCCTTACTTTTCTTTTTTTCATTTTCAACAAAAAATTCAAGAATTATATTTATTATTAGTTTTCACCTAATAGTGTGTCCAACCCAGTTTCCTTTCTTCCTTCTAATAGTCGCTAATACTGTTCTAGCTTCATTTATTCTTCTTAATCCTTCAACGTTACTTACTCTGTCCACCCATTTTATCTTCTCCATCCTCCTCCAGATCCACATCTCAAAAGCCTTGATCTTATCTTTTTCCTTTTTCTCCAGAGTCATGTTTCACTGCCATACAAAATTATACTCCAAACATAGCATTTCACTAATTTCTTCCTCAGGTTCAGAGGTTCAGCTGCTGCTAAAAAGTAGGCTTTTCTTTTTATAAAAGACTTCCTTTGCCATTACAATTCTTGTCTTAATCTCTTTTCTTTATTGCTCCAATCTTCAGTTCATACTGTCCCAAGATATCTGTATTTTTTTACTTGTTCAATTTTTTCTTCTGCTGTTACAACATCCATATAAACAGATTATCAGCAAATCTGATACAATTTATATTTCTTCCTGCTATACGTACTACTTTTTGGACATCTAATATTTCTTTCAGCATTTCCTTGACATAAAAGTTGAACAATATTGGTGATAAACAGCCTTGCCTCACTCCTTTGCCTAATTCAAAGCAATTTGTGAGATTCTCATTTATTTTCACAGCTGCCTTTTGCTTCATATACAATTCGCTGATCAGTCTCCTATCCTTCCAATCAACTCTTTTTTCTTTCAGAATCTGAAATGATGACTTTTCTCACTGTACTCTGTTGAATGCCTTTTCCATATCTATAAAACACAAGGTCAATCCTCTTGCTCTTTTGAAACATCTTTCTCCAGTCATTCAGATCAATCCTACAGCTTCTCTTGTTCCTTTTCCTTTTCTGAATCCAAACTGTTCTTCCTCAGCATTCTCCTCTATTTTTGTAACCAACCTTCAATTTATAACTGTCAGCATTATTTCTGCAGCATGTGATATTAAGCTGATAGTTCTGTTCTTCACATTGTTTGGTTCCAACCTTTTTAGGTATTGGTAATATTGTTTTAACAAAATCTTCTGGCCATACTCCAGTATCATAAATTGTAAAGCACATTAAAGTAATTCATCATTTCCTTCATCTTTTAAACATTTAAAGAGTTCTATTGGAAGTTCATCTACTCCTGTTGTTTCCTGTTCTTTATGTTTTTAGTGGCTTGTATAATTTCAGATTTCAAAATTGGTGGGCCTTTTTCCTCTTTAATATTTCATGTTTCCTTATCCCAACATACAAGTCCTCTATATACTCTTCCCATCATTTCTTTATCTCATCTTTTTTATAAATTCTTTTACTATCTTTCTTCTCAATTTCCCTCATTTTATAAGTAGGATTTCTTCAATCCCATGTGGCATTTTTTACCATCTTATGCATGTCATACTCCTTTTTTTTCTAAATCTATTATATTTTTACATTCTTCTTTTAGTCACCTTTCCTTAACTTTGTGTGTCTCTCTCTCTTGAATTTGTTATTCAACCTTTATAGATTGCTCTGTTACGTTCTCCTTTTTTATTTTTATATTTTCTTCTTTCTCTCATTTTTTTATATCATTTCTTGTGTTACCCAAGGTTTTTTGCCCAGGTGCCTTCATAGAAACCAATTCCTTTCTCTTCAGCTCCCGTATAGATGATTTTATCTTTGATCACGTTTCCTCTGCTGGTTCATTTTACCTTGAGTAATTATCTTTGTTATCATTTCACCCACTATTACTCCCCCTATGCCCTCTAGCCCCTCTACATTCCATTTCTTCACCTTCATTGCAGTATGAATTCTTTTTAATCTTATTTTCATTTCCATCATTAATAAAATATGATAACTTCCTTTGTCAGCTCCTGGAAGCCCACTTGTCTTCTTAACAGCATTCCTGAATCTCTTTTCAGCCAAAATACAAACTATCTAAAAGCAAAACCCATCTGTTGTTTTTGTCCAAGTATACTTTCTTCATTTATGATTCTTAAAAAATGTAATCGTAATCAAAAAACCCTTCTCTTGGCAAAATTCAATCAGCCTGTTTCCTCTATGATTTCATATTTACAATCAAAACTTGCCCACTGTTTTTCTATTTTTGCCTTCTCCCACCATTCTGTTCTTGTCCCCCATAATTATTTTACAGTAATTCTGTTCATTTTCTAATAACTAGTCAGTGTTGCTGTACATCTCTTCAGTATCTTCATCCTTATACTCTGACATTGGCATGTACAACTGAACTATTACTAGATCTTTTGGCAGCATTCCAATCCTTACAGCATCACTCTGTCATCCAGGAAAATTACATTTTGCACTCTTCTTGCTACATTATGTTTTACAGCTATTCCTATTCCATTTTTTCTCTTTCAATTGCTGAGTAGTATGAAGTAACTTCACCACTTCTCAACTCTCCTCTTCCCTCCCATCTCTCTCTTTTTTCCTGTTTAGCCTCCGGTAACTACCGTTTAGATAATTCTTCAGAGGATGAATGAGGATGGATATGTATGAGTGTAAATGAAGTGTAGTCTTGTACATTCTCAGTTCGACCGTTCCTGAGATGTATGGTTAATTGAAACCCAACCACCAAAGAACACTGGTATCCACGATCTAGTCTTCAAATCCGTGTAAAAATAACTGGCTTTACTAGGACTTGAACGCTGTAACTCTCGAATTTCCAAATCAGCTGATTTGGGAAGACGCGTTAACCACTAGACCAACCCGATGACTTTCCTCCCATCTAAGCCTGCTTATCCCTACTATATCTGTTTTATTTATTTTTATCTCTCTTCAAGTTTTCCAACTTACATGACGGCAATAATATTCTCACATTCGATGTTACTATTCTCTCTGCTTTGTCTTTTCCATGCCACTTCTTCTGCTGCTTTCCCAGGAGATCCGAATAGCAAGTCATTTTACCTCCAGAATATTTAAGAAAAGGAGACATCACAATGGTGTCTGATGAAGAAAACGTAGAGTAGTGGTATTCTGAATCCTAATGCAATGCCGTTGACTTCCTATAGAAGTTTATTCCGTTTTTGGGGGCGATTTCACACCCCCGGGGCCATAGATGCCCCAAACCCCTACTCCTCATCCGGCCTCTGAAAATGTGTTTTTAATAATTTCGAGCCTTTTAAAATGGTTTTCTGGCTCGCAGAACTTGTTAATTAGCAAACTGGTGCGTACAGATAGTGCAATGTACGCGAGCGACTTAGAAGCATCGCAGTGAAACGTATCTCAGAACCGTATTTTTAACTTTGTTCGTAATTTTGCGTGAGTTTCTTTACGCAACAATTTATTTGAAATAAAATATTGAAAGATACGAAACACTTTCGGCCAACCGATTCGTTATCTTAGGCCCACACGCGCTTTTAATTTTTTTTTTATTTATTTTTTCAAATACCATTTTCCTGCAATATAGCTAGTCTTTATAATTTCATTCGGTAAACATCGTTTTAGTTTCCTAAATTTTATAAGAAAATATTTTGGACTTTGTGGTAATAATAAAAAAACGCAGACCCTCGAGTTCAATTTTTTTCCATTCTGTTCTAATGGAACAAAGTTTAATCTGAGCTAGAAAACGATTAATCAGACGACTGATTTTTTTAATAAAAAAAAGAAGAAAAGAAAAATTTATTTTTCATACCGGATTCAAAAAAAAAAACAAAACAAAAAACAAAAAGCTGATTAATTAAATTGCCGGCTTTACTTGCTCAATAATTTATAGATCTTTTGATCATTACGCATGGCTAAATGTTTGATTATTTTGAAAAGGGTGTAGAAATTGCAGACACAGTAATTAGAGGAAAGGAAGACCGGGGATGAGATAATCGAGTTAAACTCAGTTTACGGGATAATTAGTCCTAGTTAGAACGATCCACATATATTGATTATCTCATAACCCCCCTCGCTCTTAAACATTCCCCCGTCGTTTATACCGTCCTAACAACTAGGATCCGATTAATTATTTGTTCTATTCTTTCAAAATTTCAACTTTCCTGTTTTAAAATTTAAACTACATAATATATTTCGTTATAAAATACAATTAAAACAAAATTTTTGTATCCGAGTCTTTTATATGTGTTTGCATGGAGGAAATATTTTAAATATATTTTAATTTTATTGTGTTGTCCACGTTATAAAATAATAAAAGTAATTGATTTAACTGTTTTTATTTATTTTTTTAAATAACTAAAGTTAGTCATTTTAGTAAATTTTATCGAAATTTCTTCTAAAATATGCATAATGTATCTCCCTATTTAAATTCACAAATATTTATGTTTACTTATACATTTTTGGGAAAAGTTTTTATTTAGAAGTAACAATAAAAAAATTTCTTCAGCCTTACTAAAATTAAAATTTGATATAGATATAATTTTCCACAAACCTTTGTAAACGTTTGGGAAAGTTGCAACCGATATCAACACAAACAGGAAGGCTGTGTCAGTCAAAATGAGTTTCTATGATCGATTGATCGATTAGGGGGCAATAAACTTCCTCCTTCATCCTCTCCCTGGAGAAAAATCCCCACGGCTTGAGATTAGGATCTTAAAAGCTCGGGTGAGAAATTATATATCGTACCGCCTCGTACGTTTTCATCCAACACGGACGTTCAAGGCTGAAAGATGACCGCTTCTGTAGTTATCCGTCACAAATTTCGTAGTCTTTAGCTTCGCACGGCGGTTCTTGATGGTCTCACTATTCGACTCGGTACGGAGTTTATGAACCCTCTGTTATCATCGCTGAATTCGAATGACCGATGGTTAAACAGGACGGCCGTGTGCTTCTTTGTGTTGTCTACTGATGGTCGTCCGCTGATTGCTGCTGTTCAATTCTCAGATGTAAAGAAGAAAGTTAATCTTACTTTATTAAGATCTATTAATAAATGTACAAGTTGTTGTTGATTATAAACAAGGAGAACATTACAATTACTATTATAGAACATTATTATATTATATCAGAAAAAACCGCCTAAAAATAATTTATGAAAAAAAGAATTAAATCGAAATAAATTAATTCTGTAAAAAGGTTTTTGAACGTTTCATTTATTATCTTTTAAATCTGTTTATTAAAAAGGCTATTAAAAAAAACATGTTTCTATGACATAATTTTTCATTTACTTCAATAAACATCTATTGTAACATTCTACTGCAGAAATTGTTGAACGAGTAAAATGCTCCTACTTATTAAATATAATATAACAGATGTTTTTGAATGAGTAAGAACAGTATTTAAGATACTTCAATAGGTTAAAGATTAGGAAGATTAAAACTCTTCTCGCAATTCGGGCGATAATGCAGAAAGCCAAACTTTCATTTAGATTTAAGAATAATAATTACATCATTTAACCGTGCGATTAAATGATTTAAGATTTAACAATTTACACATACAAGTTTAAAGAAGTACTTTAGCATATTAATTAATTAGTGCATATGTTTGAGAACGTTGAATAAATACTTAACTGTTTTTTACATTATTTTATTAATTTAAAAATTCAATTCCTCAGGGTAACAGTTCATATTTATTTCCTGGAAGCAACGTTTCCGTAAAAATTAAAAAAAGAAAAGATATTTCGTATTAAAAATATTCTCTGACTCTTTTTGAAATCACGATCGCTGGATTTATTAATAAAAATCAACCCGATAAAGTTCATCATATTTACTCTTCCTTCAAGAAGAAGCAGTTTCAAAAAACTGCTTTCTGTAATGATTGCGTTACTCCCATTCATAAGAAGTGTGTTAGCAGCATATGTAATATCTGTTTTGGGTATTTTACTTGAGTCTTTGAGTTTTGAGTCTCTGAAAAAGTTGTTTTCAAGTGTTTATACAACTTCGTTCATTATTTTATTATCCTCTCACCGGGGTGGTTTACGATGGGCTGTTGCTGTTCTACAACTTCCAACCTTTGGAGATTTCTGTTTGTAATAGGTCCTGTTATAGAGAGGCAAAATCAGGTCAATATTGTTTAACTCGACTTCCAGAAGACTTTTAATAAAATGCCGCACCATTTGTTGTTGCCTAAATTGTCTTTCAGCTTCAACAATGATGCTGTTTGTTAGGTCCAATCTTATAAGAAAGATATTTAATGGAAGTTTCGAAGAAGCCATTTTTATAAAAAAAAACTGTAGTTGGTTCAGGTGTCCCACAGAATTCCAGTCTTGGTTTTCTCTTATTTCTTATTTTTATTAGCGATATTGCAGAAATGATCACCTGTGAATACCACTTGTTTGAGATGATGTTAAAGTATATTCTACAGTTAACACTGCTCATAATCACTACAAAACGAGACAGAATACAAGACTGTTGACAGAATGATTGCCTTTGGCCAACACAAATATAGCGCCATTAAGTATGGGTAAAACGGTTGTTAAACCTTAAGATGTCAACCTTGATATAACGACGAATATTTAATGTATTGTCTTTTTTCAAAAGATATCGAGAGGTTAGAGCGTCATTCCTATGATTTCTGAAAGTATCTACGCATGGTGTTAGAAATTATAAAAAAAATATAAAGCTAGAATTAAGTGGACTGTTCACCTATTGCCAGATATGTCTCAGTGTTCGCTAATTTTAGTGAGCATGACATGGTGGTTCCTTTCTGAGATTTAGTTGATTTTAAAGAGAAGCTTCGTAGAATTTATTCTATGTGTAAAGTAAAATTCTACTTACCGGAACTGGTAAATCACTTCTTCGATTTTAATTTATTATTATATTGTATTCTACGGTATGACTTTACATTTTTTTTTTTTAAATAAATGATTTCAAAATAGTTTATGAATTTAATTTTATTATTTAGACGATGTACCAAAGTATTAAACTCAAGTATTGATCCAAACGTATACTTTTTCACGCTGGATGGCTGTTTTCTATTCGCTGTGATGGTTCTGACAGCTAGGAAAGGAGTTGGGAAGCCGCCATCATTAATAGTAAAAAAAAAGTTTTTATTGTTATTATAATACAATAATATTCAGACCACTATTGCTGATACATCCTGGGATTCAGGTATTTTATAATTACAACTATTTTTACGAGTATTTGTTAATCCTTCTACTGATGATTTTGACAACCTTTGGATCTCGTGCAATAACTTCTTGATTTCTTCTTCAGTATTCTTTCCTTCTTTAACAAGTGTTTCTTTCTTATTTTCTGACCAGAAGTTTTTTTCCTTTTCTAACTCCTTTCTTTCTTTTTCCTGTTTAGCCTCCGGTAATTACCTTTCAGATAATACTTCAGAGGATGAATGGGGATTATATGTATGAGTGTAGTCTTGTACAGTCTCAGTTTGACCGTTCCTGAGATGTGTGGTTAATTGAAACCCACCACCAAGAACACCGGTATCCACGATCTAGTATTCAAATCTGTATAAAAATAACTGATTAGGACTTGAACGCTGGAACTCTCGACATTGAAATCAGCTGATTCGGAAAGACGCGTTCACCCTAGACCAACTCGGTGGGTTACTTTTCTAACTCCTGGAAATGTCCATAAAATATTACTATCCTTTTTTCTAATTGCCTCTGAAAACTTTTCATTGTCCAAATAAATTTCTTCGTTATTTATCTTTCTATAACCCTCTTTTCATTTTCTAAGACCCAAGATCTTTCTAGAATTTTCCTTTTTTTCAATTCCTCTATTTTTCATTTCCTTGTTAAGGATAAACATTCAGTTTCGTATAGGCATTCTGGATTGATACTACTATAGATTGGTACTATAATGTCTAATATTTTTTTTGTAGACATTGCTTTTTTAATTTTAAAATATATACGTCAACTGAAGTGCTAGTTCCATTTTTCTAGCTCTGGATTTGTAAGTTTCTTTGTCTAGTCCATTTTTTTGTCTTATTTCCCCTAGATATTTCAATTTTTCTACAATATATATATATATCTTTCATATTTTGTGTTAAATCTTTTGGTGACATTTTCATATCGGTCATAAATTTGGTTTTCTCAAAAGATATTTGTAAACAAGTTTTTCCTGGTATTTCTTTTAGTAAGATTTTTATTTGTTCTGTTTCTATAATTTCACTTATATTTACACATTTTCTGAAAAAAAAATTCAAAAAATCATTAAATCATCTGCAAACGCCAAACAAATGGTTTTGTTTTATTTTACCCCAATTTAATCTATTTATTCTTTTTGCTTCTAATATTTCCCGATACAAAATGAAATAAGACCGGTGAAAGTCCATTACTTGCTTTACTTCTGTTTTAATCTCAAAGGCTTCTGAGATTTCACCCGTAAATTTAATTTTACATTTTTTGGTTTTTTAAAGTTTGATTAATTCTCGCTTAAATTTTATAATCTATTCGAAATTTTTCCAAAATATCAAATAATGATTTTCTGTCGATAGAATCATAAAATTTCTTGAAATTTACAAAAAAAATTGCAAAATTTTTATATCAGTTTACTCTATTTCTGATGATTAATTTTAAATTCAGCATTTGTATTATTATTGTTGTCGTGAACTGCACCCTGAACAAGTAGATTAAAAAAAGAAAAAAAGGTTTTATCTAAGAGAGGAGAGCTCCTGGCGAAAATACATTTTGTTAGATTTTATATAATTTTTAATATTCTTCCTTTAATTCTCAAATTCATTTTATATAAAATCAATAAGAGAAAGTGGTTCTTAAAACTGTTTTTAAACAACTTAAAACTAGATACTAGTTCCGATTTTAAAAGATTATCACTAGTTAAAAGATATTAAGTAAAAAGGGGATTACTTTTAAGTGCTGTGTTTAATAAACTTTGTTCGATTAATAGTTTAAAAATTAATAGTTTAACGTAATCCTAATTTAGTTTAATCTACAAGTCATTACGACTTATTTTTAACGTTCTACCGCATCGTATTTCTTTTAAAAATGTCTTTAAAAGTAATAATCAAATTACAAAAAAAAAACTATTTTATAAAATAATTTAATCTGTCCACAAAGATTTATTTTATAAATCGTAATTCAGTAGAAAAATGAAAAAAAACGAAGTAATAAGAGTAATAACTTTTTTTTGTATCTTTCTCGAAATACAACAAAGAAAGGTAAACAAATTCAACGTCTATTTGCTACTTTTATATCGTTCATTATAGCTACTATTATAAACGGTTTAAAAATAAATTAAATTTAAACGATAAAACACGAATGAAAATATAGCTACACTGTAAATAAAAGTATTAAAGAGTGAAAAAACACAGAAGAGAAAGAGAGCAAAACTGCGGTGAACAAGGGGATATATATATATATATATACTAAGGCAGTGGTTGTGACCTATCATGGACACGCCATGCGCAATCATCAAGAGCGGGGGTGTCTCCACTGAACGTCGTGTACGGCCAGTCATTTTTCACCCTCCCTAGAGTGGAAGGAACGAATCCGAACTGCAATATTTATCAACTATTCTTATGAAATAAACGTGTCTTAAACAACCGTTATTTACTGACTGTCTATTTGACAAGGGGACATTTAAAAGAGATTACAGTAGTTCTTTCCGTGTACTCGAGGGATTCTAAATATATTATTACATGTCGACACATAGATATGACTACGTCGTTTCACGGGTAATGTTCTACTAGTCACTAGGATGTAACAAATAAATCGATAACTAGCATAATAAAATAAAAGAATTATAAAGTTTTTCTAAAATATTTAAGACGAATTATGTAAGAATTCACTTTTTTAAAAGTTAAAAAAAGTATTAGTCACAGGTCAATGTGTGGGAAACACCTAAGACAATTTATTATATTAAACTGAAAAATAATGACCTGACATCTAATAGATGACCTTCAAAGGTTTTGCTTAAAAACAAATTTCTTAGGTTTAGCGCGAAGATCCCTAAAGTTTTGATATAAAATATCACGTTCAAGTACAACCCATCATTGATCTTAGTTTACATCCACCTCCGTGATCATCTTCTGATTAATAGGTATTTTATATGTTTGATCTTCTTCAGTACTCCATTCTTCTCTCTCAGTTTTGAGCTCGATGCGGTTTCCTTAATCTTAGTAGAGTCTAACCTTTCTATAGCAGATGCTTGAGTACTGACTACAAACGGCATCACAAGTAATGACTTCTTTCTAGGTTTGGCAAGATGTGTTTTAACTACATTACTGTCCTAGAACGGTCTCCTCTTTTCATTTATTTTCTTAATCCCTTTCTTCGACTCTTACAAGGTTTATCACTTTTCAGACATTTACCGGATTCTCCCTCTACGAAACAATATAGGTGCTGCAAGGATTAGAAGTTTGGAAAACTTTCTTCTCACGTGGTACAGGAACTGCTTTACTGTCTTGCTTTGTTTTCATACTACAGCTTCAAGTTTCTTGTCAACTTTTGAGGCGCAACTATACAAACTTATACTGACAGGAACTAGACCCAATTTCATTTGACTTAAGGAATCCAGTTTTTCTCTCAATAAAACATATTTATTCTTTAATTGTTACTAATGATGTTATAATATTTGACTCATTTGTTTCTGTAAGTTATTGATAAGCTCAAACGACTTCTGAACCTAATAGTCACACATGTTATAGCAAATATAACATGTAAGATTAAGGCTAATTGTAGTTACACATAAAATTAGCCTTAATAACTACTACATCGTCTTTTTTAATTCCAGTGTTGTTTTTAAATTTAACAACAGTGTTCACAACAATAATTCACATTATTTCTAGTAGTTAAATGTGAATTGCCGGCACCAAGAATCAGTGTTTAATTACCCTTGGGTATATATAAGCATTCATCCAAATAGATTTGCTCACATTATTAACAACCAAGAAATCAAAATCTTCGTCCGTAATATCCACGCGTTCCAAATAATATATTTGGATATTATTTATACGCGAAATAATGCCGTATATGGACTACACTGCACGGTAAACGCTTTTGCTTACCAAAAACCTTTCATACACTTCTCATACTTGAGAGACGGGTGACATTCTGCGAATAAAATAATGCGTATCTGTTCAATAAAGTAATAAGAAATATGGAGATTAAACTCAACCTTCGGCCTAAGGTGAATAAAAGGAATCACTTCTCTGAACTGTATCAGACCAGAAAAAAGTTTCACCGCTCGATCTACCAATATTGATCATATTTAAAGGCAGGAAGCAACGGGACAGATGAAATTATCTAGAATAAGTAAAGAGATGAAAAGGTCAAACGCTACGAGACATTGGTCCTTTTAGTCGTACGGTGGAAAAATCCAACAGGCTACTTCCAGTGGGAAAACCATAGCTAATTGTCAGGCCATAGATCGGCCTAAAAGTAGACAAGTTTACTACCCGACACGTCGTCGTGATAATACACAAAGATGTTAAATGATCTAAAGCGCTAAAGATATCCGAGATGAAAAAACTGAAAATTAATAAAACCTGAATAGAGCTGAATAAACCTATCAGAGCAGCAACTTAGCTATCCTAAAAGAAATTATTATTATTCTCAATCCATTTTTTTTTTTTTGGGGGGAACAATTCGGAAAGCGACAGTCTGTGTCTACGGAAATTAAAAAAAGGAAATGGAGGTTACTTCCTTCCTTTAGCGTACAGTTTTTCTTCATTTACAAGTCGTGGATCAATTTTAATAAAAGATTTCACGGGGGCAAAAATTAGGCCTAAATCGATAAATTTTGAAACGATATTTGTACGAAATTTTTTTTGAATTTTGACTGTAAATTCTCTAGCTAGTAATACGAATATGTAAGATCTGATATTCAAAGAACATCGTATAGTTTAGCTTGTATATTAGATAGTTTCAACAAAAAAGAAAAAACTAAACCTTTAACAAGGTTTTAAAATATTTACATAAAATAATGAAAATTATTATTTATTGAAGAAAAGCGGTTTACATTTTTCTATTTTTAAGTATATTCTTTGAAGATATGAACGTAGATAGAAGCAGTGCACTATGATGTAACGAACTGGAAGAAGAAATTGTGTTATAAGAGACGGTTGTTAACCCGAAACACTAAACCTTGTATTATGGCTTAATAATTGAACGTAATGCCAAGAAGGCTGATTGCACTTTTACTCTCTCGTTCTATTTATATGTTTCTCATTCTTTCTATCTCTCTGCCTCTTGCATTTTATTGCTAAATCCGATATGATGGGGCAAAAACAGCAGCGTAGTGTTCTCTCATGCATATCTGAGTATACTCTAACTCGATTAACCGGCTTCTGGTATAAATTTCAATAAAAGCATATCTTAATATAAAATTATTGTAATTGTTATTAACAAATTTACATTGTACACATCTTTCAACTTGTAAAATAAATTAATGTACTCTTATTACGAGCAATTTAAAACAAATTAATCTCGTAAATTAATTCCGATCGCTGTAATAGACATTTATACATAATTAGAACAAAAAAGATGTTATGTGTCTATTTAAGTATATTAGTTTGCAATAAGGTTTTAATGGGTGCCTTAATTACAAGAATATCTCATCAAGAAAAGAAAATCGTAAGATAAAAGCAAAAAAAAAAAGAATCTCTTTACCGAACTAATAGGAGAGATTTGTAGTCAACTCAAAAACCTTGAGTAAGAACCTCGATCTCACACCGCGATGAACTTATAGATAAATAAATCCTTTTTTCAAATCATAACATCAATTATGTATTGTATAGATCGTGTTAGGTTCAGTGAGTTTGCGATTCCTTGGATAATCTCGTTTAGAAGAGGAATGAGACGTACAGGGGAGCAAGTACTGAATGAGGAGATATTGCTTGTCCGCAGGTGGCAAAAGAGATGGGATCAGTCGACAGACAGATGGATCCACACGCTGATTCCGAACCTCCAGAGATAGCTGGACCAAAATACGGAGAACTGTGGTACAAGATGTCTCAACTCCTCACCCGTCACGGGTGCTTCAAAGCATAACCTGTTCGCGCGGACGATGAGATCCTCTGTGGATTGCGACTGTTGCGAGGAGGATACCGCAAAAAACACGCTCTTCGTGTGCGATCGGTTCCTGCAGCATAGGGAAGCATGTTTTAGGGAATTCGGTCTGGGTCTTCCTTGGGGCTGTATTCATATTAAAGCAGATCCGATCCTCCCAAAAAAAGAGAACGAGAAAGACACTCTAAAGAATTCGCCTGGAAGGATTAAGGGAACTGTAGAAAAATTTTGATCGTAACAGCATTATAAAGTACAAAAATAATTATAAATAGTTTAGTTTTTTATTACTTATAAAAAAGCTGACAACACAGTTGTAGGACTTTCCCATCAACGCGGCTTTAGCCGCGTTCCGGGAAAGTTTAACAACTGTGGATTGCTTCTGATGCACGGCTTACACACACGACTTAATTTAAAAATAAATATAATATTTCTTCGTTTATTTAATTCAATGATTCTAAGTAACGCGCACGCGAATACCGTATTTAATTCGCGCAGGTGTGGGGGTACTACCGGCGACGGTCGGCACTAAATAAACTAATGAAATTTCACAACTTACATAGAACAAATTTCGCTTGTGCTGTCGGAAGACTGGTGTAACCGCAAGGCTTAACGCACCAGCTACCGAGTCAACCCGGCGATCGAATTCGAGACTCAATCAGACCGTGTTACTTTTTTACACTATTATCATTCATTTATTTAATTCTACCGCTCATCTGTGACGTCATAATATAACAGGCGACTACAACAGCAATTTTTTGGAATTGGGGTGCGATTTTGAAAAATATGTTTTTGCAAATATTGTTATTTTTTAATTGTTAACAGATGTAACTAAGAAAAATATGACCTTAATTAGGTGAAATCTTGAGATACTGAGAGTGACCTTGCTCTACAGTCTCACCCTCTGGACATTTTAAGTAGAAAATTTAATGGCATCAATGCCCCACATATAGAAGTAATCTGACCAAGTCTGGTCAAAATCGGTCCGTAGTTCTGGAGATATAAGGTGATTTAGTGGGCAACACCGGATACGCGTACATACGAACATTAACATCCGGAGAATTTCGATCCGGTTTTTTGCGTTCCTTGGGTGTCAAAACGTCAATATCCGGTGAAAACCGTATATGCCCACATTGGACCGATTACAATACTTTCCCTTCTAGATCTATAGGTATGCTACAGCGCTATCTAGACGAGAAAGTAAAAATTAAAAAGAAGCGGTTTTAGTCATATTAACACATAAAAATATTAATTATTTTGCGAAGTAATAATGACGTTATTCTTAGATAATAAACAAATAAAATCAATATAAATTAAATGATTTCCTAAATATTTAAAAACATATTTAAGTACTCGTTAAGGTAGTATTCATACAAAAAAACACGAATTAAAATTGTTTTAATTTAATTATAAATAAATTGATCGGAAGACCTTTTAAACTTATAGATAATAAACACAAAATAAACAAGATTAATGAATTTTCTCGTAGGCCGAAATGTTATGTCGTATAAAGCGAAAATAGTTACAACATTTGGCTCGATAAAAGAGAATATTTTTAACATTTTTTTAAAAATTAATGGATTTTTGTAAGAATTATTAATTTAATAAAATTCTGAGATACAAATAAAACATCTAAAAGCACAATTTTTTATCCTGAAAATTCCGTCTGACTTTAAAAGTAATCCCGAAATGGGGATTTTATTATATTTTAACTGGGATTATACTTTGGCGAATAGTTTATAAAAAATATTTTTTTTTTTATAGAAAAATATATACTTTCCCAAAAATGTATCAGTAAAACCGGTTAAAATAAAAATTTTCAATGTATTTCGGGTCGCTGAGTTAGAATTGAGAATCAAAATGTAAATTTTATTATTCGAATCATTTATGAATGAAAGTTCGGTTCTTATAAATAAAAAGAAAACTTTTTTTATCGCCATAAATCGGTATCTCGGTTTGTACAAGTGCTTGGTTAACTGGACTACATGTTCGATACATAACCGTAGTGGTTTCCAAACTTTATGTTATACTACGCTTACCTTTAAAAAAATCTCATCTTGGCGCCTTCCTCCTGTATTTCATAAAATAATACAGACACATTTTTAAGTTGTGAAATACACATTAATTAAAAAAAAATACTTATATAAAAAACACATATTCAAAATATTTTTTAAATTAATTTGTTTTTAATGAGATGGATGTGCTTGTTTATTAGCACAAAGTTTATGAAATCGAGGAGATTGCTCTTTTTCTACTACTAAACGGCACGTTATCTGGATTTCACTGCAGCTAAAGCGCTAAATCCCATTTCGCAGAAATATGATTTTACGAATGACAACAATACTTGTTTTGATTGACAGTGCTGTATTCTTTACTTCGATTTAACTAAATATGAACTAGGCTTTCAGTTTGAAAGTTTTGTTTTAATGAAATACCAGTTAATAATTCTATCAATTTTTCATTTTCTATATTTGTTAATCCAGTTCATCTTCTTGTCCATCGCTAAATGGATTCTGTACCCACACGAATTTTTTAAAATCAATATCATCAAAGTAATGTGAAAAGTGTATCAGCAAACTATCAAAGTGTTCAGTAAACAAACTTCTGTTTTCTTTGATGTTAACTCTGGTGCAAAAATCATTTAGAAGTGGAAAAATGTCACTACTATTATTTTGTAAATTTAATTTCCTTAGTTCCAATTATTTTTATGTATTCCTTGACTATATCTTTCTGAAATCATTAAATTCCTTTCTGGATCTAGCGTTTATTTATTCAAATCACTCAATTTTCAAAAATTTCACTCAAATAAGCAAGTTTTAATAACAAAATTATCATTCCTAAACAAATATATGATTTTCAAGAAAAATTGTAATTTCTTCTTTGAGTTCAAATACCCTTCTGATCACTTTTGCACGAGATAGCCAACGCACTTCACAGTACTATAGAAGTGAGGTATAATTAGCTTCCATCTCTTCACACAATTTTGCAAATGTATTAACATTTAAAGGACTGTTTTTTTATGTAGTTTATCACTTTCATAATTTTTATAAAAAATGTCGTTAAGTTCCTCGCTAATCTTTTTTGATAAAAGACCTCCTCTTTTATCAAAAAATAGCAGCGTGGGTAAAGAGAGGCGTGGGTGGTTTCTATTAACTAAGGGCAAAGGCGCACTTACGCGTCTGCGGCCGCGGTCAGGAAAGCAGCTGGCCGCAAGCGGCCAATTTGTATGGAACTCGTATGAATGAATGCGCATGTGGTCAGTGCGACCAACTGGCCGCTGTAGCCAGAGGTTTGTCATTCTGGCCGCCACGACCAACCGAAATCTTGCGGCCAAAATTTGTTTTAAATAAAATGGGACAATGCGCACGCCAGATGGCCAGTTTGTGATCAGACAGCGACCAGTTTTGTGCAAACGTATATAAATTTATAATTAGCGCGTAATTTAGCAAAAATGTGCAAACGTATATTTTTAAAATTCGTTTTTGTTCTCTTGGCTCTTTTTTAAAAAATATTGATATAATGTCGGAGATTGATTTCGATACAGAAAAATTTATTTCTGAAGTTAAAGAAAGACCCAGGTTTATGGGATCTGACTTCCGATGAATATTCCAACAATTATTTTCCTATGCACAGACGCATTGATGTGTCTATACCTCTTATGTTGTCTGAAATTTTATTTAATAAATCATCAAAACTCTTGACTGACATTATGGTGAAACTGAAATTCATTTTTTCATGTTGATACAAATCAGAGAAGAAATTAAAAATGATGCTTTTTGAAAAAGTCTTTGTAAAGTGGGATCTACCCAATAATTTTTTTTGCCGTTTCAAGCGATTATATAAATATTCAAATACAGCTATCTGTCAGTGACATTCATCTTGTGATTGGATGGCCGAGGCGCGGCCACTACCTTGCTGGCCGCAGCGCTGGCCGCTTGTTCGGCTGTATGCAATGCGGCCACGACCGACCACTGGCTATGGCCGCAGCCGCATAGTGCGCGTTTGACCTAACGTCTAAAGACCTGCGTTATCTCCTGACATTGATTGTATTCCATTAGTACAGAATTCAATGCAGTTATTCTACTTTGTCGTTCTCATAAAAAAAACACTGTCAATTATATTGAAGATTTCATTGGATGTGACCTTTCCAGGGATTGGGTATCTTCTAATATGTTAGTTTCTGTAACGTACAGAATATATTTTGCAGAATTTTGAAGGCGAATTTTGAAGTAGGCAGTCGGGAAACTAAATAATCTTAGAGATCTTCAGATATATCATCGATTCTTCTTCAAACTGTATTATCAGCAAATGGTATTTGTTGCAACTGTTTTGCATATGATTCGCCGAACATTATTCTAACTACATCAATAGCTGCTGAAAAAACTAGAGTTTCTAATATTGTATACAATTTTTAACATTTGGTGATTCTGTAAGAGATTTGGTACGACGCTAGCAACGCATTTGATGGAACAGAAACAATTTTTTTGATCGTTTGCTTTTGTTTATTAAACTCATCTAACTTTCTTTGAAAAAAATCTATGGACTTGTCAACATGTGTTGAGAACATATAGTTTTAAGGTGACTTTTAATTTGCCTGGTCACTTACTATCTGAAGCTAAAAATTTCGTAAAAAAGTAAATGCATTGGTTTTTCCAAGCCATCTATAATAACACTTGTGAATCCTAATGATAATTTGGTTAACTGGCATTTCTCCCACCACCACCCCATTCGGTCGCCCTAGAGCATAGACCAAATGTTCCGTGCCAAGAACGGCTACTGAGCCTCAAGACGGTTTAGCGACCCAAATCCTAAACGCTCCTAATGAGCTACCTAACGTGCGTGAGCGAATCAAGCAGGGCGCCATACAGCACCCGCTGAAGTGTCCCAATCGCTCACTTGTCATACATAAAACTAGATCGGGGAGGCGCACCCCTTGTAACAATTAAAACTATATATCTATCAATAAAAGACAGCAATTTTGGCTGCCACGCCTCGGTCGCTGTATGCCAGCTAGCACCTGTCCACCATTTAACAGCGCTTGGAGCTGATTTGGCTGATGGCCAGCCCTATTACCAAGGTTGGTTTCCAGCAGCAAAGCTATAGGAGTCCAAATGCAATTACATTTAAAATCTCTTAAATTTACCGATGACGGTTGAACATAGCAACCTCATCGAGGAACTCCCACACGGTCCGACAGTGCGGCTCTCGCCACACTGCCTCGCCGCTTGTGAGCGGCCAGGTTTCCCCCTGACCTCTAAGTTCCAGGGTGGCTCGGTCTCTGGCCCCCCCAAGGGCCGGGCAGTCGTACATCATATGTACATTGGACTGGACCTCCCCGCAGACACACAACTCATCAGCCACCAGGCGAAACCGAAACAGATACTGGTTTAGATTCACATGGTTGGTGAGCACCTGGGCACCCGACGCCCTTAGAAAGGAACTCGAGGCATACCATCCCCCCAAATCCTGTATAAAATTATACAAGGATCTACCCTTAGTCGTGGTGTGCCATTCAAGTTGTCATGCCTCCATCGCGAGGCTTTGTAGCCTTTTCCGCAGACGGGAGATGGGCAACTGGACGAAATTTTGCTCCGGTGCATTGTGATCATCCTAATGATAAATAAGATGAATCGCATTCTCTTATATTGGGAGTTCTACATCCTAGTTTCTTGTTGCTTGTATTTTCACCACCTTTACTTGTATTAGCATCATTAAAAATTTATTCATTTTTCTAAAAATATTACATTTAAATTTATATTATTAAAAAATACGTTTTCAAGATTACTTAGATTATTTATAGGTAAGTAATGCCAAAAATAGTTTAAAAAACAATGGCACCCCGCTTAACGCTTATGTTGACACTTAGATATGAGTGTCATTTGATTTGAACTTATTTTTTATGGTTACTACGGGTTATTATATTTCGTTAAAAAAGTGATATTATGTTTCTACAACATGTTTTATTTAAAAAATTTGCTTAATCTGCCACTATTAAATAATTCGCATGCTCAGGTAAAGATATTACTCACTAAATTCAAAAAGCAACTTTAATTTTGAAATTTTACGTTATGAAATTACATATATGTTAAACTTTTTTCCCCTCCCTTTGTACTAGTCCGCATCACCAGTTTGGAAATCGAGACGTTACCGATAGGTCTGGGCAATCAAGGTGCCATTATTTAAAAAGACCAAAAACGTAATTTTATCACTGGAATTCAACTTATCTACATTATTTCAACTAAAGCTGATGAAAGATTTGAAAGATGATGAAAGTTTTCAACCGTTCTTAAATGAAAAAGTTTTAGAAAGCTATAAAATTCTTCAGTTTTCCTAGTAGTCTTTAGTTTCTTCATTACTTCTGTACCAATTTTTTTATACTAATGTAACTATTAAACCTCTCGTACCAGACTATGTTTATTTTTTTAATTATTTCTGTTCTCTCCCTTTTACTCGGTTTCTCCTAGACATATGCAGGATTTCTATTTTTTTAATGGCCTTTCTTGACGATTCCGAAACATCGTACGAATAAATCGATCACCGGTGCAGCTGCCTACTACATAGCCACATTATATAAATGGGAGCTTATATATTTAATCGAGGCCGGTTAAGATGTCTTGACAAGCAGGTCTCCTAATTCCGCTCGTTATTTTACAAGATTCATAAACTTTTTAATTTTCAACAATCTTTTATTATACCGCGTCTCGAAAGTCTCGTGCTCTTATATTTTTGGTTTTTCTGGCGTCAAAGTTTTGCTGTCGTTAAAAGTTACGATCTAGAAGTTATTTTGAAGATTTCTTCTTAATTTGTAACGCCTATCTTATAAAAGTAAATTTCTTTTACGTATAAAAACCCACCCATCGCAGTAGATTAAGAGTAAATTTTTGCGCATCTTCCTTACTCCGTCTATTCCCAATAATTTTTTCATCTGCGAGAATAAATTGAAGTAACGAAGTAAAATTGAACAACTGTTCATTATTCATTTTTTGCAGAGTTCGATATCACTTCAGTAATCGAGGTAGACCGTTTCAAGTCACCGTTCGCTACTCCTCGTCTCGTAGTCCCTTCAGTCATTTACCTGCAAACCGTAACACTTTAATAAAACGAATGCGGACGTTACCGCCAACTATGAAATTCAGAAGACACAGTTTACGTACGTTTTATGGATTTTAAAAAAGCGGTACCGACGAAAATTCATGAGGCGACTCATTTATCAGTGCGATGTTAATGCGATGAAATAAAAGAAAGTACGAAAATTATGTGAAATGCTTCGGAAATGTAGAACATTCCCAGTATTACTAATCATCTTACTCATCACAAACGACTTGAAGAAATGCATCCACGATGAAATAAAAGAAAGGCCGGTCACCATCCAGAATACAGAGTTAATTTATCCAGATGTTTCTGGAAGCGTTCTTGTTAAATCATCGAAAATATTTGGTTACAATAAGACTTTTACGCGTCGAGTACTATGGAAATCAACACAAAAACAATATTAATAGATCACAAACTAACGTGAACGGGTCCGCATCATAATTAATAACGAGCCTTATCGAAAAGATGATGAATTCGATTCGAATCATTATCTTCATTAAAACAAGGATATCATCATTCTGACGATTAATCACGAAAAACCATATACGTAAACGAGGTTTATTCGTGATCGATGAAGGGCGATGTGTTATAGCACAACGTTGCGCCCACATTCTACTTCTTTGACTCGTAGTTCGCTAAGAAAATTCGGATGGAACATTTCAGTCGTTTACCGTACAGTCCGGAAAAGCTGCGATCGATTTATATCCTTTCAAAAAATTGAAGTAATTCTTTGCTCGTTATAATTTTGACAACGTGTTAATTATTCGTTTAACAATCGATCGTCGCAAAGCAGTCACAGTAAGATACAAAATGCGGACGGTTTACCGATAACCCGTGACACGTATCTACTCCATTACATTGCGGTCATGTTTGTTGTTATTTCATTAAATCGGACTGAATTATAGTAGTATTATATAAGAAATGACGAGAAATAAATTTTTAGTATTCTATTAGTTAAACTAGATGATGCATAGTAAGCTAATACATTTTAAATAAACTTCTTGTCGGAAACAAAGAAGAAGAGCCTAAGAAAAGAAGAAAATGTAAACATAGCCGAAGGGTAGAATAAGAAAGCAAGAAAAGAGGGTGGAAAGTGTAGATAGTTAAGTTTTCACCGTTTGAGGCGGAGTTGTACGTACGTAGAACGGTCGAGAAGCGTAGCAAGTAGTGGTGGAACCGACTGACTCGATATCGGCTGAATTTTTAATGCAGTTTTGAGGAGGGAGCTAACAAGACTGTAATGGTGAGGAATTATGAAACATTTAGAGTTATAATTCGGAGCTCGCTTGGTAGGGGGAGGAAATACCGAGGATAATTCAGTTTTCATCCCTAGGGCCGCATTACAGCCTTATGAACCAAGCGCTTGCCTGTACACCTCCCTACTAGAAGAGCTTAACCCTAACGCTGCCTTATGTCCTTACGAACACGTGATTATCTCGCGAAAGGCAGATGTTATTGTCGGCAGCTCATTAATGAATCGCTTTTCTCCTCCTGCAAAACGCGCGCGCGTACACACACACACATACACACATATATATTTATGCTATAAACGAATCAGAATAACATAATTATAAAAAAAAATCTAATTATCTTTAGCCTGTTAAATGAAAAATAGTTTAATTGTTAAATAGTCGTAGCATTTTGTAAAAAAATGTTACAAGTACAACGCCGATAGTAAAAATATGAAGAACATGCTACAAAAAACAAATTAAATATTGATCTGTGTGTTGGTATGAATATTTCAAGTCCACTCAATACAAGAGTTGCTGATCCAATATAAATTATTCATTTAATTGTGCTCTTAATGTAATTTAACAAATATCTCAAGTTTGTATTTCTTTACGGAAATTCATGATCGGATGGGCAGAATGACTTAAAACTGATAGCGATTTAAAGTTCATTTAAGGGTAGGTTATCATTTACCCAACAACACATAATGATTAGTTAGTTAACACATAAACACGTAATTTTATAAATTATGGAAGGTATAAAAGTTTAACTGTATGAGAGATATTTAATTCAACCTTTAAAGTTGAAAAAGGAAAAAAAATTGTTATGAAACAGTCAATATCCTGTAGTTCTGTTGTTAATCTATAGATACTTGCTTCGCAAGTCGAGGAGGCTATACACCCCTTTTTCTCACATGTTGTAAATTAAAAAAAAACAAAAAAAACAATGGTTTTAAAATAAATTTAACATTATTATAATGCGAATATATATTGCATGTATTCGTAAGGTATAGGCAAATACTTTGTGAATATATGCAAATTAAGGAAAGCGATAGGAATCATTTCAAGTCAGATTCTGCCCGATTTGAAGTCATGAAAATGTAATATAAACTAAATATATCATACGTTAAAATATTTTAGACAAAAAAGTATTAATCTTTTCTATGCTCTGATATTTCATATCGTACAATTGTAGTGAAATTGAGGTTTCATGGTCTTTATTGTTATTTTTTATATCCGATCATGAAAAAATCTTTGCGATCCCAGAACACATTTTTATTACGTAAAACGTTTCTGGATACGGTTCCCCAAAAGTCAAGTGCCTTAATTTTCTAATTTTGTTTTTCCCTTTTATCCGATTCCATAAACCCCCGCAAGTTTTTCTGATAGGTTTAGGTTTAGCGAGATAAATGTCAAACACTAACTGGATTGTGAACAACAGCTCGATCGGACCTTGGAAGCGACAGCTTTCCCATCCGGAACTAAACGCAAATCCTCGTGAAGCTCAGCCACCTACCGTAATCCATTATCGCACCTGATATCGTAAATAGTACCGATCAACCGGTGTAGGTCGAAATCCCAACGGGTTTGTCAAACACCAGCGGGCTGGGAGAGGGCCGAAAATCTTTCCGTTTTAAGTATATAAATAACATGAACGAACCCACTCCGAGACAGGGCACGAGCAAGATGAACCGGTGGGCACTCGCGTCCCTACCGTTTTAGGGCTCCACCTCGTTCCTCAGTAGGAATGATGAAGCCATATCAAGCTCTGCTTGATTTATTAACGTACGCGTAGTCCTCTGCGCCGCCTTCTCATTCGCATTCTTGATCCGCATTCTTCTTCTTGTCGTTCCCCAGCTGATGCGAATTCATCGATTTCTTACGTATACAAAACAGAATTACTGCAGGAATTACAGAGTAAGAGAGAATATGCAGAGAGAACGAGTGGATGGGCGGAGCAACGTAATGAAATCGACAATATTCTTTGCTACACGGCCGACGGGTGGGGATTAACGAAACGAGAGTTTCGATCTGGTTCGAGGTTTTTTTCTTTAATATCACATACTTTAGTTTGAGATATATACCGACCGATCGGAGGTCAAGATCAAGAGAGTGACTCAATTTCTATACATTATTATTTATTCTGATATAAAACGATTTCGTTATATTTTTTTCTTATTGAAGCCTAATTTGAAATTACAGAATCCATCATGTACGAATTTCCAGTTGACTTTTCTGAATAAACAAACGGTAGAAATTTAACATGTACGCAGTAATATAGATAGAAAATGACAAAGGAATTTCGATAAGATTTTAAGGAGATATACTGATAATAATGACCTAGTATGAAGTATCTCGTTCCGGTTGGTTGTGGTCGAGGTCGAGAAAGAAGAAAATTTATCTCCAGATTTACGTTTCTGTGTAAATCAGAGTTTCATTTAACGGAAATAAAAATCGTCCATGAAATGTTCGTTTGTGTATAGAAACTGGAAAGAGTCGACAAACTAGAAGAACAGTTTAACTCTTTTTTAAATATTTTAATTTAATAAGGTGAAGCTCTACAACCACTTTGTATGAAATCGACTAAATTGTGATTAAAAAAGTAAAGTTAAGTCTACTTATGAAAAGAACATTTTGTTTGTTAGTAAAAATGTATAATACACATTTTAAAATAATCATAAAATTAGTGTATTAGATTTCAGGCAACAATCAGTTTTTAAGAAAAATCATTGATCTGATGGTCCAGTACTAGACTTATCAGAGGATCTAAGTTTTTAGGCAATACTAAATTTTCGTTACGAAGTATTTATTATTACCTCGAATTATAACTGGTCCTAGTTACGGAACCTGGTAATAGGCCCTAAGTTTCTAGACAGTACTAGATTTTCGTTTCGAAGTATAAGTGTAATAGAATAACAAAAATTGAAAATTTTTTTGAAGACAATGTTATGCACTTTACCATAATACTTTATCATAATAAAAAACGCAGTTATCGTAATAAATTTTTTTTTTAAATAAGTTTTTTATCATAATAAAAAACGTATCATAATAAAATACTCCTATATAAAATAATCCAATATAATGGAGGACGTTAAGTTTTAAGTGGTTTTATGTTACAAAATTCCTTTATATAAAAGAAAAATAATATGAAATAAATTATAAATATAAAAACAAAGAATACGATAAAAAATAGGTGTGTTTAAAGTCCATTATTAATATTTAAATACATGACATTAACGTAAATACAATAAATCTAAGAAAAAAATTACTACAAAATATCCAAAATTCAGAAGCCGCTAGTGAAGATTATTTATGCACATATTTACGAACACGTTGAAGGGAACGCAGATAAATCTTCTTTTTTTAATTATTATTTAAAAGTTCATCCATAGAGTAATATTGTTTCCTTAAAAGAGAATTTTTTAATTTTATTTTAGTGGGAAGACTTTTCAAATGGTTCGGCAATTTATTAAAAATGGCAACGAAATATAATACCATTTCTCGTAAGCCAAAGTATTGTGTCGAGTTATACGAAAACAATTTCGTTTTCTGGTTTAGTAAAGGTCTATACTGTTATTTTTAAATGAATAAATGACCATTATTTTTATCAAAAATTGCACATTCATAGATATAAACACAAGGATAGGTTAACATATTTCATTTTCTGAATGTACATCTACACGATTCATACTTATGGGCGCCGAATAATGATCCGAAAATCAATTTACGTATCTTAAAAACTAGTTGTAACCTTTAAAGGAGCTCAAAGAAATGACATTATATCTTATACGAGAATATATGTGAGCATAAGAAATATTTAAGATTGATGACAAGCTTACCGTTTTATTAAAGCATCTCAGAGAAAGAGTACGGCTTGATTTTGTTACAAACGAAATCGATTTGATCGTCCTACAAGAACTTACTTATAATAAAACACCCAGGAATTTCAGTTTGTGAGTAACAGAAATATTATTTTTACCATTAACAATAACTCTACCCAGGCGATCGGTAATGTTTTGTTTATCTGAGAAGCACAATTCAAAGGTTTTTCATCCATATTTAGATTTAGATGGTTACAATCCATCCAAAGCTGCTGTCATACGATTTCAAATTTATTTTAAATAATTATCTTCAGCTATAAATATCGGCGAAATAGGTTACAATAAATGACTGAGGGTTTAATTTTGGCCGTCTCTGCTGATCGTTGTCTTATGTTTTGTATGTGTTGTGACTAATTTCCTTTATAGTGAACGTAAACTCTATCTTATTTTGCGGGTTTAAAATTAATCGGCAATCTGATTTTTATTTTTTCTCTTCCTTTGAACTTCTTGGTCGTTTATCCTTTCAATACTGAACAGTTTGCATTTTATAAAAGAATTATCGTACAACACTTTGTTTTATGTATTTTCTGAATTAGTACACTTTGTAAGTGGATAATCTCTACTTGAAATTTTTTCTTAATTACCCACCCACTGGATCGATTACCACTGGAACATGGAGCTGCCGATCACTAGCAAAAACACTGTAACAAAATCCAGTTCATATAAATGAAAGATATATTTTATTTTAGCTAGATTTGGGTGTTCTTTTAATCAAGCTGTTTATTTTTATTTTTTTTAATTTAATTAACTGAATTGATTCCGAATCGGTCAGCCAGAAAATGACAATTTTATTCAGAAATATTCAGAAAATGACAATTTTAAACCCAAATAAGTTTTAGCGAAGCATCGGCGATTAATATGTTATTATGAAATAAAGTGGTTGGTTTAGAGATTTAGCAGTAGTTAAAAATTAAATATTTATTTATTCTAAACTACGATTATGAACACATGTTCTCATAAAATTACGAACTCATAAGTTCTTAAAAATTGTCCACATATTAAAGATTTCGTTACAATACAAAAGAAATTTCAAAATTAGAAGACGGTGTGACAGAATACGGAACGAAAATAAAGGATAGAATGAGGGTAATGAGGATAGAAGACAAGGCAATGAATCTCTGTACAAAAGAAGTACAACGTAACCTGATAAAGCACTACAGATACTTACGTACCGTGATAAACGAAAATTGCATAAGCGTAAACGAAATAAAATTGAGTATAGCAACGGCTAGTAAGAGTTCAACAGAAAGAAACTATTATGCAGTAAGATGAAGTTTGGCTTAAAGTAGCGTCTCATGAAACTTTATAACCTGAGTGTAATTCTGTACCGAAGTTAAACAAGATCGCTACGAAAAAGGAAAAAGAAGGTATTTGAAATGAGGGCACGAAGGAGATAGGAGAATATTAAACGAACAAACAGAATGAAAAACGAATTTATAACGAAGAGAGTTAACGCGTATAGAAGCTGAATAAGAGCGATTCAGAATAACAAATCCAACCGCGCGAGACGTGTCATAAGAGTCGAAGGACTTATTAAAAAAATGCTAAAAGGATCAGTAGGTGTAAAAAAGAAATGCAAAAATGATAGACAATCAAAAAAAAGCAGGAAACCTTAAACGTTTAGCTAGTGATAGGGGAAAATGGAGTCGGAGAAAGTACAATGGATCTCGATCAGGGTGGTTAACCGCATGACGATAATGATTATAAAAAAATTAAAATATGCAATAAATTTTTTTATGTATTACGTACTTTTATCTTGGATATTTTTGAGTCCAAGGAATAAAAAAGGTACTTATTTATTTCGATTATAAATCGTCTGAAAGTATAAAGTTTAACGGAATCGGAAAAATCATTAAAATGCTACCGCTATTTTCGATTCGATTTTAAAGACCTCATTTTAAAACTGTTACGATGCGCCAAAATAAATCTGAATTATAGAATTTAAAAGTGTACAACCTGTATGCGATATCATGTATTTTACGATGAAAATCACAAATCGAAAGAACGGGAAAGCCTGTCGTACTATTCCATCAAATATCTGATTTGGAGGAAAAGAAAGCTTTATGACGTTAAGTAGGAGAGTAATGAAACAGATAACATCGTTTAAACGAACGACCTTGTTCATTGTTCAAAGAATTCCAAAATACAGTAAAGGTGAGTTAAAAACCGGAAAGTTTTAAAACAAACATGAGGAGAATATTTCTAGGTGGAACGGAAAAGCTCTTTTCGAATCGATCGGTAAAGATATAAAAATATTGAATGAATTAAGACATATTAAAGCGATTGATTTTATTTACTCTAATATTTTATCGTTATCTTTTCTTTTTAATCGGTCAAAATTGTTTCGTTCCCATAACAACTAACGTCATTCTGATTCCCTTTTAACTAATCGCCCGGTTTTGTATCGATTTTTACTGACATCAGAATTTCGTTTGAGCTATTTAATATTGTGTTATATCATTTCTTTTACTTTCCCATCTAGATAGATCGCGATACCAGAGCTATAGCTCTAGAAGAGAAAGTATTGTAATCGGTCCAATTTAGGCATAAGCGGTTTTCACCGGTTCTTGACGTTTTGACACCTAAGGAACACAAAAAACCGGATCGAAATTTTCCGGATGTTAATGTTCGTATGTACATGTGTTCGGTGTTGGCCTCAAAATCACCTTTTATCTCCAGAACTACCGGACCGATTTTGATCAAACTTGGTAAAGTTATTTCTATATATAGGGCATTGATGCCATTAAATTTTCAACTTAAAAGTCAAAGGGGTGAGGCTGTAGAGCAAGGTTACCCTCAGTATCTTGAGATTTCGCCTAATTAAGGTCATATTTTTTTTTTAGGAGTACTTTTAACGATTAAAGAATGACAATATTTACAAAAAAAGTTTTGCAAAATAGCACCCCCATCCCAAAAAATGCTGTTGCGGTAGATTTAAAAAATTAATAATTTTTAGGGTAAAAAAGTAACTTGGTCTGGCTGGGTCTCGAACTCGATCGTCCGGTAGCTGGTGCGTTAAGCCTCGCGGCTACACCACTCTGCCGACCCGTACAAGCGAAATTTGTTCTGTGTAAGTTGTGAAATTACATTAGTTTAGTTAGTGCCGACCGTCGCCGTTAGTACCGCAACAATCCCGCGAATTAAATACGGTATTTGCGCGCGATTTAGTTAGAATAATTGAATTAAATAAACGAAAAAATATTATATTTAAATGAAATTATAAATATTTTTAGTTAACTCGTGTGTGTAAGCCGCACGGAAACAACTGTGTTGTCTTTTTTTCATATGTTTCTTGTAATTTTCTATTTTAATGTGGCGATCTATATTCCCAAATTATGCAGTTATCGATAATTTACCGAGTTATCCGATATGAGATTAGATTATTTTATGATATTTATTCCTTTCCAAGTTTTCTTCTTTTTCTTAAAGATGATATATGCAGTGGATGTTCTAAAACCGGCAATTTTTTTCTTTAATTTTGTATCCTAAATGGAGATTCAAAATTATAGTCATCTACAAAATTTTTCTTTCTTTCCGAAAGGTTTTTCTTCTTATCAAAGAGACCCAGAACTTAATTTAATCTTAAAAAAAAACAAAGACGGTTTAAAGGTGACCCGATATAAGTCCCGTAAATGACGTAACACCGGTTAAGAATAACAAGTATTACATACCGAGTTTACTAGGGAAAGCGAAGAGTGAAATGATTTCCCGTTGCTTCCTTCACAGAGCGTAACATACGGTCGTATATCACATTGCTAAGCGTTTTATAAACATGTATAATTATTATCGTATTGCTTTTGTATATGTATTATTCAACGGATTACAGAATAGAGTTCACCTTTTCGTTTCTTCATAAAGTCAGAGAACCACGTATTATATAACATTATCGAACTTTGAAGATAGGTATTACAATTTACGATTAGAAGTCACATGGCTTCTTAGTATTTCTCCTAAAAGTAATCATATAACTACTGGGACACACATTCCTTAAACTGAACTCATTGTTAAATAAAACAGGACTTACTTATGCAGACCTGCTTATACAAAAATACGTGTCGTGTGTGCGTGTGTGTTTGTATATATGCTGAGTGTTTGTGAAATAGGAAAAGACCTGTTAACATCCCATTTTATTTTTTGATTAACTCTATTTTAGTTACATAAAAAAATAATAATATAAACATATATATATATATATATATATATATATATAAAATATACTTATAGCATATATTTGAACTACATTGTAATAGATCTAATCTATTTATTGTACAGCTTATATACAATAATTTTACTTATATTGGTCTCGTAAGTGCATTTTATTTTTTGACAGATAGAATGTAGATAAAAAAACAGATGAAAACATTAACATTCGTTTTAAGATTAAATAATAATAATTCTATTTGAAAAAAAAAAAACGTTCTTTGTAACACATGAAATATTAATAGTTTGATGGTTATGTGGTCTACTAGACACGGAGGAATCAGTTGACTAGACAAAATGTTTATACAACAAGACGTTACTTTAAAGTGGAGGGTGTAGTATTTTAAAATGAAATGGAGTATCTTAGCATCAATTTGAAAAAAAAAATACCGAACGAAACAAAAAAAATAAATAAATAAAAAACCGGAGGATGATCTGTTCAACACTGTAAAGAGGAAGTTACTGAAGAGCACCTTAAATCACTTCCTGAGTATAAAAACAGAAAAAGAACACATGAAAACAAAACCAAGAAATAAATACTTCTGCCTCTTTTAAACCGCAAAAAAAATTGTTATATATCATAATACAGTTGTAAAATTGTCGTTTAATATTAAACAGACATTGAAAATAAAGTGTACGAACGACTAACTATATGCTTTAAGTACATATAAACGATACTACACGTTTAGTACATTAGCGGCATCTCCAGTTCGTAAAAAACAAATGACTTACTACCTATACATATAAAGCTACTTCACTTATGTAAAGTCAAAACATTTTAATATGAAGTAAAAAATAAAGGTAGGTACTTAATTTTGTATGACGCATACATAACCTAATAAAAGAGCGCCAATAACATTTTATTTTATAGCGGTTTTCCGAACAAAAGGATATCGATTCGATTACTGTATAGCAATTTTATTTTTATATCGATAAAAGTTACTACTATTACCCCAGAATGTATGTTTCATCTTCTCGATGTAATATCGATAAACGAGGTAGGACAGTAGTCCATCTCTTTCATGAGAAAAAAGGGTGGAAGACAACCGATCATGTACGTCGTGGTAGTCTACGGAATACTACTGTAAAATCATTTTGCCGATAATAAGGAGCAGATAAAATATTATATAAGCAACACCTTAGAGGGAGGGAATTCGGGGTTTGCTTACTTTTTCTGGCTGGAAGCAAAGGTCTACTCGAATTTTCACGCGAGTTAAAACAAAGAAAGCACAATCGATAAAAGAGTATCGTCGGTAAATATTTTATATATACTCTAATAAAATAAACTCTTTCATTATGTCTAGAATGTAACAGAGATATTCAGATTCGTTCATCGATCTTCAGAAGATTCTAGGAAATTTTATGAAGATTCCAAGAATAATTTAACGGTTTCTGTGAATTAAGGTAACGTCTGTGGAATAATCCGTTTCTTAAAATGCAGATGGGAGTGGTAGAGATTATTGAAAATACAGTACGACTCTTTAGATCATGATGTTATGTATCGATCTTATTAAGAAGTTCGTTAGAACTTCACCGGTAACAGTCCGCAGAACTGGACGGCACGGCGAAGTCAACCGAACTGTGTTTACAGTTCCAAACATGACCTAATCGAAAAGTGAATTGAAAACGGGAAAAGAAATTAAAAAATAAATACGAATACATTATATTTCAGTTCAATTTGGTTTGTAATAAAGAATACTTTCAATAAATACCTCGAATTTTGTACGTTTTTCTTCCATTTGATGAACCGCGGGACTCGATATGTTACTTTTCCCACTGATCTCTATATAACTGGATAGGGGACCTTGTGGCGTAAAATACAATTAAGTGTTCAATATTGAAGCATACTCCAGCGCCGCAGAATGAGCGGCTGGAAACTAAATAAAACCATTGTACCCTTGCGGCACTATATTCGTGATGGTAGGGGTGTTTATTTCACTCAAGTCAGATAACCAAAAGAACGGTCATTTTCACAACACAAGCAGAAATTTACGGACAGTTGTAGGAAATTTATCAGACATATATTTATAGAGATCAGTGTTGAAAATACAAAATCAGAACACTACTACTGCATCGGTTTAAAACGTGGTTTTATCCCTAATCTTACACTTACCTCTTCGCACGCGCCGTTTCATTTTATTTAGTTCTTCCACTCATTTACTGGCGCTAGTTTATGCTTCAAATTTAACCAATTCCAATATATGGAATCTTTATCCAGTTATATAGAGATAAGTGCTTTTTCCTCAAAAAGGTGGGTTTACGAATCGCACGGCTAGGTAGCAGTACTTAATGGCGCTTTTGAATTTACGAATGACCTCGTAAAAAATGTTGATAGTGTACTTGAAATAATACAATTTAAAAGAAAATATACTACAGCTTGTTTTAATAGTAAATGCTCTTATCTAAATGAAAGTACTGAAGATGAAACAATTTTTTTAATTCCCATCACCTCATTAAAAACAAATAAAAGTATTAGTTTACAAGAGATTATAGCTGCTAATAAAACACACAAAAAAAAAAACACGAACAGTAGGAAAGTGTTGCAACATAAAACAGAAATAAATTCGATTGGTAAAATTTTTGTTCTACAATTAGAACTATTTGAACTAATTGATGGAGAAATAAAAAAAAGTTCATTTAATAATAATATATAAAATGTGTCCACGGGTACGATAAAAATCGAGGGTTACACTTACAAACTGATAAGTGCAATATTACATCACAGATATTCGATTCGTGAAGATCATTTTCCCAATTTTAAAAGGAAAAATATGGGTTTGAAGTGAATATGACTAAAAAAATAAACTGACAAGAAATTCAAAAAATGTATATTTGTTTGTTCTAGAAAGGCAATAAATTTTAATAATAAATCTGTAAGATAACAATCAGTAATTCTTAAAAAAAATAAAGAATAATCTAACAAAACGCAGTGATATTCAAAAAAATTACAATGAAATTGTAAACCGTAAGGTAAGTCTCGCAGATATCATTTCTTCCGCTGAACAAACAAAGATTTCTGTAATATAAATAAAACTATTTTTAACAAAATGATACTGATATAAAAAACGGTAAAATACTACATTTCTATTATCAAAATCTGTTTATCAATTTAGAATTATGTTTAAAAAAAATACATGTTAAATATATGTAATAGACAATAGTTATACAATAATAGATAATAAATAATGTTTAAGCGTTCCATATAATAAGCAAAAATCAGAAAACCTTGTTACAAAACTCTTACTGGCTCGATTTCATATATTAAACAACGAATAATCATAAGAATTATGTTATTTCTGTAAATTTGATATGTATTACATATAAATGAAATCGGGCCCGTAATAGTTTTGTAACACATTTTTCTATTTTTTGCTTAAACTTACATTTTAACTTCTAATGAAAATATAAATAATGCGAGGGCTGACCAGAATGTAACTTTCGTTTTGAAATAAAAACCCAATCAAATAAAAAAAGAAGTTTTATTATATACATTTGAAAAACACAATCTTAAACTATTTTTCTACATAGTCGCCATTTAAATTGAGTTCTTATCATAACGATGCACATGTTTTTCAATTTCTTCTCTGTAAAAATCTGCCGCCTTAGATTTTTGGCACCCATCTTTGATAAAACTTACGATAACCAAGCTTCCTCGATATAATTTCATGCAGTAAACTTAGTGAGATTTGGGGGAAATGAAGCGACAATTTCGTAATCGTAATGCTGCGATTTTCACGAATTTTATCGTTGATTTTCATCGTCAGTTCATCAGTTACAAGGCTAGGCCGAACACTGCGGTCCTCATCATGAACATTGGTGCGACCAATTTTAAACTGAATGCACAACTGTCTCATTCTACCATTACTCATTATTCCATCTCCTTACACCTCACAAAGTTGCCGATGAACTTCAATTGGTTTGAGGTTTTTTGCCAGTAAAGACCTAATCACTGAACTCATCTGACAACTTGCGGGATTTTCTGTTGAAGCGCACATTTCAATAATTTACAAAGTAGAAAAATCACAGTGCACACGCTATGACAGCTTGATGCGTACTGAGTGTAGAAACGTTTTGACGCCAAGATGGCGGCTCTATCCCCACCCATCTCCACGCTAGGCAAAAACGTAAGTTACTTTCTGGACCGCCCCTCGTATTAATAAAACATCTATTACAATTTAAAAAATTTGAAAAAATGCGGTCGTTAAGTGTAAACGATTAAAATCTTAACCACTTTTTAAATGTTACGGACGATTATAATTAAGAAAAAATTAAAAAGATATTCTAAATTCGTCTTCCGATACGATTTTCAAAAATTTATTAAACTTAATTAGATTTTTTAAATACGCGATTAGAAATTGGAGAAGTGTGGTCCAGAAGTCGCAATGCAGCCTATTATTTCAGAAGTTGAAAAGAAAATGAAACATTTGGGCACACCAACGTAAATTAGGTATGAGGGTAACACAACTGCCGTCATTTTGAATCGCCGTCTATTTATTTAAATGGAAGGAAGTCATGTGACATATCAAAATAGATTAAATTTTACCAGGAATTAATTTCTGTAATTAGATTTCACATAATTGTTTCGGTGTAGGAATTATTAGTATCCAAAAGTTTGAAAATCTTATTCTTTTGCAGGTGACATATGATGGTTTTGACGAAGGAAGAGCGAATCGAGGTGATCCTGATGTCTGGGGAACGAAGTCGATTCGTTGCTGCAGGATTTCAACAGGTACCACCCAAAGAGACCACCGATTTTGCATAACACGTTCGCATGTCTCATATCCAAATTCAAGGAAATTGGAAATGTGTCCTACAGGCGACGTATTGGTCGTCCCAAATCTTCCACTGATGAGACAACCTCGAGGATAGTCTTGACTGCCTTTGCGAGGAGTCCACAACGCAACACTCGACGTCTATTTTGCAAGTAAAATTGGTGTAAGTCGTTCCTTCATTCTGCGTATTCTTCATAGCAACAAATGGCACCCATTTAAGATGCAAATGCTGCAAAAACATTCTGAGGATGACCCAGATAGACGTGTCGAGTTCTATATGTGGGCATTACGTTAATATCAGAACAACCATATATTCCCACAGAGTATCCTATTCAGTGACGAGGTGAACCGGCAGAATCACCGATATTGGTGTGATGAAAATCACCACTGGATTGACCCATCAAATGTTGTTGGAGATGTTAAAATTATGGTGTGGTGTGGGATACGGGGTACCCGTGCGGTTGGACCAATCTTCATCGATGGAACCCTTAATTCCGAGCGGTTCTTAGACATGCTGACAGACACTGTGTTTCCTTCTCTTTTAGATGAAGATGGAACATCCCTTCGTTTTTTCAACAAGATGGTACTCCGCCACACTTTGGCCTAAATGTTCGTCAGTGGCTCGATGTTCAGTTGTCTGAGCAATGGATTGGTCGGCGTGGCCCAGTGGAATGGCCACCAAGATCACCCGACCTTACACCTATTGACTTGGGAACATTTGAAGTAACTTGTTTACTCAAAGAATCGTGATGTTCACCATCTGCAACAAAGAATTACGCTGTGCTGCGCGGAAATCGCACCAGAAGTGCTTCTTCGAGTGTCTGCTGGCTGGATTAAGCGACTGGAATTATGCATTCAACAAAAGTGTCGACATATTGAACACATCATGTAGCCCTCCACTGTCAATTTTGGATGCCATTAACTCCTACACCGTAACAGTTATGTTAAATCGGATTGCAGAAATGAATTCCTGGTAAAATTTCAATCTGTTTTGAACGTCAGATGACCCCCTTCCCATTTAAATAAATGGATGGTGATTCAAAATGGCGGCCATTGTTGAGTAATTATCCAAAGGTGGGCTCTCATACCTAATTTACATTGGTGTATCCAAATGTTTTATTTTCTTTACAACTTCTGAAATAATAGGCTGTACTGAGACTTTTGGACCACTCTGTAGTGTCTAAATTACAAATGAAAAATTAATCGGCTGACAGCAGGGAGAGAAACGTTTTATTTATTTTTTTTGCAATAAAAATAATCTGAAATAATGATTTCTAATAATAATGTATTCCAATTAAATCTTCTGTTAAAAAAAAGAAAAAACATAAATTAGAACCGCCAGTACGAGTGTGACTGCAAAGTTTTAAGACTGAGCTTGTAATTTTAATATCGTAATAATTAAAAACTATTGTGAAGGATTTCCTTTGAAATAGCCTCCTTCTGATTGAACATACCGACTCCAATGGTGTTTCCACTTTTTGAAGCATCCCTGGAAATTTTCTTTCTTAAGGATGTTAAGAACTCTTTCCGTATTTGCATGTATGTCTTCAATTAAATTAAATCGGCTCCCTTTCAGCAAAATTTCAATTTAGGAAACAAAGAGAAGTCGGTAGGGACTACATCAGGGGAATGCGGAAGCACCCGAATTGGGCCAAAACTTCCACGATCGAGAACGCTGGATGAGCCGGCGCGTAATTGTGATGGAAGACCTACATCTTGTCTCGCCAGAGTGAAGAACTTTTCTTCGGCAAATTTTCGCGCAAACACTTTTATAGAATTCCTGGATGACATTTGCCCCATTGTGGCAAATTCATAATGCACGACACCGGTAGAATTGAAGAAAACCACCAACATTGTCTTTACATTTGACCGATTATGTCGCGTTTGTTTCGGTTGTGGCGAACTTGGACCCTTCCACTGCGAAGATTGTGCCTTCCCCTGCGAAGACTGTGTCACCTGCAATTGCCCTATTTAACAAATCTGGGTCAATTAATCATTTCTCGGACGCTTCAACTCGGTGTTGTTTCTACTGATCTGACAACAATTTCGGAATGAATTTCGCGGATAGGACGCAAAATTCAGATCTTCAGTTAAAATCGGTCTATCTTCAGTTATAATTGGCTGAATCGCGCAGAAACTAAAATTCAGTTCATCAACCAATTGTAAGTCTACAGTCAAAGAACACTAAATCGCGAAATATCATACTGTTTTAGTTGGTTTTTGAAGAGGAAGGCCGGCCGGACCGTGAGGGGGTCATCTTCGACTAATTCGTGGCCATTTTTGAATCAGATAAAAACATTTGACTGGCCCAGATATTTACCCCTGAAAGCGTGTTTTAAAAGTTCAGAAGTCTCCGAAGCTGTTTTCTCGGTTTTCAAATAAACTTTGATAGAAAATCATTTTTTCATCCATTTTGCAAAATGAATATTTTGCCCAGAAACGAAAATACGTCTTCACTCACCAGAATGCCAATCTCTACTAAGTATCTTGGTGATCTTTTCAGGACGTTTCAAGGACAAAACAAGCTTCCCCTTCCACACTCGCGGGCAAACCTACTCCCCTCCAATTGATCAGTGGCGGCACCTGTATTAATACTTTTCAATTACATCTCGTACTATTGACATATGACATTCAAAGTAAAACATGTTATATGTAAAACAAAAGTAAAAGTACATAAAAGTTACATGTAAAAAGTAAATGTACATGTAAAACAAGCAATAAAAAATGAAATTACTACGATTTAATTAATATCGTTTAAAAATTATGTATTTTTAATTTAAACACGATGAAATTTTAGCGACTCAAAAAATTATTTATCTCTGTTATTCACCTTTACAGAAAAGTGTTGTATAGATATATATTCGAAGTATATTTTTACAAAAGTCGGTAATAACCAATATCAATCAGTTCTTCGTAGTTTGTCAAACTTGTTAGGTGAAACATTCTGAACTCTACATACATAATTCAAAATGAAATCAGCACGTCATAAAGTGATACCGAACTAGTTTTTAGATACTGAAAAATGCGAAACGTTTATAAAGATAAAATTACTAACTGTTTTAATCAAGTTGCCTTTAATCGGTGATATAAAGACGAACTACTACATCGAAGGCGACGAATACGCAAACAAATCCAAAAACTGTTATGAAATCGGTTTTCATTATACTTTTCACAACTTCAATGATTTTATTAGTCTTCGAGCTTACTCCACTTTTATTTTCTTATGTTTTTAATATGTTTAACGAAGTTATTATCTCTAGTGAGATAAGCAAAGAAAACATAATCCGGTGAGATAAAAGAAACCATTAAAATGTGATTAACAATGAACGTAATAACCAAAAACTCTAAAAACTCTCATATCCATCGAGAAAGAAGAGACCCAACTAATAAAAATGAATTTTTCTTTAGGAATATATGGTTTTTGAATTTTGAAGATTCCATTGTATTTAAAACGTAAGTATCTATAATACCTGTACATTTAGCAGAATAAATTATATGCCTGTTTATCATGTTAATTAACAACAATTATTGTCGAAATAACGCATCTAGACAGTGACATATATGTGAAAGTTGATCCGTTTAGTCTCGGAACAGTTTTATCTTTTCACAAAAAAAAGTTTTTTTTTCTGAAAACATTTGCTCATGAAATAAAACGACCTAAAAATAAAATATTGTGATATGTAACAAAGCGATCATCGATTCTAAGAATCTTATCATAATCATCATTTTTAAAGATGTTTTTATGGGATTTAAAATAAATGGTGCGAAGTGAACCGTTTGAAAAACAAAGAGAAAAAAACACTGTTTCTCAAGTTTAAACAAAAATTTTTAAAAGCAGGTGGCTAGAAATGAAATATTTTAAAAATAAAATTCATTCGTTAAGATAAACTGGGTTAATCGATTCGTTAATGAGATGTATAATGATCTGTTTTCAAGACGTTCGGAATTGATTTATTCATTAAAGATCCGTAGGGAACCGAGTCTGTGGACTTTTGGGCGATGGTGTATATGTAATGTTGTTAGGCTCGGTCTTGAGACAGTCCGAGGAGCGCAGAAACAAATTTTTTTTTTAAGATAACGAAAGTGGAGATTAATATCACTGTCACGGGATAACAGTCGAAATATTGAATACGAATATAAAAAGGATGGAGCGAAGAAAAAAAATCGGGAATGTATAAGTGACAAGAACTTTTACAAATTTTTGGGAGAGAACGCGTCGTTTATTAAAACTTAACAAAAGATTGCGACTCGCAGATGGAATGGTTGAGTCAGTAATGTTGAAATTTAACCCATGTTTTGATCTTGACGTTTTGATCTTTTATACGGAAATTTAAACGTTTTTGTCGCTAATATGAACATAAGGAAGGAAATTTAAGCAATAAACACCACAAAGAATATATAGAAATCATAAAGAAACATAGATAGACAACTCATAAACAAAGTGATCGAATCTGTCAGATTTTACTAATGCATTTAAATTAAAAGATACAGCGAAGGGAAGATAAAATATAAATATGAAAACTTTTTAGTATAATAATGTGGGTTGTAACAAACGAGATGACGAAAAAATAATGGATATACGATATAGGTGGTTTATTTTTTTGTGGAAGGGTAAATTTTTCTTTCAACTGAGCAGGGCGAGAAGCAATTTTCAAAATAAAAGAAGGAATTTTATGGTAAAAATTTCATTAAGTGACTTGTCATGTTGTCGTTTTTATTTTTATTCTAAGGAAGTATAATTTTAGAAGATTGTTACGTTCCGATTCCATATTTCTAAATAAATTCGATTTTTCCGTAAGGTAGTTTAATTAAACCGTATTGCGAGTATATATATTAACTAAACAAATCGAAGCACTTAAATAGCTGTCTAAACAATAATTTTGCTCATTAGACGATATATCAACATAATAAGATTCTACAATCCAGGCGATCATCATACGTATAAAATAAGGTTTATGTAGTTTGTGTGTGTGTGTATATATATATATATATATATATATATACACGTTTTTATCCGTTTTGTCAGATTATTTAAAACAAATGACAAAATAAATCATAAACGAAATTCGAAGTGTTACCAACTATCAAAATTCATATACCGAACAAAAAATTCTACAGTGAATGGAATGTAAAATGTATATATAGGTTTAAACGAGTTAATAATTACATATAAATAAATAATGAAGATAATTGGTGTTTCTATACATATAAATAAATAAAGAATATTAATTATGTTTCTACATTTTTCGATAAAAGATTGTTGTTTATTACGTAATATTAGTTTTTTTTCTATTAATTAATACCGACTGATTACGGATATATTGGATCAAACATTATTAAAATTCATCGATACAGCTATTTGTTTATATCATCTTAATGTAAACTTTTTATATCACGGCTAATATCAGACCGGATAATCGAAGTCCGATAAAAAATATTACACAACGGGTGTTCTTATTAAAAGCAGAATTATTCTAATAATAACCTGTAATCTTCTTCCGTATTCACATCTTTAAAGCTTGGACCGTTAGGTTGTGGCTTTCTCAAAATCCAAAACTCAATCTCACACATCAACACGCTCTATAGAGACATTTCAGCACACCTTTTCACAATTCGGTGAGTAAATAAATTGTTTTTCTTTTGGAATAATAATGAAGTTATTATTTTTAACAGCCGCTGAATGCGCAATAAAATCTATTCCGATGCGGTTTAAGCAAAATGACAAAACTATTGTCGTCGTATTCATGATGAGGATGTATCGACCGCAGCTCAAAATTAATAACGAGATATTTCATATACGCACGGAGTGACTAATTCATGAAATATCTGGTTCTGGAAAATTTGTAAGACTTTCTTTAAGTATAATATGACAATGGATTCTCGAAGCGCGAAGAGAAATTCCGAAAGAGCTGATCCGAAAAAGTTTTGAAAATGTGGAATCTCAGAAGCAACGCTTGGTAATCGGTCGTAATTGTGATACATACTGACCGGTGATTCCGATATTAATTAAGGATTTAAAGTTAAACTATGGTAAATTTATAATAATTTTACTTAATAAAATGTAATTTGATCTACTGAAATGTTTTAAGATGCTACTAGCGAATTCCAATCGTTCAATTTTTAATATAATAAAAATCGTTACATTTAATCATCAATGTATTATTATTTATATTATTATTATTATTATATTGTTCCGTTATCCGATCACAATGTCGCAGTTGAATTTCTTTTTTGGGGGGGATTTTCCAGTAATCCTTTACTTAAAAAGGATGTGCGTACGTTTATGATGGCACGATTTACACATACATATAGAATGTAAGAGCGTTTAATATTAAAACCATTGTAGACAATTAGGAATACAAAGTGGACAAAAAATGCAAAATGTTATAAAAGTTTGTAATTAAATTTTATGAACAGATAATAATTTTTATTTTATGATAAAGCATCATAAGTAATATCATGTACGGTACGAGTTAAAAAATCATTATCTTATAAACAAGATCCACAGTCCGGCCGAGCCGAGTCCGATTAAATGGAGTTTTAGCTTTTAGTCTAGTTACTGATTTTATGATCAACATTTTTTTTGTGTTCTATACGTTCAGTTTGTTTCTGGAACTGTAATTAAAACTTATTTTAAAACACGGTTAGAGCCTGACATAAAGTAGCATATGAGTTTAATTTTGAACTATAAGTGTTAGTATTTTAAATGACATTTTAATTAATCTATTTAGGATTTGAATTCCCATAAGCAAGAAGTTTAATAATAATAATAATAATTTTGGCATTTAAAAACAAGCCTAATAATTTAACAGTTATTGTTAAAGCGGTCTAATTAATTCGGATGCGAAGAATCAGGGAAAGTCTTCGTCACCGATACGGTCGGCCGCTGGAGGGATAAGGCGTTGAGGGTGAGAGAAGGACAAGCTTAAAATTCCCCCTGCACCGCCCTCGGAAAAAAATCAATGCCCTAAAACAGGTGGACCAATGGCGAAGGCCGTGCGTATAGGGAGATCCAATAAGGATTCGCTTTCGTCCCCACCGCTGCGCCGTGAGGTTTGTGTTCCCCATAGGAGCTATAATGCTCCATTATCTCTTTGTGCGGTGGCAAGGGTGGGAGAAGGGCGGGAAACCGGCCTCCTAAAGTAGGGAGAACGTTAATTGTGTCCTGTAACACGAGTCGCAGGTTCAGTTCGGTTTTTGACGACCAGCGCGATATGCAATCTTTTCGTGTGCTTCCCACCTCTATGTTGACAGGACACGGGCAGAACTCGATCGAATCCGGCGGCCAACAAGTGGCCGGTGGCTCACGAGGTCTAGATCACGGAGGACATGGCGCGTTAAAGAATCCGGCAGCACCTTCCATAGTGGTCGATTTAATGCCTAATAATTACACTGGTAGAACTTCTCAACAAGAAAATATGGATCAGAAAACGACACAGAAGTCTGAAGTCGAAAACAATGTTAATAAAGGTAATCGATTACAGAAAAAAATTATATCACAGTTTTCTTTTATTGGACCGACAGTTTGAGAAATAATATGTAAAGAAATTAATTTTAATCAATGTTGATAAAAAATAAATTTTAGAATAGTATTTTTTATCGTGATGCAAGATAACCGTAAAAATATTTATAAGAGTAAAATAATAATTGAAAATAAACCAAAATCTTTATCCTGTTCGTTGAAGTTGGATTTTACTATTTTAAACTAAATTGGAATTTTTGAATGACTAATTCATCGGAATAAACTTCTTTAAGATATTTTAAAATATTTCATAACTCAAATAGTGTTTATAATGATAAATTTATGATAATAATAGAAGAATAATAATTAATTAAAAATATTTTAATCTACTTCACTAATAAATGTTTACTGAAAAGATTTTTTTCTTTATTAAGCTAAGACATTTATTAATTTTTTTTTTAAATTAACAAAAAAATTAAATCTTTCATGCCCATAATATGCGCTTAGTACATAGGCACGTGTGTAGACTTTCAACTACTTGTCACACTAATCCGTGTACAAAGAAATCATAATTGTTTGTATACTATATTTGCCTATTAAACATAGTTTTGCTAAATTACGATAATGTCAAACTATATCTCAGACAATTTGAAACTTAATAAGTTATATAATTATGAAGTTCAGAAGCTAAAAAATCTCTCTTTTATTTAAGTATAATTTCGAAAGAAAAACTGAAAATTTGTTTTTACATGCAGAATTAATCTGAAATTTCATTTTCAGATTTGTAATAATCTAGTTTGCTGACAAACAAAATTATTTTTATTTAAACTAAATATTTTTCAAAGTGTTTGTTAGTATTTTAGTATTCCACTATTGTTATATATATATATATACGTATTAGTAAAAAACGTTTACCTGTTTTTAACTTATATGTATGTAACAAAAGAAAAATATGTATGTTCAATTAAAATAAAATAACTTCACTTGTCGCGTAGATGCACTTGTACAATTTGACAGAAACCGAATATTATTATTTATTCATTACGATTACTACTGCGGGATTAAAATGTGTTAACATTATTTTGGATTTAATATGTTAAAACCCTTCATGTTTCTATAAGAGGGATGTCATTCTAAAAAAGAAAATAGTAGAAGCTAAAGATTTGTTCAAATTCTCTTAAACGGATAAATATACGATTACCGTTTGTCTGTTTTCAACCTTGTGTATTGACATAAATACTATTTTTTTTAACAAATCTTATTTATTTTTGTTCAGTTTTAATGTAGTAGTAAAATAATAAATATTTAAATATTATGGATACGTTAAAAGCAAGAAAATGAAAAACTATATTAAATTACTTCTAATTAAAAACGGTTTGCTATTTAAACAAATTTTATCGGGAAAAATAATTGGCATTCAAAAAAAATTTTTGCTAATTACTGAATTGGTATTAACCACGTGTCCCATTTAAAAATAATATAACTGTGTTTAAACTGATTGTTGATAATAAAAATAATTTAAATATAAAATAATATTAGTTCTGCTCTTAAATAAATTTATTTTTCGATATCGTTAAGGAATTCAGAAATATTAAATAAAAATTTCTATTTTAGAATTGATTTTGGGATTTTACAAAAACCCAAAGGAATTTAACCCGAAAGAAGTTGAACTTTTACATGATCGGTATATTCTAAAACGTGGATCGTGGAAGATATCATCGCTATAATACTCTTTATCGATGTAGAATAATTAATTTAAATGTCAAGACAAACGCAATAGTTCTTCATAATTTTCAGTAACTGAAATATATGTTTTCATTATATAGGTGGTATAGTTTACCTCCCTCCAGCGAAAGTGATAATTTAGCCCCATTTTAATACTTCTATTAAAGTTTTGTAAAAAATATAAAAATCCGTGATGTTTAGGTTAAGATACAGTATATATGTACGCGTTTGTGTTTGTATATGTGTAATATATTTCCCATTTTGTCAGATCTAACAAGGTTACTGAAATAAATGAACTACTGATTATTTATGAATTTTACCGCGACTAAAAGTTATGTATCTTTAAAGTTCAAAAAAGGACAAATTAAAAAACAAAAGTAAAATCGCTCTGAGATCATATATGTATATATAAATTAATACATTTATTTTCAGAAGAATGGACAATTAACTTTCGCAGTAGTAAAAAATGCATTCCCTTTTTTTACAAACGCGCGCGCGTGTATATATGTATATAAGTTGCAAAAGTACTGTATTTAGATAATTTAAATTGCAAATGCTACTAAAATGTTTATTAGAAAGAGGTAGAAAAATAACTTTTTTTATGAGGTAATATTTCTTATTTCATTATTAATACCTGAAAGAAATAATTATGAAAATATTAACTTAACATCTGCACGGTTGTAAAATTAAATTAAAAATAAAGATTCGGAAGAACTGACCGAAACATTTTATCGGTTTAGCATTTGTTGTTTGTAATAAAAATATTCTCTATTTATAAGCAGCCTCCCGAAACTTATACCTTTTAATTGCATTCCAGATTACACCCACTTAATTAAAATGTACTTCGGAATTATTGTGCTATGTGTATCTTTACTTCCTTTTACGAAGCAAAGGAAGTATTATTATCGCCAAAAATTTCGGTTTTCAGTTTTTAACGGAAATATCCATTCTGACCATCCCTGAATCCATTTTGACTAGTTTTGGCGTGACGTCTGTACGTATGTATCTCGCACAACTCAAAAACGATTAGCCATAGAATGTTGAAATTTTGGATTTAGGACTGTTGTAATATCTAGTTCTGCACCTCCTGGGAGGTTTTTTGGACACTTTTGGTCCATCAAAAGTGTCCAAAAAACCCAAAAATTCTGGATTTTGGACTTTTTCTTAACTGCAATAAGAAGCCCTCATTCAGAGATTTTCAACAATATGTCATAAGTGGTATTTATTTTCATCGGTTTCAGAGTTATAGCCAAATGAAATATTTGGACCTTACAAGGGGAAGGCACATCAGTTCGAATCCGACTTCATCTACTTTTTTTAACTTTCTTTTTTAATTTAAATTTATTAATAATTATTAACCTCAGATTGTTAAAAAACTTTTACAATAAATAATAATTTAATAATAACAATAAATAAAATATCAAAAGTTATTAATGAAATAAAATTTTACATATTTTTCATTTAAAAAAAAAAATTGTGTATATGTAATTTAATAGGCATACAAGGAAGTCATGTAGTGTCCATATCAGATTTTTTTAAATTAAATATATTGATTTATTAATAATAATTAACCTCTGATTGTAAACAAATTTTACAATAAATAATAATTCAATAATGACAATAATATATATGTGTGTGTGAAAAAGTACCAGAAGTTATTAATGAAATAAAATTTTATATACTTTTCATTTAAAAAAAATGTGTATATTTAATTTAATAGGCGTACAAGCAAGCTATGCGATGGTGTCTCCATCAGATTTTGTAAAATACTTTTCTAATAGGCTAAAAATATCATGACTAATAAAACTGGCATGAAAAAAAATTGTTCATATCGAACTTGTTACATATAAACTATACTGGAAATATTTTTATTTATTTATATTTCTAGGGATTTCTCGCCGCATAGATGTGTTTTCAATCATTTTTAAAATCTTTTGTTTTTATACTGTAACCTCAAAAACTGCCCGTTTGGATTTGCGCAAACCTTTTTTCTTTATAATAATGTGATTTATTTTATTCAGCGTCGTTCAATCTCTATCTTTTGATGAAAAAATGTATTTGTTACGTCTTTGAATGAGAAAATTCGCTCTTTTGTCTGTTTAAAAACCAAGTGGGGCCAAATAAATATTAAAATGTATTCATAAAAGGATTAAATCTTTACAATGACAATACAATCAATACCAATAACTTCTTTTTTTTCTTTTTTGTAACCTCCGGGACCACCGATTTGTAGCGTGTGTGAAAATGCCATGCCTGACCGGGATTCGAACTCCGGGCCTCCGGATGAAAGGCCGAGACGCTACCACTCACGCCACGGAGACCGGCTATCAAATAACCTTGGATAAAAAAAAAGTATTTCTGTACGATTGGACAAGAGTTTGATTTCTTTTCGTTTACGATATAATTTTTCGGTTAGAATGAGACGGGGAACAGGGAATTTTTATAAGTTATTGCGGTATCCGTCAAGAAAAGTTGTGTAAATTATTTGGGTTTAACCACTCTCATAATGGGAAACTGTTTTTTATTAGAAGGCGGTATATTATTAAACTTAGAACCAACTTTTGCCGTAATGTATATAGGTTTTTAACGGAACATTATTTATAAGTTTCACGAGAAGACACAGGAGGTGCAAAGGGTTACACAGCATACAACAAGCGTGAGAAATTGGGAAAGGAGTACAAACTACTCTAAGTCATATTTCACAATTAAAATAGCGTTGTCGAAAAAGAATTTTCTTATTTAAGCAGGATTATAACTTATTTCCATTAGAATTGCCTTGTTATCGCTTCATTTTAAATTAATTGTTAAGATTCGATATAAAATAACGTTTGAATCAGGTAGATGATATTGGGATTAAATTACCTTTTTAGAACGATTCGAAGTTTTTAAAATTAACATCATTTACTATTATTGTCACTTATTTTAATTTTATTGTTTATCTAAACTACCACCCGAGTAAATTTTTATCCGCCCGAGTAAATGATGTGTTACCGGAATGAGAACTTGCCCGATCAGATTTCAGATCGAATAAATTCAAATTTTAAATTATTAACCGATCGATCGATTCCATACGATACTCCGAAACTCTTCAGATACATAGTGCTGCTTTGTCGATTCGGCACAGCGTAGTTCTTCGTTTCTGTAACGAGCGTACCGGTAAATTCATTCAAAGTCCTCGAATAAGCGGATCGAGAAGGTACTGTTAATTAGAATTCGATAGGACAGTGGCCGGAAGACCGTCGACCATCGGCGGTGAAGGCTAGCCTATACCACTTTGACAAGAATTACTAATAATCAGATAGGGAAAAACCGTAAAAAATGTGAGGTTTGCGCATGGGAATATAATATACAAATCGGTGACTGGTGATGAATTTCACATCGATCGAGATTGTAACACTGCATTTTCGTACTAGAGGAGGAAATGCTTCCGTTCTTACTTATCCGACTGGAGTTCTACAGAATAAAATTTCAGCTTCTTTTTCTTCATTCGACTAAATTTTAGGTGATTCCTGTCTTTTATCTAAGTAATATAAATACAAAGTAATATTTAATTACAAAAAAGCGAAATAAATTAAAGAAATTGCGTTAAATAAAATCGTAAATATGTATAAACTTCTACCACATTCTGCACATACTTATTACACCGATATATTTCAATATACAGTATCTAATATGAAGGAATAAATTCACTGTAACAAATTTGTTTTATTTTAGAATTTAAAAAAATGTTTCTTTTATATACAGTTCAGTTCACAAATGTGAACTCACTACAACACGATAAAAGGTAATTATTAAACGAGATTAAATTATTTAAAAAAATGTGCGTAATATAGTTAAAATAAACATTTAACACGTAACAACAAGGAGTCAAAATAATTATAATCGAAAAAATATATAGTGAAACCTTAATCTATATTTGCCAGTAAAAAAATTACTACTAGACTTTAGGTTACCTTTTTAAAGTAAAATTTTTAACAAATACAAAAGGTAAAATAACAGCGGAAATTCGTAAAGACTGCTGGTATAGTTAACTATACACAAATTAGTTTTAAAAAAAGTTATCGAAGGAATTTTAATAATTTGGACCATCGATAACTTTATGTTTATTTTTTTTTTAAATTCTCTCAAAATTAATGAAATCGTTTAGCGTAAACTGACGTTTGCAAAAATCTTTAAAATCTTAATATCGAGTATTCATTATATCAGTTCTTATTTATTAAAGTTATTTTTCTCATTAGAGACGATGACCGGAAATGAAGTAAAGTTGCAAAACAGTTTGGCAATATAAACCGAAAAATAGTTTATTATTTAACAAAAAAGCGAAATAGAAAATATAAATGAAATAATTTGTTTTATCTGATAACGGTATTTCAGGAAAATCATATTAAAATTTTGTTCGATCGAATCCAACCGAAACAATTAATTTTTTTTTATCAAAGATTAGTTCGCCGAATAAGTTTGAAGCTTTTGTACGAAAACAGGGAGTGAGATTTTGTAGGGATGAAATATGCCGTGCCTAATCTCTCGATTCGAACCGGAGACCTTCCAGTTGAAAGCTGCCGCACCTCCACGGAGATTGGCCAAAGATCGCCAAGCAATATAGGAAAAGTAATTTTTTTTTCTTAGAAACCGGGACGTGTTACATTTTTAATGCTGCTGATAAAATAAAATCGACGTATAAAGTTATTTGCTTGTAAAATTTATTATTTTAAAAAATACAATACACTAATAATTTGAAGAAATGTTAGAAAAAAATACGGTAAAATTACACGCCTTCAGTGAACGAGAAAACAATATTTTCAAAACTATTTATTAAAAATAGAAACTATTCGCTGTAAAAGTCGTAAATAAAGGGAATAAAGTCGGTAAAGAGAAAATGAAGGGGTGAAAACTAGAAACCGGTTTAATTATCAATCTCCTACCATAAGGATAATTTCACATTTTAAACAGATATTTCTTGAAAAATAAAAATAATATAGAATACCTATTTTTTTAACTATAACAAATTGTCCATTTATAGTAATACAAATACTGAATTAAAAAAAAAAATTAATACGTTTGATGAAAATTGTAATTTATTTTATAAATTACAATCCACAAAAGTACTTTTCGTTAAAATAAAAAAAAATAAACAAAACAGTGGAGGTTAATGAATTCAAAAGGAGATTACACACTCTACAAATCATTCATCTCATCCTCTGAAGCAATACCTACGGTGGTCCCGGAGGTTAAAAAAAAAAGAAAAGGAGATTATCGGGGAATACTTTATTTAAATTGGCAGAGAAAGGCTATTATCCTTTAATAGGCAGAATTTCATTAAGTAATCCCTGCACTGTGTAATAAGTATAATCTATTACATGGGGAAATTCAGCAAAATAGAAAGAATTTTTTTATATATCAATTTTAATTCTTTTATTTTCCTGACACAGTATATTTTTTTTAAATTCGTAATTAATTTATAAACGAACTGGTGTTCGATGAACCTTTGAAAACTTATTCATAAAAATTTCTGTTACTTAAACTAACAATATTTCCATTTTATTGCAAAGTTTAGGTTGATTCAATAATTTTAATGTTTCGTTTATATATATATATATATATATATATATATATATATACGTATTAATATGTAAAAATTAGCCTTGGAAATGAAGAATGGATTTAAGTATAACAAAAACTATCATCCGTCAAAGGTAAGCCGCGTGTAATGGCTAGTCTCGGCGTTCACACCTGTCACTACAGGCTCCCCTGAAATTATTACTTCTAATTTCAATACTATTTTTATTTTTGATATGGAACGGGAAGCAGGGGCGGATCCAGGAACTGAATTTAGGGGGTTCATTGAGGTCAAGGGGTCACATTTTCCTACTTCCTTCTAACTGGGTTTGGTATATAATATTTTGGATACATACTATATTCTGAACTACTTTTAAACACGAAAGAGCGTTTAACCGATCATTAGTATTGCAGTAAAACAAAGAAGGGACGCAACAAGAGACGGTTTCGGAAAAACCAGAAAAGTCCTTACGTTTCTTCAATTTTATTTTGATTTATAAAAATTAAGCTGTAAGTTATTCAAAGTGACCCTTACGAAGACTAAAGAAGCTAAATTAATTTTAAGCTCGGACTGTATATTCCTAACAACTTTAATTAAAACTGCCATGCAGACAATCAGAATTATATAATAAGATGGGATAAAAAATAATAAAATGACTTAGATTAAGTTGCTTTTTATTTGTTTATTTATTTCAATATTTATACGATTCATTAATCCATTACAATCCAAAATTTTACACATTTTATTTCATGCAATAATTTATTTGCAAAATAAATTCATCTCGATGATTACGCATCTTAGGATACCGATCGATAACGCGATCTATATCAATTTGCATTCGCTATGAATATGCATTAGAGCAAGTGACGTCATCCTCTCTTAATTACTTATTAGAAAAAATATATATATACGTTAATTACAGAGTTGCAACTTGCCACTGGTTATTTTGACAATAGAGTATCGGTAAAATGTCTCAATTCTTTTGAACTGGGTTTCAAAATGCAAGGCCTTTGGGGTGGGCATGGCCCCCATTGCCTCCCTGGATCCGCCACTAACAGGAAATAACATTATAGAAAAATAAAACCGACTTAGAACATTGCTTTATGAGTAATTTAAAAAACATATATATATATTCCAGTTATAACATAATTATAAACTATAGAGATAATGTCAGGAACACTAGGTATGCTCTCACTAGGTATGTCTAGGAACGATTAAAAAGTAATGAATTTTTTTTTATGTACACGAAACGGACGGGCCAATAAGGGGATCAGTTTTCATGTTATGTAATCGCAGAAATTCTTACAAAAAATTATAGTTTTTCCTCCAATAAATTCGATGTTATTTTGAAATTTAAAACAAAACATTTGTTTTAAAAGTAAATTATAAAGATTTACTGTTTTTTGAGATATCAAATTGGATAGCTTATCGGTAGAAATACACGATTTTTTTTATTCCGAAGGTCAATCATTTAAATCCATTGCAGATCTGCAAAAATTTGAAACGTAGTTCTATATTTTACTAAACTGTATCGAATATGAATATTTTATTGTCTTTTGGAATCGAAGTGGTTGAGAGTAATACATGAGCCCCCTCAAACTTTTCCTCCTTCCTTCCTGTTTGCCTCGAAATAATGCATTTCTTTCTCATTTAAGAACTCCGAGATAATTTGTTTAAAATGTGATTAGAGGATCTTTATTTATGCAATTAATATTATTCTGTCTATGAGATTTAGGTAAATTTCATAAGAAAACTACCTATTGTAATGGGTACCATGATTCGACTTCCAGAAAATTTCGACATATCTTCGCATTTCACATCTCCCAGACCCGAAAACCACAGTCAGCTAAAAAGTTTATGTATACCTTTATATATATTTCACTTTTTGTGGACACGATAACTACCGTAATTTTGCGCCAATTACTTTCAAATTATTCCTTAAACATAAGTCGTCCCAAAATCTCGATCGAGTTCGTTAACGGCCAAAATCGGACCATGAAAGTGGAAATGGAGGGGCTTTTTCAAGAAAAAAAATCGAATTCGTTTAACGTTTCTACTATTCTTTGGATAAAGGCCTAAAACTTATCTAAGTAAAGTTTTGTGATGTCACCAACCGTTGGCCCAGAGTGTGGAAAAAGTGGGGTTTTCGAAGACAAAAAAATCATACCTCCCTTAATAGGCAAGTATTGAATCGGTTTAAAATGGTCCTTAGTCCTCTAAACATTATCTAATACTTTTGTCTGAAACAATTTTTGATATGACCAAAATATATCTGGAATTGTTAGATGGAGTTTGTCGTTTGCTAAACGTGTGAATCTTTTTTTCACATGCAACCATTGTCGTAGTGCGTAAATTTGAAGTTTTTCTTATCTTTAAGGTGGAAATCTTTTTTATTCTCTTGTTAGCACCGGAGAAATCTACCTCCGTCTTTCGGTGTGCCGAAAGGGATTTTTAAATAATGCTTAGTAGAAAACACGGAATATTTTCTGTATCTTCGTTAAACTTATACAAATAATATGCGTTCAAATAATTTGAATTAAAGCCTGCTAAATTGTCGTTTTTTTGTACTAATTATACTATTTTTATATTAAAATATGAACTTTTCGTTTCCATTTTGTGATGTCAAACCTCGAAACGGTTTTTCTCAATCCATTCAGGGGCAATTCCTTTTTTTATCCGTAAAATATCACACCTATCCGATTCTGACACTGAGTAAAATTCTCGACTGGTTAGAATAAAATTATATTTATTTATCACTTCCGTCGGATCGAAAACAGCTAGCTGATGCGATTAGTAATAATATTAAAATACAATTTTTCAAAGAGTATAAAAGATGAACGATATATTTACTGCAAATAATAATACTGATTCCCACGTAAACGATTTAAGTTCTTTCCTTTACGTCGTATCCGACATGTATTTAAATTATAGAGATCGAGTACCACAACTTTATTCTGTAAAGAAACACTTAATAAACTTGTCCGTAGTCTGGACAATACCTCTTCCGGATTTGTCAATTAGGAGAATACCTTGTTCGTAGTCCGGATTTAAATTACAAGAATTTAAATATCAGCAGTAATATATTTAAATATATATATATTTGCAGTTTTAAAATTGTAATTGTATTAGGAAATTGAAATTGTAATCCAGTATGTAATTAAAACTTATAGTTTCACTCACTGTGAATAGCATCTACATAGTAATGTAGATTTATGTAATTTCACAAAGTAATTAGCTAAAATTTTTTCTTTAAAGGATTGAAACGAAATAATACCAGATTATTAGCGATGCGCTCATTTTTACGATACAGGACTGAATTTTATGATAAACGGTTGTGCAAATAGGGCAACTAGCGATTTTATCCGTTGTTTTAAACGATTTATCGTGTTAATTCCCATAGGTTGTCACCACCAGGGGACGATTAGGGTTCGTTGTGAATGAGATTGTTGTAGTGACCTCCCGCCGCAATGTCTGTCCACCCCTAGTTTACCGGTGGTCATTTCAGGCCTACCACATAATACACTACTATTCATTTGGACGATTGATGGTACAGCACCTGCCTGCTTTCTCTTTGTTCTATATATAGCTAAATAGATTAATGTATAGCTTACCTCAGCTGCCTTTTCTATCTTGTTACAACATATATCACGGTACCTATCGATAATTTGTTGTGGTAGGAATGAGTTTATAATAACTATGTTATATATATATATATATATATATATATGTGTGTGTGTGTGTGTGTGTGTTCTCCGGTTATCAGCCTTATTATCTATTTTCCGAAAGGGAACCTGCTGTAAAAATTCCACAAAATGCTTCCTGAAAAATACAATATGAATTATAACGGGTTAAATTCTTATTTCCTGAGATTTTTTGTTCGTTTCACACCTCTAATAAGTTATAAAAATGTCTGTGTTGAAATTCGAGGAAAATCATTTTTAGAAATATACCCTAGTAAATACCCAACAACTCTATATTACTAGTTACCCTCCTACAAATCGTAACATTTATTTAGTTATCGGCCACTTACAAAATAGCAAATTTTTAAGTATATATACCGATTCAATAACGTAGTAATGCTGATTTTTATTATTATCGATATTTTTTTATTCATCTCATTCGAAATGACTTAACGGTTTTAATTATATTATTAAAAATAGCTATTTTTTACAAAATGGCCCAAAATCGACTGGACAATAAGAAATAATAGTTATTAGAAAAGTTATACGGCACATTCTGGATTTTTTGAACATTTCTTACAGTGGGAAGAAATAAGAATTTTTTTCTATTTACTTTAAATATTAGTTAAATTGTTGTTGCTTTTTCTTTTAGTTAGCAATATTTCAAACTTTTAGTCAAATTTGAAAACTGAAATAAGTCTATAAAGTCGACAGCCTGGTAATTGGAGAATAAAACAGAGCGACTTTTGAATTTTTACGTTGTTTTGAAGCGACTTCACTTTACTTAGCTTCAAATTCATCTACAGAGATATAACCTGACCGTTACGGTTAGAAGATATCGAATTGTCTAAACTTTTTTTTTTTTTATATCAGTCAGTGTGTTCTCTAATATTTTGAATAAAAATTTAATACATTAATTATGATAAATAATAATAATTATGATTATGATTAAGATATGTTTGAAATTACGAGTAACACACTTATATAAAATAAGTAAACAACTAAAGAAATAAAGTGTTACATTTTTATGATTATAAATCAATCATATGATTTACCAAAAATTAGTTAATATAAATAACCTACATCATATTAATGTGAGCTATGGCTATTTGTCATACAGCATTTTTTATACTATAAACTAATAACCATTTCTTGAGTAAAACAAGGTGTGTTTAAAAGTATATTATTGCTTTATAATGCAGAACCTAATCGTCACTTTTTGTCGATTCGATTTTTAATATTTACTGTAGAAAAGCACATTTTCAGGATTTCTAATCTTTAGGTTTAAACACAGGTACTCCTTTATTTTGGTCGTCTCTTTTGTATCGATATTAATGCTGTTTACCTGAATACTGTTTACCTGTTTTAAGTTTTAATAGTATGCAACATTCTATTCTATTTTTTAACTTTTATAACACTACTAAAGCGTTTTACAGTAGTTATGAATAAATACATTTTTCGAGCTTTTTAAATATAAAATTTAAACAAAAAAACGACTTAAAAAACTGCCATAAAGTAACGGAAAAATATAATTTTATACTACATACACAATATATTTTTTAAAGGCAACTTTATTATTAATATATATATATATATATGTACTTGTATTTTTTATATATGAAATTACATGTCTATTTGAAATACCGGTAAAATAATGAAATATTCTGCCGTATGAAAATAAAAACGTTTGTAAGAAACATAAAGACGAAAACTGCATCTCTTATTATTTTTTTATCTTGAGTTTTTCTTGCCATTTTTACTCGAAAATGATTTGAATATCGCAACTATATCTGGCTGTATTTCGAAAGTACAATAAGAATTCTATACCAAGCGGTAGTGAGAAATAAATGTTGATTTCGCCGATTAACGATCTAAATTTTTATTTAAAAAAAATTCCGTCTAAGTAATGCAAATGAGATTCACTACGGGACCACTGAAAGACCTCTTGCATGTAATAAAATCATAATTATCAAAATCGGCCCGTTTGATGAAGATTAAGGTATATACATATAAAAAAAGATTACATATCACAAAGGATTAATTCGTGAATTACCTCATTTTTCAACCTCGTTAAAAATGTAACTTATTTAGATTGATATCATTTATTCAGAATTTCGTTCCCTTTATTTTATTTTCAGGTTTCTAAGATGACCATTTTATTTTATGTTTTTTTCTGAAAAGCTATCTTCTGTTACCACAATAACTTTATTGTTCTTTATTTCTTTGCTATTCTTCTGATAATTTATGTAAATTTATTTCATTAATAAATCTTATCACCGGATAATTGAAGATTACAAAATCGTACCTTTCTGAACAAATTTTAACACGTTTTTTATTCCCAGGTAGTCACGGAGTAATGTTTATATTATTTTGATTTCCTCTCGACTACTTACAATCTTTCCTTTTTCGTGTATCTTAACGATCGCATGCGATGGAAATAAATACGAGAACATCTTAATTACCTTGAAAGCAACAAGGCGATAAAAAAACTAATAAATCTATGCCCGCCAAACTTAAGCATATTTAAGCATACCTGCCAAGCCAAAATCATAGAACCAAAAGTAGAAGTTTCCACATGAGCTCTTGGTAATCACGAATGAAACCCAAGTAAAGGAAATTTAATTAAAAGGGAAAACAAGAATAAAATAAAAATAAAGTAATTATTAACTAGAAAATCAAAAATAAATAATTAAAAAACAAAACAAAAATTAACATACAAAATTCTTAATAAAAAAGGTAAAGAACCAAAAAGAGTATAGAAAATTAAAAAAAACTCTACTCAAAACCAATGGAGCATGGTTATTTTATTTATGAATCGTGTTGGTGATATATTTTTGATTTTTATTATTGGTATTTTTTTTTTATTTTGGTTCTTTTCATTATGTTTTCTATATTAATTGTTTTTATTATTGATTTTATGTGCTTCTTTTACTAAAGAGCTCAATTTCCCTTTTCCTTTTGATTACCTGCTGCTACAGCAGCCCCTACTACTGCCTTTTCTTTAGTTTTTCTTGTTTTTTTTTTTTAATTGCTGTGTAGTAGGTTTTCAGTTTAAGGAGTGTCCGACCTTTAAAATTGTAAATGATCTGAGTTCAAGCCGGTGTGAGCCAGGTTGGTTTCTCCTTTAATTTTATTCTCATTGGTAAGAAAGAATCTTTAGTAATGTAATAATTTATTTGCTAATTGGCAGATTTAAAGTGCTTTAAATTAAAAATTTAATATGTATTTATTTTCTACTGTTAATATATATATATATATACTTTTTTTTTTTAGTTCTTTCCTCGTATTTATTTTTTTTCCTTTAGGTGTTGCTTTTTTTACTTTATTTCAACGTAAGATGTTAGGATATATTCAGTTTCGCAAGTAAGGTTGGTTGCATTGGTTTATTTCAGTCTTTTAGGCCTTCTATTTAATTTATTTGTTAGTTTTTTTCTAGTTTTTGAAGGCCTAGTCGGTGTTCATTAGCAGGATTCAGAGCAATTATAGTAAAATATTTTGATTTTATTTAGTGTTTTTTATACATATAAAATACATTTTCATAATAATTTTTTTTTTTTTTTTTTGATAATCATACGTTTGTAAAATTATATTTATAGTTTCTTTCAGGTAAATTTATCTCGTATCCTTGAACACTAATATGATCGAACTAGATATGAGAAAAAACTGTCACCACGCGACTGTCGGTATAATCACTTCTCAACACGTTCAAGCCGGTGGTTTAATACGTTTTCTTAAATAACTTTAAGCTGCAGTTAAAAATTCTCCGAATGGTAATATTTTCGGCTATTCTAATAAAACATTGAAAATAAGTTGAAATTAATTATAAATAACGGTTAAAAAATATAATATTTATTAAACTAGATAAAAAAAAAATTTGAATTAAATTAGAGTAATGCAATGTAACGGAGACGAGGCTAATGAGTGATTAAAGTAAAGGGTATATCAGAATTTAAAAAATATTCCTATCAACGGGATAGAATTATAAAAGATGGACGAAGTAAGATAGACTCGTACAAAAAAGAAGAGCTTTTATGCAGGAAAAAAGTCGGGTAACATTAATTATAGATCTAAGAATTAGAAAGATATTCTTAAACATGTCTGTATGAGTGCAACACTTTATGGAACGTTGAAGATAGGAAAACAGAAAGAAAAAGAATACAGATCTTTAAAATGTAGTGTTACGGGAGAATGCTAAAAATAGGCGGATCGATTAAATTCGATATGAAGAGGTTTCAAGACGATTAAGATAAGAGAAAATGTTTCTGTAGAATCTGGGGGAAAAGACGAACTAGGTCGGAAGACCACTAATTACGGCAGTCTACTTTGATCGGTTATTTCTCCGGAGATAACTAACAAATCGAAACTTTTTTTAAAAAAAAGAAGCGTTTTTCCGTGTAATTTCATGCTGTGCTTTTTAAAATTAATTTAGATAAATAATTGTGAAGATATTCAATTTGGTTAAAAGCAACAAAAATTGCAAGCATGTTTGAAAACTTCTCTAGGCACTTCTAATTAGCCGATTTAAATTTTAAAAAATTCATTAGAAAATTTGAATGCTTTTTATATGTGATTAAATTTTCAAGTATCTAGAGACTTTATTTCAGGCTTTACACAATTTAAAAAATCGCATTTTTTAAAAATCTGAATTGCAAAATTATTGTGCAAAAACTGTCTAACCGATTCTGTTGAAATTTGACACGTTGCTTTGTCCTATCAAAAGGTTCTTGGAGGATAAATCTGAAGGTCCTATGTATTATATAAGTGCTTGAAAAAATTCCTAAAGAATCTTGTTTTTTTAATTTTTTGAGTTATTGCTATTTTTGCATCAATAATAACGTATTTTTCGATTTTCAACCGATGATATTGTGTAAAATTTAATAAAAAATCGTTTTTCTTTCTCGATCTTTTCTCTAAAATGAACAGTTAATCAGTTATCTAAGGAAGTAGGAGAAAAGAAATGTATATTTTTGTGATTTTGTTTAATAAAAATTGAAGCACACCTTTTTCAACTGGCGCGTAACGAAATAATCATTTCTGATGATATTCCGGAGACATTAAAGCAAAAATTAGCTGGTCATATAGAAGTCCAACCCAAAACAGATACCGTCTGGACTATTAGTAATCGTATAACATATCGATAATGGTCGGTATATTAAAAATTCATAACCCAGTTTTCTATAGTTTTTCTCGTGAGTAACCTTTCCTTTAAACGGCTGGAAGTTCTAAATATTTGCAGTAAAAGAAAAAAAAACAGCTGATGGATAGTACTATATATGTATATTTTTTTTGTGTGAATATCGATTTTAAAATTAACAAGCTAATCGTTTCTATTAGAAGCGACGTAATACTGGCGACCCGGTTTGCTAGTCTGTCACACGGTTAGACGAGTAGGTTGAGGACTAACTTCCTGTGAATCCGAGTGTCGAGGCGCCTTACCTCCTCCTTCGGTTAAGTGTTTCGGTGCCGTTCGGCTATACTCCCTTTTGTTCCGATAATGGACACAGTAAACGAAACCCTAGTAACGTTTCATGTAGAAATAATTTGTATGATTTTTTCCGACTTTAAATTCCACACCTATAATTTACGATTTCCTATCGTAAACGAATGCAACCGTACGTTCATATCTATTTTGTGTATTCGTCCGATCGGTGTTTGCATCAGGCTCTGTTCTATCGGGTAAAGAATTTTGTATACATTGTGAATTTGGGTAGAGTATTTGTAAAGAAGTTATTTAAAATTTTTCTTCTAAGTAACTCGGTAGTAGAGTAGAAGGGCTTTATTTAGTTGCTTTTGTTACATAAAAAAATCCTAGTTTATTTTGTTACACCAGGAAAGTTTATACAAATCATTGTTAAAAAAATTCCAATCCATAGTATTTTGCATTTTAGAGACGAATCTTACAAATCACGCTTCTTTAAAAAAAAAAATATATAAACATTCAAGTTTAATTGTAAAATGTAAGAAAAAATTATAATTCAGGGCGCTTATTTAATTAAAAAAAAAAAAAATGTTAATAGTATTTATTTTCGTAATTATTATTTTTCCCTGTATCGGAACATCCCCCTGCCCTGAATTGATCGTTATATTACGCGACCTACTTCATTAAATTTTGTAAATATAGGTTTAATCGCTCATGAGGGTACGTAGAAAAGTCGGTGCCTACACTCTCAACGTACACGCAGAATTTTTCAAGCGCAGTTTTTTGAAATTTTCGACTCGAGTGGCCTCAAGTCATCAAAAAGTATTCTATTTTGAAAAATAACTTTTTATCTCGGTTATATTTTACATCCGCTGTGAAATTAACACCAAAATATTATAAATGTTAAAAATATCTATTAAAACTGTTTACTTTAGCTAAATCTCTTTATCGATGAAAACGTTTTTTTAGAGAATTTTTACATTACCTTTAATTTCAACCGATCGCGCTTGACACCATGCGAGAAATAATAAGAGGAAATTATTTCCTGCTTTTACTTTTTATAAGATCGATTTTATAAGATGTTTTTTTAAAAAATCGGATAAGAAATGAAGATATAAGTGTTTCAAAGGAGATTGTACTCAATGCAAATTTTACACGTGTTTCAGTTATCAAACAACTGAATCAGCGAAAGCATCATTGAGAATATAAAAATTAAATTAAAAACCAAAATTTTAAATAATTAAAATTTCAATATTATTATTTATTTTATTACTTTGATTGTTTCAACCGATCCACTTCAGTTTTTTTTAAATTTTTTTTCTAAATGAAAAAAGAATAAAAAAAGACACATCGTCAAAATCGTATGGTGATACAATACCACCCCAAAAAATTAAAACTTCCTATAAATCTGTTTATCTTCACAGTTTCGAGGTGTCGACCGAAACGTTTTTTAAATATTTTTTAATCATTAAACATCCTAAGTATTACCAATCGAGAAGGTTTGGCTAAATATTATTGTACGAGGTACTGTCCACGTCTTCACCGGAATGGTGGCATCTCCGATTTTCTTTCGGTAGGTTCTAGGAAAGAATTCCCGTCGGGCGCAGAATTTTTCACTGTGCAAAAAAATTCCTTAAAAAACTTATTATACCATAAATTTGTATAAGTTTTATCTGTTGTTTTCTTTCGATAAGATAACGAATAAATAAACGAAAAATAACATACGTGTAAAAATAATTTTCAACTGTAAATTCGCCGTGTAGAAAATCCGGGAATGATCAGCATATACAAAACACAAATATCCAACGCCCTTACAAATAAGAAATCTGCAATAAAGTCGTATAACCCGTTCGTGTCTTATCAGAATAATTTATTGAACACACTTCCGTTCGTGTATTAAGCGTACAAGACTATATCGTTCTTTTTTTAATATATTTTTTTAATTTATTTACAATATTTTTTTATGCGCCTTCATTGCAACATGTTGACTGTTAAATTTATACGGTAGAATTATCAAATATAGTTCTGGAAAATATCATAACGACTTCCCTTTGTCACAGGAAATACGTACAATAAATAAGAAAAATGCTCTCTTGAGGATTTAAAAAAGCAAGAAAAAAACGAAAAAACAGTCACTGCCGCATAAAATCCTTGTCGGCATCTTATGATGATATTAAGTTCAGTTAAATCATAAATTATATATATGTCTTAATAATTATTCATTTTATCAGTAAAGAGTCTGATTGGCCCCGGACCACTTCATTTATAAAGAATAAAATTTCCTACACCCCCCTCTCCACACGATCACTATACTCACCCTCGACTGACAAGCATTATCATTGAAACTATCTATTTCTGTAACTAATCACTTATGAGAGTACATCTCTTCGCTTAAGTAGGTTTACTAAACCTAATATCTAATACGACCGAATTAAAAAGTTAAAATAAAGTTCATCATTAAATCTTACCATTTAATTCGGTAATAAAACACTCTTAAATGGATGGAATATAAAAGTATATTAAGTATTATTAATATATATATATATATATATATTTAAAACAATTTTAAATGTATTTTAATTAGTAATCTGCTTAACACTAAAAAAAAAAAAAAAAAAAAACAATAATAAAATGACCGTCATTATTTTGTCAAATGCCATATAATTTCATTAATATAGTGCGTTTAAGAAAAACATGTTTTTTTTTTGCTCTTTTTCATATTTAATGATCTATCTCAAAATATCATACCATTCATTGTTATTTTCTTTGTAGATGGCACCGGAAGATAATGGATTAAAACCGAATTAAAAATACTAGTACATCCAAATAATTTACGGGATGGAGGGTAACTAACTATAAATATGCATAAAACTTTTGCAATGACCGACCTGGTAAACGTATGTCGCCTTGTCCAATCGATTGTAATAGTAGGGTGTATTTCTGTTCTTCGTAACGTTAAATGATTGAGCGCTTCGATAAAATTTCGAGAGATGATTTAGTTGATTTCGTTTGCGACGAGATCATACCGTACATTTTCACTTTGTAGCGTCTCGATAAAACGTTAAGCTTATCGTAATTATTATGTATTTATAATTTCTCTTACTAGAGTAAAATTCTGTAGAATTTTCCTTTATCCGCAGAATAGCAAATCCACCGTTCCTGAAGCAAACTGTGTGACGTTACGATGCGAATAAATAAATTATATTTCACTCGAATTTCAAAGGTCATTCTATCATAAAATCGCCTTAAAACTTTAGGATATTAAAATTGAAATGCTCTGGGAAATTATAAACTTAAATAATACTGAATAGTATCTGACATTTCGAAACCTTATTCGGATATCCGGGCGTGTAAACACGTATGGTTAAGCATCATTTTTATTTTTTGGATGTGATTTTTCTAGTAAAAATTACGCCGGTAAAAAATTCCTGTAATAAGTAAAAGATCACTAAAACGGTAGCCGTCAAAGTAAAATGTTACAGCTGAAAAAAAACGTTTTCAAACAAACGATTCCTATAAATCATTTTTTAGATATTAATTTTTAAATTTTAAATTTGTAAAAAAAAATAATAATGATTAGGTAGGTAGAGTTTTTCAATTATTTTGGGAAAATTGTTGAACGTGCTAAAAATATGAGAAAATAAATATCGGACATAAATAAATGTATTAAAATTTTATCGAACTCAAATGATTCATGTCTGAGAAAATACAGGTTTTCATTTTTTTTTAAATTGTGGTACGTTATGGAAAAATAGTAACCTTAAAATCCAACCGGTTAAGACAGCTCAGATCATGACACTTGAGTTTTTTGAATGAATTAAACGTCTCCCAGTTAAAATTTTAATTAAATTATAAGCGGTCAACAAAATAATATATAACTACAGTAATATGAAAATATGTTGAAACTTGAGTAATTTCTAAAAATCTGATCGTGCTAAAAGCGGTAGATTAATAGTCACAAAAAATTCCAATGAAATCGGATTCATCTTGCTTGCGGTAATTCCTAAATAAGACAACATACGAGTGAGTAATTACGCGTATCTCTTACATCCGGGATAAAATAATCCGAGATTTTCTATCGGTGTTGTACTTTAGTCGACTGAACATCATTCGGTTCAGTAGTGATGTTAAAACAATTTTTATTTCATTTGAAGACTTACGCACCTATTTTTAGACCGAAACTGAGGAATAATGAGCGCTAAAAACTGTTCGCCCATTAAACATGATGAGTAAAAATTATAAAAATAATATTTGCGTATCGTATATTTAGGTTTAAAAAAGGAATTTACTTTCAGTTATCGAAAAGGAATTATAAAAAAAAAACGGTTTATCCTGTAAAGTACAAATAACGTAATAAAAAAGCGTTAGTGTTTTTTTCACACGTTCTCCTTTATTGGAATTGAATATTCCTTATTACACAGTAAACTTTAGATTTTCTGTACTAAAAGAGAACGCTCACAAAATTATAAAGTTAGAGTTTATTGGGTTTTAGTGTGAGCGCGTAAATGTGCATCCCGGCTCGTAAATGTAGATGTCTGAAATTAACACTATAAAAATATCATAAAGAAAGAAATAAAAAGCTGTAACCGCCGTTGAATACATAGAATATCTTACTGTGTATTTTGCCGTTTACATGTGACCACGTTGCCGTGTAATCCGGGGAAAATCATTAAATATTTAACATTATAAAACACTGTTTGCTCTCCCAAAAGCTGTTTAATAGTTCTTTCTTTATTATTATTTTATTTTATAATTATTTTGTGTCGTTATAATTAATAAAATTTCCCTTGTTTAGACATTGAAATTAAAATCTAATACAGGTTGAAAAAGACGTTTTTAATCGTTGTAATCAGAAATTAAGGACTCATAAATAATTTGATTTAAAAAGGTTTATCTCTTTCTTTAATTATAAGTAATAAAAAGTTAAAATAACCTCCGTAAACTTAATAGTTATTAAATTATATTGTCTGAAATTAAGAAAGTATAAACTATTGCGTTTGAAAATGTTTAACTCGTATTAATTATCTTACTCTTAAAATTATGAATAAATGATGAAAGAGTTAATCCTACCTTTTTGTTCGGTTAAAATAACTTTATTTACGATATACAATTAAAATTCTTGGTGGATGTAATTTATAGTTTAAATTTTGCGTGCGAAATGACAGGTTTCGATATCCATAATACTCCCATTGACGGAGAGTAACTCATCGCCTATATTCCGAAAAAATAACCTCTTTACATCGTTACAAAATTGAAGAGCTCGCCTGAAATGTAGTCGCCGGACTGCGTATACGTACATCTCAATTGCTTTTTCGCACAGCGAGATCTGCAGAGAACGGTTTTCAAAACGAACGGCTAGAAGGCTGTGACGAATAAATACGGCTCGTACGCGAATATTTGGTAACGAGCGTTAGCGGAGGCTTAATCGCAACTACACGAATATCTATGAGGAAGCCGGGTTTCCTCCCGGATAAATATAGTGTCCGATTCTGAAAAATGCTGGAATAGGAAACAATTTATTAAGCCCGAACCGACTTGCGATGGCATGAAGCTAGCTAAATTATCAGTAAGACGATATCGAGTTCTGAACTTCGCTAAGAACATAAAGTCGAGTTAAAATGTTAGCAACGTAAAAAAAAAAAATTAATTAAGATGAACCGATTCCTTTTAAGATCTAATCTAATTTAATATTTTCGAGGAACCTATGTTTAAGAATTTTAAAATATTTAATAATAATTTTCAAGGTTTAAATATCGGCGGTGTTTTGAGAGTGATGTGATGGTCGAATAGGTATAGAATATCAGTAAAATTCTATCGATTCTTTATAAATAGACAAAGCCTATGCGATATTTCGTAATAAAAAGTATAGTATTAGTAAAACTAATATCAGAGAAATCAAAATCTTTATGATTTGTAATTGGTACATCGTTATAATCGTCGATGAAAAATCTGTATTTAAATTTATATGGATAAAACTTATTAGGGTAATATAAAGAAGTTTGAATTTTGTAAGTAACCTACCGGGTTAGTCTAGTGGTGAACGCGTCTTCCCAAATCAGCTGATTTGGAAGTCATGAGTTCCAGCGTTCAAGTCCTTGTAAAGTCAGTTATTTTTACACGAATTTGAAGACTAGATCGTGGATCTAGTGGTGGTTGGGTTTCAATTAAACACACATCTCAGGAATGGTCGAACTGAGACTTTACAAGACTACACTTCATTTAGGCTCATACCATCCTCATTCATCCTCTGAAGTATTATCTGAACGGTAATTACCGGAGGCTAAACAGGAAAAAAGAAGAATTTTGTAAGTTTAAATTCTTATAAGAAAAATATAGTGTCGATTTGAAAAGAACACCGTTCTTTTAAAAGCCTTTCAGTTAAAATTAAGTTTTATGTATGTACAAAAAAGTAAATAAAAAAAGCGAATGTGACATCCCCATTATCGATCTAAACGAAATATGTATCGCATTTTTCATTAAAATATTAAAAATAATCACCAAATATGGAGTAAACATTTTTTAGGGTATGAGAAATGTGAACCCCGACCGGAATTCGAATTTCAGACCTTTTGGATGAAAGACCAAGATGCTTCCATTCTCCATCCCGCAAAGGGTGCCAAATATTTAATTACATGTTATCCGATGTATTCTACCACTTTATTTGTAAGGATATAGTAACTAATTATTATTTTTAAATAATTTTTTTAAAAATATTTATTAATGTGTATTTATACTAGTGTGCTCTTTTGGTTTGACACCGAATATGTAATTCGGTTGATTTTATATTAAAATGAACAAATATATGATTTCTATCAAGCACACGGTACGATTAAATCTCCCTTACGTTGTAAAATTTATTACATAGCTTTTTATGTTTTTCAGACGGATCTTCAGAACAAAATATTCGTAGATACAGAACAGCATTTACAAGGGACCAACTGACCCGACTCGAAAAAGAATTTTATAAAGAGAATTACGTATCTCGACCGAGACGTTGCGAGTTAGCCGCGCAACTCAGTTTGCCAGAATCGACTATCAAGGTAAGATGTACATTATTATTCCTTGAATTTTTCCAAAAACAATATTTTTGAAAAAATTACGGAAATAAATAACTTATTTATTTAAATTTTAAAAACAAAGTCGTCTTCAAATTCTTTTTATATATTATCAACCGATAATGCCGGTCAGAGACATCGGTTAACATGACGACTCTTTGGTTTCGGATTCGATTCCCAAAAACGGTTTGTTGTTTTTTCGCCGATCATTTAACCGCTTCACCTTCCTTGTTAAAGTATGTAGCCTATAGGACACTCCGATATCGTAAAAATAAAAATTAATGGCTATAATAAAAGTATTAAGAAGGAATATTTGAAAGAGGTCTTAACATTAATTTTTTAATCGTTCCAAATAACCTCAAAGATTTTATCATCGGTAATTATAATCGTAAATAATCTTACGAAAACACTAACCCACGTATTCAAAATTTATGTACGATTATTATACTCTAATGTTGATTTGTTAAAGCGGAAAACATTTAATAACATTATAACGACTAAGTTTTAGTAGGTATTAACCTGTAAAGTTAGATGAAAGGTGCCGACACATTTGGTTTTATAGCTCGGCCTACGCTAATTGTGGAATACAGGTAGCTTATAGCTAACTCTACGCATTAACACATGTTTGATAGTAGAAAAGTAACGATGAACACTATACACCGTTGTGTGGTCGAAGCTTTTGTCTTATTATATAATAATCGCTTACTCATCTATCTTATACGTAAGTTACTGTATTTTTAACTCAGAAATCAGATCATAAACAATAACTACCGAACAAAACTGTTGAAACATACGATTAATTTTTAGGGATGTTTTATTTTTCGTATTTAATACACCTCTGCAGTCAGATTAAATCGAATCTGTTATTGAAATATCTCAAAATCCACGGAATTTATAACGAACGTTTTCTCCATTTATTCGTTTTGCTAACATTAAATTCGTTGATACGGAAAAAACTGTTATAGTTGTAAACCCCTTATTTAATTTTTATAAAAATCATGAAAAAATTCAAAAAAAGTGATGATTATGAAATTTTTAACTGTAATCAGAAATAATTACCACCTAAAACCGAGGACATTCTTCAATACTTGATGTTGATTTCTTTTTTTTTACAAGTTCAAACTAAATTCGTAGTTAATAAAATATATTTTTATTTATACCCGTTTTATTAATTCATCCATTAAGATGAATATAATATTATTCAAATATAAAAATAATTTTGGCTTTGAATTGTCTCTACAATATAGAACATAGTAAATGTAAATTTATTATGTCTTATTTTATAAACGATCGTAATTAATGACTGTTCGGCGTCATACACTGAATATCTATTGTGTTCTATAAACATTCTCATGAAAAAGTATAACCTGACCGATGTGTAGGTAAAAACATACTTTAATATATTATATAAACATCTATAATCCGCTCACCCCTTTTGCCACCATTTTTAAGTCACCGGTAACATTTAGTCACCGGTTTTTACTCCGTGTAAATTTATATATTAAAAAGAATTATTAAAATTAACTTTTTTTAAATTTTTATCTGTTCTTTGGTTTTTTAGTGTACGACTGAAATATAAAAGTAAAGTGAAGTCTCACATCTCATTGAAAAGACTTTTAGAATAATTAACTTAATTTAAATTAAAACAAAAAATTACTTTTCAAAAACGTTATTTTATATACAGAGTGATTCATAAGGAAAGGAAAATAAATTGGGAACTGTTTGTAGAGCTTGAAATAAGGAAAAAGGTTCATACAAACTACATCCGAAAACGCTTTGTTGTCGAGTTACGGCTAGCAAAATATCTCGCCCGAATTTACACAGCTATTTTTATTTTTTTTTAAATTCATAACATTTTTCTGTTAAATTTTGTTTTTTAAACAAAAGTTTATTATTGTTTTGTTTTTCATAGACGTCAATTATCTTAGAATTAAATTCCCAACGAGTTTAAATAATAAAATTTTCTCATTTATTTTTCACTTAACAAAATTATTATACTAAAAACTTAACCTGTTTTTCGTCATCAAATTTTTCTGTTTTACGTTGGATATCATAAAAGCTACGAGAGATACACTTCTAGAACCTGTTTTATTCGATTTTTCAGGTCAAAAAGTAAAATAAATCAAGTTCACCCTTCTATATAACGCCTTAAAAACTTCAGTAAGAGCTCATTTCACCAGGGGAACTGAAATCCGGGCGAAATCTTTCGCTAGCTGTAACTCGATAATAATGCGTTTTCAGACATATTTTTATATGAAACCTTTTCCTTACTTAAAGCTCTAGAATAAGTTCCCAAATTATTTCCATTTCCTTCTGAATCATTCCGTATATTTAATCTATCAAAATATAATTTTTATGTATATTTAATTAGTATGATTCTTAAAAAAAGAGTATTTTGGGATTTAAATCTGTTCCACCGACTTCTGTCCACCGAAATAGAAGTTTCTCATAAGTTTCAATGTTGAATTTTGAAAAATGTTTCTTTTGAAACTAAAATCTAGATATGAGAAAAACACTGACAATTTTAAATTTTCTTAAAAGAATGAGGTTTACAAAAATAGTTGTTTTAAATTGTTAATCGAATTCATTCAATAATAACGATCCTTTGAAATTTTCATGTTCGAGTACGTAATACTTTTTAGTCTCAGAAATCAACAGAGGATTTAAAAATTTAGTAATGCTTTAATTAACTTTATATCTTGTCACAAATACCTCGAATTCTTCATTCAGATACGAATCTACACTTTAAAATAAAAAATAAAAAATATATATATCAAAAGAATAATAGTTTTCCGATATCAAATAGTTTATTTTTATAAAATAAGCTTATTTCCTGTTACAAACGGTTGAAATTTGAATGAGTACATTCTTTACTCTCTTATTCAGGAAAACCCCACGACTGGAGTTCGGGAAGAAAGGCTTAGAAAATCGGAATCGACAACCAAGTTCCAGTAATTAATTCGATTTTTCTTCAGGAAAAGGCTTATTTATTAATCGTTATTAATATTTTTATAGAGGTAAAATCAATAAATATTTCTTTTTTTAATTTTTATGAAATATAACTGTACATTTGAAATTCTTTTTTGTAATTTCCTATTTATTAAGATAGGAAAATAATAACTAATACTTATTGTTTTGAGTTAGCGATAACGGTTTTTAAAAAGTATTTTAATGTAAGACCTTTGTAACTTTGTGGAGGACACCCTTACACGGAGTAGTATTAATGGGCATTGGTCTCCTGTGTAGTGGTTAATGGTATTGCAGACATCGTCCTATCTCTTCTAACCCCCTCTGTTTTGCGTAACGGCATAATCCTGTCTACTTTACAATTTTTCAGTTTATACTGAAAAACAATCCGAAACTATATTTAAATTAAAATTTAAAGTGTTTTATTAGGAAAGGCGGTTAATAATTACTCCAGAGTTTAACTGATTTTCTTATTAAAATAAAAATACAAAACATTTATTTTTTAAAATTAAAATTTAAATATTCATTTATTTACAAGCTCGTTTACTGTGCTATATAGTTTATGTGTAATTATCTTTTCTTATTAGCGTTTTATTAAGCAAATAGCATGATAATTAATTCTTTGAATTATTAATTTTAATGAATTTAAATATTTATTTTTTTGTCGGATTTGAGTATAGTGCTAATGTAATGTAAAAATTTATTTGCAGTTGTTTTTAGCGTAGCAATTAAGTTTTTACTTTAATGTTTAATGACCGTTTTTTTTTTTTTACAAAGAAAATCTACTATATAAAACATTGATGATTTATCAACACCGTTACTTAAAATATTATTTTCCTTTTTATTCAAAATTGAGGAAATTATTCAATTTAAATGATACTAATAGAACCGTTTTATCTTAAATCTAATAGCGGATTTGAATTCCAGTTAGCCTTGGCATTTTTCATGGTTACACGGTCGAATCGCACGCAGTCCGAGCGCACACGACTTTGCATTCGGCTAAATGGCACGATTTATGTCCTTCAGCAGTAACTAAATAAAACTCAATATTACAAAATATAATAAAATAAAATACAGAATGTTATATACCATGTAACCGTATAATTAACGCGTTAATTGAATGTACTTTTTTTCTTTTTATTGATAAGAATTTTGTGTTAGGTTCTTTCGCTTCGGCAATTATAATTGATGAATTTTTCACGTGTAACCTGATTTGAAAGTAATACTCACTGTGTAATCAGCATAGAATCACGGTAATAATAATATTTAGATATATAAAAATAAGACAGTCCCCGATTTTTATGTTCTGTATAAAAAACTTGTATGTTTTTGTATGAATAACAATGAATAATGAGTAGATGAACATAAGAATAAAAAAATGTAAGCAGGATTACAGTAAAATAAACATAACGATTTTCGAATGATGTTCCTGTAGTGTGTTCTGAAGATACGATGATTACAACCGGTTAACAAAGGCACCGAGTTCGTACTAATATAATCTTGACGTACAGGATTAATAATAAATATAAAATATAAAAAAGTTAGCTTTTACATTATTTTATGAAGAACTGGATTTAACAACATGGTTTATATTTAAAGTAAAACGTAAGAAATCACGGATTTTACCGCCCGATCCCTTTTTTAATATATCTAAAAATCAACTCATAATAATTATCTGATATTTGTTACTTATCTCTTGAAGACTATTCCTTTTTGTAAATTTAATAACTGGTTTGCAACAAATTAAACTAAAATTTAGTTCATAAGCTTATTTAACATACAATGTATGCAAAAGCTACAACTTTACATGATTGGGATTATTTTTTAACAAAAAAAAAGTGATTTTTTTGGTGATTTTAGGCTTACAATTTTTTGTTAAAAGTAATTTATTTTGGGTATAAATAGACTTCAGCGTAAGAGTCGCTACAGATAAATGAAATTAAACGGTGTTTCACCTGGTTGTATTTAAATTCGTTTTTAAATTGATAAAATAAAATATTATCGTAAAGATTATTCTTTTATAAGATGTAAAAATCGGTTAAACAGAAACAAAATAATAATTATTTTCTGAAAGCGCCTTAAATTTCCTACACGAACCGAATTTAATTCACGGGTAAATATAAAATTTAAATGAAAAGTCCTCTAATAGTTGCATTTTTATTTCACTGCGGGTTGAATTTTCGATTAGTAAATCGTTTAAGACGTTTAAAAGTCGGAATGTAGAGACATCCCCATCGAGTTTCAAGACAAGGGAAGCCCTTTCATACCGATGATATTTTGGAAGTTTGAAGACGCCATAGTTAAGATTATATTAATCCAACAAATTAGATCGGAGAATACTGTTGAATCATTTTGCCAAATTATTTCAACTTGGCTTCCTTATCCCGGACTAAATTTACTGAGTAAATTCTTATCCCGATCCAAATAACCTGAGGGAAACGCGAATTTCCCACACAGAAAAAGGGAATTTCCAAAATATGGATGGATTTCAAACTTCCCGGCGGTTGTCGCATGACCGAAATCCTGCACGGGATTGGCTATTGATTCCGTAAAAATATTTCCCTACTATTTTTTTTTTCATACCCATTACCCGATAAAAATGGTGACTTCAGTCATTAAATGTTAAAATTTCGACTATGAATGTTAAAAGAAAAATATTAATAAAACGATTTGCAGATTAAAACATCTAAGAAAAATAAGCTACTAAGAAAGCACGGTTCAATTTGTTCCACAGAATTATGAAATCAGTTAGATATTTTATTACGTTTATTTAAATTATTGTTAATTAAGCCTTAAGTTTTTATTTATCTTCCTTATTCATTTTTTTACCTCGCCATAACTACGCAAGGCTCTTCAATGTCGAGCTTTCTGCTAGTTAATTTATATTTTTAAAATATCCAAAATGTTAGTCTGTTAAATAGCGGGAGAAAGCTTACGTGTTCTATTTTTCAGGTATTCGTATACTATTTTTATTTTTATTCACGTATTCTTATAACTAGCAAACAATTTTTGTAAGATCCCTTAGAAAAAAGAAAAAATTCTTTAGTTAACATTATTAGTAATAAATAGTTTAAATTATCGGCTGTACTTTTTTAAATATTTATCGAAGTAATTTTTCAATTAAAAAAAAACGATTTAAGAAAATGACCTTCGCGGCGAAACGATAGCGCTCTCCTACTTCTATCCGTAAGTTTTCTGTTTCGAAATATAGTTCGGCTCGGCTGTTTTTGATTCATTACATATTCCAAGATGATTCCTAAACACAGATTTAATCACGTACGAGAGAATTAATATTCTAAAAAAAAATAGAGAAGTAATCCTATTTTTTCTTATACCTATACATTTTTAATCGTTCAAAAAATAGTTATCTCTAACAGATTTTTGTTATTTTTTTTGTTCCAGGTTTGGTTTCAAAATCGAAGAATGAAGGATAAAAGACAAAGAATGGCTATGGCGTGGCCGTATGCTGTGTACACCGACCCGGCGTTCGCCGCTAGTATACTTCAAGCGGCTGCCGCGAGCGCCGGAGGATTACCTATTGCGGCATTAGCGAGTGCGGCTTATCCCTACGCCCAATTACCTCCTTATTATCAACCTCACCCGGCGTTATCCAGATACGCACCTTATCCTTTACCGCCAAGACCGCACGCCAACTTTCAGGACAATATCGAAGGGACCGCATACACGCAGAATTCTCGACCGTTTTGTTCTAGTCCGACTCATTCCGAAAACAGTATTACGACTTTAAGCCCGAATCGGCCGACCAATTCGCCGGAAAACTGTGACGGATCGTCCAGCTGCCGTTGCGGTATAATAAATTGTGTTGCCGGTTCGGCGACGAGTACTTCTTCGCACCTATATCGACCTCACACGACGGATTCCGCTACTGCCATATCTTTGCTTATGACGGCCGCTGAAAGTAATCCAAATGCGATGACACAAATAGTCGATCCGCCTAAAAAATTATTCCAACCGTATAAGACGGATATTCCAGAAAAAGTTTAGAAGAAAGATAAATAATTTAAAAAAATAATAGACACCAAAGTATCAGTTTATAGTTATTATTATTTTTATTATTCCTATTATTAATTAAAATTTTTGTGTGTTAATAACTGAACTATAAAATTAAATTTAAAACTTAGGATTAAAATAATCAATTATTCATTACATTTTATGTTAATTTTTTTTTTATTTAAATGTTACATTTTTTAATAATAAAATTAACATAGAATGTAACTTATAAGGATTTTTTTAATATAAAAAATATATAAAAATTTGAAATGTATAACAAATATTGTATTAAAACTGTAAGATAAAAAAAGTTAACCTAGTTTTATAGGACGTTGTGAAAACAATTTTTAAATTATCAAGCGGAGAAATTTATCATATACGCGCCTGTTATGTGCACCGAGCATTTTATATAGTATTTTAGACGGTTTTCATAATTACAGGTTTTTGAAAACAATATAAAAAACGAATTAAAAGACCATCACGAATGGTATTTTGGAGTATTATCGAGTCATCGAAATTTGTAATAATAATAATATAATAATAAAAATAATTTTTATGGCAATAGGCACGCGAAAATTTGTAACCGAACGCGAGCTAAAATTATGCTATTCCTCATAGGCATGGGGGAGAGAAGAGAACCTCTCGCGGCAAAGCTTCAGCGATTTCTCGACCGAGTGGTAGTGTAATAGAATTTCATCAGAAAAATACCTGAAAACATTTAAAGATAGATTGTTTTTTCTTTTCATTTTCCTAACCCACCGCTGTAACGAGGAGAAGAAAATTACTCCCTTTTACTGAAGTTCACCGTTTATAGGCGCGTATATGTTGAATTTTAGTTTTAAGTTTTACTTAAAATGGATAAATTCGTGATAAAATGTTTGAAAGTTATCGGATTATTATTCAGAACGGTAGAAACATTTTTTCCGTGCTTTTAAAATGCTTTTAGAGTTCTTCGGTTTGCAAAATTTTATCTAAATTTTTTATACTATTTTTATTATTATTATTATTATTATCGATTAGTATTAATTAAGATAATCGAAACAACGAAACTAGAATTTTGTAAGATCTCAATTATAGTTATAAAATCAAAAATCACCTTGAATATTTTGATAAATTTTGAATCGTAAATATGAAAATTCGAGACGCTCGTTATGATGAAATCTTAAAGCCTGTTTTTATATATAGCTGCTTAAAAATGAGACAACCTATAAAATAAATTAATCCTGAAAATCTAATCCAGTTGGTTGGTCATATCTATATGTATATAGTTAGTAAATCGTATCTTAGCAAATTTATAAAAATTATTTTTTTCCATTTTAACACTTTATTTATTTTCTTCTGCGTTTAATTCTGTTGCAAAAATTTCTGCTTCAAGAAAAACAGAAATCTAATTGTGGAATTAAATTAAAATAAATAAATAAAATACTAAATACAGAGGATTAAGTTTACTATTTTAATCACTGATGTAAACTAATTAAATCTTGTTTCTATGACTGAGATGGTTAATATGTCATCACTATATTTTTAATATTTTAATTATTTTTTTTAATTAATTCCACAATTAAATCTTTGTTTTTCTTGAAAAAGAACTCTGCAGAAGTATTAGACAGCGGAAAGTAAATAAAGCAATAATCGGATAATTAATATGCATTGTCATGTTAATTTTGAACATGATAATTTTAATCGCATTCAAAATTATTTTCATTTAAAAATTTAATTGTTTTTTATTTTTTGTTTTTATTTGTATGGCCGATTAAAAATTCATAATTGGAAATTGCTTAATTTGCGGTTAGATTTTCTAATAATCTTTATAAGTACGATGCTCCTCTGCTTAATAGTAGGTTTTCGCGTCACAGCAGTTCTCCATGAGGCTCGTTTATAAGCATTTTCTTCATTTTTATGTAACTAACTTCTCGTTCGATGTTGTCGATAGTAAACTTACCTAACCTTTCCGTTAATAATACTGTTTATTAAAAGATTTAATTATCTCAATTCCTTTGAAGACGCCAAATTAATTCAAAATCTCCATTCTAAACATCGAATTAATCTTATTATCCTCGATCGGACCCGGATATTTAACATCTACAGTATCTTTCATTTTCCTTTATTGGTATTCTACCATTATTTCGCATTATACCTCGCAAAATTTGTAAAACGATTTCATCTAAATTCTATTATGATTTTTTTCCTTAATATTTTAACCGAGTTTTCCTCTCCCCATCGCAAAGTACGTCTCACCTCATCCATCTTCTATTAAGAACGAGCTCCGCAACACCCCTAGTATATAATACTTTTATTTATTTTATACCAGAACTGTTTTTCTAATTTAACTTTGTCGTTTTCTTCCATCTATTCGCTGGTTTGAGCATTCATTTTATTTTTAACGATTTTTATTGAAATTTTTTATTCGTTTTATTCAGCTCTTTTCGATACTTCGTTCATTGTTTTTCATTCTTTATTAGACGTACATGCATTAAATTCATCTCCCTAACAAATAATTCCTACCATAAAAAACTGGCGGATCAAAAATTAATTAAATATTCATCGATTCGTGAAATAATTATTAAATAAATTCAAAATTTTAGCAATATTTCATTAAAAATTTATTCGTTTATCGGATCTATAAAAAAGTAATACTATTTAAACAAGATTTTGAGGAAATATGCCTCAGTTCTCCCCTCTTACTTGATTTTTAATTTCTTTTATTACTGTGTTTGTCTATTTTGTTATTTTTAGAAGAAATTTTTGTTTTCTATACAAATGTATTATAGTACTGATATGCAATATATAATGTAAATAGATATTAATATAGTAATAGTGTGTAAGATACTAGTCTTTTTATTTTCTAAATTATGTAAACACACACACACACACATACACATTTAAAATTATAAATTGTAACATAATTTTTATGTTAAATTCTTTATTTGAGTTCATTTATTTGGGGTGTGGATGATGTTTTCTGCTAAAGTATGCAATAATGAGTAGTATAACAAACCAATAAGATTTTTTTTCTAATATTTAAAAAGATTTTAACAGGTAATTGGCAGTTGCATAAAAGTTATTATTCTGTAAATTGTATATGTATGTTAAAAAAAAATATTTACCTATTAGTTAAAAGTTAATTATTAGACAAGAATGATTGTTAAATAAAGCTACATTGTAAACAGCAATATTGTAAATTTAAATAATATAATTATACTATTACATTGTAAAATATTAGTGAACTTACGGAAAGAAAGTATAATTTTGTTGTATTATAAATAAATATATATATATATAGATTTAAAATTTTCAATAAATTTTGTAAAACTGATTTGTTTATCTGGTTTTATTTGTCCCCATAATATTCTAATACCATCGTAAGTATCCACTTAAAAAAATTTGTTTCACGTTTTTAATTTCGCCAAAAAAAATTTAATAAGTTAATAAATTATATTTTATATAAGTTCAATAAATTTTAATAGTCGCAAAACCTTTCTATAGTGATTTCTTTAAAATATTCAATTTAAAAAAAAGTGTTAACGGTTTTGACTGGATTGAATTTATTTCGATTTCTTCGAAACTTAAGAAAAAAATTCTGAATATTTAAGATTGATAACTTTATCTAACAAAAATGACTTTTTCGTAAATTTTTAAAAGTTAATTCGCTGATTTTAATGAAACACAGAAAGACTAAATTACATCTCCAAATATAATCCATTTTCAATTTCTTCATGGGCACCAAAATTTGCGGACGGTTTTTTTCTTTACCTTTGTAAGCTTATGTTCGGAGATATATGAACATAACCCTACATACGATCAAAATAAAATTTGATCGTATCTCTAAACCAAACGTTTATTTATAGATAACCGAATTTCATTAAAAAAAAAAAAAACAGAATGAAATCATAATTATAACTGACTCTTGCCATCCTAATTTTTTTCTCAAGTAAATTACAAATTTACTTAAGTATTTTAACGATCGCACCTTCAATATCTATTTTAATAAGTGTAACGTAACTAATAAAGGGATACAGATAGTATACAAGTATTCCCGCACGACTAGCTGTATATTTTAAATACAGGTTGCCGTCGAGATGGAAATCGTCCCTGAGATGTATTGAATAAAAGATAACGAACGAGAGAGAAAAATGTACTGGAGTACAGTATATAGCCAGCCGATGAGCGGCCGAAAGACTGCGACAGACCGAACCGCGTACCGTAATTTTCTTCTTTCTCATGGCACAAAGGATTACTCCTTTATTCCTTTCTTATCGGTTTACATATAGGTAGCTAGATGAATTTTATTTGAAAATGTTGACTAATTTCCATTTTATATAACAGATAATGCAAAATTAAAATAATCGAAAACTTAAAATTACACTGTTTTCCAAAATAATTGACCGATGAAGGTCACATTACGACTGTGCGCTCGCGGATAACGCGCAAAAATATTCTAAAACAATGCCTCGTTAATTAATGTTTTTTTTTTCTCTCGCCCGCTTAGGGTGTTTTTGAATTTACAGGTTTTATATTCATCAACCGTTCTTCAAGTAGTAGCTATATCGGTTTGAAATGGTTATTATTTTTAAAAAAAGATTTTTGTTTTGATAAGTTGAATAGCAAAACGTAAAAAATAATTTAAAGTAAAATTATTACGGCAGCAAAGAAGCGCTATTCGAAAGAAAAATTCAATTAAAATGCTGAAGAAAAAGTATTTGTAACGTCAATTATAAGTAGCTGTAAGGCTGTGCCGGCCGATTACTTTCTTATGGGAGTTCCTGCTCCGGTCAGAAATATGTACTCGGTTTATATTTACAGATGTGAATACATTCACAACGTAGTAACGGTTAACGGTTCTTTTCATTACAATTAAAGTTTTTAACTCGAATTATCGAAACAATTAGACGAAAAGATTAGAATCTTTTGAACTGTGGTTCTGTAGAAAATGTTAAACATCAGATGGGTGGATAAGGTGATAAATGAAGAGGCGTTGCGGCAAATTGATGAAGAAAGAAGCATTTGGAAAAATATAGTTAAAAGAAGAGACAGACTTATAGGCCACATTTTAAGGCATCCTGGAATAGTCGCTTTGATATTGGAGGAACACGTAGATGGAAAAAATTGTGCAGGCAAGCAATGTTTGGAATATGTAAAACAAAGTTTTAGGGATGTAGGATGTAGGGGGTATACCGAAATGAAACGACTGGCACTAGATAGGGAATCTTGGAGAGCTGCATCAAACCAATCAAATGACTGAAGACAAAAAAAAATCGAAAGAAACATTAATTATTTTTTAATAACTGTTCTCGAATAAAAAGACTACCTTTTTTCCTTGAGAAATGGACGGTAACTGAAAAACCAACGGTCTAAGGTTGTCCAAATCGGGCGAAAATAGTGTACAGAATTAATTTAAGTAGTTAATGAATATGTTTACAATATTTTTGGCGTTTCATGCGAGCGCACAGCCGTGATGTAGTCATAATAGGGTACATTTCTTTACATTTTTGATGATAGATTTCAATTATGAAATGGAACCACACAAATAACGGAAATAAGGGAATAAAAAACGAATGCTTACCGTTATTATAAAACTAGTTAAGATTCTTACTCACTGGTGTCGAGTAACGTGTCCGCTGAAAAATATGATGTATTTACCTTGAAAGCATTTTAACCTTGTTTACGATCGCTACAATAGAAATTATTTTGCTTTCCTTTAAGCAATTCGAGTGAAATAATATATTAATTTTATCTTCGATTATTTATTATTAATAAACCATGCATTCTTTAAATTGTAAATATACTAAGTCGCTTAACAATAACGACAAGAAATCAAAGGGGATCTTATTTTCTTTTCGAATTGGTTTACTATCAAACTATGTGACTTTACTTCACGATCAATTGAAAGTTTTCTTCAAGAAAACTCTAGAAAATTTTTTTTTCTAAAGAAAAAACGCTTTTTTGGCTACATTTAAAATCAGTTCGACTTTACATTCTTGTGAAACGCTCAATAAACATTTTAAAAAGGGAATTAGTGCTAAAAAAAGAAGTGCCGGAACGCTGAATTTTTCCTAAAAGTTTTTTCGTGAAATTTTTTAAATCGGCTAATATTTATTTTTTTAATCTTTTCCTTTTTGTGAGAATATTCTTTTAGGCATTAAACAAAATAAAGGTATTTATATTAACATTTTATTTTTACATTATTTATTAGTACAACAAATGGTGGAGTATTAGTTACAAAAAAAAGAAAAACAATATTATTTTTATTATTATATAAATCACCATTACTTTAAAAATATTGTAATATTCAAATTCATAATTTGTATTATATACAATAAGCCAAAGGCGCCACGACCGAAATTTTTTTTCCAAATATCTTTGTCAATAAAACTGAATAACCAAAAAACTATCACGTTACCTCAATTCTTCTGACAGCCTTTTATAATCCTTGGTTAATTTTTTAATCTTCCACCAAGAAACGATTGTATAAATGATAAATAATACCAATTTGCAAATCACAATTTAAACGACAAAATCGTATCTCTAATGTAAAAAAAAAAGCTAACTTGTATTTAAATTTCTTGTAAAAGTTTCCAGACAGGATCCTCTTCACGTTCAGATAATCTGCATCCCCGCAACTATGTGTCAGTTGCTGATCGATGATTTCGTAACCATTTCTGTACGTAACTTTTCGGTTCGCAAATATCGATCGGTCGACCGTGGAGTTTCACAAACGTTAAATTACTCACATTTTTTAAAGTAGTTTCGATCTTATGTCTGTAATTATCAAATTCATAGGAAAATCCCTTTCACGTTCCGCAGAACTACACGCTATTGTTTTCAACAATGAATTAATGGTTTTAAGTTTGAAGGCACGAGACGTCCACCATTGACAAGATATTCACTAAATGAATTGGCGTTTTCGGAAAAGAGAATTGAAATCGACTCTACTTTATGCTGACCAAATCCTGGTATATATGCCGAAACGCCGTTCTGGCCCCATTACACCCCTGATAATACTATTGTCTTATTAACCGCCAATAATAATCGTTTCTTATTGTCCTCATCTAGTTCAATTGTTTTTGGATCGACAGTATTTTTGGTTGTCGGCTACTTTTTTTTTTTTTTTAAGTAATTATTATTTCACTCAGAAAATATATTGTACGCTTATTTCGCACAGCTTAATAATGCAATTTACAGTAAATGACGCCGTCTTAGAGCATCGATATGTAATTTTTGACGATACGATACAGTAAAATAGATGTAATACCAATAAATGTAACATTAAAAAAAAAAAAAGAAAAAAGAATTAATTAGCATTTTTCTACAAGATAGCAATAGAATGCGGCATACAGTTTATAATCGATACTAGAATACAGAATAACGTTTAACAAGCGAAGAGAATCGAATAAAACAAATCGAGTTTCGAATTCACGAAATCGAGGAAAAGTTCCGATATGATTTCGTCATGAAGTTACAGAAAGTCTTGTATGGTTTGCTGCTGTTTGACAATGAAATATAGTGACGATCGTAGAACATACAGGAGGCGTTCTACTATCATCGATTCATATACTGACAATTCAAACTTACTGCAAGAAAATAAAGCGGATTGTTGTTATGAATGAAGATAAAACCTGTTCGGGCCTCTTCCTAATAGATAGCATTTCGGAAGTTTGAACCTGTCGATTGATAAAACAGACAAGTCATCGAACGCTATTAAGGAATTATAAGTATTAAATAGCTGCTTCGATCGAAGACAGAGCATAATGAGTAGAGTTTTAAAGAATCCGTGAAGATAGAGTATTCCAATATTTATCGATAATACCTATTAATCCGCTTCAAAAATCGGTTACTAATAAGCCCTTAATTCTTAGCCGTAGTACAGTAGCACATATGGCAGAAGCTAGTAGGGATGACGCCGTTTTAAGTTAAATTTCAGTCATTCACTTTTGTTCAAGGGCGAACAACAGGACTTTCATAACAAAGTCCTCATACATTACTCATGACAGAGGGAACGCTCTGTCAGCGTCAGGCTCTATTATTTTCCTAACAAAAAAAGTAAAATAATTATATTATACGTACGATTACAATTATCATGCTATATTATAACAGCAAAAAAATACGAAATTAAGAGAGGTAAAAATATCTTAGCATCCGTAACCCACACCGCATTAATTGGGCTTTTCATTAATAATTATAATTAAAAGTTTTAAGATAACTCAAATTAAAAGAGTTAGGATTCATAACCGGCTATAAAGGTTCCAAAGGGGATAAGTAAATAAACGGATACTTTATTCAGACCGTAATATAATCTATACATTACATAGAAAGAGTCAGGAACAGTTTGCTGACCCTCAAACAACGAACAATAACTGCACCGTTATTTTCTCAGAAGGACGAAAACGGTAAAAAAAAAATGTAGAAAATTCTTCTTTGTTTTCATATTTTTGTTTTTGTATTTTGTAATGTTGTGTGGTTATTGTCCACATTAATACGTAAATATTTAGTGATAACAGCGATACGACTGTTTAGACATTATAAATAAATATAATCGGTACGGAATAAAATAATATTAAAGGCTTTAATCGCTAAATAAATCCAATACTTATTTAAGTACTCGTTGAATGTAGCACATAAAATTCACCTTTGTATAATTAGATAACCCAGAATTTTTTTAAAGTTAAATTTTAATTATTAAGTCTAATGCAGGGTGAAACAAGATCTTTATAAGACAACACAGACCGAGCTTCCGCAACCTGATTCTGAAAAAAAATGGAAATCCCTCAGCAGGGGGAGTGCTCGGTCAGTTGTTTCCTCGAGATCAAATAGCTACTAATTAGTAACATTTAAATTCTAATCGCCCAAGATGTTTAAGAATATTACATACACTATATTAATAACTATGCACTATATTATTCTAAAAGGGAATCTTTTAATTTAATGTTAAATAAATCGATGGAAAATGATGTGGTACTAAAGAATAATGAGGTCCTTTTTCGTAGGTCGAAGTATTATGGGGAATAAAATAATAATTACTTTAATAATAAATAATTACTTTGGAAGTAATAACTTTTTTGTCAGAATTTTTAATTTAATAAAATTCGGTCTGCATGAATCGTATTTACCGGCACAAATAAAAATCTTACTGCTCATTTTTTTCCATCTTGAAAACTACATCTAAATATCCCAATAAAATTGTTATGTGTACTCGTATTTTATATGGTATAAAAGTAGGCATAATAAGTACATAGTAACGAAGACAAGCTCAGTGATCAATTAAGATGGTTCAGAATGAAAACGAAAAGTCTTATTTTGTCGCGAACGAAAGCAGTTATCGGCCTCCAAAATTCACCTAAGGAGACTCCAAAAAAATTTATATACGTTTGATAAAAATACTACTATGTAAACGGGAACGCTATCCATGCAATTACAAAAGTATATCAACTCGACAGGAACATCTCAACGGTTTTTTTTATTTATATCCGAACATAAACGATTGCAATTGAAATTTATCTAACGACTGAGTTTTTGAACGGCTGAAGGATCACAATTAAAGGAAGTAATAATTAAAAGATAAGGCACAAAAATGGTTTCTAGACTGTTTACGAAATTTAGATACACGGGATGGATTCGATACGACGTTTGGCTTTTAAACTCGTCGGTATTCGATAATATGTCGAATGTAATTATCGCTGATGTTCGAAAATGTAGGTGGTATATGAAAAATGTATCGAAACAGAATAAAACACACTGGTAGTGAAGACGTGTATTTTCAGATCATATTAAAATAATAGATTATTAACTCGTTAATTATTTTTAATTTTTCTTTATGTCGATCGAAATGAAGTAATGTGTTTTTCAAAAAGGATTCATGTTTTAAATAGATGGAGATTACTTTCAAAAATTATCTTGGAAGCTATTATGCAGTTCCTTCATCAGATGTTTCAGGTCATTAAAATACAATTTTCTTTTAACGTATATCCAGCTTTCTTGAAATATATTAAGTTTTTATATTCTTGACGACTTCTTTCTTTTTTATTTTGATTTTCAATGACCAAATTTATTTATTATAACTGTTTTTTATTTTTTATTTTGATAAGGTATCCCACGTTCGTATCGGAGAGGGCATATTTTTAATGAATTTAACAGTATTTTCCATAGACCAATAATTACATTTCATCTTCAATAATTCTTACAAAAAAACTAATTATAAAAGCGATAAGCATTTACTCTTTCAAAACGAATAGTATAGGCAAAAGCTAAATGTACAGAATTATTTCAATAGACAGTCGTAATATAAGCACAACGAATTGCACGAATAAAGTAATTAAGAAGCTTACTCATATCAGTAAATGGTTGTCGAATATATTTTATTAGGTACAGAAAAAATAAATCTAGAGAGGGAAAAATTTATCACGTCTCCTTTTCAACAGGAATCCGAGGGACGTATATTTTTTCCGTTCGATAACGTCTTAATACTGTGTAGTGACATCATATCTGAGTATATACACTATCGCTAGACGATAAATATATATATATACGACTTCAGACAGAATATACATAAAATCTAGAGACAAATCTCAGTGTTCACCGGTATTAAAACGGGGAAAAATGATTAATTTTGATTTTATTTTTAAGTCGGTAAAGAATATCTTCAATAATTTATAAAGTACTCGCTCATAAATATTTTAGATGTTCCAGTCGGTCGGAGTCTTCTCTGTAATTTCGCCGCATCTTGTGCGTGCCGCTCTTTATTGAAAGTTGTTGAGTATTTTCGTTTGCTTTTGTTTTAATTAAATAATATCAACGACATGTAGATATTTCTATCGATACATTAAGACTTATTTTACGGGTTTTTATACAACGTAAGTTTATATACAAGCGCGACGCAAGTGCTTCAAAATGCATTTAACCGATTGAAAACAACCGAAATGTCTACAGGCTGAAAAAGCGAGTTAAACGTTTTATAGTTTATAAATTCATTTTATCGAACGAATTAATTTAAAACTAATAAAAAAAAATCGAAGATGACGGGAATGTGACTACAGGCTAAAGAAATGGCCGCTAAGTATTGTCATCCACTGCATACATCTGTTAAATACCGAGAATTAAATTTTAAAATAAACAATATTAAGATAAGGAAACGAAATGATCAGGTTCACCGGTGTTCACTCAGTGTTCACCGGTATTAAAACGGGGAAAAATGATTAATTTTGATTTTATTTTTAAGTCGGTAAAGAATATCTTCAATAATTTATAAAGTACTCGCTCGTGAAATAACTCGTAAAAGTAATCAGGAGGAAATAGATATTAAGATAAGTGACCAAATATACCGCAAGTAGCACGATATTGTTATTTATATAGTAAAATTTTAAAGAATGGTTGAAATAAAAAAGGTATTAAAATCAGATCAACACGAGTAAGGCAGGCTTTTATGCGGAAAACGATTCGGTTAGGTAAAACCAGATCTAAAAATCGGACAGAACTTCTTAAAAATATTTTTTCGAGTATATTTCTTTACGCAGCAAAATATGGCCAAAACGAAAATAAGGGATACAAGGAATACAGAATCTTGACCCGCTGTATTATTAAAATGTCAAAAATTAGATGGATGTTCAAAATGTTCAGTAAGTTCAAAATGATAAAATTTTAAGACCGTTTAGATAAAAGAGATATTTGAGGCATGATCTCGTAAAAATAACAAGGGGATGAGCCTTATATTTAATCATCCAGGACTTACACACCGGGTTGGTCTAGTGGTGAACACGTCTTCGCAAATCAGCGTATTTCGAAGTCGAGAGTTCTAACGTTCAAATCCTAGTAAAGACAGTTACTGTTATACGGATTTGATTACTAGATCGTGGATACCGGTGTTCTTTTTTGCTTGGGTTTCAATTAAACAAACATCTCAGAAATGGTCGACTTGAGACGACCACGCTTCACTTACACTCATACATATCATCCTCTGAAGTAATACCTGACGCTGATTCCCGGAGGCTAAACAGGAAAAAATGCATACAGAACTGATGAATTCGGTTTCGGAAGGAAGTTTGCAAAGGAAAATGATGATTACCCGTATGAAACAGATTAGACGATATATATAAATATATTTATATATATATATATATATATATATATATATATACATTTATATATATATATATATATATAAATGCAGGATATACGAGGCCGAGAAATCGGTTAAAAATAAAAAAGAAAGGGGAAAAGCAACGAGCACGTCCAACGACCGGATACATCCTACTCCCCGTAGCGGAAGAAATACGCTTTGTGACGAAGTGTTGAAATAGGCGCGAGGTACATGCTTCCACGAACTCGGTTATCTAGTTCAGAGGGAAACGAAGTAGGACAGCAAAGATTGTCCTACAGGTCGAAAGAAGCCCACAGCGAAGGCGAAGGCTGAGTCATTAACTCACTGATGAAAATATCTAGCGAGCCACTTACATCGGTAGCATTCCAACGAGGCCTGGCTTATTACTATGAGAGGTAAAAAGTTAAAGGGCAAAAGACGACTCCCGTTAAAGCCCATCAGGGCTAGGATTGGGGGGCTGGTGTGGCGACCGGAATCGTCTCAAGGCGGGTCTTCCTCTATGGAGTTGCGATGTGACGATCCCGGTTGTCACACCACCCTCTACGTTCCTAGCCCTGACGAACTTTACCGGAGACCATCGTCTTTTAGACCATCTAAATCTGATTACATATCATAGTCATCAGTGTGGTCTCTGTCAGGATTCCACCGATGCAAATGGCTCAGCAGACGTTTCCATAAGTGTGTTTATTCAACTTTACTGTCGCCTTTGTATTGGGCTTCTTCCAATTTCGCCATCTACTCTAGTTTGTAGATCTCTCAACTGACTTAGTTAGTCAGTTGAGAGATCTACGAAACTGTGTTATTCGCAGAAGGACGAATTCCGGGCATAGACCTAAGTCAGTGAAGCCAAACCTAGCCAATTTATCCCTAATAGCATTATAACCAGAAACTGAGTAATATGCCGATTGGGGGAACTCACCTAGCAAATTGTAAAACCTTTTATTTCCGGGAAAATATCATCCATGTAACGGCCATCATATGATCCATTCCATCTGATCTGCCATGTATGGAATCCTAGGTTCTCTATTTCTCTCATGCAGTCGGAGGTAAGTTGGTTTATCTCTCCTACTATCAGAGATATCACATTCATTAGCTTGGCCTCTCATTCCATCAGTGTATTAAACAGTTTACTATTGCCTTCGTATGGCCTTTACCACCCAAGACCACCTACCACAACTTACAACTCTGAACTATCAAATTAACGGATTCGCGGAAGCGCGTCCCTCTAACACCGAACATTTCACACAAAGACTACTCCCATTTCTAACTTCAAGTAGGCTAAGCACTCAGATTATTACATAATTGAGTCTTTAAATACAAAAAATACTATCCTCACACCAACAAAACAAGTGCCATACCAACAGTAGCTTAAATGCAACCCGTCACGAGATAGAACTCGTTTCCAAAAATGTAGATGGCGTTCTCAAGAATAACAAATATCCCAGGCTTGGAATACGATGAAGGAAGCATTTTTCTCTATCACTAATTACCGAGCCGAATATACTACGTCGTCTTGCTGATACTACACGAATGCAGATGATATTTATATGTACTACACACCTTCAATTCACTAACAACAGGGACCAGTCTTATAGAGAGCATGATTACCCTTACAGAAAGCAACTATATAGCATCTTTTATTGCAGGTATTTATCAGAGTTAGAAAGACTAAGACGAATAGTGAGCCTTTTTTTAAAACAATCTTTAAATGTATTCAACTCTAGCGAAAAAATAACCCTGCGTTTTTTTTCAGTTTCAAGTTTTCCAAATACTAGTATCTTTCAGCGCGACAGCGTTTCGGCCCGCCAATCCCGCTGTATATAGGCAACAATTTACATTCAAATAATATCGGCTTATTATAAAACAATTAGGCTGTTTTATAACAGTCCAGGTACTCGATGATTTTGATTCTTGATAACTGCTTAGCCCTGTTTCTAACCAAATCGAATATCGTATCGGGTGACCTAATGTTTTTGATTTTAATATGTAACAAACAAAAGATAGGAACTGATAATTTTACATCGTTCAAATAATATTCTATCGAAGGGCTGACATGCTATTTTACTTTTTAGGTAGATTTCATAAGAAAACTACCTATTGTAATGGATACCATGATTCGACTTCCGGAAAATTTCGACATAACTTCGTGTTTTACGTCCCCCACACTCCAAAACTACCGTCAGTTCAAACGTTTATATATATATATATACATTTATATATGTATATATTTCACTTTCTTGTGGACGCGATAATTGCCGTAATTTTGCGCCAATCACTTTCAAATTTGTACATAAAACATAACGATCAAAAATCTTGGTTGAGTTCGTTAATGGGAAAAATCGGACAATGGAGGGGGGACTTTTTCGAAAAACTAAATATCGGTCTAACTTTCTTATTAAGTAAAATATCGAATTCGTTTGAAATTCCTTCTATTCTTTGGGTAAGGACCTAAAACTTATCTAAGTAAAGTTTTTTGATATCACCAACCATTGGCCCAGAGGGTGGAAAAAATGGAGTTTTGAAGACAAAAAATCATACCTCTCTTAATCGAATCGGTTTTAAGTGGTCGTTAGCCCTCTAAACATTACCTAAATCTTTTCTTTGAAACAAATTTTGATATGACCAACCCTTACGGCAAGGGATAACCAAAATTTTGCTTGAATTATAAGAAAATGGGACTTGTAGTATGCTAAACATGTGAAATATTTTTTCACATGCATGTCGTATTGAGTAAATTTTAAGTTTTTCTTAACTTTAAGATGGAAATCTTTTTTATCCCCTACTTAGCTCGGGTGAAATCTACCTCCGTCTTCCGGCGTGCCGAAAGGGGTTTTTTTTAAATTATGCTACTGCCACGGTATCCTAAGGTGACTTTTTTGTAATTTAATAAACTAATAATCTTTCGAGCTAATTTATAACAATTTATTATAAAAAAAAAGAAACTGAAGTGGTTTTTTTTGAAAAAAATTTTCTTTCCAATAAAAAAATATCCTTACCCAAACTATAGCAACATTTAAATTTACAAATATTTTTGCATCAAATTACTAAAAATTTCTTCCAAGATCAAAATTTAAAGTTATCAACACCTGCATTTTTAAATTCCAGTACTAAAAATGTGTCCAGAGGTGACATGTTTTCATTGCAAATTGCCTTTTCAAAAGTCATAATTAAGTTTTATGCTAAGTTCACAAAAAAATCGTTTATTTCAATTAATAATAATTGTGTATATATATATATGTCGGAGAATAAAGTACAGTGGAGTATCTTCCGACAAAACGATGAGAATATTCTTTAGAATATCTGTATTTTTAGTAGTTTTAAGAAATGTACTATTACTTGAAATATTTTGTAAAATAAGGTTTAAATTGTTTTATTGCGGTAGGCTTAGGCCTAGGTAGGCACATGGTTGTCAACATAGTCGGGATCCCAGGACGATAGGGGTATCATAAAATTAATAAGGAAAAGGAAATATGCAGTAGGTATATTATTTGAGAATATTGAGAAAAGGGAGTCTTGCTTTGGAACCCAGATCGAACAGACGTCCTGGTGATCGCGAATTCGTTATTTCCCTGAGCCTCGGTCTATCGCAAGTTGTTTTAATATTATTTGAATTCTAAATTGAATTAATCTTATATTATAATTCGTGTACTACTGAGTTATTGATAAGTGATAATTATCATTTGTAATTATTTCATTGTACGAGTTATCTACTCATTTTTATTAATTGAACTTTATTATAATCTTATATATTCTCCACTTGTAATAATAAAAATGAGTGAAACACAAAACGTTGAATCCCTGACAAATCTCCTCGCCTCTCCGACATCAGAAGTGGGATCGTCTCCATCTGGTCCATCACCTGATCAGTGGAATACATTGTTTGAGTTTATGAAGTGTTGTATGCAAAAGCCATTATCGACAAAGAAAAGTGTGGCGTTACCACGATTTAATCCAGAGAGTGCGGGATCGGATTCTGTTGCTTGGTGCTCTGCAGCAGAACTGTGTGTATTAGAAAATCCTCTTCAAGGCAGTGAATTGATATCTGCGCTTAGCAAAGCTTTGGAAGGTTCAGCAGCTCAGTAGCTATCCCAAGTGGCAATTCCGGGTATACAGTGGCCTCAATTAAAAGAACTTTTTGTGTCACGCTTCGGGGGACAAGAAACTGCGACAGCGGTTGTGCTGAAAATTCATCAGGAGGCACCAACCAAGGATGAAAGTGTCGGCGCCTTTGGCATTCGACTTCGATCATCGCTAAAGGCCCGCTGGAGGTCTTTAACAGTTGACGAAATAGTTAATGCGGTTGTGCTTGCGCGATTGACCCATATTGATAATCGAGTGGAGCGCGTAGCATTAACTAGCGACATCAAAACGGAAGCCGAATTTTTGAGCGAAATGCGAGGCTTTTCCTACACCCGAAAAAGACCAATATCAGCTTCAGATAACTCATCTACATCCGATTTGAAGCGTTTTAAGCCAGCAGCTTCAGGGAAGTGCCATTTCTGTGGGGAAATAGGTCACAAAAAGTTTGAGTGTCCTAAACTTAAGAAGAAGCAAGCGGAGCAAAGCAGTAACCATCGTGGCTCCAAAGAATCATCCTCTTCATCGCGCAATGTGACGTGTTTCAAATGTGGGGTAGCTGGTCATATTGCGCCAAACTGTACGGCTCCAGGTAGCAGCCGTAGCGGTCCAGGGAACAACAAGGAGAATGGTAGCGTCGAACGCCGTGTGAATCTTTGCACAGTTGCAGCTCCTACTGGTATTCTAAACCATCTTGGTGAGTCGTTTCCATATTGTTTTGATTCAGGAGCGGAATGCTCATTAATAAAGGAATCGATAGCGATTAAGTTTTCTGGACGTAGAATTAATGAATTAATAATTTTGAAAGGCATCGGAAATGTTGTAGTAAATTGTAGCATGCAAATTTTGTCTATTGTAATTATGGATTTGTTTACATTAGAGATTCTTTTTCACGTTGTCCCAGATGAATATTTGAGTTATAATATTTTAATTGGTCGAGAAATTTTGAGCTTGGGTTTTGAAGTAAATATTTCTCAAAATAATTTTAAAATCTGTAAATCTAAAGTAGTAAATGAATGTAGTAAATTCGAAATTATAAATTTTGATAATGTTGATACAGATGTTGATAAAAATGATAAAATAAGATTAGTTTCAATCTTAAAAGAGTATGAAAGTTCTTTTATTACGGGTTTTCCTCGTACTCGCGTCAACAGTGGTGAACTTGACATACGTTTAATAGATACAAACGTTACGGTACAGAGAAGACCATATAGACTTAGTGTAGAAGAGAGACAAATAGTTAGAGAAAGAATAAATGAGTTACTTGAAGCTAATGTTATTCGTCCTAGCAATTCACCGTTTGCTAGTCCTATCTTACTAGTCAAGAAAAAAGACGGATCGGATCGTTTATGTGTCGATTATCGTGAATTAAATAAAAATACAGTTGCAGACAAATTTCCTTTGCCACTTATTTTAGATCAAATACCGAGACTTAGAAAGGCTAAATTCTACATTAGTTTAGATATGGCCAGTGGTTTCCATCAAATTCCTATACATTCGGAATCTATAGAACGTACGGCATTTGTTACTCCTGATGGTCAATTTGAATTTTTAACAATGCCATTCGGCTTGAAAAATGCTCCTTCGGTTTTTCAAAGAGCAATTTTAAAGGCATTGGGTGAGCTCGCGTACACTTTCGTTGTAGTTTATCTAGACGATGTACTGATAATTGCAGATACGATAGAAGAAGCGTTTGAAAGACTTCGAGTGGTATTAAAAATTCTTATAGATGCGGGATTCTCATTTAATTTTTCAAAATGTTCTTTTCTCAAAACATCTGTTTCATACCTTGGGTATGAGATTCAAGAAGGACAAGTTCGTCCAAACCCTCGTAAAATAAACTCTTTAACAATGTTACCCGCTCCAAGGACCGTTACTCAGCTTAGACAGTTTATTGGCCTTGCATCTTATTTCCGACGGTTTCTCCCTAAGTTTTCACAAATCATGAAACCGTTATATGCTCTTACCTCAGGTAAAAAATATATTGAGTGGACTGATACACATGAAAACGCCCGACAAAAAGTAATTCATACTTTGACCAACGAACCCGTCTTAATTATCTTTGACCCGGATTATCCTATAGAACTGCATACCGATGCTAGTTCCGATGGGTACGGAGCAATACTCATGCATAAAGTAGACGGTAAAAATAAAGTTATTGAATACTTTAGTAAAAGGACAAGCCCAGCCGAGTCCAGGTATCATTCTTACGAACTCGAAACTATGGCCGTTGTTAAATCTATTAAACATTTTCGGCATTACTTGCATGGACGACAATTTACTGTTGTAACTGATTGTAATTCATTGAAATCTTCTCAAAATAAGATTGATCTTAATGATAGAGTCCATAGGTGGTGGGCTTATTTACAGGCTTTTCAGTTCGATATAGTTTATAGAGAAGGCAAACGTATGTCGCACGCGGATTTCTTCTCTCGAAACCCTTTGTCCGATTTACCAAAACAGGTTAATAAAATTGAAGAGAAACGCGTTAACCTCGCGGAAATATCGGTTGATTGGCTTCTTGCTGAACAACAGCGTGACTCGGAAATTTCGGAAATAGTCACCAAATTGCAAAGCGATGAGCTATCGGAAGATCTCTTAAAATCTTATGAAATTAAAGCCGGTACGCTATACCGGAAAATACAGAGAAAAGGCGAAACCCTTTGTTTGCCGATTGTACCCAGAGCATTTCGGTGGTCCGTCATTAACCATGTACATGAGTCTGTTATGCACTTAGGTTGGGATAAAACACTCGATAAGGTTTATGAGTATTACTGGTTTGAAGGTATGTCTAAATACGTACGTAAATTTGTTGACAATTGTATTACTTGTAAACTCTCTAAAGCTCAGTCAGGTAAAATTCAAGCTGAATTACATCCCATCCCTAAGACCCGCATACCTTGGCATACTGTGCATATAGATATTACAGGTAAATTGAGCGGTAAAAATAATACTAAAGAATACATTATTGTTATTATAGATGGTTTTACCAAATAAGTTTATTTACATCACACCAGAAAAATTGACTGTAATAGTGTTATTAAAGCTTTAAAGGCTTCAATATTTATATTGGGAGTTCCCGCTCGTGTGATTGCCGATCAAGGTAGATGTTTTACTGGGAAAGATTTTAAAGACTTTTGTAAATCTTTAAATATTAATTTACATTTAATAGCTACAGGTACTAGTAGGGCAAATGGTCAAGTAGAGCGTGTAAAGAGTACGTTAAAAAAATATGTTCACTGCTGTTGAGTCTAATAATCGTCCATGGCAAGACGCCATTGGTGAAGTTCAGCTAGCTTTAAACTCAACCGCGAATCGTATCACCAAATCTAGTGCGTTAGAATTATTAATTGGTAAGAAGGCAAGACCTTACGGGTTGTTAGTTGATGACAACGAAAATGAAATTGATATCTCTAATGTAAGACAACGAGCGATTGAAAGTATAGAGGAAAATGCTAATTATGAGAAGAGTAGATTTGATAAAAATAAAGCGAAGGTTAATAAGTTTAAAATAGGAGATCACGTTTTGATTAAGAACGAAGAACGTAATCAAACGAAACTCAATAGGAAATTTAGAGGTCCATTCGTAGTAACAGAATTACTTGATAACGACAGGTACACACTAAAATCTTTAAGTAGTAGTAGAAGTTATAAGTATAGTCATGATAAGTTGAGAGAAATGCCTGAGAATTATATTCCTAATGAGTTGGATGTTTCCTCGGACAATGAAAGTTGTGCCGAGGAGACTGTTGATGTTGGTCCTGAAACAGGGACTATGGTTTAAAAAGAGACCACCAATGACGCAATGCACTAATGGCTGGCAGCAGGTCGTGGACCTGGCATTTTTATTTTTCGCACATGCATCAGTGTGTAGTCGTAACTGCAAACTAAATTAGTGGCTAATGTTAGTTTGATCAGGGCGCGATGGGCCCCTGATGATGTGTCGGGCAGGTAGTTGTGGCAACTACAGAATATGTATGATACTGTATGTGGCATACAGGGTAGCCTAGAGATAGTGCAGAGGTCTATTGGTGGAGGAAATAAAATCTTATTTGACAGTTAAATGATAAGGAATAATGATTGATGGCTTTTCGATCTCTTGAGTACTGTACGATGACTATTTAGGATAATGAATAATTAATGGATTTCTGTTACTCGAGAGGACTTCTGAATCTATCTTTTGTACTTTAACTATTGTAAAATGCTTTATAATGACCGAGGTCAGTTGAAAACAAAAATTAAAATACCACTGTAACTCAATGTTTTAGATACACCCGAGGGCGTGTGATTGTCAGAATGGCCGTGTCGGAGAATAAAGTACAGTGGAGTATCTTCCGACAAAACGATGAGAATATTCTTTAGAATATCTGTATTTTTAGTAGTTTTAAGAAATGTACTATTACTTGAAATATTTTGTAAAATAAGGTTTAAATTGTTTTATTGCGGTAGGCTTAGGCCTAGGTAGGCACATGGTTGTCAACGTAGTCGGGATCCCAGGACGATAGGGGTATCATAAAATTAATAAGGAAAAGGAAATATGCAGTAGGTATATTATTTGAGAATATTGAGAAAAGGGAGTCTTGCTTTGGAACCCAGATCGAACAGACGTCCTGGTGATCGCGAATTCGTTATTTCCCTGAGCCTCGGTCTATCGCAAGTTGTTTTAATATTATTTGAATTCTAAATTGAATTAATCTTATATTATAATTCGTGTACTACTGAGTTATTGATAAGTGATAATTATCATTCGTAATTATTTCATTGTACGAGTTATATACTCATTTTTATTAATTGAACTTTATTATAATCTTATATATTCTCCACTTGTAATAATAAAAATGAGTGAAACACAAAACGTTGAATCCCTGACAAATCTCTTCGCCTCTCCGACATATATATATATAAAATGTACATAATTATACATGACACCGACAACGTTAGTAATAGTAAATGAACCACTTGACTGATAACTAAAAGAAATTGACCGAAAAGAAAAGAACCTTTTGCTTGAAAAGATCAAGGGAAATCGTAGCTAATTCTGCTCTAACCAAGTTTTGATTAGAGTAGAATTATAAATTACAAAATTATTAACTATATTTGCTGAACAATGATCAAAAAGTTAGTGATTATAACCAACAATACAAACCAGTTACTAATGAAAAGTACAGTAAGACTTTCCCAAATGAACATTCTTATTACTGTTCTTTCAATTATTAATTATTTCTAACGAAGTTATTATCTCTAATTTCTATTTACACTACATACGCTAAATTAATATAATTTACTTTTTTCGTGTATTGGCGGTTTTATAGCATATGCATATATATATTTTTTTTAATTATTAAAAAAATTAGTTTTTCCACCATTTTGGAGTTTTACACTTCATTTAAAAAACTGATATTTATATATTTTATGCATTAGATTAAACCTTACGTTAGTGCGTTATACCGACTTGATAGCTTACACCGTTATTTCGTAATGTTTATTACAAAATTTTATTTTGGTGGCCATTTTGAGGTGAACCCGAAGGCTGATCGCCGCCATTAGTATTTCTGTAATCTTCTAACGATAATTAATCCGAATCCGAGACAAAAAAATTCACATACATAATGAATTCAATAACGAAACTGTTCGTTGGTTGAAAAGTAAATTATTTAACGAAATAATAAAGATGTAAATAGGTGAAGATAATAAAATTTATCAAACCGTTACACAGTAGATTTGTAATTATTAAGACGCAGTTAACAAAATATTTTTATATGAATTTAAAATAGACGGTAATCTAGTAAAAAGAAAATTCAAATTTATTTAATTATAGACAGTTATTTAAAAACTCATCGACAGAGTGACGATATTTTCGTTAAAGAAAGGCTTTTTATTTCATTTTAAATAAATCGAAATGGAGATCTTTTAGATCGTTCGACAATTTATTAAAAGTAGAAGATGAAAAACAGGCTTTTTTTATAAGGTGTCTCTTCTTGCAGGAGAAGTATTACGTTGTTTCACACGAAAATATATGTTTTGTCTGGTTTGGTGTAGTGAATATTTTAAACTAAAAAAAAAAAAAAGATTAAGTTATTTTTATTATTTTATTTTCGACTTCTGCTAACTTTTTCGTAACAAATTAAGCGAACTCTTTCGAAAAAGAAAGAAGTTCGAATTTTTAAAAGAAAATGTCTGTTTCAAAGTAAATCCTTTGTGTACGTAGTATTAAAACAGAAGATTTTATAAAATTGTTTAACAGGATAAATTATTACTGTTTTGATATTCTTCCGCTATAAGTAAAATTTAAACTTTTATTTTACGACATAATACTCTATCTTACTAAAGATTTCTTATAGTAATCCTGCGATACAGTACGGGAAAGGACCTGGCCCTATAAACCGAATTATTTAATTAGTAATTATAATTACAAAAGGTAATTAATTCGGGTTAAGCAACTACGTATATAAACACCGATAATACAATTTATAAATTCTTATCTCTTAATAGTTCGACCTTGTTTTTTTACTGATGATGAATCCGTTTCGCTTTATTCCATTTCATTTTTACGGTCTCGTTTTAGCATTTTTAAATATAAGCTTTATAATTACAATGTTTATCGCCAGACGATAAACAAGTAAGAGTGTATGTGTGTGTACGCGCGGTGCCGTTGAATGTCGGTGGCAAATAACGTTTAGGAGGGACAGTAAGTGCAAGCGGGGTTTTGTTACGTACAGCAGACTGTGTGCGGGGTATATATTATATATGTGTTTCTGTGTATATGTAGGCGCTAGACGACTACAGAACGTAGTTATATAAGGGTAATTTTCTATCTCAATTATCAGCCGGTGTTATCGAATACGAACCAAAATGGCCGACGCCACATAAACGTTTATACAATGAATTGCTCCAATAAATCCTCCGACAGACTCAATTTCAACCCCTCCTCCTCTACAGCCCTGCGCTTCCTCTTTCCCTACCCTATTCGCCGCCACCGCCCTTAAAACGATATCATCTTTCTCCCTACTTCTCCTATCCCGTTTATTCTTCGTATGTTTTACTCTTCGTTCTAAGGCCGAGGTGTAGCAGCAGGCGGATACTAGATACCCCCCCGTCTTATTCATTATATGTGATATTCCCTCTGAAATAACCGGGGGTGAATATATTATGTTATTAATGATTACGGGACGGCTCTCTATTTATCTTAAAACTGAAACGTTGAATTTGATAACTGTCCTCTTAAACCCTCTTTATATCCGTAAAGAGATGGTTCATAATATATCATTCTGTCCATTAAAAAAATAAATAAAGAAATAAATATTAAACTGCTTTTACCGCATTTCATATAATTAAGGATATCTTATAAGGATTTATAATAGATTTATTATCATACATAAGACTATTTTATTACATTTACCTAAACATTAATTAAAAAAATTCTTCTTAAAAATAGATTGTATAAACTATACATATATATACTATGTAGTATATATATGTATACATATGTATGTATTTATATACATACATAAAAATACGTATATACTATATATATATATATATATATACGTATATGTATATATATATATATATAATATATATATATATATATATATATATATAACCTTCATTTTAATATCATTATGAGAATTTTTAGGCAAAATTGGTTTAAGTGTATTTCTTAACCCATTTTTGGCCGTTTATTCAATGATTCTAATCCCATGTATTAGAAAAAATTATTTCTCGTATTATTCTCAGAAATACGGAGTCATCAAAAAGTAATGTTTGTAATGTAAACTGCAGAAATTTAACAAAATCACATGTCAGAAACTAATAAAACGAGTATTTTTTTCTTTAAATTCATCAACTCAAAAATTTTTTTTCACGTACGTTAAAATGTTTCAATATGAGCTCCGTTGGTCGCTCTGCAAACATCCAGCCGATAATCGACTTCTGCCCACGTCCGCTGGATCATCGCAGGGGTAACTGTGGTAATAGCAGGGGTGATCCGTTGTCTGGAATATTGTACATCCCTGATTTTTTCACTGTAGACAAAGTTTTTAAAGTATTCCCATACAAAAACATCTAGGGGTGTCAAATCTAGGATTCTCGGAGGCCAAAGCACTGGACTGGCCCTACCAATCCAATGATTTGGGAGTCTTTCATTGAGAGCGTGTTGAACACCTAGACGAAAGTGTGGGGGCACACCATCTTTTGAAACATTACAGAAACCTTACTTTCTTGTTCGATTTGGTCAACTTGCTGGAAAACGTACAGTTGTAGAATGTCTGAATAAATATTCCCTGTGATAGTAGGCTCATGAAAAAAGAATGAGCCAATCACACGATCGGATATTAAACTCGTTTATTTTTGGGACGTCTCTGACATACTCAATTATTTCATTTGGTTGCCGAGATCTCTAAAGTTTTATCCTATAATTATGCCGGTATACACAACCACTGAAAAGTCGCTTCATCCGTAAACATAACACGTTTTAAAAACGTTTCGTCATCGTCAATGTTATTAAGCATTTTACTTGCGAATTCAACACGTTTAGGACGATCTGTATGTTTAATTTGATGTTTAAGCTGAATTTTGTAAGCGTGAAGGCGTAAACGTTTGTGCAAAACATTTTGAATAGTTGTCTTTGAAATTCCTAACTATAAACTTTGCCTAAAAATTGGTTTTTTATGGCTTTTTAAACAACTTTGGCGTATACGCTCAACTACTTTTTGTAACTCGATTTTGGCCGACCGGGGGACGTTTTCATTTCCACGTTGCCAGATTCCTTAAACTGCTCGTACCAGCATCTATTGCTGTTTGCATGAGGGGATCATTGCCATAACCGGAAAGGCCGTTGAGTAGCTATAACTGATTTATACAAAACGCTCTGTGCTTTCTGCTGAACTGTCGGCATTGCCCTGAATGACAGTGGCACAGAGGTGTTGTGCCGTTGCACACCGGCTCAAGGTCACAGCTAAAAAACTTAATGATATTCTGATTGTTTTGCATTCCGATTAATAATTTATCTCAATTACGTAGGAAGATACAATTTCTTTTTTTTGAACCAACCTTCTTCGATGACTTCGCATAAAAACACTTAACAAAATTTGTTTATTATCTAGTATAGCAACCAGAATCAGCCAAATTCCAGTACGATGATAAAAAATCTAAAGCTGAGTTAGCTCATATTGCAAGTATCAAAAGAGTTTTAATGCCACGGATGATAAACTAACTAATAAACTATAATGATAAACTATGAAAAGCTAACCTCCATTTCAGCTATGTTATCCAGTTTTTTTTGTGATTAAATCTTTCTTTAACTTTTAACGTGCTTAAAAGTCTATTTTATTTTGTGTATTATGTTTAGTGTATTAAAACGTTTGAACGGTACTTCTGAAAAATGTAGAATAACATCAAACTGCAATGTGAAAAATTTACAAGATTAGGCAGGCAACAAATTTTTAGTTTATTCTTGGAAAGAAAAATTAATTTAGGTTTTTTCTCTGGTAGATGTAGTTCCTACAAAAAAACCCCAGTAAAACCTGGAAATCTATCTTTTCGCTCAAATTATTATATTTATACCTTAAAATTGAATGAAATGAAACAGACAGTCTGTAAAAAAACTTTTCTGAATACTCTCGATTTGAACGAAAGATGGTGCATGACTAGATACAAAAAACACTATCCTGAAAACTCAAATACCAGCTCGAATAATTGTAATGAAAAAAGTAATAATCAACAAACACAGGACCGAAACCAGACAATGACCTACCACGAATCAAGCAAGGTTAAAATGAAAGGAAAGAAGAGAAGGAAATACATACCTTCAGAATGTTTTGATGAATTGCCCAAACTACTAAACCATTACTGCAGAAAAAACCTCAGAGTTGTATTTAAAGCCAAATTTTTCTTCGAAAAACACCTTAATGATGACTACGTTTCTAAGTGTATCAAGATAAAGTAACACCTGTCAGCTAATCTAAATTTTACACCTTCTTTGAAGACCTTAACTTATTTCTATTCCGACCGAAAATGATAGATGCGATACTTATTGTGACTATAAACCCAAAAATATTAGTGAAAAAGAATAGAAAAACATATAGATTATGTGAAAACAGCAAAGATGGAAAAAGGAAAAGATAACGAAGATGGAATAACTGAAAAATGTTATACAGAATGTCCCACGAATAAACAAAGAAATTTTCAATACTTGTTCTACTGGTAAAAATAATGAAAAAAGTTCATATAAACATAGGTTTGGAAACGCTTTGTTTTAGAGTTACGGCTAGCAAAAGATTTCGCATTTAATCAGTATAATGTCACATAATTTTTCAGCTTTTCTGATCAACTTTACAACTTTACAAGCTCTCAATACCATCAAGTGTGGAATATAGATGAATCTGGTTTAACGGCAGTGGAGCGTCCTTCTAATGTTATTGCACTGAAGGGTATAAAAAAGTCGAATTTTCAATTTTAACCAAACGTTGGAATTTGGTTAAAATAATATACACTAAATACCATCGGTAACAGTATTTCACCTTTCTTAATACTACCAAAGAACATTTCATCGCTGGAGGGTTTCTTGGTTTCATCAGGGCAACTAATCTTAAGCGGTTGGTTTCTAGTGAAGAATTTTTAAGTTTCTTGAAACACTTTTCACACTAAATGCATCAAAACACAGCCAGCCCTCGTTATCTTAGACAACCGTAACTTCACACATAAATTCCTGAATTCAATCGATAAATTCGTGCAGAAAAAATGGTGTAGTTCTGTTATCAATTCCATTTTATAAGTTTTAATAAGATGTAAGGCCTGGTGAGGACTTAATCACTAGAAAAACTTAAATGCCTGCTATTTCTACAACATGAAAAATATACTTAAACAAATTAAAACTCTCGGAAAGTTGATGGGTCACCCATTATTTTATTTAATTAGATACTGCATAACAATGTTTAGTCCTTTCTTCCATACCTAGTTTTCTTTTTTTTAGTTCGATTTATGTCGTTTTTTCAGGCCAATTTATTTATTTATTTATTTTATGGCAGTCGTGTTTTTTTAATTTTTATAGTTGCTTTTACTATTACACAATTATTAACAAATATCCCCACGCCCTGTAACAATGTACTCCATTGTTCAGTATTCTCATCTTCCAAGGTGAGAACACTGAACATCACAAAATTACTTAATGTTCTGGGAGTGATTACTTAATGTTCTGGTTTGTTATCCTAATTTGTCAAAAATTCAGTCAGAGTAATTGGCTTCAAGGTAAAAGACTGGAACTCCTCGAAAGTGGACTGAAATATGTTTTTCCGAGTTAGGTGGCATGAATTTCAGTACCTATTCTACTTACAAGATACTATATTGTACTGCAATGCTGGAAATTCTTTATTGGGTTTACTAGGACCGCATCACAATCCTAAGGAATGGTTATTGTTTATAGATTCCTTTAAAAACAGTATGAAAGCGTTCCTTCCTTACAATGGAAATGAGAAAATATAAATTCTTCTGGCTTATGCAGCACAAACGAAGGAGATGTATGGCAATATAACATTTTTATTGATGGTGCTACAGAATGAAAATTATTCTTGGCATGTAAGTGGAGACCTAAAGTTGCCACTAGTTTATAATAAGTACTGTTGTTTCTTATGTGGGTGAAGCAGTAGAAAGAGGAAAAACTACTGCATTAAAAAAGCCTGGGTGAAGAGAAAAGCCCTTATAGTTGGCCAAAAAAATGTTATTTGTCAAACTCTTGAAGAATGTGTATCTTCCACCACTGCACATAAAAGTTTGGTTGATGAAAAATTTTGGCAAAGCAAAGGGTCTTAATGGACATGGTTTTTTATACCTCAAGAACAACTTTCCTAGGATAAATGAGGAAAAAATCAAAGAAGAAATATTTTTTGGACCGCAGATACGTAAGCTAATAAAGGATTCTGAGTTTGAATGAATCTGAGAAAGCGGCATAGGTATTATTTCAAAATATTGTTATATCATTCCTGGGAGAAAAGAAGGTTGATAACTCTGTATCATTAGTGAGTGAACTTACTAAATATTATTAAAAAAACTGGGGTGCTATATATCTCTAAAAATACATATGTTGCATTCACATTTTGACATTTTTCCACCTAATTTGGCCATGTAAATGATGAGCTCGGTGAAGATTTTCATCAGGATATATCAATGATAGAAACATGCTACCAGAAAAAATGGAGCCCGAATATGCTTATAGAGACTGAAAAGATACATTACAGGGGCTTAATACAGGAGTAAACTAAAGAAAAAGCAGATATTAAGTAAAACAATATCACACCATATGCTATACTCGTATAATTCCTGAAAAAAATCAGCTTTTTTAAATCCATTAACTAAAACACTTTGCCCTCCATTAAAATTTGGATTACAGATTTAAATCAGCTCAATAAATACTATAAGACACACCTTAATTAACGCAAGAAACAGAAAAAACCTTTTTTTTGTTGACTTGTGTTATTTGTTGACATCTTGTTCAGTTTGAAGATGGCAAATATTATTTTAATATATTATTATTTTAATGAAAAATATGTTGTATTGAAAACAAGAATACAAAACGGAGATTATATGATAATAAAAATATAATTTATTAACATCATTTATTAGAATACGATTTAATGTTCATGCAGTTTTTAAAAACTTTACCGTTACATTTTAAACAAAATTACGCATTAGAACAGATTTTATAATAAAAATCAAAAATAATACTACATTAAAAAGACCCGGGGCAAAAATAAGTAAATTTAAAAAAATATAAACTAGAATTGCCTCAATGAATTAGAAATATACATAAGGTGCTCTCGGTAAATCTGTGTTTATTTCCATGTACGAACACCAAGTGTTGAGGGTATCTGCCGATACCACAAAACCAAAACGATATGATTTTGATTACTTATTAAATTAAAATAATCTCAACAAGTTTCGGATAGAAATTTCAGGACGGAGGGATTTCGGCGATCGTGAATAACATACACAATTTTAGTTCGGTTTTTAATTTGTTTCTTACATCTATGAGGTGATTTCAAAAGCTGATTCAAGTATTTTTTATGTAATGTTCTGTATGTATTTTTTATGTTCTTTCATTTATCATTGATTGTACGTCCGGTTTGTCTGATGTAACAGCTTTTAGAGTCACTATAGATTAATTTGTAGATCCTTGACTGTCGGTGTTTTCTTAGTGCCCGATGTAACTGAAACTTTAAATTAAAAAAAATAAAATGTGATAAAGTAATTCTTTTTTGCATGTTGTTTTATTCGGCTTTTTATACTAATGAAAGCGTGATTTAGTGTTAAATACCTTTAGAAAAATCAGTCAAAATTTAAGAAAGCCAGAATTCCTCATCAGAAGGGTGGCGGAGACAAATTTTTCTTAACAAACACCTTTTTATTTAATAAAAAATCGACCTGATGCATAAGAAACAAAAATAGTACTTAAATAAATGCAATATTTAAAGATGTATGAACGGAAATGAATAGGTATTTTCTCTTACGTCCCCGCCATCTGTTTTGCATGAAATCTTGTTAGTTTTTGTGGCTATTTATCTTTGTTATTTTTCTTTCGTATGATGTATTAAAATAACAACTGTTCTAAAATATAAATATAGAGTGTTCAAAAAGTGACTCAACCGAACGTGGAAAATGAGTAAGTTGCAATAGTAGTTGAAAGTGGCCTCCGTTATACGATTCACATAATTGAATATGATGTTCCATGCTCTTAAACACATGTTGTACCGTTTGCTGAGGAATTGCAGCGACACATCGTTCAATTTCGCTCAGCAATTTGGGAATGGTACGAGGATGAGTTTTGTAAGCAACATCCTTAAGGTATCCCTACAAAAAATGTCAGGAGGGGATAAATCAGGAGAAGTCCTGATGGACTGAAATCCTGAAGTCAGGAGGGAATAAATCACTTGTCGATGAAAACTCTGATCCAAGAAAGTAATAGTGTTGTTGGCGTATGAGCCGTAGCTTTGTCCTGCTGAAACCACGTGTACTGTAGCCGGCGTGCAGGTATAGAGTTTACAAACCGTTACACCATCTGGATGTAGCGCTCACTGTTCACTGTGCCGTGAAAGAATGTCATGAAGATTCGCCTACGTGAAATTGCACACCAAACACCCAATTTTCGTCCGTGCAGAGGAGACTTGTGCAACTGATGTGGATTTTCAGTACACCAAATGCCTGAATTCTGTGCATTCACGTATCCACCAAGATGCAACCGTGCCTCGTGAGACCAAAACCAATCATCCAGTTCTTCCTCAACTGGAGTTACAGATGACATGAACCACCGACAGAAAGCTACACGTTTTCGAGTGTCTGCAGGTAACAACTCGTGATCAACACGAATTCTTTATGGATGCATCTTTAAACACTTGCGCAATGCCGAATAGGCACTACTAACCGAGAGACCAGACTGGCTAGATAGGCGTCGCACAGACTGCTAAGGACTAACAAAATATGCAGCTTGCATGTCGATCAACGTTTCTGGTGCAAGCACTTTCGGTTGATAACTTTTGGCTGCATCTGCCACATTCCCTGTCTCTTGCAACTTGTCGTATAGCTGCTGGATAAAGGACTTGTTTGGTGTATCCACACCATAATTTTCCGTGAAGGCATTCTGGGTCTGGGCATAACTGACACATCTAATGTATTGCGAGACAATGAATATTCTCTACTGCCTCGTGTGACCCATTTTTCCTTAATTAAACCAGCAAAAAAAGAAGGAAACATTCTTCCATATGGTTGCGTCACTTTTTGAACACTGTAGTAAAGTATACAGTTAACTAAGAAAGATTTCTGTGTAAGTTATTATTCGGCAGGCCAGAATTCTGTTGTTACGGGTCTGAATAACTATATTGGTACCTTCCTACGCCGTATGTAGTTGTATGATTCTAGTAATCGACCGAATGTCCCGTTCTATACTCGATCTCTTCGCTTTGTGATCACCTACATAAACTCCACAGTTTGTGTGCAAGCTCCGATCGCTGGATCGAAAAAATTCTAGGAGCAGTCGACGTTAAGTGGGTGAAATACGTGTTCGGGAATGTCCAGAATACTTCTATACGGCTTCAACATATCGGAAATTACGTTCTCATCCAGCAAGATACCTTCCCGTATGACCCGAAGCACTTGTCCTCTGCGGAATATGCTACTGAAAATCCGCTGCGATGGATATATCCGTCCAATATTGTTCTTCTGTTTAGAAAAAAGAGGGGAGTAAGAAAACAGGTACAGGAAGATATTCTTTCCGTTAAAGCTAAATTTATCAGGTAAGTTTTGATAGGTGGACTGCTTTCATATAAATAATCCAAATTCATGAAATAGAAAAACCGACTTCCTTTTAAATAAATATTCCTGATTTATTTTTTAAGGTTCCTTGAATTACATAACATAATTTCCTAGATATAACCGATTATTATTTATTAAAGTATAACGATTGATTTAAAAATCTTTGAAAACAAATTTTAAATTATATTTTGAAATGTAAATAAAGGATAAACTTATAGATAGGAAAATTTAGTAGTTGATTCAGAACTGGGTTTCATTTTAATATAATTTCAAAAACAAGTGGAAGAATTTTTTTTTTTTTGAAATTGGATACGTTATGAACATTCTGGAAACGATTTTAACAATACTTTTCTTCTTTTTTTTGTTATTTTACTACTGCAATAAAAACACGAAATGATTTCAAAGAAAACAGGTCAATGTGCAGGCAACAACTAATTCCTTTATTTCGTAAACAACATAAATAGATGATAGTACAAGCGTATATAACCTATATTTTGTATTGTATCTCTACTTTATGACCTCGACTGAATATTGGAATTCTCCAAACATAATACAATTAAAAATAAAAGTGTACGAAAGGGAATTTTCATATGAAAGGGAATGTTTTCATGGCCGTTCAATTTAACCGTATGGAGAAACATCGGTGTCAATTGACAGCAGATACTAAAGTCTTTATTATATAATAAGAAAAGTAACCGATTATATGAGTCCATCAGCGGTAGTTAATTTTTAGGCATAGAATACAATATAACCAGTTACATATTCATAAACTCCCCCTTAATAATTTTATTATTTTTTAAAACAGAGTCTCAAAAAATAAGTGAGAATTTTAGACTCGCTATTATTTTTTAAAAAGTTCTTAACAGGTTTTCATTAAAGTAAAAATAAAAACTGAATTTTTCTCCCGTTTTTAAAAAAAAATGAACTCTGCTGTAAAGAAACTAGCGTTTTCTCAGAAACAAGCTGTAGTAATCACAGAAGATGCCACTATTATTCAACCGGGAACTGAATTACCGAAAACGTCGCGCACTCGTATTTCTTACTTGCTACAGTGTAGAGCTTGGGTGAAGGTTGCTTGCTCTCACCGTGTGAGTGTGCGCGCGCCCCTGTATATGTATAAGTAAGGGGGTTGAGTGAAAGTGAATGAAAAAGATATTGTGTATATATCATCCAGCACCTACGTTTCAGACAAGCCAAGTCTATACTTTCTTTCCACCATTCAACTTTAAAAAAAAAATTGTCCAGAAAACAACTGTAGCCTATACTACTAACTTAAAAATCATTCAGCAGATTTTTATTAAAAAAGTTGGATTTTTGTACTAGTAAACTTGTTTCTTTGAATTTTGTGAAACAAAAAATAAAAATGAAAAACTTTTATTGTTTCTATTCTTTTTACCAATTTTCTTCGACAATTTTGTGCAAAAGTAACAAAAATCGTGTCATTTTGAGAGGATAGAAATTTTGTGTAAAAGTGTTTATTTTAATTAACTGTTTACAAGAAGAGAATAGATGTTACAAAAAAAAAATATCAGATTTTTACGTTTATAATATTTACCCGCAGAAGTTAAGCTATGTGAACAGCTTTTCATAGTTTTGTTTTAAATGCGGGAACGAACAGAGTAAATGTACACTAATTCGTAAATGCAGATTATAACTTTATACGCACTTCGGTAAACAAAATATAGGAAAGCGTTTCAATTTTTTACTTTACCGAATGCGTTTGTGGGTTCGGATGTCAGTTAATCTCGAGAACGACTATATAATCTTTGGGAACTCGTGTAAGATTTTTAAAGCTTTCGGTTTACAAGACCTATTAACGAACTGGAAAACGAGGTATTTTTTATTTAATGTAATTTTGTATCGGTCAAAGTTTTTCAAATAAAAATAAATATTTATTTTGTTTAAAATGATACATTTTTTAATTAAATTTACACAAAATTGGCCGATCGGGAGGTTTTTAGGTCAATTATTTAACTTTTTTGTAATTTTTAGAAACTTTTTGTTTATATTTTTACATTCATAAAATTAAATCATTATTTTACCATCAGAACAAATTAATATTTCCAGTACGATGAACCACCGTTCAAACTGTTTTACTTATCGTTAAGATACAATATAATTTTATTAAAATAATTAATAATCTAGAGTAAGAACAAAATCTAATACAACGCTTTCTAAACACAAAATAATAAGATTGTAATAATACCGATGACTTCAGTCAATAAATTTATGAAAAATAATGTTTGAAAAATAAAAATAATCACTAGTAGGTAAACGTGAATCGGAAAAACAATTTTCGACAATTATGTGATGAATTAACTTTTTCTTTTTGGAAAAAAGGATTACATATAGCAAGCAAAAAAAGGTATTTAAAAAAAATTCTGTCTTAAAGATCTAGAAAAATATTTTTTTCAAAATTTACAGAAAATAATTTTAAGGAGCTCTATTCTATTTGATCTATCATTTGTGCAAAATGTAACGACTACAATATGCGAGATTACGTCTTCACACAATTCACTTATAAAATTTTGGTAATTTTTTTATCTTGACATTTGTTGATCGATTAGAACTTCTCGGTGAAAATACTGCGAAATTTTATTTCTGAAATTTTTTTTGACATCATTTTTCAATGATTGATAAGATCGAAATCATCATCGTTATCGTCGTCATTGCTGTCATTACAGTCGATTAAACCAGTGCTCTCGATTCTTATTGTACTCTTAATCTTGTGGACGACTTTACCGAAAACTATTATAAAACCTTGCAGGAAAATTGATTGTAAAATCAAGATGGTAACTATAAAATTTTTCTTTGATCTCATTATCGAAGTCTTCTTCAATTAATCGATATTGATCGAAGAGGGATCCTGAAAGCTTTTCGTCATGTACATTCGTTGTACCGTTGTGAAATGTTTCCGTTGCTACTTTCATACCGAAATGCTTTTGCTCGATAACGTACAAGATGACCGTTCGGCTACAAATTTCGTTATTAAATATTACGTTATGGAAGTTGAAGTAAAATATCTTACCTATTTTCAAGCACTAATATCGACAGTCTTATTAATCTTAAAATTTAACGACTCAAATGTCGAAGAACATAGTGAGAGGAATGACCGGCAGATTACACTAAATCGTGTCGTAAAACTGGTCGACCTTGGGTCTCCAGTTCAGCGAGAGTCGACTTCGCGTAAAGAAACTATCAAGCGATCCTTACTTTCAAATTTACCCCAGTTTTTGGCGTTATTTTGTGAAGTAACTGTTAGTGTCCGTAAAAGTATGAAATAATTTTCTTACTTCATGTAAAAACTCATCACTCTATAGAATTTCACATCATCCTTAATCGCTTACAGATCGGATAACTATGAGGATTTCTTAATGTTTTATTTTCCTAAAGGAAAGAAGTAAACCGTGGAATATTCTACATAATTTACAGAAAAGTAATCGATACCAGTTCATGTTAAATTCAATTATAACCGAATATACGTACAAACGAATTTACGCACAAATCCGATAGGCGGAAGTAAAACAGTAAAAGTTAATTAAAACAGCAAGGAAAACAAAATGGATGACTGAGGGTTTTAACGAGGGAAGGTTTCAAGCAGAAACTAAGTTTGCTGGTAATTATTAATCTTCATAATATCTAAGAATTATAAAAAAGTATCATTAAATATTGGTACAAGTGTAGTACTTTAGCAAAAAATGGACGATTAAGAGATCAGAAAAACAAAGGCTTTTAAAGTGAGGTTTAATAAATGGATGTTACATCAGAATGGTCGATGGAACGAAGCGGTCCGAAGACGAATAGAGAAAGAGAAAAATTCGTGAAAGAATCTTTTGTGAAGAACAATATCGGTAGATGATAAATTTATATATCAGATTTTGTCGATGGGTATAACCGGGTTTAGTCGAAGCCGAAAATCGGAACGGATAAAACCGATTAACGATAAAGTAATTTGTAGTAAATATGTTGATGTTTAAGGATTAGCGAAGCGAATAAAGAAACGGAATGAAGTTAGAAACTGATAAAAACTCATCGATAAAATAAGCGGTTTATAAATCTTTACCTTTGCATAAATTTAAGGTAAAACGGCTACTAATTCGAATTAGATCGAAATTTGTGTTTTGTTTTACTGAAAATTGATCCAGTCTCTTTTTAGAGATATCCATATTTTGCTAATGCAAAGGCGATAGTAAAGTCGAGTAAACACACTGATAAAAATGTCTGCCGAGGCCAAATTGATGACTGTGATATGTAGCTGATCAGATTTAGAGGATCTAAAAGACGATTTCCAGTAAAGCCGATCATAGTAATGAACGGAGGGGGTGGTATGGCTGCCGAGATCGTTGCAATGCGGGTGTTTTCTTCTACGGGGATCAGGATGACCGATCAACACGGATAATTTTTCCTGATTTATTATTCTAAGAATATAAGGTACGCGCCAGTACGAGGTATTTTCTAAAGTTAGAATGTAACGGGAAACTTTTGTAAGAACGGGTAAAGAATTTCAGAGTACATACCGACCCGCACCAAATGCATAAAATATATTCGGGTCTGCATCTGTTCCAGTGTTTGAAATTAATTTCACCGCCGGAAAACAACTTTTTTTTTTTAAAACAACTAATTTCTAAATCGAGTCGTAATTAAGCACATGATTTCTTCCGTACTTTGACCCATCCCCGGTCCCAGAAGTTCCTGTTACTTTTAAAACGCATACGGATCTTTATCCTTGCGAATTCAATCGACCGACAGTATCGATTGAATTAAGCCACCTACATGTTTCTTTAGGAACGACCTTTAGAACCGTTAATCGCAGTATTACTTTAAAGAATACATACCTTAAGAGTGTGCTAAGTACACCGGGTAATGAAATTGATAAAATAACAAAAAACCGAGAACATTTCATAAGATCGGCAAGATTATAACAATAATACACTTTTCAATCACATAAAACCAAAATCGATTGTCGTTCTTCCTTTCGACCGGAATAGAATTTGTTCCGTTGTTTCAAGAGGGATTCGAACCAGCTATAGGTTAAAAACATTACTGATATTAATGTACTGTACATTAACCATTTTAAAGAATTTATTGCCTTACTCGAAACATATTTACTATTTTTTTTCCTTTTTTTCAAATTTTTTCGATTCCTTTAATACATTGTTATATTTTTTAATTCTAGACCCAACGAATTAAAAACTATACTTGTCTTTTCGTATGTTCGTAAAACATACGCCAACATATTTACTAGGAGAAAATTTATTCGTTTTTTATGCGCCAACTTATAATTATTATACAAAGAAAATTTGTTTCATTACGTGGATGAAATAATTACATCTACAAATTCTTAATCCGGTAATATGACGGTACAAATCCGTATGATTTTTCTTGCGGTATTTTTCAGTGTAGTTTTTCTTTTAGACGATCCTTCTAGTAATTTGTGTTATCAAACTAAAACCGTTTCTTTACCTACTATACTCTTGTTTGTAGCCTTTGTCGTTAATACGGTAAATTGTTCGTATAAAAGTTTTCATATTCTATTGATGATACATAAAAAATACGTACTTTACATAACAAAAACATTTTCCACTCGGAATCATAATGCGGATAAGAATTATTTTTATGTACGTCAGAATGACCGCTAGAAAAGTTAAGAATAACTAGGAGCTCACGTCCTTCATAGTGCTTCTCCCAACCTTCATTATAATTTTAACGTTAGATGTTTGCCGGTAAGTTTAAAGCTAAATAAACAGTTATATATTGAAGAAAAAATTTGATAGTAGTATTATTTTATTCTAGATTTTTTCTGTTGACCTATGCGGTTTCATTTTATCACGTAAATTTATTTTTAAAAACTAAAAAAAATCTCTTTTTAACACAACTCGAATTTTCGCATTGGTGTAACGCACTAAGAAAAATTCTTAAAAATATGTCCGATTTACTGTTAGATACCTGGTATTTCTGGGCTGTCTTCCACCGGTTTGGATCGATAGGCTTCCGATTATAGGTATTCTTTCAACTATACGTATTTAAAAAAGTTAAAAACTGGAATATGCGTAACTAAAACCAGACTAACAAAACACGTAATCATCGTTACGTCGTCTATGAAATGATAATTGTAAATAAAAATGTAATTAAATAGGGATATTTCGCGCCATTGCGGTCTCGTCTTACGAGCGGCATTCTTAATAGATGCCGTGAAGTCTATTTATTATGTGATCGTAACGGTAATTCCTCTCCACAGTGATTAATGTTAAAGTTATTTTTTTTAAATTAAAAAAAAAAATTATTTTAAATTCCACTTCGTCGCCGTCGTAATAACGAATACACTAAACTGACATACTCGTGATTTTATATGGACTCTTGAAACAAACATACCGGATTTTACTGGTTTAAAAAAAATAACAGTTCCTGACCGAAGTAAGTATTACTAGGAAAATTATTGATATTAAAATACTGGTAGTCCAGAAACGCCAAATTCGGGCGAGAACCGTAAGAAAATATCGGGTATTAAAAAATATTTTTAGCTTGTTTTGTGTGTTTCACGCGGATGTGAAACGAAGTTAGGATAAAGATCACGTAAAAAAATACTATTCTGTAATTTTTCTCAAGTGTTTAAAAGTTTAATTCCAATAATAAAATAAAACTGTTTCGGTCATTGGAAAAAAACAACTACGAATAAAATAAAACCCTCTTCGATTTTTTCCGTTATTATTTTTATAAGGTATTAAACTTCAAATTTATCGTCGAAGATGTAACGCGACTAGTAGCATACATGCGTCACAATTCCGGGGTCGAAGTAGATCATAAATAAAATACTTTAAAAAAGGTTGATTTTAACTTCTTTTAAAATACAGACTAAAACCATCGGTCGTTAACAAAGTTATTTCATAAACGGTATGAGTTGTAATCGCATGCGAAATGTGTCATTTGAATAATAATCCAGAAATCTTTAAGATGTCTAATGGTGCTTTAGTTAGTCGAGTCCGTAGATAGTTGCATCATTTGTTTATGAAACCGTTTTAGTAATAATATAGTTTCGGTTAATCACGCCAGTAATGTGTTTAGCTAACTGAAAACTGACGACAATCTTTACACCTCCTCGATGAATTCAAATCGCTTGCTAAAACTAAGATCGATCCTTTAATTTAAATTCTGAAAAAAAAACATTAATTGCTAAAAAATATAGTTGTGAAAATACGCTTGAAATATATCAACGATTAATAAACAAACTTTATTTAATTAATTTAAAATTAATTACATAACTGTTATCACTTTCAAGTTAGATGTTCGAATTTAGGTATTTAATATACGACATCAGCGTATTTCAAATTTTAAATAGCCAATTTTCCAAACGCTTTCATTAGATTTGTAAACCTAAAATCAACATGAACTATAGGAATATCTAACAATTTTTATTAAACTGTAAACGTTATTATTATTATTATTTATTTCTTTGTGATTAAACTCTAAATCCCGAGATCAGTTTAATAAGCCTTTTAATATTCGGGTTTGAAGTCGTTGACTTCCTTTCGAAATGTAGAAAAGTGGTCTCAGCTCTTGTATACTATTTTTGCATACAGAAAGGAATTTTGATTAGTTTCTCGTGGGATATATTAAAGTCGTAAACAAAATACTACGAAATTTCATAATTATAGGCTTTATGAGATGTTTAATAAGAAAACTTTATTTTAGTAAATCCTATGGTTTTAAAATTATTAAAAATATAAATTTCAACAATGCGCTGAACTATTCACCGTAACCCGCCGGGTTCGTCTGGTGGTGAACTAGTCATCGCAAATCAGCTGATTTCGAATTTGAGAGTTCTACGGTTCAAATCCTAGTAAAGGCAGTTCCTTTAATACAGATTTACTTAATACTAGATCGTGGATACTGGTGTTCTTTGGTGACTGGGTTTCAATTAACCACACATCACAGGAATGGTCGACCTGAGGCCTACATTTTTATAGCATTTAAAAATATACCGTAACATTTCTTTTTACGGCAAAATACTTAATCGTTTATAAAGTATAAACAGCAGCATTAGAAAATATTTAAAAGTAATCCATAATACCACACAGTAACATAAAATAATAAGTTGTATTTACAAGAAAGCAGTTTACTTCTGCGGGTGAATTCTAAACTGAATATTTTCGTTTAGATAACAAGCACCGTACTAGCCGTCGTAGACCAAGCTTCAAGATTCATTGCGGCAGGTGTAACTCTACTAATCAGTTGTTAATCGTGAATCAATAACTTAATTCATAACATGAACTTCACATATCATGATATTATACGTCTGTGTTGAAACATACATGAACAAGATTCATCATGCCTTTTCACAATTGAAAACAACTCAAAACTTATTGGCTTTGTTAGCCTACTGCGTTTAGTAGTTTCTCTTCAGTCGATGTGATATTAAGTGAGTGAGCGATGTAGTCTCATACTGCCTTACTTTGCCTGTAAAATTAGCGATAAGAATAAGACACGAGCTTCTCTTATATGTTGTAATTGTGCGACCGACTTGAAAGGATAACTAAAAGGCACACGAAAGGCCAAGCCATTTGGTTTCCATATGGTTTGGCGTGAACCAGAAGATCACTTTACCGATGGTTATTTTTGTTTAACTAATGTGTCTGGAATTTCTAAGAAGTCTAAACATTCTATGCTCTATCCTTCATTGCCGTCTACACTCAGACCTGTACCTCACAGAGAATCAATTGCAATCTCCATGGTTCCTGAAAACTTGTTTCGTAAAACAGTGGTGAAGAATCGGACACTGCCGATGAAGACAATCATGATTTAGATTTTGAATTATAGTCCAGTGAGCCACATCTTATATCATAAAGTGAGCTAAATGACTTGATAAGAGGTTTAAGCTTATCAAAAAATCAAGCTGTACTTTTAGGTTCAAGGTTGTAAGGTTGGATTACTTTAAAAACATACAAAAATCTCGGGCTATTGAGGCCTACAGAAAAATTCCTCTCAATATTTCACTGAAGAAAATTACTTTTATTACTGTACAAATATTGATGAGCTTATGTTACAATGTCCTTCTGTACCAACCTCTTATGGAATTAACACGAAAGAAACGTGAGATATTTAGAAAACTGTTACTGAAAAAAATAAATTGTAAAAAACATACTTGGAACTTGTTTTGATATTTAAAAGAAATAGCTCTTTTGTTAGGCATGTTTTATTTGTGAATGGGACAGCCGAGTTAGGGATTATGTAGTAAAACAAGAGAACTTAATTCCTGGTATTAAAAAGAAATCCATGAGCCTTTAGTTAAACCAGAAAAAATATTTATACCGCCCCTTCATATGAAATCGGGATTTATAAAAACCTTTAATAAAAGCTATGAAGGACAGAAGGATTCTTGTACTAAGACAGAAATTACCAAAACCATGTGAAGCAAAATTTAAAGGGATTTTTGCTGGTCAGAGATGAAATGATTAACTCTGTGTTGATCTGTGTAGAACTCGATACTTGGACAGCGTATAAAGACACTTACTTAAATTTTTGAGGGTGTCCATAAATCACAAATTATCAGGACATTATAGATAAACTGATAAATTAATAAAAAGTTATGGGATCTAATATGTTACTAAAACTGCATTTCCTGCAATCACATCTGGATTTTTCCCGCCAAATCTTGGAGCAGTAAATGATGAACACGATTAACGTTTCCACCAAGATATTTCAGTGTTGAAAATCCGTTACAAAGGCAAATGGAGTGTTAAAATATTCTGATTACTATCGGACTTTAATTAGAGAATTACCTGCAAAAGGAGAGCATCTGCTATGAAGTTTTAAAGTAAGTATATGATAGCCCATAACAGCAGCTATATTAATTTTTATTGTCTTTAAAGTGTTACTTCTATTAGACAAGGGTGATGGAAAGATTTTATTTACGCATTTGTAAATTATGTAAAAATCAATGCAGAGACAGTTATCAGACTTAGAGAAACATTGAAAAGTTTTATTTTGAATATCAGAGTAACTTATAAATAATTAATTAAATAATAAATAAATTTAATTAATTAAGTTGCAAAAAAGAGTTTACCGAGTTTTTTCTCATTTTTTCACGTTGATTTATTTGTAAAAATTAAAACCTCTTGGCGACAGAATTATATTTCCTGCGGATTACTATTTTCTTAACTAGAATAGATATTTTCAAAAACCGAATCGCCAGTCTTCAGCATTATAAATATAATTTCATATAGTCATTATTTTTGATGAAGAACAAGTACGTCATTCTCTTGCAGATAAATCCTTGCAAATCAACAAGATGAAAAAAGAACTACAGATAAACCTGGAACTTTCCTTATGGGGCTCCTCCAAAGTCAAATATATTCCATGAACCCTAATCGTTTACCGCAATCACTTACCTACTTTCAAGTGCGATAAATCTCCTCCTTCCGAGAGGACCGAGAAATGCGGATAGTTATCACCTCAATATGCCGCAAGCTATTCTCTTTTTAGAAGTTCCACGATCCATGGTATCTAAGGAACAAGACTTAGTGTCGTTCATTCTTTAACTTTCGAGCTGCCGTTCGGAATTCAGCTCTTGCTCGGCTTCCTGACATGCGAACGCAATTATCATCGAAGCAGATCCGATATACAATCAACTGCAAGATTCGGGTTGTTACTCCGTTACGATTTTTCGGATCCGGCTTGAGTCGGTTAAAACGGCTGGCTGTTTTATACGGAGTCTATCCGCGACGTAAACGCTTCTTCAGTGAACGGCATACATCACAGTGCTGATGACCAGATCCCCAGATGCAGGATTTATCGGTGTACGATATGGAAGACCGGATACAGCTATGGCCGTTCTAAAGGTTAAATCGAAACTATTTCTTCGGTATACTTTCTATTTACTTTATCTTTTTTTTACATTTTAACACACAGGTGTTTGAGAGTTTTGCATCTATTTAGAACTATGATAGTGTGTTTGGTCCATATAAAGATATTAATATTGTTCGTCGATCAACAGTAAAAATCTCATTACAAAAATTTATTTATATTTCATCTTAAATTTATTTATCTATAGAGTAGAGAAACATTTTTTTATTCGTTTTAATCCTAAGTACCTATTTGTGGTTTTTTTTATTTCTTTACTTATTTACTGCCCTTCAGTAAATCGTTTTAGTGAACCTACTATGATGGAATTAATTTTAATAACCGTCTAAATGCGGGTAGATTAAATAATAAAGGAAAAATATTTTTAAAATTTGCAATAAGTACTTTAAATATAAATTTATTAAAGAAAATTGTATTTTTGTAACGCTATTCGAGTTATTTTATATACGTAATCCTATAATAACAATCCTATTCAATACGAGAAAGGAATGCACCAATAATGGGAGGGATGGATTTTAGTTACATAATATAGTCTATTATGACGATTTACTTTGCGTTATACTGCACTAATATAAGATAAAAATGTAGCATAGTACCGCCGCATTTTTATAGTCTCTTCCTTTTTGTTTTCGTTCTTTTGCCCTAGTAAAAATGATAAGCTATATATACCGTACTGTGCTCGGCTTTCCTGAGTAATACCGGTAGCAGTAGGGGGTCGTCAGGGGGAAAAGCGGGAGGAAAGCGGGCGGCGTTTCGTTTATGTGCACATCTCCTCGCTTGCATGTTCTCGGCGGCAAATTAATTCTATTCAACATGTTATCTTTCGTACAACCCCTCTCGACGAGCGCCCCTCGTCTAGGAAACTCCATTTCGGCAAACGGTCTCTAATTTCCATTTAAAGCTAGTGCCGGCACTAAAGCCAGGCTGAGTGTATAGGGACTAAATAACGACTCTATTACATTAATACCAACGCTTGCAATTACGTACTCTACCCTGTAAATAGCTGCCATTTAACGGTCCGATATAGCAGAGTTGTTCGTTGAAAATTACACGACGTTTAGGAAGGGTAAACTGCTATTCGTAGTGATCTTATTCGAGAGCTCGTATTCGGTTAAGCGTGTTCTGACCTAAAATGATTTCATTTATTTGATACTCAGTTCGAAAATCTAAAATAAGAAATTATTATTATTTTTATTTTTTGTAGGATTAATCCGGAATGGATTAGTGCAACGATAAAACTTATTAATCGTTCTCAAATATCATTACAAGGAATATTTCAAAATCACAGTAACACAAAAGACAAGGGATTTTATTGATTTTGGTATGCATTGAGCTAAACTTCGCTTTCGATTTGAATCGTCAGAAGCGTATTTAGTTTACAGTTGTTTTTATGATTATTTTACTACTACTTTTCATAAACACGGTGAAAATACTGTCTTCATAGTTTTTCGTAACTATAACTTCTTTATTGCATTTTATTTCTTAAGCGTGGTATTTCTTTAAATTAATTTAATAAAAACGAGCGCAGCGAATCTTACAACTTCGCAGTATTTTTAAAACTTTTTATACGCTAAAAATCAAAAAATGTACAACCTAAAAAGCTGAAATTTCATATTCTTATCTAGAACGTAAAATATATGTGCAGAATTACATTAAAAATAGAAAATTATATTCCGTCTCCAAACAGAAAACACGATGTATTCCAAACTACAAGTTTATGTAATATTTCGCTATTTTAATGATAAAACAGATGTTGAAACACCACTTCTAACTTGATTCTTGAATACTTTCAAACAGAGATTATTTTTATGGTGAGGTAGTTTTATATTAAAAAAGTACAGTTTGTAATATTTCTTTCTGTTTGATTGCAGCTTTTTGAAATTTTCTATTGAAATGTTATTTTTTTATATCAACCAAAAATATGAAAGGTGAACTTTTTGTTAAAAATAAAAAAATTACTAAATGAACTTAAGTGATGTATTTTCATAATGGTGAAGATCTCATATTGATGAATTTTTTTTTAAAGATGCTTTCCATTTAAAAAAAATCTAAGTTCAAAAGATTAACAATATCGAGTTTTTGGTTTATTTTGCATCGTTATCCGAATGGAATTTACCGATGAGTTTTTCAAGATCCATTTTTCTGACAATCCTTATAATGATACCTATTATATCCGTTCGATCTGAGCGAATAAACACCTTTATAAAAGGCACAAACTCGTACCGTTCTGCGAATAACTTAAACGCACGTACAAAAAACAGCAGCTCTCAAAACTATACTTATGTCATTAGATACAGGTTTGTTTATTAATTTACGTGAAATACGACTAACCTTTCTTTTAAATGTCGTTGCTACCGTAGTATAATTTTTATAAATCTTCATTTCTCTTCAAATAGAATGTTTTTGTGTTGTAATAACAAAAAAGCATACTTTTCTAGATAATTCTTTAAAAAATATATTACCGATAAATAAAACAGTAATTTTAAAAATAATATTTATTTTTAAATCTGCAGATCGATGTAAAATTATCTGATAAGCTATACGATTTTTAAATATAGAAAAACCTAATTAATGTTAACAATTGTGAAAAAGCCATCGATTATGTTAAAGTCTTAAGAATATCTTAATAAGTATACAAATGTTAAATTCTAAAAAGTGAAATAATCACCTAAAAATTTAGCAGAAAAATATTTAATAAACAAATTATTTCAATCTATTTAATTGAACACGATTAATTTATTCTAACGACTTATTAAACTCAGCGTAAATCTTTTCAAAGCCCATCTTTTTGATAATTTTATAAAGTTTATCTGCGTACATATATCTACTTTTAGTAAATCGTTTTGTTTAACCCACCGGATTGGTCTAGTGGTGAACGCGTCTTCCCAAATCAGCTGATTTGGAAGTCGAGAGTTCCAGCGTTCAAGTCCTAGTAAACCAGTTATTTTTACACGGATTTGAATACTAGATCGTGGATACCGGTGTTCTTTGGTGGTTGGGTTTCAATTAACCACACATCTCAGGAATGGTCGAACTGAGAATGTACAAGACTACACTTCATTTACACTCATATATATCGTCCTCATTCATCCTCTGAAGTATTATCTGAACGGTAGTTACCGGAGGCTAAACAGGAAAAATAAAAGTAAATCGTTTTGTAAGTATAGATGATGATCGTCTCTAAATCGAAACGCGCATCTAGTATTGATTATGATTTGTTTAAAACTTTCTTCAAATTTTTCTAATTGTAGTTTTATTTTAATTACCATTTAGAACGGCTAATTTCCTTATATGTTATATATTAAGCTTTGCCGCTGTGTACCTCACGCCCTGAGGAATGCTGAGAGAATTTTTGAGTTAATAAAATTTCTCATTTAATGAATATATCATGAAAAAATGAATATGATTAATTACAAAAAAAAAATTGTGGTCTTTAATTACTGATAATTTTTAATTAGTAATAATTATTACTTAATTATTTTTAATCTGTTATTATGTCTAGTCGTTTGCAAAACGCATTACTCTGAAAAACTATAAAAGAATGGTTTCAAAAACGATTTTTCAGTGAAAACCTATAAAATTTCAATCGCGGAGATTTATATATATTTAATAAATATTTTATTAAAGTCATCTATAGCATGGAAAGAGATTTTCAGCGATGATGACGAATTAAAAGTTTCAACAAAAATTTGAATTTTCTTATATTCTATTTATTCGCAGTATATTTATGGAAACGTGTTTTTTAAATACTAAATCGCGTATTAAAACAAGAAAAATACTAATTTTCTATATTTTTATTTAAAGAATTAATAAAATCAATGTATTTAAAAAAAAAATTATTAAAATCTTGAGTAAAACTTCAATTAAAAACCGAGAAATACACCTAAAGAAGTTTGTTCTTTTTTTTTTCTTTGTTTCGAAGTCGATCAAGATAGCTAGGCAGTTTAATCTTTTTTATATACAGCAGTCGACCGAAAGAAAAGTTTCCAAAACCAAAGATGTAATTCGTGAGGTTTTAGTTACAAAGCTTACTTATAAACGAAAAATAATAATTACATATGTGTAAAGAGTAAAGAGAATGGAGTAAAATCTCAATCAACAAAATAACTGAATCAAATATTATACAAAATGTTATTTATAAGAAACGTTATACAAAAAAAAAGTATCTTACAGAACTTATTAACGAGTTAAGTCAGATACTTCCAAACGCCGTATAACTTTGGGGTGAATAGGATTTCTCTCTTAATAGAGCGAAATCTTATTCTATTTTCTATTCCCTCTACGAGATTGGTAGAAAATACAACCCGTTACAATAATATTTTAGTTAGTCCACTCAACATTTTCCATCTATCGATGAGTGATATTCGATTTTTCGAGGTGCCCCATCTTTACATTCCTTCTCGATCGTATATACAAAGTGTATAACGAAGTTCTTCCGGGACTTTCATAACCTATTCTACTCTTGAAAATAATGGAAAACGTTCATATAAATGTATGTCTTAAAATGTTTCGTTTTCGAGTTACGGCTAGTGAAAACTTTCGCTCGGATAACAGCTACCCTGGTGAAATGAGGTTGTACTGAAATTTTTAGGACGATTATTAAGGAACAGAATTAGTGATTTCATATGATTTTTGTCCTGAAAAAACGAATAAAATAAGTTTAAAAATCTTATCTGCAGTAGTTGTGAGAAATCTGGGGTGAAAACCTATAAATTGGGGTAAAACACCCTGTTTTTTATGTTTTACGTACAATAACTTTGTTAAATGGAAAATTAACGCGTAAAAATTTAAATAAAACTTTTAGAAAATTTAATTCTGAACAAAATGGTTTAAGATAACTTGAATAAAACAAAGAAAAATTCGAATTTTACTTAGAAACAGCACACAACATTTATCAGAAAAATACTTATTTAATGTAAAAAAAAAATTGTTTTTGGTGATGTAAAAAATTAGTAAAAACAAAATTTACTATTAAAAATTCTCGTTAAAAATGTAAAACCTGAAAATTACAAAACAACGGTAAAATAAAAATTATATAATAATTTTTTTATTAATAACAGAAATACGATAAATTATTTGAAAAATTATTGTTTCAAAGTTGGCAATAAAATACAATATATAGGTTAAACAAGTTGTAGGACCTATTTTATTCGTTTTTCATGCAAAAAACCATAAGAAATCACTATTTTTTTCCCTTAATTAACTTCCTAGAATTTCAGTACGACCTCATCTCACCAGGGTAGCTGGAATCCGACCGCCAGCACATGTGATTCCCTCCGGAAAGGAGAGCGCATAGCATCCTCCAAACGCTAGGGCACACGAAAGGCGTATTCCTGCTATGCCGGAAGGCTATAGCACCGAAGGGACTTCAGGGGACGGACTGAAGGGAATCACGTCGGGAGAACGAAGCTCATACGCGGCTAATCTCCTAAGGTCAGCCCCGATGAAATAATTCTTCCCTGTCTAAAGGATCGGAACGCAGCAAATAATTCCGTCCATAAATAAACCAAAATAAATAAACCACCATTAAATAAATAATTACACGCCCGATAAAAGAAAAAGATACAGCAGCAAGGGACGTTTGTCCAGATTCTGCGATTAGTAGGGAGATACATAAATCTCCCCATATCCTTGCGTTCCGTTCCGTTCCAAAATCCAAGCGAAATCTTTCACTAGCCGTAACTCGTAAACAAAGCATTTTAGAACATATGCTTATATGAAATTTTTCTATTATTTTCACGAGTAGAATAGGTTATGAAAGTCCCGGGAGAACTTCGTGACACATTCCGTATACTTGTTTCTGCAGACTTCAGAATTTTCTTGACGAAAAATCGATTATATATTATTAAAATAAAAACCGGGTAGTGTTTTTTAAGGAGAAAAGGTATGCGCTAAGCATTTAACGAATACAAAATACAAAGAAATATTTGTAATACTAATAAAATCGATCGATATCCATATTTACATTAAATGTTCGGTAAGCGAAATCATTACGATGTTGTAGATAGCTATTATGGATTAATGTTAAGCGATTTACCCGTAGACCTGATTTTATTTCCGTTTACACCTTTTCATCGCTTATAATACGCTACCGAATTACCGTTTAAACGTAGGTAAAAATATAATTCGGTGATGAGCGTTCGAGTACGCAATATATGTTATACCCCGACGTATCGGTCGACGGACGGAAAAGTCGGGATAATCAATATATCAAGGGACATTAATTTGACAGGAAGATTCTGTGGCCGAAGCGAGGGGCTCAATAAAAGGGGCATAATTCAGGGTTAAAGGGGACGAACTATAGCTGCCGGTGTCGGTGCGAGTGTGCGGGGGAGTTACAGGGGTAGAATCGGAGCATTGTATGAAGCCGAACGGAGCCGAGTAAAAGAGATTGATGTAGGGGCGCAGGTGCCGGTGTACACGGCATAATAGCTCCTCTGCCAAACCCTGCCTAACACCTCTTCCCCGATTCTAAGCCCCATCAAATATTCACACTTAATTGAACTTTTCACTACCTCGCATTCCATTAAACCGAAACAAATGTGAATAATGCTCGACAGCCTCTAGTACTGTGATTCTGTTCTTTCCGATACGGTAAACGGGATGTTAAGTAGGGTGATCTAATAGTATACGGTGAGGGGGGGGGGGTCATCACCGACTATTACTATTTCCTTATGCGTAATACAAAACCGAAAATTAAAATTTAACGCTCTATTACTTTAATAATAATGATACAGTATCGATAACAAAAACATTTTAATTGAAATTATTATTTTACTACAAGACGGAGGCATTTTGTAAAAAAATGAATGGTAAAAATCGAATCGACACTTAGTGAAGCTCATCTTCTGTGTAACATTGATGAATTTATCATTAAATGTAAGATATTAAGAAGGATAACGTGTAATAAGAAAAAAATTTTCATCGAATTTATGTATCATATTATACGAAAAATAAATGTAAATACATTATATAGTTTTTTATAAAGAAAATCTTAAATTAAAAACCTAAGTTTAGGATCTGTTGGAAAATGTTATCGAGAGCGAGGTTTTCTTTTCTTAGGTTGCGTCACTAAGTGTTAAAATATTAAAATTTAATTTGTCTATAAATTAATTTTTTTTCCAAAATATTATTGCTGATCTGTAGATATCGACTTCAATAACTTAGCAAACGATACATATGAAAAAAAATTCAAAGGACATTTTATAAATACTTTCTAAGGAATTCGATCCCAGCATAAAATATTATGTGTAATTGTTTATGCTATAAACATAATAGCTTTGGCGGTATATTAGAGATATAAAATAACCGTGTAAAATTGAGAGTTATTTTATTTTACTGTAATCTCTTTCTTTTTCTTCTGTAAACTTATGCCCTTTGTTTCAACGTACTGAAATTTTTCTACAAAAAAAAAACTGAAAGATGTATACTAATCTGATTATTTTTTTATTAACACTGCAATATTTACACTCAAATATGTACAATAAAAAAATCTAAACATATTCTATTAATCACAATAAAAAATCATCTTTTCTTATGTCAAGTTCTGACGTAACCCATCGGGTTGGTCTAATGGTGAACCCATCTTCGGAATTCAGCTGATTTCGAAGTCGAGAGTTTTAACGTTCAAATCCTAGTAAAGGCAGTTACTTTTATACGGATTTGAATATTCGATCGCGGATACCGGTGTTCTTTGGTGGTTAGGTTTCAATTAACACATCTCAGAAATGGTCGACCTGAGACTTTACAAGACTACACTTCACTTACACTCATACATATCATCCTCATTCATCGTCTGAAGTAATACCTGACGATGATTCCCGGAGATTAAACAGGAAAAAAATCTGACGTAAATCTTCGTGTTGTTTGGATGTACTTGTCTCGGACATTTTGCAAGTAAAACTATTTCAGTTAGAAACGTTTATTAAAAAAAAAATTATAACAACTGCTACGTTCATTTTGATAAACTGAATATCGATATATGCAGTTGACATAACGATTGAAAGTAATCGTAATTTCGGTAGGGGTAAAGTAGTATTCGAAATAAAAAAATAATTTTAAAATAAGTGCTACACTCATTGTAATGATCGAGTAATAAATAAACTACACGGCTACTAATCCGGATTGCTACTTTTTTGGGAATCAATTTCTTACTAAAGTTGCTGTACATCGATTGCAATGGAGCGAAATATATTTTTAGATGTTTATTTTCAATTATCACTTCGTAGATGATGTAATAATGGTCGTCTAGTCTTGCTATATAATTTTTTTTTTCTATTCTAAATTCAAGTCTGATTAAAAAGTAGATAAGAAACGGAGTTTTCTTTACTTAATTTTATTAAGCATTGCTCGTTGGTATTAATATATAAATTATTTATATAATAGTTTCCACTTACAATCTTTAATTTATTATATTTATATTTTATAAAATTCAATTTAGCATAATGATATGTGAAGTAAATAATTATAATGTATAACATATCATTGTTCCTGAGGATGGAATAATAATCCGAAAGCATTCCAACATTACTAATAAAGATTGTTGGTAAGTGGAAACTATTATATAAATAATTTTCTTTACTTTTTTTAATTTAATAAGAAATGAAATAGGCTAACTGAAAAAATAGACCTGAGAAATAGATTAGAGCATAATATTTTTACCATTAATATGAAGCAAGTTCTTCTAACCTATACATAAATATTTAAAAAGGCTAATATAGCAAACACTTGTTATCTTTATTTTAAAGCCTAACATGTTTTATTCCAAAAAATGGAAATTTCCATCTTTTGTCATTTCGTAGGTTTAGACACGGCTCCCACCTAATGTATATAAATCTTTCAATAAAGGTCTTATAATATATCTATATTATAGGTTCGGACTATAATATATAATACCGAACGACTTACGCGTTACGATTTTTCGTAAAATTTCCGTTTCAGTTATCTTTCTTTGACCGGGTAAACGTGGCGACAAGGTGGAGAAGTTTCTGTTGCCAAACCCCCGATGTTAAAAAACTGAACAGACCGCCTTCCCTTCACACTTGATATTAACTAACGTTTCCGGTTAATCTCTTACAAGGTACGCGTTAGATATATCTCACGTTTTATCTAAGTTTGATATTTATCTGTGTGACATTTTCCTGCTAGTGTACACCATCCTTTCTTATTATTAAATAGTCAATCGTAAGTCTTCTTAACGATAAATTTATTTCGTTTCCCTCTTGGACACCGTACCTTTACGAAAGTACAAAAAACACATGGGAATACTGTGAAAGAACTTCATGCCAAAGTGATCGGGTCACTGGTATCCGGTATCACGACACCAGTTCTTACGATCTCGAAAATGCAGTAAAATTATTTTTGGCCTCCTCTAAATAAATTTTCTACGATCGATTATGATATAGGATTCCATTTCGTTGGAGAATTCGACTGTTAAATTCGGTACAAGATGAGCGAGCTCTAGCAGAACTATTATAGATATGTTATTTAGCTACTATAGAACTACAAAGTAACATGACGGTATTGTAATCCGTAAAATAATTTTTAACATCAGAAGCCAAACGCAGGATTAACCGGTAACATTTGATAAAACAGTAATCAAAAATAATAGGTAGCAAGGTTTTTGAGTTATTTCAGTTAGATTCTTTGCTGTAATTTCGGTAAAAGCAGTATAAAATGATACAAAAACATGTGTAAGAATGTCTTATTCTACCGTTTACGGCTACAATACGATAGGTACAATAGTTCCATCAATATTATGGATTTTCTTTTAGTAGTAAGGCACAAAACGAGAGAAGGGTAGGACAGGAACAATTGTTCCCGTGCTAGACCCAACCTCTTATAACTTCTTCGTCAGGCTGATTACGAAGGAGCCGTAAAGTCATAAACCAGACGCGCATCAATATTGTGGCAGTCAGGACGATCGCCCTTCCTTTTGGTCATAGTTCAGTCTAGTTTAGTTATCCCCTCCCATTTTTACGTTTGTTTGTTGTACTCGTGGGAAACCGGGTAAATTCGACACATCAGCCACAGAAAAAATTTATGTTCCTTGAAATCGTTTTTAAGTAACTAAATGACAGTTTGTGTTCATCGACAAACTACACAAAAAGATAGTCTATCTATAAACTTACATAAAATTATCGGTTTAATTTACATGTGTATAAATATCAACAATAAATATTAATAATTTAATTACATTTTTGATTGTATATTATTCTTTCAGTGGGGACAGCTCAGCTAATCGAGATGTTTAGAAGTTTTTCTTAACAAAAAAAATCTAATAATAACACGGTTTAATATTATGTGATGATTCTATTTCTTCCCCAGTAATTTTCATTAGAATGATTTCTTCATTTATTATTTTTTTTTGTGCATAATATTAAGTGCTTATTTATTGTATTTTTCCATAAGTCGATGTAATTAATTCGAAAATTATACGCAATCATTATGTTACCCGAGAAAGAATAAAAAATTGCGAAAATTCCGGACACAAAAATGGCTGTACCTATAAATCGGTTTACTGGTAGCGTGAAAGAATGCTTACTAGTGACTAATTCCTCGTGATAAGGCCCGCACCTATGTTCGCAGGGGAACTCTCGTTAAAATTAGATCGCGTGAAAAAATAATTCAAAAGCGATGTAAGATTTCGGATATTACAACAGCTAAAAATTTTCCATAAAGAATAAGTTATCTTTTGAGAAAATCACAAGGGAACAAAAATTACAGTTCCGGTGAAAATCTGCTTCAGCAGTCGGCCATTGGGATAAAAAGAGCCATAACCGAATTAATGTGCTATGAACATTCTTAGAAATATCTCTAATATTACACTTCGAGTTCGTCATATATATAACAGGCCCGTATTGAAGTTGCCGGACCCTTATAGCCGGCATGACCTCTGTATGATCCGATCGGGGAGCGTATGAACCATAGGGATGTTGTTTCCTGTTCGATGGCCACTCTATATGCCTAACAACTGAAGAACCTGGATAAAGCAATACTTCCTAACCAGTGTTTCCTCTTAGCTATGTGCGTGTGCCCGCGTACATAGATTTTAAACATAGCGCACATGAAAAATATTCGCACGCACAAAATATTTTTTGCGTGCAAACGCAAAACAATTAAAAAATTAAAAATTGATTTAATTTTAACTTAAAACTAACATTAAGATCAAATTAACCACCAACTACAAAGCCTGCGTAAATGGCAGTTTGTCAATGGTGACTGGTATTCTTCACCTTTTTTCTGTTTAGCCTCCGAAACCACCGTAAGGTATTACTTCAGAAGATGAATGAGGATGATATATATGAATGTAAATGAAGTGTAGTCTTGTACAGTCTCAGGTCGACCGTTCCTGAGGTGTGTGGTTAATTGAAACCCAATCACCAAAGAACAAAGATATCCACGATCTAGAGGTGACTGATGAGGTGTTCATTTGACAGCTGCGCAGCTAGTTCTGAGAATCCCTGTCACGCTTACGACGTCAACTGTGCATAAGAGTTACCTGTGCGTTTAAGCTAACATCTTATTTTTGTTAAAATCAAAATTATGTGATTACCAACTTTTGTTATTAAATATTAATTTTATCAGTGTTTCAGTGAAATAACTTTATTACAATAACCGGTACAGTACGTAAGTAGTTTTATAATATTAAGTGTTTGTTTATTAATAGCTTTAGGTTCAAAGTTTGAAGTCTAAGTTTGTAATAAATTAAATTACCAAAACCCTAAATTATCGCGTTAAAAATGGAAAGAAGTATTAAAAAATAAAAACAGCTGACGAATTTAAAGTCGAATGGCTTAGTGAATTTATGGAAACTAATTCTCTGAAAAGTCTTAATAAAATATGAATTCAGTTAAAAGAAATATTTGTTTCATCAAGAAAATGGTATAATTTGTGTTTATTGTCGTGTAGATAATTATTATTTGTCTTAATTGTTGGTGAAAGTACAAATATTTCTACAACGAAATGTTTAATCTTATATTTTTAATTTAAAAAATCTAATCAATATAAAATTATTTTTGGGGGAATAACCCAATTAAAGACCTGCGATTCCTCTTCAATTGTCTCTGCAATTTTATAGTTATATATAGACACTCAGATTGATTTACAAAAGCTCGTTATGTTTACTTATGATTGATCTTCCGTGTGATTTTGGGGGAAAAGAAACGGTATATAGCCAGGTATATAGCAAGTTAAAACAGTATACTACCTTTGGTTTAACATTGCGTTGCACATCGGGAAGATTTGGGCGTTTCTGACACTTGGAAAGAAATTAAAGTAATAAAGGATATTGAAACTGTGGTAAAAACTATTTATATTCTATTCTTAAGATCTACAACGAAGAGAAATAAATTTAAAGATATTATAAGATATTAATTGAGGTGATTATCGAGGCATTTTGCTGTAAAGGCAATAATTAGTAATAATGAAACATTAATTGAATACTTTAATGAAGATAAATCAAAATCAAAATTTTGTTTAAACAGATTAGAAAATATTGAATCAAATTAATTAAGAAATTTTAAATACAATTTTAGAAGAACTTTGTGCATTATTATGTCAAATTTTTCAGCGCCGAGAGCTAACGCCACTCGATGCTTTTCAATTTGCTCGTGCAAAAATAAGTAAAATAAAAGAACAATATCTTATTGGGAACACTGCCTGGAGCAATAAGGTGAGCACGCTTTTCCAAAATGCTACTGACCAGAATATTGTAGTAAATACAAGTGATATGTTAAAATTTATTGATTTACTGTGCGAAAATTTAGAAGAAAGATTTCCAAAAGATGAGGTAGAATGCTGGATATCCGTTGATGTAACGGCTCTATCGTCGTGCGATTTTAATCACTGTTGGAGATAAATCTGTAATATCAGAAAAATACGATTTTAAATATGCTGTGTGCGAAAAAATTAACTTGAAAAACACATATAAAGTTTTGCAGACTTGGTAATATTTTCTTTATGTAATGAACAATTTAACGAATTGTCAAAATTACTAGTTATTGGGGGTACCTTTTCGGGCAGTAATGCAGATTGGGAGCGGGGCTTTAGTTTAATGAATTAATTTTTTTTTTAAATCGATTAAAAGAATTTCATTTAGATATGTTGATGAGAGTAAAATCTTATGCAAATGATGAAAATAATAATTTAGATCAGGTTTGTTCAGAATGGTTAAAAACAAGACAGGAGAGAAAAGCTGTAAAATTAATAGCCTTCAATAAAGCGTTAACATTTAAGTGTTTTCAATTACCTAATTATTTATTTGATTATTATTTTTTAAATTATAGAATAATGTTAATATTAAATTACTGTGAGTTAATTACGTGCAGTTGAAAAAAGTTCGACTCACCGGGTTGGTCTAGTGGTGAACGCATCTTTGCAAATCAGCTGATTTCAAAGTCGAGGGTTCCAACGTTCAAATCCTAGTAATGGCAGTTTTTTTATACGCATTTGAATAGCAGATTGTGGATACCGGTGTTCTTTGGTGGTTGGGTTTCAATTAACCACACATCTCAGAAATGGTCGACCTGAGACTATATAAGACTACACCTCATTTAGACTCATACATATTATCCTCAATCATCCTCTGAAATAATACCTGACGGTGATTCCCGGAGGTTAAAAAGGGAAAAAAGTTAAAAAAAGTTAGAACCAAATCACGTTTTAACAAGTTAAGTCACTAAAAGTTTCCTATTTTTTTCATAAAAATTTCAACTACTTACCTAATGCTGTTTTTAAATGTAATTGTAATTTTATATAATTTACCCTGTGGACGCCACCGAGCTGTATCGTAAGTAGTTAATTACGTAAGTATTTGTTGTGTAGTAATATTAATCTAATCTTGTCTTACCATTTTTTTTTTTATGTCGTATGCAAAAATCTTTTTAAATGCTACACACAGATCTTTTATTTTTGAAAAATATTACACAAAAAAAATGCACACACAGGTCACTAAAGATTTGAGGGAACACTGCTCCTAACCTCTTAGAAAATTCAAGATATAATACACTAAAAAAGATAGTTTAATTTTCGAATACAGTATTCTGTACTATAGTTACGTTATACTTCACCTCGAGCATCTGACGAAGTCGAGGTTAAAATGATATTATAAATTCGATTCATAATCATAAAATGTTAATTAAAAAAAGGAAGGAAATAATGAATTTAAATGTTTATGGCAAATTCTTGCAAATGTTAATTTTTTTAAATCTTCAAGTTGAAACTTTCGCAACTATATGCTCAACAAAAATGTTAGTCAAATTCTTCGACCAAAAACTTTAAATCAATGAATAAAATATAATTACTTATTGTACGTACAAAAATAAATATTTATGTTTTCCTATGTTCAATTTATTTAAGAAAAAAACTCCTTTTTGGAATTATCGAAAGTCGCGTCAAATGCAAGTCTTAATCGCTCGGTTCGCTCTATACTTTGTGTCATGAACTTATTTGCAATTTCCGTTTATTATAATCAAAAAACATCTAAAATGTTGCGTTTCCCCATCATTTTGTACAACTATCCGAAAAATTAATAAAAAGTTTGTTATTTTACTCACTAATCGTAGTACAAACATAACAAGCATTCTTTATCAGAAAAAGGTAAACTATAGATATTTTGATTCCGAAAAATTTTACTTTTTACGTTTTTTGTGACGATATCCTTTTTACGTCTCAAAATTTAAGCTATTCATTAAAATAGTAAATATAACTCCTTGATTCAATGTTTTAAATTCAGACTTAAGAAATAGCAGTTCTCGACCTATAATTTTGTGTAACTTTATAACCTTCCGATTTTCTTAGAGAGATCGTAATGAAAAACCTGATATTGATTTTGGAGCCGCTCACATTCCAGAAGTAAATAGTGATCGGTTTTGTTAAACCGATGTATCGGTTTAACAAAACCGATCTGCTCACAAACTGGAACGATCTACATTTTTTTTAAATTCATAGTTTCAAAAATAATTTCAGAAATCTCCGTTCCGGTCGGAGAATAATCATCTTCCTTAGACTTCAAAAAAAAAATTCTAAAGAAATGTAGCAATATATTTCTTAGGTTCGTCAGTACGGTGTCAACGTAAATTCATCTGAGAACAAAAAAAAATTGTTTTTATTATTATAAACTGCCGTTTGTATCAGTTATGTCTATTTTAACTGTATATTTTATGTAGGTGCATCGTGTGTATCGTCTTATAGTTTGATGGAAGAATACGAACGGCTAAGGACTGTATAATCGCTACTTCCCCTACTCCAAAGCAGTCCCTGAGGGATCGATATTATTATTTATCGTACAATATTTTACAGATTTTCTTAAAATCCGTACCAATCGAATAAATATCAAACTTATGTTAAGAAGGTGACAGCTCGGTAAATACATCGAGTTCAGAAATAGAGATACGACCGAGGTAGAATCTGTTTCGCGAGTCTCTTTTAAATCAAATTAAACTTTTTGTTTGTTCCCGGACAAATATGATTGAACTACATTTCTTAAGTTTTAAATGAACTGGAAATTTGTTGTCAGAGAAAGCTTTACTGAAATAATTTAAATTATCAGTTAGTTTAATGGAAAGAAAATCGTTTCTCAATGCAAACTTCAACGAAACTCGATCTCAACGACAACATCGGCGATTCAAAAAACTTGGAATTACCTTTCTTATAAATTTCGTAATTAAACTTTGTAACTATAAAGAAAAAGAAAAAATAATATATAGGCTTTTGAAGTACGGTATTACAGAAGGAAAGTTAGGTGGGCCTATAAAGTTCGAATTGAAGAAATACGAACACGGAGAGAAACTTGTGGCAAAAGAAACAAACTGGATCGGAGGGTCATATATTAAGATACTCAATTTTGTTAAATTTGTATTAAAGGTTTGTGTAGACTGTAAAAACCAAAGACTGGTATATATGAAACAGATAATCCAGTGATATCGAGGATAGTAAATATCTCGAGGATAAAAGATTAGCAGAACAGTACCAACCAGTCAACTGACTATAATTTTAAAACAAACTTTTGAAAATTTTTCCTTCATTTTTCACTATTTTGACATTATGAGTGATAAAATACCGTAGGTTAATTAGCTTTGATTAATCAGCTATAGGTCGATCAGCTTATCAAATTTTCTACAGTATAGTGTAGAAGATATTCATAATCATTATTTTTTATAATGTCACTGAAAATTTTTTCTTCGTAGAAGATTACTGAGCAAAACTTTCTTCTAAAAATTTCAATCATTATGAGAAAAGTCATTTATTTAAGTTGAAATATGGATTTATTATCGGTAATGTAAAATACTTATCAAGGTAATCGTAAATTATCATTTTCTAATAACAAGAAAACAAGTGTTGATACGTGTTCGTTTGAAATAAAGTCAAAATGTTGTTTTAACATATGAACCGTAGTAAATATTCTAAAAAAGAATCATGCGGTTTAGTTATGGTCGTCCTCAATGTTTAGTCACAGAAAGTTCGGACAATATGTTTTTATTCTTTTTCACGACACCCTTTTGCTATTCATCGGTACAATTGTATTTTAACATGTAGCTTCATTTACTTGAACAAAACTCTATAGTAAAATCGTTGTAAGGCAAAAAATTTTCACACGGTTTTTTCATCAATACGAATTCTAAAAAAAATAGTAAACGCTTTGATTGAAAACAAGTAACCGTCTATTGATTTGTTTCTGAAATTTTTCAAAGTAAGAATGGTACATGAAATTATTTATTTGTTCCAAACACACACACACACACACACACACACACACACACACACACATATACACCATACACACATGCGCATTTATATAATTAATGCACTAAGTCATTGCTAAGTTTAACTAAAACTTAGTTAGGTTTTAAACTTATTTAGGTTTTATTAAAACCTAAATAAAAAAATTTATCTTCATTAACGGTTTTTTATACACTTAACCACAAATTTTTATTCTATGTTGTTACAACGAGAACTCTATTAAGAATTCGCTGTAATAGGTAGCTAAATATACTATTAATATTGAATAAAAGTAGGTTGAATATTAGTGTTATACGTAGAGAAAGAGAGGAGTAACAGAAATACAGAAAGATGAAATTTTCCTCCTTCCCATAAAGCAAGAGGGGAAAATTAATAATATCATTTCATCAGTCGGTAATCGTACCTGACAACAGCCGCAGATACAGTGCGATATCTACCCTTATGACGCAGTCAGGGACATGATTGAACAATCATTTTTGGGTTGTTCCCTTACCTCGCCCTCATTAAGTAACATTCACATTTTTCCAAATTATTATCTCGTATACAATTCTTAGCAAGACTATAAGCGGATTTTCATTCTACGGAACCAAATCATATCAATTTTTTTTGTAACGATTTACATATTTGTTCCCTGGTAATCCTGTACGACTTAAAATGTAAAGATATCTATTTTTCTACCTAGATCTAAGGGTTTTTTCAGGTTATGAACGTTAAATGAACATTGTTATTATTTAAATAATATATTCATGTTAATCACGACTTATGTCGAATACTATACAAAATATGGTAATTATTTACGTAAAAAATCACAGTAACGAATGTAAATAGCGATTCATAAAAATTACCTTTCAAATTTAAAAAAGTAGGATAAAATATAGATTTCAGTATAAAAAATAAATTTAAAAAAACCATCACATATTCGATCAGTGTATTACTGATCGAACAACATAATGAGCTTTCATAAATGTTAAATTTAATTATTGTAGTCGAACAGCTCACTAATCTTAGCTCGTCAGAAAGATACTTAAAGGTTCGCGAACTCAAGCTATGTATAAATTGTCTAAGGCCAATTGTCTTACACAAGACTATGCAATGTAAGAGTAGGAAATTTTTATACAGGACAAACAGAACGAATCTTTATAGAAATACTGTGCTAGATACAAATCGCCTAAAAAATTGTACAGATTTCCCTATAATACCAATATCTTGCAGCAGAATCATTAGGGATAGTCAGAAGTCGTGATCGCCCGTTGCTTTTTTCACCAAGTCAATTATAATATTGACTAGTAGGATGTGAATCCATTTGGTTTTCAGGCACATTCAGCCCTATACCGGAAACACGATTACTCTATTAATTACAGAAATCGGCTTAATATCACTAATTTCAGAGAAAGCTATCGCTTGGATGGTAACATTTTACCTGCTTCCGGCCACAAAAAGACCGATGGTTAGTGTAAATCAGATAATATATACTTCTACTGAACCCTCTTTTACTGAATCGGAAATACGAAACGATTCAAATAACTCCCTCCAGAAAAGCGTATAAATATTGAAATGTTTATAAGCTGTAATATTATACGCCGTTGTGGGATTGACCCTACAATCACAAAATATCGCGATGTAATATTTCACCATAGAAAGGGGTATGTTAATTTGCTATTACTATTAAACACTGTGAAGGTGCGGAAATGCTTCTTATGACATCGGTCTGAATAATTAAAAAACAAAATGGCTTATTCTAGTCTTTTCTTTAACGTTCAAATATATATTCTAAAAAAAACAAAAATACGGGAATTAAAAAAAAATCATTCTCCGTAAAGCTATAGATTTTACAGTAATTGCTGTTTATTGCAGTCGATACTTTAAGCGAGTCAGTAGTATTCTAAATTAAACACTATTATAAAAATACTAACAGTGAAAGGAAAAATTAAGGAAGTTTTAGTGCCTATTTACTTTTAACATCTTTGTCGGTATAACTTTGAACTGAAGGATTTATTACAGGCCTGTGCGAACAATCTTTCAACACAATGTTCTGAGTTTTAGTTTCTATAGAAACCTTTTCAATAACATAAGAAAATTTACAACATTCGACCTAAGCTCATACAATTCAAGAAAAAATCTACGGCGACAACATTATTATTTATAAATAATAATTTTATAATTTCTTTCTTCGGTTATAAGAAAGGGTCTGAAGTTTCAATCGTAATTTTAGTTATAAAAACGACATAATCTACTGAACAGAAACGATAAATGTAATAATTTTCATTACAAAACTTCCTTTTCTAAACAACATAATATATTTATTAATAATTTTTATTTAACGCTTAAACGTTAATATAGGAAGTAAATCGATTTATTACTTATAGAGGTTTACAAAGTTATCGATTCGCTTAGCGCTTTCGATAGCTAACCGTCATCTTCAAAGCGACTTTGAAGTAAAAAAGACATAAAAATTAACCGTAATTTTTATTTTCAATTAACTTTTTAAAAAGCTTAAATAAATTCGTCTTCAAAATATTTTTTCGTAAGTTCAAAACCTTTTGGTTCAATGTTTTTGAAAGCTCATATTTGCTATGGGAGTATATCGATGAGCGTAAAAAATAAGAAATTAAGGGAAAAGAAGATTAAATAAATACAATAAAATAACGACCGTTTCCTTACATATCGGCAAAACCTTAGAATAATTTAGTCGATATGAATACGTGAAGATTCATGATACGCGAAATATTCATTGAAATGTTTTTTGAACATCCCAGAATTACTATCAGACGGATACAACCAAAAGCTAAAGGCCAGAAATGGAAAATTTGAAATTTAAAGGTGAAAATAACATAAGCAATGTCCGAAGTAACTGATTTATATGGAAAGGTGGAAATTGATATTTACGAGACGTTCGGCTAGATTGTATAATACCGGACACCGAGGTAGGCCTTAAGTCTTTGAACCGCCCTTAATTTAGTATCAGAAAAGGGAGTTTAGATACAGTGTATACTCGACGTTGATTTGTAACCTCAATAAAGCGGTATATTCTCCTTCAGAATGACGATAACACAGTTCAATGTTTAATGTTCGACAATGTTATAGGGGGATTGCATCGTTCTATTTTTACCACGAGTTTATTAATCGGGCCTAAAACCATTTTAACAATTCAATCGGTTAATTAACAGTTAATTAAATGAACGGTTCAAAACAGTGTTTAAAGCGATCGATAAAATAAATTACATAAAAAACGGTCAGCGTTTAACTATTTTTTGTTTCGTTGTCTTTTCGTAAAATTAAACTGGAAAAGCGGAATGATTAAAAAAATAAAAACGATTCTAAAAATCAATTAATTTGAAAAGACCGTACAAAAATGTAAACTGATTACTATTTCCAAATAATTACAGTTGTAATTTATATTTTACTCGACACACTATAACTTTTTGGTTTATTATTACAAAAACTTAACTTGCAGAAATTTTTATTTATTTTAAGAATCGCCTTAATATTGGCGTTTGTAAATAAAACAATGAATAAAACTACACAAAGGTTTCCAAACTTTTTTTATGAATTCTTGATAGGCCTACACATTCGATTGGGAAAATTAATAGATGCAAATATGTACAATGAAATATAGATTAAATTTTTGTGTTAAATTCAGCCTTATTTTTATATATTTTTGTAAAAAATCAAAACTGTTACTCTTATCCTTGTAATTTGTATGTTACGGTAAATTTGATTAATCCGGTGATTATGCATAATTACCGGTGAATTTGATTAATCGCTTCCGGTGTTGAAGAATTTAATACGAGGGTTATTTTATTCAAGGTCCGATCGGTCGCGAAATAAAAACCTGCGCAAAAATCGGATGAACGTTTGCGCATATGTGTTGCGCAGCGTCTTTAGTATGACCTTCAATCACGCCGCGTCACTTGGTTCAGTTCTGAACCCGCAGCTAGCACGTAAACATGTCTACAACAATAGCATCTTCCGCCAAGTGTGAAGTGCGTGCGCTAATTCGATTTCTTCAGGCTGAGGGGTGTAATGCAGCTAAAAAAATCGACGAATAAGTAATGTGTACGGTGAAACTTCAATGAGCGACAGCAAAGTACGGCAATGGTGCAGGAACTTTAAAGCAGGACGTACAAATGTTCATGATGGAGGCGATCAGGGAAGGAAGCGAGTGTCAACCGATGATCTTGTTGAGCGAGTGGATGAGGCAATTCGAGAAAATCGTCGGTTCACAATTTCTGTATTGAGTGATTCGTTTCCGGAAATTTCAAGATCAACTCTCTACACCATGGTGAGTGAGAGACTTCAGTACCGCAAACTGTATGCGAGATGGGTTCCCATGATGCCGCCCGACCATCACAAAACAATAAGAATGGACGCCTCCCTAACGTTTCTCCAGCGCTACCACAATGAAGGTGAAGATTTTTTGAACAAAATTGTCACTGGGGACGAGACATGGGTCCATTTCGTAACTAAAGAAACAAAAGAACAATTCAAACAGTGGATGCATTCTCATTCTCCCAGTAAACCAAACAAGTTCAAGCGAACCTTCTCCAACAGAAAGTGTACGGTTACTGTGTTCTGGGACCGGAATGGAGTTCTCTTGGAGGAATTCACGAAACGTGGCATGCATCACTGCAGCCTCATACTGCGTGACTCTTCAACGTCTACGAAGGGCAATTCAGAATAAGCGGTGAGGAATGTTGTCATCAGGCATTGTCTTTCTCCATGACAATGCTCGGCCGCACACTGTAGCTGTAACAAAGAAGCTCCTGCAGCGTTTTCGTTGGGAAGTGTTTGATCACACACCATACAGCCCGGACTTGGCTCCATCCGATTTTCACCTCTTTGCTCACGTGAAACGCTGGCTAGGAGGACAACATTTTGGCACAGATATCGAGCTGCAGACCAGCGTAGAAACACGGCTGAAAACACAGGCGGCTCCGTTCTACGATGAGGGTATTGGAAAGTTGGTACCACGCTACTACAAATGTCTAAATCGGAGTGGCGACTATGTAGAGAAATAGCGTAACTATATAAGTACTTGTTACAAATAATTTTTTTTTATTTTCACTGTGGTTTTAATTTCGTGACCGATCGGACCTTGAAAAAAATAACCCTCGTAAATATATAGCAATCTATTAAACAGACCGGTCATTTTACATATTCTCCATATTAACATATTTTAAATTTTAAAATAACTCGACTATAAGCAGTAATTATTGAATTTACTATTTAAATAATCAAAACATTACTGTTAATATGTCGAGGATAGTGAGTGAAGCGAGTGTAAGTTATGTTTGGTTAGATTATGTTGATTCCGTGTACTGACGAATCATACGTATATCAACATAACCTAACCAAACATAACTTACGCTCGCTTCGCTCGCTAACCTCGTCTAATTAACGTTAAATATATAAATTACATAATTTATTCTCCAACATTGGATGAGATTAATCAAATTCACTGGTAATTATGCATAATCACCTGATTAATCAAATTTACCGTAACATACAAATTACAAGGATAAGAGTAACAAGGATTTTTTACAAAAATATATAAAAATAAGGCTGAATTTAACACAAAAGTTTATATATTGATATATATATAATATATTGCATATTATATTATATAATTTATATAAAAATATTGAAAAATTGTTTCTTATACTTTTTTTAAATATTTAAATTTTCAAAAATTGAAAAATCAGTTTAAACATTGCATGGTAATCAAGATTTATTTTTAAAATTTTAAAACATGCTTAAAATTTGATAATTTTTAATTCAAGATTTCTAAGTTCTTAATTTTTTTAAAAGAATATTTCACCTGAACGCTTCTCAAAGATGGAGACTAACTGTAGAAAACATTGATAAATCTATTAAGTAATAAATTGACTCGGTAATTTAATAGCTTTTTAAAAGTAGGCTGTTTGTATATATGTATTTTGTTTGTATATACCGTAACTTATATATTTTAAAATTACAAGCAGGTATGACGAAATATATTGTATAAAAATATAGTATACAAAGTACGCTAAAGTTTGATTTATCTTAACTACATTATGAAATTGAAAAAATTTACCCTTACCAAATTGGAATACGCTAACAACTCCATCGTGTCAGTGCACGAAATTAGAGAAAGTCCTTCAAGTAAAATACCTAGGTCCTAGGTGATACAATTAACTCGCACTTAAGATGGGATCATCATATAAATAATATTTGGCGTAAACTTAAATACTTAATATTTAAAATAATGATAAAATAAACAAATTAAAAGACCAGTATATGCAGGTTAATTTACTTTTCATATACTCACTCAGTATATGGCATTAAAGCTTGGGCTCGCGCTGTAAATGTGCACTAATAAAATCTTCATAATACAAAAGCATATATTAAAACCAGCCTTGGGAAAACCTAGGGTTTATTCCATTAAATAACTGTTTCAAGAATTCGGTCAATCGGGCAACTATATATTAAGAATCTGCTGTTATCTATATAAATAAAAATGTAAATGTTCCTTTGTTCAGAATCTTAATTCTCCGAAAGTTCTTCACCGATTGCTTTCAAATTTTGACACAACGTTGCATTCGAATACGCACGTGTTTTTATATACCTACTATGTATATACCTAAGATGTCACACCTGTAACAGGTAAAAACATGCTTTTTATTAGAAACGGCTCTATCTGTTGCATGTAAAAGCAACACACGCTATACTAAATATTTAACGATTTCATTTCAGTGTTTCCGATATGTGTGTCCGCTATAGACTAAAAAACTACTGGAACGATTTACGCGCGGGGAAAAGGGAGAAAGGGAAAAATCGGAAAAGGGAAAAATTGAAAAAGGTAAAAGGGAAGAAAGGGAAAGTGGGGGAAAGGAAATGGAAAGGTAAAGGGGAAAATATAAAAAAGAAAAGGGGAAAGGGAAATAACGGAAATAGAAATGGGAGAAGGAAAGGAAAAGGGAAATTAAAAATGAAAATGGGAAAAGGGAAAACGGGAAAAGGAAAGGGGACAAAGGAAAAGGGAAAAAGTGAAAGGTTAAATTTTTTAAAGTTCCCTAATGGTCATTTTCTTAATGTTTTATCAAACTTTCAATTGTGTTACTCAAATCTAGCAATAGGGAAGCATTGCCGGGTCTGATAGTTTATAAATAAAAATAGATGTTCGTTTTATCGTTGTGATTCATGTTACAGTCTACGACCATTATCTAATACTTTTGTAAATACTCGTACTGACTTAAATGTATGTTGAACGCAATTCAAGTATTATATCGTGGAAAAATTATTCAATTTTATTCCACATAATTATATATACGGAAATCTCACAAAAGATATGGATGGATGAATTTTAATTACTACTGAGGATTTTAATTTTCCATTTAATTTTAAAAAATTAACTAGTCTTTCGGTTCTGAACAATCTATTTTGAAGTAACTTGATTATCAGGTACGCTGACTGTAATAATTTATAAAATATGTATTTATAAGTATAAATTTTATTTGATAAAATGATAATTTTGTCTGTTTCGTCAACTACATATTTTGTTGTAGATTTTTGGCTGAAAAGTTATTTTAATGCTATTTTCTACCGTCTACATTTAATATCTTATGATAATATATTTAAAATATCTATAACCGTCTTTATTTTATCGCTGTTCAAAATATAATTGCTCATACCTGCACATTGGAGTTTCCTTTGTAGGTATTAATTTCATAAACAGAATGATCCGGGACGTATTCCCCGAACTTCAGGTACTGATTCAGAACACCGAAATGAGCAAAATATTACAAGTTGACATAAATTCTATTTTTCTTTGTTTTCCTTTTGAACGCCATTTTGTGATTTTCGACAAAAAAATTATTTCTCAAGAACGGGTAAACCTACTTTAATTAAATTCGGCAAATCTAAGACTAGCGTCTTATTCTACCAAATTAAACATTCTGAAAACGTCACCTTCAAGAATTTCAAAATGGCGGCCATCTTAATTTTTTTTAATCTTCAATGTCTGAATTATTCGTTTGATCAAATATTTACTTATTACAAAATTTATTAAGCATTTTATTTTGAACAAAATGACACCTCCATTTGTATAAGTCCATCGACAAACAATCGAGTTATTGAAGACAATTAATTCGGCAGTACGTTTGCGCACCGTAATGTAAGTTGATAATCTTTATTAATTTAAAATTATTATTTATTATTAATAATTTTTATTATATTTAATGGAGGAAATAAAAACAGGTAATAAATTATCAGCTTGCATCACGGTGGGATAAAAACTAAATCTAAAAATTTGACATCAGGAGAGATAGCAATTAACTCTCCATTGAGAAAAACTTGCGGAATAAAAGGGTACCGCAGGCCAGAAAAGACTACACATTTTGTTTTCTCAGAGGAAAAGGTGAAGCCTTGGACCAAACTTCAAGGCGAAATATAGTTTCTGTAGTAGTCTACTGTTGCTTTTGAGTGGGACGTATATATATATATATATATATATATATATAGAAAGATCATCAGCAAATAAAGAGTACAAAAAAGGTGGCTGCACACATTTAGTATTACTGTTGATGGCTATAGCAAATAAGGTGGTACTTCCTTGAGGCACTCCATTCTTCAAGGTGACGCTACCCGATAAAGAATCTCCAACACGAACACGAAAAGTTTGGTCATTTAAGAAACCCCTAATAAAAGCTAGAATATTGCCCTAGACTCTCAATTATTTGAGGGTGTTTAGAATACCACGTCGCCAGGGCGTGTCGTACGTTCCTCATATCGAAGAAGATAGCGACGAGGCGCTGGCGGAGTAGTAAAGCGTTTTAAACAGCTGCTTTCAATGATACTAAATGGTCAATGATGTATCTGTATCTTGTACCTCTGAAATTTGTAAGTGCAGCAACATTTAATTTCGATGTTTTATTTATTAAAATCCAAAATAAAATATTTATTTTGGAATTCTGACCGAGGGTACCCTGAAACGTTATTCCTGCTAATACCGGTCGATTCAGCTCGTCGACGTAGTATTTTGAGAAAGAATTAGCCGTAAATTTATCCGGATAACCCCGATGTTAAGTAAGACTTAAACCGAGACCATAACTAACAGAGTCATTCTTCTTGAGGTGAAATTTTGAGTCTGACTAAATTGCGTTATTTAAGAGACGATTTCTGCATACTAGATGTAGAAATAAAGTCGATTCGGTTTTGGTATTTCATTTATAAAAATCGCGTTAACCCGATTATATCAGCGATGTTATGATAATCTTTTATCAGTATTTTCGTACGTAGACGAGTGACGTAATTTTTTGTAAATGCTTATCTATATACTGTTAGCGTAATGGAAATAATATGAGGATTAATTTTAGCAAAAAATTTCAAGCGAGGAAAATTAGAGTGAATAAAAATTTAATCGACCTAACTAAAAAAATCTTCATTAAAATTTCAAATGTAGGATCCTCTTTCTTGAAGCAAAAGATTTTTTTTCTTATTTACTTGCTGGGGATTTATTAAGACAAAAATTTCATCGGATAAAAATTCAAGAGAATAAAATTTAAGATTTTTGATGAGAATTCTATAATCCCTATCGGATTACAGGTAAGAAACTGTTTTCGTGTACGTTGGCTAAAAGCTAAAGTTTTTTACATATTTAACTAAAAAAAGAGCATAGTACACTCGTCGACTGACTGCGATATGCCTAAAAATATTTCACCTTCTCTCCGAATTCTCTCGGGGGAGTATATTTTGCTAGTTTATGTTTAGGACAAGGACGTAGCATGACTGCTATACTTCTAGATCCGAAATAGGAACACGTACATGTTAAATTAACTGTAAGTGTTTTCATATTGTAAATACAAATTATTAAAGTTTTAAAAGAGGACTTGACTTTATAATATCGCTATAAATAACCGATTTATCTTGGAAAGGGAGAAGGTCTATCAAAAGATGGCATATGCGATAACGAGAGAATCGAAGATCCACTCGTGTGTTTTTATTATCGAAACAGAATTTCAATAAGCCAAAAGAGGGTATGTTACCCCTCTGTTATGACAAACATCTGCTGAAATAAAGGGGTGAACGATTCAAATATTGTCATAACTATATAGAGGGGCTATCGAGTGGATTATTTAGATTTAATGTTCTGTCACCCCTTAGACTTATATACATATACATACATACATTCATGCATACATAGATACATAACAAAGACAGTAGTATGAATACACCCGTTCACAAACTAAATAAACAGTGTTTATTACATGTGCAGTACATCCATAATCACATAAGTTGTTGTGCGGTTAATAGGTCGTGCACTAACTCGATTTTATTATTTAATCATTAAACCTGTTATTCTAGTTTTATTATTACTATAAAGTAAATAAGTAAAATATCATTGGTGATCATGAAAATGAAAACAAAAACAATTTAAAAATAAAATCAGGCCAATATTTAGAATATTATTTTTTTATTAAAACGATACGCCATTTATTTATTTATGATCAACATTTATCACAAGTATTAATAATACCCGATAGTGTAAATGATATTTTTAATTACGATAATATAGAAAATTTTCTATTATAAAAAATAAAAATACATTAATCATACCAAATAAAAACTGGAAAAAACTTAAAAAGCCAAATAAATAAAAAAAAAAACTGATAACACAGTTGTAGGACTTTCCCGTCAAGCGACTTCTTTCTGATGCACGGCTTACATACGCATATACATACAAATTAATTAAAAATATTTACCATTTTATTTAAATATAATATTTTTTCGTTTAATTCAATGATTCTAATTAAAGGGGGCGCGCATACCGTATTTAATTTGCGCGGGCTTGACGGTACTATCGGTGACGACCGGCACTAAATAAATATAATTTAACAAATTACGTAATTTCACAAATTACGTAAAACAATTTCGCTTGTACGGTCGGCAGACTGGTGTAGCCGCGAGGCTTAACGCACAAGGTACCCAGTCAACTGGGCAGTCGAGTTCGAGACCCAGCCAGACCGTGTTACTTTCGTACATTTTAAACATTATTTATTTATTTAATTCTACCGCTCATCTGTGACGTCACAACATAGCAAACCATTACAACGGCTGTACGATAGTGCTACCAACCTTAAGAATATTAACTAAATTAAATTAAATAATATTTAGAGCGTAAAAAATAATTTGGTTGGCAACCCTGAGGAATTTCAAATTTCCCGGTCCAAGTGGAAGAGGGAAAAAGGGAAATTCTAAGATGGCGGACTGCGATACTAGTGCTCCCTGTGGTGACAGGGGGTACTGCTGACGTAGTGTGCTCACTTACCCACTAGTTTAGGGAATTTTTTGGGGTGAGGGTGCGATTTTGCAAAAAGTTTTTTTTGGAAATATTGGTATTTTTTAACTGTTAACAAATGTGTCTAAGAAAAATATGACCTTAATTAGGCGAAATATCGAGATAATAATGAGGGTATCCTTGCTCTACAGCCTCACCCCTTTGAACTTTTAAGTTGAAAATTTAATGGTATCAGTATAAAAGTATATGGTATATCAATATGGAAGCATACGGCCATATATAGAAATAATCTGAGCACGTTTGGTCAAAATCGGTCCAGTAGATTCTGAAGATATAAGGTGATTTAGAGGCCACCACCGAACACACACGTACATACGAACACTAATATTCGGAAACTTTCCGCCCGGTTTTTTGGGTTCCTTAGGTGTCAAACATCAAGATCCGGTGAAAAGCGTATATTCCCAAATTGGACCGATTACGTTCCTTTCTAGAGCTATTGCTCTGCTATAGCGCTATCTAGATGGAAAAGTATTAAAAAAATGTTAATAATTATTACTAATACTTCTCGACGTCAGGCCCTACGCTTTTACAGTGTATCATAGCGTATTTTCTTTCTCTTTCTTGTACAGATATTGTGTCCATTTAACATCTATACATCGGAAGTATTCAACCTCCTAGTTTGGAAATTACATCTTTACAGGTGCCGCGACCATTTTTCAGCAAAGCTAATTTACCGGGTAACGTGCCTGAATTATTTCTTTCCTGTAGTATATATTATCAGGTATGACCAAAAGACCAACTTCAAACATCTAAATCTTTCTGATTTAAAAATTGAAATCGCCATAAAGTTTTAAATTTTAGTTTTTCGTAAAGACTCGAGCGTGTCTTATTGGTTTTTTATCCGATGTTTAAAGTGTATTATACATTTATAAAACTGGGGTTGCGGATTACTCAAAAGATAAGTTTTTAAAAAAAATTACATTGTTTTAATTGAGAGATTTACCAAAAGTTCCTTTTTGGTAATAACAAAATTATAGGATATATTGCTATTACTATTATACTCGTACTGTAAAGTAAAAATGTTTATTACTTAATTATGACATAAAATTGCAAAAAAAATTTAATCTTGACTTTCTTCTATACGGTTCCTAACATTTTAAATTAATTAGTGTATTTATCATTAAGAAAAGAGTATTTTTTACATTTACATTATACTTCAGCACTTACTAGCAATATCACAAGATAGAGTAGAAGAATTTTTTCAAAGCGTGAATATAAGGGCAAAGGTTTGCAGTAGATCAGACCAGATGGAAAAGGTTCCTAAGCATGCCTCAATTAACGTACTAAAAGTCGAGAGCCTCATTACCATTCCGAAATTAGTTGAAATTTGAGATATCCGACTGGATCTAGTAAAATGGTCCATTCTGTATCGATGTATTCGTGTTGTAGACCCGTCTTTCGATTATAACTAGTTAAATATTAAATTTGTCGAAAAATTTTTCAAACAAAAATTGTAGAACGGAAATGTTTTACACAAAAATCCTGTAGTAAAATTTTCATAAGATCATAAATAAATGTGAGAATGATCTGTTACATCAAAAACAAATAAAACCGTTTTTTATCTTATACAATTAAACTTTTTAACATTTTTTTAAAAATAATGAAATTGAAGGTTAATACCGATAAAGTGTAAATTTCTGGATAACTATCAATTTTAACATAAAAATCTATTTTTATTAACTTAAGAATTTTCCGCTCTACATTTTTAACAAATGTTTTTTTCTGTAAAATCAATATTTAAAGGCCTACAACCAAAATACGAGTAGTTAAAAAACATATGGTTTTTAAATTTTATTGTGTTTGTAAACATATGTCGGTATGGTAGTGAGGCTCTCGACTTTTATTATGTTAACTGAGGCACGTTTAGGGATCTTTTCCACCTGCGCTGATCGACAGGAAAAATCTTTGTGTCATTCTCATAAAATTGTATACAGTAATATATTTATTCTATTGTAATTTTTTTAATTTAAATCACTTAAAACCATCGGTCTGCCATTTTTTAAAATATTTAAACTAAACTTAATAAATTGGTAGAGTTTAAGAGTTCATTCTTATGTAAAGCCATAATATTAGTTTACTATTATAATCATCATCATTATAACTTCTTTCATTAAAAAAAATTTTTCTTTTATTTATAACCTGTAAAGGTTTTCCTAATCATCTACTAATTTTGATATTTTAATAATTAAATAACCACCAGTCTTTTACATTTTAATTAAATTTAGTTTTAACGATTTTTGAGCGATTTAAATCTTAAATGTATAATTATCGTAAACTGTTTAAAGAATTGCTAAAATTAATACATCATATAATTTTTCACTGATACACACGGACACACGTACAAATTTTCCATAGAGTACGCAAGGAATATTTCTGATTACATGAAACTACTTCTGTCTCTCTCTCTTTTTTTTAAATTTAATTCTTTTTTAAGATGTTTCAATATTTGATAGCTAAAAGATTGCAAGGATTACAAAAAGCTTCGACGTGCCTAATCATTGTTTTCAGATTTATGTAAAATATTATTTATTTTTATCTAAACATATTTGTGATGGTGTTTGTGTGCGCGCGTGTGAACCTAACTGTTCGTATGCATCGAAAAAAATGTATATACAAGTAGAAAGGATCATGAGACTACCGTCCCAGATCCGCAGATTAAAACGGAAGAACGATCCGCTTCTGGACATCAATAAAAATGAAAAGAATGCGTTTTCTAACAATTTTAAAAAAAATTAAGGACTTTATGAATATAATGAAATAATTAATTAAATTAATAATTGACAAAAACAGAAAAAAAAATAGCATGCGAGTAGATAAAACCGGAGGAAGGAAGAAATTTATTCAGTTGATTGGTTTAAAGATATTTGGTTTCCTTTATTGGAAGAGAAGAATGATTTTATTACTAATAAGAACATTATTATTAACTTTTTGTATTATATTCCAGGAGAGAAAATTTTCCTCCATTATAAATATAATAAATAAAAGAATATTATATGAAATTTCTCAAAAATCACGACGTAAAATTTAGTGAAATAAAACTTAAAAACCATTAGCATTAGAATATGATTATTTTCATAATGGAATAAAAACTCATAACTTCAAATAACCTGGTTTAGAAAAGATTAATTAAATTATTTATTGAAGTTCGACCGTAGGAAATTTTTCATCTTTAAATTCCTTATAAACCAAACTATTAATTAACTATAATTTAATTATTTCAATCTATCATTTAACTTAATTAATTTCTTCTGAACAATAATGAAGAAGCAATTAGTGTTGGGAAAAATTCTTTTTGAAATCATGAAAGAAGAAAATATACGTGGGTATCACGAATTAATAGAGAAAAATATAAAATTGATTTTATATTATGATACAATGAAGCTTTAGAAATTGTTTAAAGAATGCTAAAGCTTATCCGGACAGTCAGATCACAACATAGCTGTGGCAGAAGTGAACATGAGGTTCAAGAAAATTGGGAGTTGTAGGAGAAGAGATTACTATGATTTGCAGAAACTAAGGGAACAGGAAACGAAAAAAGTGATGCTGGAAAAAATAAGAACAGGAGATAAACCAAGTAATGCATATCATAAACGGTTGAAAATTAAGAAGAGTTTAAAAGAAACAGCAAAAGAGACGACAGGGCTTAAAAAACGGACAGAATACAAAAAAAGTGGGTTACAAGTGAAACGTTAGACGAGATGAATGAAAGGAGAAAGTGGTAAAATGTACTTATGAATAGGGTAGAAGGAAATATAGAAAGCTGAATAATGAACTAAAAAGGGAAACGGAGAAAGCTATGAAAAAGCTGCTCGAGGAAAAATGCACAGCGATAGAAAATTTGAAAAAAGAAGGGAAATATGAGATAATGTATAAAGAAGCATCAGAAATAATTTTTAAGAAGAAACGGGATAAGAAAATATATCGGATAAAGGCAAAGGATGGGGAAACACTTGACGAGAAGGAAGAAATAAAAAGGAGATGGGAAGAGTACATTGCGGATTTATATGCGTTAAGAGAAAAGCCAAGAGAGATAGATATGGGAGTTTGTACGATTCTTCATCGTACAAACTTCATGAAGATGAAAAAAGGGTACAGTTTATTAAAAAGTAAAATAAATGAAGAAATTAAATCGATGATAAAAGGAAAAGCCGAGGGATGTGATGAAATACCGATTGAACTGTTCAAAGCACTAGGAGGTACAGGAGAATTATTATTACTGGATTTATGCAATGGAATACTTGAAGAAGGAAAGCGGCCGGAAGACTTCCGGGATACAATAACGGTAGCAATGGAAAAGAAAAGAAATACAAAGAAGTGTGAAGAACATAGACCGATTAGACTAATATCATATGCGCTAGCTGCTACATTAAGAGTTCTAAATAAGAAAATATACAATAAATTGGATGACAGTATTGAGGAAGAACAGTATCGGTTTAGAAGAGTTGATGGAATAAGGTATGCTATAGGGCTGCTAAGGGTTATAGTTGAGAGATACATGGAGGGGAGGCGGAGAGTGTATGTTGCATTTGTCGACCTAGAAAAGGCGTTTGACAGAGTTAGATGGGATAAATTACTGCTAATTTTGGAAAAGAAGGGAGTTGACTAGAAAAGGAGGGCCTAATAAAAGAGCTGTACCAGTGAATAAAAGTGAGGGTAGGAGACGAAATTTACAGGAAGAATACGGATTGGAAGGGGAGTGAGGCAGGGATGCTGCATGTCACCGGCACTGTTTGTTATGTATCTAGAAGAAATAATTAAATGCTGTATGAATAGGAAAAGAGGAATATAGATGGGGGGGGGGGGAAGAAGAATATAATGTATACGGTTTGTTGATGACATGGCGGTACTGGCGGAGAGTCGAAGTGAAATAAACGAAATGCTTGATGACTTAAATGAAGCTTGCAAAAATCAGGGTATGAGGATGAACTAAAAGAAGACAAAATGTATGGTATTAGGTGGAAAAGAGGAGAGCATTAAGATTAAGACAGGAAATGAAGTTTTAGAACAAATGAAGAAATTTCAGTACTTAAAAGCTTTATGACAGATGACCTGACTTGCACGGTAGAAATTAAAACAAAAATATCAAGTGGTAAGCAGGCATTTAATAAGAAGGAAAGTCTGCTGTGTGGAAAGTTAAAGTTAGCGTTAAGGAAAAGATTAATGAAACGTTTTATTTGGAATGTGATGCTCTATGGAGCTGAAACGTGGACTATGAGAAAGGGAGACAGAAAACGAATTGAGGCTTTTTAGATGTGGGTGTGGCGTAAAATGATAAATGTCAGATGGCAAGACCAAGTAAGAAATAAATAAGTACTAAGGAGAATCGGAGAGAACAGGAAGATGCTAAATGTGATTGCATATAGGAAAAGGAACTGGCTAGGTGTTTATTAGTGGATGCGATTAAAGACTTGATGAATGGAAGGAAAGGAAGAGAAATAAAGAGATTTCAAATGATGAATGGGATTATGGAAAAGGGAAAATATGCGGAAACAAACAGGTTAGCAAAGGATAGAACAAGGTGGAGAGCAGCAGCTGTGACAAGACCTGCCCTAAAGACAGAAAAGTATGCATGAATGAGTGAACAAGATTATTTGATGTTAAATTCGTAGGTTTTATTTAATCCTGAATAGATTCATATTGTAATGTTTATGAATTATATTTTCTATCTAAATGTATAATTTTTCAGAGAATCAACTAAGTATTTCTTAATTCTAGAAAGATTACCAGGGGCAGGCTTCCTGAATAATTTCCATGGTCTTTCCCCTCCCCATGCAACAGCATACTGAATAAAACACAAAAAATATCTTTAGTTGTTAGAATATTCTTCTTAATAAACAATGGTATCCAAATATCTTTAAACCAATCACCTAAGTTAATTTCTTGTTTTTTCCAGTTTTATATACTTGCATGTTAAGTGATTGTTTATTTTATTTTAATTTAATTATTTAATTTCATGATATTTATAAAATCCTTCAAATCTTTTATAAAATTGTTAGAAAACGCTTTATTTTTTTCATTTTTATTGAGATCTCCTCTACTTTCTCCATCTTTGCCTACTGATCTGGGGCGGTAGCTCCATGGTTCTATCTACTTTTATATATATATTAGAAACTTATATATACATTTATATATATGTTAGATTATTATCAGAAATGAGTATGAAGAACCAAATGAATAGAATCAGAATAAAAGATAAGAAAATATAAGTTATGCGATGGAAGAAAATGGGTGCTATATACTACGTATAAAGAGGGGTTCAGCAATTTTCAATATATATATATATATATGAGAGATACACATCCCACGCTGACTAAGAACTTCCCCATTTCACATGTCATAGTTATTTAATACTGAATAGATAAGGGAAAAAAAACAATCTTATATGTAAGCGTGCGCGTGCGCACACACAATATTTTACATATATATTTATGTGTGTGTGTGTGTGTGTGTGTTTTTAGAAGTTTAGATAAAAACGCATTGATCAATAAATATACAAAAATTTCCCGTAAAAATCTGTAATTGCAGATTGGCAAAATCTTCACGTTCAGTACACACACGAAAAAGACTATCATTACAAACAGTCGTTATAATATTCGCCTAAATTGGTATGATAGATATTATTACGCATCTAATCAACCAACCAGATCGGGTTATATATTTTGTTAAAAACTCGATAATTCCCTTTATAATAACGTTAAAAATTAAATAATGGTATTATCTAATCAAATTACAGATGTCATTCTCTTAGAAAAGTAATTAAAATCCTACCCTTTTTGACGATTTTTTTAATCTGATATAACTTTACGCCGATATGAGGCAGGAAAGAGATTCTAAAATTATGTACAAGTAATCTTTTCCAACGATTAAAAGATCTAGGGAATAAAGCAAGACTATCCTTAAAATGAAGCAAATTATTAAGCTTTAAACTAATCGGCGATGATATAACAACAAAGGTTTAAGTTAACGCCGAAGGTATTCTTTTTTTTGCATACTTATTATTTTGTAGAATGATACAAGAATAATCATAATAAAATTGAGAAAATTACGTTGGAAAAAGAACAAAGATCGAAATTAACAATTGTTAAGAAGTAGATAAGAGAGAATCCTGGTGGAAGTTATTGTAAAAAGAACAAGACAATTACAGTGGATTACATATTTAGATATTTGGAGCCAGATAATTTTTGTTTTAGAAGTACAGTAGCGTGCAAATTAATCCGAACAAAGATGTTGTTTAATGAAAACTAGCTTTATTTAGAAAAAAACATTATACCTGTACAATCTGTGAATATCTAATAAAATGTCCTTTATTCTTAATCACTTCACCTACACGATTTGGTATCGATTCATGAAGAGTACAACACATTTTTTTTTTATTTCTTCAACATGAAACTATACCGATATTAATGCTTCTATGAAGTCAATTTTTGTGGTACAATTCATTTTTGAGAGTCCTTTTTTGACTATTGGCCAACGATTTTCAATTGGGTTTAAGTCTGTAGAGTTGTCTGAGCTCGGGAACACTTTAGTTTTTCGTTATTCGAAAAAGGTTTCCAATTTTTTGGCAGTAAGGCTTGGCGACTAATCTTGTTTGAACACTTCGTTGCCTTATGGGAATTTGTTTTGAAGTTCTTTACAACCCTTTTACTTCAGAATTTTTATATATCTATCCCTTTTTAACATATAATTTAGTGGAAGTAATGTACAAGGACCTTCAAATGTGAAACAACCCTAAAAAACTTTTTCCTGTTGCTGTTTAACTGATTGTTAGATATGAACCGGTGATGTATTTTCATCTGATGATTTTCTAAGGTATGGAATCCTTTGCCCCCTGGACATAAAAATATGATTCGTCAGAAAATACATCTTTCCAGTCTTCTGTGGTCCAATTAGCATGTGCTTTGGACCACAAGAACCATTTTTAAACATTGATGGAGTAAAAGCTGCTTTTTAGCTGGCCGACGAGTTTTTCGTTCAGCTGCAAAAAGCTGTGTCTAACAGTTGTCACAAGTAAATCTGTTTCACTGGCTGCTAATTCTCGATTCAAGTCCACAGCAGATTGTTTTGGATGAAGTTTACTTTTTCTCACTAATAACCGATTTTACGGCCACATTTGTCTTTCCTTTGACATTTAAAAGAACCAGTTTCTTTAAATTGTTTTAAAATAGCATCCCTAGTCCATTAAAATTACACCCAGACGCTATTTGTCGTGTCATACCATTATGCTTAGAAGGAGAAACAATTTTCGAACGTTTTCTTGGAGTTATACCCTTTATTAGCTATATATTCAAGGCACAGAACAAAAAACACGAAAGTATGATTTTGTAACAAAAAATAAAATAACCTTTTACAAAATACTATTTATAAGATGAGGATTGTTAAATAACCAAAGAACAACGACTAAAATTACACAGACTACTTAAAGAATGGGTGTGGTCAAGCACTGTAGCCACAACATAGAAATAAACAAAAAATCCCCTGTGTTCGGATTAATTTGCCCGCTACTGTAAATCCAGACCGTTAAAACTGTAAAAGATGATAAATACTATAAAACGACTGTAGAAAACATAATTTAGTATATAAGATAAATGTTGAAGTTAAAAAATTCAGCGAAATAGAAGCGCATCAAAATAATCGAATGACTGATTATTTGAAAACAATCAGTTTAATCAAACGGTACACAAAGAAATTCTACGAATTAGAATAATAAAAGTAAATCAATTAAAATTGGGTAATTATTTGACGTAATTCTACCCGATTCAATTTCCAAAAGTTTTTCATAACCCATTAAAACATTAATGACTTTTTCATTTCAAATCTTAATATACCTGTTGTGAATTTCTCGATTGTTAATGTAAACAAGAAAGATTACAACAGAGCGATTATATACTGATAAAATAAAATATGATATATAGTAAAAATTCCATTTGAAGAACTGTAAAGGATACCCACGAAAAAATTTTGTGGAATAAATATAAGTTTAAAATATGGTAACTCGATAATTGTAATATTCAGTTTTTACTAAAAAAAAAAAAAAAAAAAAAATTAATAAATAAAATAAAATACAAAGAACCATGAGAATAATGAATAGCAAATAAGCGATTAGTTTAGTTGATAATGTAACAAGCATCGGATATGATTCCTATCGGATTATAATAGGGAGCGAATGCAGCCGACCCTATGACAAATAGTTGTAGTGAATCTGCCCATCGGCAAAGGATATAATAGGATTATACGAGCATCAATTTCACAGCCCGTCTGTTGTTCTCTACGGACCAACAAGAGAGGCTAAAAAAAAAGCCAACACATACACACAAACACGTTCATTCTCTTTATTTGGATATATGCACCCTAACGCATCTTTCTACACTTTTTAAAACAAATCTAATCAATAAATAACATTAATACTTAAAATAATTTACATACAAATTTATTATTTAATTTTTTTATGGTAGTTTGATATGCAAACTTTTCTTACAAAATATCTTTATTATTACCCGAAGAAATGAGGGTAAAATAAATCCTTAAAGAGAAAACGTTATAAAATGAAATTAATCCGTGTTTCCGTTGTATTCAACGTCGTTAGAAGGTTCGTGACAGAAAGTTCTCAGTTTCATTTCAGCTTTCCTACTAACTATTTACTTTGTAATACGTAGTATAAACGTATTACCACATCTACAACATTTCTCCCTCAACTTTCAACGTAATCCCTTTATTTTACCAGTTTTGTAATCTTTGTACATTTCTTTTAAAACAGTTTGTAGTATTTTTTCCTAGAAAAAAACTAATACCGTATGATTTTTTTAATGTAAATGATTGTTTTTGTTTGCTGAATGGATCCGTTACAACTGCTTGGATTTTATATTATATTTTTACCTATATAATTTCTCAGCCAAATATACCTGTACGTCACATAAATGTGATTACTATCCGCCCGTCTTAAATCAGGCTTCACCGGCGACTGCTTGTTTTACCTTTACAGGCTGAACTTATCTAAATAACGAAATTCAAATTCGGCCGAGTTATTCGTAGTTTCTACCCGTTGATTAATATTACATTTTTTAAATTATTTTATCAAAATTTATTTAGTTTCAAATTACGTTTTAATTTTCTGTTGACTACTTATTATTTTGCGCGAAAATAATTTCATTTAAAACGTGCAAAATTTGGTTTAAATTTTGAAAATGAATTTTTTTTTTGAACGTTTGTAATAATTATTTGTATAGAGGGAATAAGTGATGTAATTATTACTTAATTTTAATTTTTAAAAATCGATAGAAAAGGTTGAAAAAACCGATGAAAATGTTAATCTATGTAAATCCAAGTTAGTTTGTATGGAAAACAAATAGTTTTCCAAAAAATGATATCACTGAAAACTGTTTAATTTTAAACGAAAAATAATGTACATGAATATAATATATAGAATAATACTGAATGCAAGTAATATGTTAAACTTTGGTACTTTTTACACGTTAACTAACGAAAACTCGAAAAATAATATTTTAAGAAAGTGTAGTATAGTTTATTAAAGACAATTAAATTTTTTACATCGTTTTGGATACAATCGGAACTAGTTACTTAGTAATTAACCTAAACCTCTTACACGTTAATAGATATTTTATAATAAAAATTACGAAAGGAAAATGTTAATGAAGTAAAACTGAAAAGACCTCGAAATAGAAAAAGGTTTTACGATAGGAAATCTATCGATACCACCTATATTTTTATCGGCTGTCATATAGAGTCACTACATACTCGTAGTTATGCGTGGTTTTGAAACAGCTTCTTTAAATAGATAAATTTTATAATTAATAAAATTATAATTAATTGTAGATTAAGTATATTTTATCTACAATTATTAAAAAAGATGGTTTTTCCTCATCTTAAAAATTCCACTACTGTAATATTTTGTTAGAATCCAACGACGTTTCTTCAGGATATCATAAAAAGTTTAAATTTTATAGACATATTACTTGAACCGATTAACAACAAGAAATTGAAACGAATTAAAAAAAAAAAAAAGTAAAAATCGATAAAACCTGTTTTAATATTTTATATAGCGAGGGACCTACAAAAGGAGGTTTTAAAAATTTATTTAAATTGAATTCGTGCCCAGAAAGGTTGAAATTTTACTTAAGAAATGTTGTCACTTATTACAATTAAATAAAAATAATATCTGATAAAACAAAATTGTATTGTTTGAAAAATTGAATTTAAAATCAAAAAAGTAATGTTAAATTTAAAAAAAAAGAATCATTTATTTCGTATAAACAAAACCTTATTCGTACTTCCTTTAGTTAAAGATTTGTATTTATTCTTACGAAAGAAAATTATCCAGGCATTTTTTTTTAAATTTTGATTTATCTACTTCTTAATTGTACTGCGTTTTTACAGTTAAAGCGAATAACCAAGGTTCTTATTCAAACCAAGTCGATTTTGAGATTCGGTTATCGGCTTAGTCGTACTAAAAACAAAATAAAACTGCAGTGGAATTATGTCCTGCTAGGGACGTATCGTTCTGGGTACGAGTCAGTTTACTTCGTGTATCGCTATTAGGAAGTTTCGTATCTGAGAATTTACTTGTTCGGACGGTCAGGATACCCTTTAATTTTCTCATCCCTATAGAAAGTAATGAGCCAAGCTACAATCCGGTCATCGAAGGTGCTAAAAGTCCTTAGAGATGATCCGGTTTTGAAGACTACGCGAAAAGTTCTCTATTTTGTCAATTGCTGCGGTATGGCTCAATTTTATCTGCATCAGACGTATACAGCGATACATTCGTTTCTGTTAGTTTATCGATGAAATCAATTGTAATGAAAAGTCAATGTTATCATTCAATTTGAATAAGATAGGGCCCGTAATATGATTTGTGTAAAATTTCTTACACGTATTTCTTTTAAGGGAAGTACAGGTGATCATAAATTATTCAGCGCATTTTAGGTGTTAATAAAAAAAATAACAAATCGATGTACTTAAATGCATATTTTGTTGAACAGGGCTTTAAAACATTGTTTATAACACTTATTAACTTCAAACAAGTTCCACAGACGCACCTTTTGTGGCGCATAAAATGTCTAGACGATATTAAATTTTACACCACACATTACGAAGAATATCTGGAGTTATTCCATTAATTACATCTTTGATTCTTCATTGTTGCTGGCAACGTTGCGTACACCCTGTCTTTCATAACCTCCATCCCCAGTTGGATCTGTCGAAGACTGAAATCGAATGACATAACATCAGTGGATTGAGGTGGCCAGGGAATTGATCGATCACGGCCAATCCAACATTGAGGGATTGTTTATGTAGGTAGTCTCTAACATATAAACCCCAGTGTGGTGATGCGTTATCTTGTTAAAAGTAAACGTTGGGTTGCTGATGTTCAATTTGTGATATCTACATAAATTGTAGCATGTCTACATAACTAGCGCTAGTAACATTTGGCTCGGCGAAGAACGGTATGATCACTTCATAAGCAAACAACGCACACCAAATGTTAATTTTCGGGTAATCAAGTTGTGTTTGTTAAACGGCGTGAGGGTTCTCACTACTAAAAATCGGACAATTATGACGGTTAACGTGACCAGAAACGTGGAAGGTAGCTTTGTCAGAGAAGTTATTTTTTCTAAAAACGCATTATCTTCATTCCATTTATCAAGAATGCCCACGGCAAAATTGTAACGGCGTGGTTTATCGACATTTTCGATTACACGCACTGTTTGAATTTTGTATGCATGAAGTTTTAGGCGCTTGTGTAGAACCTTTCCAACGGTTGATTGCGGACACTGACGATTCCACCAATCGTAACATCGCACCGGCGTGTCCATTCAAATGTTTAAAAAAATCTACGCCCGCGACATTGCTTTGTTAATTTTTTATTATCCCCTAACTTGCGCTGAATGATTTTATGTTCACCCTATCTATAAGCAATAGATAAACAAAAACAAAATCAGTTTTGCGAAGAATAAACAATGGCGTGTTATTTATCGGTACTTAAGCTCAGGGCATTATTAGTTTCTGAATGCGCTCTATATTAAAAAGATTACCCTGGAGCAGACATTGATAGCGACCATAATTTAGTGATAATGAAATGTAGATTGGGGTTTAAAAACATGAAACTGGTATGAAACGGTGGAAATTAGAGAAGCTTGAGGAAGAGGAGGTAAAGAAGATTTTTGAGGAGGACATCGCAAAAGGTCTGAGTAAAAAAGATAAGGTAGAAAATATAGAAGAAGAATGGGAGAATGTTAAAACAGAAATTCCTAAATAAGCAGAAGCAAGTTTAGGTGGAACAATGAGAACTGGTAGAAAACCTTGGATATCGAGGATATATTACAGCTGATGGATGAGCACATAAAGTATAAGAATGCTAGTGATGAGAAAGGTAATAGGACCTATAGACAATTAAGAAATACTATAAACAGAAAGTGCAAATTAGCGAAAGAAGAGTGGATTAAAGAAAAGTATTCAGAAGTGGAAAAAGAAATGAAATTTGGTAAAACAAACAGAGCATACAGGAAAGTTAAGGAAAATTTTGGGGTACATAAATTAAAATCTAATAATGGGTTAAACAAAGGTGGTACACCGATTTATTATATCGAAGGCAAAGTCGATAGGTGAGTGGAATATATTGAAGAGTTATACGGAGGAAATGAATTAGAAAATGGTGTTATAGAGCAAGAAGAGAAGAAGTCAAAGAGGATGAAAGAGGAGAAAAAATACTAAGATCTGAATTTAAGAGAGCATTATAAAATTTGAATGGCAGAAAGGCTCCTGGAAAAGACGGAATACCTTTAGAATTACTGCGCAGTGCAGGTGAGGAAGCGATTGATATATTATACAAACTGGTGTGTAATATTTATGAAAAAGGGGAAGTTCCGTCAGACTTCAAAAAAAGTGTTATAGTCATGATACCAAAGAAAGCAGGAGCAAATAAATGTGAAGAATACAGAACAGTTAGCTTAACTAGCCATGCATCAAAATTCTTAACTAGAATTCTGTACAGAAGAATTGAGAGGAGAGTGGAAGAAGTGTAAGGAGAAGACCAATTTGGTTTCAGGAAACGTATAGGGACAAGAGAAGCAATTTTAGGGCTTAGATTAATAGTAGAAGGAAGATTAAAGAAAAACAAACCAACATACTTGGCATTATAGACCTAGAAAAGGCATTCGACAACGTAGACTGGAATAAAATGTTCAGCATTTAAAAAAAATTAGGTTTCAAATACAGAGATGGAAGAATGATCGCTAACATTTACAAGAACCAAACAGCAACAGTTATAATTGAAGAACATAAGAAAGAAGCCGTAATAAGAAAAGGAGTCCGACAAGGATGTTCCCTATCTCCGTTACGTTTTAATCTTTACATAGAACTAGCAGTTAATGCAGTTAAAGAACAATTTAGATCCGGAGTAACAGTACAAGGTGAAAAGATAAAAATGGTACGATTTGCTGATGATATAGTAATTCTAGCTGAAAGTAAAAAAGATTTAGAAGGAACAATGAACGGTATGGATGAAGTCCTACGCAAGAACTATCGAATGAAAATAAACAAGAACAAAAAAAGTAATGAAATGTGGTAGAAATAACGAAGATGGATTCCCTAAATGTAAAAATAGCAAGAGAAAATATTATGGAGGTAGAAGAATTTTGTTGTTTGGGAAGTAGAATTACTAAAGATGGACGAAGCAGGAGCGATATAAAATGCCGAATAGGACAGGCGAAACGAGTCTTTCAGTCAGAAATATAATTTGTTTACATCTAAAATTAATTTAAACGTCAGGAAAAGATTTTTTAAAGTATGTGTTTGGAGCGTAGCTTTATATGGAAGTGAAATTTGGACGATCGGAGTACCCGTGAAGAAAAGAGTAGAAGCTTTTGAAATGTAATACTGTATGAGAATAAAAGTAAAAATCAGATGGGTGGATAAAGTGACAAATGAAGAGGTGTTGTGGCAAATCGATGAAGAGAGACTTTTGGAAAAATATAGTTAAAAGAAGAGAGAGACTTATAGGCCACATATTAAGGCATCCTGGAATAGTCGCTTTAATATTAGAGGGTCAGGTAGAAGGAAACGATTGTGCAGGTAGGCAACGTTTGGAATATGTAAAACAAATTGTTAGGGATGTAGAATGTAGGGGGTATATCGAAATGATATGGAATCTTGGATAGCCGCATCAAACCATTCAAATGACTGAAGACAAAAAAAAATTAGAAAGATTAAGAAATATCATTAATTGATAAAAGTTTAATATTTTTAAAATGTTAATCTTTTATGGAAAACATTTAATAATGAGTAGAAAACCTAATACGATTCTTTGTTTGTTTTGTTTTCATTGACAATTGAGAACTTATATATTAAAATTTATAATTTAAAAGATTTGAAGTATCATATGTCATAAACAAATAGATTATTCGGTGAATAAATTTTAAATTAAGAACTGAAGAAAGATAAACCATCACAAATTACTAACTAAAAGTCGAGAATTAAGGAAGGAGACCGTTTATGTTATCTGTTTACTGTAGCGGACAAACGGAACTACAAAATTCAGTGACCCCAAACGGAACCTTACGAAGTATAGTATATAATATAAAAAAAATAAATAAGTAAATAAAAGGGTAACCTTTTCCTTCCTCAGTGTAAGTAATTTATAGGTTGTATTTTCAAATACTGAATACACAGGATCAATGCCCTATACGCCTACTCTAAAATATTTTTTCTTTACTCCTAATATAAAACTATTTGTATCATCGAACATTATTTAAGGTCAAAATGGTTATATTTGTTACGGTAGTGTATGCCGAATTAAATTATGATTGTGTTTTAAAAATTACTTTTTATTGATGAAAAGTAGGATTTTTGACCTTAACTGTTAAAAAATAATGTAATAAAAGTCACTTTTAATAAATAAATAAATCTGTCTTTCTCCGGTTTCCATTTTTTCAAATATTTTCCATTAAAAAATGGAAACGATGTAGCAACTCTCTGGTATTTGAATAAGTATTTAAACTTAAACTGTAACCTCTTCTTTAGAGGTAAAAATCTATATTTATTCTTATTCTAACGCCCTTGCGTATTATCTCAATTATTTATATTATTAAATAAATTAAAATAATAGTAATTTTATTTATTTTATTTTATTTAGTACAACAGGATAGCTATTTAAGCCTTGGTATATCGTTGTACAATCAACACAGATAGCACAAAACACCCATGTACACACAAGTAACATGAATGAACGTAGATAAAACCAAGCAACGCATAACAAACACAAATCATTTGGAACACAAAATTCCGGAATATAAAATATTTAAGATTCCATAAATATTAAGAAGAAAGGATATTAATTATTTTCCTTTTGAAAACACTCAAATTTGTGAAAAATACATCCAACTCATTTTTACGGTATAAAGAATTTAAGGTATGGACGCATCTTTTCAAAAGAATCAAATTTTCATTATATATGTAGCCAAAAAACTACACATATGATAAAACTGGATAAAAACAATACTCGACATATACTCAGACTTCTTTGTGCAATGTTAGGTTCTTTTAGTGAAATCCCAGATATGCAGACGTCAAAGTATCTATTCAGAGCCTGATTCACAAAGAGCGCGTCGTAGATAGGTTTGCAGCCCTTTACATTTAGCTCTTACTTTATCTTCCTGCTTCTCGTAGTGTAAACCCTCCGTAGCAAATACTTAACCTTTTTCTTAATAGAGCGAATTCATCATAATAAGCAGCTAACCTGGTTCTCTTGAAGTTTTAGTGTGCCACTTTCTTACGCTTAAGACACTTAATGAGTTATCTGGAAAATCAGCCAAAAGATAAGTTGGTCGGAACAGATCTAAGGATGAAGGAGTCAAGATTACGGAAAACGAGATCAACGGGTAGAAAAAAAGTCGACCGAGAAAGAAATGGACATTAAGCGAAATAGAAACCGGCAGGCATAATTTACATTCTCATATGAACGAACTTTTTAAGCAAGGTTTTAATAATTTGGGACTCGAGGATGTAAAAACGTCGAGAAATACAAAAATCAGTTATTTTAACAGTATCAAATAGACATCAAACTAATTAGAAAACAATTCTTGAAAATATTCGTGTAGAGTGTACCGTTTTATGTAAGTAAAACGTGAACGGTAGGAAAACGGAAAGGAAATTAATAATGATCTTAAAAACGCGCTGTTTTTCTGAAGAATTTTAAAAACCAGTTGTTCAGTAAAATTGTAAATAAAGCGATCTGAACGCGAATTTGGGAAGAAAAATAATTTGTGACAAAATCTAGTAAAGAGACGAATAAAAGATCTAGGTTTAATTAATTGATTAACAGAAGGACATTTAGAATGTAAAACCTGAAGACGAAGACAAAGACTAGAATATATAAAACAGATAGTTGAGGTTATGATGTGTTAAATATGTTGAGATTAAAAGTTTAGCGTAGAACAGAAAGGAATGAAAAATAGTTTCAAACCGGTCAATTGACCGATGAATAAAAAAAATTTACTTTTATTTATCTTCTGTCCGACTGATACTTGTAAGCCGTAGCTGTACCTAACATTAAGTATATTAATTGCGTATAGTAGAGCCTGAATAAACTGAACCGAAAAAACAAAGGCGGTTGGTCACAACGGGTATATCACGATTATAGTATATTTCTCGACAAAGGCGATAGATGAAAATAACAAAAATTATAATGCACATGGAAGTAGGTATTGTCGTGTCTAACACGGCGGCGCCACAAATTATAATGCCTTCATGTCCGTTACTAATACTTCACAGTCGATGCTATTAAGCACATTACCGTCACTAGTACATCTTGATTTTTATTTATTAATAATAAATTATACTGACCATAATCGAAATATGATAATGTATATATAACTTAATATTTTCAGTAAAATTTATTAAGAAATCAGTTAACGCTAATTATGTAATTTAAGATAATATATAGATGTTTTAAGACAAATGTCTGTAGAATAGAAAAAAAAATTACTCATAATTATGGCTGTAAGGGACGATATTCTAGCACAGAACTAAACGATTATTTAAAAATTTTGGAGATTTTGCTAAGAACAGTTCTTTTACAAAGTTTTAAAAAATAAAAAGAAATTATAATTTGCGGGTACATAATTTGCTTTAGATTTTTACATCAAAACAATCAGCAAACTGTGATTTGTTATCGAATAAACAAGTGACATTAAATATTACCGTTCACTTTACCAGCAGTAGACCTAATTGGTTTATACGAAGCCGTGGCGGGGAATCACAACCATTTTCATCGGGGTCGTGCTGTCAGCCTCTCTTCTGTTATTAGTGACAATCACATCGGAGGTCGGAGCTATTAGATCGTACGACCGCAGCTGCCACGGGTAATATCTGCGGCTATCGGTAGTAGTAATCCGAAGCGAATAATGCCGATTACATTTACGGTCACTAACAATTATGTCCCAGCACCCTTACAAAATCTGAATCGATGCTACGACAACAGTAGAATACAACAATTAACTTTACGGATCATTTTATAAAACGACTTTGGGTTTAATGATTTACTGATACGATTTATTATCACTGATAATTAAATATTTAATTTTCTTAAGAGAAGAGAAGAGAATAATATAAAATTAAAAGAGAAAACACACACCCAAACACTTAATTAACATCTATTAAATTCTCTAATGTCTCAAATAGCTGTTTAAGTCGTCTCGTGTTCCCAGTATTTTTTGTTTTGGCTAGTGAAATAACAACGCCAACATTTTCACTTGTAAAAGGCTTATTTATATATTTCGTTTTGTTAATAGTAAAATATTACCGTATTGAAAACGAATATTACCGTAACGAAATAAAAACAAAAATATCCGTGGCTAATGAAGCGCGTTTTATAAAAAATCTACTTCAGTACAAATATGAAACTTGGGATACTAAGAAAATAAAAGAAGTAAGTGGAGACGTTTAAAATGCGGGCGTGGATTAAATGGACTGTCAGTAAAGAATGCAGTAGTAATAAGGAATGACCGAGAATCAGATATGGCAATTTAAAAAATAATAAGTCGTTAAGGTTTTCCTTGGCAAACTTATACACTTTAGAGAACTCAAAGATGTAAGAAATGAAATCAAAGATAAAGAAAAAAAATGTTTACAAGCCGCAACAGTTATTAAAAGATAAAAGGAGTGAATTATAATTTTGCGATCACAAAAACGGATTTATTTGGATTGCTACGAAATAGAAGCCAGACCCCATATAACCACCATAATATCGGATTTTAAGAAAGGAATCGTAATACTTTCTGTTTTTAAGAAATTACCACCAATTTTTAAAGTTTTCCACCGGTTCATTAAAAGTATAATTTAAAATATTTTCTTTTACAAAAACATTACTAGACTACTGTGTCAATGAGTTTTAAAATAATATTAATAAAAAAAAAACTTCAGATTTTCGTCTTTTCAAGACGAAAGGATGGTGGTTAGTTCAAAAAATTAAAAAAAAAACGAGGATGCTCTCCTTTCGATTCGACCGATATGAATTTTTTTCTATTCGAGTGACTCTATTTTATTTTGTGATGGAAGTACTTTTGATGGCTTTGTTTTTTCCTCATAACTTTAGAAGAAGATATTTAATCGAAAAATTACATCGACGATTGGAAAATATTTTTTAACATATTTTGTCGTAATAATCTATTATAATCACCAACTTATCTTATTACATTCAATGCATTTTCTCACGAGAATCGGAGAAAAAATAATACATATTTTTACATCCATAAAACTTTAGTTCACGCTCGGTAGTAGATCGTAAGCTTTACTTCTTACATTTATTTTTATCGAGATAAAGATGTCTTCGTTTTCCGTTTCTTCACGATGACTTTTTTTCAGACGGGCAATGTATTTTGTAGATAACTTCTAAAGATTAAATAAAATTAAATTAAAAAACATAAAATAAAATTAGCTTAAAAATTAAAAAAATATTGCACTAACATAACTGCATTTTAAAGGTACATAAAAATCTTTTTCAATTTTTCATAAAATTATTCTTTTTCTTTAAATTAAAATTATAAATTAAGGAAACTACAAATTAAAGATCGGTGAGTTTTGATAGTTTTTTAATTTTGCGCTGACTTTTAAAAGTCACGATTCAATTTTTAGTGCACTTTTTTATGTTTGTTTATGTGTATTTTTTTAAAATGCTCTCGAGAGTTTGTATCAGCTATTTTATTTTTAAAAAATCGTTCACTCCTACCTCGAACATTTTTTTCATAATATTCGTTTATACCCGAGATATTTACCCGAGTATTTAACTAAATATTTTACTTTAAATATTTAACAAACAAACAAAGTAATAATAACGAGAAAAGAAAAGAGACGATATTTAATGTTATAGAAAATAAATCAAATAATATGGGTTCGGGTAGCTAACAGAATAAAAATGAAATGTACAACAGAACTTTCTTAATACGAAACATATCGTAGTAAGGTAAGGTAATAAAAATGACAATGTCGACATCACTGTATAAGTACATATGAAAGCTTAGTATGCTTGTATATCATAGACCGTTGTAAATACCGTATTTCTACCGTTTTCTTTCCTTACAGTAGCGAGTCAAAAATATATAATATATCCATAAAACATATGTCATGACATTTACAGCGACTAGTCCTTTGGCGGCGGACAAAATTTTAAAAAAAATGTTAAAGGGCTTCAATTATTGTTATATTCAATGAAAACATAACAATATGCGTTAGGTATTGTACGGGTTTACAATCGTTTCACATTTACCGTCGGTAGTTACCGGACCCCGCCGGTTTTTTCTAGTATTAAGTTTTAACTCGTACGTTAACTGAATTCTAAAACATTTATTACTGTACACCTACTGTGAATTATGTAGGCCTAATTGTACACATATATATATATATATATATATATATATATATATATATATATGTGTGTGTGTGTGTGTGTGTGTGTGTGTATGTTACACACATATATATTATAAGTATATATATATATATATTTACAACACTTTTCTTAAAATAGTTATAATTAATAAGATGGAACGCGTTTAAAGTTGTTAATTTAAAGATGAAGTTAAATCAATTCAGTTTTATAATAACTAATATTTTTTCCCTATTTGGTATCTTTTCGTCAAGGACTTCATCATAAAACAAAAATAGTTTAAAGCCTACAAAAATTTTTAGTCAATAGTTATGGAAATTCTGATTCGATTTTGCAACTCCTTTCACACTGATAAGGATATATTCTACTGAAGGATTTCCAAAAAAAGGAATATTAAAAAAAAATTACACTTAAATTTTTAATTTAATTTAAATTAGAAGTTTCAAAGAGGGTATTAGTTTTTTCTCTTGAAGTAAATATTTTTGTTATTTAAACGCTCTGGAGGCATTTTAGCAAAACTGTTTCGCGGAAAAAATCTGTAATGATTTTCATTGGTAAACAACTTTTAAATTTCATACGGTGATTCAATTCGTTTTAGAAAATCAATAATAACTTCTTTCATGTTTTTTTTTAGGTTGCCTTCACATCACCCACAGCTTATCCAACCTCTATAAAGATAACTACGGAGGGAAGCTGAATGACATATTGTAGATGTAGAAGCAAGTTTAATAGGACATAAAGAAAAACCATAGTATTCTGCAGTTGACCTATCGGGAAATTAATTCTACTTTTCATAACAGGCTTAGTAAAAAATCAAAGAACAATAAAAAAAAACGATAAACTAGGCAAATTTGCTTAAAAAATCTTAAATTTAAATAGTAAACTTAAAAACTTCAACCATGAAAGCTAAATGAATTTCTTCATACGGACACAGCCCATAATTGGTTTAAAATCATCTATTGTTGAATTAAAAACATCAATATCGTTACTTAATTCATTTAATCGCTACACGCATCTCCCTATGGGACACATCTCACCAACAATTTTGTAAATAAAAATATTTTTTTTCCTGGTGTACGCACACTGGACTAGGAATCCAATGTTAACCACATTGTGCTTAAAAAACGTATGCAGTTTAACCGAATAAATAATAAAATGTCGATACAGATAATATTTTTTTTTGTATTATTAGATAATAACTTAATAAAATATCCGCTTAAAAATACTATAGTCCGATGGTGCTTAATTTAAATTTCTATACACAGAAAGAAATACATAATTATTTTTTACTAATTACCATTTCTTCCAGCGTGTTTTTGGACAGATTTGGCAATAAAAGAGCCCTTGTCTTCCACCATCTTCTGATCGTTATTGAAAAGACAACTGAACCGCTTTCATTTTTTCATTTTCCTTCCACCGACTAAACTAGAAAAGGGAACGAACAAGGAACGTTCCATACACACGCGAGGTAAAAAAAAAACTACCTTCCACCAGCACGCCAGGGTCGGCACTGCGGGAGCGACAGTGCTATCTCTCCCTTGCAGTCTCGCGTGCAGCTTCCTATGTGCGCATGTGCACAACAGTCAAAGACCATGCCGATTGAACTGTGAAGCGCACAGTTCCATACAAAGATTTTTTGTATCTTTTTCATAAACTGGGGGATGGCTACTGAAATTAAGCTTAAGGATTACATATTGTACAAGTATAAAGAAAAAATTACGAAAAAAGGAAAGAAAAAATTACGAAAAAAGGACATTATGTTAAATGTTATCGATAATATCAAGTGGAAATAGGGGTTGCTGCAGTTTCACAGTGCCTATACGCGAGCCGCCACTGGTTGATTTCCTTATAAACTAAGAGTACATCATTAATTACTCTCCTTTTCTAAACAAGGCAGTATTGAATTTTTTGCAGTCATCTCCGTACGATGAATCTCTCTATATCAAACCTCGATGGTGCGATGCTGACAACAACCTTTGGATTGCTTCAATCTTGTTGCATGTCACGGTTCTTTGATAGTTTTAAATGATAGAACAATATTCCATTACGGGCCTAACAGTAACTTTATATAATCATTGAACAGTATTAACCGTGCGGAATCTTCCGGTGACCCAGACAAATTATCCCAAGTTCCTTCTGGCCTTTGAAACAATTTTATGACCGGTTAATAATATCTTAAGATCTAACGCCACACCTGTCACGAACATCAGACTCACGGCGAATCTTTACATTTACCATATTATTTGTATATTATATAGAAGAGTTTTTTCTAGTGTAAGTCATAACTAGTGGCTTATAAAGAGGTTTAATGGCAGACTGTTTTTAACTGACCACTCTTATATCCGATCAACATCATGCTGAAAAACGATGTACTCATTATAGTTGTGAACTCTACTATATATTTTAATATCATCGGTAAATAAAAGAATATTAAATTTTACTTTTTTCGGTTATGTCGTTGACAAACATAATAAAAAATAAAGGTCCTAGATTGGATCCTATGGAACACCAGATGGCTTTATACTCTTTTGAAAGTTCTCCGTTTAATTTAACTTGAAATTTTCTCTTGTTTAGATACGACTTTATCCGTTTTAATACTTCCGTTTTATCCTTCCAGATACCCCACACGAAGAAAATTTCTCTATTAACATGCCATGCGGAACAGAATCGAACGCTTTCCGAAAATCGAAATAAACGGTATCGATCTGCTCCTTATTTCTAACTGCAAGGACAACAAATGACAACATGTGATTTAAATTTGATGTTTTTGATAGTTTTTCATAAATCCATGTTGCCGAGAATCAATATACCTATGCATAACCTTTATAAAGACTTTAGCAGCAGTACATAATACTGAGATCGGTCTATAATTACTAACATTATGTAAGTAGCCAATCTTTGGAACAGGAGAAATTAATGCTGCTTTCCAATATTACGAAAATACACCACTATTTAAAGTATATTTGAATATTCACAAACGTAGTGTTGGTATTGCCAGAAACAATACTTAAATGAAAAACGGAGGTATATCATCATACCCAGCAGCTATGTTAGGTTTTAGTTCCGTGATACCTTCTAAAATATCATTCATTGTGATCAATGGAACATCTATATCCCTTTGTGACAAATCGATTGTTTGATCAGCTTCAAATTCTGATAACGTAGGCCGATAAACAGATTGGAAGTATTCACCAAATGCTTCACATATCTTCTTGTTATCAGTTAACATCCCTTTACTGACTTGAATTCGCACCCATTTTGCTTTTTAAAAAAAGAGTTTACATATTTTAAAGAAATTGTTAGGGTTAGTGTGTGTAACTACATGTAAATGGAAGAGCAATTCAATCGACTGAGAATCAGTTACACACGAATTACAAATTCATCGATGAAAAAAGACCAATGTGTAGTGTATTTTGTGGAGCCCGTTTTGTGGCACCAATTTTAACAGTAATCAAAAAACTCTCATGATCTTTTTTAGATTTAGATAAAGCTTTTGACATTATTCGAGACTCAAGATGAAAAATCAGGGTATTTATGGTACTTCTTATAAATTGCTGAATATTTTAAAAACAGATCCCAATTTCTTACCCTCAATAATAAAACTAATGTATAAAATTTATCCAAGTACTGTTTACTTCGAGAAGCAGTTTTTCCCTCCATATTATTTCTAATATACATAAATGATTTGCTTAAATTAAACCTGAAAATTTGCATAATTTAATCTTAACAATTTAAATAAACCTCAAACAGTTATATAATGTCGTTTGCTGATGAGGCAAAATTAATTTTTATGGATTTTTCACGGAATGGTGTTAGAAAGGTAACTGAAAAACAACTCAGGATTATAAAAACCTAGTTTCGGGAACACGTTCTAACACTAATATCAAAAAAGCATGTACATGACATTCACTCCAAAAGGTAAAGGTCGATCACCTAACCTCTATAATAAAAATATTCATCTGTCAAATCGCAAACATATCTACTTTAACTTGTCGATGTCCGAAATTAGTGAGTGCAAATCAAGTTAAACATTCAGGTGTAACTGATCCACACCTAAGTCGGAATTTGGATATTTGTAATGTGTGTCATCATTTAATTATAAAATTCTACTAACTGTTTAAAAAACTATCAACATCTCTGCGCTTGTATATATTGCATATGCTCATTCGACATTCGAGTACAGGATAACAGCACTGTATGTAAGTACATTTTAAAAAGATTTCTGTGATCCAAAATAAGAGCAGCTTCGGGCAGACCCAGGCGTTATTCTGATTAAGCATCTGTTTTACACATTAGCATCTACAAATGATCGCTGATAAAGACAAAATCTTTTTGTGTTTAATACATAATATACGAAGTACGAGAGAAAATTTCAATTTGATGTTATTGAAGTTGAATAGATTGTATAGCTTACCGATCTGTGTTGTTTTTACTGAAACGTGGATCTACAACCACAAAATAAATAATTATTCAATTGCTCCTTGTATGATAATTATCGCTCCTATGCTAATCTTAACTACCGCAGGTCTGGAGGTGTTATACACCTCCAAATGTGTTAATAAAATTAGAATTTTTCTAACCTTTCTTCATTTTATTCAACGTATCTTAGACCATTTTGTTCAGAATTAAATTCTCTACAAGTTTAATTAAAAATTTTTGTGTGTTTATTATCTATTTAACAAAGTTATTGTATGTCAAACATAAAAAACTGTGTTTTCACCCCAATTTATAGGTTTTCAACCCAGATTTCTTAAAGATTACTGCAGATACGGTTCTAGGACGTCGAGCCAAATCGAGTTTGTAAATCCAGTGTTTCTTTTGTGTTGTACATTTACAGTTGTATATTCATTTTGGACAGAGGTAACAATACCTCTATCCAAGTTCTATTTGGCACAATGACATTAACGATCACTCTACAATCACATTATATGTAAGGCTTCAACTTCTTCAAATAAAGAAGTTCAATTCAAAACTAATTGATATCTTCTTCTTAAAGGTGTACTGTCCAATTCTAATTGGGAAATATATATATATATATATACATGCCTGCAATGAAGTTGAAACTGCATTCATTACTTTCTTAAACATTTTTAAAAAACGCTGCTATACAAATTACAGGGAATGTAACCTTAAAAGGCAATCTTATTAGGTGGAATCCTACACCTTCTTTAATGTTTTATTAAATCTCATCGGGAAGAAAAATGTTACAAGAAATTCCGCAACAAATTAGAAACTAACATATTACAAGCCAAAAGTAATTACCGTCGTGAAGGCTTTTTTAATGCAAAGGGAAACGGCAGAAAGGTGGAAATTAATTAATAACTAAATAGGTGAAACCGGATCAGACAGGGAAATACAAAAGTTAAAGAGAGAAAACCGGGGTATTGTAACTGATAATCTATGGATAACTAACTTAATGACCATTTTTTTAAAAATGTAACTAATATGCTTTCTGTTAAGCACAGATCCAGATGAAAAAATTTCCATCAAATGTAATTTATTATTTATTTAGTTTATTTTTCTTCAATATTTTTTTCCACCTCTTCATCTGAAATCGAAAAAATCGTCAAATCTTTATCGAAAAAGGCACCGTTATTGATGAAATCAGAATTGAATCAATTAAGATAATCACATCTCTGAAGTCCTTTTTGGCCATATGAGCATGGCAAAAAATGTTTTCCTACAGAATTTGAAAAAAACATATTGTTTCAATTTATAAGTCAGGAGACGAAGAAATCAGAAAAATGTGTAGTACATTTGTTAAATCGACGCCAATTCGTATATTTGAAGTGATTAAGAATAAAGGACGTATTACTTGCTAGATATTCACAAATTGTACACGTAATACATATTTTTTTCTAAAAAAAGTTATTTTTTTATTAAATAATATCTGTGTTCGGATTAATCTGCACGATACTGTATAAATTGAACAATATACAGACTATAGTTAATCTTCGAAGGATAATCGGCTATCGAGTCGATTCACCGTATTACTAATTATTCGCAGAATATAATGTACTAATAAAAGTGATACGCATCAAAGTTTATGCCTCTTTGAAACCGTATTTAAATGGTTTTTTCAGATCCCCTCTAAGTTACTGGGTCTTCCAAATAGCGGACATGTCTTCTCGTCCCATACGGTATGGTATTCAGAGGTTTCATCATACTCAGAATGTAAATAAAAATTTTATAATTTGTTTTAAGGAGAAGAGTCGGTAACTTTTATACCGACAGGTAGAGGAGAAATGGATTTCAATGTAAAATACTTTATAGTAGAAATACATCGAATGCGTTGCGTTGTGGTTTTCTCAAAATCCAAAAGTTATTATGATATTGCATTATTTGTTTCTGATCTAATTTATTATTTTGACTATAATTGTAATCTTTATGCCGGAGTCGGATTTAATGTCTTGACATTTTATCAGAAAATACACAATAACAGTGCTCTTGATTGTATGCCAATTTACTGTCGTAATTCTTTTTAGAATAATAGAAAAGAAAAACAGATTAGAATATTAAAGGAAATGTATAAAACTAGTATGCGACGAAGAATTTTATCTATTTTATAATAAATTCAGAATAAAATAAAAATTTAATTTTAAATGGCCTTATAAATATCTAATCAACATTACATCGGTTTCTATTTTAAGTACCCGTTCTTTGCACGGGAAAATGCTGAATATTTTACCTTTTTGAACTCATGAAAATATTCTGTACCTGCAAATCGATTTGAAAATTCGATCCGTGACCGGAATATATGAACGACTGTGATATTAAGGTTATATCCTTCTCACTGTATTTTTATTAAATGTTTACAGCCCTTTCGAAATACATAACGTAAAAACATAACCTATTTTCAGGTTTCATCCTCCTGAAGGAAAAACCAATTGTTCGATTTTATACAATTTGAATATCTGAGTATCTTTGCTGAATATTTATTTTATTTTTATCGCGTTAAAAATATTTATGGAAATGAGAAAAGAGGTGCTTATCTTTTTTCACTTCTTCGAACCGCGTGACGAATAATCGAAAGTTTGATTCCGACTTCGTTAGCCTGATCCCTTCTCCTTCGCTGTCTTTCATACACCGTTTTCTTCTACCAGGCATCCACTCTTTATACCCAAAAACATGAATTATAAACTTAAAGCCAAATTTAAAAACTAAGATCAAACTTAAAAAAAAAAATTAAAGGACCACAAAAACTGAAAACAAGTAAAACATTATAGTTAAATCTTCAAAAAAACTATTAAGTTATCGAGCAAGTAAAGATGAAATTTACCCCAATGTTCCAACTTAAGTCTGCTAATTTTAATTTTAAAAAAATTAAATGACCAGAAAAACTAAAAAAAAAAACAAAACATTGTATGTAAAATAGCATTATATGTATATCGTAAATCGCGGCCATTACTGTCATGTATTATCTACGCTTACCGTATACATTTCTTTAATCGTGTGCAAGGTTTTGACAGCTTTTACGCAGATTAGCCTGAAATTTCGATCGTAGAATTCATTCGCGCCTTCTTTTAATTTTCCAGATTTTCATTACTTCAATGTTAAAGTTTTACTTGCCAGTAGGGGCTCGACCGAAAAAGAGGCGTAACCTACAATTTCCTACAGGACCGTAAGAAAACTTACAGTTTCATCCTATTCTTTGAACCGAATACATGATACGATAATTTATGGGGGCTATGTATTTTCTTGTTATTTCTGTCGAAACCTAGAAGAAAAGTAAGTATTGTATTTTGCGAATGCGCATAAAAAATACAATACGGTTGTCGATTATTCGGTAATCGAAGCGAGTAGAAAGAAACAAGTTTAGGTCGATTAGAATGAAATAGATCGTAGTATAAATACGTACAATAGTTTCAGTAATATCCCTTTATTGGGAAACTTCGTGCGATTCCAGTCGATATCGATAACATTTTTAATAAAAATTTACAAAAGTAATTGGGTTAATAGTATCGCATTTAAACCGATATAAAAAATGGATCGACTTATAACAAACAAAACTGAGATTTTATAATGTACGAAAATAATTCAGTTAAAGTTCATAAAACATGTTTCAGAAAATATCTTGCCAGAAAAAAGTAATCGACAATAACTTTTTACCGAAACAAGATTAATTTTTTATGTAGACAAACACATTAGTAAGTATCCCCCGTTAGCCGCTGTGAATATAGTTTTATTTTTCGAGTTACAAAATCGATTTTTCATTAACGATAAAGCCTCGTAAACTACAAGGTAACCTATTTTCTGACCGGTTAGAAACCTTTGCTATAACATCGACAATTATCCATTTACTGAATCTCGAGTTCCGCTTTACCGAGTACAAAAATCCAGTCATCACTAATAAATACTCTGAAATTATTAAAAGTAAAAATAAATATAAAAAAAAAATTTTAAGAAATAAATAAAACAGCATAAAATAAATAAAATAAGAAAAAGTAAAACAAACAATTCTTAAAAATTGATGTAAATTACGCATATTGAAATTAAACAAAATTTTGAGAAATTCGACTTTAATTAGAAACGAAACACAAACTGGATTGGAAAACCGATAGGATTTTCAACAGAAAAATTTTCATCAATGTTTGAACAACACCATGTAAATGAAAAGAAATAGAAAAGTTTTCAATAATAGAAAAAAATGAATAAAATATACGTAGATTTAAAAAAAAAATCACATACTTTTTGGTTTTTTCTTAAAATTATTAAACATCATAATGGTTGCTTGACAAAGCTGCAAAGATTTCTTCAAAGCAGCTGCACAATATGGCCGCCATTCTGTTCCAATAAATAGTTCAGCTCGGAGAATCCATGCTAGTCGGGCACGTCTAGCATCATAATTATTCCTAAGACCAGTTCCAGTTTCTATTATACGATTTCTCAATTCGTCTTGTGTGCCAGTACGAACGGAATAGACTAACTACTTCATCTAACTCCAAAGGAAAACACCCGTTGGCGTGAGATTGGAAGATCTAGGCGGCCATTTTACAGTTTGGTTTCGACCAATCCGTTGCTTACTAAATGTGATATTTAAATGATTCGTCACATCATGAAAATAGTGAGCAAGTGGAATATCTTCCGAGAGTCCATCAGATTTGTTTGCAAAAGATGCGAGTACCGCTCTTCATTGAGCCTTGGCGTAAGAAAAAAAGGCCTATGAGATTATCACCAAGAAGACCACGCCATACAATAAACGAAGAAGTGCGTTGGAAATGACTTGTAGCAGACTCGTGGGGATTTTCTTCTGCCCAAGTGTGAGTGTTTCGATAATTTACAATGCCATTCCTAGTAAAACAGGATTTATCAGTAATTAGAATATTACTAAAGAAAATGGGATGATATTCACATTTTCTAATTAGCCATCGACAGAATTTCATCCGTTTATCAAAATCAGGTGGTAATAACTCTTGTACACGTGTTGTATGAAATGGGTATAATTGTTGCTCCCGTAACATTCGCCACACTTGATTGCGAAACATGAAATCGTTGTAACAATCTTCTGGTGCTTGAGATGGTAGATAATTGTACCGCATTCAATATTGCTTCTTCAGCGTTGGCATTTCTCACTAAACGACCAGCATCGAATCGTTGTGGTTTAAGCATACCTGTTTTTTCGAACTCGCCTCTCCAAAGCCTCAAATATTTTACGGTCCGGTACTCTTCGATCTGCATAATTTTCCCGGTATTCACGTACAGCAGACAATCCATTTTTATTTGCTTTACCATGAATTAACAACATGTCCGTCAACTCTTCAAATGAAAACAAATTTGTGGTATCATCAGTTGTGAATGAGTGACCGAACAATAACAGCACAAACACCGCTCAAATGGTTATTAGAATGTTAAACTCTAAACTTAATTGTTGATCGGCTGTTATTGCAAACTAGTGAAAAAATAAACATTTTTAATATGTTTTAGAAACTGGTCTTTCAAATTTATTTTTATAATTTTTAGCACTTGTATGTAAATTGTTATGTTTAAAATCGTATCACTTTTCCGATCCAGTTTGTGTGTTTTGGTTCTAATTAAAGTTGAACTTCTCAAATCTGTGTTTAATTTTAATAGTCATTATTTACACCATTTTTTTTTCAGAATTAAACTCTGTACAAAGTAAACTAGAAATTTTTATTTGTAATTGAAAAATTAACAAAGTTATTTTATTTCAAACTTAAAAAAGTATATTTTCTGATAAAACGTTTGCGTATTTAACCCAATTTTTCTTAAAATCTAAGTGAGATATATACATCTGAGACCACTTTTATTCAATTTCTTGGATCAATAATCATAAGGAAGCACCAAACATACCCCTCGATTTGTACCCCAAAAATTAATTTTACGGTTTAATTTCACAGAGGAGTAGAAAGCAGGGCTAAATGTTTCCCGAGCCGAAACTCGCTAGCAAACCGTTTTCTGACCTATGTTTATATATAATTATTTCTTATTTTTGGCTATAAAATCATCTACGAAGAGATTACCATGCAAATTGGAATCACTCTGTATATATTTATATTATTTATAAAAAAATAATAAACATAAAAAAGTCATTAAATAAGCGGGGCCTATTCACTACATGCTAAAAAGTTGTTCAACCCGGCGGTCTGAAGTCAAGCTACCTTTGTTTTTTTTTTAATTAAGAAAATCAGTGCAAAACTAAACAAATAACAAGATGAATGAAATCGTAAGAGTAAGGATAATAAAAAAAAAGTATTACCAGGAAGGGATTCCATTTTAAGCTCTATGGTAAAGCGGAAAAAATGGATTTTCTTTTAGTATTGGAATTATTTGGTTATTTAGAACTTTCTCATAGCTTCTTGAAATCTAATCCCGAATTTCTGGTATTAAATACCACCTTTGACATAAATTTAATAAAAACCCTCAACTAACCGATATTGAAACACTCAGTTTCATTAGCAACAATATTAATTATTCAAACAACATTAATATGTATAACCTAAAAGATTTCTAATTTATGTTCCTCGTTAATCATCTAAGAGTATTTTTAGTTTATCATTCTCGTTAATGTATGAGTGTAAATGGACATTTTAAACGGTACTACAGAAAAAAATCGATTATTAAAGTCAATATTTTCGATCTCCATAACTGGTTATCAAGCTGCATTTTCTGAGAAGACATATTCAGTTACTTCGAAAAAAAAATTAATTTTGAATAAAATAAGCCATAAAGAAGCACTAAACGTACCCCTCGATTTGTACCCCATTATATTTAAATTACTTTAAATTTCGTTTAAGTATTCCGATAAAGAAACCGATCGGGTTAAAATATTACCGAAAAATGTAATTGAACATAAAAATTGGGTGGGTAAAAATCATTTCCGATCGATCCGTACCTTTTCTGAAAATAATTGAGTATACAGTTCCTTTAATTTCAAGTTATATCTACAGTATTAGATTTATAAGGAGAATACTAAGATATTAAAATGAGGTAAAAATAATTACAAATCGCGGGAAAAGTCTACGCGATCAATACATTCAAGCGAAGTATGTGGTTAATATATCATCGTATGAAAAATGTATTTCAAAGCTCAGTGAATTTCATTCGGGATTCCGACGCTGCGTAACTCGGGTTAATAGCAGAATTCGTTTTGTATTACTACAAATAACCGTTCCGTGAACGTATAGACGAAATGCTATGAAATGTCGGCAGTATCCGTTTTTCCGGTGTAACGGTAAGAGAAGGGAAAAATGAATATGCGAGGGAGCGATCTGAAAGAGAAAAGAGAACGAGGAAGAGAAGTATACTGTATTATACGGGTGTCGGGAACATTGTGCATTTATTGTCGTGAGTATTACGTCTCCAGGGAAATTTTGTCCGACCCAGGTGATAAACTGATGGACGGTAGGAAGAGTTGTGAAGGAGGGGAGAATCGTCACCGCACGAGAATCTACACCCTCTTGCCTTCCGACTTTATATAGCGCCTACATTTCGATACGATAAATACTTCAATCGAATCTCTCACCCTCCTTTTGGAAATTTAATATGTACCTGACAAATCGTAAAAAAACAATTCTGTATTAAAAACCGACCGATGAATACACTGAAAGCCCGAAGTTGATGTAACAGTAATTCGTTATAATCTACACGCTAAATAATTCTTAGAAATTAAAATATACAATCTAAACATTTAATACAATTGTCTTTAATTATAGATAATAATTTTTTGCTTTAATTTAATAACATTTTAAGAAATATTACAGTAACAGAAATCTTCCCTCGACCTATTTGAAAAAGCGCAAACATAAAACAGGTACTCCTATTATATAACATTGTCGCGTGTTCGCGACTCGATAAGGGTATTGATAGACCAACAATTAATTTTTAAATTTGTTTGTAAAACAAATTGTTAGGGATGTAGGATCTAGGGGGTATACCGAAATGAAACGACTATCACTAGATAAGGAATCTTGGAGAGCTGCATCAAACCAGTCAAATGACTGAAGGCAAAAAAAAACACCTAATATTGCATTAATAAGATAAGGTTAGACAAGTCTAAAGTTTATTCAATTCCATTCTCTGCCTATAACTTTGCTACTTACAATAAAACCACCCTACGCTAATGAATGAATTTAATACTGTCATTTTCACTATTGTCTACCAATAACTCACCGAAAAACTTCCGTCATTCACCCACTGTCTACTCTGGAATGCTTGTGACGTAAACTTCACTAGTTGTTCTACACGCTGACTGATAATTCAGAATCTCACAATCGTAGCACTCGCTTAATACTGACTCTGTTTCACTGGTCCGATCAGTATTTACTTACCCTGACCAACAGAACCGCATCGTTCCTTAACTGTTGAAGCGTGAGTATTATCGTCCGCGCCCTTACATTTTCCCATACATTTCTACTCTGGTCCGGTAACCCTTCTCGTCGACAGCAGATGTTGGAGGTGAGCCTACTGTCAGTACTACAAAGAAAATATTGTTTATAGACTTGGTTACCTGAGAAAAGGATCCCTTTTAGTTCATTTCTGGATTCCTTCCATCATTATTTTCTCATACTTTCTTCTTAATTGGAAGGAATCCGTTACCCAGATCCGTTATACTGGTCCTGTTACAATATTTTATAATAATAAAACTGTTCCTTCTCAGTAAGTTCCAAATATAATAGAGCGTTCAAAAATGTTTACGATTAAACGCTGTTGTGTTCTCTTATCTCCTGATTTGTTATTGTAAATATTAAGCTCCCGGACTGCATTGTGCTTTTCTATTAAGAGGTATTAGAACATAGTATAAACGTGAAATGTAAGATACGTTGTTTGAGTCTTACGATATACTCTTTTATTCCGGCATTAAGAAAAGAAATTAAATTCGAAGAAATTAGATGAAATTGAAAGCATTTGCATTTTTATCCGATTGAAATCGTTATTTTTTAAAGTCGATAAACGAACCGCATCGATTACTACGTAAAACCTCTTTTTCTCTACATCTGAACTCTTTGGTACAGTTTTGGCCCGATACATCAGGTGCAGATCTGGTTGCAGTTCAGCCCAATATATTTACGTGCCAACTAATTTTGGTTATTCCGAAAAGGAAGCCTGAGTTGTTTTCGGGTAGTCTTTAATTTATAAAATAAAAAGAAGTTTCTCGTGACGTATGTTTGTCATCGGAAACGAAATCGTGCAACGGTAATGTGCTGCACTCATTTTGTATGAAATTATCCCGATATATCGAGGGATGTTGATGAAATGACACTTCTTTACCGACTGTGCCTCGACCTATTATTTGGATGGATTTTTATTTGTCTCGTATCGTGAGGTATCTCCAAGAATAGATTTTATTTCTTATTATCTATCCCTGTGGACTATTTGGATTTTATCATCTAAAGGATGGCCCTAATCCAATCCTTGATCTCTTCTTCCCAATTTTGAATTTTACGGGTATCATTTACTACAATTCGTTTCACCAATGATGAAGATCCCATTACTACCTGTATAACTAAACACCCCAACACATCCCTGGTATGTTCTGGTGAGGAACAGATATCTATAGACTTGACCGGAGGCTTTGTTCCTTCCCGGTACTGTACACTAATTAAACAATAAACAATAAATTCACACTGATTTTAAAATAGGAGTATCTGAAATTCCTCCTTTAATACAAGTATAAAATGTTTAAAATCAGTAGAAAAGACAACATATTTTTCTTTTTTCGTTTTATTTCACAAAAGCCTTTCTATTTATATATATATATATATATATATATATAAATATTGTAACAAGACCGGTATAAAACTAAAGTATAAAACGGTATAAAACTGAGTAACGGATTCCTGCCAATTAAGAAGAAAGTAGTAGAAAATATAAAAATGGGAGCATCCAGAAAGGGGCTAAAAGTAGCCTTTTAGTAAAGCAAACAGGTCCGCTTAACGATCGTTCTTTGTAATAATGCCCACTGGCATACCTAACCAAATGTGTTCAATGAAAAGGGGTTACCGGACCAGGGTAGGAATCTCATTTGAAAATGTGCGGGCGGATGATCATTCTCGCTTCGAGTTGGGTCTGGTCCTGCAGGTAAAGAGGATAGGAATATTAATACTCCGGGGAAGACCAGTTGACAGTCAATCTGCGAGAGAGTTCTATGCGGGGAGTTATTATGCGAATCAGTGAAGAAGCGAATTTCTGGTGAGTACACGTTCGACGCGATTAAGGCGATGTCACAAGTAATTCCAGTAGACAGTACATGAAAACAAGAAACGGTTCTGTGAGTTACTGTTAGACTACAACTGAAAGTGGTATGCACTAAATTTCATTCATAAATTCTTAGAGTATCTTTATTTGTGAACAGCAAAGGTATTTGTAGTGATAGAACTTTATACTTGACTTATCTACTGTACTATTGTTGTTAATACAAGACTACTGGTTAAAACTGTTAAGAATAGCAGTCATGCTAATTTATTTTGTCAATTCTTTTGACTAAATTCTGGTTTTTAATATTTAACTACCTATAAATAAATCCAAACGATTACTTTAAATTCTGTTTTGTATTTAATCGCTGTTTTTTATTGTTATTATTGACATTTACTATTATTATTGTTGTGGTTGTGATTACTATTGTTATTATTTGTTTTTTTATTGTAGTTTATTATTCTTTTTGTCATTGTTATTATTGATTTTTTAAATTTTATTTATGTTCTTAAACTAATAAATTGTAATTATACAAACATTTTAAATTGTCAGTCTCTCAATATCCTGACCGAGCCACGAACACGCGACAGTATATATTAATCATTACTTTTAACCTGCACTGGTGAAAAATCGAACTTTTTTCTCAATCTCTTATAAAATAATCCATTTTTGAGACTAAAAGATGTAGTTAAATAGTTCACGATTCGTTACAATAAACTTTCTTGTTCAAAATTATTAAAATTTATTGTAAGCTTAAATTTTATTCTCACATTTTCCAAACTAGTAGTTTCATACAGCACTCGTTAAAAATGATCAAATCTTTTAAAAATGCAACTCTAATTTTAAGTTTTCAGTCTTTAAAAATAAGTTAAATACAATACGCGACAGTTTCGGAAACATTTGTCTCTTTTCGTTAAACTTCTATTTTGTGTTACTATCTTTTTGAGCTAATTTTAATATCGTTAAAATATGTTTTAAACTTCTGCATCGGTTACTAAATCGATTTTTTGTGTCTCCTAGCGTAGTGTACTAAATTAAAAGATATTTTTATTTCAATGTTACGAGCATACTAAAGGTATAACATCAAAATGTTGTCTAAGTGTATAAAACTGAAATGTTTTTCTTAATTATCTTTCTTAACAGACAGTCTTAATAATTTCGTAGTAATATTCTGACCTGTGAATCGTACGGTTTAATCACACTGATCAATAATGATTTTGTTAAATGAGAGTGAATAACTGATTCATATAGTATTTTTCATGCCGATTTCAAATATGAAATCAGAATTCTTCTATCAGGCTTATATTTTTAATGTTTTTATCATAAAAAAATACATTCTTATTTTCAGGTAGTATCATCCATGAACTTCGTAAGCATAGCATTTTGTGAACGTATTTTATTACATTATTTATCAACTAAATAACTTTTGTTTATTTATTACAGTCCCTTAATTGTTGTCACATTGACTTGTTAGACATTAGTCATCATGTTTATTATTTACACACTAATTAAAATGAACAAGAATGTGACTGATTCTTCCTATTTTCATTTTACCGTAAACATATCATCCACTCATTAGTTATTTCTGTTGTTATTATATTTACTTATAAATTGTCGTGCAGACTAGAGAAATATTTTTAATTCTCATTCAATTGCGAGTTGTCGTGTGTGTAACATTCACACACGTTTTTTATCGGTAGGAAGGAAGGAATATAAATAAAAACGTACGACTATGTGAAAGAAAAATTGGTCTCAAAGCTTTCGTACTGATTTCTTGAAGGATGCTGGACGATCTCTTACTCTCAGGGACCCCTCCGAAAACTTATCTTTTAAAGTGAAGGGTATTAAGCCGAATACTTATTCTTTGCGGTTTTCATTATTCGTTTCGTTTATTTCTGCGATAAGAGTTTGTTTATAGAATGAAATCCAGTCCAGCTGAGTTTCAGCATAAGACAGGTTTACACGTATTTTTATTTTTTATGATTCCGGAAACCAAGGGCTTTGAAAATTGAATATATTTATTTTTATAGTTAAATTTCGAGGTATACCTCTGAGACTTGTGATTAACATAAATTTTCTTTAGTGTCAAACGAGACTACCCTCTTCAAGCGACTGAAAGGAATCGAGCCCGATTTTGGAATCCCACCTGCTAGATGTAACGCTTTCAAAATAGCTACATGACCCGTTCACCCGAAAACCTACCTTTACGATTTCCATTTTCAAGAATCATTGTTTCCTGAAACGTTCAAGATGAAGAAAGACCGAGGGTCACACGAATAAATTGAGGACCGATTCTTAGACTCCAGATCAATACTCGTTCACCGATCGAGTTTTATGCCGGGATCGGCAACCCGATCTTTTACCAGGTGACACAGCATAACACGGGTATCATATGAAGGCCGGAGAGGTTATAAGGAATCTCTTTTTATCAAATTCCTTTTATCGATGTCGGCTGGTCGGATTGTATCGATGCGTTACACTCCCTAATGGGGAACCCGAAGCTCTTTGCGAGTCAATAATTAATTTTACGAGTAGAGTCCTTCGGTTGGTTTGTTTACTTTTAGGAGGACAACGCAAAACGATACGAAATAGCTCGAGAACGATACGTAATCCCCGGGTGAAGAAGAGTCATGAAAGTAAATTATCTAATCCATTTTCTGCTCGTATATTTTTCTAGTTGGTGCAATAAGAAAACCGATTCTCTTAACTCTTTACCGACTTTTCGAAGAAAAGTACGGCATTACTTTCGGTCGCAAGGTAGAGGTGAAAATGAATTTTCTTTACATTTTGATGTATGAGGAGTACGAAAATATCCTTAACTTAAATTGTGGTTTCCTTGTATATTTATTTGTATGCCTATGTATAAAATTTTTTGGATCAAAAATCTTCAAAAATACTAAATAAATTTCACTGAAATTTAAAATTACTGTAGTAGAGTATCTGAAGTTGTACATGTGAAAATTTTATGAAAAATGGTCGATTCTTTCGTGCGTTACGCTCAATTTAGTATCGAAGAAATCTACCCACCAGGTTGGTCTAGTGGTTAACGCGTCTTCCCAAATCAGCTGATTTGGAAGTCGAGAGTTACAGCGTTCAAGTCCTAGTAAAGCCAGTTATTTTTACACGGATTTGAATACTAGATCGTGGATACCGGTGTTCTTTGGTGGTTGGGTTTCAATTAACCACACATCTCAGGAATGGTCGAACTGAGAATGTACAAGACTACACTTCATTTACACTCATACATATCATCCTCATTCATCCTCTGAAGAATTATCTAAACGTTAGTTACCGGAGCCAATACAGGAAGAAAAAAAAAAGTATCGAAGAAATCTGAGCGGGGCAAGTTAAATATGTATTTTTATATTACATATTTTAAAGTAACGAAAAGTTGGTCATCTTGCGCAAAACTGGGTAACATTTTTTTTCTTTTTATGTAATGAAGAGACGGCGGAAATATATCGAGGGTTATACAAAATATCGAGAGTTTGGACTTTACAAAAATGTTACTGCTCATCAAAAAATAATATCTTCTGAACTATTATGAAAGATTAAAATTAAAAAAAAATTTTGGGTTGTATAAATTTTTCTAATTTTTCTCCGACTCAGTCTACTGAATATGAGAGTTTTAAATTCTATTTTTCTAAACGCGGCGTGATAAGGTTAAATAATACAATTTTTATACCAGAAAAATGGGTTGGAAGGTTATAAACCTAAATCCTAAAATAGTATTTCTATCAAATTTATAGAATTTTTTATGGGGCAAAAACCAAAGCGTGTTTTATTTTAAACCAGACATTTCGGAGCGAAAATAATTTTCAAGTTTATTTCAAAGGTAAAAAGTAAATTATTATTTTTTTCTTAAAAAACATATTAGTATAATTTTAAGATAGCTGACAACACTACTACTAAAATCGGGATAATCTTTATCGGTTTTTAAAATCATAGAAAGCTTTTATAATTTTCTTTTGATAAGAAAATATTAACGAAATATCACTTAGTTTTATCACAAAACCTGTAGACTTGTAAACGTCCCAGAAAGAAAACAGTTTGAGAATTCATCCATCTTAATTTCTTTACGGTTAGAGTTAAAAGATAAAAAAATTAAGTGTTGTGAACGATATCTGGCGGTAACTGTGTACATCATTGTTGAAAGAAATAACTACTCGAGAGTAACGTGTATACCTGCGTTACGGCAACGGCACCTTTAAAAAATTTGCGGCGTCTGTTTCATAGAGGAAGTTGAAAAAATAACGCCGGACACCCTCCTTCCAACATGTTGCATATTCGGTGAAATTTGCAGACAGACAAAATAGTTCTTCTTGCAAAATTATTTCCGTTAGAAATAAAATAAAACGCCAAGAATTAAAAAATTATCAAGTTTTTTTTTTATATTGGTTTATTGCAGGAAGAAGGCACTGTGATCAATTTTTTTATAAAATGGCGTCAATGCAGGAGAAAGCGCAATGTGGTGTTGTGGTATCACGAGTCGAAATAACCGATTACTGTGCAGAAAATTTTCAGAAGGGAATACGGGGGACCAGCACCTGATAGCAAGAGTATCGTTGCGCAGTATGCAAAGTTTAAGGAAAGTGGAAGTGTAGTCGACCTTCTGCGAACAGAGCGGCCATCCGTTACTGAAGAGAAGGTTGAGATTGTGCAGCAAGCTTTTCTACATAGCCCTTTGAAATCTACCCGTTGTGCATCTAGTAAACAAGGGATTCTCCGGTCAACAGCGCAAAAAATTATACACAAGAAACTATGGTTGCACGTGTATAAAGTTGAAATAATGGAACATCTACAGCCAGATGACAGCACTCGTCATGCTGCCTTTGCGACCAAGATTTTACAACGGATTGATAACGACAATGAGTACCTGCAGCATGTGTGTTTTTCAGACGAGGCTACTTTCCATACCATTTATGAAAATAAACATTCATAATGTGAGAATATGGGGCTCAGAAAATCCATACTTTACCAGAGAAAAAGTTAGAGATCCCCTGAAAGTGAATGAGAGGTGCATTTTGATGCACAACAGAATCATAGGCCCCTTCTTTTTCATTGAGCAATCAATAAAAATATTTATCCTTCTTATCCATTTACCTGGATATGCTGCAACACTTTGCTTTACCTCAACTAAATGGCTTGCAACCGAGGGTGGTTTTCCAGCAGGATGGAGCACCACCACATTGGGGATTACTAGTTCGAAATTTTCTGTATGAATCATTTCATAGCAGATGTATTGGGCGTGACAGTCGCACTCCCTGGCCACCATGATCAACAGACATAACTCACTTAGACTTTTCTTCCAGGGTTGTGTTAAGGACCGAGTCCATGCAACACCCGAACCTGCTGATCTGGACACATTGAGACGGAGAATAACTGAAAATTTTACTAGTGTTACCGAAGAAATGTTGACCAACACGTAGCGTGAAATTGACTATTGGTTGGACATTCTACGAGCGACAAAAGGCGCATATATTGAAATTTATTGACATGATAAAAAAACTTTATAAATTTTTCTTTTTTTACCACAAACCGCACAGCTGTAACTGTAATAGTTTTTTTTTTGTTGTAATAAAAGTTTGTAATCATGGAAAGACTTTACGGACACTGTATATATTACGGTAAATTTGATTAATCCGGTGATTATACATAATTACCGGTGAATTTGATCAATCGCCTCCAATGTTGGACGATAAATTATATAATTTGTATATTTAACGTTAATTAGACGAGGTTAGCGGGTGAAGCGAGCGTACGTTATGTTTATGAACGATTCGTCAGTACACGGAATCAGCATAATCTAGCGAAACATAACCTACGCTCGCTATCTTCGACTAATTAACAGTAATGTTTTGATTATTTAGATAATAAATTCAGTAATTACTGCTTATAGTAGACTTGTTATTCTAAAATGTAAACTTTGTTAATATGAAGAATATGTAAAGTGACCGGTATATTTAATAAATTGCTATATATTTATAAAATTCTCCAACGTTGGAGGCGATTAATCAAATTTTTCGGTAATTATGCATAATCACTGGATTAATAAAATTTATATATATATATATATGTTACGGTAAATTTGATTTAAAAACTTATCAACAACAGAAAAAAATGAATCAAAACTAAATTTAAAAATATAAAAATTATTAAATATCAAATTGGCTATTTGATAAAGCTGCAAACATTTATTCAAAGCAGTTGTTCAATATGGCCGCCATTCTGTTCAGTGCATACTTCAGCTCGGTGAATCCATGCTAGCCAGGCACGTCTAATAGCGTCATTATTATTCCTGATAGTAGCTCCAGCTTCTATTATACCATTTCTCAATTCTTCTTACGTGCTAATACGAGAATAGATAACGACTTCATCCAACCCCAAAGGAGAGTCCACTGACCATTTAGTGAGATCGAGTTGACCATTTTACCGGTCCGTTTCGACCAATTTTCCTGGTATTCACGAAAAGCAACTGACAGTTTTATTTACTTTACCATAAATTAACAACATATCCGTAACTTTTTAAATGAAAACGAATTTGTGGGTCACTCATTGCGAATGACCGACCGAACGATATCAACACTAACAGCGCTCAAATGAGTATTCAAATGCTAGACACTAACGTAATTGTTGATCAGTTATTATTGTCAACCTATGAAAAGATAAATATTTCTAACTTTTTTAGAAGGATGTTCTTCAAATTTATTTTTATAATTTTTTATACTCTTTATAATTTTAGATTTTTAGAATTTGCATTTTTTGCAAGTTATTCTGTTTAAAATCGTATCACTTTTCCGGTACAATTTGTGTCTTTTGTTTTTTTCAAATAAAGTTGAACTTCTCAAATTTGTGTTTAATTTTAATAGATGTTATTTACATCAATTGTTTCAGAATAAAATTCTCTACCAAGTTAATTAGAAATTTTTATTTGTTATTGGTAAATTAACAATGTTATTTTATCCCAACCCTAAAAAGTGTAATTTCCGACAAAACATTTTTATGTTTTAACCTGTTTTTCTTAAAATCTAAGTAAGATACAAATCTGGAACCACTTTTATTCAATTTATTATATCAAAAACCATAAGAAAACACCAAATGTAACCCTCAATTTGTACCTCAAAAATTTTACTACGGTTTTATTTCACAGGGGAGCAGAAAGTTGGGCTAAATGTTTCGCGAACCGCAACTCCCTAATTTATGTTTATATGAACATTTATTCTTATTTCTCTTTTTTTATATATAGCTTATTATATAGCTGTATACCCTGATAATTTATTACAGAAGAATTTTAAGCCGCTGAAATCGTAGAATCTTTTTCTCCCGGTGAAAGTATTATATTGGCCTGATCTGTTCCCGGCAACGGGATTCAGAAACGTGTTCAAGGAAATTAAAAACGTATTACTTTTTATTATTTTATTTATATTATAATAATATATAATTATTTTATATACATATATATTATAATATACAAGTTGGCTACGAAAAAGTAGCTCCGCAGAATATGGTATATTGAATGGAACTAACAACATAATTTCGCGCACAGGGCATTGTGGAAGATTGGAAAAAGTAAGGAAACGTACATTCCTACGTAAGAATTCCCCTCCCTGCCAAGCTGAAACATCAGTGTTGCGGGGCTACTTTTTCGTGTTTCACTCAGTAGTTTTATATTATACGCCACTTGCCGATCGCAACGCGGCTTAAATTACTCTGTATTACCTAAAATATCCACGACATCCGACCTGCGAAAAGTATCAACTTATGGAACGAATTGAATATGTATCGTTTGTAAATCTGACTATAAATCGAATTAAAAACTTGGTAGAGCAGTTATGACAGCGTATTGAATTCATGCTGTTCCTAAAAAGGCACCCAAAGGTTCCTAAAAGGTAAAGATTTATTTGGATATATTTTCAAAGTAATCAGTTTTTGAACGTTTAGGAGAATCGAGTAAGCAACAAATCTAATGCATATTTTTTATATTAACCATAAATATATGCTCTTATATTAAGTACAAACGTTTTCTCTATGTTTAATGTAATCGGAAGAAATGCGGAGGTATAATGCAGAAGAATCTAATGTTCCATAAATTTAATATTTAATTGTTTAATAATTAAATTTATATTAATAATTACTTTTTTAAAGTAATTATTTATTAAATATATAAATATTTATTAAATATTCAATTTCGCACGGTTAATAAATTAATCGGGGGAAATACAAAGAATTTTGAATTTTTCAGCTTTGGTCGTGTTGGTTTTTATGAAAATTTTCGAAAATTCTAATTCTACGCAAGCATAACTCATATCGTACAAATATATATATATCCCGACGTATAAACAAAATTACATTGTTTTTTTTTCCTAAAGAAGAATTTTTAAATTTATATACCCGCAAACGGTAATGTTTTGTAGTACGGTATCGCACCTCGTCGAATTGCTTTTTGGATGTAGGAACAGAATGATAGGATCGGACTTAAATCGGGAGCAGAGGCGGTGTCGAGGGGCTGAGTAATTATTCACAAGCTCGTGTTCCCCACCACTCGGGACAATTTTATCGGTCAGGTAAGATTATGTTCTGTAGAGCGGGATAAAGCGCGGAGAAGGGGCCGACGGTCACCCCCGAACCAATCAATGTTTTAACCGGACAGTGTCACATGACTTCAAATAAACTAAGAATTATTGAGCCGAGGTGCACGGAAGCAGATGAAGCACGACCATACAAATACACAGAGTGGGAATCTTGCGATTCTTTCTATCTACACTTTACAACCTCTACTGGTTTACCCTATTGTGGACCTTTTTTTACCGATATAACAATTAAAAATATTTAATTCTATTTTTTAAATAAGTAAGTACACGGTCACGAATACCGATAAAATGAAAGAATATATTCGTAACGCGTTATCTCTTTTTTCTATAATTTTTAACAATTATCGTATCTAAATATTACGCCGTAATAACATAACATCTTAACCGATTTTAGGAACATGTGAAAAATTAAAATTTTGATGCGAAGACGAAAAAATTTATTTATATTTTACAGCCTTAATTTCAACAATTTTTTCTTTGGGAATAATTTAAATTTGATTATTTAAGCTATTTGGATATTAAATTAAACTTGAATATTTTCTATATCAACAACTTTATATGAATTATTTAATAATTATTTTACAATATTTTAAATCACTTTTTTTTAAATTAACTGATTTCCCAGCGGTGCAACAATATAAGTGTATAATTGTAAAATATAAAAGATTTTACGAAGATAAAAAAAAATAAAATTTTTACTCGAAATAGGAAACTGATTCTAAATAAAATCGATGAAAAAAGTTACGTTATTTTATCACCGCCATAAAAATTTAAACAACTGAACCGAATACACATTTTCATATTACAAATACAATCTAGTTGTTGCAAGTTCGATGAAATACTGAACTACGTTAAATTTTTCCCAATTTTTTCAAGATAAATCTGATTATTTTTCATTTTCACACGCAACATTTTTCATCACGATATAGCACCCCGATGCCAAAACCAATATCGATTTCCTTACCGAATATACTACCGTCCGACAATTAAATGAATATTCCATGGTATTTCATGAAATTACGTTCGGTCCTTTATTTGACGATTGACATATGATGAACTTACAAATGGCGAAAAATGACCTCGGTTTATTAACTCACGAGATCGTAGTTCGTATCTCTGTTAAAAGAAAAACTGTTCCCGTACGTTCAGAACTTATAATTTTATTTTTATCACTCTGAAAAGAAAATAAGACTATAATATAATCCTTAAAGAGCTGTTACAGTAGCCACCACGTTACGGCAATTTCGGATGATCAGCCCGCACGACACTGCTGTACTTGTTCTCTGAAACATTCGTACACCATTATTAGTCATCTCTTAGTAGCATAAACTTCACAATACGTTGGGTGGCAGTAATCGTCATCACTCTAAGCTCACCGTTGCTTGGCGGTGACTGATACACAAAATAAAACATTTATAAAGTTTCTTTAAGTTTTTAACACCTAAACCCTTACCTAAACCTAAAATCTTTCTCTGGATTGTTTAAGGTAGATTTCATAAGAAAGCGACCTATTGTAATGGGTACCATGATTCAACTTCCAGAAAATTTCGACATATCTTCGCGTTTCACATCCCCCAACACCAAAACCACCGTCAGCTCAAAAGTTTATATATACATTTACATATACTCGAATATATATTTCACTTTCTTGTGGAGACGATAACTGCCATAATTTTGCGCCAATCACTTTCAAATTGTTTCCTAAAAATAACTCGACCAAAAATCTCGGTCGAGTTCGTTAACGGCCAAATTCGACCATGGGGGGACTTTTTCGAAAAAATAAAATATCGCTATAACTTTCTTATTAAGTAAAATATCCAATTCAATTAAAGTTCCTATTATTTTTTTTGGATAAGGGTCTAAAACTTATCTAAGTAGTTTTTTGACATCACCGGAACCATTGGCTCAGGAGGTGGAAAAAATTGGGTTTTGAAGACAAAAAAATCACACCTCCCTTAATAGGCACAATATCGAACCGGTTTAAAATGGTCGTTAGTCCGCTAAATATTACTTAAAAGTTCTGTCTGAAATAATTTTTGATATAACCAACTCTTACGGCAAGGGATGACCAAAATATTTCTAGAATTGTAAGATGGGGCTTGTCGTATGCTAAACATGAAACTTTTTTCACATGCAACCGTTGTCGTATTGAGTAAATTTGAATTTTTTCTTAACTTTAAGGTGGACAATTTTTTATCCCCTCCTAGCACCGATGAATTTTTTTTCAGTTTTTTTTTATTTTATTTAATAATATTGATTTATTAATAATTATTAACCTCCGAATGTAAAGAAAGTTTTAAATAAATAATAATTGAATAATAATAAAAAAATCAAAAGTTATTAGTGAAATAAAATTTTATGTACTTTTCATTTAATCCAAATGTTTTGGATTTAATCCAGATTGTGTTTAAACCAAACGTTTTGGATTTTGGGCTTTTTTGGACACTTTTTGTCCAGTCCATTCTAACCAGAAGAGGAGGTGCACAACTAGATGTTGCAACAGTCCTAAATTCAAGATTTCAACATCCTATGGTTAATCGTTTTTTAGCTATGTGAGATACATACGCACAGACGTCACGCCGAAAATAGTCAAAATGTTTCAGGGATGGTCAAATGGAAATTTCCGTTGAAATCTGGAAACAGACATTTTTCGCAACCACAATACTTCCTTTACTTCGTACAAGGATGTAAAAATCGAGATTTATAAATAACAGTTAATTATTTTAATTGGTCCCAAATTATCTTTATTGGTAACTGGTCCCTGGTTATTGAATACACTTCTGTAACAATTCGATTTCGCAGATATTGAAGAGTAACAGGTTTAATTGGTAAACCCACCGGGTTGGTCTAGTGGTTAACATGTCATCGCAAATCAGTTGATTTCGAAGTCGAGAGTTATAAGGTTCAAATCCTAGCAAAGGCAAGAATAACCTTTTTACGGATTTGAGTACTAGATAGTGGACACCAGTGTTCTTTGGTGGTTAGGATTCAATTAACCACACATTTCAGGAATGGTCGACCTGAGACTGAACAAGAATACACTTCATTTACATTCAAACATATCATCCTCATTCATCCTCTGAAGTAATACCATACTGTAGTTCCGGAAGCTAAACAAAAAAAAGATAATAACCCTGAAGGTAAAGGTTTATATATATTGTTGTTTATATTCTAATGTCGACATATTACAAAATAGAGTTATAAACGAGTGTTCCAGGCTAAAGTAATAAAAAATATTATTACATTTGCTACTAAAAAATAAAAATCTATTTAAAAATTAGAGATAAAATATTTCATTTAATAGAACGTAATACTAAAAATGCCTCTTATAAAAAAATACAAATAATTCGCATATAATGACACCCTTATAATAAATTACAATATGAAAACAGGTTTAAATTTAATATTACATTATAATACAACACGAATACGATAGGGCAACTTACACTTTAATATCAACGCATCACTTTTTATTTAAATGACTTGAAAATAATGACGTGATATTTAATAATTAAAGGTCCGATGTTTACTCTGTTATAAATGAGGTCATGCTTTTAAATGGACTTTTATTCAAAATTAGTAAAATTTTTTAATAATTAAAAATAAATTATTGTTTTTATTTTTATATAAAATATTTATTTTCCAAACCGAATGAATTATATTATCCAATTTTAATGTAATTTTATTTTTTGAGGGCGAAAAACGCCTACGCGTTATCATCGCCCGGAATTTTTTTTATAAAAAAATAAATTAAATTAAAGCTAATCTAAAAGATAAATAAAACTTACAACTAATATCACGGATAAAATCTAAAATAAAACCAAAAGTAAATAGAACTTAACAAGTCCGAGATGGGTGTAAAGGGCCCATTCTCGGATAACAAAAAGACTAAAACGAAAACTAAAAACCATAAAGGATCTAATATAAAACTTAAAACTAGGTTAAAAACTAAAATAACAAAATTAAATTAAACTTAAAACTAATACAAATTATATAATAAAAAATTAAAACTAAGTTAAAAACAAAAATTAAAAAAGTGAAATAAAACTTAAAACTAATATCACAGAGTCTTTAAAACATAAGAGCAAAAATAATTTAAAAAAAAAACTATATAATATTTAACAAATTCCGATAGGGAGTGTAAAAGGCTCCCTACTCGGATAAAAAAATCAAAAACACACAACCACAAAAATTAAAAGTAAAATAAAAATAAAAAACAAACTTATTAAAAACTCTTCCAGGACAAAAAATATACGCAACAATATTATTTTTTTGTATTAATCTAGCACTACGCAAAAATAGAAACATCCGGTTTAAAATTTCATTATCATTGCACAAGACACCATGGATGTTTCTGGGTAGATTAAATTTACGACGCATAACATATGCAGTCTATGAGTATGTGGCGCACAGTCATGCGGCAGTTGCATCGTGCGCATATGGGTGCGTTTCCTCCTGACATCAGCTACTCGTGTCTGACTTTCGTATGTCCTATCTGCAATCGACAGAGGACTACTTCACGACGAGTTTTTCTGCATGAGGAGTCCTATGGCAACACAGAATCTTTAATCTGCCGGAGTTTATTATCAACGGTAGCCGTCCAGTCACCTTGCCACTTTGCTCTTAGAGATTGTTTTACATAATTAATAAAATCACAAGTAACAACTCGGATGGTGAAAGGAGGCTGATTACATGCTTCTTTGGCAGCGAAATCGCATGTTCATTACCTGGAATCCCCACGTGGCTAGGGACCCAGCAGAAATTTACTTCTGTGTTGCGATTATTCAACTCAGCGATTGCGTTGTAAATTTCAATGACGATCGCATGTCTGGAATAAAGGTTTTCTAAGGCTTGGAGAGCACTACACGAGTCACTACAAATAAGGATTTTTCTATACTTAGGATTAATGATATTTAGAGCCTTATTTATAGCGTATAGTTCACCGGTAAACACACTCGTAATACCAAGTAGACCAAACGTATAAGTTCTATCATTGACAACAAATGCACAACCAACGGTATCGTTTTGTTTCTATCTATCAGTGTATACCATCACATTTGCTGGAAGACAGTAGGTAGTGTTGATAGTTTATTGTATGTCGTAAGGTCAAACGTAAAATTTATAAGGTTTATTCCCCACGAAGGATATGAGCACGGATAAGTTGGAATGAATTACGATGTGTCAACATTTATATGCTGCAGTAGACGTCGGGTACGGACACCTACAGGTGCAGTACGACGTGGATGGTCCTCATACCTTCCTAAATTAGGATATCTAAGGACTGAGTCAAAAGCCGGGTGATTTGGCTGTCTTTTGAGACGAGCAAAAGAAGATAATAAAAGCTGATCTGGTCTATCCCAAAGTGATGGTTCACCACAGTCTACAAGCTTGCGACAGGGCTTGATCTAAATGCGCCTGTGGCAAGACGAAGGAAAGCATAATGTACAGCATCCAGCATTTTAAGCACGGTATAACGAGCTGAAGGGTAGGCGACACAATCATAATCTAAACGGGAACGAACAAAGGAATAATAAAAACGTATCAAACATGACCGATCGGCTCCCCAATTGGTGTTACTAAGGACTCGCATCATATTTAAAAGTTTGGAACATTTTGTTTTTAATTCTTTTATATGTTTGACCCAAGTAAGACGGTTGTTAAGAAATAGGGCGGTAGCTTGAGGGGTTGGATTTGTCTTTACCAGGTTTTACTACTGGTATAATAAATTCTTCTGACCAACCGAGTGGAAAGACTTGTTCGGAGAATAAACCATTGTAAATATTCAAAAGATGTTATAGTGCCGAATTAGGAAGGTGTGAAAGCATACCAAGGCGAATGTTGTCCGGTCCAGGGGAAGTGTCACGTGAGTTTTTAAGTGCGTGTAACAATTTCATAATACGAATGGGACGTTTAATTCACCAACTGAATCACCAAAGATAATACTTTTGATCACCAAAACGATAATATTTCTATCTCTATCTTGAACCTTTGAAAATCGATGTTATATGATGACGTGAGAGACACCGAGCGGAAAAAGTTTGCTAGAGTATTTGCCACAGCCGAAGATGATGAAAGGAGTTCTTCATCAATAAGGCCGGGAATAGATTGTTTCGGTGATCCGAAAGTTGCACGGATTTTTTCCACAGTAGACGTGGGAGTAGTGCGTGATATAGTTTTCACGTATTTCGTCCATGACTTCTTCTTAGCGTTCAAGAATACTCGACGGCATACCGCTCTAGCCCTGCGGTATAAATTTAGATGTTCAGTTGTAGGCCTACGATTAAATTTGCGTAGTGCCTGCCGTCGATTCTTAATAGCATATTTGCAATCATCATTCCACCACGGAACGGAAGGACGTCTAGGATTACCCGATGTTTGTGGGATATATCTGTTGGCATTCTCAAGTATCATGAACGTAAAAGAGGAACATTGGTCAAGGATGTTCGCACCATCGTCATACGGTGATTGGAAGACTTTATGGTATCCATTCCAATCCGCCTTTTCAACAATCCATCTTCGTGGCCTTCTTTTCACCTCGCGGTCTACACCAAAACCAATAATAATTGGTCTGTGATCACTGCCGTGAAAGTCATCACAAACAGACCAATTAAAATGAGGGAGTAAATTCGGTGAGCATATGGAGAGCTCGATGTTAGATACAGTACCAGATGATAAAGACATGAATGTGTGTGATCCATTATTCACTAGACAAAGGTCCAAGTCTTGTCTCACTCTGTTTATCATATTTCCTCGAGTGGACCAGAAGGTTGAGTTCCAGGAAATATGGTGGGAATTGAAGTCTCCAGCTATTAACGATGGAGATGGTATTTGCGTGAGGAGATTTGAGATATCTAGAGCACTGAACTCAGTGTTCGGTGAGAGATACAAATTGCAGATATGCAATTTGAAGGGGATAGAGACATTTACTGCAACAGCAGAAATGAGAGTGGTTAGTTGAATCCTTGTAGCCACACCCCATTATTAATGAAAATAGCCACTCCACCACTCTACTGTCTACTAGACAGTCATATCTCTCACCGAAGTACCCTCTGAGTGTTATTGGGTCATATTGTAGAAGATTTGTTTCTTGGAAACACATGATTAGTGGATCATGTGCGTGCGCCAGTACTCTAACATCTTCAATGCGGGACCGAAGACCTCTAACATTCCACCGCATAATGTTCATAAGTGTAAAAAAATAAATTCAGGAAACTATATAAAAATTAGTTGTACGTGATTCGGTTTTTATTTTTTATTTTAAAAACTCCGATGCCCTGTGGTCGGGTGGTTCTTCAACCATATCCTCCAGTGTATGAGGTGATGGTGGAGGAGATTTATTAAACTGAAATGCCGCAGATGACATCCCAGAGGGGGTAGTTATGTGGGTTTCCTTAACGGGGAGCTTATTAGGTGGCTTACTGCCAGCTGTGATAATCCCTGCCCGTACCGGTAAAACTTTGGGAAAGGAACTTTCATAGGGATCATACTGTTGGATTCACTAACTGCGACGAAACACATTTTGTTCATCTTTGTCAGCTCTGAAATAGTGGCTGTTAGTGATGCAACTTGATCAGATAACATCTGAACAAGTTTTTTTAGCTCACTGCAGGATCCGTATGGCTGATTGCTTAAATTTGTAGGAGCTTGTTGTGATGCAGCGGCAGCAAAAGATACGTCTGGTTTAACCAGGTTCCTTGCGTTAATAGTTTTTTTTTTATATTCTCTGCGTGCCACTGGAAAAGATAGTTTCTGCTCGGTAGAGATTCTGAGTATTGTCTTTTCTTCCTTAAACGTTGGGAAATCTCGGGAACAAGCTGTATGCGAACCACTGCAGTTAGCACATTTTTCATCATCTTGGCAGTTAGTATCATTGTGGCCTTCTTTAGCACATCTACCACAGACCTCTGTTTTTGAGTGAGATATTGTAGTGTGACCATACCCTTGACATTTGAAACATCGTCATGGGTTGGGAATGAAAGGTCGTACTCGAACTGAAAGATAACCAATTTTTATTTTTTTCGGTGGGACTGGAAGGTTGAACGTCAGTATAAGAGGTGTTGGTTCTTCCATTCCTTCTGCCTTTTCATTATACGCTTCACTTCTACAACATCTGAGCACGAAGCTCATCAGCTATTTCAGTCACCTCTATATCCATAAGATCTCGACAAAAGATTACCCCCCCGACTCGTATTCGGGATTTTGTGGCATTCCGCACTTATTTTCATACTGCCCTTATTACGGAGACGTAAGATATATCGACTCTGTTCGTCATTGAATGTTTCATCAGAATCGATCCGTCACGTAATTTTCTGATATTCTTTGGGGAACCAATTGCACTTGGTATAGTTTTGTTTGTCAAGTAAGGTGAAACCTTTTGGAGGGAGCCAAAACTTCCTCACTATTTCGGAGAACAACGAATCTAATATTTTTAGAATTCAAGTCTAACGATTTGCGGTTCTCTTCAGTAGGACTTTTATCCTCATCAGAAAAGCTGACCGAGGTCTCTTCACAAGACTAGGTTTGGTGGTTTTTTCAGATGGACCACCAACCATCCCAGTATTTATTATTGGAACTGAAATTTTGATCCCACGAGTACCGGCGAAAAAAACGGACCACTCCAACAGAGCTAAATACAACTAGGTTCGCTCTGGTGCCCAGAGGACATCGTTCGAGACTCACTACGTAGAGCCATTCACCCATCGGCACCATTTGTTCCCACCTTGGGTTACGGTTGCATTTCGTAAGATGTCGCAACACCATCAAGTGTAAATGTAAGAAATATCAGTGTAGGATGTTGTAATTTATGTAGTGTTCTTGGTGTAGTATATGTGTATAGTGTAAAGTGTTCTGCAGCTCAGTGTATAGTGGGAAGAAAAGCTGCAGAGGCTAGGCCCGTGGGGACGCCAACCCCCAAAGTCTTAAAGAATAAGACTCCCCGTCGGGGAAAATGTAAATGGGTAAAACCCTCTAAATTACAAAATAGTTTAATTCATTATATTTCTGGACAATCTAATGTTTTAGGTAGATTTCATAAGAAAGCTACCTATTGTAATGGATACCATGATTCGACTTCCACAAAATTTCGACATATCTTCGCGTTTCACATCCCCCAGATCCCAAAACCACCGTCAGCTCAAAAGTTTATATATATATATATATATATATATATATATATACTTATTTCACTTTCTTGTGGACACTATAACTGCCGTAATTTTGCGTCAATCACTTTCAAATTATTCCTTAAAAATAACTCCTCCGACAATCTCCGTCGAGTTCGTTAACTGCCAAAATCGGACCATGGGAATGGAAATGGGGAGCTTTTTCAAAAAAGCAAAATATCGCTATAACTTTCTTTTGGTTATGGGATGCATATCATATCCTTAAAGAGTATTCCATGGATATTAGAGTATTCGGCCTTCATGGGGGACGTTGGACAGGGGCGGCTCAAAAGTTTGAAATGGGATATATGGTTGGTTATGTGATACCTTACTTTAAAGTTCTTTACGAGAAAAACAAAACGGTATTAAAAGAAATAAAATTCTGACAATTTAAACCAAAATGGCGACCACAAATGTCATTACGTTAATCAAAAAAAAATTATTATTAAAACTTTTCAAAAACTTCTAATTAAGTCTTGAATTTGAAAAATAGTTATATAAATTATTTATTCATTTTTCATTAAAATTTATTTCATAATAATCTTTTAAGAAAGTAATTTTTATTTCATAAGTTAGCAATGTCAACAAGTGATTAACAATTAAACAAGGTAAGATACATTTTTCAAAATTTATATCCGTTGTTGATTTTCTGATAAGTAGTTAACAGATGCTGAAGTGTAACTGCATTAGTGTTATTTCTGGATGAACGTTTATGTCTTTTTTGTTAGTAAGCGTATAAAAGTTCAAATTACAAAAATAAAAAAGATTAAAGAAATCAAAATTAAAAAAAAAAAAGCTTAATTTATATTAATAAAGTTTAATCTGACTTAGAAACCTAGTTTTGTTTTTTAACTTGGTTAAAAAATCATAATCTACGACAAAAAGCTCTTGTGTAAAAAAAATATGTTTTCTTCAATTCAAGAAAGAGTGAGAATAGTATTTTTACTTGGAGAAAAAACATACAAAGGAACAGCTAATGCGTCTAATCGCGGCATTCTAATTATACAATTTCCAGGATCGCAGTCACAAATTTCAAATCAGTGGTAGCGCTTTAGATGATAAAATGCCTGGCCGACCCAATACAGATGAAATTATTGAAGAAGGAATATGATTATAGATTTCTGTTAATAATCATCAGTCGGCAAGAACGATCGAACGAAATAATTTATGTAGGTGGTCAATTAAAAAATATTTAAAAAAACACAAATACTACCCGTACAAGAACTTATTGAAGATTATTTTATTGGGAGAGTTGAATTCAGTAAAATTTTGACACAGAGATTAACAGCACAACTATTTCTTCCATCAACTTATTTTTCACTGACGAAGCCTCATTTCGGGACTGTTAACAGACATAATAATAAGTCCCAAAAAACTTCTCACTGGTATCATGAAAGTCATACTCAGCATCCAGAGCGGTTAAATGTGTGGGCTGGAATAGTAGGCGACACACACTTCTTGGACCATTTATCAGTAATGGTAACTTAGATGTTGATATGTAGTTTGCTGAACGAGCAGATAATTCCTTAAAAATTTGATCGAGATAGCTAATAGTCCAAACGGATAACTTTTATCCGTTTGGATTAGTTTTCCAGTTAGATAATGCTCCTCGCACTACGGTCGCAACGTGAGAAATTCGTTGAATCAGCAGCAATTTCCAAATCGTTGAATAGGTCGACGTGGTAGTATTGAATGGCCAGCCAGGTCACCTGACCTGAATCCCCTTGATTTCTACCTGCGGGAGACGTTTAAAATGTCCATCTTTTTGGAAATACAATTGGACTTCCAAATCTAAAAGCAAGTCATCAGTAGATGGTAATAGAACGTCTTCCAGCAATTAAAGTTATCGAACTCCCATAAGATTTCCCTCGTAGAAATGCAGGGCCAAAATTCGATCGTTGATAATAGCGCACAAGTAGTTTATAGAAAATCTCACTTGACTGTCATTCTCTGACAAGTAATGGATATTCCTTACCAATAATGGCTGCTTTATCGATTGTGCATTGCATTATTGGAGAAATTGCTGTCACACCAAATAATGTTAGACAAAAAATTAGGATGATTTACAACCTGTTCTGCAATCCAGGTCTTCTTTCTACATCATCAGGTATCATAGCGTGAATAACCACAGGTTTATGTGCACGGTAACTGTGTTTCCGCAACACACTTGCTTTTGAACCATAAAATTCGGGTAACGGTTGCGCTGCTTCAGTTATGCTTCAATGAATGACAGAATATCGGCTTCAATATTTTCAGTAACAACCCTGTTCTGGCAAGACAGAAACAATTTTTAATAAATGAGAACCTACGGATAATAAATGTTAACAGAAACAATTTAGACGAATGAACGGTTTGTACGTGTTTCCGGCATCAGGATACTACTGTAACTAAAAACGGCTTCGCACTCCACTCTGTTCGTTAATTTCTCCGGCTAGAAAGGTTATGAAGTTATTGAATAAAAAGTTAATCAGTTAGCTATGATCATCAGTTTAAAAAAATAATTTGATAAGCATAATATTACGCGCGTCAGATGATATAATACTGCGATCGTAAATGATTCGAGATAAAACAAATCGCTCCTGAAAACGTCAGTGGCTTTCGTAAAAATAACAAACGGCTCACTAAGGAAACCGAGTTTTCTATTACTTTCTTCACCCACTGAATATATAATACTTTGCGAATCCTCATTTCAAACCTCACCGAAACGCTGAAAATATTCAGCTTTACAAATAATATCTTTACTCTGTTCAGCACAGGGGCTGGTTTTATAACAAACGATATTAATCTCATATAAACGGAATATTAATGATTCTTTTTATACAACAAATGCTTTGCCCCCTTCTGATAAGAAATAATATATTAATTAATCTTAAATCGGCAGGAAAAGAATATATATGATGAAAAGGTATTCTTCTTACTATCAAAATTAAATGCCCAGTGTTTACTTAACTGCTCAGTAAAATACTGGATACCCAGTATAAAAAAAAATTACTTAAAAACTAAATACCGGTAAAAAATGCTAAACATTTAGTAAAAAAAAATAATGTTATAGGCGTCTATAGGAATTTTATTCCTAAAAATTAGTAGAGTTTAGCAAAGTACATGGGGTTGTAGGTTAGGGTAAGTACAATTTGTTTATATGCGACAGAACAAAATGGCGGCCGTTCAGAGGTGGTGAAAATCGGTTTTTCAATTTTGTAGGCCAACCTTCTAGGCGAAAAGAATCTGAATAAAGGTTGTGGGCATTTGTTTCCCTCCGCCGGTGGCGGTCCTGATCGTGACTTGATAATTCCACGCGAGACCGAGGCCTGGCTGATGACCGAGTTGTAATCAGTTAGAGGGTCCAAAGACAACCTCCGGTAAAGCTCCTCCGGCTTGGAGCGGAAGGGGTGGTGTGGGGACCGGTATCGTCACAAGGCGAGTGTCTTCCCCCTACGGAGTTGGGATGTGGGCATTTGCAGTACCTATAATTTAAGCCCTTAAACGTTGAATTTCGTTAATTAGTTACTCCAAAAAAAAACGTTAGAAATATCGTTTTTGTAAAGCCGATATTTATTGCAAAAATAACTTTTTTACTATTTTAAAAGTTGGCTCTTGGAATTCCGAATTCAATGAGTGGCTACACAAGAAAACTGGTTTAACTGTTGCTCAGATATTATAATTCGCTTATAAAAAGACTTTAGTCAGCTTAATTATTTTGGCTTTTACGAACTTTTTCGTGTCCATTTCAAGTGCAATCTATTTTTCAAGACTTGTTCTTTCAAATGGTAAAAAGTTTTAGACCAAAAATTAAAATAAAACTTGTTTAAACTGCTTCGAAAAATAGAGCGTGCTCGCGCGGTAGTCGTGGAGGGGAAAGCGGTTCATGGCAGTCACGCGCGAATAAAGCTGAATTCGTAACTTCAAAACGATTTTAAAAATCACTCAACAAAAAAATATAGCATATTACACAAGCAATAGTTTTAAATATCCCCTCATTTAAAAGAAATTATTTTCATTTTTGCATGCATTTACTGGCTGTGACACTACTTCCACATTTTAAAATCAAGAAAAAAATAAAATTTTATTATGTTTATCACCAGACAATTTAATAGAAAAAGCAAAATTTTATTATGAATCTCTTGCTAACTACAAAAAAATAATTGATGACTTGGAAATTATCAAAGCCATGTATAGCTCTAAAAGCGGGAGTACTGCAACAAACGCGATAAGAAGCCATTGAATGAATTGAGATTATACGACTCGAGTGCTCAACAATATCTTTTTTCGAGTTGGAAAATTTGCCACCAGCTGAAGGTGCAAATTCAAGCGTGGCAGGGGAACAATTTGAACCCAAATGAGTACGGCTGGATGGTAGGTGGCTTAGAACCGCGATATTCGCTCGATAGTATCATTCCTGATGAAGTTTTAAAACAAATATTTTGGCAGGTGTGAACGAGGCTGTGCAAAACAGTGCGAATGTCGCATACAAGGTTTAAAATATACTCGCTTACCTTCAAATTGTCACGACGAAACTTGGGAAAACGCAGCAACCGTCGAACAAGGTCACAAATGAAAAACGTGTATGCTAACGCCGAGGCACTCGAGTTTAGTGAATACGTTTGGGCAAAATTAAAAGAAGAAAATTTCCGACTAAAATAATAAATATACATAAACACTATATCCAGTAAAAATTTCCAGTATAATATATACATTATTATTAATAATAATATATTAATCCTTCATTCCGAATATTGAAGACAATAAATAATTAACGTTATAATTATAGAGCGCACTCATATTCATGAGTTACAACATATTACAATGATTATCTAAATTTATAAATTTTTTTCATCGACAAAAAAAAGGTTTGGTAGAAACATAAAAGCCGACTCTACCTGAAATATGTAAAAACTGATAGCGCGATAGTTATTTTTTCGAGCAAGCCCAGTTTAAAAATAATGGTCTTAATCCGTGCAAAATTCGCGGAGATAAAGCGATTTTTTGCACTACGCTGATTTGAACTTATGAATTCAGCTTTATTCGCGCGCGACCGCTTCCCCCTCCACAAATACGCTCTATTTTTCGAATTAGTTTAAACAAGTTTTACATTAATTTTTGATCTAAAACTTTTCACCATTTTAAAGTACAACTCTTGGAGAATAGATTACACTTGAAATAAGACACGAAAAAATTCTAAGAAAATAATTATAGTCGCCTGAAGTCTTTTTTTTAAAATTAATACATTATTTACAACAATCAAATGGCATTACAAAATCCATTAATGTATTTTTTTAATACAAGCAAACAGCAAATGTTTTTTATCCAGACCTTCCATTTTCATATATTAAGTAATGTTTTACTAAGTTTAACTTTGTTAAGTAATAATGTATAAACATAAAATATTAATATCGAACAGTTTAAAAAATTTTCAGATTTGAAATAGCTCCAGAGGCAAGGACAAATTCCTTTTAAAATTTAAAAACACTGTTTAGAGATATTGCTGTAGCCGTTTTGATTGAAGGTCTAAATAAATTTAAAAAAAATATAAATCGGAGGTAATAAAAATCAGTAGAAAATCAAAAGCGAGTCACCGTTTTCAAACATTGTTTATAATTAAAATACAGACTTGGCCGATATATTAAAATGAAAAGCTTTCACATCATAGAAGAAAATTACTTAAAAATGTGCAGTAATTGCAAAATAACAAAAATCATATTTTATAATTTTTCAAACTTCAACTCAAATGATGATGATATCTGTACCGATGTTGATAATTATTCTTCTGGATTATAATTGAAATTAAAATTTACTTTATTTAAAAGCAGCAAGTTTTGCTCGTATTCTGCATATACATATTTATTTACAAAAATGTAAAACTATCGTGAAATAAGATAGTTTTATTTGATCTCATATTTTGTAATCTGAATATAAAATATCAGTAGTATTTACTTATCAGCTTAGATTAGAATATATGGATTAGGAACAGCTGTACAATGAATATTAACACTTCAAAGATTCTCTGACTAGAGTTACTTCTATCTTCAAAGCTTTACATGCGTCAGAGTCATAAGAAAATGTAAATGGATAATATTTTGATATATTTTAAAGTTATTAGTTAGGTAATATTGTGAAGTCGATCACAACAGAGAATGTTGTATAGCACTTTCTTGTTTCAGATTGCATTAACTGCTATCATCACAAGTGCCGATAGCATCCAGTATCGCTTTAGTTTTTATACGTTCATTATCATCGACAGCATGGCATAAGCTAGTAGCATTCCTGGATGTTACTCCCAGAAACGTTTCAACAGATTACTTTCAATTAGCAGGTGGCATTAAATACATAAAAATAAACACATACTCAACTAAACAGCCGCCAGTAAAAGGTTGCCCGGCGTACAAAGTTAAGTTTGATGAACTATATATATGTAGCAGGTTAACAGCAGAAAGTTGGTTATTACTACCACAGTTCACCGATACTGTTTTCCATAACTTTCTTGAAAAAAAAAAAACTGAAATGGGGAAAACAAAACGAGTTTGAGAATCATTGACATAATTTTTATTAAATATACTTAGGCATGAGTATATACGAGTCATTAAAATATAAAACGGAATTTTTTTACATAGTTTTATTGATATTGGATAAAATTACAAATAAATTACCTTGTTTTTATTTGCTTTTCTTTAACTCACAATGTTTTTTTTTCACGTTTGTCCTCAAGTCTTGCATCCTTAATTTAACATATTTGCTGATAATGCCTAATGATAAGTTACTAAGGTCTGGTGACAATACAATATTCCACCATTACTTTTGCAAACATCCCCCCCATATGGGGACACATTGATTATGCGGGTGTAAAAAATTGCAAAATGACTACGCAGAGTTTTTGAGGTCAAAGATAACAAATCCGATAGCCATTTAACATAAAAAAATGGCAAAACTTGGTACAACAGTTTTTGTGGTTTTGAATTTGATAACATTTCATCATCACTCGTATATGATGAGTGATATGATACTCACAAATGATTTTTGGCGGTCAGTATAAAGCAAGTTTTTAAAAATCTTTAAAGATTTTTGTAATGCTATTTTTTAAAACTGTTTCCTTCAACAGAAATACAGTTTCTCCACCAGATAGGTAGCTTTTCATTCCCTCATAAAAAACAAGATGGCTTCTCCAATAACCAATTAGATTATTAAATTTGATAATAAAAAAATGTATATTTAACATCAATTTTTTACTGTGAAAAAATACAAAATTAAATATTTATTTACTACAGTATCAACAATTTACCTTCCAGATACATTATAATTTCCTATTAGTCACTGGAAAAACGTAAACTAATATTCCAATACCGACTGACATAGGCGTACACATATTTCTAGTCAAATTCACATATTAAAATCTCATATACTGGGAAAACGAAAGTCGAAAACTAATTTCAAAATGCTAGTTTTTTAAGATAATTAATTTCGTTATTACATTTGAATTGTTATCGACCGCCAACAAGTAAGCCTATATATCTCATTCCTGTTGATTCTGTTTTATAAATGTACAGAGACTAATGATCTCTCAGATGGTCTGAATGCAAAATTTCCAGAGACCATTTCGTACCTCTCATGATTCGTTAGTAAAAACTAAATAACCCGCCATATCATTGTGTAAAATCTGAACCGTTTATTTTTTTGTGATATGACTACACTTATCGACCGACTTCCATTTTCAGTGGATAATTCAAATTAAACACCGCTATATGCAGCTTTATTTGTTTTTTCGACTCGTAAAACAAGCGTGTGAAATGAACTATAAATTTGTAAACTTAATTCCTGATTCCGAGAAAATACATATCCTATTCTCTCGAGTGCTAAAGATATCACTGTTGATTTTAAAAGAACATAAATATCAAACTGCTAATACATTAATTTATCGCTTACAGTTTCTTGTTTGCATCTGTTAGAAAGTACTAGATCTATAGAAATATGTAATTTCACATTAAATTGAAATCTTACAATATAAGTAAAGAGTGGGTTGTATATAGTTGAACAAATATTGAATCGTAAATCGGTTTAGATAGGTTAACAAATATTTTTGTTACGTTTCTCAGATGAAATACTAGCGATGATAATCTTCTCTTTTGTGTTTTGTTAAAATTAATTGTTGTCTGGATGGTTCATAGTCTTTGTGTCTCTGTTTTGTGATTGTAAATGATATAGTGTTATCACAATTCGTGGAGAGTGTGTATTTTATCAGTCAAAATTTACTTTATTCCAATTGTTAAGTTTGATTTACACCTTGTGATCGCGTAAAAAAGGATTGTGATTGGTAGAAGTTTACCGTCTAATAATTGGACAGTACCTTTTACAGTTGTGATTGGTGTGAATTAGTGATTTTTTGACAGGTCAATTGTATTTGTACTTGTAACCGGGTAAGAAAATACTGTATTCTGATTTGTTAGTTACTGAAGTAACCTGTGCGGGTGGTGAAACTTAAGTGTAACCTGCGATATGCAAGGATGAATGTGTATTGTCATTGGTATATTTTTTATCGGCTTTGCTTCTGGAGGATTAGAATCGGGTTTTCTTCATATTTCACTCTTTTTACGCACATTAAATGACTGTTATGAAGGGGTAAATGTTAAAGAAATTTCACCAAATTGTATTATTATTAAAAACTGATGAATGCTGGTATCTTAATCTTTAACATGTTCTTACATTAGCCTCTGCCATTATAAATTTTCATATTATGATCGCCCATTAAAATATACTTGCATTTGAAAAGTAACATGATCTAACTTATCATGAAATGTTACCTGTTTGGAAATTTTAAAAGGATTGAATATTTAATGTGGAATTTCATTAATATACAATAATTTTATTTAAATATTACACAAACTTATTTCAGATCATAACTTTCAGAATATACCGTCCAATTCGTTATCATGTTTGTTTAGAATATAAAAATCGTAGCATTTGCAAAGTGATATGCTGTTTTTAAATAGAAATTTATGAGGTAATGCTTCTGTATTTACATTGTCCTTATACATTACTGTGCATTTTTTTTTACAACTATTAGTGTTTTTAATTTTAACATAATTTTAATTCAATTACGTAGTTCATTCATACAAATTTTAGAACATTTCCAAAATCTCTGCGCTTCAGATCATTAATTAAGTGTTTTGTTTAAGATTTTTTAAAAATTTACTTATAATACATATCAAACTGAAAAGTAGTGTATTGTTAAAAAAACATATTTTTCTTTCTTGTAAACTAGTTGATACTGTGTAAATAATTTTTTCTCTTACCACTCTGAGGGACTGAAAATAAAAATAAATAATTTTTTCATACGTAGAATATTTTTTCTTTGAAAATAGTTGCCTGTCCAACAAATTACAGTAAAGTCCGGTTTATCCGGCCTAATGTGGTGTGTACTCAGCCGGCTAATCCAGAATGCTCAGAAATACAATAAAAATTATTTGTTTGTAGACTGTTAAATAACTGAAAAAACTTTTCCTTCCCTAGTTAAATTTAATACAGTGCACATCCTCATATACTATGGTAAAGTGTCAAAAATAAAAATATAGTACAGTACTGCAATACAATTCTAATCCTTAAATTAGTCATTAAATCTCTTAAAATTACAACTACAGTTTTATGTTTTCAAATGCTATTACTGTAGAGTGAAATTATGTTTTTAAATACAGTTTTAATTCTTACACCTTTAAAAAAAAGGTCTTTTATAATTTTATGTTTTTCATTTTCCGACCTCTTTTTTGTTGTGGTTTCTCTCCATCTTTGTAACCAGATGATGTTGGCTGCAGTCTCCTCATCCTGTTGTGGGATGTAATCGAGGAGGGTTTCAATGGTTTTTAAGGTGTCAGAATGAGAAAATTTAGTTGAGCTTGAAGTTACGATGTCATCTTCGTTTACTGCAGGTTCATTCAAATAAATAATCTCTAAATCTAATCTCTTCATTCTCATAATTTTCCATCCACTCATTTACATCAGGAATGTTACACTTTCACATCTGGGGGATAACTTAAAGAAGAGAAACAATTTCAATATTGTCATCTGTTTGTATTGGTTCATATTTATTATCCTGGTGATCAAGTCAGATCTTCCAAGATCAGACAAGTGCAATTTGCGAGATCTCTTCCCAGGCTTCAGAACTCCCATCTAATCACATCAAGGGTGTCAATCTGTTTCAGTCCCTCAATAAATCCCTCGTTGTTCTGATGCCTTCAATCAAAAAAGAGAGAAGCTGCTGATTGTACTCCTTTTTTAAGACCTCCAGTACTCCCTGGTCCATAGATATTACACTTAGAGTAAGAAAAAGCACTTTAATATCATCAACCTGCAACTTGTCATTGATAGGGTGCAAAGGTGCATTGTCCATAAGATAGGCTTTCTTTGGAAGCTTGTTATCCTACAAAAACTTCACCACTGATGGAACGAAACTACGAAATGTAAATATAGCATCAAGTTTATTCCATAGAATATGAATACAAAAATCAAACCTAATTCTCTCTCTCTCTCACACACACACACACACACACACATTTATATGGCCAACATAATCATTATAGAATTAGTTTACTGCATAGAAATTCAATCAATTGGATTAATTTATAATAAAAATTATAAATGCAAAAATGCTAATTAAATTATGAAGTAGAACAAAGATATTTATACAATTCAATCCAAACTGCTGATGTTCTAAAAATCTGACTTCAGTCTTTCAGAGACCACAATTTAATTAAATTTGTAATAAATTGCACAGGTCAAGGGCAAAAGAATCATTATGGGAATTCCAAATAGCAAGACTCTTTTACTGCGAGCAGAATATTCTTCGAGTGGAAATGTAAAATGATGACAAATAGTAGAACAGTAAAAATAAATGATCAGATTTTACATTCTTTCTACAGCTGATCATCTGTTCATCCAGTGAAAACAACAGGAGTGCCATTATAAAATTTTAATGAACATAGTACATTGGCATAAAGAAACAAGGCAGACAAAGCTGACAATAAAGCTAATGGTTGAAATAAACAGAACTGAAACAAAAATAGAAAACTGAAACTTTTATTTGAAACCTGTAAGAATACTTTAAAGGAAACTCCACAATACAAACTGGTACAAAAATATAATGGTAACCACAAAAAAGGAATAAACATACATATTTCAAATAATAAAAGAATAAAAAAATATACAATTCATTAATTCAGTAATATATTGCAAGAAAAAACTGAACGATAAATATATATATAAATATTTTGAAACAAAACAAATCAAAATTAAAAACCTGAGAAAACATGATTTCAAGTTATAAATTTTTGTTATTTTAATACTATATATGAGAATGGTAGATATGCTCATAACAATAAATGACTTTAAAGAGAGATTACTGATACAAGACAAGAAACAATAATCAAAGTTAATTATATTATTAAAATTTTAAATGAAATACGGCTTCTGATGTTTTACATCTTCTTTTTGATGGATAATACTTAATTCTTGCAAACTCACATTCTATTTTAATCATCATGCTTGGAGTACACATAATAAAAATCACTATACCAGTTTTCACTTTGTTATATAAAACCTGAAAAATATATTATTTTACTTAGAAAATAAACAGCTCTTGAGAGGTAATAGGAGACACATTAATATTTAACATGTACATACAATAACATTTTGTATTAATTCCTGAATGATAAAGAATCAATGACCTATAATAAATAAAACTTTCTTAAAAAAAAACCTAATGTGGAATTTTATCAAGATCAGTTAAACTTAACAATTATTTGAAAACAACCATAATCTAAGTAATAATAAAATCACAGATATTTTTTTCACAGCAATGCTGTGAAAATCCAAGATATAATAAAGAACTATAACAAAAACAAGAAAACAACCAAAAATATTATTCTTTTCTACATACAATATTTAAAAATCAGTCTTTAATATAAACACTTAAGGCATTTGCTGGGTCGAGTTGCCATTATATGTATTATTTGCATTATCATCATCTTCACTAGATAATGTATGGATATTCCCTCTCAGAGTTTTAGTTGTTCTTCTCCTGAAACAAAATTTATAGTTTAAAAAAGTCAACAGTGAATTAAGATGTGAAAGCATAATAAAATTATTTTTAAAATGACAGAAAATATTTTACGCTTTATAATAATACTCTTTTACATATATGTAAACTTTACAATAACAAGGAAAAAAAAATTAATTTCCTAAGTTTTACCAACATCCTACCCAAAATTTTGTTATACATTTCACCATCCTGATTGTTAAATGCTGAAGTGTTGAAATTGACTGTTCTTCTGATATAATGCTATCAAATAATGAAAGTTTACTTATTCTAAAATTTAAAATAACCACAATAAGTAGACTTAAAAAAAAGTAATAAATTTAATCGATACTACCTTTTCTGGTTTCTGACATAATTCATTTAATTTTTGCTAACCTCAACTATAAATGACAGTTCTACAATTCCCAGTCTCTTTAAACAGAGAATTTTCTATTTGATTCACCCTCTTATATACAGGTGATTCAGTTTATAAAATGTATGTATGCTAATAGCACGAACAAAAATCTATGATCCAACACGAGATACAAGTAACTTGTGATACCGGCATAGCCATACTGAAGGTAATAAGCACCCTTGCCAAGCTTACTACAGAACATGAAGAGAAATACCATTTCTTGTTGACGTCTTTACTGAGCCAAACACACTATTGTGACCCAGCTTTACAAACAAAACCTACTCTGAATATCAAATAAACTGGTTGTGTAGTAAGTACTGTTATTATCATCAGTGAAGTTTTATACCTCAAGTATTTTATATACATGACAATCGTATAAAAGTCTAGGACCTATTGTTACAGCAACAAATTAATGTATTCCTAATGTCAAAAAAACAATGCAATATATGACCTGCTTCTTCTTGGTAGGGAAACCAGTAAAATAATTCTATACATGAATATTGTTATCATTCAACATTGAATGTGTCAATGACTGGATAAAATTGCTCCTGAAGCAAAACCTGTGTGATATATCGAAAATTGATAATTCACTGGTGTGAATATTACAGGGAAGAAAAAATGTAATAACTCACTTTCTGTTCTCCATCTCCAGTGAGAATTTGTACATAGTTCATCACTGATAAAAATCACAGATGGTTTAGCATTATCATATGGACTCATAACGGAACTGAAGAACTTTCTCCTTACCAAAGAAAACCAGGAAATGAGATAAGATTAATTTTTTTGTTTAATTTATCATAAACATTATACAACAGTATTATGAGGATTTCAAGTAAAATTTCATTCTAGACATTTCAGATCAATTCATTACTAAGAAACAATGATTTTCCACCGGTCTAGCATATTAGCAACAATAACAAACAAGATAATGAATAAATCTTACTGCTGTGAGGTGCTGCAAGTGTACAATTGTCTAATGAAGCAGAAGTAAAGGAGAAAAATTTAAATAAACAGGTTGGAGAATGCTTTGTTTTTGAGTTGTCATTAGGAAAAGATTGATTTTAACCTGATTTACCCAATGATAAAATGAGTGCTGAAATTTTTGGGAAAAATTGATGATTTTATAAGCTTTTTGAAATGCTTTTAAATAATGAGTCCCAGAACATCAAAAGTAGTTACTGGAAAACTGCTGCCTTGAATGTGCGGATAGATGTTTAAATAACTTATCAAGGGCTTATAGGTAAAAATACCAAAGTCCATTTTATACAGAAAATAATATATTTCACCCATATGATGCTCAATGCAACACTATTTTTAAGTAATTACTGGAAAACTGCTGCCTTGAATGTGCGGATAGATGTTTAAATAACTTATCAAGGGCTTATAGGTAAAAATACCAAAGTCCATTTTATACAGAAAATAATATATTTCACCCATATGATGCTCAATGCAACACTATTTTTAAGTAAAATTACTCATGTCCAATACTACACTGTTTCTGAGTAACAGCTGATTTTTAGAATACCTAAATTAATACTGACATGTGGCTGTAGAGGTAAATTTCACCAACTACATTTGGGTAATTTTACTTCTAAATAACTTGCAGTTGGCAATGGTCAGCTGATTCAATCACTAACTAGATGGCAGTTGGGTAGTTTTACTACTACATGGTTTTGTAAACTGTTTTATTTAAACGTGCTGTGTAAGTATTTTTTATACAGAATGAAAGCAATTTTTAACAGTAAAACTGAATCGAAATGAGTTATTAATGAAATTAGCTGAAAGAAATGTAATTGAAGAAGTATCAGAACCTTATCTAAATAATTAATTTGATAGTAATATTATTATTAAAAAAAATGTTGATTTTAGAGTTTATGTATAAAGTGAAATGTTACATGTTGAAGAACATAATAATAAATTCTCTGGGGTGTACTTTGGACTGATTTTCGATGTAGTAATCTTAATAATGGTGATACTGATGACATAATAATGAATGTTGTTGTAGAAACAGGTTATTAATTCAGCAAATAGTAAGTTCGAAAGTAGTAAGACTTCACTTTCCTTGCAAGTCATCAATTATGATAAAAGTCACTCATGAAATTCAAAGAGTTTGCCAGCATCCATTCAAGTTCCTCAAGTTTATTGAATATTATGACTCAAAAATAGACAGTAACTTAAACTCAGAGTATAACTGACAAAGACCCCGAGTTCCGGCCCAGTTCTGATGATGAACTTAGAAGTAAAAAGAGGAATAAAACTGTTACTGCCTACAGTTCTGAAAATTCTGATTTAAATCATAATTGCCTTAATGAAAATACTGATGATGAAATTTTTATAAATCACAATAAGCCTGTCCACAGTCTTACCAAAAATTCAAACAAGAAACGTTGTACAAAGCCACCTCATTGGTCAAAACCCTGTCCTGAAAACTAGAAAGTCAACCAAACTAAATCTATACATAACTATGCCTTCAATATAAATAAAAAAAAAGAGAAAGATATGCCAGCTAAAATGCCAAAACCTGCTGATTGTTCAGTGTTTTTTTTTTAATGCAACCTACATTTTGAAGAAAACCAAAGTAAAATCTGTGCAGACTTTAGACATTTATCTTACAAAAGGCAGAAAAATTACTTATTATCTACAGTTAAAAAAAGTGATACTCAAAGGAAAAAAAATCTGAAAGTAAAGTAAAAGAAAAATTGTTTAGTTAGAGTAATTTCTTTTCAAAAGATGGTAAAGAGACTTGTATTTGTAAATTTTTTTCTAAAAACCCTTTGCATTGCAATTTACCTCTAAGAACAGCTTTTGCTAGTAGATAAGATGTCAGTGGAAATTTCTCTGCTTCAGAAAAGGAAGGTCACAAAACTCCTCCATATAAAACTAGTGAATAATGGATCAGTATAATTAAGTTGCAACTATTGCAGGGATACCAAGAAGAGATACCTTGACACATTATCTATAAAAAAAAGTATGAGCTTTTTACAAAAAAAAATTGATGATCCCACTGTACCTAAAAAGAATGTTTATCGGCACATATTTTGCACTCAGTAGAATTTAAACTTTTTTCATCTTTTTTCCTGTTTAGCCTCCGGGAATTACTGTCAGGTATTACTTCAAAGGATGATATGTACGAGTGTAAGTGAAGTGTGTAGTCTTGTACAGTCTCAGGTCGACCAATTCTAAGATGTGTGGTTAACTGAAATCCAACCACCTACGAACACCGGTATCCAAGATTTAGTATTCAAATCTGTATAAAAGTAACTGCCTTTACTAGGATTTGAATGTTGGAACTCTTAAATTCAAAATCAGCCGATTTGCGAAGATACGTTCACCACTAGACCAACCTGGTGGGTGGACTTTTTTCATCCATCTAAAGATTTTGATATGTAAAAATCATGAAAACACAGTAGGTCTAGACAAAGAACAGATTAAACAAAGTTATGCCAAACATGTACAGAGAAAATATGAAGGAAGCTATGCTGTGAAGGAAGATGATAAAAAAAAATTAATGAAGACAAAACTTTTATAAGTGCAACTTTTGATTTACAAAAAGTTATACTAATTCCTGTGTGTGATGTAGGACCTACCTCCTTATTACAGTCACAAATTATATGTTTATAATTTAACAGTATATAAGTCAGCAATGCCAAATAATTTGTAGTTTCACATGGAATGAGAATAATGGTAAATGAGGTAGTAGTGGGATTGGGATTGTCCTTCTGTACTGGTTTCAAAGTTTATCAGAGAAAGTGAAAGAGATTTATGTTTTTTCCGAGACTTGTGAGACCAAAACAGATAACAGCACATCGCTGCTTAATTTTTGCATTTAATAGAAATTTTTGAGCTCAGTGTAATTGAACATAAATTTATGGAAAAGGGGCACATTAAATTGAAAGCTGATTCAATGCATAGCAAAATAGAATATGCACAGAAAAACGTCCAAATTTTTTCAATTAGAGATTGGTTGTCAGTATTTGCCATAACTAGAGCAGACAGAAAAATAAATTAAAAAAAGGTATGCTGTTAAAGGATTAATCTTTAATAAATTTACAGATTTAAAATCTTTGACAAAAGAAATAATTGAAAACAGAATAAAAGATTCAGAAGGTGGCTAAAAATAAAACATTTATGCTTTCAAAAGTCAAAACAAAGAGTAATATATTTTAGTTACAATTACAGTAGTAACTATAGAAAACCACAATCTACTGAAAATCTTCTAAAACAAAATTAGCACAGCTTTAAAAAACTTCCAATTTTAGAGGCCAAGAAAAAGGATCTTGTCCAGCTCCATCTTCTAAAAAAATGAAATCAGACACAACACCAGAACCGACAAGAGAATACTTTCAAGAGGATTTGGAAGAAGAAGATGAAAAAGATTCTAGTGAGCATAACAGTATGCAAGCATAGTGGGAGTAAGTGAGTAAACTATTATTAACATTAATTTAAAAATATGTAATATCTGTTCAGTTTATTGTGAAGTATTCAGGGTATTATTTTTTCTAGCTTAAAGGAGTTCAGTTTTTTTACAATAAGCAAACTGTGCTATTAACAATCAAAAGAAACTTCTTCATTACTGTTCCTTCTAATTTTATTTTTGTAGAATAAGTAAAATCAGTTAAGGAAAAACAATAAGTATTATAGACCTTATATTTATATTTTTTCTTTAAATTAATGTTAAATCTATGGAATTTTTTAATGACAAATTTCTTTTTCTTCCTGTAGTATTAATGCTAAGTCTCAAGTTAAAGATAGTTAAGGCAATTTTTTTCATAAAATGTACACAGTTTTATTATATAAAACATACGTTTCAGCAACTTTTTTGTAGTAATTAATTAGAGTAGTTACTTTGTTCTTTCCTCTTATTCTTCATTACTCCTATGAAGTCTTAGGCAAGTAAATTTTGTGATAAAACTACCACATCCAGCAGTATATATTTTTTCCAAAATAATGAAAAATTAAGGCAATAGTTAAAGAAAATAGTTCCAATACTGGAAAACATTAGTTATAGGGATCATATAAATAATGTTTAACATTACGAATTTCTGATTCTTCCCAGCGGTGCAAAACTCAAAATCCTTGTTTTCTCAAAACTCACCAAAAAGGAATTTGGTACTTTTACCTCTAAGCCCTTGTTATATGCTAATAACTAACTAGCTTCACAAAAACATGTGGAGATGAAATGCAATTTTTTACAACAGTTTTTTAGAAAATACTAGTAATACAATTCTGGGACCTATTTTTTTAAGCGCAAAGAAAGGTATAAAACCACTGGTTTTGTCTCAAGAATTTCAATATCATACCATTTTACTGTGATGGAGCAGAAATCGGTGTAAAATTTTTGCCAGCCATTCTTGAAAGTAAGGTATTTCCAGACTTCTCTTTTTCCAAACTTATTTCTTTATTTTCATCATAGAAGATATATAAAATTTATTTTCAATTTTTGTAATATACCTTGTAATACAGGGTCTGTATAGCAAAGCGACGGTCACAATGCAAATTATTCCTTGGATGCTTGAAACATTTCATTACTATATTTATAGCAGAAAAGAAAGCAAAATGGTGGTTTGGATTTTTTAAATGCTATCATTTTTAGCAGGAAGCATGGATTAACCTTCAAAATAAAATTCAACTGTAAATTCTCTTTATAAATGATGTGTTGTTTACATATTATTCTTATTAACAGAGATATGTAAATTTAAAATATAATTAAAATTATAGATATAGCGCAAAAGTAAAAAATCCTCACAAAATAAAATCCTAGAACTTGCATCAATTATTAAAAAAAAGTATTTATAAAAGTGGGTAAAATATATTTAATGAATCATTTTCAAGAGTCCTTATAAATAAACCAGAAATACTCTCAAAAAACAAACAGACTGACCAAATTTAGAGTTACTAACATTTTGAAGCATATAACACAATACTCGTAAGCATACATAAATACAAAAACATAATTGTGCAGTTTAACTAATGCATAAAAATGATTAAAAAACACTACGGAATTGATTATCCATTGACATAAGTACGTTATAACTGGGAGTATGAATGATTACATGAAATAATTTTATTTTTTATTATTTTAGTAAACTATAAATATAAATAAATTGTAGTAAAAATTGCTTCACAATTTAATAGATTTTATACAAACATATTTTAAATATCCAATCTTTTTTTTGTAAAAATATCACCAGTAAAAGAAATGGAGGAAATTTATAGATAATATAAGGTCAGTCTACATTTATACTGACTTAACATTTCTTATATTCAATGCACAAACCCAAGATTAAGCCTGGTTTTATAATCATCAGAATGAGTCATGAACTCTTAAAATTTCTTAGTTGTTTTTTCTGTATTATTACATTCAATGCAAACTGCTTTTGCCATATTAGTTTGGCAAATTTTTATTTTTCTTGCACAGTGCTGTAGTTTTTTTTATATATCAATACTATCATCTTTCTAACATTAATGTATTTTTTATTTGAAGCATTAGTTACATTAAAATATAATTATTTTATTTTTAGGATGCTGTGTTTGTTTACTATCACAAATACCTTCCTTATTTTTTAGTTTCAGTTTTAATTTAACAGAAGTTTTATTACTAGAAATCTCAAAATGATGTTACAAATAGTATTTCAAATGTATTGCTTTAGTTATCTTTTGAACAGATATCTGCACGGATAAATTTTAATGTTCTTTAAAGGCAAAAAGACGATTTTCATTTTGTACAGACACTTAACACTCTATAAATTAAAAATTGATCCATTAAATGGAAAGAAATAAACAAACTTTTGGATGCCACTTTCCAATAATGTGAAAGTTTGTACGGATTGTGGAAGCTGTTACTTAATAATGATCTGATCACAGCTATGAGAAATTTTGCTATATTGTCATAACAATAATTGTGACACAATATATTAATAATATATTGTTTGACACAATAATATCACAATATTGTTTTTTGTATTTAAAAACAAATATTATCAACAACAAAAAAATAACAGAAAAATTATTTGTAAATAAATAGAAATTAGTAGCAGTAAACAAAGAAGAAAAAATCTACATGAAAACCATATAATTACAAGAAACAAATGCCTACTGACATTTTTACAAAGTGCAGTTTTAAATACATGTATAAAAAATGCTTCCAACACTTCTAAGCTGACATACAACGTAGAAAGAAAACTAAAAATATGATACAAAGTATTAAATTTTTCACCAATGCTATTTATTAAATCCTGCTTATTTTGAATTTCCAAATCGCAATAAAATAACATATTCCACACCAGGCATGCTCCCAAAAAATTAACACATATTACCTTAACCTAAAAACCAGACTTTCATTTCCTTCCTGAATATGTACATCTTTAAAAAAAAAATGTATATTTAAACAACATGCAAGGCTTACCTAAGTGATGAATATCCATCCTTTCATAGCTATTATAAACCCAAAATCATCATACCTTCTTTAGTTCTACTAGTTTTCAACTAAATTATCCTTTACATCATGATTCTTTAACGGTAGGTGTCATTTAAAATTTTACTGAAAAAATATGATGCTGAAAACCTCACTTTTGATTTGAGTTTTATAAATGTTATTTCCTTTACACTATAGAAATTTAAACATGTGAAATAGCCATTTATTTTTTTAAAATTAAAAATATACAGCTCCACAAAAGTAGTAGATTACTGAAATATGTGATATTCTAACGGTAATAGATGAACCAGTGGAGGAGACTGAATTTTTAAAAACCGATCAGAAAAACTAAATGTAATAACAATAATAACAAACAGGGAATAGTTTAAGATAAGTTATAGTTACACACGATGATATAAAATGAGAGTATTTATGCATGTTAATGTATCTAATAGCCAGAGGCATTAAGTTTTTAGTCCAGTAGAATCCTCAAAACAAAGTTAGCTGGTTCACCTCTCGATTGAGACAACAATAAAAAAAAAAACAGCTGTAACTTCATTACTTTTCTGCAGTTTAATACATTTCTTTTAATTAATCATATAACATTTTTTCAGCCACTCCACAAAGGACAGAATTAAACAACATTCTTGTCTTTACTTTTTTCCTCATTATGACACTTTCAGGACTAAACCCATCTTCAGTAATGTTTTCTTTAAAATTTTTCTTCTTTCTTTACATTTACACATAAAATAGAATCAAATACATTAAAATCTATAGAAGAAATATTTGTTCAGTGAATAAAATTTTTTTATTTTTTTATTAAAAATTTTTCTTATAACATGTTATCTGTATATTAATACAGTAATGTATTCTACTGCATTAAAATACAGATACGTTATAAGAAAATTTTTAAATATTAATAACTTTTAAATTAAAAAAAAAGAAAGTTTTATTGACTGAAAAAATATTTCTTCTATAGAATTTAATGTATCAGATTATATTTTAATGTGTAAATGTAAGAAAACATTGCTGAAGATGGGCTTATGCCTGAAAGTGTCATAATGAGCAGAAAAAAAAGTAAAGGTAAGAATGTTCTTTAATTCTGTACGTTGTGGAGTGGCTGAAAAAATATTATACGATTAGCTAAAATTTACGTGCAGAGGAGATATGGACTACAGGAAGTTTAATTTAAATAAATTAATAATTCTTTTAATATCTTCCTGTTGCAATTCCGTGAAATTTGGTTCTTCACTTAGTAGGCTACCCACAATATACTTTCCGCTTGTAAGCCCAAATCATTGTCGCTATCACCAAATTCTTATCACTTATGATAAAATAAAAGACTTTTATCTGTATTATGCACTTAATTTAGTAACTCTCCCAATCCTAATGCCATGACAGAAAAAAATTAAAAATAAATATAGGCAACTAATGTGCAGTAGAAATATTCCTATTTTTTTTTTAAATAATGCAAACAGGGCTATCAATTTCAAGACAAAAAAAGGTACCATGCTGTAGCCTTTAGAAGAAAAAAAAAAGTATATATATATATATCAATGTGACTGACTTAAACTATTAGACCAATACGGTGGGTGAAGCAGGATGTCTTAGAATGGTTCAGATGTACTGGCAAATCTTTCTATGCCAAAGCCTTCTAAATGCTGAGATAAATGTATAACTGTAGCAGGACATTATGAGGAAAAATAAATTCATTTTCCAGTCCTTGAAATTTGTTTTATTTTATTTTTTTTTTTTTACAAAAAATCTCAGATTTACTCGAACACTCCTCATTTTTATTAGTAATGCAATGATCTTTAAAGATCTGATAATCTGTTACTTTTATGCATATTGTACTTAATTTTAGCAATACCCCCATAGCCTACTGTTACTGATGATTATGAATTAGCAAAATGTTAATACGATATATCACATAATTTTGTTACAATTGAACTAAGTTGTAAACAACAAAAAAATAGTACAATCAGTCCCAGTTACAATGCCATTCCTATTTCTATAAACTACTAATACAGATTTATCTCTATGGAAAGATACTTGAAAATAAAAATTTATCCGGATAATTGTGTTATGATTTAAAGCTGTGTTATGATTTAAAGCAGGTAATATATTTTACCTTCTCAATGTATATTAATTAAGATTAGGCATTTAAGATTTTTTTAATTTTTGTAAAATTACACTTTTGTAAGTTACAACGTAGTTTGTGTGACTCATTCAATTAGTCACTGTTCTGCAACACCTTCCCGAACTGAAGGGTTTAGGATAGGTCTTTAGTTTTATATGCAATTTTTTTTTAATCTACTTATATTTTAATTTACATAGGTCTTACATTAAAAATTATTCCTTTCATTATTTTATAAAACTTTTTTTTTCTCCATAAGTATTCTTTTTTAGTACAATACAGATTATATCTAAACAAATAAGTAATGCTATAGTTAATTTATCTTTTACAGCAGGTAAACTTTATAAGCAATTACATTCAAGTAAGTGGTAACAGGAAATTACATTTTATCCAAATATCTGACCCAAATGATTTGCAAGTGTAGATCAAAATTATTACAGAAATATTATGAACGTATTATGCCCTAAACCCACTTTATATTTTTATCATTTAAAGAGAATTTAACAAAGATCTATCTTATAAAGCAGAATATATTAATGTTTAGTAAAACGATTAAATGAGTGTTAACACGTTCAAGGTCATTATCAAAGCACATTGATGCTGTTAGTATAGCCCAATATGCACCTTCTTAGTATAGTTGATAACTAAAAGCAACCAAGCCTCTCTGTTGTTCCACACTTTGGCAGTAAAGTTGTGTTAGTCTACTCTTAACACAATGTGGGACTCATTTCTTTCATTAGTACTGTTAGTAAGTTAAAATACTGTTGTCTTAATACAGGTGGGCCATGAAAAATAGCTCTGCCAGAATATGGAATACTGAATACAACATTAACATTATAAGTTCATTTGTGCACAGGAAACTGGCATGGAAAATTGGAACAAAGGAAGGGGACATGCATTCCTATGTAAGAACTCCACTCCCATGAGTCAACTGATCGTCCCATCCCCTCGCTTCCATGTTCCAACCATCAATTGTCTGCTGAAATCGAGGTCAGGTGTGTTGTGCTGTGCATGCATTAGCGATGTATTCAGTACCAGAGCAAGTGAATATTGTAGTCCTACATAAGAACCAGTTGTTTGAAGAAAATAAAGTAGTTATTCTGTAAAACGTTTTCTCATTGTCCCATCCCAGCTAAATGCAGCATTCAGCAATTAATGAAGAAATGGTGTCAAACAGGATCTGTTGTACAAGCACCAAAGGGTACCATTTGTCTGCACTTTTGAGCTTCATGCACTCATTTCTAAACTGATGCTTCATTGTTCTTGAAAGTCAACCAGAAAATTACTGCATTAGGTTAGGGTGAGTAGAACAACCTGCAGACATATCCTAAAGAACCCACCGGGTTGGTATAGTGGTTAACGCATCTTCCCAAATCAGCTGATTTGTAAGTCGAGAGTTACAGCGTTCAAGTCCTAGTAAAGCCAGTTATTTTCACACGGATTTGAATACTAGATCGTGGATACCGGTGTTCTTTGGTGGTTGGGTTTCAATTAACCACACATCTCAGGAATAGTCGAACTGAGAATGTACAAGACTACACTTCATTCACATCATCCTCTGAAGTATTATCTAAACGGTAGTTACCGGAGGCTAAACAGGAAAAAGAGAGAGACATATCCTAAAGAGTCTGAAGTTGAAACTGTACCACATCACAGCTGTGCAACAACTGAGGAACTAGAGAAGGAAAACATGTGACTGTCACATTGTTAAATGTGTTGAATATGGTTTCAGATGGTCGGTAGGACCCGTTTATGTTTATGTCAGATGAAGCATGATCTCATTTTGAAAATTAAATTTTCAAAATTTTAGAAAATCTGCACCAAATACACAAGGTATCCTTGCACAATCAGAAGATATGCAAGTGCTGTGCTGTGCTTGCTATGCTTGTTATAGGTCCAATATTTTTCAACACCACAATCAACACAGATGTTCATTTTGGACGATTTTGCCCAACTGCTGACAGAAGTGCGAGTACTGCTTTTACCACCAGGATGGGGCGACCTGTCTGAGGCGACACATCTGAGAGGTCACTTGTTCGTGTTCATGAACTGTTTACTACTGAGCAAATGATGAGAAGAGGCTTATGGCCGCTGTGGTTACCAGACTTGTCAACATGTGACTTTTATTTATGGAGAATGTTGAAAGTACAAGTGTATCAAAAAAATTCACACACAGAATCAATGAACTGAAGGAGAATATCAGGACGTGCATTAACAGTATTACCCCGGCAGAATTGACACAGGTATACCTGCATCTGTTAAACCATGGACACAAGTGTTTTGGTGGAGGTCATTTTCAACATTTACTCTGAAGATCAGTACAGGTATGTTACTTCTTATTGATCTTACATAGGTTAATGTACATGTTAGCAGGGCTGCTTTTTAAAGGCCCACCTGTAAAACAGAGATCCTTCAAAGCTACTTTTTTTCAACATCTCTCAGCCCTAGTAAATATATTTTGTTATTTTAATTTAATTTTAGAATTAGAATACTGTTGAGATTTTTTTTTAACATTTCACATAATCTAAGTAATGAATAAAATAAAATAACCCAGCAAGAGAAAAATTCAATATCAGTATCACAAATTAACTAAAATTCAACCAAAAAAAAGAAACAACCAATAATCAAAATAAAAAATGCAAGTTTCTCTTTTTTTTTTTTTTTAACAGTCAGGTAAAGAATTTCTAATGTAGGCACACTAAAAAACCCACCGAGTTGGTCTAGTAGTGAATGCATCTTCCCAAATAACCTGATTTGGAAGTTGAGAGTTCCAGCGTTTCCAGTCCTAGTAAAGTCAGTTATTTTTACATGGATTTGAATACTAGATCGTGGATACCGGTGTTCTTTGATTGTTGGGTTTCAATTAACCACACATCTCAGGAATGGTTGAACTAAGGCTGTACAAGACTACACTTCATTTACACTCATACATATCCTCATTCATCCTCCGAAGTATTATCTGAACGGTAATTACTGGAGGCTAAACAGAAAAGGCACACTAACAAATATAAAATGATTAAAACAATTAATGAAATGAACTCCTAGCAACATATTTTAAGGACTTTCAGGGACCTGCATTTTAAAAATGAATTGGTAAAAGAAAGTAACTAAATAATAACTGAATCTGATGACTGAAGAATTACAGTGTAAAAGATGATGATAAACATAAAAAATTAAAGCAATTTATAAAGAAGTAAAATTATTCATTCATAAATGATAATGATGACAGTAATAATAATAAATAGCTCAAAAGAGAACTAATTCAACAGTTATAATTTACATGTACACTTAAGCTAAAACAGGGTTGCTCTACAAAAGATTTTAACTTATCTTATAACAGATACTTTATTAACTTTTGAATTGCAAACAGTCTTTATGAATGCAAAAATATAAGGAAACATTCCTTAATTTGGCAAATTTACAGAATTAAATTTTGTAAAACATTATAATAAAAATACAAGAAAATTTAATTTCTTAGTAATCATAAGGACCACCACTAATTTTACATGCATTGCGAATCGCTGAAAAGCATAAACAGCTTACTTTGCTACGGCAAAGAACTGAACAGAGTAGGTGAAATAAAGAATTATCAATTATAAAAATTCAATAAACCTTTCCAGCCCTTTTAAACAATTATACTGTAAAATCAAATAGTTATCTACTTTTAATACTAAAACTTATATTTCAATGATTATTTCATTATAATTTGGTTGTCTTTATCATGAAATTCCTTTCATTTATCAGATGCTTTAAATTAAGACTTCATTATGAGTCTAAATTTGTGTTTAATATACTTCTACACAAGAATATACTTCTACAAAAGTATATTCCACAAAAAACTTTTTAAAAAAATCAATTATCCTGCTATGTAAAATATTATAAGAATCATAGACAGTTAAACTACATACTAAGTTCCAAGTGCCATTGGATCTGCTGTTAGTTGACTTCATAGCAGAGCAAATTTGACAGTGAATTGTAACAAGTTACATTATGTAAGTTACCTTTTGACAAAGGACTAGAAAATTTTTTACTTAAAATTCAAATCAAGAAATATTAATATGTAAAAATTTAGAAGAAATAACTATTTCATGCTGAAAAACAATATGAAGGTGCAAATTTAAGTACTGATGGAACTGGCAAGGGAATACAAATGAAGTTTATCAGGTTATAAAGACTAAGTAGGCAATTTACTCTTTCATGATCAAAACTGTGCTAAAAAGACAACAAAAAAATCGGTCAGAATCTATAAAATGAAACTAACTAAGCAAATATTTCAATAAAACCCTTAATTGAAGTTTGTAATTTAATACTTGCATTCAATTTTACGTAAATCTCAAACACAGCATCTGCTATTTTCAAAATCACACAATTTCTGCTTAAAAATTAATAAAAAAAATAAGGTTTTCTTAAAAAGACATGACATCATTTACAACTAACATAACCTCTCAAGTCATGTTTTGCATTATCACAAGTGATTATATTAGAGATTCAGATAAAACAATTCATGCAATACACACAATTGTGTAGATAATTACTTTGATGTAAACAAAATATACTGTTATAAATTTACATCAAACATCTTAAACAATGGTAAACTTGTTTAAAATCACGCCATTGTGAAACTAATAATTTAGCAACTTCCTAAATCACAAGATTAATATTTACAATGTGATCTATTAAAGAGAAATTTTTGTAAATTATCTCAGAAAATTATGCATTTGAGTTCATAAGATGGCACTTCACCTTGCAACCTAATTCCAAAATACCTGAAACATCTCCCAGAGCAGCATCCAACAAAAAGAAGGGAACAAACTAAGTTTAAAACTCTGAATCAAAACCAGATTTAAAAAAAATAATAAAGTTACCATAGACCACCTTAGGTTTAACACACTACGCTTGCTGATGATATCATGACTCAATTCAATTAAAAACTCCTTATTTTAAAAGATGTCAAAACAAGTACAGAATTAAATAAAATTTTCAACCGTCCAACAACATACCAGAACATCAGTTTTTTCTTCTTAAATTTCACACCCATTTTTTCTTTTTAAGATTAGAATTCCTTGACAACTAATACTTACTTTCTCTTCTCAGTATAATAGATTTGAGGTTAGCAGTATGAGATACAACAGTATAACTTACTACCAGTAACCAGTAAAGTCAAAATACTTTTTAACCTATCACTGCCATCCTTATACCATTAATGATGAAACTGCAAAATAAAAGCTCAAGATAAGTACTCTGATCTACTACTGAGGGACTTGCATGCTGCGATACCTGGTGTCATTGCAATGATTCAATCCACTAGGATGAGAAGACAGTAGTCTGTCATATAGCTGCTTCTTTAGTGAAACTCAAGGGGGGGAATGGTCATTCTATGCAGTCATGGACTCTTTATCAGGAAACTTGGAACTTGATTTACTGGAAAAAATTAAGAGACTAAAGTGCTTGTCATGAAAGAATTGGCAACAAAAATTAAAGGAAATAATACTATGAACTAGAATTACAAAAGAAAACACTACAGCCTGACAATAAAACAAACACTATGCTGTAGTTAGCAAACTCCAAAACATACTTTTTCATAAATTTGCTAATGAAACCGAATATTGACTGCTATTAACTGAAAGCTTCCAGACTGCAATTTACAGTTGGCCTCTAATTGACTAAACATCCACCAACTACTGGAATGTATAAGATGTAATACCACTAACTAAAAATATAAGTTCAAAACAAAAAACCTAACAATTAAGCTGAATGAAATGTCCAGATTTAAAGATTACCATAAACACATAATCAATCCAAGTGCACTTATCTAACTAACTCTTTCTAAATTAGAATTTATAATTGGGCATGACTATATTTAATTTATACCAGAACACAACTCCAAGCCTTAATTATTGCATTAATGTTTTAAAGTATGGCTTACATTCAGGAAAGTATAGCACACAAGATCTTATCGATAATTACTGTACAAAAAAAAATCAGTTAGTTTTAAACAAAAAGGTGAAAATAACAGATTATGTATATCCTCAATGAAAAACAAATTTTACTTTGGTTTACATTCTGGGTTAAAATATGCATTATTACAATGTAGGTATGAATATTTTAAGTGCCATCAATTATTTACTTAACTGAAATTAAAGCTAGTATTTACCTATATTGTGATGGTGTTTGTTGTGGCCTGTAAGATGGCGGTGGCGGTGGTGGAGGATGTGAGGATGTGTTGGAACTGCCACGATGACTCTGTGATCTAGGCCCCCCTCCAAATATGAAAGAACTTAAATAATGTATAAAAGTGATGACAGGCATAGCTAAGTACCAAAAAAGAGATGTTATCCTTGAAATTCCATAACTAATTACATTAGGTTCCCTGTGTATCTGTAACAAACAGATTTAGTAAAAATTAAATTGTTCTTTAACAATGAATTACTTCTTTTGATACAAACTACACTTAAACAATTGTAATCCAGAAATGACACTCCATCTGGAAAATGAGCTGTAATTATAACTTAAGAAATAAAAAAAAATAATACTGTGATAAACAGGTGTTGCCATTAAAGTCATCTGGACACAGCATTTTTAGTACAACTTTATGAACTAGATAGAAGAAGAGTAGAAAAACAGTTACTAGACAGTTTCAATCAGGCAGAGTCAACAGACATCGCATTCCATGTCTGGACATCATGCCTCAAGAGTGCAATTTTACAAGTTGCTTGCTTACATAAATCAATATTAAAATTATCTAAAGAAATGTACAGTAAGAAACTGTGCAATCTGCAAACAAACACTAAAACCATCAATCCTTCACACACATACACACTTTCTCTCTCTATCTTTTGAAGTACAGTATCTGTTGCTAATACATGTAAAATACACAATAAATTGCATGCATTTTTGAGGTTTGGCATAGATAAACTTCTAAGCATACTCGGCAATCCTTTAAAAAGTAATTCTGATTCTGAAAAAATTAAATAAAAACATCTGTTAAATTTTGCTATCATATTTTTTTTTTGTGAATTCCTATCTCTTGATAGTTATTTACAATTTGATGTCTACATGAAATGGGTTAATGTCAATAGAGCTGTTTTATTGTTAGTTATTTAAGTTAGTTTGTCATTAGTTATTCTCTTTTCAACTCTGTTAAACATTTGAATATTATTGTGGTTGAAATGTTGGCCTTTTTGAGTGCATTTTGTAAACTTTAATTTTTTTTCTGAAATTACAGTGTTTTTTTACTTATTTAAAAACAAAAATAAATTATGCTATAATATTTGACTTCATTAAATAGAAAAATTTTATAAAATTAGTGCAATCTGAAACATTTTTTTTTACCTTTCTATTAGTATGCAGATATTTTTATTTAGCTTTTAGAAATGCTGCCTCTTAATATATGTGTTAAACTTCTCTCTCTACTGAGCAGGCCTGTATCTCTAAAGACACATAATAGGACAAAGGTAGAAGGAAAATTGAAGACAATTGCTTGTATAGTCACAGGAGATATGACAATTGTCCTGGGTACTTGATTAGCACAGTCAATAAAAGAAAAATTAGATTGTAGGTAATAAATTTTCGTAATGATTTAGTCTTTTTTAACTTAATTAATTACTTAATGAAAGCTAATATTGATCACTATTAACTGATATCCAATAACCTTCCAGACTGCAACCTGCACAGATGGCCTCTAGTTGACAATACATCAAAACTGGCAAGCATAAGACATAATATCACTAAACTAATATAAAATATCACTTCAAAGCAGAAGGAAGACTTAACTTAACTGAGTTGTACAATATGGCCAGAAGATTTAAAAGTTGCCATAAATACATAATCAGATAATCATCATTCAGATGCCCAAAATATTTATTTATAAACTTTTTTTAATTTATATGGATTAATAAAAAAAATTAAAATATAAATTTTTGATTTTGTTTACTTTTTCCTGTGGCTTTGCAAGCTGTAACTTAGCAATCCCTGGTTTAGAACATAATTTATCACCATACTACATGCAGCATAGAGCTATGGCCATTACAAATTTTATAGCGGACTAAAGATAAGTTTAATTTTGTTTATATACAAGTGTATATATATATATATAAAACACATTTTCTTCAGCAGGTCAGCCTAGTAAAATACTGCCAGAAAATTATATGTCTTTAAATTAATATTCCGAATATTGTCAATTCACTGTACAGTAATTTAAATTATAATTATTTAAGTTTTAATGATATTTTACCCCATATTTTCAGCAATTTTTAACATTTAACTAATTTTTTACCTTAAATAAAAATATTGTTAGCAATTATTTTGCCCTCACAAGGAAAAAAGCAGTACCTCAAGTCAGCAGTATTAGAGATATGTAAATTTAAAATCTTAGAAAATCATGTTTCATCATTAATGCACTTAATTTTCAAAAACCAAAACGCTATCCCCATCAAATAACAGTTAAATGCACTTAATTTTCAAAAACCAAAACGCTACCCCCATCAAATAACAGTTAAACATGAATAAAAACTTGTTATTTATTAGTAATAATACAATTAGTAATTGTAAGTCAATTTTATTCCTAGTTATTTAAAAAAATACAAACTGTAAGGAGCTACTGCTTTTGTTATTATTATTACTAATGCTGGAATATGTATTATTCTTATTAAACCACAAGTAAAATAACAGTATCTCCAAGAAATAATAGAACATTTTAAAAAGGAAACCAAAATAATCTTTAATTAGTTAAAATACTCCACATAAAAAATAAACTTCTATCATTTAAAAAGAATTCCAAAATATTAATTTCTTTGAATCGAGAAAAAGAAGAAAAAACAATCATAATTTACAGAAAAATTAACAAACAGTCAATTTTACCAACTTAATATGAGATAGAAATTAAAAAACATCATTAAAGTGTTAGTTAACCATATACATTTTAAAACAATTTAGAAATTGAATGTAATTACAGAATGAAATAACTCTTTGAAAAACGATTAGTCTTTAAAATGGTTGTGCTAGGTTTAGTATTCTTCAGTAAATTTCACTCATAATTATCAATTAAATAAGGTATATTGGCTGAAGATGGTAAATTAATCTAAATTTTTTTTTGTGTAGGTCATAAGTAGACCAGTTTGGATATATTTTCATCTTTATCTTGTCGAATACCTTGGTGGTCATGGCTTTGTTTTTGAAAAAGTGGAAATATCATTTGCCATTAAAAGATCAAGCTCTTGTCTCATTAAAACTTTCTTTGAACATTAATATAAAATGTCGTTTGATGGCAGTAATTTGAACCATTTTAGACAGATATGGCCTGGAATTATATTTATTTACTTTATACACAGGTGAGAGAACACACCATTCAGTAAAATGTGATTCATCCACAACTTTAACAGTATTTCTTACTTTTGTTGAATTCTCAATAGATGTAATAAAATCTTGAGTCGTAAAATACTTGAATTTTTTCATTGACTGATCAACTTTATGATGAAATGAGTCCACCAAAATGAAGGTATGGCCACAGTAAGGAAGTTAAGTTATAGTGAATCTGCTATAATTTCATTACAAATTATAATGTAAACCATAAATGTTAAGAGAGAACAGTTCTTATTCAGCGTAGAACGTGATAATTTCTTTTTTTCAGCCTGCTACTCCTTTCTTTTTCCTGTTTAGCCTTCGGTAACTATTGTTTAGATAATTCTTCAGAGGATGAATGAGGATGATATGTATGAGTGTAAATGAAGTGTAGTCTTGTACATTCTCAGTTCGACCATTCCTGAGATGTGTGGTTAATTGAAACCCAACCACCAAAGAGCACCGGTATCCACGATCTAGTATTCAAATTTCAGCCTTCTACTGCCTTGAGCAATACTATAGCTAAGGGTTCTTTTTAATGTTGCTTCCTCTCCTAACGGAACAAAGCTCTCACTGAATGTAATTATTTTCTATGTGAATACACTACTTTTAACAATTTCAATTCTAGGTAACATACTACTTTCTGCAAGTCAGCTGATACATACACTGAATCATGCATGAATTGACTAAATTTAATATGATGTTTGTATTCACTTTCAGTAAGTTTAACTTCTAGTAATAGGTTTTTTGACTGCAACACAGTAAACAATCATAAAATGTTTATAATGGGCTGAGATCTATACTTTCTATATTTTGGTTAAGTTTCATGTGCTTATAATGTTGTGGGTCAGCATGTTCGTACGTTTTACAATATTCACATTCTTCGTGGCCCAACTTTGTGAAAGAAATATTAATTTATGAACATGTAGATATGAGTCATATGAACAATACAAATCTGGGTGATTTTGTATGAAGTTATTCCATATGTCAGTTACTGTAATTTCTGAATGCAAGTACCGATGATTGGAAGCATGATCCCATCAATAGTATAAGACACACGGGTTAAACTTTTCAACATGTTTTTCAATTAACTCTTTGACAATTTTATGAATGCAGCTTTTTTCCCTTTCGTATCAGTAGGTGGTGTAATACTACTACAGCTTTCATCTTCATTACTTGTCTTAATCACACTGAAAAGAGGTGTCATTCTTTTCAGAAAAGCCAAGAGTCGTCTGTTATTTGTCAAGAAGTATCTCAGTGTTCACATTCTGTCTGGACTATTTTCACCTCGCCTTCTTTGAACTTTATTGACATAACACAAGTCCAAATAAACAATCACCTTTCTTTGTTGTTCAGATTCCCAAAATTTAAATTAATATGTTTTCTGTTTTCTGGTATTTTTTCCTACAAGTATTAAGACAAGGAGGTCTCAATGCATGTTTACTCCCTCTTTTCTTATCACTCATTTTTTCCTTACTTTCTGCACTAAAAAGTTTAGGTTTCCTGCAATGAGCTTCACCTTTTTTAGTCAGTTTTGCCGGAGAGATAACATTTAGACAAAGCAAATGAGTACCAGAGATATTAGGCTCGCTATTAATGCGACTGAACATTCTTTGCTTACTATTACAATATTTTCAGAAGTATTACTGCATGCGATTTCATCAAAATTTACACATGGATTAGAGTGAATATATTCAGTAAGATTGTCAGTGCTTACTGTAGTCACATTAGCCATCTCCATAGGTTGCAAACATGCACCTCAGTATCACACTTCCTGAAGTCAAGGCAATATTACCAGAACTACTGCGTTCGGCAAGGGGTTCTAAGTTATTATTTTTCCTCAACATGATACAAAAAACTATCGGATATCATATTATTAATTTGTGCATCAATAGTTATATCACTGCACAGAACATTACAAACTCTTTCATCACTAGGCACATTTTTGACACAGCTAATGCTCAATGCAACACAATTCTCATTTGGAAAAGAATCACTTAATAATAAACTATCATTTGAAGTAACTTTGGTAACTTTATCAGAAACATCTGTTCAGATTTATTATTAAAGCAATTAACCTGAGAAACAGTATTACATTTCTCATTTTGAAAACAAAGATCTAACCTACAGCATTTAGAATCACTTTGTTGTAAAATATTTTCATTAGAAAAATTGCTGTCACTGGAAATTGTGTTTCTTTATATTTCTCTTCAAGTAATTTGAAAATTTATTCAAAACATAAAGGAAAACTCAATTTTCATATAGCCTTTCATTTAACACTTCCATCAACACATTCCATTTCAGATACTGTACTATATACAACAAACTTAAAAAAAAAGTCAATCAAATGCAAAAACCCAGCTCGTATGAAATTATTTACTTAAAAAAGCATTTTTAAAACCATGAAATGAGTTACGAAAAACCTTTGTGGCCAAAAACTTCATAAAAGTATAACTAAATACCAAGAAAAAGACAGGTTAATCACTAATCAACAGCTAACAGGTTAATCAACAAGAAAACAGTAACTCCATATGATCTTAATGTGAAAAGCAGCAAGTACAACAATAGAATGGAAAGAAAAAAAACCAAATCTCCAAATCATAATTAACTTAACAGTATCTCCCTAACTACTTGGTGGATTTACTGTTTTTATTTTTAATATTATTGTCTAGACCCACCGGTTGATCTAGTGGCGAACGCGTCTTTCCAAATCAGCTGATTTGGAAGTTGAAAGTTCCAGCATTCAAGTCCTAGTAAAGTCAGTTATTTTTACACAGATCTGAATACTATATCGTGGATACGTGTTCTTTCATGGTTGGGTTTCAATTAACCACACATCTCAGGAATGGTCACACTGAGACTGTACAAGACTACATTTCATTTACACTCACATATCATCCTCATTCATCCTCTGAAGTGCTATCTAAAAAGTAATTACCGAAGGCTTAACAGGATAAAGAAAGTATTATTATCTGTTTTTTACTCTCTTTTTCTTATTATACGAAGACAATTTTTTATTACAACTGGAGATAAGGTTTTTTTATTTCCACAAGGAATGGAGATACAGTTTTTTTGACAACATATTTGGCATCAGCGTATCCTTTAGATGAAGAATTAATATTTAACTCACTTTTACTTAAAACTTGAGTTACCGCCTTTTTTCTTATGATGGCAGTATTACATTCCCTTATCACTTCTAACATGGAAAGAGTACGGATACAAGAAATAAAATACTGAACTTGTGTCAACTGCTAGACAGTAATCACTAAAAATATTAATATTATTTTACAATCAGTGCAGTAAGTGCAGCATTTATCAATTTCTTTTTAGTCGCATACTTATTTACTGATTCTGGGTAACACTATAAACTCAATGATCAATGAGTTTATATCCCTTTACAAGTTGAGTATCCTCTTCTGCTACCACCCCACTTTTCTTATACATCATCCCTTTTAGTTATTATAGGAACTGTGTCAGCTGCCACCTTGGCTTCATCAATGGTGTTAAGCTATAGAATAATGCCATGCTGGCATCTTTTTATAGCTAGTACTTCCTTACTGAAGCTCAGCAGTGAGGGGATTACATGCGGTACCCTTTTATTTTCCATAAAAGCCAAACTAGTGCTGAAATGCTTAATGGGTAAAGTCCGGCCTCAAACTCTACCCAAAATCTGTTTACAATACGGTGTTACAACAGTTTTACATTTTCTGCTATTTTAAGGGGCATCATGTTTTAGATATTATATATAAATAAATGCTAATCCCTTAATTCATATCCTTCAATTTTCAGTTTGTTACTCCTAAGATGTTCCAGGTTTTAAAAAAGGATATCAGGTTATAATAACCCATCAGATTAGGTCTTGCACAGAACCCTCAGACTTTTTACTTACAGGGGTATGCAGCCAGCTTATAATGGGATGTAGTGATACCCTCTTACAGGGTAGTAGGAGAAGCGGCAACTTACAATAAATCAAAAATGACAGCATCCCAACTTTGCCTCATCTCTTAGCAAGACATTTAAAGATTTTCAGGCAGTTCAAGTAACTTAATTGTATTTCTAAGATCATAGCAACAGCAAGAGTATGCATCCTAGTTTTGTAATCGAGGTCTAAGGTTTGAGTTTCCGTGTCTTTTTTTAAGTTTAATTTTTTTCTTAAGTATACACTGACACATGATGTTTTTATTATATAATATAATAATAATAATAATATTTATAGTAAAGGGCTAATTAATAATTGGCTAATATTTAAGGGCTAATGACCACAGTAGTCGATACCCTTAACCCTTATATAAATATATATATATATATATATAAGAAAACTTGGGGAATACCAAGGGGGATTTAGGCCATGGAGAGGTTGCCCGGAACAAATAATATCCCTAAAACTTATGATGGACTTATATAAAAGACGGAAAAAACAACTAATAATCACCTTCGTCGACTTTAAAAGGGCCTATGATTGTATACACCGACCATCCATGCTGAATATTCTGAGAAACCTGGGCCTTCACCCTAAACTCGTAAACATGATAAAATTAACTTTAACCAATACCCAGTCCAGAGTGAAATTCAGAGGTGAACTCTCTCAACCCTTCTACATAAAAACTGGATTGAGGCAAGGAGACGGCCTCTCACCACTCCTTTTTAACTGCGCCCTCGAATTTGTCATGAGAAAATGGTATGAAATAAACCCCAAAAATATAAAAATGGGTACTAAGAAAAACTCCATCACACTAAATTGCCTAGGATTTGCAGATGACCTCGCTCTTTTAGCAAATAATATTCAAGAAGCCAAAACACAAATCATGAGCCTTCAAAACCTAGCACAAAAGATAGGGCTTCATATCTCTTTCGAAAAAACTGAACTAATGGCCATAGATCCTCTGGTAATAGAGCACATTACGGTAAACAATCAGAAAATTAAAATAGTAAAACAATTTAAATATCTAGGGGAAATAATAACTTAAAATTTAAATGAAAAAGTGACATGGCAAAACAGGACAAATAAAATGATTAAATCCCAAAAATTAACTTGGTCAGCATATAACAAAAAATGCCTTTCTGCTAAAACAAAACTTAAACATTATAAAACTGTAGTACAGCCAGAAGTCACCTACGGAAGCGAGACCCTTTTCAAAATCACTCAGAAAAACCGAATTGAAAAAATTCTGAAAATAGAGAGGAGAATTGTCAGAACGTGTATCAATAAAAAACACCAAAAAGAAGGCCAATGGTGGATTGTGCCAAATGAGGTGGTGTATCGAGAAATAGAGCCTGTTACTGATACTATGCGGAAAAAAAGAATCTCTTTCTTCGGTCATCTCATAAGGACACCGCAAACAAGACTGTCAAGAAATATCATTGAAAAGCTCTGGTTCTAAAAGCTAGAAGTAGGATGGATCAAAGAAATTAGAGAAGATATGAAAGAATTGGGAATTTCCCTGACTGACCTACAGAATAAAACTGGAAAAATTACAAAGCTAAAAGATAAGAGCATTAGATTTAAACAAAAGACAGACAAACTACAAAATACAACGAAGAGGGTGTTTACGGATGAAGAAAAGAAAGCAAGATCTGAATGGATGAAGAAATACTGGGCAGCTCGAAAGAGTAAAATAACACGCTTTTCTCAGAAAAGATCCAACTAAAATTGACTTAAGTGGTCCCATGTTGGCCGTAAAAGCATAATAATAATAATAATATAAGAAAACAGGAAAATAAGAAAAAAATACTATATGAATTTCTCGTTTTCTGATAATTTTGTAAAATTTTTTCTCTGGTTTCATAATTACTCAAAATTGATTATCTGTATCACTAAATTTATCATTTTCACATAATGTTAAATATAAAAATAATACATCAGAAAGTTTTCAATGTGGCAAATATACTGCCTACACTCATAAGAGAGTAAAATTGGTTTACTGTAAATAAAGAGTGCAGGCACTACCTCACAGGTACCAGGTTGTGTGAAACCAATATTTCTTAGGAACCCTCAGACTTAAGATGTCTGTAATCCACAGGCAACATAAAATAAAGAAACATTTTATTAAACTTTTTTTTTTTTTAAAGAAAATATACCTTAAAACTTTTAAGCAATTTTTGTGTAAACTTTTAAAGGAGGAAAGGATCAATCTATACCTTTTATTCCCATCTTACTATACCTCATCGATCCTGCCTTGGATTTACAATCCAGATAATGATAGCATGGTGATTATTATAAAACTATCATACTGATACCAGATGACTCATACATTTGAAACAACTCTTTTTTCCTAGAAATAACTCTGACATATATATATATATATATATATACACACACACATTTTAAAATATTTTGCAGCTCTTTTCAGAAAAAAATTCAGACTGATTAAAAAAAATAATAAAACTAACGTCCAGACCAAAAAATGATATGCACTCCTGAGATAATTACATATTTAAACAAAATATGTTTTTGTTTAAAATACGTAAACATATGATTAGATACACAACATATTTATGAAGGTTTAGTTTGATGAACTGAATGAAGTAGAAGAGGAGCCTTATTGTTCCTTTTCCAAATCATAAACTTAGGGAAATTTTTTTTTAAATATAAAAAAAAAATAATATTACTGTAACATATGGATAAGCCGACTGAAGTTATTTTCAAGTATATGATTTGACTAATTGTACTTCTCTCCTGTAAACAGTATGACTGATGTAAGTTTACATAAAATTTAAGTTAAATAATATGGTGGTGCACTTAAAATTCTTCAAGTTAACACATTAACAAAATTAGTGATAGAATGGCTTAAGAAATAATTTACACATACAAACATAGATAAAATATACATCTCTCAACCAAATCTATGTACCATGATGTAAAAATATTTGTATAAAGAATATTCAATTCATTAAAATAGTTACAGGCAAAATTAGGATGACTGCACGAGGAGTCAATGACAATTCTTCTAAAGTCTTACTCTCATCATCAGGACCAAAAATTTTGCTAGTGGTCACTGTATTTTGGCAATGAAAAGGTATAGCCAATTTGAAGCGCCTGTAAAAAAAAATAAATACTAAAATAATGTTAACAGAAATTTTTATAACTTAATATTCTAATTTCATATCTAAAGGTACATTTAAATCACTCTTTTATAAATTTTGTGAATTGAACAGGAACGGTTAAATTGATCAAAAATATAAAAACCAAAAACAAAATATATGATTTTATATAAAAAGTTTACAGACATGACATAATGTTAACTGCAAAAAAGGTACTTTTAGTTACAATAATAGGTCCTGAGCAAGAATGTAAACTACCTGAACAGGTAGGTAGGTAGGTAGGTAGGTAGGTCATACTTTCTCACTGCTCATTCATTTTCCTGAGGCTTGGTTTATTCTTAAACATTATCTGTTCAATAGATGTAGGTTTAATCCTACTGGTTGTACATGCTGAGGTTATCAGGACCTGAAGAGCCAATGCAACCCTAGTACCTGGTATGGGGGAGGGCTGCCTAAGGACTGACTCATACTCTTCCTGCCTGATGACTGTATAACAAAATTTATAAAATGGTTAACTACAAATGTTAGAGTGGCAATGCTAGAAAAGGCAGAAGGTAACCCTCAAGTCAATTATGATAATTCTAGTGGAAATATACTGTGAAAATTTTATAAAACATTAGCTGTACATTAAATGATACTTCTAATATTAATATAACAAATTTATAAATATTACTATTCATTTGTAGTATTTCTAGATTACTCTATATTGACACTGTATTCCATATATAATGAGGTAATCAGTAACATTTGTAAAAAATTTTACTTTTAGTTTGGTATGCTCTTTAAATTTCAAAAAACCTTTGTTAATTTTAGGGACATATTTTTACAATTATTAAAATTAATTAATCTTATATTAATTTTATATTCTTTTTAACATATTTTCTATTCAAATTTTCTATAGTAATATAATTAAATTCATTTTTGTTTGCTATAAATTTAATTTGCTTTAATTCTTTGCTTCTTCTATTTCATTACTAGGTTATATCATACTATACTATTATAGGTGTCTATCATACTATACTATGTATTTATTTTGTGGGATCTAATTTGTTGTAAAACTACAATAACTATTTCCCATTTTTGTTTCTATATCCAATAAATTTTCAGTCACTACAGTAAATTTTTATTTTTATAATTATGTAAATTTAATTCATTGTGAATAATTAATGTTCATTTTTGAGTTTGGGTAAAATATTACTGCAATGTCAACGTCAATGTCAAGTCCATTGTTCAAAGAAGGAAATGTGTGCGTGCGTACATGTGTGTGTGGGTTTCAAAATATTCTATATTTTTTTAGACAATGTAAACAAGATTATTTTTTATTATTAGTTATGGCCAACATCAGCAACTGAAATCTGAAATTTTTATGCAGCATTTACCAAAAATATTAGTACTTACTTGTTCTCCAAATTGTTCTTGACATAGCTATGAACAGATTTTAGCTTAAGTTCATATGGAAAAACTTGTGTGTGGGTAGAGCCATCAGGACGACGAAACTGAACTTTAGCAAGTCGATCTTCAAATTTGTATACACTATAACATCAATAACATATAAATAAAACTCAGTAATACAATTTAAAGACAAAAAAGAACATAAAAACTAAGGCCCATAAATAAATGGACAATAATTAATTTATATACATTAAGAGTTTTTAATAAATCTTCTTTCACCATTTATACAAGAAAAGTTAAATATAACAAAAACGCTTGTACAGCAAGTAATAATTCTTGCTCTAAATACTCGTCTATTACATATTACAATAGAATTCTAACAGTTCATAAAGTTCCAAATCTCTTAATTGCCATAGATATGTGGAATTAATTCACTGCAGGAACAGAAAATTTCAATTTGTTCAAGCCCAAAATACCTTTTGCCAAAACTTTTTATACAGCTTAATTTGACTGCTACAGTAGGTCGTGTTTTGGATAAAAACAAAAATAATTCTGAACTTGAACAAGTAGGATTGGATACCTTTCAGAATAACACAGAATTTTCAGCTCACAAAACCCTATTTAGTTGTAAAAACTAGCAGAAATAAAATATCATATTTACAAGTCATTACATTTTAATAAAATTCATGGAATAACGAATCATGTTTAGTTTGAGTTGACAATTCATTGGAACCTTTTTTAATTTTATACAGTTTACCATTAAATACTTACTTATACACACAACAGATGGCCATTATTATCTACTACATCGGTTTTATAAGAAATCAAATAATGATATTTTACAATAATATTACTTTCCTGTCTAGATAGTGCTACAGGTCTAAAAGGGAAAGTATTGTAGTCGGTCCAATTTGAGCATACGTGGTTTCACTGGATCTTGATGTTTTGACACATAAGGAACCCAAAAATCTGGATGGAAATTTTCTAGACGTTAATGTTTGTATGTATATGTGTGTGTTATAAGGTGATTTAGAGACCAGCATCAGTATTGGCCAATTAAAAAAATAACAATATTTGCAGAAAAAAACTTTTGCAAAATCTCACCCCCATACCAAAACATGCTCTAAACTATTGCTATGTTGTGATGTCACAGGTGAGTGGTAGAATTAAATAAATGAATAATATTTAAAATGTTAAAAAGTAACTCAGTCTGGCTGGAAATTCAATCGCCTGGTTGACTCGGTACCTGAAGTGTTAAGCCTAACGGCTACATCAATTTGCCGACCATACAAGCAAAATTTGTTCTACAGAAGTTATGAAATTACATTAGTTTAGTTAATGTCGACCAACGCTGCTAGTACCGCCACACCTGCGCGAATTAAATACAGTATGCGCACGTGCTTTAATTAGAATCATTGATTAAATAAACAGAAAAATACTATATTTAAATAAAATGATAAATATTTTAAATTAAGTTTTGTGTGTGTGTGTGTATCTCAGCTGTGTATAAAAAACAACCCACAGTTGTAGTACTTTGCCAGAATGCTGCTTTAGCTACATAATGAGGAAGTCCTACAACTGTTGCCAGCTTTTTTTTTAATTAGTAAAACAATAACTTAAATGAGAAATGATATTTCAGAAAATGTGTTTTTAAGAATACCATAATTTTGAGAAAAAGGTTATGGTTGATATCATCAATTAATACAATTATTTTTTCAATTAATTGTCTTAACAATAAGACAACAATTTGGTCATCTTTACTCATAAGGTACATGTGTTCTAGCAAAAGCAATTCATGAGACAACTAAAAATTAGCTGTTAGTCTAATGATAGGCATTCTGATGCTACTAAAGCAAATTTATCACTTTTACTAGTGAATGCTGTAACCTGACACTGTAGAATAGAAGTAATTGGTAATTATATACAATTATGGACTCACCTCCAATACTGATGAAATTTAGAATATACCTTAATTAGGACCTACATTATTCGTTACAATTAAAATTATTCATCAGAAATGCCTTTTCACTCAATTTATGTCCCTTGTAAATTATACACAGTACCTTCACCAAAAATTTTGTAATTCAGCACTCTACAAGAGTAATATATATTATTTTGAGGTTAGATTAACTTAAGACTAAATTAAGTTACGTTAAGCTTGGGTTTCAATTAACCACACATCTCAGGAATGGTCGAACTGAGAATGTACAAGACTAACACTTCATTTACACTCATACATATCATCCTCATTCATCCTCTGAAGAATTATCTAAACTGTAGTTACCGGAGGCTAAACAGGAAAAAGAAGAAGAAGAAGAAGAAGTTACGTTAAGCTAAGATGTGGGTTTTAGTAAAAGAGCAACATTCATTATTTACAGAATACGTAACTTGGTTTAAGTGAAATTTGAGTTTAGTTAGGCTTAGGTTAAGTTATGTAACTAATGATTTCGTGTACTGAATTTCATAAGATATCAACATAACCTAATGCTCACTAACTTAGTCTAATTAACATTAAATTGCAGACTGCTAGGCTGAGTCCATAACTGTATGCAATAAATAATTATTTAGTCCAAAAATAATGTATATTACATTTGAACAGTGCTGAATTACACAACTTTTGTTGACGGTATTGTGTAACTTATGAGGGATATAACATAGGTGAAAGGCATTTTCAGCGAATAATTCCAACTGTAATGAATAACTTAGACCCTAAATAAGGCATATTCCATATTTCATCAAAATCAGAGGCGAGTCCATAATTGTATATAATTACAAAATAACCAATTTAAAATTGTTAAAACTAATTAGTCTGCTGAAAACTGTCATTGCAACAGGTTTCTAAAAGATCATACATTTGTTGTACTATAATAAATTAAAAAATTTATCGCTTACATTAAGGGAAGAAAAAGTTCGTAAATAATCTATTCATACAATTTACACAGCTCATACAAATTTTATTCGCTTATTTATACGAATATTTTCATGTGTAACTTGAAAAGATACGAATTAATTTAAATAAAATACTTCTACATTACACAGACGGCTACTTACTAACTGCCTGTCACTAACCATGACAAATAAACTCACTCAAACAAAAGAATAGGAATTATCCAACTCGCACAGATATAAGTCTTTCAGAATAACATCATACCAAATAAAGAGATTATTTCATACTTTAATGTACACAATCTGATAATTTATAGAATAACACCCATTAATGTACGAAATAACCGAATTAACATGTTTACAATATATATAAGGAACCTAAGATGTAGGCAATTCTGAAAAAAATCTAACTTTCATACTATTTAGGGAATGACAATTTTTAATGAATTAAAAATATTTATACAATACACAGTTACATACTTTTCAGGACATGTCTCTGTATTACTACTATCAGCATTGACTTCGGCATCTACCTCACTTTTAGATTTCCAAACCTCAGATGCACTTACAGTGCTGGGCTAAAATCACAAAAAAAGAAATTAATTAGCAAAAATAAAGTATCAATGAAATAAACCTTTATTTTTTATGAACAGCTCAACATCAGATATAAAAAACCTGATGTGGATACCACATGACTTCCTTGTATACCTATTAAATTACATATACACATATCGCTCAAGTAGATATGTGATATAAGTGAGAAGGTGTCAGATCCATAACCATGCACACATTGGTTCAAATCTGATCATGCACATGTATTTTTTTTAAACTTTTTTTGTAATTAAAATAAATTGATTTATTAATAATTATTAACCTCCGATTGTAAAAAATTTTGAATTAAAATGAAAAGTACATAAAATTCTATTTCACTAATAGCTTCTCTTTTTTTTGTTGTCATTATTGAATTACTAATTGTTAAAAATCTTTTTATAATCAGAGGTTAATAATTATTAATAAATCAATATATTTAAATTAAATATATAAATATATGTATATGAAGTCTGCTCAAACTGATGTGCCTTCCCCTTGTAAGATCTAAACATTTCATTAATTAAAATTTTATTAGGCTATAATTCTGGAACCAATGAAAATAAGTACCACATATGATATATAAAAAACTCTCAACAAGGACTTATTACTGCAGTTAAGAAAGAATCAAAAATGCAAATGTTTCATAATTGAAACCCCACTTTATTTAGAGGTCTGACTGTATACACGTTTTTGGCCCAGTCGACTGCAATCAAAAGGGGAGTTGCATAACTAGATGTTACAACAGTCCTAAAAACAAAATTTTAACATTCTACACTAATTGTTTTGGAGTTATGCGAGATACATATGTACGTGCAGAAGTCATGCCGTAACTAGTCAAAATGGATTCAGGGATTGTTAAAATGGATATTTCCATTGAAATTTTTCACGATTACAATACTTCCTTTACTTCATACAAGGAAGTAAAAATAACAAAATTTAGGTTCTAATTTAAAGTTTTGGATTTTCTTTCTGAGTATGATGTTTTTCATTTAAAAAGTAATAGAATAAATTACATTTTCAAAACCAATTATAATGGTTATTGATTAGAACATCAACAATTACAAATTTTCATCAATTTGAAAATGACCATTGGCACCTAAAATTTTGTGCATCAATGTAAAATATTTTGTTTCTTTTAGATTAATTTTTCTTCAATAATTCAAACTTTTTCTCATTAACCTAAAGTAAAAATGTTTGCCATCCTTATAAAAACAACCTGCAAAATGTATTAAGAATAATGTTTTGGTGAAGAGGCACAAGGTTAACACAGAATTATTGTGCACAATATACAGTAGCTGACTATCACAAATACAAGGAGAATATACCTGATGTGAGATTCTCATGCCTGTAAGTTGCACACATTATTATTCTTTGTAATCTAGCAAAAATGAGTAATCTCAAATTACACAATGCCAAACATATTGAGACAGCATCAAAGTAATTATGCCATCTAAACTAATTGAGGCCTTAAAAAATCTCTAATAAGGAAGCTTAAATTATTGCACATACCAGTTCTTTCCCGGCATTCTTTACTGCAATTATCTCTGTTCATTTGCATCTTCATATAAAGTAGACAAAAGTAATTTTTTTTCCATTTAATAATTTTATATATTTTAATAAATTTGGTATTGTAGAGACAACGAAAACTATTTATTGAAAGGCAAAGAAACTTCAATAGTACAACCCAAGTAGATAGATCTCATGCAGAAAATAGACTATTTTGAGGTAAGAGCATTTGCTTAATTTAAGTTTTTGTTTTTCACTGTCAAGCAGTTATTTAAGAGGTACTGTAAATCACTTTTAAAGCTAACTGTGAAAAGCATTAAGCAATTATCATTGTGGTTAAAGTTCTCATAGCCAGAAGGTTTATCATATCAATTTTTTTCAAAGCTTTTTAAAAAGTGTACAAGCCCTAACCTTTACTTTAAACTTTTTGAGTCGCCCCTACCAGATGCTGCAAGTACATGGTGGTATCATACAGAAAAATAATGGTTTTGAGGTAGGAGCATTTGCTAAATTTCATTTTTTCCATATTTAATTGCTGAAAACGTATTAAGGATTTCCAAACCTAATTAACAATCTGTATATACAGTGACGTGTGAATAAATACAGCAAGTTTCAATTAGCATATATTGTGCACAGTCACAATTGCAGACATGTGTATTTATTTTTCAGCTATGAAGTTTATTTCAATAAAATACTTTTGTGTAATATAATATTACCTAACTAGTAAAATGAGAAATAGGATTTAGTACAAGGAAAATGTCCACATATAATACCAAGTTGTTAAGGCAAAATCATACTCACTTTATTACTCTCTTGGTAGTAAATTTTATATAAACATCTAAAACTTGTAAATGATTTCATAAAAAGCTACTCGATAATTATTTTTTGCCAATCCAAATTAATATTAATATGGCTTAAATTCAATGTACGTTCTAACAGCTATTGTATAGAATCCTCTATACAATAATTATATAGTATTAAAGCAGACTGCATTTTTTTTTTTTTTTTTTTTAATTTAATGGCAGATGGAAAACAATAGTAGTCCACAGAGTAGTAAAGACTGATCACTAAATATAAAATCTAAATGTCCTAAGAGGACCAGCACCCAATGTCTCTTCTTAATTTTAGTGATAAATGAAAATCACTTTTTTAATTAAAATGACTTCAAACAGAATTTGTGAATAACCATACTTCACAACTTTTATTTTTCCATGTCCTGTTACTTTCCAAGGTGTTTCTGTCCAAAAGCATAATGGAATGCATTTTATAATTTTAACAGCAAGTTAAAAAAAATCTCATTATGCAATACAATATAAAAAAATTAATAATGCTCTCCAACAAAAATTAAATGATTCCAATTTAAACAACATTTTCATATCAACAAAACTAAAATAAAAAGTCTATTACTTCAGGTTTTGGAACCGAAGCATTTACTCCTATTTGTACTATTCGACTTTCAAGCACATTCCAATCTTCATGCACCTCTAAAACTGCTTTTGTAAAAGGGTTATCCTCCCATTTACTTTCATTGAATAGCATTCGAACAGCTTCATGAGCATTCTTACCTGCAACATTCAAAATCAATATACACCATTAATCAATTACATATCAAATCTCAGCAAAATTTGAGCAATTACTATTTGATTCATCACTTTAATTTTACGACACAAACAAAGGATGGTAAGGAGGGTAAACACTACTGACAAGCATCTTCCACTACGGATAACTCTATACCATGAACATCTTGACTATCTTCAGCCCTTTGAAGTAAGATTTCTTAATGTAATACTTAATGTAACAGCAGAAACTAAAACAAAAAAAAACCACAAGTAGATAAAAATAATTAGTGGGTTTAATTTTTAACCATACCATAATGAAAAACTGATGACAATTTCTGTTCATGGATTGTACCTGTATTTCTCACATTCTTATTTATGTGGAGACATTCCAATCTATTAAAGGCCGAGAATGAAATAGCTTACTGCACTGATTATCATATATCAGATTACAGTAAAAAATAGTTTAAAAAAAGCAACTTAAATTTTCTTCAGTTTAATGAACTGCATCACAGACACTCTGTGTTGTTTTCTCAGTTAACTGGTGATTGCTCAGCAATTCAATTGTAAAAACAGATTGTCCAATTAACATCCTTGTGAATCTTAAATGAAACAAAAATTAACCAAAAAGATATATTTTGGATATTAAAGAAAGGATTTTATGGGCACAATTTTAAGTGATAAAAAGAACTGGTAACCTCATTGGTCAGTGTGTAAATAGAAACTCTGTATACTTTTTTGTTGTACTTTCAAAGCAATACTTTAGGTTGCAAGTACATATTTGTTGCCTACAGCCATTTTTCTTTAAAAATGAACATTCAACAAAGTTAAAAATTTTTAGTACATTAATTTTCAATCATAACAGAAAGAGCTTTATAGAGCAATATGATCAAAACATAAATTTTGAAAGAAAATATAACAGCTGTTTTTTTATTAAGTTGAAGAAAAATTACTAGCTGTTTTTTCAATGTATGTAAAGTAAAGTACACCAATTTGAAAGAATATCTTGATTCTACAATGTTCCTTGTACATATTTTCGAGTTTCTGATTAAAAAAGTAATCCATTACATACCTTAATGAAAAAACAAAAACCCAAATGATAAAAATTTTGACAGTGGTAATTTATGTACACAAATGGAGCTGTTGTAAAGGGAGGAGGGTCTATAAGCTTGAAAATGGTCTTAGTAAACAAAGAACAAAGGACTAGCAGAACATTATGTATACTATTGAAAACAATAATTTGAATTACTATCAGTCAAACAGAATGTTTATTTTATAATATAATGATAATTCTTTAAATTATCAGTTGGGAAGAGACTTTATTTTTAAAATTAAGTAAGTTTCAGCAATACAACTCCTGTCTTTCAGTTTTATCTCATATATTTCTATTACAATTTTTTTTTTAAATTATTACATTATTCTGTCCAATATTTTTATGTGCCAGTCAATTGTAGCCACATAAAAAGTTAATTTTTTTTATTCAGTGCACATTACTCAAGTATTTAAAAAAAACTCCTACTTGAGAAGAATTAAAACAAGGTAAAGCAGCTTCATTCAAAATCTAATTATAAATGTATATGCTGTAACTTATTATAAATGTATATCCTTAAACATGATAATAGTAGAGAACCGTCCATAACTTTTGTCTAGGGTTCTGGAGGAAAAAATGGCATCATATCTGAAAACAAACGTCCCTTTTTATGTTTTTTACATCCAAATTATGGGAAACAAACTAAACAACAACCAGTATCAATGATTCACTAATTCAATACAAAGCCACACTCATTAATTCCAAGTGGAATACTGTGAGGTTAAAGTGAAATGATCCAGTTTCCTAAAAATGGAAAAATATTTTCAATTTCTGAATTCAGACTTTGAGATTAATCTCAAAGACTAAATTCAGTGAAGATGCTAGGAAAATTCTCACAACATAGAAAAGCATTCACTGAAGGCATAGTAGTAAATGGTGTGAAAGCAATTATGAGTATTACCATAAATATTTTATGGAAAGAGGCAAAGCACACTCGAATACTGGATTGAGTAGGCTTGAAGCTCTTCTACACTATTTCCAAATCCACACAGTCAGCATTACACATTGAAGATAGGATATGGTATTTTAGTTAACGTTGAAACTAGCGTGTAAAGCATTTCACGCATCTTTTTTCAAGTAATGAATTCTTTATGCAGGTTTGGAGGATGGAATACAAAATTATAAGAAACTAAATTAAAATGATTAACATAACCAGGAAATTTTTAAGGATCCATAGGAATACTCATCTACTTTAAATCAGAGAATTATGTGGATCAAAGAAGAAGAAAGGTGAATGTTTTGAAAGATATTTTACAAGATGATTTCATTTACACAAGATCTCAATAACAGCCATCAATGGGAAATAGGTTTACTTTTTCCACATAAAACCTAATGACTCAAGACAAACACCAGAAAGATGTAGTAAAACCATATTATTGACCCACTTTGTAAATTGTAAACATGCAGGTAGATCTCTTTATCTGAATTTAGTTTCTTAGAATTTAGCTGAATTTCAGCTCTTTAGTTCTTAGTTCTGCAGTTATTTTCAAGGCTGCTGTAAATTTTACAATGAATATGTGACACCCTCAATGTCCATTTCATTTATTCATGAGATGTGGATGGATAAAGATCATTTTTAATATCCAATGCATAAAGAGATCTTACAAATAATAAGAATTTTTTTTTCTCCCCCATTCTCAACACTAACAATGGGAAAATTCCAAAATTATAGATATGCCATCTCTGAGGCACACAGCCCCCTCTGACAATTTTTTTCAAAATGTGAAAGGCCTGGGAGGAACAACCAGAAAGAATTTTACATTTTTTAACATTAGTAAAGCCATTCGGATATTATGTGTAGCCTCTTCAGAGAGCCTAGCGCCCAATGAAAAATAGATTTTCACTAAAGGAGCAAATGTAGAGGAAACTAGCAACATAGCACTGTAAACTTCTTCCAAGTGAAAAGAAGAGATAAAATAACACTGTTAAATTATGAGCAATCAAAGGGCTTAGTCACCATAACTCTTTTATGTGAATAAAAGTAAACCATCAATAACAAACATTATTATAGAGAGTAATAGATAAAACTGTGAAGTCATTAATTAAATGTCAAAAACAACTGGATTCATGGCTGGTTCAAAGCTTATTTTCTTTATTAGTATGCAATACCTATAATAAAAACAATCAGGCCATTTTCCAATCATTAATAAAGAAAAATGTATCACATTTTACTACATTACTAACATAAGAAGACTTTTGAAACAGACAGTATAGCTCACACAAATTATGATGAAATATCCTTTGAGGATACTTGCTCACTTTTCTAGATGTTAGCAAGCATTTAAGCCCTCATATGCAAACGGAATGATTTATTTTTTTAAATAATTTTTAATTCCACTTCTGAGGCAGAATACTAAATTGTTCAATACTGTTATTCTTATATTAATAAAAAAGAAAAGAAATGTTTAGCAACTGTTTGTATACTATGAGGCTTTTCAGTAAATAAGTGAACAAAGTTGAAAAGCACTAAATAAGTATTGTACTTTAACAGCCGTGACGGCAACTTATTTTACCACAACCAGTCACTAAACAGAAGATAATAAATTCATTGTCAAAAGCAAGGTCACAACATGACAAAATAAATCGATATTGACCAACGTTTCTAGATTTTGTTTCCACCCTAATAATACTATTTAGTTCAAAGAATAGAGCCACTGTATGCAAGATTTAAATATTGGCAGTTTTATGACAATTCTTAATTCTAGGATTATAAAAAACCAGATGTAAAAAGAAGGATTACAATGATAGATATTGATAAATTTTATGAATAAGAGTTAATTTATTCATTACAACTAGCCAGGTTCTTGTAATAACAAAAACATAATGAAAATGTATAACATTAACAACCTGTGTAAAATTAATACCTATGTGTTGAAAAAACTAACTCTAAAAGACTGCACAAGATATGACATTTGTGTTATTATTTTTTAAATAATTCCTAAAGAAAAAATATAAAATGAGACATAAATACAGAAAAGAAACTGATAAAATTAATAAAAAAGGTTTTTTCATTGAAGGCCTGTAGAATTCTGTAACTTTTTTCAGCTTAATTTTACTTTAACTTTCAAAAGTTGATTGTAATTTTTCTTTATTAAATAACTTAATATTATATATATATTTTTTCTCTTTTTTTTAAACAGCTACAACTGTTACACATATAAAATTTGTTGGTATGAAAATAAATTTTTTTTAATCTGCCATATATCACAACACAATGAAAAAGATAATAATCATGGGTATATTATCATACTTAAAAAAAGGTTGTAATTCCCCATAAAAGAAGGGCAAACTTATTCTGTCAAATGTAACTTCTAACAACTCAAAATTTTTAGCCAAATCTGCAGTAATTTTTCATTGCAGCAACACAAAAACCATTTTAAACAAAAGAAATATAATACATATAATTATATCTATATCCTTTTGAAATACGTAAACTTAATGATTCATACCAATGACAAAGTGCAGCACTGAAGATTTTTACACAAATAAAAAAGATGCCTCAGAGTGAAAAAATGCTTTTGATTTTATCTGGAATAGCAATACACATTAAGAAAATTTTTAAATATTATACTCTTGGCCAAATGTATCGGCTCTTTATGTCCATTTTAAAAAAAAGGACAACCCTAAATTAAAACTAGGGAAAAAAATTTCAAGTATCTTATGAAATCCTTTGGAAGAGAACAGCTCTTCGAATGGTAAGCAAAAAACGGAGGTGACCGTCCACTAAAATAAAGCTTTTTTATAATCCACCTCATGAAAGCAAGAGGAACATTAGCAAATTTTGAGTGTGACCCCTCCCACTAGCAGAGAAATCCCAGACAATACGATAAGTATAAACTCACATCGAAATGCTAGTAATTTTTCACTGATGCTGTATATTTCCTCTTTCAAATTCTGCACTACAAAAGATTCGGTACCTCTGCTTAAATTATCACAGTGTTTACAAATCAATGAGTTGGAAAAATGTGGCATGATTTGGTTCAATTTGGATTCTATTAGCAATAAATTTTATAAGATATAAATAGCTACTTACCACTATATTTTTTCAAAACTGCAAGTAACTTTTCAGTTAATGTGTCCAATTCTTCTAAGCAAGAAACATGAATTAGTGCTAGAGGAACACCGTACTCTCCAAGCAGAAAGATACTCGGTACAGGCACATGTTCATCTATAATAACCAGCTAAGGAATAATGTTGTTAAAATCTTGCTTTTCAAGTTATTAAGTTACAGAGGCCAAGTGCTTTGCTGTATTGCGTTAAAAAATTTCTTCAACTCTAAGCCACGATCTCAGAGGAAAGACGCACATACCTACGTTAAAAATGTAAATTTTTAATAAAATATTTATTTTTTCACATCATTCCATTTTATTAATTTTTCAAGCTGTGATCTCAAATGAAAATTTTAATAGCAGACATTTAATTCTAACAGAAAACACTGACCATTTTAATCTGATTTATAGCTATTCCATGCTTTACCTCCACAGCACAGCAAAATCTAATTCCAATCTATTATTTAACTCTTAGTTAAAGAATTTTAATAGAACATCTACTGATTACCAAAGAGGCAGCCATGTGATTTATATTTGATTCAGCTGTTCAAAAATGTATGAGAAGTTAATTACACCCATTAACTACAAAAACTATCTTTATAATTAAATGATTCTGAGTTTATGTTGATCCTTTATAAATAAGAAACCTAAATTTTCCACTGAATGCAGGGAAATGTGATTTTTAAGTTTACTTTTTTTCTGATTATAATTATCAAAATCTAAATTTAAAACAATTTAATTTTTTAATAGCATTTTACTAATATGGGAGCATAGAGATAAGAAATAATGTGTAAAGTTTCTCATGTAACACAGTAAACTTCTGAAACCATAATTTCTATAACAAACTCACCACCAACTAGCTGGAATAGCATTACCCTTTTATTATTTACTAATAACAATTGTAACTAAAATATCTTCATAAAGGATACATATTTCTACAAAGTCCCAATAGTCTTTTGAGTTGTCATTGATTTTTAATGCTATATACATTGGACGGTCAACAGCATTCATAACTTCAGTTCTTTTTAAAATAGATGTCAAGTTAAAAGACACATCATCAACCCCTGAAACAAACCAAATTTTTTTTAATTAAAAATTAAGCTACTACAAATAGTTCTCTTCAAAGTTTCTATCTTCCTGCATTAATTTATTTTCTAAATAGAATCCTCTTAATAATATTTTATCTTATAGATGATTAACTTACCATTGAGGCTCAAAACTTGTGTGTGGGTGTATGGAATATAAAATTTGAAGCAAATAAGACTGCCAACTCTGGCTGATATATGAACCCATTCAACAAAATTTACTGAATATTAAATCTAGAAAGCTGTTTCATAATGTCTATATATATCATCAGCACATAAAAAGCAGAATCAAAGCCCACAGGATAAAGAAAGGTGGGGATAGCACATAAGAGCTGACTTTATTCAAGTTTTGGAACACTTAAACAAACTGTTCCAACACAAGGCGGGATAAAAAGCCCATACCTAAATTGGCTGACAGATTGTACAATTTGTCTGGCTCCTGATAAAATGAGACATCAAGAGCAAAAAGAAAACTACAGGTAACCAATTTGTAAATAAAAAATATTTTATAGACAATATATTCTACACTTCTCACTCAAATTAATCTTTAATTCTACCAACATCTTATCAACAAATTTATTTACTGTGTAAATATGATATTCAGGCAATTTTATTTTGCATACCTAAAAGGTAATAGATTAATTCAACAATGTTTAACAGCTAAACCTTATTCTCAACAGGAAAGATAAATTCTCTAACCTGCATTACGTAAACATGGAAAGATTATTCTGTTTTCTTGTTAAATTTAATTGTTTCATTCTTCAGTAATAATAATTTTGTGAAGCAGTAAATGGCAATTTTTTTTTGTATGTCCATTAATAGTAAGCTGTAGCATATATTACTAATATTAGTCTATAAGATAGTCTAAACACAAGGTCTACAAGTTAAAATACAGAATGTATTGTAAATATAACCAAGGGAAGCATCAAAAGCATAAAGGTAATAAAAGAATGATTTTTAGGTTAAAAATGGTAATTCAGGTATCGGCAAAACTTCATGTTTTTAACATACTCAGACTTCAAAAATTAAATAAAATTAGGGACTCGCTAACAACTTTGATAAAATTTGAAATACGCTTTATTTAAAACCTAAGTTATTCATTACAAGTAAAATCATTCATCGGAAATGTGTAACGTACGTACACAAACCACTGTAAACGTACAATGTATATACATTATTTTCAGACTAAATAACTTGGTTAATTTAATTTAAGTTCAGAATGAGATTAGATTTACTTAAAACTAAATTAAGTCAGGTTAAGCTAAGTGAAAGTTAGGTTAAGTGCAATAAAAATTATTTAAAGTAAATAACTTAGTTTACGTGAAATTTAATTGATTTTAGTTAGGTTTACATCAAGATTATGGTTAAATTAGTTAACTAACAATTTCATGTATTAAACTGTGTACCACCCTCTATGAATCATGAGACCTTGCTGATGGTGAGGGGGCTTGAGTGCTCAGTGATACAGAGTAGCTGGATCGAAGTTGCAACCATATCGGGGAGGTATCTGTTGAGAGCCAGACTAAGGAATGATTCCTGAAAGAGGGCAGCAGCTCTTTCAGTAGTTGTTAAGGGCGTAGGTCAGGACAACTTAAACGGCCATATCAACATCACTCAATCTTCTGAGCACTGCACACCTGAAAGCAATGGAAAACTACAGCTGCTTTTTTTCCAAGAAAATGTAGCTCTCTGAATTTTCATATAAAAAAGACGAAGGCACCTTCCTTGGTAAAATATTCTGGAGGTAAACTAATCCCACATCTGGATTTCCAGATAGGGACTAAGGAAGGGGCCACCAAAAAATTAAAAAATAAGATTCTACGAGTCGGAGTGTGAAATGTTAGAAGTCTAAAAATGGTTGGTAGATTAGAAAATTTAAAGAGGGAAATGGATAGGATAAATATAGATGTAGTAGGAATTAGCAAGGTTCAGTCGGAAGAGGAAAATGACTTTTGGTCAGATGATTTTAGAATAATTAACTCGGCTTCAAATAATGGGCAGGCAGGAATAGGTTTCATAATGAACAAGAAGATAGGGAAGAGAATAGAGTATTTCAGAATGCACAGCAGTAGAATCATTGTAATAAGGATAAAATCAAAACCTAAACCTACAATTATTAATGTCTATATGCCTACAAGTGCCCATAATGATGAGATAGAATATGTATACGAAGAAACTGACATAGCAATTAAACATGTAAAAGGGGATGAAAATTTAATAATAGTTGGAGATTGGAATGCAAGCACTGGAAAAAGCAAGGAAGGAAATATAGTGGTGGGTGACTACGAGCTGGGCAAAAGGAATAAAAGAGGGGATCGATTTATAAGAGTTTCGCGTGAAGTATAATTTAGTAATTGCCAACACCCAGTCTAAAGATCATAACAGAAGAATACACACATGGAAAATGCCAGGTGATACTGTAAGGTATCAGAGAGATTATATCATGGATAAGTAAAGATTTAGAAATCAACTGGTCCACTGCAAAGCTTACCCTGGAGCAGACATTGAGAGCAACCATAATTTAGTGATAATGAAATGTAGATTGGGGTTTAAAATCCTGAAGAAAAGGTGTCACATGAATCAATGGAATTTAGAAAAGCTTGAGAAGGTAAAGAAGATTTTTGAGGAGGACATCGCAAGAGGTCTGAGTAAAAAAGATAAGGTAGAATATGTAGAAGAAGAATGGGAGAATTTTAAAAAGGAAATTCTTATATCAGCAGAAGTGAACTTAGGCAGAACAAAGAGAACTGATAGAAAACCTTGGATGGATTTCAGAGGATATATTGCAGCTGATGGATGAACGTAGAAAATATAAGAATGCTAGTGATGAAGAAAGTAAAAGGAACTATCGACAACTAAGAAATACTATAAACAGGTAGTGCAAACTAGCGAATGAAGAGTGGATTAAAGAAAAGTGTTCAGAAGTGGAAATAGAAATGAACATTGGTGAAATAGACTGAGCTTACAGGAAAGTTAAGGAAAATTTTGGGATACATATATTACAGGGTGTCCCATATAAAACGCAACCCATCAATCACTCATCCATGAAATTTCAAAAGTCAAGCTTACTCCCCTACTCGTTACTGAAATGGACTCGTCCAACATGTGAACATGGCGGCGATGCAGTAGAACACTACCGATAATAACAACAATGCAATCATAACGTTCGGTGTATTGCTAGAGACAAGATGCCGTTTTCGCTAGATGAACGTGTTTTCATTGTTGAGTCATACTTACGTACGAAATCAGTGGTTGCAGTGCAAGATTTGTTTCCCCATAAGTACCCAGATAAACCAGCTCCTAACAAAACATCAGTATTAAGGTTAGTTGCAAAATTTAGAGAGACTGGTTCTGTTAATAACAAGGAACACAAAAGATCTGCGTAAGTGTTGAATACAGATACAGTCACTGAAATCAAAGACTGATTACTCGCCTCGCCAAATAAATCGATCAGACGTTTGTCTGCTGAAATTAATTTGTCTAAATCAACTGTTCATAGGGCGACCAAACAATTACAATTACAACCTTATCGCATTCAAACGGTTCATCAACTTCTTGAGCCCAACAAAGAAAAACGGCTACAATATTGTCAATGATTCCGTCGATTTCTGCGTGAGGGAATTAATGTTATCGATTCGTTATTTTTCACAGATGAAGCATGGTTTCATTTGGATGGCTACATAAACAGCCAAAACAGTAGAATTTGGAGTGCTGAAAATCCCCACCTGGGGATTGGGCGTGTGGTGCGCGATATCGCGAAAGAAAATAATCGGTCCTATTTTTTTCGAGTACACCATTAATGCAGAACGATATCAGGATATTTTATTTCAGTTCATTGCACTTTTGGAAGAGGAAGACAAACACTGCTGGCTACAACATGACGGTGCGACATCGCACTACACAGGTTCAACTTCTGATTTCGTTGAGGAATTCTTTGGTAATCGTATTATAGGTCGAGGCTTGTGGCCACCAAGATCTCCAGATTTAACTGCGGCGGATTTTTTTCTACGGGGTTACCTCAAAGAAAAAGCCTACGGCAATAAACCACGAACACTTGAAAGTCAATATTGAACAAGCTGTATTAAATATCCAGCCACAAACTTTGAAAAAAGTTGCAAGAAACGCTGTAAAAAGAATTGAAGCTTGTATTCAAGAAGATGGCGGCCACTTCCAACATTTACTCTAAATGTAAGGTAATGGATGGTAATAATAAAAATTACATTTACATATGCCTTTTTATTATTTCAATACCTACCAATAAAAAGGTTGGGTTGCGTTTTATATTGGACACCCTGTACAATAATGTGTTAACAAAGATGGTACACCAATTTATAGTACGAAAAGAAAAGTTGATAGGTGGGTGGAATATACTGAAGAGTTATACAGAGGAAACAAATTAGAAAATGTTGTTATATAGGAAGAAGAGGAAGTTGAAAGGGAAGAAACAATACTGAGATCTGAATTTAAGAAAGCTAAATTAGCCGATACATTTGGCCAAGAGCAAAATATTTAAACATTTTCTGAATGTGTATTGCTATTCCAGATAAAATCAAAAGCATTTTTCCACTCTGAGGCATCTTTTTTATTTGTGTAAAAATCTTCAGTGCTCCCACTTTGTCGTCGCTATATGACCTGAACCATTAAGTTTACGTACTTCAAAAGGATATAAATAAAAGTATATATATTATATTTCTTTTGTTTGGATTCTTTGTTTAAAATGGTTTTTGTGTTACTGCAATGAAAAATTACTGCAGATTTGGCTAAAAATTTTGAGTTGTTAGAAGTTACATTTGACAGAAAAGGTTTGCCCTTCTTTTACGGGGAATTACAACCTTTTTTTAAGTATGATAATATACCCATGATTATTATCTTTTTCATTGTGTTGTGATGTATGGCAGATTCAAAAAAATTAATTTACATTCCAACAAATTTTGTATGTGTAACAGTTGTAGCTAAATTAAAAAATATATATATATATAATATTAAGTTATTAAATATAAAAAAAATTACAATCAAATTTTGTATGTGTAACAGTTGTAGCTAAATTAAAAAATATATATATATATAATATTAAGTTATTAAATATAAAAAAAATTACAATCAACTTTTGAATGTGAAAGTAAAATTAAGAAAGATCTGAATGGCACAGAGGTTCCTGGAATAGACGAAATGCCTGCAGAATTACTGTGCAATGCAGGTGAGGAAGCGACAAATAGATTATACAAGCTCGTATGTAACATTTACGAAAAAGAGAAGTTCGGTCAGACTTCAAAAACAGTGTTATAGTCATGATACCAAAAAAAAGCAGGAGCAGATAAATGTGAAGAATACAGAACAATTAGCTTAACTAGTTATGCATAAAAAATCTTAACTAGAATTCTGTATAGAAGAATTGAGGGAAAGTGGAAGAAGTGTTAGGAGAAGATCAATTTGGTTTCAGGAAAAGAATAGGGGCAAGGGAAGCAATTTTAGGGCTTAGATTAATAGTAGAAGGAAGATTAAAGAAAAACAAACCAACATACTTGGCATTATAGACCTAGAAAAGGCATTCGACAACGTAGACTGGAATAAAATGTTCAGCATTTAAAAAAAATTAGGTTTCAAATACAGAGATGGAAGAATGATCGCTAACATTTACAAGAACCAAACAGCAACAGTAATAATTGAAGAACATAAGAAAGAAGCCGTAATAAGAAAAGGAGTCCGACAAGGATGTTCCCTATCTCCGTTACGTTTTAATCTTTACATAGAACTAGCAGTTAATGCAGTTAAAGAACAATTTAGATCCGGAGTAACAGTACAAGGTGAAAAGATAAAAATGGTACGATTTGCTGATGATATAGTAATTCTAGCTGAAAGTAAAAAAGATTTAGAAGGAACAATGAACGGTATGGATGAAGTCCTACGCAAGAACTATCGAATGAAAATAAACAAGAACAGAACGAAAGCAATGAAATGTGGTAGAAATAACGAAGATGGATTCCCTAAATGTAAAAATAGGAAGAGAAAATATTATGGAGGTAGAAGAATTTTGTTATTTGGGAAGTAGAATTACTAAAGATGGACGAAGCAGGAGCGATATAAAATGCCGAATAGGACAGGCGAAACGAGTCTTTCAGTCAGAAATATAATTTGTTTACATCAAAAATTAATTTAATAGCAGAAGGAATATTAAAGAAAAACAAACCAACATACTTGGCATTTATAGACCTAGAAAAGACATTCAATAATGTAGACTGGAATAAAATGTTCAGCATTTTAAAAAAATTAGGGTTCAAATACAAAGATAGAAGAACAATTACTAACATTTACAGGAACCAAACAGCAACAATAATAATTGAAGAACATAAGAAAGAAGCCATAATAAGAAAGGGAGTCTGACAAGGATGTTCCCTATCCCCATTACCTTTTAGGTTTCACATAGAACTGGCAGTTAATGATGTTAAAGAAAACTTAGATCAGGAGTAACAGTACAAGTTGAAAAGATAAAGATGCTATGATTTGCTGATGATATAGTAATTCTAGATGAGAGTAAAACAGATTTAGAAGAAACAATGAATGGCATGGGTGAAATCCTATGCAACTACCACATGAAAATAAACAAGAACAAAACGAAAGTGATGAAATGTAGTAGAAATAATGAAAATGGACCACTGATAAAGTAAAAATAGGAAGAGAAAATATTACGGAGGTAGAAGAATTTTATTTGGAAAGTAGAATTATTAAAGATGGACGAAGCAGGAGCAATGTGAAATGCTGAATAGCACAGGCGAAATGAGCCTTCAGTCAGGAATATAATTTGTTTGCATCAAAAATCAATTCAAACATCAGGAAAATATTTTTGAAAGTATATGTTTGGAGCGTAGCTTTATATGGAAGTGAAACTTGGACAATTGGAGTACCTGAGAAGAAAAAATTAGAAGCTTTTGAAATGTGGTGCTGCAGAAGAATGTTAAAAATCAGATGGATGGTTAAAGTGACAAATGAAGACGTGTTGCGGCAAATTGATGATGAAAGTGGCATTTGGAAAAATATAGTTAAAAGAAGAGACAGACTTATAGGCCACATATTAAGGCATCCTGGAATAAATATTAATGCAATAAATATTATTTAATTTTGATACAGTAATAATACTTAGGAATCTATAGGTCCAGAGAAATTAATAATACTGATTTAAATGAGCTTTGGTGACACACGCAAAACAACAGTAGACAGACTATTATTTAACGTTTTTGGTAAAGTATTTTAATATCAAAACACTGGAGGGACAGGTAGAAGGAAAAAAATTGTGCAAGCAGGCAACATTTGGAATATGTAAAACAAATTGTTAGGGATGTAGGATGTAGGGGGTATATAGAAATGATATGGAATCTTGGATAGCCGCATCAAACCAGTCAAATGACTGAAGACAAAAAGAACTGTGTACAATAACAACATAACCTAATGCTTGCTAACTTTATCTAATTAACTTAAATATTAAACTGGCCAATAGTTAGGCTGAATCCATAATTATTTACAATCATCAGTTATTAGTTTGAAAGTAATGTACATTAACTTGCACAGAGCTGAATTAAAAAAATGTTTGTGACGGTACTGTATAACTTACAAAGAGCGTAACTCAGGTGATAGGGACTTCTGAAAAATAATTCAATTGTAATAATTAACTTAGGTAATACATAAGGTATATTCCAAATTTCATCAAAATTGGAGGCGAGCCCCAAAATATGTATAATTACCAGTTCAAATTCATAGGAAAAATGTTGATCGAAGTCAATTCAGATAAATGGAAAAAATTTATCCAACATGAAACTGAAAAAGGGAATATTACGTCGGATGCCTCAGAATTCAAAAACTAAGTTAAGACAGAAAAGAGATATGTAAAATTTATTCATTTCATTCTTGAAATTATCAAAATGTTGTAGAACATATAATGAAACGTATTAATAAACTTGCAACTAAAATATATTACTTAAAATTATTAACAGAAAAATAAAAAGAGTTTAAATCATACTACATTAATTATAATAAAGAAGGATCGGATCCAAAATAATTTTAAATGTCATAACCAATTTTTTTGTTAATGTGAAAAAACTAAATCACAGTTTAAAATAATTACATAAATTATAGATATATCAGATGAATCACAGTATTTATAAAGTGCAAGTAAGTAAACTCAGTAAGTTATAATGCACTAAGCATTTTCATATTACTCAATCTTGCCAATAACAGATAATAATTTTATTATTATCTTAATGCTTTGCCTGGGAAGGATTTAATTTTTTCTCATTAAAATTTATTAATATTCTAGTTTTATCATCTGATTAGCATGAACAATGTTTTTTAAACTTTTATAAAGGTAACATTAATAATAACCATTCTGTACACAATGCTGTACTTCTAATGAATAATTGCCATAACATTATCAACAGAGAGTGAATCTGCCTAAGTCCTGTTCAATACATTTATTTATTCCAATCACTTAAGTATAATCAAAAGTTCAAATATTTTAATCAATAAAATATAAATAGTTAAATATGATGCATGCATAATCCCAATTACAATTTTTATTAGAACTACCTATCATATAATTAGGTAGGGTAAAATAATAACAGTTGCTAAATGTGTAAGGGATGTGAAAATGAATATTATAATTTTATTAATGCTTTGAAAATATTCATCCCAACCCTGTAGTGGAAGACCTTGTGACGGTTCCGGTCGCCTTACCACCCTAACCCTGATGGGGCTTTAACGGGAGTTTGAAAATACCCAGAATGTTTCATTTAAAGAAAAAATGAATACTTAATAAATTAACAGCTCTAAGTGAAAATACATACATTGCCTAGACAGATTCATAGCCCGCCATTTTTTCGCCCAATTCATCATGAATTCCAAAAACTTTAAAGAGTTAGGTTTGGTATACTACAAACGTCAACAGCTTGTAATATATAAGAATCAGCTAATAATGCAATAAATATTATTTAATTTTGATACAGTAATAATACTTAGGAATCTATAGGTCCAGAGAAATTAATAATACTGATTTAAATGAGCTTTGGTGACACACGCAAAACAACAGTAGACAGACTATTATTTAACGTTTTTGGTAAAGTATTTTAATATCAGAACACATATTCAAAGCAGAATATTAATAAGATTAAAACTAAAATATTAACTATTTTACAAAATAATTTTTAACTCATAAACGTGTCAGGTTTTTTTTATTACTTTAGCACACTAACCTTCTACGTACAAAACCATTATTCGTCCAGACATTCTGGCTACCTCGACACATGACTCCGTCGAGCCTTCAAACCAGCTCATTTCTATTATTTTGTGAAAACAATCAAAAAATCTGAATTTAGCAAATACACACTGCAACTGACACCAACACAAACCGAACAAGCTCCCATAAACAATGTGTCCATGTAAGCAAGGTACAGCAAATACAAAGAGATAATCATAACAATGCGATGATTGAATTAGAGATATTATTTGCATAAACTAACATTTTTTTGTGAGTTATGTATTATTATAAATGTACACATTTAAAAAATGAATCATTGAATTGAAATAAATGATTGTCAAACAATGCAATTTGTTATCAGAGAAATATTATACATAGTAATTATTATCTTCGTTGTTTAGCGTAACGAACTTGATTTAGACTTTTAGAAAGTCAACTGAAAAGTCTGCCCGCTTACTAAATGTTAAATTATTATTTTCCCAGTCTAATTATTCTCTGAATCACCTAGAATGATAAAATTAAACATATTTTATACTTAAATAATCGTCTGAGATATAATTAATGCTCACAAAAATAGTTACAATAATTAGTTCTTAAGTTAAAATTACACTCCTGAAATTAACGTGTAAATTGGTTGCGTTTCTATTTAGATAATTTCTTCCATTTTTAAACGTTAATTTCTTCTTTAGTTTACTTTTCTTCATATATAATTCTTTAATATTTTAGTTAAAATATTCAGTCATTTTAATCCTTCTTTTCAGTAACAGACTTAAAAAAATTTTTTAGACATTAGTTGCACTTACATTTTTTGTTATACCTTGTAACTAGTTTGATGTTACGCTCTTTGCTGTTCTGTATAGTCTTCCGATTTCTCAACATACGTTCTCAGTTGTCTGTTTTATAATATGAGTCGTATTTACAAAATTAACTTTAGCTAAATGTAATTTTTAAGTATAAGCAAGAAACTTCCATAAACCTTTCGTTTGGTTTATGAGTACAAATTTAAAATGCTTATTTCATTAAACAAAGTAATGCTTATGAATTGTTTTTGTCATTATATTTTTACAACCAATTTAAATTTGGACAAAGCCACTTTTGGAATTCATTGTTGGATACGATTACTTTTGGGATTTTCAGTATTAGGTAAGGTAGTCTTTTGGTGAAATAAAAAACCTAGAAATAGTTAGTAATTTTCATTTTTTTTTTTAAATTGAGCTATAAATTTAATGTTTTAATTAAAAAACATATCTTGATGCCTCTGATTTTACTCTAATTCTCTTCCAGCTGCATGTCAGTTTAAATGTCTCATAAATTTTTAACAAGTAAAAGTTTTGTGTTGTTTGCCCACTCCATACCAGATTTTCGTAGTAATTTCTTAATATCTACGACTTCTATTTGTTGATTGCTACATTGTTTAATGGAATCACTGATATATTGTTTAGCAACATGCATCTCACTGTGCTGCTAGTATCAGATATTACAACCTTTCACCATTTAATATGATTTTGTTATTTTTGGTTCTTTTAATGATTATCCTTTTGGAAGGTTGAATTTTAAGCTATCAGTTATCTGGGACCTTTACAGTTTTATTGGCTTTGATTTCCAATCATACACAAGACATTCTTTCAAAGTTAACTTAACAACAATGCCGTATTTAAGGAAGTGGGATAAGTCAAGGTTTGGAATTAACAATTATAACGCTGAAAAATACAGGATCAGATGGATCAGATATGGTAAGATTAGTGGTGGCTCGCACATAGGCACTGTGGAACTGTAGCATTCCCTATTTCCATTTGATATTATCGTATTAACATTTAATATAATGAGTCGTTTTTTCTTTAATTCTTTCTTTATACTTGTACAATATATAATCCTTAAGCTTAACATCAGTAGCCATCCCCCAGTTTATGAAAAAGATATAAAAATCTTTGTATGCGTGGTGTTTGGCTGTTGTGCGCACGCACACAAGGCTGCGAGGAGAGAGAGCACTGTCGCTCCTGCAGTGCTGACCCTGGTGTGCTGGTAGAAGGTAGTTTTTTGTTTTTTTTACTTTGCATGTGTATAGAACATTCCTTGTTCATTCCCTTTTCTAGCTTAGTCTGTGGAAGGAATATGAAAGCGGTTTAGTTGTTTTTTCAGTAGTGATCAGAAGTTGGCAGAAAGCATGGACTCTTTAATTGCCAAATCTGTCCAAAAACATGCTGGAAGGTCAAAAGAAAAGGTAATTACTAAAAACGAATTATTTATTTGTTTCTGTGTACATAGAAATTTAAATTAAGCATCATTAGATTGTAGTGTTTTTAAGCGGACATCTTATTAAATTATTATCTAATAATACTAAAATATATTTATCTGTATTGATATTTTATTATTTATTCAGTTAAACCGAAGATGGCTTTTAAGCACATTGTACTTAAAAACCATATTAAATATATAACTGTGTATCACTATAAAACCATGTACCATATTCTTGAATGTGATGAAGTGTAGAATTAGATTGCTTCCAGCTGTTCCATTTGATTCATTTTTTTCAGTTCTTTTATTTTACAAAATACTTTAACCATGGCCTTGAAAAGGCCCAGAAAAAGATTTTCTGGAGCAGCACCCCCACTAATTTTAGCTATGAGCCACCACTGGATAAGATTTAAAACAATTAGGATAAGGGAACTTTCAGAGTAAACATAAAGAAGGTAAATTTTGGAACCAGCATCAGTTTTAAATCAAGAAAATTATATGATAAGATGGGATTGGTTAAATGGAGTAATAAAAAAAGAAATCATTTCCTGGATTCTTATTTGATAAATTTTATAAAAAGACAACAGTTAAATGGTATTGATCCAATTATTAATATTTTATGTTACATTAAAAATGTTGAAAAACATTGAATAGATAAACCAGTTAATCACTGGAATTCAGGGAATTATTATTGTAATTTTGCTTAGTTTAATAAATAATAAAAATAACTGTTGTAAATATTTTGTTGTTTTATTCAATTCAAAATGATAAAATTCAGTGTTTCTCAAAATAACAACTTATAGCAATTATTTGCAGCCAAGATAAAATAGAAGTAAGCTACTTTTTTTCTTTTGTCTGTGCTGCTTGTAAAATAAAAATATATGTATATAAATAATTTTTTTAAAAAGATTATGATTTACTCACAACATTAGAGAAATATTAAGTATTTAACATCTAAAGCACATTAAAAAAAATAGTTTTTTTTTTTAATGGCAATGGATCTACAGCATCATAGCCATGAATCAACTACATAGCCATAGCATTAACAAAATAAAAACTTTATAAGACTAGCAATAAATCCTGTTCTACAAAAAAAGTACAATGAGCTGTAGAAAATTTTTATTAACAATTTCTTTCATTAAAATGCAAAATGTGGAAGTATCTGAAGGATTATAATTCCCTCAGGAAAAAGAACATGAATCTGCTTTGTATTTCTACATTTATTTTTTAGTTTCTTTTTTGTAAGGTTTTTATTTCTTTTTAAAATAGTAATAGACGTTGTTCAAATATTTTTTTTTTGTAGCAAAAATAATATTCTGTAGTGAAAATAAATGAACATTTTTACAGTGACTTCTGAAATGTGAATCTTAACTGAAATGGTCAGGAATTAATTGATGAGGAAAGAATTACAAAGTATACAATTTACAAAGTGTATTTAATTTTTTTATTAGTAGGAACAGGAAAGCTTTGAGCCATTACAATTCAAAATAATCTTTTTGAAAATCTGCAACTAACTTTACAGATTTTATGTTTTCACTTAGTAAGTCACCAATTTTCTAGGTTAGAAATCGATTAAAAAGGGTCCCAGTTTGATATCCACAAAGCTTAAAAAGTTAGGATATTTTTTTGTAGTTGTTTACTAGTAGGTTTTCCAGAAAACACAGAACTTGATGAGTTCCTGTTAAAATATGCCCAAGTAAAGGTTTCAAACTAAACAAAAATCTTTAAAATCAGCCCACTAGAACTCTAGAAATAAGCATGTTTTTATAAAATTATTTTGATTTTATGTAATAAGATAATTAAATTATTTATAATTTATTATATAAAGTTGCAGGATAAGATTTTATAATTTCTTTGAAATAATAAGAATAATTATAAAAATTAAAAAACATTTGCCAAAAAATAAAAAAAGTATTAATAAACTGAAATAAAAAACAACAATAAATCAAAATAAAAACAAGAAAAAAAGATATGTAAATAAAGGACTAAACATCATTCAGCTGTATTTAATTATATAAAACAATGGCTGACCAATCGAATTTCAGACAGTTTTAATTTATTTAAATATATTTTCACGTAGAAATAGCAGACATTTAAGTTTGTCTGATGATTAAGTTCTCACCAGGTCTTATATCAATAAGAAAATTTTGTCCAACAAAATATTTAAATGCAGTCGGAGGGCTCTGAATAGTAATTATTCTATATTAAAGAGCTTACATATATTTATGTTATTATTATAGTGTATAATAATAATATCTATATATTAACAATGTGTTGTTTCTAAAATAGTAGGCTGACTATACTTTTTCAGATCCTACTTGCAAAACTAAAAAAAATATCCTTAGGAAAAATGGCAGTTTCTCCTTTGTTCTCCCCCTGTCAGCCATTTTGTTATTTATATTAAATTTATACGTCAAGTTCGGATAGAGGAATCAGAATAATATTTGGTAAAAGTCTTGGTAATAAAGTTTTAAAATAAGCAAAAAATCAGGACTTACATTTGCAAGTTACAAAATGGTGGCCATGTTTATTTTTCAATTCATTATATCTCGTAAATATTAGTTTTATCAAAAAGTATGCTAAAATATTAAGCCTTTTATTTTGAACAAAATAACATATTTACATAATGCATCATATTTCTAATTTGATTAATATAAATTTACAATATTTTTTACATGTAAAATTTATTTAGTAATAAAACCATGATATATTAATAATTAAATTTTTATCTAATACATTATAAAAAAACAAAATTTTTAATTAAATTTTAACTTAGAACACTACATAAAAAAAATAATTATTGCTATAAACTGTCAATTTTTTACTTAATGAATTATATCTTAAATGTTATTAATATAAATTTACAATATTTTTTTTATGTAGGTGACCAATACAATTTCAGACAGTTTTAATTTTTTTAAGTATATTTTAAATTAATGTATGCTTATACTTACAAAAAATATCCTTAGGAAAAATAGCAGTTTCTCCTCCGTTCTCCCCCTACTGCCATTTTGTTATTTTTATATAAAATTTATATCAAGTTTGAATGGATGAATGCTATTAACTATTTTATTATTATTTTTTTTTATTCTTTTTATAAAATTAATTTTTTTATATAGTATTATAAGTTAAAATTTAATTAAAAATCTTGTTTTTTATAACATATTAACTACAAATTAATCATAAATGTATAATGGTTTTATTACTAAATAAATTTTACATGTAAAAAAAATTTAGAATATAATGTATCATGTAAAAAAATAAAGAGTTAATAGCAATAACTATTTTTGACAGAAGTAATGAATAATGTATTCTCTTAATAATAATTAAAATGGCATAAATGAGCCATTTATGATTTTTCTGCTTCGAAAGTTTACATGAAAATTTCAATTCTTTTGTGAAGCTGGCAAAGGGTGCATAATTTCCCAGCTTTGATCTTGACTTGATCTTGATCTTGAGATGTTTATTTTCAATACACCATATGGTTTTAAAAATTAATCATTTAAATATGGAATATTTAGAGTATAATTCTGAAATAGATCAAAATTCTCAGTAAAGCATTTTTGATCTGTTTGACCATCTTGCTTAACAGTTATCTCATATAACATTTTTAGTAGCAATTACAACCTGAAAAACAGATAAGGTATCAGAAATTATATAATGTCTTAATTATGTAATATTTAGAATACAATTGTGAAAAAAGTCAAAAAGTTCAGCAAAAATATTTGAATCCGATTTGAGACCCTTAATCAAATTACATCTTGTACTTTAAAAGTAATGCTGTATTAAAAGTATAACTGAGAAGAAGATCAATATTCCTGGTAAAATCTTTTGAGCCTCTTGATCAAATTATGTTTTTTTTCTTTAATTTCTGTATTTAGTATAATTGAGTACTCAGTATTTGAGTATAATGTTAAAAAATAATAAATAAATAAATTAGTAAAAACATTTTGATTCCAATTGATCATTTACTCAAAAATTAGCTCGTATAACATTTTCATAACAGCCTTAATTTGAAAATGGAAAAAGTATCAGAAATTATAAAAAAAATCCCAATAAATTAAAAACCCCTTTTATGGTTCCCTTGTAAGAAACATTTTAAGTAAATTTAAAAATATATATATATTTAATGATAGTAGAAGAAAACAAATAATATGAGAAATCGTGTACTGCCTTACCTGTTTGTCATAAAGGGTGCAAACTGAAATTATGCATTCTGACAATTTTGGGCCTGTTTTCATGTATAATTAAAAAAAATCATTTAAACAATTTCAGCAATATCTCAACTGTTTGTCAACCAATTTGAACAATTAAGGTGTAATTTTCTTCACAGTAAAAGACTTTAACATTTTATTTAATAAAACATAATTCAATAAAATTAATATTTACAGAACTATTAATGATTAAAATATTTAAAAGGCTACCATTTTGAAATTTTAAAGGTAAAATTTTCAAACTTATTTATTTTGTAGATGATATCGAATAATTAGATCAAAGCTGGAACACATGTAACCTGATATTTATGCTAAATTTTAAGCTTTTTGGTAGAAGGGATTTCAAAATACGGGGAAAATTTATGTTGAATATTCCCCACCTCAAAATCCAGTTTACTTAAAACTTTGAAATTTTATATAATTTTCTTTCTACTTAAATAAGTACTTTCATCATACTAAAGTCAGTCTTTTACTACCACTATACAAAAAATAAAAAATTCTAAATGGGGAAAAATACACCTCAACTTTTATTAATTTTCTTCAACGCCCATACGTAGAAATTGTTGAGCCATTTTCCAGGAATCTATGTTGAAACAGTCCAAAGATATTACCTAACCAAAATACAGGTTAACACACTTACGTACATACATACATCTTCCGGAAATTTGTATGGTTTTATTGGACTCAGTGAGTCATGAAACATTAGCAAAAAACCTGACATCAGAGTTTTGGACCAATTTATATGTTTTCCCTTTATAATTATAGGTACTACTATGTAGCACCAGTAGAAGTATAGCCAGGAAAGTAAAAATCATTATGGAAGAGACAAAATTAAATTTTTAGTCATTCATCTTTGTAAAAAAAAAATACATATTTTCTACAATTTACTGATATAACGTTATATCAATGCAACAAAATTAATAATGATTTTAATAAATTTGTTTTGCGATAAACAACATCAAAATTATAACCAAACTTTTTCTAAGCAGCCGTAGATTATTTTATAGCTGATACCATTAACTGCAAACAAAACACAGATGACAGTGTTGCTTTCAGTACTTACTTCAGATGAAAGAAACAAATTCATATTTAAAAAAATATATAAAACTGAAAAGACTGGTATAGTTTTTGGGAGAGCACTATAATCTTCATGGCTGAACTGCTGTTGGATTTCATAAATAATAGAGATATATGTGTGTAATATGATAAATTTAAACACATTTTTAAATTCTGTACTTTGGTTTAAATCAGTCTTGCAAGTTCCTTCTTTCTGTCTGATAACACGATTTAGTAGCATGTTTCTGTTATCAGAGGTTGTTAGTTCATTTTTGCAGTGATGAAAGCAGAATATTAAAATAAGAAAATATATATAAAATGCATGATCATGGAATTAGTCGGCAGTAGGTTTGTGGACACATTGTACAATTATGTGTTTTGTTAATATGTGTAAATATCAGGTTGTCTAAAAAGTATTAAACCTTTGGAGGTAAAAATTGAGAATACATTTATTGTTATTGCAAAATAACATTATGAGACCAAATATTCACAGTTTTTTGATGTCCTTCTGTCATTTTTTTGCAATACTATAAGCCAATTGCTATAGAACTTCTATGGTTTCTGGTCAAAAGAGTGTGACATGTGGTTTTCACAGGCCTTTTTTGAAATTAGCTTAATACCAATCAGGAAGTTCTGCAGAAACTGAAACAAATGATAGTCTGATGGTGCCAGGTCCAAGCTATATGGTGGATGCATTAAAACCTCCCAGTCAAGTTCTCTCAATTCCTGACAGGTCATTAAAGATATATCCAGTCTAGCATTGTCAGAATATTTGTTTTCACAGTGTATTTGTTTTATTTTCAGTATATTTGTTTTCTTTGATTTTTTGGAAACGAAGAAATTCAGACTTTCTCATGCAGTACAATGAACTGGTGAGAGGAGGTAAGAGATATCCTTGTATTTCCTTACAATAATAGTAGTAGTAGTAGTAGTAATACAATAGCTAAAATATAGTTGCAATATTATATATGTACAATAGCTTATGCTATCTTGGGGTGTGCACAATTCAGTACTTCATCAAATAAATTATTATTATTACTATTATGAATGAAAATCATAAAATTTCTACTAATGAGATTATCTAGTATATTATAATTAACAAAATGTTTGATAATGTAAGAGTATTCCTGAAAATTCAAAAGCTTTTATAAACTGTGTAAAAAATATAGAAGCTAACTATTTATTTATTTTAAACATATAGTCTTTTTCTTTTGCTTTTTTCAATATAATTTTTAAGCTACTTCTGTGAAGAATTTTGAAAAATTATCTATTTATATTAATTTTTGTTTTTATTGATTTATTAAATACTAGCAAACCCAGCATAGCTTTACTATTGCTAGATTTAAGTATATATATATATATATATATATATGTCAATTGAATGAATACATTTGAAAGTTTGATAAAACAAAAAAAAAAGAACATTACGGAACTTAACAAAATTTAACCTTTCACTTTATTTCTTTTCCCTATTTTCCTTCTTCCCTTTTTTCCTATTACCTTTTTTAACTTTTTCCCTTCTTCTATTTTTCCCTATTTCCCTTTTATTATTTCCCATTTCCCCTTTTCCCTTTTTCCCCTGCTTGTAAATCAGTGCAATAGTTTTTTAGTCTATAACAGACATATACGAACATTGCCTTTTATATATATATAGAAGAAGAAAGTGAATTGTTTATTTCTTTTTTTAACAGGTATAGTTTTTGCAAAAATTGTTCTTTTCATGTAACTAATATATATTCTGAATATGAGCCAAATCAGACCATAAATGCAATTTTTCCAATTATCTCAATTTCAGCACCATCTAGCAGGTCTATTTTTTACAGAGTATTTATTCCATGTAAGTAACACATTTTCTGAATATGGCCAATTTGGACCATAAATACAATTTTTTGAAATATCTCGACTCCAGCACCACCTAGTCATCCATTTTTTGCAAAAATATCTCTTTTCACGTAACTAATATATATTCTGAATATGAGCCAAATTGGACCATTAATAAAATTTTTCAAAATATCTCGACCCCAGCGCCATCTAGCGGATCCAAAATAATTCAGAAACCTTCTCGAGCATGCACACAACAACTCACCAAAGTTTCATTACAATCAGATGAATGGTATAGGAATGCATACGGGACAAAAAACATACAAACATTAATTTTTATATATATATATATGTAAAATTAGTTTCTCACCGAAGTGGCAGTCTGATAATTGGTCACTAAGGTCTGGGATAAAGGTGAGTGCACAGAGTTTAGTGTATTCAGCCTTAAGGATCTATAAGTTATACAGTCGTCATCACCATCATCACTGTCATCACAATCATCATCATGTTCATTTGATTCAGTTTTATTACAAGTTAGTTTTCTTGATAGATATAATTTTGTATAAAAATGTGATAAGGATTCATTATTTCTTATTATTATAAGTTCTAGAATTTTGTTACAGCTATATATGTGCAGTACATATGTGAATCTGTTCTAGAATGGTAAAAATAATTTTATATTTCATAGACTTTGGAAGTTCATTACCAGATTTTGGTTAATCCCTTTTTTTAAGATTTTGGATGTTTCCAATAAAGTATACTGGTAAAGTATATAAAACTTTCTTTTGAGATCTATCTTTAATTCAGAATCTTTTTCTAAAAATGCAGACATTTTTAGGACAATAAGCATCTTAGGTCTGGTTTACTAAGCAAATAATATCCTGTTGACTTCTTCGTAGAGCTGGGCTTACTGTGGCATATTGCAATACTACAAGTAACACCTTAACTCTTTTATAACAGGGACTGGTTATAAGGTAAACATTACTCTCAGACACTTTAAATTATAAATAATAATTTTAATTTTATTTATTCTAGTTATAATAATATGATAAAAATAATTTGGATTACCTGAACTCAAGATTAAAATTTGAAATAGTAAATTTGATAAATGCATACTATATATTCATACTTTTTTGATGCTTTTATGTTTACTGGTTTTTTTGTTTTTTTTTTAGTGATCTAAAATGAGACAAGTAATCCTAATTAAAGTATGTCAGCCAATCTCAAGAATATAAAGCATAATGGGCCAGGCTTACTAGGGAAAATAAGGAAGTTAGTTAATTCCCTATATCTTCACTCCCATTAATAAGCCCTTACTGTAATATAATATAATAATATTACATTAATAAATATAAATTTTGTTTTTTTCTGAAAATCTGTGATGTTTTTTGCAATTTCATTCTCAGTGGTGAATATTTCTTAAGATCTTGCATTATTTACAGTTCTTCCATGTCTCTTTCAGTTTCTCTGATCTAGTTGTTGGTTTTTAGATGTTTCAAGTTTGAATAGCCTGTTTGCCAACCTGTTAGGGTTAACTCTTTGTAAATGACCATAGAAAGTGATTCTTCTTTTATTAATTAGATTCAATATTTTCTCTACATTCATATACAGTTCATTACTGTGTCTTCTTCTTGATCTTTGATGGAACCTAGGACCTTTCTGAGTATTCTTTGTTGTCTTGTTTGCACTTTACTGGTTAGAAGTTTTTCGTTAAATGTCAGACATTCAGATGCATACAGATCTTCTGGACGAATAACTGTAGAGTAGTGTCATATTTTAGCATTCATTGATGTTGATTTCTTCCTGCAGGTATTCTTAGTTAATTGATAGACTAGTTACATTTTACTGATTCTTGACCGGATGGCTTCTTTTCAGAACTGTTGACTTCAATTATCTCCGTTTTAATGTATTTTGGGCATAGCAGTTGTCCATAACTCTTTTTATTGGTTTACTAGGTGTACAGATTGTAGGGCTTATATTTTACAGGGTTTGTCATGCCGATATGCAACAGTAACAGTATATACAGCTCAGTGAGGACATAAAGAAATAACTAACTTCTTGATTTTCCCTAGTAAGCCCGGCTCATTATGCTTAATATTCTTGAGACTGGCTATCGTGTTTTCATTAGGGTTATTTGGCTCATACCAGGTCACTTATGGCCATTAGGTTATGGGACCAGCATATATATATATGTGCTAAATATATTATTTATATATATGTATTTTGTATGTAAAGTACAAAATAAAATAAGTTATAGGCCTCCTTTTCCCAGAAATTAATTAAATTTATATAACTTTAACAAATTAACAAATTTAGTATTTTAATATGTTATTTATTAAGAAAATCAAGTTTTGTTTAAACTTTGGTATAAATGAATTAATTGTGTTGTGATATAAATAGTCACTTATTGTTGATAATGAGTATATACACCTCTATCAAACCAGATAACAAAACTGTTCTTGTGAAATTCGACATAAAAGGCTGTTATTACGCATCTGTTGGCACTTTAAATAAATTAAATCATGTTGATGTAAAATAAAATTAAATTATTTTCTTTTGACAGAAACAATATTACCCATCAATGAATTTTCAAATAATACTTTTAAAAAAAACTCAATTTTCTTCATCTGTTTAATGTGTTCATATTCTTAAATAATTTTTATTAATGCCTTTATATTGTTATCTATTTAGTTATTTTATTCATAAATTATTTAAATCTCTCAAATAATTTGTATATTTAAAAATATATTTTATTTTCTTTCTTTCCTTAAAGACACATTATTGTAGTTTTGCACAAAGTAATTTTTTTCTTATAATCTTAACCTATCATGTCAAAATATATGTACTTATGTCCTTAATCTGATCTGAAATTCTTGGATTCGTTACAATATACGCAATTTTTTGAAATAAATAAAACACTACAAATACATGTGTATCAAGATACGACAAATTATTATATCATTATATCATTATTACACAGCAATACATATAGAAATTATATTTAAGAGCGGGTTTAATAGACCCGCTTATCTAAGAGAGAGTAAATCATAAATTTTATCCATCAACTTTTTTCACCCTTACAACCACAAAATTGAAGCTTAGAGTTTAACATTGGATATCGATTTACTACAACAGAGTAAATAGACAAATATCTTATTCTGATCAGTACTTAATACATCATATAGATCAATTTAGCAACGAAGTGGTGCACTACTCTGCAGTTAGAAAAAGGATAGAACTGCCCCAACATTTACTTGCTCAGACAGATCAAGGGGAACTATGGTAAAACCTTGGTCAGAGCAGCATCAATGAATATACAATAAATTATAAAATAGAAAATAAATGTAATTAAAGTTCATATGAACTATTTAAAATATAAACCCATGAAAAAGTGTTAAGGTAAATAAATGAAGATACTAAGTACAATAAGTAACAACAAAATAATTTAAAATTCAGAAGGCGTTAATGAAAATAATTTGAACAGATATTTATTATATACACTTCAAATGGAGACGCAAAATTTACAGTTTTCTGTTTTTTATTTATTTATTATCTTTTTATTGTTTATTACTAGTTTTTTAAAACCAACTGAAAGAGTAATATTTTTTCTGTAAAAAAACTGTTTTTTTAATTTTTTTATTTATTTAAAATAAATAGGTGGAAAGAGATTTTAAACAATTGATTATCTATTAAAAACAACGGTAACGTAATAAGGCACTTTCTCGTAAACTGAAGTGTCATGTCGACTTACACAGAAAAGTCGTGTTACCCGGTCTAATAGAAGTAAATATTGATTTTTTTTTTAAGAAATATTTTTAACTCAAAGGTTTAAACTTTTAAATGCAAACACATAGGTAAGTATTAATATTTTTAATTAACAAAATACCTGTCTACATGAATCATATTTTTGGATTCCAAATAATGATCTGATCGTCATTATTGTATTTTTAAAAGTATTTGTGTTTTTCAATAATGTCTGATATAGTAACTTTTGTAAATTCTTTTTTTATTTAACAAAACATTTCAAAATTAAGTTTATCATATTAAAACATATGCTTAGTGCATAATATGAGTTCCTGATGCGTGGCAATATTAAAGTATTTACTTATTTTTTGGGTCCAAGATTGATTTAACTAAGTGAAAATTTTATTGACGCAAATTATGTATGTTGAATAGTATATATTCAAGTCGGTGGAATAATATATGTTACTCTAACCTACTTTGTATACGAATTATATTCGTGTATAGCGATTAAAAAAACCGGTCAAAGTGAATTACAAAAGATGAGAGAACGAATGTTATTAAAATTAAGAGTTACAACTGGACGACCTTGCTTGTACGGTAACTGTTACAACATCGGTAGATAGACGCAACACCAAAATGTATTCCATTACTTGCCTCACGACTTTTTCGACAAAAATAAAAGCCTCTTTTATCCACTGATTCTTTTTATAAGCTTTTATTTAACTTGCTTCAGTTATAATCAAATCTTGCAACTGCTGTATCTTTTGATCTATCGTATGAAAATCAATGAAATTTGGTACACGTACGTAACTTCGATGACAGTACAATACTACGGTGTTAGAATCTGGATGACACCCCCCCTCGCACTACCACTACGCTAAATTCATGCATTTAGTTGAAAAATTTCATTTTTCATGAACTATCGTATGAAAATGATTGAAATTTGGTACACGTATGTAACTTCGAAGTGTAAAGATAAATATTTTTTTACTTTTTAGTCTTAATAAACAAACAAACTTGAACAAATATTAATATTCAGATATAAATATTATTAAGAAAATTTTTTTTTGGATGTAAAAAGTTGATTGTTCATTAAGACTAAAAAGCAAAAAATACAACAAAAAAAATTACAAAAATATATTTGATTACATATGAAATATTATTTTTTAAAAAAGCTTTTATTTAACTAATATTAATATTAACATTAATAATAAAATGAAACAAATTAGAAAAACCCTCTAAAAGTAAAAAAAAAAAAGAATTAAATCAAATTGAGAATTTTAAACAAAAAAATATAATATATTAACAAATATAAAAATGCACTGAAAAGTAAAAAATAAATTATATAAATATATAATAAATAAATGTAATAATTATTACATTTTAACATTAAAAGTAATGAAAATATTTAGTTAAATAAAAGCGTGGCACAGTTTCTATAACAATTTTTTCGAATAAGTATTTATAGACATTTGCTGTATTTTAAAATATATTTTTTGTTTAATGAGGTTGTTTAATATATGTATATTCTTATCTGTAATAAAATCTCAAGTTTTAATTCTTTGATAGGGTTAATAAGATTAAAATTAAAAATTCAATTTAAAAATCTTGCACATTTTGACGGTAATCTGAAAAATTATTAATTATTATAATTGTAATCGTAATTATGAATTCATTAAATAAAAATTCATAATTAATTAAAATGAAACTTTTAGCGGAAAGAGTGCGTTCAGTTTGGCTTAGATTACAAGCAGAATTCGAAGATGAACTTCAACTATGTGAAAACACGTACAAAGAAAGCGAGTGGGTGTATTTTCCCAGATTGTTACTTGTAGCTAGTCAGTCTCAACTGGAGAGGTTCCAGCAGACCTTTCCGCCTCCTCGTGTCGTTATTGAAAATGAAAATGAAGATTAATTGTTGTAAAAATAAATGTTGTGTTGTTTTAAATAAATTATAAAAACTGCGCCACGCTTTTATTTAACTAAATATTTTCATTACTTTTAATTTAAAAATTTAATAATTATTACTTTTATTTATTTTTTATTTATTACATATTTATATAATTTATTTTTTACTTTTCAGTGCATTTTTATATTTGTTGATATATTATATTTTTTTATTTAAAATTCTCAGTTTGATTTAATTCTTATTTTTTACTTTTTAGAGGGTTTTTCTAATTCTAATTTGTTTCCTTTTTTATTAATGTTAATATTAATATTAGTTAAATAAAAGCTTTTTTAAAAAATAACTTTTTATGTGTAATCAAATACATTTTTGTAATTGTTTTTGTTTTTTTGTATTTTTTACTGAAACACGAGGTATTTTCAATTTTTACAGCAAAAATATAGTCCTTTCTAACATAATAAAATCTAATAACATTTATTTTTAATTATTTTTATTTTTATTGAGTAAATTTTATAGATTTCCAGAAAGAACCAGGAGGGATAAAAATGCTAAAACCAACATATAAAATATTAAAAACAACAATATTCGTCTCGTATCAAATAGGAAAACACTAATACTTGGTATCTTAATAAATTACCGACCATTATTAAAACATCTTTATTTAAAAAAAATAATATTGTTATTATCTGTGTGTGAAACTTATTTGAAGTTTATCTAGTTATTTAATTATATACGTGTTAAGTGTCATAGTGGTCGTAGTTGACCTGTCAGAGACACCGATCGGCCCAAAACGGTACAGTCGTTTTCTAAGAATATCTATTGCTCAGTTTACCTGGGGAAAGATTGAATTAAGTGATTTCCCATTGCCTTTTTTACCGAGTGAAATAGGTGTGTATAAAAAAAGGTTATCGGTGTTTTAAAATGTTATAATATCTACTGGATGATGTGAAACAGTTTTGATTTAAGGCTATAATCAAAGAGCAAAAAGGACAGTTTTAGTTGCACACGTGGTCGTAGATTGATTCCCTATATTTCCGCTTACAGCGCCACTAGCAAAGATGGCGACTCCTAAACAGAACGCCTTCTATGTTTTATAGTTTGCTAAATGTAAATCTGTAACAACAGAGCTACGTGAATTCCTAAGAAAATTTGATCATTCGAGTGACAATAACATTCGACGATGGATGAAACGACCGGATGTCTTTGTGTAAAGAAGATTTTTTCTGGAAAAAAATGTTGGTCGTGTATTTCTGAACAGAAATCCTTCTGTGTTTTGTAGTTTGCTAGAAAGTTTAATTTTGATTCTTCACGTAACAATAACATTCGGTTAATCGGTTTGAAACAGACGATAAGGGTACCTGAAAAAAAAATTGATCGTGTTAGGGAGACTTTCCTGCCAAGTCCTAAAAAATCTGTTAGGAAGACCAACCGCGAACTAGCGATTCCGACGATGACAGTGTGGAATGTTTTAAAAAAAGGCTTATATATGCGTCTGCACCGTTTACAGCTGTTATAGACCTTGCCGACTTAGCAATCGAAATGTTTTAGCATGAAGATGACGAATTTATTGATCGAAGGGTATTTTATTTAGTGATGAGTCAACATTTCATCTTAGTGGAAAAGTAAGCACACATAATGTCGGTATCTGGGGGTCAGAATCCCTACGAACTCTTACAATGCGAAAGGGAATCCTAAAAATTAAATATTTCCTTTACGATATCCCGACCGGCCGTTCTTTTTCGCTGAATCAAGCGTAGCGGCAGTTGCGTACACGGCTCTTTCCTCAACTGGAAAATGGACCAGAGAATTTTATTCGGTAACAAGGTGGTGTACCTCCTTACCAGTAACTCTGTATGGGATCGGTCGAATGACTTTTCCTCGACCGATGGATCGGTCGACATGGACCTGGTATCAGAGCTTTTCTCGGTGGTCTCCAAGATCACCCGTGGTCACCCGATCTGACGAGATCGATTTATTCTTTTAGGGTTTTATGAAGGATCTTGTTTGCCTATGCTACCAACTGATCTACCCGATTTGAGGCAGGACTGAAGCAGCTATCGCTTCCATTACTTCAAACATCTGGTTAAAGTGCTGGACGATCTATTCTTTCGGTTGCATGTGCGCCGCGTGATGAATGGTGCTCACATTGAACACTTGTAGAAAAAAATTGTGAGCGACTCTTTCCTTTTATTTGTATTTTCATTTAATTTGGGATTCATTAGGGTAAATCAAAGTTAAGATATATTTAATAGCTTTAAAACCCCGATATTTTTTTTTTGTACGCCCTGTATTACACGTTTTTATCAGATTGCCAAGTTCGCTGATATACACGTGGTATTTAGCCCTATAGCTGATACGCAATTCATTCTATTCACCGCAGGAATTACTGTAATAAAATATCATTAATTTCTGATAAACTTAATCTGAATACTGATGTCCGTACCTCGTATTTAAAACATCACTGTTTTAAGGAATTCCTGGTCATACGGAGTAAAGTAGCACGTTAATGTACTCCTTTATTTGAAAAATTATGCGTTAATGATTCTGTTTCCATCCGGTAGGGGAAAAAGAAAAGCATTTCGTAGGTAAACTATTCGTATAATCAAACCTAATATATAAGATTCTATTAAATAATAAATTAGACCGGTTTACAAAACAACAATTATTCATACATTAAACAAAATGCCATGCAAAATGTTTATCGATTCGATTGTATTTTGAGATCATTATATCTACGAGAGATTAATGGAATAAAGAGATTTAAATTACGGAACGGTAAAAAAGTACTAAAGAAAAATGTTCCTGCTACGAATTATGTCAGGTTAGGCGTGAACTGTGTTACAAACTAATCCCGTAAGAAGACGGGATTTATTCATTCGGTTCTTCCGTAAAACGTTCATGATCTATCGTTTTAGTCGCCTTGAGACTTACCGAAAAAATTACGGTCAGTGTATTATACTTCTGTAATAAGGTGATACCGACTTCCATCTACGAGGAAGAAATGTCTTACGTGTACGATATGAATAAAATAAAAAACTATATAACTCTACCTAAAAGAAATCTGTTTTCACAGAAAATTATGCATAAAATCTTAATAATATTTTTACGGTTACAAAGGATAAATAACAGTGCTTTTATCTTTCTATTTACGAATAAAGTTATTGTTTTGAATGCAGATTAATAAACTTACCTTCGTTAATAGTGGATTCCGTTTTAGGGCGGTTTGATAATGCCCGTATAATTCGGCTGCCAAGGGTTGAAAGCTTGTTTCCGTGCAGTATATATTTTTATGTTTTACGGATCTCCTTTAGGATTCGCTAAAAAAAAAGTGATGACATCAAGATTTACTAATTTAAATATAAAGGAAAACGGAATGAGGAAGAGATTTTTATTTTTATTTTGTAAACGGTTCTCTAAAGATTCTGTCTTTGGTATTTTATTTTAATTAGTTTATCATAGCTCGTTATTTGTATTGTAACATAAGTGAAATATTAAAAAGTTATTTTTGTAAAGTTTACTGTTTTCTTTAAATTATTGTAACAGTGAGTGGGTCATACGTATAACAAAAAAACAAGTAGTTCAGTCGGCTAAAGAATGGTGGTGATTGAGAACGAAAGTTGAACAACTGATAGTGGAAGTTGTAACAAGAACAGGGCCTAATGGACAAGTAATAGTAAATGAGAGTGATCAGACGTGTTATACAATGTTGTATCGCGCGCGCACCAACACACACAAGTACATTTCCTTGTAAACGTCCTTGCAAAATTACGAGTGTAGTAAGTAATCAATTAATTATGGTGGTGTAGATAGTTCAATACATGTCATTTTGTCCATAATAGGCGATTTATTTACATGAACTTTATTAACATGTAAGGTGTCATTTTTAGTTGTAATTGCTATATACTATTCAGAAATCATTGCTATAGACGTTGGTATTTTTCTAAAGTTCATTTTTTTACTTACCGTTATAAATAACGAAACTTTCGTTGTAAAAACTAGAAATATTGCAACACGAGAACAGTTAAGGGGAAAAAGGTTTAATTATTTTGTTACATTCTTTTTACTGTTTACTGTTTAATATCCAATTAAAATTATTATTGCGTGAAAAATCTCTAGTAGCCCTTTCCTCAAATGGTGGTGTAAGTGAATAGACATAATCTAAACTAGTTTTACAATTTAAATAAAACGGATTATGGAATATATACAAAAAATAAAATTATAGATTTTGTATAAACAATAAAAAAAAAAAAGTGAAAAAGTCTTACAAAAACGGTGTATTTAATTTTTATTTTTTTATTTATTTATTGACAGAGATTTAACCGATATCAAATATAATCTATATTAGGTATTAGCAATATCATAAACATTTTTTTCAATGATATCGGAGGATACAGAAGGCACTTTCATTATATCCCTATTACTTCAATTCTTTTTTTTAAACGAGAAGAAACTAGTAAAAAATACGTTTTTTGAGTTTTGTTTTTTAAGGGAAGATTTTGTACACCAGTAGGAAAACGTTGTTAGACATAGAATTTTGGTTTAAAAAATTGAATAGAATGTTACAAAGTGATGGATCTAATTCGTAACCGCTTAGAGACGGGATTAGAAATGATGTGTGACGTTCGAAGTAAATCGCGTCACGTCGGGCGACTACCTTATAGTCTAGAGCAGGGATCGGCAATGCGGCGCCCGCGGGTGCAATGGCGCCCTCGATAAGATTTTTATACGCCCTCACTATTTTGTACACATACAAGCCCAATAACCGTATCGGCGTCGCGCTTATATAAGACAATAAAATTGTGCAAGCTCAGTGTCAACAAATATCAATCAAGGTCATACACTGACACACTTGCTATTTAGCACGTAGGAATATTCTCGCTTCTGATAAATTTGGTAGTATGTTACCGTATTCTGAGTCTTACGTATTTTGCGTGTTATTATTATTGAGTATATTTTATTAACGTATTATTAGTAACCATATCTTTCATAGTTGCGCTTTTCACTATTATATACGTATCGTACTGGTTAAACGGACTTTATAAATAACCCATCATGAACAACTGTAAAAGAAAAAGAATGTATTGTCTTAATGTTGACTGGGAAGAAAATTTGTTTTATCGGCTTTAAAATTTGTTTTAAATGTATCTACTTATTGTATAATAATAGTGTGGCGCCCCCAATAACTTTGAATTTATTTTGCTCCCTTTCTGGCAAAAAGGTTGCCGACCTCTGGTCTAGAGAAGCTGTAGCTTGGCGATGTAAATTTCCCTTCCAACAATTTTTTATACCCCTTTAATAATGATGGTAACGGCCATTTTGAAATTGCAAATTTCATGAAAAACGTTTTTCCGCTAAATAACGTACGAGTTATTTAACTACAAAAATTGTATTTAAAGGTGAAGTAAAAACTGGACCTAGCTTCGTTCGGTCAACAAATAAAAGATAAATCGTTACCTTAATAAGAATTTAAAAAATGTTTTACTACATCGTACCCAGATATTTTTTTATGTAAATATGTAATAAAAAACACATAAACAGAAATTTTAATTGAATTTGTTTAGAATTTATATATACTGATTTATTTAATAATTAACGGTTCTCTCAAAATAAAGTACCGAAGCGTAAAATCAATTATTAAAAACAAGAGATATCTTAACGTTTTTGGCTTAAAATTAAATAAAGAAACCTTCAAAAATTATTTACCTGTGTTAATATCGCTTAAATTAATTAATCGATTATTACAGTTATAAATATTATTTCTATATGACATATTAAATATCTTCAGTGTTCCAAGGGTGGAAAGGACATTAAATTTGGAAGGAGGTACCAGGTGTTTCTAGAGAAAAATTAGATTTCTCCGATCTTCGTGGAGGAGTGGTGTTAGCTTTTTTGTATTTCATTCGGAGGTCCCTGGATCGAACCCCGATCAGACATGGAATTTTTTTTCATACGCTACAAATGTATTATCATCCATCAGTAATAATTATAGGGTGTCAGCTTGTTGCTGCTGTATAAAGAAATACTATTGAAATTCTTGGGACCCAAATTGAGGCGTTTAGTAGTTTCTATTATACCACTAAACTTTGTCCCTTAATTTTGTGTTGCCTACTAAATTATAGACAAGTTTGTGTTTAGAGATTGTTTTGAATTTTTATTATTTGTTAATTGATAATTTAACAAAATTAATTTAGGATAAGCCTAAAAAAGTATATTTTTCGACTCCCATTTTCTTTTTTTTTGCAGAAGAAAACCAAAAAGGGGGGTTTTTTTGTGGAAATTATTAGACAATTTTAGGACATGCTTTATTAGAGTTTTTCAGATAAAGAGAGATAAAAAACCACAAAATTTTACCCGTTAATCTGGGTATCAAAAATTTCGGTATATCCTTAAAGCAAATATCCGGGCGAAATACCGAGTGAATCAAAAAGGACTTCACAAATTTAAAAGAATGTAAAAGTTTACTTAGAAAACAGATCAAATTTTGACTCACTTAGTTTATTAGTACCGAATTTGACCAACAGCGCTGTCACCAGTATTGTTAAAAATGGATACATTTACTGGTGCGGAACGTGCTCACTGTGTGTTTTAGTTTCACGATTTCCAGTTAGCAACTCCAGTTCAATGTAATTTTTGTAGAGTACGGTAGGGAGCCTCCTATTAGGAGGCTCCCTACCGTACTCTCTTAGGCAATTTATTCTTGGCTCAAACCTTCGTTGAAACAGGTTGTTTTTTCAGACAGAACAGTCCGTTCTTCTTCCAGAAGGCAACCGTAAATGGTATCATTTATTTGGATATGATCCAAAATTTTTATTTACTCAGTTAAACTATGATGAACAAGATGGACGCCATTACTATCAACAAGACGGGGCACCGCCTTACTACCGCCTAGAAGTCCAAGATGTTCTTGATACTCGACTCCCAGATCGGTGGCTTAGTGGTCGTGAAGGTCCAATTGCATGACCAGTTCGTTCCCCAGATTTGACCCTGCTAGATTTTCTTGTGGGATTCATTAAAGGTCGAGTTTATGTTTAGCCTTTACTTGCTGATCTTGTTGAGCTAAGACTTCAAATTAATTCCACAGTTGCGGAGTAACGCCCGACTTGCTGGCTACATCTGGAATGAAATCGACTTCAGGTGGGATGTATATCGCATTACAAATGGTAGCCATATCGAACCATAGTGAACGTTGGATAAAAAACTCGATGTGCTTTTCTATGAAATGAGATCTCAACCGAATTTGTAAGTTATCTCAATAAATTTTTATATGCTTTTAAAATTATGAAGTCCTTTTTGAATCGCCCGAGTACTTCGCTTACTATAACTCGAGAACAAAGCATTATTCCGCACTTATGTTTATATGGTTGTTTTTTTTACCTTTAGAATCGCTCCATAAATAATGTTCTTCCCTTTTCCCCTCTCTCGATCTCTCTGTTTCTTTGTATTGGTACATGTACGCGCGCGTGCTTAATTTATAATCAATTCTAATTAAAATTTGACATATATATACAGCCGATTTCGAGACTATGTATGTGAAGTGAATTAAATTCGTCCTGATATTTTTGTATCATGATTTAGATTCAACTGGTGACTTGTATCCGCCGAACTACTTATTCTCTTTGTATGGATTACTGTCTTACAACGCTCCAGAATTGATAATAAAAAATTAAAAAAATTATATCGCAATTGTTTACATTTAAAGTTTAAGAATTTTTTCTTATTGAAACATATTAGTTGTGATTCATTTAATTTTACTCTTTAAAGGTCGTAGATGTTTATGCTGCAATTTTTAATAGTTAAAAATTAGAAACTAGAGTATGGATTACCATTTGACCCCGAAGTAAAGAAAAATTGAACTTCTACAGATGAGGGAAAGGAAAAGGAAATAAAGAATGGGGTTACATGTAACACCGCAGTTTTCCAAACAGCTGAATTTTAATCGATAGATCCATCAACTCCTTTACTTTACGGTGAAATACCCTTGCAATTACGTCAAGGCGGTGATGGTGTTTCTGCCCAGGTAGTAATGCTTCTTGAATCTCTTTTCACTTAAGATTGCATGAGAATGTGATGAACAAATCTGAAATACCATAGCGATAGACATATGTCATTCCATCTTGAGCTCGCTATTGCATATACCGTGGGATCTCTGGTGAACGATGATGGTAGTACAAATATTCTTCTTAATTGGTCAGCTTGGACATCCTTCTTCCTACGGTGTCTTTCAGATGAATGTAGTTATTTGCCCTCATCCTATCTCCGATATGGGAAGACACCCGCCTTGTGACGATCTCGGTCGGCACACCAACCCCTCCGTTCCTACCCCTGAAAGGCATTACCGGAGCTCCGTTTTTAGACCCTCTAAACTTGATAATACAACACAGTCATCAATTTGGCCTCTGTTAGTATGAAACCAATGCAAATACCTCGTCAGACGTTTGCAACGAAGTTGTTATTTACACAACTTCTATCGCCTTCGTATGGCTTCTTCAAAACACGACTACCTACTAAATTACAACCTTCAACTAACAAATTAACTGATTCGTGGAAGCGCCTTCCTGTAACACCGAAGATTTCACACAAAATCTCTTCCTATAGATAACTTCAATTAAACTATTCACAAAGATCATTACTCGATCCACCACTTGAAACACCAAAAATATTATCCTCATGTCAACAAAACAGCTCCTACTCATGAAATCTAATGTAATCCAATTTTTCAGTCTCTATTTTTGCTTACATATCAATCAAGTATTTATTACATAACGCGTCATATCGCAGTAAGTAGTTTTCTTCTCCTTCTCTCTTCATGATACGATAGGCATAAAAATTTGCAGCAAAGACAGTTTTGTTGAGAAAACACTTTGTTGTCGGATCTCACTGCAGTATATCTATCGAATATCCATCATCACCGCAGTAGAATATGACTGGATAATATGGTGCTTTATAAGATCGATGAAATTCGCTGATGCGATGTAACTGGTCGTCGTGGCTTTGAAGAATAATATCGCGCTTTTCAACTGTTGTCCAACTATCACCAGAGCTACTTCGCTAGCTGTTGGTGTGTTGTAGCGATATCTATATGCATTTCACTTCTTAGAATCTATATGTCGCTAAACACAGAAGTTTGTTTTGAAATATTCATCTCACAAATAATTATGAGCCAAAACCGACTGAATAAATTATTAATTTTAGAAGATATCGATGACTTTTTAAAATTTCCACTCGATTACATTTCTCCCTCTTTTAACTTCTCGTATGTAAGATATTGAAAAACGTAAAAGTCAGTTTTTATATATTTGTGTAAGGAATTTTAAAACATAAATCAAGTTGATTTCTCTTTTTGAAGCTGATAAAATTGAAAAAACCGCAAAGTATCATTTCACCACTTTGAAAGCGGAATTTCGCCAAATCCTATCTTAGCACACCTCTACTGTATAAAACCAACATACCATCAAATTTTCGTGTCTTAAATTTAATAATTTAGATTTGGCCTTGATGAGAGAACGAATCAATCAGTCAGGAAATCTTCGTTTACAGGTATTATCTAATGATTCAAATTGGAGTTTTTCCTTAACAGGTTTCCTTAATAGGTAAAGAGAGCATATTATTCTTTTCCTGAATATTTAAGCGATCAGTAGTTGAGGGATGAGGTTTAAAAAACTGGGAAGAAAAGGTAGGAAAAAATAATAAGTAAATAAATATAATAAATTGCAATAAATATATTTACAAATTCGCTTTGTTCTACTTTTTAGGGTTTTCTGAGCAGTTAGCTGTTTATTTTTCCTTTAGTTATTTGCTTTGCATCGAGCCTGTATCATTCCACTGCTAATTTCATCTTTTATATTAACGTCATCAACTGATCTAATTTAAATGTTTGTTTAGTTTTAGTATTACTTAAATTTTAATTAATCAATTTAAATGTAAATTCGACTAGTTACCTGTTTTTTTATCTTCATTGTATTCAAATATCTAGCGTTATAAAATTAATAAATACAATAAAAAAAATGTAATACTGTTAAAATGTGCACAATATTTTATATTTCCGCTAGGATTATCATAATTGATTTGAGTGTTATTTTCTGCTCTTCCTGACATTGTCACTCTAAGATTCGTAGTTGACGCATTTCGGAGTACATTCATTCTCAGAACTACTTTTAGCACCGATTCTTATTGAGTTGAGATCGTTGAATAAATAGTGATGTTAAGCTCTTCCCGTTCTCCAACCCTACTGTCATGGCCTCTACTGCTCTGTCCCTCCCGCTCTAACGATTATACAATTTTTTGAAACTAATCCTTCTTATTCTTTATTTTAACGATTTAAAATATTTAAATATTAGATCGGATTGAGTGTTTATTTCTTCATTAATTATCTCCTGTCCTTCTAATTTTAGCTTGAATATTTGCATATTTTTTAGGATATTTAAACATTTTCTTTTTTCAGCATAATGAAATATTTTCAAGGATTTTATTTCATTGGGAATACGTCCTTTTCTATAAAACGTATTGCATAATTTGAATATGAGAAAAAAAATTGGTTTGTGTGGAACTACGTTTCGCACGAGATTTGAGCGTGACAACGTCTTGCAAAGACCGACAATGTCGCGGGTGCGAAGCGCCCGCGATATTCGTCGACCTTTGATTGTAATGTCGCAAAAAAAAACTTGTTATCCTTATGAAGTAAACACATGTTTTTTGAGAAACTGGCGTTGGGCTAGATGAAAATACCAATTAATTAATTCATGCATGATTTGGATGTTTTAAAAAATTACTTGTTTAAACAAACAAATAGCTAATGAAACACGTTAATATTCCATTTTTCATTTCATTTAATAATAATAATAATAATTAATATTAATCATTTTTGCAAGTTTAAATCGTATGATTTGTTCAAAAATAATTATGAACAATTTGTTATAGAAATAAACTTTAATCAAATCAATGTTGATAAAGTGTCAATTTAAAACGATGAAATTGAAATCGTAAATCAATTCATGAAATTGGTGTTTTTGAAAAGCCCGCCAAAACCTTCTTGACATGATAATATATTCCATTGCACGACGGTTAGGCGGTTCAACTTGTCATTAAAACTTCTAAATATTTTAAAAACTCGTGTTAAGTAAATCGAAATTCTGGTTAAAAAACGTTAATATTCAATTTTTAAATATTATTTATAGTTTTTGCAAGTTTAACTTAAATAATTTGTTTAAATATAATCATGAATAATTAATTATAGAAATAAACTGAAATAAAATCAATGACAATAAATCGAGTGGAAGAAAGATAGATGCGGCACAAACCGAACGCTTAGGCCGATCGTGCCTCTCTCTCGCTCGTATGCTCGGCTCAGGCGGAACGGGACAATGAGTCATGCTTTTTCGTGCGTGCTGCCGGCATTCATCGATTTATAAGACGTTGTCACGTCAAAAAGATATTTCAAGAAATTGTACAAATGTTAGAATGGGATAGACAAAGCAGTAGTGCAAAAAGTAATTATGAGAATGGAGGTACTCCGAAACGCGTAAACTACGAATGTTAAAATGATAGTGCTAGGAAGGGCAGGAAATAAAACTTAGATCAATCAATATTATTATCTGCTGTAATATAGCACATTTCTGAAGTAATTTAAACGTTCTTAATACACAGCGAGAATGTAAGTAGATTGACCGAATAGCTCTATAGTATTCTTTTAGAGATTTCAATTTTTTCAAATCATGCATCTTCCTTTACGATCTCCGAGGTCGCCAGACTGTAAATATTGATAAAAGATTTGCGATATTTTTACCGATCCTGATTTACCCAGCCGTTGCTACCATCTCGTGTAAGGAATGGAGAGGAAGGTCGCCTCAAAATCTACAAAGAGGGAATAAAATGTTTTTTGCCTGTATCTGACTCTGATATTAACAATGGTATACGATTTAAATATGTTAGTAAAAGATATACCCTTTTCATGCTCTACTACCCTTTCACTTAGTTCGTAAGGAAAAACGGGTTCACAAAACAAATTTTAATTACGGTCTCTTCAGACGGAAGCTTTCCATTAATAAGTACTGTTTTAAATAAATTCACTAAATACTCTATCCTTTTTATCGGTAAACTTTCGTAAAAGTCATTATTTAATCTATTGGCTTCTAGTGTTTTATTTCATTTAACATATTTAAACGTAAATTTAAGCTTCTACAATGAAACATCTTTATGTATAGCATAGTTAAATTTATAAATTATTAACTTAATTACCGGTTCACTAACAAAATATTTACTTTAGACCTTCATCCTGTTTTTGATGTCATTTACTATCGGGTTTATTATTTCTGGATGATTTTTTATTTATTTTCGTTTTTATTTTAATTTTGGAGCAAAAAATCGTTATTTTATTTTCCCGATTTATCAAATTATTAAAATAACTATTTTCTTTTTTTATGCGTTCTAAAATTTAAAAAAAATCTGAATTTACTTAAATTCATCAAATCCAGACGATCTACATATCCTATATGATTTACATAACTGAACCTTGAAAGCCTCACATCGCGAGTCAAACAACGGTTGTTTCGATACAATGGATCCCCTGCACTAATAAACATCTCTAAGCTAGCCGCACTTTCTTTCATAGACGGCATTAAGCTACATTTAATAATTATGTTGTAATTATTATTTATATCTTCGTCATCAGTATTATCGTTATAATTATCTTCAGTACTCGTATTCATATTAATAACATTATAACTGGATGTCTTATCATAATGAATTGCACTTTTACAACCTTCGCTATTTCCTTTCTATCTACATTTTATTTCCTGAGTTATTACAATTTCCTTAGTTTACATTTAACGATACTATTACAGGCGAGCGATCAGAAATGAAAATGAAATCATAAATTTGAAAATATTTTATTTAATCTATATACATCTGTTTGCTATCTTATATAAATGGCAAATACACATTTTATGGATTTTAATTAACGTTATGACCGTATTGTTTCTGTTAAAATATGAAAAGTCAGAGGAGGTTAGTTATTGCTTCCGTACTTATCATTTAAAACAAAAAAACAATTTAACTTATACTAAAGTACAGATTGTTAGGAAGGGGTTAAAAGGAGTATTCTTTATAACACTGTCCGATGCATTTAGTGCGGTAGTCCCAAAAGGAGTTCAGAGAAGAGAGGTAATTATGTTTTAGAATCAGACCAGTGCACCTCAACAAAATCGTGATTTGTAGTTTATCTTGATGAAAATTTACCGAAAAGATGAAATATATTAAGATCGAATACCCACCACGCTCTGAAAATCCCACGCCGATGGGTTGTTTCTTTTATGACGACTCGTATATTAAAAAAACCGGGCTAAAAACCTATTTCCAATCAATCTGAGCGTTTTACTGGATGGATCAGGCTGACTACTTTTTATTCTGCTCAGAATTACCCACAGATAAGTCATCGAGCGTCATCGGGCCCCAAACTTGAGTCTCCTATGAGAATTCCTAAAAAATCCTCATTTATTACATAATTGAGGAAATTTCCGAGGTTATTACTCAAAGGAAAATCACTTTGAAGATCCGTCGATGCTTTATAATATATATGCCTGCAATGGCACGCATATATACTGCTCTAAATGCAGAGAAGAATAAAAAAATCAATCGTCTAATAGAACGTCTGGACAGACTGGAAATAATTTTTTAGCACGCATTTTACCTGCGGTAGGAAAGGAAAGAGAAAAACAAGGGGTTGATGTTGAAATGTGTTGTAAATGGAATAGGTTTTAGCCGATTTTTAAAAATATATAACATTACTTTGTAATAATAACGTTATGGAGCAGCAAGGGGCCACTAGTTAAAGATAAATCTTCGCAAAATACTGGGAACAGTTAACGAATTGAAGAGAACAGGTCTAACCGATAAGCGAATAACTCGTGATATTTTTGATTCAATTTTTCCATGTAATTAATATACGTATTACGGTAATTATGTTTTTGGTGTAGAACGGAACAATCAACAATTTGAGTGTTGGCTACAGATAAAAACGTTTTTCTAATAGCTAAATCGATTCATATTTTATTTCTTTTAATTACATTTTTAATCTTAGATATTAGCTAATAAATATTGAATTCGTATTCTTTCAGATTACGTACCCGTTTTTTTTAAATATTTATTTACATGTATATCAATAAAGCGTATATTTCTTGACCGCAACAAATCGAGATAAAAACAAAATTTTAATATAGAAATGATATTTAAAGATTTTAAAACGGAAAGAGATTGTTCAAAACCCCATCTTAAAGCAAAATAATGGTAAAAAAAATCAACTGATCATCAGTTAAATAGTGCAAAAATTTATTTTCTTATTTTACTCTTCGATTCATTTTCTGTTAATCTATAAGATTTTATTTCATTAAAAGATTTCGCGGTCAAAGAACCGAGGAAACTATATAAACGTACCCTTTCTCGGTTAATTTTTATCGACTTGATTTAAGGACCGTCTCAAAAATCATAAGATGATTACATTTTGTTAACTTTTCTCATTAATTTCGCCCTATTCGGGCGTTTGAGAGACACGAATGAAGATATCACTTTTTAAAAATAATTTTACCTGGCCCAAATAGCTATTACTTGAAGAACGATCATTATACAGCAAACCGATGATCTAAAAACGTATGAACAAGGTAAGGACAATGAAAAAAGATACGATTATTACACGGCTAATAAGTTTAGATTTTTTTTACATTTTACTCTTTAATAAAATTAAAAAATTATAAAAGTTAAGTTTTTCTTAAATGCTTTGAGAAAAATGTCATTTGTAGAATAATATCAAATCGATTACCGTAAAAAATAAAGGGGAATAACATATCATTATATCATTGTCCTACACCTCACCCTAACTTTTACTGTTGTTATGGAGTCGTTATTAAACTTCAAACTCGTAAGTTGATGTAATTTATTTAATATTCAAAATGGATTTTTGATAGAATGTTTAAAAAGCTATAAATACTATAATTATCACTAAGTATTAAACGATTCTTTGTCGTTTTTCGACCGGTGATTGGTACGTGATAATTGTATTAAAGTAATAAATGCTCATTAATGTTAACGGTTTAAAAATTGAACGATGCGAAAATCCAAAAATATAATCTTATATATTTCAATGTTAGATATAAGCTAATAAATATTGAACTCGTAATCTTTCAGATTATGCAGTCATTTTTAAAAAATATTTATTACATGTATATTAATAAAGCGTACATTTCTCCATCACAGCAAATCGAGATAAAAACAAAATTTTAATGTAGAAAATACATTTAAAAATAAAAAAATAGAAAAAAAGCATTATTCATTTTATTTTTAACAGGAGGATTAAAAAAGATTGTTAATATTACCAAATTATTATGTGTTTTTATTTCCTTAATGTTAACCCGGAAATAGACTTGCTTTATTGAATAAACACTTCATAAAATGCCTATAAAAAAACTATTACGATTGCAGGTTACACTTATTCTACAAAACTCCTTTTCTCGATCATCTAGGCTACGGTTTTACGTGTTCATTACATTACTTTCCCTTCCGCAGCAGTTATTTTACAAAATGTTTTCAATTAAATATTACCAGAACCCAGTCGCAGTAGCGGTTAATTTAAATTATAATACGCGTTTTATTTATTAGTTATATGAAAAGAAAAATAACAGAAAATAAAAGAAAAATAACAGTTCGTTTTGCAAATTTTTGCAAAACGAACCGTTATAACTGAAATAACTGTTACGTAAAAAATAGCCAATTACTGGAAAAGTTAGGCCAGAAATAAATGACATAGCTAGGTATTAGGTTCAAAACTTCCAAACGAAATATTTTTAATAATTTAGACTTAAGCGGGTTTATTTATTGTCGCTTAGCGCTCTCGACGGTTCGTTTTCGCTTTCAAACATTTCGTTGAACGAAAACAACTACGATTTTTATAAAACGATTTAAAATGTTGAAATTATTAATTTTATTAAAATTAAATGAAGTAATAATTAACATTATTAATTATTTTTACACTTTTTTTTTTATAAAATTTTAATTTACATCGACGAGTCGTTTTGAAAATGATTACTAGCCATCGAATGCCCTAAGCGTTCATATAAATAAGTCTGTGTATGTAAAAAATATATTTTAATAAGTTCATATTTATTTTATTAAGCAGCAAATTGAGATAAATATAATGTATTAATATATATATATATATATATTCTGTGTTTGTATGCGTATATATATATATATACACATACAAACACAGAATATACATCTCGCGAATACATCTTAGAACGCGAAGGATAAAATAATCAGAACTAATTAAGTTGTGTAAATGAATTTCGCGTTAAGGAATTTCTAAAATTGCAGTAGGGTGTTAAATCATAAAATTAAAATAATTTGAAGAACGAATACATAATATTTATTGATGGTTTTCAATCGTCGGTAGACAATAAATTATTTGGTTTTTTTTTAGTTTTCAAGAAAAATATTGTAATTTTCTTTGTTACACAATTTGTTAATTATAACTAGCAAATCAGATAAAACGTTCAATCTATCGTACTTTTAAAGTTCTGATCCAAATTATTTTCACACTCGGATCGCAAATACGACGAATTTATCGGAATATTTTTTCCTATTTCGTTTTCATTATTGTTTACGTAATAGTATTCGCAACTTTTGTACGACGTCGACCGGATGATGTAGATATCAGTTAAGGTAGAGTGGCTGCAACCGTTTTCTTTACAAGTACGTGTTAATTTAATTTTTTTTAATACTTAATTTCCCACAGATTTTTACCGGTCGAGTTTTATATTCTCCTATGAATTAAAAGCTTATTGCCTTATTTTATTTAGCGTTCACTTTCCGGTTAACCTGTCCGGGAACATTTCTTTACCCAAATTTTGTTTAAAATATCTATAGCAAAACAAAATGAACTTTTTACTGACTCAATTTCACTCTTGTTTGAAAGCACGAAAAGGATATAAAAAATAATACTTTTATTCCTATTCAGTACTTGATAACTGAAATTTTTTTCAGGTCATTAAATTCCGTATTTAAACCAAATAATTTCATACATAGTTAAGTTTATATTAATTAATATAATAAATTTATATATTCATTCATTTGTTCGCTCTAGATACATACACCCCATTACAGAGGTAATTTTTTTTTATAATGAAAATGTTATATATATTTTTTTTTTGGCTCATGCGGTATGTTCTCATAACGCCTGTCTAGAGAAGAAGATATCAAAGATAAGAAACGAGTTAGAAAAGGAAAGGGACGGCAGAGGAACTGCCTAGGATTATAATGTAATAATTTTTATAAAATTGTTTATAAAATGATAGTTTACATCAACGATAGTTCTGAAAACGATTAGCCATCAAAAACGCTAAGCGATCATATATTTTAAATAGATCTGTGTACGTAATAAATATATTTTAGTAATTTCCCATTAGTTTTATTAAGCAGCAAATAGAGATAAATATAATGTATTAATACACACACACACACACACACACACACACGCACACACACGGGTGCGCTTACGAATCATCCTGGACCGCGTAAGACAGAATAATATTTTACTTTGTTTTATTATAATATACTCGTAGTTAAAGATATAACGTCACCGGATCACAGAAAATACAGATCGAGAAGTGAACCCATTTTTTGGTTATAGAGATATCCGAGCATAAATGTGGCTACTTCCTCGCAAAGTAATCAAAACGAGCATGATTTTAGAGTAAGGAAGTACTAGAGAGTAGACGATTCGGGGAAGTAAATAGGAAAGAATGAACGAAGCGGAAAGTTCAGCAAAGAGAGCGGGAGAAATATAATTTTATATCAGGACTTCATTTTTTTCCCGCGATAATAAAGTGGCTAAAAATTAGAATAACGTTAAAATAAAGTATCGACTTAAAATTTACTAAGCGGTACTTATACGTTATTCGACTGAATGCTAGAGGAAGAATATGGAATCGACGACTTCAGAGGAGATTCTAAACTACAACTCAATTCGATGGAGATGTGAACGATAAAATAATGAGTAAAGTGACATTAATAATTTATCGACCGAATACTAAGACGTCTAGGAGGCCTTTTAAATTTCAATAAGTATTTATTTTTTTAATCAAACTGAAGAAACAAGAGATAAATTTAAAAACTGAAAAACACGACTGCCGAAAAAACATTGCTGACAAACATTGCTCTTTTGTTCCGGTTTGCTTCCATCCCGATTATGTATTAACTAGCAAATACCACTTTGGAGTTTTGAAAATAGGACCACTGTATGCAGAGATATTATAAGAGCACCCCACTGCATCTCCCAAAACAAAGCCCCAGGGGTACCCCGTTTTTTACAAGTTAATGGTGATGATTGGTCTAGCCTCGCATCATATTCGCCTCACCTCACCACTCTAACCATGGGGACACGCAGTCCCCATGGAAAGTTCATTATTATTAAACAGGCATTTAAAAAAAATTTATTTAATACTATTTTATTTATTTAACGTAAATTTAATTCTATTATTTTTAATTGTATTCATTGAATCATTTAATTCAAACCCAGCTAACACAATGAAAGAGGCTCACAGTTCAGTTCATTAAAGTTTATGCTTCAACCGGTAAATCTCCACTGCTACATATATTTTTAAAAATATATGTATATTTTTATATAGCCTATGACACTCCCGGAAACGTAAGGATTCCAATGCGCGGTCATTCATCTGAGTCGGTTCGGCCGTGGAACTTCTACGGTGGAACAAACACACACACACGCATACACCCTAAAAACATCACACCCCTTTTTGGGCACCCGGATAAATTATTAATTTTATGTATTTAATTGTATTAATAAAAGAAAGGGATTGTTAGTTAATATGTAGCATTAAAATTGTGGCGATGAGCGGTGGTGCACCGGGCGGCTGCACACGGCTCCTTCCAAGACTCTCTTCCGCTAGAAGCACTACGTTGTCAATTAATTTACAGATTATTTCATTTAATTTCTAAGCGTAGATTATTTTTAATTATATTTTTTTTATATTTGTATTTTTATTTAATTATTATTTTTTATTAATTTTATTTATTTAATTTTATTAATAAAAGAAGGGCGTTATTAGTTAATATTTAGCAATAAAGAACATGCTTACATGATCGAAATACTGCCCGTCAAAAAATCATATGACTTATTTTTTTCTTAAATGTTTATAAAAGTTAAATAATAACAGTAATAATAATTATAAAATAAATTAATAAATTTTACTACCGTAATTCATTCATTCAATATCGTAGCAGATCTTAAAACAACTATTTTCTACACAAATAAATCGATACTGAAAATATTATCGGTTACCCATTTAGAATCGTATATATGATTTTCTATGGCCTTTTAGTTACAATTAAACATACATATAAACATATCTATATATGCCTACGACATTTCCCGTAACGTAACGATTCCAACGCGGGGTCATACATCTAAATTGGCTCGGCCGTTGAGCTACTACGGTGGAAAAATCATACATACACTCTAAAAAGACTCCTTTTTGAGCAATCGTGTAAAAAATAAAAAGCGAGAATGACCCCACTTTTCTTTCTTTTTCCTGTTTAACCTCCGGTAATTACCGTTCAGATAATACTTCAGAGGATGAATGAGGATGATATGTATGAGTGTAAATGAAGTGTAGTCTTGTTCAGTCTCAGTTCGACCGTTCCTGAGATAAGTGGTTAAATGAAACCCAACCACCAAAAAACACTGGTATCCACAGTTTGGTATTCAAATCCGTGTAAAAACAACTGACTTTAGTAGGACTTGAACGCTGGAATTCTCGACTTCCAAATCACCTGATTTGGGAAGATTCGTTCACCACTAGACCAACCCGGTGGTTTAGGAATGACTCCACTGTAAATTTCAAATCTCACGCTTGCGAATTACTAAGCGGAACAATCAGTTGAAGAACTCGATCGCACAGAACAAGAGATTGTACTGAGGGAAGACCAGTTCGTTTCAAAAAAAAAAAAGATAAACTCGTAAGAAGCACTTTTAGATCTTAGATTAATTTTAGAAGGCGGGTCAATCAAAAAATTAAGCTATCTATACGGGATTTGTAGATGGCGATAAACTATCTTGTTAAGTGGATTGTACTTGTAATTTAATTTCTAAGATTTTAAGAAAAATAGGGTTAGAAATATAGAAAAAGAAGAGTTATTTGTAATTTTTACGAGAATTGGGTTACTGTAACGAGCAAAAAAAATAAAAAAATCAAGCTGCAGAAGACTACAGAAAGACGTAACAAAAATAAAGTCTGTTCTCTCAGCTTTTTTTTTAATTTTCGTACGGAAGAAATAATAAAAGAGCTAAAAGAAAAATTTGATGGTAGATTAACGTTCAAGAAACAAAACAGAAAAATTCGGAAATATTATTGTTATTTTTACTAAAATTAGAAACGACTTAAAAAAAACAATGAAATTGATACGGACTCATTACAAATAGACTCAATTGTAAAATGTGCACGAGTAAAACAAAATACGATGAAACGGAAAAAGAAGGACTGCGAGGAAGTAAATAACAAAATGAAACCACATAATACAAATCAAATAATTTTATTATTAAGGTAATAAAATTTCAAAGGATAGACATTTTAAACAAGCTATCATAATCATGCTGTGACAAACGAGGAAAGTTTTTATAATGAAAACAATTTTACCGAACGAAGATTTATAAATTAGAAAGAAATTCTTTAAAATATTTCCGTGGAATATATATAGTATTTGATGGCGACAAAATACGAACAATAAGATAAACAGAAAGAGAAAGAATGCTGAAAATTAAGAAGATCGATGAAGTTTGAAGTAAATCCAGTATTTTGAGTAAGCGAATGGAAAATTAAGTCATCCGGGAAAATTAAGTTTAGTAAGGGATGATGTTCAAAAGGTTTTTATGTCATTCATAATCGTAAACGTTTTACAACAAAATTAAACAGCTGGAATGGAAAATTAAATATATGAAGAAAAGAAGAGAAGAGTTTGGGCGGAATGAAAAAGAATGTAGAGATAGTACGACTGATGACAAAGATATAATTATAATAATTAATAACTACTGCAGTACTAATTATACAATTTTGAAACGATAATAGTGTGATCTTTATGAATTGTAAAAAGATTTCTTTCTTACTATCGAAATAAATCCTTCAAATCGCAGGATATTAAAATGTATGTTTTCATACATTTTGTATTTTTAATCTATACATTTTTTTATATAACGATAATTGCACGAAAGACTGGATGGGGTAACAATATATTAAAGGGAGGGGAGGTCGAAACCGTTCACCTCTGTAGATAAGTATACGGTTGCTGTTAGCATCGAAGCTTTTAGCTGTTGTAATCGCTTGTGACCCACTGAGCCAAGGTAAAGCAAAAGAACTCCGCCACCTCTAGTTTTTATCCTAGATCGCTTTTGCCACGTTAATTCTCTTATCACGTACAAACGGAGTGGATCTGCGACTCGTAATCAACGGAACGCACAGGTTCAATTTTTTTTAATTTTTTTATTTTGTAAATAATTGTTAAATTAAAATTTATAAAAGTCGCTTTTATGTTTTTAATTAACTTTAAATGCGTGTTATTTCTTTTTTTGATTTTATTTTAATTAAGGACATATATATTATTTTAAATATATATTTCATTAGTACGTAAACGGTTCATTTTGTATTTTCTTAGATTCACATAAAAATACTATTAAGGAAATATATTAAGAATATTTATTAATTAAAAGAGAATAATAAAAATGATGATAATAAATAACAAACTACCGTATAAAAAATAAATAAATAAAATAACTGTAAATAAAAGAATGAAGATTTAAATAATTGAAATATAAATTCTAATTATATTAGATAATTTAATATATAAATATATCTAATTAGATTTTTTTTTTTAATTTTAAATTAAATTTTTCAGATTTTTAATAAATATTTTATATATTTTCGTTATGTTATATAATATATATATATCGGTAAATACAGTCAATTTCAATTAAAATTTTACAGATTTAGGTTAAAATAAAAGTAAGTATTTTTATAGGGGAGTAGATAATGTTGAAATATAGAAGCTAAATAATAATCTATTTGTATTTTAATTCCATAGATTCTATAATGAAATCAGTTTTTATATACGGTGTTATATATTTAGCGATTTTATAATATGTTTGCTGAATATTAAAATCAAAGGGCATTAAACCTTTTGGGATTCCAAGCTTCTTGTGACGCCAAATCCCAAAGAGATCCCCAGAGCCAGCAGAAATAAAATTATAACAAACAGCTATTAACCGTTAAAACTATTTATATTTTCGTACTCATTTGTTAATAATATAAATAATAAAATAATTTCACATTAAAATTAAATGATATAAAACAATGTAAAAACAATATGAAATCGCTAAAATTAAAATAAATAATTTTTATATTAGTTTATTATCAAATGTAATATAAGCAATTACTGCATAGCAATCTTTGAACTCGCTTTTTACTTCAACAGCAGTAGCAATATAATGTTTAATTCTTGTTGTCAAAACTTCTGTTCGATATTAATACACCGGGTGTACAAAAAATATATCAGAGTTTTAATTAGTTATAAAATTTGTTGGATGAGGTGTAACAGTATTGATTCAAGGTTAAAATCAAAAAGCAAAAAACATAATCTTAATTGTGCGCATGGCCTTAGATTAATTCCTTACGTTTCCATTTGACAGAGCTACTAGCAAAGATGGGGATTCCTGAACAGAAATTTTTATGTTTTGTAGTTCACTAGAAAGTTTAATTTTGATCCTCCGCATGACAATCACATTCCATTAATCGGTTTGAAACAACCGGACGATAAAGGTATCTGAGAAAATTTTGATCGTGTCTGGGAGACGTTCCTGCGAAGTCCTAAAACATCTGTTAGGAAGGCCAACCGCGAACTAGCGATGCCGGTGGTGATGACAGTGTGGAATGTTTTAAGAAAACGCTTATATATGCGTCTGTACCGTTTACAGTTGTTACAGGCTTTGAAGCCTACCGACTACGCCGTACGTGCCGACTTAGCAATCGAAATGATTTAACATGAAGATGACGATTTTCTTGCTCGTGGGGTAAATTGTTTAGTGATGAGTCAACCTTTCAACTTAGTGGAAAAGTAAACACATAATTTCCGTATCTGTTGGAAGAAATCCTCATGAATTCTTACAATGTGAAAGGGATTCCCTAAAATTAAATGTTTTCTGTGTGATATCACGACGCAGGTTTACCGGCTGTTCTTTTTCGCCGAATCAAGCGTAACAGTTGTCGCTTATTTGAATATACTACGTTTATTGGTAATAAGATGGTGTACCTGCTCATCAGTATAATTTTGTTCGGAATCCGTCGAATGAATTTTCTCCAATCTCTAATGGGTCGGCATGGACCCGATTATAGAGCTTGTTTTCAGTGGGCTCCAAGAACACTTGATCTGATCCCGTGTAGTTTTTTCCTTTGGGGTATTAGGATTGAAGCATCTTTCGCTTCCATAACTCCAGACATGCCCGGTTAACGTATTGGACGAACTCTCCTAACGGTTGGATGCGCGCAGCGTGACTAATGATGCTCTTGTAAAAAATTTAAAGAAAACTATAAGAATTATTCTTTCATTTTTATCTGTGATTCATTATTGTAAGTCAAAGAGGTATTAAATAGCTTTAAAAATCCTCGATATTCATTTTTTGTACTCCTTGGATCATCATTTTTGTAGACCCTCAACCATCTCTGATGGTTCAGAGCTTGACAATTCTTTTTCACTTTTTATTTGAGATCGATTCTATATATACATATTATTGTTTCTGTTGAGAAATTTACATTTCAAACTTATAAAATGAGCCCAACCCGATTATGTTTTTTTAAATTAATTTTCTCATTAAATAAAATTTATTAATTTAATAGATATTTGAGTACCAAACTTTTTATTCATTAATCTTACCTTAACAAACGTAAAAACCAGTTTCATCTGTTACAAATAGTAGTACTATGACTCTCGTCTAGCCTTATACCTCGCAATCCGGTGAAAATATTTTTCGATTTGATTTAGTTGCCGTCTGAAAAACATATTGTAATCTACAATTATCTGAAAAGTTAATATACTGAAAGAAGTAGTTGAATAATTATTATTAAAAATGTAAGACATGGCCAAATTTGTAACTCTCCTTTAGAAATTTAAGGATCAATACTGAAAAAATTAATTTCGGGATATAGGTGAGCCGTACCAAGGTTGGATAGCTCATAAACAGGATAAAAATGAAAGATTTCTTGTCATAATTTTCGGTATATACGAGTATATGTGGTATATATTTATGTATATGTATGTGTGTGTATATATATATATATATATATATATATATGTTGTTTACATATGAACATATATTCACACAAATATTTTAAAATCACCAGTTTAAAAATTGCTATTTTACGATGTCGTGATTTCACAACAAACGATTCATAAAGTCAGATATAAAAAGTTATGTGATTAGGTATACTTTTTCAGTCGTTTTATAACTAAAATTATTCTTTTTTATTTTAAAATTAGTTTCTTAAATCTAATACAGGTTTAGAGCTCAATTCAGATATTTTAGATTTGCTAAAAATATAAGTATAATTTTTATTCTAATGTAAGGAACTTACGAGATCGCTGAAACATGTTCTTTAACTAACATTTATCCTATATAACAAAAATATTTATCCTATTTGACCGAAAAAGAAGTATAATTTTAATTTACCTTTCAATTAAAAAAAAAAAACTAATCTTCCTTTACATGATACGTGAAATTGATTTATTTACGTTTTAATGTGGATTTCTTGCATCCCGTAAATGCACGTTATAAATTTAGAAAACATTTTAAATTTAACGACTTTTTTAATGTAATTACATGACAGGTATTTCTTTATATAAACCTAGATCGTAAAATTAAGCAAATTGTTTTCAAAAAATACGTTTCGTTTAAATCGGGATTTATTCCAACACACTAAAGTATACCTAATAAACAATTTTAATTAAGTAAAAAAAAAGTTACTGTATTAAACGGAAGAAGTGGTTACAAAAATTACTTATTTTTTTTAAGAAGCATTTAGCGGGTTTTGAATTGCATTAAACGTTCAGATGAAAAATATGTATATTGCTTTAGGTTCATTATTATTATTACTTATTTTTGGGGATTGCGGGCATCGACTACTATGGACATTAACCCTTGACCGAAGCTAAAACCTTCCCATCCAATTAAAAAAAAGTGACCAAGTCCGAAGACTAGTCTTCTTAGACGTTCATTACTAGGTTGTAAAGAACTGTTTTGTCCGGAGATATCTGATATTTCTTTGCCAGTTTTGGACTGCTTTCTTTTTCAATTTCTTATTGATGATACGTTCAAAATAAGGGTGGTTGTAGTTCAAAAACCACGTCTTTTGGTTTAAAGGAAGCTGCAGGAGCCGCAGAAACCTGTGCATAAGACCCTTTGGCGATCTACTATGCACAATTTTCCTAGTTTTAAAGTAGCTGACCTTTTGTATGGTCTATACTTCGTGGATTGATACTTCTTCCTTATAGATTGGACAATTTCGAGATCTCGCCTTGACAACTGACCCAAAGAGATGGATCTTTGCTCAGGTCATCCGGATGCAGGGGGTCACCACAAGCACAGATCTGTTGCCTTGTACATCGCGCTCCTGTATGTACGAATCTGTGACATCCAAAACACCGCAATGGAGTCGGAATGAACGGACGCATGTACAATATGTAGAAACCAATCTTTATTTTCTCCGGGCACTTCAGTATATTAAAGGTACATACGACGCGGAGAGTATAACTTCTCCGTTACGTGGTGTGTACAATCGTTGACACGCTACAACTACTTTTTGATTAAGTTAGTTGACGATTTCTTCTTCTGAGCAGTTCAACAAGTTCCAGCACAAGACTACTTCTTTAAGGTATTTATTGTACCATGCAGTGCAACCTCAATATCCATGACTCCAATCGTCTTGGCTTTAAATAGTCGTGACGATTGTAAATCGTTAAAAGTTTCTACAAACATTCCTATACTAGTCTTTCTTGTCTCATTTGCCGGTCCTCCTGCAGTTTCGGTGATGCTTTGAACAATGAGGAATGAACTAAATTGGAAATCCCCTTTACTCCTCTTAATTACCAACTATTTTGGCATCGCTGCTCTACCCTTCAGTCAAAACCTGTTTCGGTCTGTCTATTCAGTATTACTGAACTCAACACTCTTCTTTAGGGAATAGTGTTGCTCTTTGACGGCAGCTCTTGATGACAGTTCGGGACTACCACTTCAAGGGGAGGCGAGCAATGCCATTAGCCGTTTGCTGACATAAGTGAAAGTACCTAAGTATCATATCGTTGCCCGCCCGGACTTTGTGTAGATGTAAGTGTACGGTCGTGGGGTTGGATTTTGTCCAGGGCATTATTATTATTATTATTTAAATGTCAACTTAACCCATATCCAATAAAACTTATTTTTATAAAAAAAATGTTGATTTTTACAATTTTTTAAACCTTTTAATGTGGATCAGAATCCGCAAACCATGTTGTTAGTAAAAAAAAAAATAATTAAATTTGCCTGATTATCGATGTTTTATGTGGTTAGTTTTTACCGTCAAAATTTAAATTTAGCATTATTCTTTTATGTATATATATATTTCATATATTATGTATATATATACATAAGAAATTCTCTCTCTCTCTCTGTCTGTATACATAATATATATATATATATATATATATACATACATACTGGAAAAAGGGAAAATCATAGTAAATCAATAAAATTTCTTCAAGAGTAGAAATCGAACAAATTTTTGTGCAATAGAATTTTGTCTAAAAAACCTATTACTTCACAACGGTTATTTGATTAACCATAAAATATTTTGCAAATACGAGTATAATATTTTTAAAAAAAGACGTATTTATTATTATTTTAATATTTTAATTAAAATGAATAATTCAATCTATGTAATAAATGATTATGTATTAATTAAAATTATGTTAAAGTACAATTTTAATTATAGATAATTTTTTTTTTTCATTTAACATAATAATATTCTTTAGATTTAAATAAGTAAAAATAAACAGTAAAAATATTTGGTAGGACATCAATTTGCCATAAAACTTACGATATAATTAAAGTTAAATGATATATTCCGAAAAGAATTGGAACACACCGGTTTTATTAATGTTAAGTCACATTCATCCATAAAACATATATATACATCGGTCATAACTTGATATAGCACATCTTCGTCGGTTTAAGTACCGTAGGTTGTCATGTTCCTTCTTCATTTAGTCATTTTTACGTGTAGCAACTAACATCTCCTAATGAACTAGTCGATGAATTGTCCGTAACTAAAAATTTAATTTACAGTGAAAATCTTTGGACGTAAACGTCATTATCGAAGACCGATGTTACTACAGCCGTAATATACAATTTCCGTTATGCATTAATCTGAATCTAATGAAATATTTTGTATAATCGTCGATGATACAACCTGTTTTTTCAAGAGTAGAAAAAAATTGAGATAATAAAATATTTGTTATACTCATTATATATATATATATATATATATAATCTGTATATTACATAATAATAAATAAATGTATATTCGTATAACTTATAGACGGACTAAAAGTTCTTTTGGGATCATTTTTTCAAAGTATTGGATCTTGGAAATTATTAAAAAAAAGTATAAACATCGTGTTTACTGCGTTTTTAAAAAATAAAAATTCAAACATAAGTTTTGTTTTTAAAATCTTTAAAAATAAAAATATCATTTTAATTCTATTCAATTCAGTTTTTAATACGTAACATGAATATTTTTATAGTTATTTATTTATTTTATCGACTCAAGCTACTCGCTTCCCTTCTATTAGCAGAACTATTATTTCTTCCTGTTTATATAATTGTAATATACCGATTCAAATATTTCCTTTTACCGTGATTTATGTTTACCTTTACGGTTATTATAAATTAAAGGCCATAATTACTCACAATTTAAGGTGTAATAATTTTATTTTAGAACGATTTCATTATAACTACCGTGAACAGTACTTTCATATTTATTTATTAAATTTCTTTAAAGCCTACTTATATTAATTAAATATTACAAGCTTTCAGTCGCTATGGTTAAGTTTAATACGTACTCGTGTTATCGTTTATCTCTGACGATTGCATTATTAATCGATCTTTTTTATCCTTTAAGTTGCTGACTGTCTGTTACTAAACTCGCATAAGCGTTGTCTGGCAGTTTTGAAGTAATAAAACTGAAATAAACTTAATATAGTAGATTACATCTTATGGCTATTCGTTTCCACTACTTCCGGGAAGTGTTATTTTTTTTGTTTACAGCTTAAGAATGAACTTTAGTAAAGTATTTTAGGATGAAAAGAATAGAAGCAAATGAAATTTAACAAGCTTTTGTTCGAATACATTTTTTTTTGGAATTTTTACTGAGGGTCTATTCCAGGCGATAAGGTTTCCCTGAATTCGGAGAAATATCGGGTAGATAATCTTGTTTTATTCTAATTAGGTCTACTTGAGAAAATTACATATCAGGCTCATAAATACGCATAAACTCGATTATTTAAGCTACATGATATTTATAAAAATAAAAGAATTCATGCATTTTCTGCTCGATCAATGTTCTTCTGATACGAACCGATTTATATTCGAAAAATATTTCTTACTTTAAAATTTTTTTGACACTAATTCTCTTAGTACAGAAAGATATCGATGAATCGATTAATTGCTGTCTTTATAACGTATTAGCGTGTGAAACTGTCGTGTGAAAAGTTGTTGATATTTTTTTTAATTCAGATATTTAATTTTTTATTAAATATCGTTGAGTGTATATCAGTTAGAACACTGGGGAATCGAATATATTAATTAATATTAAACGATAATTTACTCTTTAGGGGGGGGGCATACCTAAGCCGTTACTCAAGGATAATCTCTAATATTACCTAAGTTTTCCATACGTCAAAGAAGACGGACATGGCTTCGGTTATGGTTTTCTTACGAGCAAAGCTGGTGTATAAAAGAGGAATAATGAAACTTAGTACGATTTCATAATTGCATAAAGTCCAAGGAAGAGACTGTATTCTGTCACGGAGATGAAAACTTTGTGTTCGCCTTCCAGATCTGCCTCGGATCGCCTTATGTACTGACAGCCAGATTTTCTACATAAAAACTATATTTTTATAGGTTATAATTTATATTTGTTGAACTATAAATAAACATCGAGTTAAAATTGCAGCTTCAACAGTTACAGTTTTCGGACTACTCGACCGGACCTCACAGAAAATATTTATGAACAGCAACAAAAATCAATTACCTAATTTTTAATATCTTGTTTAAATATTCATATGAAATTTATCTTCTTTATTATAAACATACTGCATGAGACAAACATATTTCCAATTTTTTTAACCTTATAATATAATTATAAATGGAATACATGCGTGCGCGCGCGCCACACACACACACAAACAGAGAAATAATGGACTTACTTGTCTTGCTATATCTTTGAAAATTAATTTTTAGCCTTAATAATTAGCTGAAAATCAAGGTTGGCCCAATTTTATTTGTAATCCCTTTTTATATCAACTTATTTCAACCTATGCAATTTATTTTTATTAATGAAAAATTATTCAAAATAGGGAAGGCATATAACTACAGAAAGTACTATTTATGATTATCTTTTAACCTGATATGATTTTACGGTGGTGTGTAACATGGATAAAAAATAGAAAAATATGAACAATTAACTGCCAGGTAACTAATTACATTAGACTAAAACCTAATATTTCTTCATTATTATCTCCATATTTAGGTGTTTTGGGGCCACTGATTTTCTAGTTATTGGCCGTTTTCCACGTAGCTCTATTTCACTCAGTAACGGTTATTTTTAAATACAGAATGTCCGACGAAGAAAGGGAGAAATTTTCAAGACACGTTCTATTGATGAAAATAATGAAAAACGTTCATATAAACATAGGTCTGGGAAACGCTTTGTTTTCGAGTTACGGCTAACGAAAGATTTCACCCGGATTTCAGCACTTCTAATAAAAAGAAGCCCTACTGTAATTTTTGGTACCCAAATTAAGGACCAAAGTTGGTGGTTTCCTATGTAACTTGAGCTGGAAAATAGGGTAAAATAGATCTCAGAACTATAACTCTAGTAGTTTTTAAGATATGTTAAGATGTAAAACGCAAAATTCGGTGTCGAAAAACAAGTTTTTTTTAGGTTTGAAGTACAATAGCTTTGTTAAATGACTAATAAATGTGGAAGTTTAGTAAAAAAACTTGTAGAGAATTTAATTCTAAGAAAAATAATATAAATATATTCATTAAAAAGTAAATAAAAACTTCTAAAAATCGGTTTTTATTGAAGTAAAACAGACGAAAATAGATAGAAAATCGTATTATTCTTTCTGTACCTAATGAATATTATTCTTAATATAGAAAAAAAAATAGATAAAATGATAAATGGTAACAAAATAACAAACCTTAGTTACAGTAATTGTTCGAAATTCCTTCCTTCTTTATGTACGCAGCATTCTGCCCGACGTAAAATATTTCCGGTGGATTTCCGTATCATCTCAGGATCGTTTCGTATAAATTCAACAACATTTCGTATTTTAAAGAATAACTCTTCTTTAGTATTAACTTTTCGTCGGTATATTGTCATACGGCCCCAAATGAAGTTATCTAGTGGTGTTAAGTCAGGTGATTGTGGTTGGTAATCGACTGATCCACCGCGTCCGATACAGTTTAATAAACTGGCATTCAAGTGATTTCTAGCTACTAAAGAAAAATGTAGCGTTAACCATTGTGGTGGAAAATCATTTGCAATCTAGTTTGTTATATCCTCCAAAAGAGCCGACAAATTATTTTGCGAGAATTTAATATATGCATTAGGTTTTCATTAAAAATTGAATATTTTTTAGAACTGAAGGCTCCGTTTCTTGTAAACGTGGCTTCAACAGAAAATAAAATTTACTTTTTTAGCGTTGCCTATGGCGCCAACGCCAGCGGTCAGAACCGCTGAAGGTAATCTGTTGGCCTCAAATTTTGAACTTTCTGCAGGCAGAAAGAATATAGATTTTCTTTCAGTAGGCTGCGCCACATATTGTTTTTTGACAAAATGGTGCGACATGAAACTCGCTTTTTATTAATGGCTAAGCTACGCTGAAATGTTGAATCACACGATGTTCATCATTAACACGATGATTTACTTAGCGTTCGATTGAAAACGAACACGTCGGAAATAATTCTTTCGTTAGTAAATGTTGACACACCGAAGAATATTTACAGAGAATGCTGTAAAAAGAATATTTATTAGGTACAGAAAGAACAATACGATTTTCGGTTTATTTTTTGTCTGTTTTGCTTCAATAAAAAACAGATACTTATAAATTTTTATTTACTTTTTACTGGATATATTTACATTGACTTTTTTTAGAATTAAATTCTCTACGAGTTTTTTTACTAATCTGTCGTAATTATTAGTCATTTAATAAAGCTATTGTACAACAAACCTAAAAAAACTTGTTTTTCGACACCGAAATTTGTTTTTTACGCCTTAATATATGTTAAAAACTACTAGAGTTATAGTTCTTGGATCTATTTTACCGTATTACCCAGCTCAAGTTACATAACAAACCACCAACTCTACTCCTTAATTTGGGTCCCAAAAATTACAGTAGGGCTCATTTTATTAGAAGAGCTGAAATCCGGGCGAAATCTTTCGCTAGCCGTTACTCGAAAATAAAGCGTTTCCAAATCTATGTTTATATGTAATTTTTTTTCATTATTTTCACCAGTAAAACATGTCTTGAAAATTTATCCGTTTCTTCGCAGGACACTGTATAAAAAAAAGATTGGTATTTTGTTTTGATGTGCCGAATAAAAAAATTTGTATAGTAGTTAAAAGTAACCATTATTATCATAGCAATGAAACTATTTAAGTTCAAAAATAATTAAAAAAATAATAATTACCTACTACTGAGGTACTGTAACGATCGCAAGTAGTATTGATAGATTGTGGACCACTCTCACAAAAAAAAAAAGTGTACAACCTAAATGTTTTCTTTATTTTCAATTCATCCAGGGTGTAATAATTATTTTTTAATTCTGTTAATTTTTTTACCCGGCATCTGGAAACAAATGTATAAGTTTTTACGTATTAAAAAAAAGAAATTACGATATTGCATTGGCAATAAAAATTTTGGAAAGTTCCAATTTTTTTTTAAGGAATTTGAGATCGGACAATCACATTTTTGCCAAATTTGTCGATGCTGGCGAAATGGCATCCGAAATAGATGCAGATAAAAATTTCGAATCAATACCTAGAGGTCGAGTTCGTGGGCGAAAAAGACATTTTGATTATGAAAATCAGTATGTTCTCATAATCGAAGCACAGAAAAAATACAACATTTAATTCTTTTACCACATGGTTGATACTGCAATCGATTCTTTAGAACAAAGATTTTCTCAGTTGCAACATCATAAGAGTTACTTCTGTTTCTTATATCATACATGTGAAGTAAAAGATATTAGTTCTGTAATTTTGGCCAATTGCAAAGATCTGGAAACCATTTTAACAGATGGAGAATCATCGGATATAAACAGCCTGGAACTTTGTTATGAAATATATCAATGGTGTGTTCTCTGTTGGGAAAAGATTTACCACCTTTGAAAGTTTTGAAATAGATGGCAAAAATGAATTTTGCTCCAAACTTGAGCATTGCTCTAAGAATTCTACTAACTCTTCCAATAAGTGTTGCATCCGGGGAACATAGTTTTTCCCAACTAAGAATAATCAAGAACTATTTGCGAACTACAACATCTCAAACAAGACTGTCAGTCCTCGATATATTAGAAATTGAGAATGCACTCGGTAACAGTTTCTGAATTCATTTCAGAATTCTCTGAATTAAAAGTTTGTAAAGAAAAAAATCCGTCTGAATTATACTCCTGTTAAATGTTTTTTTTGAAATGAAGTATTTTAAGTGAAAAGATATTGTAAGTATTTGTGTCAATTACTGCGTTACACTGTTGTTTTTGGACGTTGACTAAAAAATGTAAAAAAGACCGTATACGTTTTATTTTAGAATGCTTACATTGTAGTTCCATAGGGGCGCAATATTTTACTTTTGCACAGAGCGGTTCAAAGACTAAATCCGGCTCTGCTTACCGGAAAATATATAAAGCGATTAGTATAGTTAAGAATGTTGTTAATTCACGTTAGGTTACATGAAACTGAGCTTATTATGAATGGAAAAACAATAAGCTGTTTCATAATACCAGCGATAACAACTAAGTAACTTTCTTTCTGTTATCTATAATAATGATCCGTTTTGTAATATTCATTGACGAGAGTTCAATCATTTTATGAACGTTTATTTTAATTAATGAGGAATGATATCTATTTAAAATGTTATCTAATTGATCCATTCTACGTCGAATTCAAAATTACTTTTGGATATTATCTACGATCACTGTTTCGCAAAATCTAAAATCTGAATTTCATCGAAGCGGTTAAGGATTAAATTTTAACATTTTTATCATTAAGCAGATATTTCAACTCTGTACGTATTCTTGACGCCAGCAACTAATCTCAAAATTATAAAAAAATTTATTAGTTTAGGGCACCCACTACCCTGTGTTTTAAAGATTCGATTTTTTTGTTGTTGCATTTTTGGTTATTTCAAATGTTATTTTATGCGTATAAAACAATAAAATAAGCAAAAAATAATTTTAGTACTCTACCAGAATATAAGAAGGGTGAGGAAGAAGACCAAGCCAATCCATGGTACTGGGATGCATTGACCTGCGGTAAATTATATTTTTAATCGTTTCCCGAAAATTTCATTTTTTTAACTATAAGACCTATTATTTCATGAACCGTTTAAAGCAGGAAAATTAAATTTTTTCCGTGTGTTTGTGTATGTAAGACACAGCTACTGAGCCTAGTGATCTATATGTTTTAATATACGAGTCATTAATTTTTTGTGCAAAAAAAAAACAGCTTCAAAAATAGGAAATTGAATAAAACTTGTAGCGGAAAAATGTTGTAGTTAAAATATGAGAAAAATTTAATAGGTAAAAGAAAGACCTTAAAACAACTGTGCAAAATTTCCCTGCTGAATTTCTTCTGAGTCCTGAGATAACGGGTCTTAAAGTTAGAAAAAATAACATTATCGAGATACAGAGTACCGGATGTCCTTACGCCTTGCATTATCGGTCGCCGATTCAGTTAAAAATTGCGGTCAGAAATAACTCATTTCTTACGAAAAGTTCTTATTAAAATAAATTAAGGAAATCAATATGTATGTAAAGTAGAATCTACTTAACAGAATAACCTTTTAGCGATAAAAATTTCCCATTAAACTGAATATCCCAAAAATCACACGTCCTCGTTGCGACTTTATTAATGAGGTTCACTAAAAAAATTATGTGAGTTAAATATTATCGCGGCCAATAACGAGATTTATGATATCAAAGTAGTCATGAAGCTATTTTTACTCTGTCTCTCATAAACTGTATTAATAAAACGGTATCGTAATCATTTTCTGCTCGATTACGTAAAAAATTCTTATTTTTTAAAAGTTTGATCGTAATAAAAAAATATATAAAAAAGGATAATACAAATTTTTAATCGTTATTGAATTTTCGTCTTTTATTGTTATGAAGAAATATAATGAATTTTTATCAATATTTTTGTCAATAACGACTGGCGATGATAATTAATTAAAGTTATAACAGCTTAAAATTATAAACCAAACTAAACGTAATAATACAATATTTTTACTAAATCGTTTCAAAATATTTTTTATCAATCTTCTTGTGATTTTCAGTGGTGAGAGGTGCTATTTTCATTCAGGGTTCTCTAAGTTATCGCTGAATTTTTTTCTTTTTTTTTTAATTAAGAAAACAAATATTCAGAACGCGGTCTATCTAATTCTGCCTGTTCATTTAATATATTGCTGTGGTTTTTTTTTTATATTTATAATTGGTTTCTCATAAGGAAATGCGAAGAGTTTTAGAAAATATTCTACAAATGAAAGTAAAAAAGAGTTCATATATACATAAAAAGCTCATACTTTTCGACTTACAACTTGCTAGAAATTTCCTCCTGATTTCTGCTCCGAGGAAAAATTATGCCGTACTGAAATTAAATCCTTGGAACTTAAAATAAAAGGTAAATTTTCATGCGGTTTTTTACCCGAAAAATTAAATAAAATGGTCCCATAAACGTATCGCTAGAATTTTTAAGAAAATTAATTTAAAACAAAAAATGAGTGTTACAAAGTTCAACTTTTTTAGGTTTGACTTACAATAACTCTGTTTAATTGTCGATAAACAAATCAAATTTTTGAAAAAATTGTAGAGAATTTAATTATTAAAAAAAATCTAAGTTTTTTACTAAGTGGGCGGTTTGATTTTTCTGCGCATATACGTAACTGATTTAATTTTTTTTACCGAGGAAAATGACTTCAGTTATACTGATGCAATACACCTATAATCTATTTCTTAATGTACCGAACAGATGGCGATGGGTAAAATAAAATATGATTCTACCACTATATCAATTGTACGTGATCGGTTGAAGATAGATCTATGGGAACGGCTCGTTTAAAGAAGCCTTAAACGAACGAGATTCATTCTTCATTTGCTTCATTTTAATTTCAAGATGCTACAACTGTAAGACGTGCAATATGTTGTCGGACCGGTGATGTTCTCGTATGGGAACATCGGGAGGAGATTCAATCGTTAAGAGATAAAAAACGAGGATTATATACCTAGATAAAATTGCCGTTAAATGATTGAAGGCAGGAGGGAGAACATGGAACCCCGATGAAAAATAAGCGATAACGATACAGAAAATTTGACCCGTGTAAATATTGTTAAGAGAATTTTAACGAATACATCTAGAACTCAAAAAAAAAAATCTATCAGAAGATGGTTGGAAACGCAACGATCATGACAAACATTTAAGGAAATGCGAGTAAAAATTGTTGTCTATATTAATATTTTCCGTTTTTAATCTCAGTTAATTTGTGGCCGGTAACAAATGATGGACTATCAAAAAATGAACTCCCGAGTCAAATTTAATGAATTAATTCACATAAATGACCGAAGTCAAATTATACAGCGTGCAGTTTCCACTTAGACCAATAACTGCATACTACCGACATAAGTCGTGCATATATTTATAAAAAAATAAAATAAAAATCACCTTCTTGTACATTATTTTTTAACACAATTTTAACCGATCGAATAAACGTTTTTTTTAATTTTTACAAAGATGTGTTTTATGAAGTTCTACCTAACGTCGAGCATCTAATGCTATGATTTAGTCGTATAAAATTAAACAGATACGATTATGCCGCACCGAACTGATAATTTAATTCGAATCAAGAATCAATTTTTGACAGGTCGATAAATAATTACAAAGTACTTGATTGTAAAAAAAATACATCTTGCAATACGATATATGAAATACAGAAACCATATATGAGTTACAGCAGACAATAAAACATTGACCTCAACTGTCGCAGTTATTTAAGTTACAATTTAAGTGTTATTAAGTTGTATTAGGATCGGTAATTTGATGAGTTTTCTATTTTATTAATTCATTTAATCCCTCACGTAGTCTCGTCCATGACGAATACGTTGCAGTTTACTTCAACGTTTACTTCAACTTTACTTCAACGTTGCAGTTTTAATTATAATTCCAGCTTTTAACATTCTTGGATGTGTTACAAAGAATGTTTTAACATTCTTAGATGTGATAAGGTATAACTTTTTTCATAAAATTTTTAAAATTAGATTAAAAAAATAATTAATAAAATAGATCTTTTCTCTGGATCTACATTATACGTTGGTATTATTATTACACGATGTCTCATTACACGTTAGTATTTATAATATTCTAATTAAAGGAGATGAATAAATGTTCCAAAAATATCATTTGAAAGCACATTTTCTAAAAATTTAGAAAATAAGCGTTTTTAACAAATTATTTCCATCTCTTTGTTGGAGTTTATACATCTAGAATTAGTTTTGTAATTATTAAATGCACTATGCGTCTCTTAAGGATACGTCCTCACAACCAACGAAAGAATCATTTAAAATGATTCCCAAATTCTATTCTACCTACACTTTTTTGAAAATACAAATACATTTATTTAAAAACATATACGAGAGGTTATCTCTAAAGTAAACACCGTTCCATTGCAAAAAAAATTATTCTGAAAACTTTATAAATATTTTTTTTATTTCTCTTAAACTACATGCCTTATACTACTTTGTTTAATCGCCACATGAATTAAGACATTTATCGTAGCGATATACCAGCTTCAATGTACCCTCATCGTATTCTTATGTCGCCAGTCCATTTAGCCAGTGATTAACAGCATTTTTAAGTTCATCTTCACCCGCGAATTGCTTACCACTCAAAAATTCTTTCAATTTCCCAAATAAATGGAAATCAGAAGCTAAGTCCGGACTATATGGTGGGTGATCGTAAATTTCCCATCCAAATGTTCTCAGTAAATCGGGTGTCGGACCTGCAACAAGTGGCCGTGCATTATCGTGCAGCAGAACGACGCCGTCGGCCAGTCGTTCACGTCGCCGATTTTGAATGGCGCACCGTAACTTGAGTTTTGCAGTAAGCTTCTGCAATTCGTTCCAGGTGGCATGAAATCAATCAGCAGTATGCCAAACCGATCCCAAAAGACCGTGGCTTGACCTTTGTCGGTCTTGTTGGTGATTGAGGATGAGGCCGTTCACTTGACTGCCGTTTTCTTTCTGATGTGTAATCCATGTTTCATCGCCGGTAACAATTGAATTAAGGAACTCATCACATTTTTCTGTGTAGCGCATAAAAAATTCCAAAGCAGATACCATTCGAATTTTTGTGACGTTCCGTTAAGACGTGCGGCACCCAATGTGTACAAACCTTTCTGCCTAAATGATCATGAACAATGCGACCGATAACATCTCTTGAAACATCAGGAAAAAAAAGAGCCAGGTCGGAAATCGTTGACCGACGATCTTTTCTGATTTCATCGTCGACGCGTTTCAGCAAGTCCTCGGCGATTAACGAGGCCTCCCCGAACGTTCTTTATCGTGCACATTAATTCTGTTATTTCTAAATGTTTCACACCATTTTCAGAGGTTTCTTTCATTCGTTACATTATCACCGTACACAGCCACCAACTGCCAATGAATTTTAGCCGGCTTAACATTTTGGTGGTTTAATAAAGCTATGACTCCACGTATTTCACAGTCGGTGGCAACAGCCATCTTCCTAATCATTTTATAACGCAATAACTCACACGTAATCAAAGTTACTACAACGCGACAACTTACAGACAACAATGCAGACAACACGCTTTTAGCGTGGCCATGAACAACACTCAACAAGGTGGGTTCTCCAACCTTAAGGAAAGAAATTTCCCAGCGGTCTTCACTTTAGAGATATCCCTCGTATATTTGTATTACAAAAAGTGTGTGTGAGAGTTATGTAAAATCAAGATGAATATTAATTTGCTCTGTCGAGTGCCGACGCTGTCATCAGCGATGCTTACGCGCACTACAGCGCTAGATAAGCGTTTCCAAAAAAAAAAAAAAATTATAGGGTGTGTACAGTTATAAATACTGTGTAGTAATAAATGGGTTGTGATAAACGGTTTGTGTAGTAATAAATACTTACTCATGTTCTGATTGAAGAAAATGTGCTTGTATGGTTCACGGTTGGAAGATATGTATATATACGAATATATATATTAAGCATGTTTGCACACCCATTACCACTGATTTATAACTGTTTATTAAGAAAATATAATTACATAAATCAACCATGAGAAACAATAAATAGAGATAACAATTACTTTTACTTTTACCTTATATATTTATACGTAAAATATCAAATAATTCATTTTCGTTGCATTAGCGATCATCAAAAATAAAAAAATTTAGAAGAAATAATAAATGTATCATTTAACAATCCGTACCATTTTTCAAAACCAGGTAGCAGCACTTAACCTACCGGGTAGGTCTAGTGGTTAACGCGTGTTCCCAAATCAGCTGGTTTGGAAGTCGAGAGTTACAGCGTTCAAGTCCTAGTAAAGCCAGTTATTTTTACACGGATTTGAATACGATATCGTGGATACCGGTGTTCTTTGGTGGTTGGGTTTCAATTAACCACACATCTCAGGAACGGTCGAACTGAGAATGTACAAGACTACACTTACGTACATTCACGAATCTACAAACTTTTTTTTATAACATTTCAATGGTTTTTACAAAAAGTATTTAACAATTACGTAATAAACACATACAGATTAATCAACAACTAATTTCGCTCGAGCGATCAGTTTTAAGTAAAATAACATTTAAGTAAACAGAATCAAAGTATCTTGTAATACGACTGAAAAGTAAAAGTTTTAACAACGAAAATAATAAACGGCTTACATTTTACTTTCTTTAGTAATTAAATTTTTAATATTTTGTAATTAAAGTAATTTTTGTTGTAAGAAACGATGTATTTTTTCATTAAGGAACGATCAATATGTAAAATTATTTGAAGCGATCGATTTCGCTGTTATTTTAATCATTGCTATCTGAGGATTAACAAAAAAAACACAAAAAAAACAGAAACGTTCTGCAATAACTTTGTAATAAAACCTGTTCGTTAAATTCTTTTTTCATTTTCTATCTAAAGTACAGCTATATAAAACAAGAACTGTTATTTAGTAAAAGTCATACTTTCAACATGAGAAGAATTTTATAATGTACTATCAATCGTTTATTAGACAAAAAACATTTATGCCTAGAGAATAAAATATTTATGAACATAAAAAATAATTAGAAATTTAAAAAATATACTGGTTTTACTTTTTCCCTTAATTCATACAAGTCTTTTTTATGTTGAATCCAAAAATTTAACAAAAAATTGCTGCTTTAAGATCTTTCCCGTAATTTATCTACACAATCATACTTATATTTGTTAATATGAACAGCTTTAGGTTAATATAAAGAACTAACTACCGGTTTTGATATTTAAATTCGATGTATTATCTGAAAGGTTTAAGTGTAAATCTAACCTTAAAGTAAACATTCAGAACGGCAACAAAAAATTCGGCTTGGTAAAGAAAGCAACAGGAAAGCGATTCACTACTTTCTTCCTTTCTAAAATAGGATCTTGTTTTTCTTGAGAATGACGGATTATTTTTTCGAATATGTTGTGTCCTTTGTATCCGCAGTAAATATATGTTCACCGATGTAGTATTTACTGCACTGACACAGGACAGATTTTATACTTGTGTCTCGAGACAGGAGGGTGAAGAGCCACGAACTCGCCCGAAATGAGCCGATCGCTTGCTCGAGTTCTCCTCACAGTCGAGCCACGCCCGTATTTCAAATTCAGCTTCTATTAAAGAAATGACGACTTGAACGTGAATTAAATTGACGGCTTTTTGTTTATAATTTTAACATTTAAATAATTATTAATTATTCATAATTTTTAGTTATACTTATTTATGAACAAATTATTTACAATTATTTTTGAATAAAAAATAAATATTTGATTAATTATAAATGTATTATTTCGATTATTTTTATCTTACTTTTTTATTATTTTATTAAGAAATGAAGGCTTATAAGGGTGGTAACAGATTTTACATTTACTCCTGAAAATTGGACTGTTTAATTTGTTTTACTCTTTCAACCTATTAAATTATTCTTTTCTTAAAAAGGTTTATGAGGATTAAAAATTTATGGGGATAAATTAAGATAATTTTTATGTAAAAGAACTGACAGTACAGTCATTTAAGGTGTTTTTAATTCCATTTATAATACTTGTGAGACAAGTTCCTTAGTATAGAGTTGTAGCTGAGTAAATTTTTGTAACATTTTACCAGAATTTAATTCAGAACAATTTCTTACAGCTTTTCTTTGAACAATTAGATAAATAAACAAAGGTAATAAGAATAAAAGTAACATTCAGTTTTATCACTGGAGAAAGGGTTAAATTTTTTAATTTATCTGCATAATGCAGATAAATTTAACAATATCACTGCTACACTTTTTTAACTGATGTAATAATTATTTTAAAATCAATAATCATCACTTACTTTTGTTTTTGTTATTCTAGGGCACCAAAATGATTTTGGCTTTTCTCGTGCTATTGATGTTATGTCTTGCATTTTACAAATACAGCACTGCATCATATGATTATTGGGAAAAACGTTCTGTTAAATTTTTTCCACCGACACCGCTCTTTGGTAACTTCAAAGATGTTGTTACACTAAAAATGTCACCTGCGCAATGTAATCATGTCATTTATAGGTATGTATTTTATAGTCATAAATAAAATGTTTAATTTTATTATGAAGAACATAGTAAAACCTGTGTTATCTAAATTACTATTAACTGAAACTTCCACTACCAAAACGGTATATAAGGGTATAGGGATTACTGTCTGGATGGTAGGTTATGTTATATGTTCATAAAAAATAATAATCATGTTTTATTTTCTTATAAAAACCATGCAGTATTACATTAACCTATAACAATTGAATAACCTTCAACAGGAGATTTTATTTTGGGTTGGATAACTAAATTTTTTGTTAAGGAAAGCAAATTTTCTTCATCAGCAGATGTAATACTGATTAAAAGACAGTGGTAAGACAATACCGTAAACCAAAAACTATCAGAACTCAACTAATGTTTTTTAAAGAAACTTATTTACATAAATAGTAGATAAGTATAGTGTGCCATAATAACAACTACTCTATACTTAAATAAAATGTTTATTATTTTTTTTTATTTAATTACATTTATTATGAATTTTTTTAAATTTATACACATTAGACTAAGATTTTTATGATTCTCAAATTAATCTGAATTTCACTGCTCCAAAATGGAATCTATCACAATTATTTTTGAAAAAACAGGTTTTACTGTACTTAATTACTATGTCAGATTGCCTTAATGGAATCTTTCGTGCAATGTCTTCGCACTTCCTAAAACTGTTGTAATTGTTAATCATCTACTGTAATTTATTCTGAAACAGTTATGCAACTTTATTTCGCAAAAAATAAGCTTATTGATTATATTTAATAGAAGTTAGACCAAGAAATAGTTATGAAACTAATATTTACAGATGTGATCAGAAATATTTTTTAATATTTTCTTGACTTCACTTTCCAAAGTAAGTTAAATATTTAAAGAATTATGAATAAGTAGTCATATAGGAATAATTAATAACAGATTAGTAATGTTTTTGGCATATAAGAGTTTTGATTTAACAATTGTTAGGACCAGATATCTTGTATTACATAAAAACTTCACATATATTTATCAGAAGTCAATAATAACATCAGTAATATAACAATAAAAGAACAATTGTAAACAAAATTTTGTCCATCATACATGCACTGTACAATAGCGTGCAAATTAATATGAATACAAGGAATTTTGTTGTTTATTTCTATGTTGTGGCTACACAGCTTGAACACATCCATTCTTTAAATTGCCTGTGTAATGTGAGGTTGTTGTTCTTTGGCTATTTAGCAATTTTCATGTTGCAACATGTCAAACTAGCAACTAAGGTCCATGGAAGGTAAAAACAAGCCAACTGTTTATCATAAGATTTAACCTAATCTAATGGAGATTAGATATAATCGAATGCATGTAATTAACTGATAAGGAATTAGGAAATTAATTACATCATGCATTCTTGATTACTCCCCTAATTAAGATAGTCATTCATTAACTCCATCCACATATACTGCTTGACCGTCACTCTCATGAAAAGGTTAATCTCATTTTTATATGAGAAACTAAAGCATATATATAAGTAGTTATTTGTATGTTTAATTTTTGCTTTGATAGTAGATAAGTTATATAAAATACAAGTAACATATTTTACAAATTACTGTAATAAATTACTTTGTATATTAAAAATTTTAATTATATCCCTTGACGTCATTGCGTAAAGGAAAATGTTACTGAATAATACATGGTCAAGCCATGTAGTGGCTGAGCGACTTTTAATAACCCAGCCAGTACTGAAATGAAATCAAAATTTAAAAAAATGTATATGTATAAACACACTAATAACTTGTGTTTAACGTACCATATTAACACATACTCACGTATAAAATTCCGTCAAAAAATTCCTTAAAATTGTAATGAAACCACATCAACAAGTTATTATTGACTCTTCCAGTTCTCAAGAAAAGGTTAGTCTTAACAGCAACTGAAAGAACCAAATAAGTGGAATATACTTACTATTTAAAAAAAAATAATAATATAACATTAATAGTAATGTAATAATTTATTTTTATGGTTAGGTCTTTTCCTGAAGAGAAGTACGTAGGTTTATTCCAGTTGAGAAATCCATCATTGTTAATACGATCTCCAGAGTTAATAAAACAAATTTTAGTAAAAGACTTCATGTACTTCACTGATCGTGGTATTTATTATGATGAAGAAAGGGAGCCACTGACAGCACATCTTGTCAATCTAGAAGGTGAAAAATGGAAAGTGCTGAGACAAAAATTAACTCCTGTATTTACTTCAGGAAAACTTAAAAATATGTACCATCTGCTTCAGGAATGTTCTGATCAACTCACATTTTATGTAGAGGTAACTATTTTTAATTAAAAAGATAAATAAAAATTATTTAAAAAAATAATAATTTACCAATTTTATATTTAATTATTTTTATTATTATATATTTATATAGTTGTATTTATTATTTATATATATAAATTTATAGAATTTGCCAGACCTCTTTTGGCTAAAACACAGAAAACTCCAAAATTGTCTACCAAATTTTACTGGCTGGTAAAAAATTCAAAAAATAGAGAAAAAGAATATATAATACAAAAATGTACCTATATATATACACTACTTTCCTGCATAGTCACCACCTGTATGCAGGCATAATAGCTTTACTAGACCCTCATCAAAGAACTCTGCTACCAAGATATCCAGCCCGTTATTAATGCTGCCCATGATCTCCAGATTGCTTTCAAATTACTGCATAGATGCATAGATCACCAAATTAGCATCTTGGTGAAGAAATGATAGTCATTTAAACAAGTCCAGGATATTTTATATACAGAGTGATTTAGGAGGATACTGCAATACTTTGACAACTCGTTCTAGAGGCTTATTAACAACAAAACAGATTAATTTTTAACAGATTGAAAAAAATTTTTCGTTATGTACAGTAGAAAATAACTGGAGGAAGAAAGAATATTTACTGTTTTTTTATGATAATGATAAAATGCTGCTTACAAGTAGTATTTCATGTCAAAACTTGGGATAACTTTCAAAAATGCCACCGTTGTGTTCAATGCACTTTTCAACGCGTTGTACTAGATTTTGTGTTGCCAGTCTAACGGTATCTTTGCATTCCTTGATTATAGCTGCAGCGTTGATAATGCGAGCAATCAGTTCATCGCGTGTGTCTACTTTTTGTTTGTAAACATCATTTTTCAACCATCCCCACAAATAATAATCCAACGGAGTAAGGTCTGGGGATCTTGGTGGCCAATTAATCGGCCCTCCACGTCCTATCCATTTACCAGCAAAATTTCATCAAGACATTGTCTTGATGTACTTCATTAGTGAAGTGTGTAGGAGCTCCATCAAGTTGGTAATACATTTCAATTCGTTTTGCTAAGAGGATATTTTCCAGCAATATAATAAATTCATTACGTAAAAATTCCAGATAATTTCTCCCTGTGACACGATGTTGTAGTATGAAAGAACCAATTAATTTGTCATCTATGATATCACACCAAACATTCACTGAAAATCGTTGCTGGAAATTTTTTTCCACTGTAGCATGTGGGTTTTCTTCAGACCACCGATGCGCATTCCGTGTGTTGTTTATCCCGTTACGAGTGAAAGTATAATACTTTTTTGTAACATTTTCTTCTAAGTTTTCGTCGGTTTTGTTGTTAATAAGAATCGACATGTTTAAAATTTTATTTGTTTTCTGTTGACATTATTTACATCAATCTTCTTAGAATTTCCTTCCCAGAATTTCAGAAAGCCTTAATTTACCTGGAGGAACTGAAACTCGGGCGAAATCTTTCACTCTGTATAACTCGCTAACGAAGCGTTTTCGGACCTATGTTTATATGAACTTTTTTCTTATTTTTAGCCTCTAGAACGAGTTGTCAAAGTATACAGTGTATACTTCGCTGTATACTTTGACTCGTGTATATAATATGTCTCGTTACAAAACCGAGTGTGCATCCAGTGTTTGAACTGTTGTTAGAACTCTTGTTCATGAACTCGACTTGTCTTGTCACAGTTTTGTATATACATACAGCCCCTTCTTGTTTTTGTGCTCGAGAGATGTTAAGGTCATTGCAATTCTTTACAAACTTATAAAAACCCGGCCTATATATTACAGTCCGACGAAAAGTAATTCTTGAAATTTTTAGTATTTCTTTAAGTTCAGAAATTGTGAAATAATTTTTATTTAAAAGTAGTAAAGATATTTAATGTAGAATGTTTTAATGAATTACTTTTTAAAATCAACCTTTATTGTTTTAATTTTTAAAATTGAAAAATTATAAAAAAATAATTTTAAATGAAGAAAGTGAAGTTGTGAATCGATATAATAAATATAAAAATAGAATAAAGAAAAGAGATTAATTATTACATTCGCTAGTTCTTTTAGTCACTTAGCCGTGTGATAACGATAGTTCTTGATGACACTCAAATGTTTTTTGTAAAAGAATAAATCATAAAAATTAATCTCGACATCAAGACTGTTGTGAAAGAAACCAATACAACATACAGACTTTTTAGTCTGTATGTTGTATTTTTAGTCTGATATATTGCTACTGAGAAGAAACAATTACAAGGGGAGGTTTAAAAAAAAAATAGAAGATAATGTAAATTTTTAATGGTTCATTATATCTTCCACAATTTTTCATTTAATGCGTTTAAATATGTTACATTCTTGTCCGTAATCTGTCAGAGATAGTATTAATTTCAAATTTTAACTTTTTTAATGATAAACTGAACAGAATCATATGATAAAAAATTTAAACAAAAAATTACTTCAAAACATCTTCGGTCATCTATGTGACCGCCCGCAAAGATTGCTGCCGCTTTTTTCGTGCGGGAGTCACCACTTGAAAGTACATTTTTACTAATTAAACCGATTCTAATTAATAACGATTGTAAGAAGTGTGTTTAATTTGAGTTGATGTCTGTTTATTTAGTGTATCGCTGTTGCATACTTCTATTTTTCTAATGCCTTTTTTTTCTATCTGTGTAAAATACAGTTCTAACTGTATGTAAAAAACAGTACAGACCTCGTACTAAATAATTGTAAATGTAAATTTAAATATACTAAACAGCAGTGATCTATACAATTTTTTTTTTTTTTTTTTGTGAAAATATAGAGGTATTATAGAATATCTAATTAATCCAATAAAACAAGCCACTAATTTAATATGTGTATCTTATCATACTAATTGATATAAAGTGTTAATACCTGTTGCTTACAAGAATAATCGATCGATGAAAGGTTAAACTTTACAACTGAAGAATCGTTGTGGAATAGTTTAACCGTTGTTATTAGCGTTTTCGATACGGTTACAAATTTTTCTGGCTCTTAAATTTACTTCTGTGTATTATGTAAATATAATTTTATTAAAAAATGATTTATTTAAACGAAATAAATTTTATCTGTTACCTAACAGGCAGCTCTAGAGAACAAGAATGCAAAAATACTTGAGATGAGAGATCTGATGGCTCGTTTTACGACTGATGTAATCGGTTCAGTTGCTTTTGGCCTTCAATTCAATTCCTTTATCGATTCTGATTCAGAGTTTCGCCGTATGGGTCGTCGTGTATTCGACTCGTCTGCCACATCAGTTGTAACAAAAGCGATACGTGTATTTTTCCCATACATTTTTCGACTTCTTCGTTTACGTACATTTCCAGAGGAAATAAATACTTTTTTTTCATCTGTTGTTAAAGATACAATACAGGATAGAGAAAAGAATAACATTCAAAGGAATGATTTCATTCAACAATTGATGCTGTTAAGAAAAGCTGATTCTGATTGCGGAATACCAAGCAGTATAGGTAATTCAAATAAAATTTACCGAGTTTCTAGTTATTATTATCTAAAATTTAGAAAAGGTAGTAGATACGACACGGTACACTTTAGGCTTTTTAAGTAAAATTGATTCGATGGATTGTATTGTGTTTCGTATTACATATTTAATTAGAATACACAAGCATCCCTTGTTCGTATAGTGTAACTATAGCTTGATACAGGGACACTCATTTACACGAACGAGGGACTACTGCATGGATTACCAGGATGGTAATCCATGCACAACAGAAAGGTGACCAATTAAAGGTATCCACTAATAAAGTATTAAAGGTATCCACTAATGTTAATACCTGGTCTGGCTCGGCCTTCAACTGTGAATCTTAACACAGGTCGGCAAGAACTAATTCTCTGACTCAAAAACTGACAAAAACCACTCTGACTCGTTAAGTAAAATTATTTCCATATATTAATATTATACTCCATATTTTCAGTCATAACTGAAGCAGTAGGGCACGATAAATTCCTTATCCATACTCTGCTATTCTATTTTTATTGTTTCTTTTTGTTCTTACCCATTTTCAACTGTTTTTTTTTTCAGATTTAGGCTGAATTTTAACAGCCAAAAATGTCTTCTTGACATCGACCTGCTGGAACAAGTCAGTAGAAAATTATGTAAATTTCTGGTAGCTCATCCATTTATGAATTCCGTCTGATATCATTTAAATATAGTATTTTTTATTAGAACCGGAATATTTATCCGGTTAATGCCGATGACTGTGCTTATACAGTGCGGCTGTAATTCGTACCTAATTCGAAAATACGACAAAAATATTTTAACAAGTTCAAAGCTAGAGATCATGAGAGCTCTCTGTGTCGGCTTCTGTGGGTGATGATGATTGATCATCGTCGTCCTTCTTAGTTTGTATGCGTTTGTTATTCATCTCAGATCAGGTATAGTTATTCTGATAAGCTCCTTTATTCTTTACAGTTATGCGGTATAATTTATTTTATATATGTAGCACAACCGTTTACTTTTAATTTAATTTTTTGTCAATTTTTCACTTTCGTGATGTAAGTGATTTGGTTTAAGACTATTTAAAGTTTATTAATCGTTTTGGAAACAGTAGTAAGTAATTTAAATTAATAGATTCATTTTGATATTTATTACTTAAAAAAAGAGAAAATCGACTTAATGAGTATAATATTAATTAAAAAAAAAAAAAGGTTTTGTGCGATTTAATGTTGTTAAACGCTTTAAAAATATAACTGATCTAACGTAATTTATTTATCTTCTTAACGACTCACAGTTATTGTTTCACGGGTACGAACTGTCTCAGTAGACTATTTATAAAAAAAAAAGAATAGAAAATTTAATAACATTTGTAAAACGCCTTATTGATTAAATTTAAGTAACTATATATTTTTTAATGAAAAACAGTCATTGGACAAGATTTGTTATTTTTCAGCAGCATTTAAGGGTATAAGTAGTATAATACACTTTCAGGAAATATAAATTGTATTTCTTTACTGCTAATAGTTCCAGTACATACATTTATTGCTTTAGAGAAGTATATTCACATTTTAAAGTAAACCCAGTTTTAAAAATAACAAAAATTAATTAATTACAATCGCTTACAAATTAACTTTTTAAAAATTAATTCAAAACAGCTAGTGGAACAATGTATAACTGAAAAATGTATAAATTTGATAACAGAAATATATAAATTATTTAGTAACAGTAAATTTTAAATTACCTATCTCAAAAAATAATAATTCAAATAAAATAAAATTCTATTAAAGACAGTAAGTTAAAAGTCACTCCTTTACGAATTTTTAAAAAATAATTGCACCTTCACTTCTGCTTTAAGTTCTGAGGTAAACTATTTAAAACTTTTAATTTCTACAAAATCAAGAGATGATACATAAAATTTTGTCTAGCGATAACTTATTCAAAAGAGTAAACTCTTTCTCATTTAGCGGTTACAACAATCCACTTCAGTTATTCACAAATTTTTATAAATTGTTTCATCTAATTCATTACAAATGTCCGTTTTTTATCTTTAAACATCTTGTTAGGTAAGGATCTAAAGAGCCTCTTTTAGATTAGTATAACTAATTCTAGGTAAGGTCATCACACCAGTGATGACCTTATCAAGAACATAATTCAGTTCTTACAATTTCAGTTAACAAATGCTCAGTATGTCCATTAACATATAGGTATTATATATCCTAACATCTTTGAAAGATAAGAATGAGATATATAAGATGTATAAAAATGAGATGTATAATTATATCACAGTTTTAAATAGATTATATTGAACACATTAATGCTCCTTTTTGAGGTTAACAATAATCTTCACTAGTTGGGGGGATAAAATTCGAACAGTTTACTTCAAGCTTCAGTTAAGTACTTCCATTAACACATAATAGCAGGGATCGGTAAGAGTTTTCCTTAACGAAGCCTGAGATCAATCTTGAGTTAGTCTTAAATAGCTGGAGGAAAACTGATTAAACACACCATATAATGCCGGTCAGTATTAATTGTTCATCAATAAACTGGTGCCATTCTGGGTTAATATACTCCAATTTTCTGAAGAGCTGTGCATGGGATAGGCACATGCTGGTTGGAGAGGAGGCCTTGAACTTCTTCTTCAACTAGGGTTATTTTTTATTAAATTGTTCTTTTTGTGGCTAGATTGCCCTTTTTTCATTATAAAGTCCTCTTGCCTCATACATTTCTGATAGAACATCTTATTGGTCTGATCATATTGGTTCAGATACATGCTGGGTCTGTCGCATGTGCCTGATAGTAGATACTAGCTATTTGATTTATTTAGCAGTGGCAGGGTTGTCGATGGAAATGTGCAGGGGCTTTGTTTCTTGTACAATCACTGTACACAAATCCCCAACCAAAGACTAAAATTTTTACCAGGTAAAGGTTTCAACAGATCTTCTAATACATAAATAACAGATAACAAAGGAAAATTCTAATAAAGAAAAACTGTGTAAATTAATAAACCAACTTTTTAATCGTTACAGAAATGAGTGACAGTGTCATAGCGGCCCAGGCATTTGTTTTTTTTTTAGCCGGGTTTGAGACTTCATCCACGACATTAAGTTTTTGTTTACATGAGTTGGCTGTGAATCCAGAAGTTCAGTCAAGAGCTTTAAATGAAATTAATGAAGTGAAAGCTAAACACGGGGGTAGCATTACCCATGATGCGATTCTTGATATGGAATATATAGATTGGGTACTCCTAGGTAAGTAATTTTATTATTAAAAAATGAGTTGATATGTGTTGAATTAAATTTAGTAAAAGAAACTTAATTACTTACTTCTGTTACATAATAGTACAATAAAGCAATCTTTAAATGTAAAACTAGCAATACTTACATTTTCCAACTACTGTAATTACATTTTGTAAATATGCTTTTATAGTAACTGATTGTACCACCACTATTACAGTTTGAGACTCTGGTGCCAGTGTTCCAATCACTCATTTATACTTTATCGGCCATAAACGACAGATGAAAGAAATAAACTTTCATTAATTTTTATTTATATATTTTTGCCACAGTGACAATTTATTTGTTATTTATGGCCATTTTTCCTCAATATTTTGAGTTTAGACAGAATGTATATGGTAGGATTATTATAGTCAGGTGATTTTTTCCTGATACCGAATTCTTTAAGGATGCCAGCAGCACATGATGTACATGAACAGTTGTCCATTGTATGAAAATAAAAGTAAAACAGTAACAGTAAAAATTTTTAAATCTTACCATGTGTGTGTGTGTGTGTGTGTGTGTGTGTGTGTGTGTGTATTTTTTTATTTGTGTAAAAATTTCACTTAACATAATTTAATTATCTGAGTGAACAGATTTAAATTTCAAAATGCTAAATTTTGCAGGAAAGGTGACAATTATTAATAGACAAAATATGAAACTAAGAAATCTGAAGGAGCAAGTGTCAAGAAATTTCACTTATTACATTAAAGTTTATCTGTAGTAAAATAATTTACAAAAATAATAATAATTTTTTCAAGGCCTCCATATCTCTCCTTTTTTAAATCCACATCCTACCACTGAAATAAAATTCTGGGAAGCTGGGTTGACCTAGACAGGAAGAAGTACTACAGAACAGTTTATACCTTAATATTTTGCACAAAATAAGAAGAAATAAATACGTATAAAACAGACAGAAAGTCGTTAATATTCATGCAATATATAATATAAATTGTATATAAATAATATACTATATCAAGTTCCAAATCTAAGATCTTGGTCTATTCAAAACATATTATAATAATTATACTACAGATTACTTAATAGTAATGCTTATTAATGAAATAGCATCAACAACAATATCCACAGAAAGATTAACATTAATTTTTTTCTAAGCATCTTGTCAAAAGAACCAATGGAAGCTGTCTGCTGCATTCAAAGAAAAATAGTGGGAGATGTAGAACCCATTAAAAAAATATTATTATAATTAATTAGTTAATTAAATTTTTTTTTTTTTTTATTGCTAACATAATATTCTTAATACATGACAACAGTGTTACGTCTTCAGATTCAGATTTTGAGATTTGCACATAACAGTACCCAAATTTCAACTTGTCAATGTTATCAATATTTGAGATGGTTTATTAGTTCTTTTGGCTTCAATTTATTGAAGTTTTACTGAATTAATTCCTTTCTTTACTAATATTAACAGTTAATAATTTACTGATGTCAGTATTTTTATGGTTAATGAGTTTTTTATTTTTTCAGAAACTATGAGAAAATATCCACCAGTCGCAGTACTTTCACGAGTTTGTACAAAACCTTATATGATACCAGGAACAAAAATAATTCTGGATCCGGGAATTCACGTATCAATTCCAGTTTATTCATTACATCATGATCCTCAGTATTTTCCAAACCCAGATCAGTTTTTACCAGAGAGATTTAATGTAAAAAACAGAGAAAAAATCTTTAGTCACACATACTTACCTTTTGGAGATGGACCAAGAATGTGCATAGGTAATGAAATGTTAAAAATTATTCAATTTTTAAATTAATTTGCTCAAGCGAGAAAAAAGTAACAAGAAAACCCTAGTTATATAGAATAACCAAAAGAATTATAATACATGTTTACAAAATAATAACCATGATAATCTTAATATAAGATAAACAAGAACCCAAACTTTGGTTCAATTATATATCGTTTACATTTAATTATGGAATCTGTATTATGCACATGATTCAAAAACTACTTTATAGTAAAAAATTAATAGATTTATACAAACAAATTTTTAAATAATAAGACTGACTTACCCTAAAAAATTTAAAAAAAATATTTTTACAATTATTCTTAATGTTCTTTTTTACATGTTGATGCAAACTTAAAAACAAGTGCAAACAATTTACTAACCATCAATTTGATGCTGATTTCAATAAATTAAAATTTAAAAAAATAATTGAAAAGTTATATTTTTTTACTTTTTAGGACAGGTTTTTTTGGATTTTGTTTATATTATATTTAAAAATTTTTTATTATTTTAATTTTATTTAACGTAAATATGGATAGGCCTCAGAAACACTGACCATATTAGAACAAGCTGTTCACAAGAAACAATGTAAGAATCTAACTTCTCTATAAACTAAGGTAAGAAATGTAAATAAACAATAAAGAGACTGCTATTGAGAATGAGCTAAGGTTCTGTGAAATATGAGAATATATTATCGGTTTAAAACCATTTTTTTAAACTAATATATTTCAATTTTTTTCTTTGAAAAACAGAATGAAATGAGGCTATACATCATTACAATATATAAATCTATTATAAATCGATGATAGTACACATTCCTCTCACTCTGATCTAACAGTCAACATTTGCATCATATATGTAATGAAAAGTGAAGTTTTTCATAAAATATACAAAAATCAGTTTAAAATCCAAAACTGATTTTATTCTAATTCAGATGTACTTAATTTTTTTCTAATCATAGTCAAAGTTATCTAACTAGACCTGAATGTAGTATTATTATCCAGTTTTCTTTTTGTTTCCAGGAAAGAGGTTTGCAATGCTTGAAATGAAATTGGGTCTTTCTGAATTTTTAACCAGGTACAAAGTTAGTTTGACTAACCATGAAGTTTCAAATGAACTCGAACTTGATCCAGGTTCTTTTATTTTAGCACCAAAAAAGGGTATCTCCCTTTTAGTTGAATCAAGATGATCGGTCATTTAAATAATAGAAAAAATCATAAATGTAATATGAACATATAAATACACACCAAATCACAGAACACATACATTTTTATAAATACCACCTATTGGTATTATTATCATATTATGACCAAATAATCAGGATGCTACTATAATCCCTTTCTCCAGCGACTACAGTTACCTGATACTAAACTAATATTAAATTTTCATTGTGAAAATTTTGACATGTATAAATGATAATTATATCATTAATTAATAAAACTCACTATAGCTTTACATTACTACCATGTTGTTATACAAGAAAAACAGCTTTGATGAAAACTCCCAGTAATGATAGAGGGCAGGCTCTTTAATTCAGAGATATCTGGTTGAAATCGGGATACATCTGTAAAATATTTGTAATGAATGACTACCTAGCAAATTCAGCCATAAAGGTAATTCACCAAGAGAAAAAGGTAAAGCTGTTTGATATGGTGCTAGAAACATTACAACCTAAGGTACCATTGGCTTAAAATTGAGGTTTCTTCTTCTTCACCTTTACACTCTTCATATGATAGAGTGTTTAGTTCAGAGATAATTTTAACTTAAGCCTGAACAAGATCAGATTATAAAAAACAATCACTGTCTTGTTTTAATAATTTCATAAGATTACTGTTTGTTTCATTATTAAGACTATTGTTAAAAAGCAATTATTTAAAAAAGTTACAAAACTACTTTTATAATTGATCTAATTCATTTATTTTAAGCCAAACAATATCTGTAATCACTCACATGTTAATTATTTGGTCTTCCACTGACAAATGACCATATCAGTGACAGAATAATAGTAACAAAGTAAGTTAAAAGATTAACTGGAGAAGCTATTTCTACATTAAAATCTCCAACTGAACACTTGTTATCGTTCACGTACAATATTTATTTTGTTTAATTAACATAAAATTTTGTAATTCGGCAATTAATATATGATCTGTTACTGTAAAATTGTTGAACAAATCAATATTACATAGAAGATGGACACTGACCTTAATTATTTCCTGCTAATGAAATCAAATGAAATACACTATTATTAACATCTTTACTTAGTCATATGTTGATCTGACACCAAGAATCTACAGAAGACACTTTATTAAACAAGAATTTGGCTTGGCCTTTAACCTTATTTTATGTACTTTCATTTCCTAAGGTAACAATATCTAAGAAGTTGCATGCGTTTGGAACCATCAGGTCATAAGAAACACTGGTTATACTTTCTGGTAGCTTAAAGAAGCGAATGATATTACCTCATTGTTTTCTTTTAAACATGGAAGTTAAAAAAAAGAATAATGTCAATAATTGTAGTGACTTGATTACAGACTAAAGAGAAAAAATGTTATTGTAAAAATTGTATGAGTTTCATATACAAAATTAATATTTATTATGTATTTTAATTGTAAATAGAATAAGTAAAATAAAAGTGTAATCTTTTTTTACGATAAAACTTTTAAAATGTTTATTTCTTTCTATACTGACCCTGATCTGTCTTAATGATTCAAATTTTTGGGTATTTTAAAATGAACACTGCAGCATTACAGCCATGAAAAGATAAAAATAACTGAATGTGTTAAAAGGTACTTCTTCAGCAAGACAGTAAACTAACTTAATCACAGGTAATTTCACAGGAAGATGATCGGCAGCTCCCAAAAGTGAAAATCCCAATAAATAGCGTACTGAAGCATCAGTTTTGAATTTACAGATTAGTGGATTATTAAATACCATTTTCCATAACTCAAAAATAAGAGAAAATTTCTGCAAAAAGTTATTTGGTGCTTCCAGTTCAGAAATTTTCACAGAATTTAACATTTTCTTACTATGTTTCATAAATGTAAATTACTACATTCTATACCGACATTTTCAAGAATTTCTTTTTGCTTTTTTGAAAGTATTTATTTCCAGCAGACTTCTTTTTTCCATGAAAATCATCCTGCTTGCACTGGTATGCTTTTGATATCTGTCTTACCCAGACCATCATTTAAAATATTTCAATCTAAAATACAAAATTTTGCAACTTAATGAATATTTGCATATTCCATCTTTTATCTTTATATTTAATTTATTATTATCCACCTTTCAGTATATCTGTTTTGGTATAATTTATTTTCAAACTAAATTTCTCTTCTAGCATAAATGTATGCTATTTTTTTGTTAACTTATTTTTGGTTTCTGTCAAAACTAAATTCCACTGGGAAATCTTAATATCTTTATTTTTTCTCGTAGGATAATAATTCCATTTTGAAATTTTTCTACAGTTTTTTTCTAGCACAAGTTAAGAAGCAACCAGGACAGCCTAAATACTTGTCTCACTGTTCATTGCTACCTGATTTTTGTACTGATTGTAACAAGTCTTTTTCCTCATATTTCACTCTAATTTTATTTATAATTTTAATTTCATTCTACATTATTAAAACCTACCTTCAGATCTATAAGTGAAATGTAGATTTATTCTTTATTTTTCATAAATCTACCTTCTAAGATCAGTCTGTGGGCAGAATGGCCTCCTTTGTACCCATACATTTTTTGAAATGAACTGGTCTTCACCTAACAGACCTTCCACTACAAGTTCTATCCAATTGCAAACTATCCTAGTATTTTTATTAATCTGATGTTTAGAGATCTCTGATTTATCTTCTCCTGTTCTCTTGAAAATGGTAACCATTACATGTTTATCTGAAGGTATTTCTTTGGTTTCATCAGTTTTGCATACTAATATGTAAAGCTTATTTAGAGTCCTCTTCCCAGACAGCACAGCAATTCATATGGTATGTGGTCAGTTCCTACTGCTTTGTTTTTAATTGTTTCAGAGGTCTATCAAATTCAGATCACCTTATAGCATCTCCTCTGAAATAATCAACTTCTTTTTCCTCTCAATTATTTAATCAAATAGTTTTTCTCTTTTTTTGCAGTTCTTCTACACATTCCTGCTATCTGTCAGCTGTTTGTTTTCTCTGTAATAAAGGTTTTCCTTTGATATTAATGGATTTTGACTTCATTTCCTCAATCTTTATTATATTTGTAAATATTAGATTTCTAGTAATCATATTTTTTCTACCTTACATCTTTCCTCTGACTAGTTTCCTTTGACAGTTTCCTGACATTTAGTTTCCTGACATTTTCAAGGTCTGTCAAATTTTTGTGCGTCAATCTAACTATCCGTTTCCATAATCTTTTATGTTTTTATGCTTTCTGTATTTTTCCATCAGTTCTTATTATTTCTCATTACTCATGGTTTTTTTACCTGTTTCTTCTCCTGCCTTAATTGTTTGTTTCCTTTTTTATCTCTCCATCAGTTTTCAATCAAATCTTTGTTGTAATAAATTCTAAGCCTGCAGCTATGATTTGTTATGGGTTGTTTTAATGTTGTATAATCATCATCCACTTTTAGTTTGACAGTATCCCATCAATTTCTTCTGATATATTTCTTTAATTTTCTAAACTTCAAACTACAATAATGATAAAATTATCATTATCAAATAGCAATCAGAATCAATAAGTCTGTTTGTGAATATATTTTACAGTCTACAGTTTATTTTAAAAACTCTGCCTAACCATTATAAAATCTATCTTTGTCTATCTCCTAGTTTCATTCATGTGTATCTTCTTCTTTAATGATTTCAAAGGGTATCTGCAACCACTTAAATTTAGAGAAAAATTCTAAAAGCTTGGAATAATCTAAAGGTTATGAAATAATCTTTAGAGAATGGAATATAGCATTCCAACTTGAATAATGAAATGGTTTTTATATTATCCGATTTTCTCTTGAGTACTACCCACACTGACTAATTTAACAAAGAAAACTTTTTCCAATTGGAGATTAATTTACCTCTACTGTAATTTACCAAAGAGATTATCATCAATTGATTTAATAAAAAAGAAAAGGAACGGGGAAAAACATTTACCCATATATACAGCAATAATTTCCCATTACATTTAGCTGCATACGTACATAAGCATCAAGTTTGTTATTCTTCAAGCTTTATCAACCATTAATTAGTTTATAAATCAATAACTACTGAAAGGGCTGCTGGCCTCTTTCATTTCTTTTTCTGGCCACTCATGGATACTTAGACAACCAACCCTAATGGTTAAAATTTCTCATTTACTGTCTGTTTATCAAAGGAATGCAAGAAGGGCATGTCTGGTTATTTACAGGTGACCAGTACTCATCTATAGTACAGTATACTTATCAGCTTTGTAGCTGTTTGCAGACATGCTGTCACCACAATATAAAAAATACGTCATCACATATCAGATACTGTTGTTGCCTGTCAATCACTATTTACTCAGATTGCTCCTTATTTTCAGCTAACTATTGTACCAATGATCTTTCCGCAATCACCAACCAGGAGATCATCATCACCAATCACATGCCCTTCTGCCTAGAGCTAGGCTTCTGACTCATTAGTCAGAATAACAATAAATCATAATTGAACAATGTTCTGCAAAGATATCTGACATAGGACAATACGAATAAACACTGAGAGCAATCATGGCATTGGTAAAAGAGGACACTCCTGAAAAGATCAATTTAATCTATTGAGCACAAAATGATCAAAGAATATTTTTTAATTGTTTTAGCTCCCTCACCCAGAGAATAAAAAAGGTTTGCTGTTTTATTACAATACTGCAAATTATTTAATAATATTAATTTGAAAACCATGAATTTACCAGAGACAATATCAATAAAGATTAAATAGTATTCATTACTTCCCTAATTGTAATCTTTAAATGAAATACCCTAAATGATAAACAACAGTGATAATAAATTTTATAATGTGCTGCAGTATTCTCTTACCAACAGTAAAGAATAATCCCATCAAACAGCTTATTATAAATTAATATATTCCTTTCTTACATTTACCAGACAGCAATCCTTAAATCAAAATCTTAACTTTATTTATTAAAAAAAAAAAGAAAGCTCATTTCATATTTTCAAAATAAATTTTATACAAAAATGTATTCAGTAGATCCTGATGGTCGTTTTTGTATACACATATTAATTAGAAAATCTTGCAAAAAATCATACAAAAATAAGAAAAACTTTGCATAACATATCCTTATTTGACCATCATCCTCTGACTAGAAATTAGTATTGCAAATGAATAAATGACATAACTATTAACACCATGTTTACATGATTATAACGCTAATGGATTTATCCTAAGAAAGATATATCAACCAAAATTTATTAGTATTTTCAATTTTTATTTATATTATCCCCATATAACATATTTAAGGACTCTGAGATAGGAAAAAATAAAATCAAGACATTAGAAAGTTGCTAAATATATAAACTTTAATGATGCCACAAGAGTACAAAAAAATAAATTTATAAAAATATGTTTCGACGATAACATGAAAAAGGATCATTTTCTACTTAATTCTACATATACAGATGACCAGGTTGTTGTATCATACAGAGGCCAAAATGTTTTAGCTACAGAATGTTTTTTAATTAATGTTATTTTTAAATATCCTTCACCAAAACAAAATCTTTGAATTTTTTTGTGTTGCAACTTAATTCTTAGAAAATGAACTACATGACACTATTAAAATTATTTACATTGTCTCTTTTTGGGGAGATGAATATTAAAAATAAGACTGAAATTTTAAACAGAAAGTATAGTAAAATCAATGAAGTGTTCTGTAGTAAGGAAAAATGTGATGGTATGTTTTTATTCCTGACTAACACGCCACAAATTACAGGAGGAAATAATTATACCATTTGCGCTGGGTCACGCTAAGAATTCAACTAAATCAGCTAATTGAAAATGAAAAGTAAACATTAGTATTGACTATTAGTCAACAATGCGATACAAAAATTACTTAACTATTCTATGAATACGCATAAAATGACTAAGCTATTAATAAATTGTTATAATTCGTAGGGTATTGGACAAAAATTTAACGATGCTGTTCATTACTATAAATATCACCGATACTAATACCCATTACAAGTGCATACAGATATAACTCAAATGAAATATTTTGATAACCTTTATTCCTATAAAGTGGTTATTCATTTTACGAGTCACTCAGTGAAGGAAGTGTAATAATAATCTACTAATTCAAGTACAAACTATTCGTTTTTGTAATGTATACAGTAAGAAATATTAATAAGTACGCTAAATATTTTTAAAGAAATTATTGTTGAAGATTAAACATAACGATAATAGATTTTAATTGTGGAAAAAATTTTTGCTATTTCTGAAAATAGTTAAACAGAAAAGAGTAATGTAATGCCCTGCACAGTGACTGTCTGCTACTTGCAAGCCAGCTTTTATTTACATTGTACGTACTGTACTATGCTACATATAAAGATAGTAGCTCCCTGTCGCAGCTTCGCCCGCGCTATTTACTTGCTTTTCCCGAAGTAGTTAATATTTTTATTTTATGTTTATTAGTCAAGTAACCGGAGGTAGGTGCAGCCAGTCACACATACAGTAACGGTCGCAGTGGCTGTGGCTGTGGCTATGGTGATTGAATCACAGCACCGTATACCTTCATACCCTTTAAAAAAATCGGAATTAAAAAAACCCGAAAATGGTTTTTAAATATTTATCTGACGAGTATTTTCAAGCCCAAATTTACTGAATATCTCGTTGATTATAGTCGAGATTGGGAAAATTTGCAATCATTGTTCAAAACATTTTTTACCTTTCTTCATCACCTTTCAAGGTCGAATTTCAAAAATCTAGAAATTGGTTTATTGTTATGAAGATTACACTCTCCAAAAATCAAATCGATCTCTTCATTTTTTACCCAGAAATTAAAAAAAGAGAGTTTCAAAAATCAATTTTAATCCTTGAAACTCGGAATGAAACAAAAAATATAGAAATTAATTTTTACATGTTTATAATTAATCAGTTCAAACCCAGCTCACACACTAATAGACACTCACAGTTCAAAATTCATTAATGTTTGTGCTTCAACCTGCAAATCTCCACTACTACATTTTATCTCTTATATAAAAGAGAATGTCCTGACTGATTCACTGACTCATAATCAACGTACAACCAAACCTCTTATAGATAGTCTTGAAATGTTGAGGGTACCTTCGTATCTTTAAGTAGGCGTGCACCAAGAAAGGATGTTGCGAAATTTTGATTTTAAGGTGTTCAAATCGATGAATAACTAAATTTCGTCTTAACAGCGCTATCTGTAGGACGTAAAAGCATACCAAATACTCTAATATAGGACATACTCTATACCAAATGTTTTACTATTCAATTGCAATATTTCTGATATGAGTGTCCGCTGTAGGCTAAAAAATTACTGGATCGATTTACGCTCAAGGAAGAAGGGAAATAGGGAAAAATCGAAAAAGGTAAAAGGGAAGGAGGGGGAAAATTAAAAAAAAGAAAAGAGGGAAAAGGAAAAACGGGGAAAGGTAATGGAAAGGGAAAAGATAAAAAAGGAAAGAGGAAGGAGAAAGGGAAATGTGAGAAGAGGAAGGGGATTAAATAAATTTAATTCAAATTAAAAATTAAAATTAAATTAAATTTAAAATAAATAAATAGTTAAATTAAAATGGAATTAAAAAATTAGAATATATAAAGAAAATAACTGAAGATGTCAGATGCAAAAAAAATTGGTTGAGATTAAAAGCGTAGGTAAGGCATCGAAATGAAATTATTCATTACATCTTTCAAATAAGTAATATTAATACATCGTGTGCGCGCGCAGACCGACAGAATGAGTGTGTGATTACTCCAGAAGAATGCCGTTACATTTTACAGCTGTATTTTTCTGTTTAAAATAATGAAAAAAGTTCATAATAAACATGTGTCCGGAAAAGGCTTTGTTTTTAAATTTGTAATAACAAAGAATTTTACCGTGATTTCTGCTTAGCGGCAAAATGAATCTACACCGAAATTCATCAAAAACTAACTGGAATCGAAAACCGTGGATGAAGGGAGGAAGGGAAAAATCGAAAAAGGTAAAAGGGAAGAGGATAAAAAGCGAAGATGGGGAAAATTGGGAAAAGGAAAAACAGGAAAAGGAAAAGAGAAAAAAGAAACGAGGAAAGAGGAAGGGGAAAGGGAAATTGAGAGAGAGGAAGGTGAAAAGGTGGGGATAAGAGGAAGGGGAAAGGGAAGTAAGGGAAATAGAAATGGGAGAAGGAAAGGGAAACGGGAGAAAACGGGAAGGGAGAGCGAAGCGAGCCATGACCCTCTGATCGTGACGGGAAGCGCAAGTAACCATAGAGCACGGGCGAAGCCGCGATGGGGATGCTAGATTTGGGATAGTAATAAATTTTTTGTTTATCTTAAATTGTTTATATTAAAAAAACATTGCGAATGAAGGTACATCTATATTGTGGGCGAAGACGCGACGAGGTACGTTAGCATATATGTATGTTTTTTTTAGTCATCTTTCGAGATGAAATATATCCAGTAATCTTCACAGTTATTCCAAGAAACATGGGTAAAAGGTTTAGGAGCGATAGATCGGGTAGTTTTTTGTTTACCTCGAACAAAAAAACCCTCTTCCTCTTTATGCAATAGTACAAATGGTAAGCAAAAGACATATTTAGCGTTGCGGTAGTAAAAAGTACTCTAAACAGAGCTAAGGTAGACTCATTAAAATTGAAAATCAGACTGTTTAATAGTGTAATTAGATCAGTATTCGCATGTTGACGTGAATTGTGGGTCCAAAGATAATTGATTGGGTTGGAGCTCATGCAATTAACATTTAATAAAACAATATTTTATAGACCAAGAACTATCTACTGATAATAATATTAGTTCAAAACAGGTTACGCCAAAGTAGAATATTGCGTAAGGACAGAATTGAGCGCTTTTTTACTGAATGAATGATTAAGATTATTTGTATGATAACTGATAAAAGTGTGACAAGCTTTTGTTTCATTGGAGATTAATTAGAAGATTTGCGATTTATGTTATCTTGTATTAATAAATGAATTATTGAAGACTGCTAGTCTTATTGTAAAGCCGTTATTTTTTAGTGTTTACTTCAACAACGTAATGAGCAATACAAATATATGTGTAAAATAAATATTAATCTTTTAGTCGTAAGAGTATGATAGTACATACAAATAAAAACAAATCAATTTAATTGTGTTCAGTTGAACTAGAATTTGATAAAATTCGAAATAAAATCATTTACATATTCCAGAAAGTTTTGTATAAAGAAAACTTATCACTGAACTATTTTAATACGTAAAGAGTGAAGTTTTTTTATTTTTCTTCAAGCTAGGTTTTGACTACTATTGATTTTAGAAAAGGAAGTTTTGCCTTGACCTGGAGTGTTTCTTGTTAATAGATCTATTTTATTAAGGGTACATGTCTGCTTCAATGTAATTAGTATATGTAATTCTCTCCATTACAAAGATGTTGATGGAACATCTGGATGAATATGGTGAATCTGATAAAAGCAACTTTTTTAACTATTGACATTTGAAATTTCCAATTTTGTTTCTCTTATTCATATATCTGTTGTTTTTTTTCTTCAGAAAACACAAATAATGAATAGCCACCGTACTCCTGTTCATTTGACGAATGAATTTGATTACAATGAAAATGATGTGGATGATGAAAAAGATCCTGATTGTCGTAAAACTCCTACGTTTAAGAGACTGCAGGATTTAAAAGTATGTAAATTTTAATGGTGGTTCTGTAAGGTATATTCAATTACAATGTAAGGATTACACAGCATAATAGCTTTAGACAGTGATGAGATTGAAAAAATTATTCTACAGAAGAATGCAAATTAATCTGAACACAGATGTTATTTAATAAAAATTAATTAAAAAAAACATATCTCTACAATTTGAGAATATCTAGTAATTAATATTTTCTCCTTTGTCCTTAATCACTAATGCACACAATTTTATATGGATTCAACAAGTGTAGGACACATTTTTTTTTATTTCTTGATCATTAAACGATACCAATATTATTGCTTTGAGGCCAACTTTTGCGGCACAATCCTCCTCCATTCATTTTTGAGTCGTTTTTTACTTCATATTTTACAATTTCCGTGTAATTTCCAGTTTCTTAAAAAAATTATTTAATAATAATTTTTAACAGTAAATTTTGTTTCTAGTAATTTTTCATATCACCAAAAAAAATTTAGTCTTGTTCTTTGTTTACATTTAATAATAACTTTTTTGACAAACAATTTAAATAAAATTTTAATTTTTCTAACATTTCTTAGTTTTATTCAACTTATCTTACATCATTTTGTTCAGAATTAAATTCTTTACATGTTTTGTTTAAAATTTTTATTTATTACCCATTTAACAAAGTTACTGTACGTCAAACATAAAATGAAGGAAATTTTACCCCATTTTATTGATTTTCACCCTTTATTTCTCAAATACTACTGCAGATACGGATCTGGGACCTATTTTATTTGAGATTTCAGATTAAAATCTATAAGAAATCACTAATTCTATCCCTTAATTAACGTTCTAAAAATTTCAGTACGACTTCATTTCACCAGGGTATCTGAAATCAGAACGAAATTTTTCACTAGTCGTAACTCTCTAACGAAGCATAATAGGACATATATTTATATAAACTTTTTCCATTATTTTCACGAGTAGAATAGGTTATAAAAGTCTCGGGAGAACTTCGTTATACACTGTGTGTAATCTTTGCGGGAGGGTGGGACAAACCAAAATTCGAGTGGGAGGGACAAACCAGAATAGGCCATGTCAGTAGTGATGGGGACTGGGAGGAGCTTAACATAGCTAGTTATTCGACGATCCCGACTCAAGAAGACTCAGTTCTAAAAGTAATTTTGAGTATGGAGGTAAATTAAAAAATATCAACAAATATATACAGTAAACAAAAATAATAATACAAAACCGTTGTCATCATTAATACGGATCGTATCGTACAGTTAAACTGATAGATTTCTTCCTTTTGTGTTATCAGTCAGCTGTATTTAATAAATGTATTTATATTTTATTGTTGGAAGTAGGTTAATGGTACAGATAGTTTTAAAAGAGATCCCAAACTCTCAATCAAAGCAACAAATTGAATGTATACTCATCACATAAATCAAATATATTTTTGATCGTGTACTAAAGGGGATTTGTATAAATTTAAAAACAGGTGTCACAAATTGCAGCGCTAGTAGTAACAACACAGAAGAAGAAGAAGCTGAATATTAGATCAAAATAGATCTTATGAAAGTAAAAATTCCATGTATTTAAAAGCTGAGTATTTAAAAAAAAAAAGGAAATACATGTAAGCATGTTTTCTAGCGCGTTGCAATAAATAATTAACAAAACTTATTAATGAATTCACATATTGGTAAGTTTAATATTAATTTACCACTTTATAAAAAATAACGCATTTATCGATAACGCATTATCGTTGTTACATAATTATTAAATCAATTGATTATGAGTACTATAAGTTTTAGGTCGATCGTGATAAACATTCATTTTTAAATGTTAAAAAGGTAACTTTACGTAATATTTATAATTGATGATGATAGAAAAAAAGTTTTAAAGTTCTTAAGTTTATATTAAGATTGTCATTTTGGTGTGTTCATAGAGTATTTTTGTTAACTATTATATTCCTTTTTTTCTGCTCCAGTAAGGGGGTTTAAAAGGTGTTCCAACAACACCTTAAAGTCGGTTTGGACATCAGAAATTAATTTCTTTATGTATATTTCACCGTGAAAGGCCAACGTCTGGCAAATATCGATATTATCCGATGAATATCGACACATACCAAATACGTCAGTGAAAAACCAAAATATTTGCTTATTCGAACCTTCGCCAGTATACGAGTATACGTATGTCGACAAACATAGATAAGCTGTGGTGGGGGTCGAAAAGATAACTAGAAATTAAAAAAAATCACCCGATACCAATCTCAAAGGTAGATAGATTACGAGAAACCCTCGTAAAAAAGGAAGTTTAAATTTAAGCCAATATAACCTACACTCGCATCGCTCGCTAATCTCGTCTAATTAACGTTAAATATACAAATTATATATGTTACTCTTCAATATTAGAAGCGATTAATTCAATTCACCACATTTATAAAAAAAAATTAATAAAATTTTCAACATTTTATAAATTGAAAGGACCAATACAGGATATACAGAATATGTTAACTGCATGGATAATGATAACGATACAAATAAATGGTCAGATGGTTTGTCCTTTGTTCAGTTTTTTACACGACTCCCCAGGAAGGAGTGTAATGTATTTAGGGTGCATGTATGTATGTTTTTTCCACCGTAGCAGCTCTATGGCTGAACCGATTTAGATGTATGACCCCGCGTTGGAATCCTTATGTTATTGGGAGTCCGGAGTGTCATAGGGTGTAGTAGTGGAGATTTGCCGGTTGAAGCACAAACTTTAATGAATTGAATGAGCTGTGAACTGTAAGCCTCCATCACAGTGTAAGTTGGGTTTAAACAGAACGATTCAAATCAATGGAATGAATAATATTACATAAACAATAGAATTCAATTTACGTTAAATAAAATAAAATAATATTAATTGAATTTAAAAACAATTGCTTAATAATAATAGACTTCCCGTGGGGACTGCGTGAGGCTAGAGTGGTGAGATGATGCGAGCATCTCATGCGAGGCGAGACTAATTATCACCATCAACTGGTAACAAACGGGGTGCCCCTGGAGCACTGCTTTGGGGGGTGCAATGGGGTGCTCTTATAATATCTCTGCAAACAATCGTCCGATTTTCATGATTCAAACAGGATATTTGCTAATAGGGTGAAGGCTAACTTTATCATGCGTCAGATATTCTCTCGATGTAACAGATAACGATTATTCGGAAATGTTGTTATATCTTTGCAACCGATCTTCCGATTTTCATTTGTGTTAATGACATTAATACGTAAAACTGCATTTTTTCTTGAAACAGTTTTTGCTCAAAAAGGAGGGTAATGTATTTAAGGTACACGTGTGTTTGTTCCATCGTAGCAACTCAAATACTATATACGAAATTGTCACCCCGCACGCTCTTTAATTATTCTACATTAATAATTATCCTATGGTAAAGAGAAATGTTTGTCAGCAATGTTTTTTTGGCAGTCTGTGTTTTTAATTTTCAATACTTATCTCTTATTAAAACATTTTTTTTCAGCTTTCACCATTAGTGCGGGCTGAATGTGGTGAATTCAATTAACCGCTTCCAGTGTTGGATAATAACATATATAATTCGTATATTTAACGTTAATTAAATGAGGTTAGCGAACTATGCAAGCGTAGGTTATGTTTGGCTTAAATTTAACTTCCTTTTTTACGAGGGTTTCAAGTTATCTATTTAAGTTTGAGGTTGGTATCGGCTGATTTTTTTTAATTTCTAGTTATCGTTTCGACCCCCATTAGAAGCTATCTTGTTTGTCTCGACATATACCGACGAAGGTCCTTCGCCGGTATATGTCAAGGCCGTATATATATATATATATATATATATATATAGTGAATGTATATTATAATAATAATATAAGTAAATATTTCGGTCTTTCACCGACGCATTTGGTATGTATCGCATTCACGGGAAAATACTGGGGTCTCTAATTTCGATCTTTCAAGGTAACATATATTAGCCTTCCTTCTTCCCACTTTAAAAAAAAATAATTTAAAAAGCAGGTAACTTGGTCTTTAATGTTTCATTCGCTATATTTTTCTAGAAAATAATAATTATTCTATTTCATTTAACAGCTATTTGACAAGTGCTAATCGAAGATAATGTACTTTTCGATTAGTTTTTCAAAATAAATTTAATTTTCCATTCTCCTAAATCTTCCTAGGTTTTGGTTTAAACGACTAGGTCACCCTAAATAGTCGATTACATTAAAAAGAGAAATAAATGAAGGAGGACCATCAATTAAAATCTTCATAAATACAAACTATAATGATAATAATGTATATACATGTGGATATCAGCTGTAGGGCTAGATAGACCTCTCAAATATTCGTACTACAAGCTGTTACACACAAAGAGTAGCGGTAGGCAGCTACGTGTATTAAATCAACAATTTTAATCCTTTTCCGATTGGACAGGATAATACGCCGACTAATTTTGCATCTGTCAGAAAAAATTTCACTGTAGAAATAATGTGCCTACTATTCGACAAAGCAAAGTTCATACTCGTGGAGGAGCGCAACACTGTTGTTTTGTTTGGCTATAGACAAAGATGGAGAAATAACACAGTAGTACAGTCTGGGCTTAGTCCTACTGAACAAAGTGATATGCTTGGCAATCCGTTCTAACAAGAAATATTGTCCGTTTAAAATAGGCTGTATTTTATTTGTTTTTATTAGTAATAAAACGTCTACAAATTACGTAATGCTTATAACTACACGCCTATACTAAAATTTTAACCCATAATTCTATGACTCACGCGTCTGTATTCGTCATAATGTCATTACTTAAACCAAAAGAATTGGTGTAAAAAATTTATACTTTATTTACTTGTATATGCTGTTTTTTTAGTATGATATATTTTCATCATGCTTGTGTTTTAAAGTACATTGACAAAGAAAACAATCGCCCTTATTACAAAATGACAGGGCAAAGAAAGAATCCATTATTTATACAAAAATAGTCGTAGTTAAGCAGAAGTAAAACTGATCTTTTATTATTAAACATTGAAATTAAAATGACATTAATTAATTAATTAATATAAATAAAGCCTAATAAATAATTTAATGTTATGTAACACTATCATGATATGCGTATGCGTCCATAAACACAGACAATAATTTTTAAAACGGTAATCTAATCTCACGGTAGAAGTCGCAATACTTTACTAGTACCGCTGGAACGTGCTATACACAGCAGTGCTTCTTAAACTACGAATACGCACTTCGCTTTGTCAACTAGTACGTTATGAATTGATGCTACCGGCGATTCAAGTTTATTACGAAGGTACTGTAAATAAATAAATTAATAAAATCAATAAAAAAGTATTTTATTATTTAAAAGGATATAAATTTTATTTAATTTTATTTTTTATTACATGAATAATTGTCACAGTCAAAAGTAGGTTTTATTTCATCACTATAATTGAAACAGATGAACTGAAAATTACTTCCTTTATTCCATCGTTAATTTGTTTCGCTTGTATTTTAAATTCCGCTACTCTTCTCCTCTACTTCTAATAGATAAACTTCTTCATTTCTTCAACGACCACTACAGTTTCATTCGGGCTGATTTTAGTTTCTTTTTATTATTACTATTAATAATTCTATTAACGACCATAATTTCCACATTTATTAATATTTTTTCCTTGTCATACTCGATATCAACACAAATTCACAAAATATTTAATATAAATATTAGATAACTTATCTTTGTGTGTTTTTTAAATTCCTTTTATAGATTTGCCATTTACAATAATAAAATTTATATTAATATTGTCAAAACAAATTCAGGATTCAACAAATAGTCAAAATTATAAATAGAGAATTTCTGCTATGCATTAAATTAATTTTCATAAATATTATAATTTCTTTAATATAAAATACTGAATAGAAGTGTTCACGATTAAATAACCGGACTAGAAAATGAATATCTGTTAACTAATGCTTTCTCTTATTAATATTAGATTTAAAAAAATAATCAATAATTATTTTATATAGAAGAAAGCTCTATTCTTTTAGAAAACTACTTCCTTTCTATAAGCAGGGGTCAATAAATTAAAATATACATCTTCCTCTACGATTATAAAGAGAAGTTTGGTTTCCTTAAGTCTGGTTACCCTAAAGTCTAATTAAATTTATCTTATGTTAATATAAATTCGATATTTACAAAACAATGAAGTTACTGAATTTATATAACTATGTTATTAATCAAAATAATTTATGTTTTATGTAACGAGTACGTGAATGTAATTATTAATTGTTGCAATAAATATACAATAGATAGTAAACTTTTACTAATTTATAATAGAAAATAAGAGAACGCATTAATTATTTACTAATATTTTTACGACTACATATTTTCTTTTTAGAATATATAAATATAAGTTTTAATTTTTAATTAATTACTAAAAACTGAAAACGAAGTACAATTGTATGTTTAAGTCAGTGAAAACTAAAAATATTAAATAAATCAATTAAATTAAGATTAACCCAGTGAGTATTCATCAGTTAGGAACAAGAATTAGTTACAAATAATAATAACAAAATATACATAAATATCAAACGGTATTAATAATAATTATGTTCAATCAATAGTAATAAAATGAGCAAATTCAGAATGTAGACAGCGTTTTTGTTCGTAAGAATATTTTCTTTTTCATTTCTTTTTTATAATTGCTTCCAGTAAATTTATGAAAAAAGTAAACTCTTTGTAATTGCTACAGATTACAAATAAAATGCTTTATTTTTAGTAATTACAGAAAAATAATTTTGATTGTAAATCCTACTACTACTACTAATAATAATAATAATAATATTAATAATAACAATAAAATAATAATTGTAAGAAGAAGAAAAAGAATATAAAAAACTACGAAATCTACATTTAAAAACGCTTTTTAGCGTTTGCAAATGTAAATCTTAAATTATTTTTCCTATGAAATAAATTAATTCAGAAATTTAAAAAAAGAATAAATAAATTTAACTGAGGCTTCAATTAAATGTAATCCTTAGCTATATCTTGTTCTGTTCGTTATAACCGATATTAATTTAAAAAATGACAGATATTCATTCTGAGAACAGTACGACCGGGCTTCACTATGTTATTAAAGGGAAATTAAGTTCATGAAGTTAAAAAAAAATAAACAAGATATAAAAAGGCAGTGAGAGAAATTATATATATTGGCACAAATCTGTATTTTAGGAGAAAATTTGTAGTTTTGGCATCAAAAATAATCATTTGATACCAAAATTACCAGTACCATTCTGTGGGCCTTGACTGTCGTTGACCGACCCACCTTTGAATGTTACCGTTATCGTATTGAGGTGCTGATAACACGATAGCTTCATAACCTTCATCATCTGCCGAAGAAGCTTCAGAATCTTTATTCTGATTTTGAGGTTCTGCTTTTGAAACCGTCGACGGTTTTTCTTGCGGTTGTACACTTTGAACCCTAGAAATATATTGTTGGGATGATGATGTTGACAACAGGAACGGAGATCCTCCTCGGTTGCTACCAAATCCTGATGGATGAGTTACCGTCGATAGAAAACCTCGAGTTTTAACTCTTCCCTGAGGATATTCTGCAAGACTTCTAGTCGGGTGCAATGTCGATGGCTGTAACGCATCGTTCAAAGTCACATCGTATTCTTCATCGGCAATATCTAAATTAGAACCAGATGAAGGATTTTGTTGATCTGAAAAATCACCGGGTCTGAAACTATTTCTCGTATTCTGATTAAGGTTTTCTGGTCCCGACGGTCCAGGTGCAGTAATATCGATATTTTTTGGCGGTTGTGGAGGAAATGCTCCCGACTCAGGTTTATCGATAATATTTTTTGTCGGTAATCTAGGATAGGCTGTGGAATCGGGTCCTGTAGGCAAGTTTTCATTTTCAACTTGTTTCGGTCTGTTTGGATTGTAAAACCCGTAATGAGACCTAAGATTTATGATTGTACTACCTTCATTTTTCACAGCTACTTCAACCGGTCGCCTAAATCCTCCTCCAGGACCACTAGATGCTACAGCTGTTGATCCTGTATCGTAATTCGTTCGGGAACTTTCAACAGAACTCGGACCATCTTGAAGTTTTTGTGTTTTATGGGGCCTTCGATAATTTGAACCAGGAGCAGACGGAGGGAACTGTGCGACTTTGGGAGGGTCATCGTATTCAGCTGGATAATCCTCCACAACCGGCCTAGAATTAAATGAAGTTCTCCTGTAATTAGAGGAGCCGGGAGCTGAAGGAAGCTGCTGTGTTGGTCTAGGATCTTCTTCACCGTTTTTATACGTGTAACTATTTTCTTGAGTGGATGTTTCTGCGGGTTTTACAGGCTTTCGATACTGACTGTTACCAGCACCGCTTGTTTGTTGCTGAAAATTCCTTTGTGGTATTTCATCATCAAAAGTGCTCTCTGTCGTTGAAGAGGCTGTTTTATCTGATTCTATAACTTTACTCGGTCTCCTAAAACCTGGTGAATAACCAGTCGGTTCTTTACGCTGAATCTTTTCGTCGGATTCATTAGGTTTAATAATTCTTCTGTAGCCTACTGCAGAAAGAGGTTTCTGAGATGAAACAGTGGTTGAATCTAAAACTGATGTTGTTGTTTCTATTATGTTTGTTGTGGTTGATTTTACTGGTCTTCTAAATAAGCCTACAGAGACAAAAGGTCTGGATGGTCCAGAGACTGGAACAGAATCTGAGTTAAGGTCTTTCACAAGTTTTTCGGATGAATCACCGCCGTTGAATGTTTGATCTTTTAGTGGCTTTTCTTCTCTTAAAAAGATATCAGATTTGTCATTAGGAATAGGTGTTGTAGCAGGCTGTTTTTTGTAGTTGTTGGGAGATGTCAAAGGTATCGTTCTGCTTCTATTTTCAGGTTTGTAACGATAATTTTGTTGGTAATCTCGTTCCTGATACTCATCGCCATAAGAGGAAGTACTAGAGAATCTATGGTAGGAAGTAACAGGTGTAACACTGCTACTAGGTCTTGTTTCTTCTGTTGGTGAAGTAGCCGGTGATGTAGTTCTACTACGGAATAGATTGGGATTCCTGGTATAAGAATTAGTCTGTTCTTGAACCGATGGAACAGTTGTTGATCTGTAATTGTTAGTAATTTTTGGAGTATCTTCACTGGAACCTGTATTTGCACTATCACTTTGCTTATTGTTTCGTTCATTAGTGCTTTCATTTGGAGATTTGGAATAAGCACCTTGTCTATTGTCACTCTTTTCTTTCACATTTTCTTCGGCTGATTTACCTGTATTTAGTGGTTTTGTATCTTCATAATCATCTTCATATTCTTCGTCTTCATATTTATCTGTAGGTGCTGGCTTTTGAGTATCAGTATTAGTTGTTTTATAATTTTTTGTAGAAATTTTTGAATTATCTGTATTTTTACTAGCTGTTTGCCTAATATTTGAGTCAGTTTTATCGTTATTTACCTTATCATTTTTTTTATACAACTGCTTTGAGTAATCACCGTCTTCACTTCTTGATTTCTCTGATTGTCTATTACTTGGCAAAGATTTTTGTGAGTTGTTTCCACTATTTAATGACGATGTTTTAGAATTTTGTCTTCTTCCATTTCTGGAATCATCCGTATATTCATCATCTCTTCTTCCATTATACCTACTTGTTGAAGGCTTATGATTTCTTCTCGATACTTTTTCTTCTTCCACTTCTTCATCATCATCATAATAGTATTCATCATCATCATCTTCATCTTCATATACTGGTCTTCTTTCTTGGTGTTTTCTTCCTGAATTTCTTGTATGTTCAGAATTATGAGGACGTTTGCGATTAGATGCACTCATCGTACCAGTTCTACTACCTGATATATAACCAGGTCTTTCTGCTGGAACAGCCTCATCATCTCTTAAATAGCCTTTTCCTCTATTTCCTCTTGGACGAGAAACGCGTGGGTTATAATCGTCGTATCTCTGTCCTTTTCTTGATCTAGGTCTTTCTTCTTGTTCATAATCATCATCACCAAGATCATCATCATCTTCATACCTATCGGGTCTTTTACGATTCTGTAATCTTAATCTGTGTCGATTTGAAGACCTTCTATCACCAGATCCTGTAGGACCGTTATCATAATCATTTTGTTTTGTCTTTTTGTATTTCGGTGGTTGTTGTTCTTCTTCATATTCATCCTCGTAATACTCTTCATCATCTGTTTGCTGTTTCCTTGGTTGATTTCGATTCTCTTTAACCGTTTCTGATGTAGGAGGAGGTGATACATCTGAAGTTTTCTGAGTATAGTCGTACTTGTCTCTTTCGTTTATGGGAACTGGTCTTCGAATTTTTGGTGGTATTCTAGGTCTATCATACACGCTTCCAGTACTAGGACTATTCGGGCGTACAGAGGGTTTTACCATGTCTGCAGTTGTCGGCTGGGGCTGACCTTCATAATCTGTTTCACCATCACGTGAAGCACTACCTGTAAAATTTAACAAAAGTATGTTACTTAAAAAAAAAGCATTCAAGTAGAAGTTATAAAAACTGAGACTAAGCAGGTAAATTATACTACACCAATTATTTTTTAAAACCCGAAACATCTTTTTCTACACCATTGAAACAAAAGCAACCAAAAATCTATTTCAAAGAATTTTAGAATAATTAATGTTTTTATATCTATCATGTAACTTTGTTTTGAGTTGATATATGAACATATTTTGGAACGTAAGTCGCATCTTAAAATAAATCACTTGTAAGAAATTATCATAATCTGTAAAATTATCATAATGATCAACAATGAGTAATTAATCTTAAAGACAGAAAATATATTTTTGATAGAATCTGAAGCGATAAAAACCGATAATCTCTAAAAACGTTTTACCTTTACATGATGTATGTAAAGGAAGCTTAGTTATATAATTTCATTTCTTTTTTATTTTGGTGTGTTACGGATTATTTTATATAAGTTTAAAATAAGGTTATTTTTTAAAACAAAATTAATTTAATTGACTTTTATTGATATATGCATGTGTGTGTTATATATATATATATATATATATATATATATATATATATATATAAATTTTTAAAAAATCATCAAAATACTGACCACTGTGCCAAATAACCTGAAATAACATGAAAAAACCACCAAAAAGAGTAACAGAACCTAAAAAAAACTAATACCATACCAAAAGTCGATTTTCGCGGGATCCCGCATCATCAGTGGGTACAAAATTCCAAAATTACATCAAACAAAAACAAAAAAGAAATAAGAACTATAAATTTTGAAACTGAAACTCAATAACAACGACACTTCAACAATATAACGCAACGCCAACTGGAATCATGCGCCAATTCCAGTTGGCGTTGTGTTGTATTGCTCAAATGTCGTGGTTATTAGAGTTTAAATCTTCTAAATTTTTAGTTTTTATTTATGTATTCTTTGTTTTTGTTTTATGTAATTTTGGAATTTTGTACCCACTGATGATGCGGGTTCCCGCGAAAGTCGACTTTTGGTATAATGTTTTTAGGTTCTGTCACTCTGTTTGGTGGTTGTTTTGTGTTATTTTATATATCTAAGTATATAAACACACACACACACACACACACACATATATATATATATATATAAAATTTAAAGTAAATTATATGTGACTAGTCAATTTTGTATCAGGTTTCATAAGCATGAGAACAAATCAAGTACTGAATTAAAATAAATAAAAAATATAGAGTATTGCTGAATAAGTTTTATATAAAAATTAGCTAACTGAATTCTACAGAAATGAAAAAAAGAATCTTTGAAAGGATTTAATAAAGGAATTTGAAAAAAATATTTCATGCAGGTTAAGAATAACACCTGAGTGTGGAAGGATACTTAGATATTGGAATAATTAAACAAGAATATTCCATTTTTTTGTCTCGACTTTGTTGAATTTTTAAGCTCACTGTTTAAGTAAAAACTAAAGGAAAGACTTCGGTACTGATTTTTTAAATATAGCATGATGTTATCTTATCATTATTTTATAATATGAATCGGATGATGTGTGTGTGTGTGTGTGTGTGTGCGCGCGCGCGAAAAAGAGAGAAGAGTACATGGATGCGTGTTGCTTTTTATTGCGATTATAACACTGTTATATGTACATTATAATGTATATAATATTTATAGGAATACAGATATTTACATACGTTTATTTTAGAATGTAATTTAATTTTGTAAATATGTTTAATACGTTTATTAATTTTAAAATAAGTTCTTTTGGCATTTCTGGTTCGACTACGAATATCATATTAGACGCAACCTGATAGCCTTCCTATAGATCCCTATTACCTATATCCTAACATAAATATTTTGCAACACCTAGAACTAACATACAATTTCACTTTCAGCAATCGTACCCAACCGTAATTAAAAGTTTTATCCAGATCACTCGAAACACTTGTATCATATGAAGACCAAATAGAAAAATACAACACTAAAATAATAACATATAAAATCTTATATAATAGTACACTCATCGACTAACTCCTACGAAAAATAAATAAAAATAAAAACAAAGATAACCAAAACAAAAAAGAAACAAAAACAAAAATACATCCAAAATTAAAAGCCATCCAAAATGTTTGCCGATTAACTTACAGATGTGAGTTGCAGATCCATAACATTAACGACTACACAGGCATACAAAATAAATTTATTTATTTTATATACACATATACTTATTTAATAAAAAAAAGCAAAATTAAATAAATAATTGAACTAAAAAAAGAAAACAAGGTGTGGAAATAAAAGACTAAACATCGTAATGCAGTATTTAATTAAATAAAATAATGGGTGACCAATTAACTTTCAAAAAGTTTGAATTTGTTTAAATATATTTTTCATGTTGCAGAAACAGCAGACATTGAAGATTGTCTAATGATTAAGTTGTCATCAGGTCTTAAATCGGTAAGAAAATTTTGTCCTTCAACAAAAATATTTAAATGAAGACGGGGGACTCTTTAATATAGATTAGTTACTTCTCAGGGCGCTTATTTATAGGACAATTACTATTCAGAGCCCCCGACTGTGTTTAAATATTTTTGTTGGACAAGGTTTTCTTATCGATGTAACACTTTGTCAGAACTTAATCATTAGATAACCTTAAATATCTGCTATTTCTACAACATGAAAAATATATTTAAACGAATCAAAACTGTCTGGAAGTTTAATTGTCAGCCGTTATTTTATTTAATGAAATACAGCATAACGATGTTTAGTCCTTTATTGCCATACCTTGTTTTCTTTTATTATTTTTTAATTCGATTTATTGTCGTGTTTTTAATTCAATTTATTTTTTTTATTTTTAGCAATCATGTATTTTAATTTTTATAACTGTTTACTTTTTAGTGATCATCGAGAAAAGTTCACGATTCGAAATCTTACGGATATGACGTATTTAACGTAGCAGCCAAATGAGGAAATTGTAAATATCTCTATTTATTTATTTAATTGGCGTATACCGATTTAAACTTACAGTTTTCTAAGCGATTGAGTTCCTCGAGAAACATTTTACCGTGCGGATCGTACAGCAATTTTCTGAGATGCAAACAACTAATGGCTAAACTCTCCGATTGTCTCACCCGACTCAGTGCTGCGTAGGCCTGGCCCTAGGCAAAGATCCGAGTGCTCAGATGTAAGACAGATCTACCTAGGGAAGTCCCTTGTATTTTATGCACCGTCACAGCCCAATACAATATTAATGGCAGCATACGCCGTTCCACTTTGCCCTGTTCCCCTAAAGCATCAAATTCCACAATAGTGGGCTCAACCCTCAATCCGACGCCGATAGCATTACCTCTAATCGTACTCTCATACAAACTGCAAAAACCGTTCGTGGGAGCACGCCGAGTTCAAGCTGGACTCAGAGTACCGCAGGCCACTCGATTTTTCTGAATGTATAAGTTAATTGTTTTCTGTTTTCGCTCCATCGTGATTTTGTATTATACTAGCAAATACCCCGTTTGAATTTTGAAAATCGGATGATTGTTTGCAGAGATATTATAAGAGCGCCCCATTGCACCTCACAAAACAGCACTCCAGGGGCACTCCGTTTGTTACCAGTTAATGGTGATGATTACCCTAGCCTCGTACGACGTGCTCGTTTCACTCTAGCCTTGCAAGCACTCCCCACGGGATTAAACAGAAGTTTTTTAAATTTATTCAACATTTTATTTTATTTAATGTAAATTTAATTTTATTATTTTTGTAATACAGTGATTCAAATAAACGGGATATTTTAAAAATTAAATAACGTTAATGAAACATTTTTTTTAGAAAATGAATTTTATTTCATGTAATTGTACAAATGTTGCCATTTTAGGATACATACATTTTAGTTTATTTTTAAAGATGACATCTTCCAGGTGACCTCCTCTTCTACGTAAACACTCACGAAGTCTCTTCGTTAAATTGCTCATGGTTTGACGTAACATCTCAACTGGAATTTCCGCAATTGCTTCTCGGATCTTTGCCTTCAGTTCTTCCGTTGTAGCAGGTCTACTGTGGAACGCTTTGCTTTTAAGGTGACCCCACAAAAAGTAATCGCAAGCTGAGAGATCAGGCGATCTGGGAGGCCATCTAATACCACCATTTCGTGAAATGACACGTTGTCCAAACAATCGGCGTACAGCTGCCATCGATATTCGTGCAGTATGTGACGTTGCTCCGTCTTGTTGAAACCAGGCTGTGTTAAGAATCGGTGGAAATCTCTTTTGTTGTTCCACAACAAAGGTTTCAAGCACGGCTACGTAACGAGCCGACGTCACTGTAATCGCAAGACCGTTGTCATCCTCAAAAAAATAAGGGCCTATAACACCGTAAGATGACATAGCACACCACCACACGGTCACTGTCTAGCTCTGCAACGGACGCTGGTGTAGCTGCGTAAGATTTTCTTGTGCCCAGTATCTGAAATTTTTCTTGTTAAAAAATCCACTGAGGTGGAAATGCGCTTCGTCTGACATCCACAGTTCGTGAACAAACTCTTCGTTATCATTTATCTTCTGAAGCATTACATTACAGAATTGTGCTCGCACAACTGCATCGTTCGGTTTCAGTTCCTGGACGATCTGCAACTTGTATGGATGGTATTGCAAGTCTTTCACTAACATTCTTCGAACACTTGAACTATGCAATTGTAAAGATGCTGAGAGACGACGGATTGAGTGATGTGGACTTCGTGTGACAGCATCTTGCAAAGCTTGAACATTCTGTGGTGTACGGACGGTTCGCTCACGGGCTGGAGGTTTCCTTTTCATTGCCGAATCAGTTTCCTCAAAATTAGATATCCATGTTTTAATTGCATGTGCTGATGGAACACGGTCGTGCCGTCCCAGATTAAAATGACGGCGAAATTCTCTACGCGCTCCCTCCATACTGTCATTGTTTTTGTAAAACGCTTTGATAGCAAATGCACGTTGCGCACCACTCCAAGTATCCATGACAACTAAATGGCAGATTAGGTTAGAGAGGCTGGCGCCACTTATCAAGTGGTACCAATCGCCCACGGCTACCAACACAACTTTCAAAATTTCCCGTTTCTTTGAATCACCCTGTATTATTCATCCCATTGATTTGAATCATTCACAGAGGTTCACAGTTTAATTTAATTAATTCAATTCATTATAGTTTGTGTTTCGAACGGCAAATCTCCACTTCTACATACATAATTTTATATATATACATATTTATATAGCCTACGACATTACTGGTAACGTAAGGATTGCAACGCGGGGTCATACATCTAAATCGGTTTGGCCGTTGAGCTGCTGCAGTGGATCATACAAACATACAACGTTCTAAATACATTGCACTCTTTATTGGGCAATCGTACAAAAATACACGCAGGCGATTCAAATTCGACACGTTTTTTTAGTGCATTCAAAAGTGTGTCTTCCTAAATGCAAAAAAACTGCAGGCAATAACATCGACTGGGAACATTCGAGAAAAGTTGCGCCGTTAATAAAAGATGGCCATAAAAGTTATTGAAAGCATTATGACGTTATTGAAAGCATTATGACATTATTGAAAAAACTCTGCCTTCCTAAATTTCATTTCAACCACCGTGGAAAAACATAAAAAATAAATAACCTAGCAATACTTCCATCCGAGTTAAAAGAAGAAAATATTTCCAATACGAAATTTTGTTTAATTAATGCCAAAAGTGTGACAATATCGAACTATTTTAAAACTTATATAGTGTTTTATTTAATTTCAGGTGTAACGTTTTCAATATTATTCTGTGTTATGCATAATGAATAATAATACAATCTGCTGTCATAGTATATTATACATTAATAATTACTTATTTCAATTATACAAGTTTTTTTGTTTATAAATCATGTCAGTACATTCCTTTACCGTCTGTATTTCTTCCGCATGTTTTTTAAGTGTTTTTTTTTATTCCGTTTCATTACGGCTTAAAACACTTGTTTATTATATGATTTCATTTGTATTAATAAACGTATTGAAATCTGTAGGTTTTGAATCGCATATTTTTTATGATATGAAAGAATTAATTAATTAATGCATTTATAAAATTACCGAGTATACCTATCGATAATAAATTCTGCCGATGGTAGCCTGTGAGTCAGGTTGTAATTTTTATCGAAAAAGCCATTCGATAATGTAAGTTTAATTATAGCGACGATGATATTGTAGTATCGGATCACAAGACGGAAAAACTGAAAAAATCTTCAATTAAACTTCAGGCTAAAGAAAATTTCGGGTAAATTCAGCCGGTGAAAGGTCAATGAAATAATCTCATTTAGTATATCATAAATCCGACTTTCAACCTAAGCATTTATTTTAACGATTTAGTTTTTTTTTAAAACTTTATATACATTTAAAAAACTATGCAGATTACTTTCAGTCTAACGCAAACTGCTGTGTGCTGTACCGACTAAAAAAACTGTATGAACGACTAGAATGCAAATATTTAAGCAAAGATTTTCAAAAAATTCATTTCAAAGTATTTATTTAATTAAAAAATTTGTTAAAAATATTGTTACAAATCGTTGAAATTTAAAAGAAGCGCTATTGGTAACTTCAGTGATGAAAGAGCCGGATAATTAGATCTGAAAATATCGTCTATAAGAAAAATTTTGATGTGTTTTAAAACTAAGTCGTTAGAATTTATGATGTATTAAAAAAGACCTTACAGAAATGATTTCTCTTTGTTTAAAAAAGTAATTAAATTTTATTCGATTCTATCGTAAATAATCAAAATGCTGTAATTATTAATTAAATATAATTATCAATTAATTATTTAATTAAATTCTGTAATTATTAATAAATAAATTCAAATAAAAAACCCAAACCAAGCGTTACAAAAAACTAATGAAAATAAATGATAATTAACACGGTAAGGACTTGCTTATAAAAATGGCTTAAATAATTGAAGATTTTTACCAGGAATATAAGATAACAGAGCAGATCCGATCAAAGAGTGACGCATCAGATTATCTGAATATCGGAAAATAACAAGAATTGAAAATATTAAATACATCTGATACGTCATCAAAAACCCTTTGAAAAAAGCAAGAAATATGTCATGGGAATGTCGGAATTGTTATAAAAGTATCGATCGATAATAGAGAAAAGATGAAAGAGACAGAAGTAACGTGAATCTGAAGATCATTAGAGACGAAAGAATCGGAAAAGGATCGATGAAAACTCAGATGTCCGAGAACATAGCGGAAAAGTAATTTAACGATGACGTAGTGAGAAGAAGGTAGCAAGTGGAAGAAGAAAAATGGCAGGGGTGTAAGGTATAATCCGAACCGAGAGTAATTTACAGAATTGTAATTCTATAGTTCTGTACTGCTACTCGTTGCTGGCGCTTATGTTATTGCTTTGTCGGCAATATCGAATATACCACAGCTTGTAATTTAAGCTCGTTATTTATAAAAACTTTTTTTATTTTATAAAGTTATTTTTTTTTTATTATAAGTGTTTTTTGTACTATAATGAATACAGATTAATTGCATTATAACTTGCACTTGTTACGATGGTTTTTTTTTGTCTTCAGTCATTTGACTGGTTTGATGCAGCTCTCCAAGATTCCCTATCTAGGGCTAGTCGTTTCATTTCAGTATATCCTCTACATCCTACATCCCTAACAATTTGTTTTACATATTCCAAACGTGGCCTGCCTACACAATTTTTTCCTTCTACCTGTCCTTCCAATATCAAAGCGACTATTCCAGGATGCCTTAGTATGTGGCCTATAAGTCTGTCTCTTCTTTTAACTATATTTTTCCAAATGCTTCTTTCTTCATCTATTTGCCGCAATACCTCTTCATTTGTCACTTTATCCACCAATCTGATTTTAAACATTCTCCTATAGCTCCACATTTCAAAAGCTTCTAATCTTTTCTTCTCAGATACTCCGATTGTCCAAGTTTCACTTCCATATAAAGCGACACTCCAAACATATACTTTCAAAAATCTTTTCCTGACATTTAAATTAATTTTTGATGTAAACGATGGCAAATAAAATTATTCATTCATTTATATTTAAAAAAAATATATATACATGTAATTTTGAAAAAAAAAGTAAAATGCATTGATTGGTGGAAATGTATTAGTCGATAGCGCTGCTGAATCAGAATCTAAAACGGTTACTATGGCCGATTCTAGTCATCGACGTCTACGGATTACGTGTTGAAGGCTTTCCCTGTTCTGGCTCCAACACGGCTAACATTAAATCCGAAGCAATATTTGTTTTTGCTACGTACCCGCTCATTTTTTATCTTCTTGGGGGTGGGGGGTTTCAAGACATCATCGTGAAAGTTCAAATCCTAGTAAAGGCAGTTACTTTTATACGGATTTGAATATTAGATCATGGATACCGGTGTTCTTTGGTGACTGGATTTCAATTAACTACATATCTCATGAACGGTCGACCTGAGACCGTGCAAGACTACACTTCATTTACATTCATACATATCATCCTCTGAAGTAAGGTGGTTCTGGAGGCTAAACAGAAAAAATGATATTAAGCGGATAATATTTCAAAGTGCTACACAAAAAAGTTACATATCGGTCGGATTAGATTTTACTGGCCTGCTTCATTTAGACCGAATCAGTTTTCAATTTTAATTTGATATAAGAATTTCTTTAATTTATATAAGAATCAATTCTCTAACTGACCAAGGTTTTAGATTAATTGTATTAATTTCATATTTAACAGAATCAATTTTTAAAGATAAACATGTTGATTTATTTCAATAACTGACTACTTGCTAATTTTTTTCTTTTCGATATCCCTTTATCCTAACATGTTTTAGGAATTATATAGGTTTGTATAATTCACAGCGCGCTAAAGTTGTGCTTCTTTAAACGGAATTAAAGTGTTACAGTAACTCAGCAACAATTTCTAGCTCATTTTAACACTCGATGGATTCCGGCAAGAAACACCATTCTCCGTTTATACCGTAAATTCGAGGAAGGAGACAGCATAAACGAAGATCCTTAAGACCTTAAGCAGCTCTGGTTCGTTCTCCGGAAAATATCGAAGTATTTTGTGATGCCATACAACTTAGTCCGGGAAAGTCTACACGGCAAGCTTCACAAGAAATGGAAATATCTCGTAGTACAGTACAAAGAATATTACCAGAGATCTCAAGCTGTTTCCATACAAATTGACTGTCCTGCCTGAGTTAACACAACCTAACAAGAAAAAAAAATTGGAGTTTGCACAGTGGACGGAAGGGAAGATGATGTTCTACTTAACACCTGGTTTTCAAACGAGCCTTATTTTCATATTGATGGGATTGTCAACAAACAAAATGTCCATTATTGGGTGACAGTAGCACCACAAATCGTGCATGAAAAACAATAACATGAGCCTAAAGTAACCGAATAGGCAGCTTTATCCAGTCACGGATTGATAGGGCCACTGTTTTTTGACGATAAAGTTAATTCTCAACGCTATTTGGATATTTTAAGGAATGGTTTTCTACCCAAACTGCTTGCGACTGAGTTGCCTATAGATAATCAATGGTTTATGAAAGATAATGCAACCCCTCAAATCGCTAATGTTGTATTGGATTTTTTAAATTCAAATTTTGGTAATCGCGTAATTTCAAACTGCTATCCAAGCCGCCACAATGAAAGTTTCTTTTGGCCACCTCTGAGTCCAGATTTAAATCCTTGTGATTTATTTTTTTTATGTGGATGTTTAAAAGAGAAACTTTTCCCGTTAATATCTCCAAATCTTATGGAAATGCGTGCGCGGATAGTTCAGTTGTGTGAAGAAATTCAAGAGGACTTGTTTCGGAGAGTCATCAGCAACGTACACATGTGCCGAGAAGAGATTGTTAGGTGTAACGGTGGCCATATTGAACATGTCATACTGTAAAAGAACTTTCCACAAACACTGTATTTATGTGTAAAGTTGTAATCATATTAAATTTAGAAATAAAAATGTAATCCAAAATTCAGATGTGTCATCTTATTGCGCGTCACGCTGTATAATTACCATACTTCTGTAGAGATAATGAATTTAATAAACATATTATTTAGAATCTTGAAAACCAGTTACATTTTTAAGCAAAATTAAAGTTGTGCACTAAATCTGAATTTGAGGTCAATACGTTGAAATTTAGACTGTTGCTTATCAGTCTTGGCGCTGATATTAAGAGAAAATTACGTACCATATTTTTGATCGGTATGACGAAACGTGATAAAACTTTTAAAAAATATTTGAAATTATAAACAATTCGCTTTCAAATTATACAGAAATCGTTTTTTCAGAAGGTCGTTTTGGGTTATTAGGAGCACACTATCGACCGTACTGGCAAGATAGTAATATATTTGTCCCTTATTTAATTTAACGGGTCATAAATTGAATAAACAGGTTAGATAACAAGAACGTGAACCGAAAAAAACCGGTTAAATAACATGATAAATACAATTTTTGGAAACATGTAAAATGAATACCTGTTTTTAATATCGATATAGATTTTATTTAAAAAGTTTTTTCCACATTTTATACAGAAAATGAAGAATAGACAAGGTAATTTTACTGCGTTAGTAAAGAGAAAATACTGAATTGCTATTATTTTTATCTTATTGATTGTGTGTTCAGTAATTTACGAGAAATATAACAAATCTCAATGCATAGAAAAAATTAACACCACACTCTATTAAGAATTCCATTAATAATATTTAATTAATTACTAACAGATTCATTAATGCTGTGTATAACGCTATAATTACTGATTAGAATGGTTTATTTTTTTATTTTTTGTATAATCATCGTAATTAATTCTTTTTAACCGACTTAAAAATGGAGGTTATGTATTCGACCCGTATATTTTTTTTTATGTTTGTTCGCACATAATTTTTTTTTATTAATCCGATTCAAATAAATCTTGTTACATTTGACGCAGATGCTTTTCGCGGTAGTACCATAATGTTTAAAAAATGTTTTAGACAAAAAAATCGTTCTGAAAATTGACAAAAAAGATTTTTTTGCCGTCCGGCGGGTAGGTAGGAACAGTGGGAATTCTGATATTCTATATGTATGCGTCACGTTAGATGATGTTACATCATCTTCTAGGATACATAATGTGAGTTACTGTACAAGTAGCACCGTTAATAAACTCATCAGAAATCGAGATGTTTCGTCTTAAATCTTTCAAATCAAATATACATTATACATAATATACAGCATCGGTAGGGACACTAGGCATCTTATAATTCTATATACGTTCATCACATTACATGGTCTTGATGTCGGTTCCATTTTTTTTTTTAGCCAACATACAAACAAATTCTGAATCAACTTGTAACATTAGCAATTTCATCCCCCGTGTCAGTTAACACAGAAAAAATGTAACATCACTTTTTTCGATCTATGATTAAAGGTAGATTTAATATTGTTTTAATAAAACACTACCACAGATTTAGTGCTGAGGATGATTCAAAAGATTAACATAAATCTGAGGTCGGTCATACATGATGCTACTAATCGGGGATTAAAATGATCTGTTACTGCAGTAAATGGTGTTAGTGAAAAATAAACTATAAATGAACCTTTTTTCGCTCGATGTACTTTCTTAATGTAGTCAAGATGTCAAACAAGCAGGATCTGGCTGTTTAACAACAATATTATTTTAATTTTTTTTTTGTTTGATGTGTATGGGCATTGAATCCTAAGGCCATTAGTTCTCACCGCAACGTTTAAAACTAAAGTAATATCACTATTAGGATCGTCAGATATAAGGGTATATGGGGCTCTTCATTCAAATAAAACACAAAAATAAACGTAACATTAAAATCATTTAAATTACTAGACTATATATACAAATTACTAGACAATACCAAATAAACAAAGAAACTCTGTGCTTGGGTGTAAAGGGTCTTCACACAGGGAATCCGCAATCAAACACAAATACAAATAATAACGTTGAAGGCTTTCTTGCCTCTAATCCTGTATGTGTAATCCCCAAGTAAGGGGTATATCTAATAATAGGGCGGTCTAAAAAACTGATGTTTTTGAATAATGTCAGTGTGTATATGGTTATGGATAGTTTTAGTCAATGTAAATTCCATCTGCAGAGGGTTGTACTTCAATCTTGGACCTTGTTTTATCCAATGTTAATGTAAGTGTAGACAATAGAGAGTGATTATCTTTTTCTCCTGATGTCACTCATGATGCCCTTGCAGTGAATATTATGGTAGAGAAGATGGTAGAAATCAAATCTACCAGGCAAACTTTTGACTATACTAGAGATGACTACATCAGGTCTCTATATAATGTTGTAAAAGAGACAGACTGGAGTGTAGTTTATTCTTCTCCAAAAATTAATGATTACATTCTTAAGAGGAAAACATGATCAAATTCCTTTTCTGGCTGCTTTTCCCAATAAGTGTTTTAAGTATAAAAAAGTGGAACATCGAAACTTCAAGAGAACTTTAAGCTGCTTATTATGATGAGTTTGCTCTATTAAGAATCTACTACAAAGGAAACCATCACCAGGAACAGGAAGATAGAGGAAGAGCTTAAAGTAAAGCCTGCAACTCTATTTAAATATGTAAAATCCTTCACAAAGTAAGCTACTGTACTATATCCGATTAAAATTCAAGACAACATTATTATTGATGTCAAAGAATTTATTAAGGAATCTGGAAAGTATTTCCAGTCTGTCTACCAATCTCTGGATAATAAGCTTAGATTTAATAGTATTGATGTCCACTGCATTAGTGATACAGTAGGAATTCCTCACGTTACTGAAGAAAACATGTTAGTGTACTGCATGGTTAAGAGTGTGATCGGCTGGTAGTGATTGTATCCCATCTTTCATCATTAAAGGTATTACAGAGCTGATCTCACTCATTTTTGCATGGATTTTTAATGTCAGTCTTGATTCTGATAAATTTTCTTGTTATTGGAAAATGGCACTGGTAACAACTATTTCCCAGAAAGGTGATCTTTATGTAATTCCAAATTATAGGCCTGCCTCTGTTTTAAATGATGGCAAAAGCATTTGAGAGAGTTGTTCATCATCACATCTACAATTCCTTGAATAAATATTTGTTAATACTGTTCAAAGGCACATGATTTTGTAACTAAAAGATCTACAGCTACAAACCTAAATGAAATGTCATCGCGTCAGAGGTTGAAAATCAAAGAGAAACTGATGCCATCTACTTCAATTTTAGGAATGCTTTTGACAAGGTTCATCATGACATCTTGATGCATAAGCTAGAAGTTCATGGTGTCACTGGTTCTATGCAGAGATGGATGTATTCATACTTATTTAATAGGATATTTCAGATGGTAGTTTATGGTAAAATTTCTAGCATATATGTTGTTTGGTGTTCCACAGAGCCAATATTGAATCCACTTTTATTTTTATAAATAACATCACACTTGGTATAAAATTACAAAATTCGCTGAAAATGTCAACCTCTACAGAAATTTGGACTTGTATAGTGATTCTTTTGCCCTTCAATAGAATGTAAAAGGGATTCATAAATGGTCGGTTGATAATGCATTGCCTCTGAATCTTGATAAAAAAATTATTATGACCTCTACTAGAAAGATGCTACTCGTAAAATAACATTATAAAATAGCTACCCATGAAATACGTTGAGTTTAACAATCTGTGACTTAGGCGTTACCTTCAACCCTGAGCTTGTAGACAGCATACACCTAAAGCACGAAGGAATCTTGTGCTGCTTTCATAGGTTGTCATAACTTTCAGGAAGCAAACATAAACTGTCATCATTATCACTAGTATTGAAAACAATCTGTAATCAAGTTTAGAATAGTAATGAGTATTGTTCAGTGATTTGGAACTACAATAGAGAGTTCAGTAATCTGAAGATTGAAGCTGTGAGATGGAAATTTCTTTAGAATTTTCAGCAGAGAAGGCTGAGTATGCACCAATGTTCATAATAGTGGAATGCAGAACTGGGCATTAAGTCATTTTAATCAAAGATGAAAATGCAAGATGTTATGTACATTTATAATGCAATACTTAGACTTACAGATATTGACATCTTAGGTATAGGCATCAGAGTACTGTACTTGAATAATAGGAAGCATAATTTATTTACATTTTCAAATTGAACCATCTTATCTCCAACTACAAGATTTATTGAAAGTCTTAACTTGGATAATGTTAAAGAAGTAGATGGGTTTCATGAAAATCTGATTTCGTTTAAATGGAATGCTTGAACGAAAGCTTTACATGATGACTACTGGTTTGTGAATTTTTCATAATCATTTTTTTTCTGTTTACCCAGACTTGACATTATTTAATTTTATAAGTGTTTAATATTTATGTAATGTAATTAATTATTATTTTTGTTTTAAGTTATCTATCACCCCACTTTACAGATGTATTTCATGTAGGGAATAGTTTTTTATGATTTGTTTTGACTAGTACCTTCTATACTTTATGACTTTACATTTAACTTAGAATAGGTACGTTAACCATGTACTGTTTGATTTGACTGCCTGCAGTCTGTGTGTGGCTGTTTTATCTTAAATAGGGATAATGTTAGTTACCGTTAGTTCCCAATCTCCCGACAGGATAGTGAAGGACACTAAGATTTTTCATTTACTGTTCTGCTGCACTTTTTCTTACACTTAACTAGGTCTTCCCTGTTTCCTGTTCATAGATTAGGTGTATTCATGGAGGTTCTGGATGGATATAAGGGGTGAAAGGAAGCCATATATTAAATAAATCTATTAAATTATTATTATTATTATAATTATTATTATTATTATTATTAATAATTCCTGTATTTAATGAGGTCTATAACTTGCATGAAATATACAATTATAGATCTGTTTCTGTAATTAATACAGTTTCTAAGGTTTAGAAAAGAATAATCTCTTTGCATTTATATTGCAATGTAGAGAGATACGTTTATTCTTGGCAGCATGGCTTTATGGTGAGAAGATCTGCAGCCACCAATTTAAATGACATGCTGTCCTTTGTGGCATCAGAAGTAGAGAATCGGGAACAGATTGAATAATATACCTTTATTTTTGCAAGACTTTCAGCTGTGTTCCCATTGACTTACTTATTCATAAGTTAAAACTATTTGATCTTCAAGGAGAAATGTTGCAAGTCCTACCTTACAAATAGGATTTTTCAAGTCTAAGTATTAGGTAAAGTCTGAAGTGGCTACACTGAAACATCTGGCATTCCACAGAGATTTTGGTTTTCTATTATTATATTGTACATTAATGACATTAGAAAAAGCAATGAGCCAAATATTTTGATATTTGCTGATGATGTCATATTATATTCTGAACTCAATGGTTATGAGATTTTTAGCCATTCAAAAGGATATTGATAAAATTTCTGTATTATCCAAATGTAATGAAATAACACTTAATTTGGACAAGACATCTTGACCAACTACTCTTGGAAGACTTTAATGGTGAAGTATCATTATTTAATTAATGTTACAGAATTGCATCAAGTGGAGAAAGTTCATGACTTGAGAGTTATTTTGGATACCACGTTGCTTCTGAATAGCCATGCACAGGAGATAATATCTGAAGTGAGACTGAATCTTGGACAGCTTCTTCAGGTAAGCTGGCACTTTAAGCGAACTGATAACATGTTGATGCTGTACCAGACCATGATGAGATCAGTTTTAGAATAACAATCACTGATCTGAAATTATAATAGAGCAAATACCATGGAATAGATAGAAAGAGTTCAAGAAAATTCCCATTCAACTTGCACCTGCGTGGTTTATTCAGTAGAGGTCTAGCGTATGAAGAACAAATTGCTTGATTTAAAAACTCTTGGAGAGAGGAGATGCCAGCATGATGGTATGTTTATTTACAAGGCATTGTATGGACTCATGGATGTCAATGTTTCTGGATTGGGATTTAGAGTGCTTTATGTGAACAAGCTAAATGAAAGGCATGGTAAATTGTTAGCTATTGGAAGATGTACAGGGAGCTTAAACAAGGTCAACCAAAGCACGGATGTAGAAGTTTTAACCAGAGGCTAGGGACTTTTAAAAATAAACTTAAAACCATGAAGATATATGGCAGTTACAAAATCGATTTTAATTATATTGATTGATTTTTATTTATTGATGAATTTCTTCGAAACGATAATTTTTAACTATATTTGATATAAATGTATTAAAATGTTAAAAAAGTAGTAATAAAAGAAACATTAAAGTTATTATATAAACCACTTTGTGTTGGATTAGTTTAGGATGTATTTAATTATTGGTTTAATATAGTTTATTCTAAATTATTCCCCTTCCTGTTTTCAGTTAGTTAAGGTGCATTACACTAAGGATCTTCTGTTCTGTTCTATTGCACCTTCTTCCAAACATTGGATAGGTCATCTTGCTTCTCTCAGTTGATAGGGTTATCTTCATGGAAAAATGTGGGATGCCTATAAGGAGAGATAAAAAAAATATTATTATTGGATGTATTGATGCAAAGAAATTTTTAATTTCACCTCTTTTGAAAAATAAATTTTTAACTATTGATTGTTTGTTTAACGTACACATGAAAAATTTTATTTTTTTACCAAATGAGTGAGGATAGTTTTAATTAGATTGTTAGCCTAAACCCACCGGGTTGGTCTAGTGGTTAACGCGTCTTCCCAAATCAGCTGATTTGGAAGCCGAGAGTTCCAGTGTTCAAGTCCTAGTAAAGGCAGTTACTTTTACACGGATTTGAGTACTAGATCATGCATATCGGTGTTCTTTAGTGGTTGGGTTTCAATTAACCACATATCTCAGGAATGGTCAAACTGAGACTGTACAAGACTACACTCACACATATTATCCTCTAAGTAATATCTGAATGGTAATTCCCAGAGGCTAAACAGGAAAAAGAAAGAAAGAAGACTGTTAGCCTGTTGAAACAGTACTTCAAGAGGTAATTAATACTTCTATGAGTCAATGCGTGGATTATCATAAGAAAGGGTAAGTTTATGTTAATAATTTATATGTTCATTTGAAGACTTATAGGAGTCAACTGCACAGCTTGCATGTTAGTTTTTTACCTATCGCTTGATCATGTAATGAAGTGGTTAGTGACTGATGTGACTGAGTTGTGTAGGAATGTATGCACAGGAAAGCAAAAACTAAAATAAATATAGCAGAGACTTCTGATTTAACACAACACATGTAAATCAAATTCTAAGAGCACTATACATTTATATACTTTATTCACTCGCCTTGTGGTCTGTGCTTCCTGTTCATTTTTCTACGAGGTGCTTGAACAATGTCATCCTCATAGTAGTCTGAATCATCATAATCTTCATCATAATAATACTCATAAACAGGACGTCTTCTACGATAAGGACGCCGGTGACGATTGCGTTGTGATCCTTGAGAGCGACGTGGAGGTAGCGGTGGCGGTGGTGGTGGAGGTTGTGGAGGAGATGCCGTTGTGGTCGGTTTAGCTGTGGTTGTCGTGGATGAAGGTGCAGTGGTAGCTTCTTTATACAAAGCCTCATTTCTAATAAAAAGGTTAATAATATTTACAAGAGCACACACAAAATCACACAAAATAACTAAATAAATATTTCATAATCATAAATATATCACTGAAAATAAGCATAAACATAGAAAATCTGCAATTACAAGTTAAAAATTTCTCTAAATTCTGCCAGTTTTCATATGCAAGAGAAACTCTTCAGACATCAGTAAACATCTTTTCTTATTTTTTATATCAGTTAAATATATATATTTTTAAATAAATTAAATTTAAAAATTGTTAAAAATTATTAATAAAAGTTTTCAATAGTTTTAATTAAACAGAAGATTCAAATCAATAAAAAATTGAAGAAGAGAAATATATTAAAGCTGCCTAATTTCTTGGCAACTGTTTTATTTGAGATAATTTAACTGGTTATAATCTCAATTGCTTTTAAGCTCTCTTTTGAGTTTATTTAGTTTTCAGTTTCTAATTGTATCTAGTAATGAACAAGAGAACAATTTATCAAGAAAATATTTTTCTATTGAAAAATTAAAGGCCCAAGTTATCTATGGTTAAAAACTAGTGCAATTATTTATGTATTTCAAAAGTTGTTTTTTTGTAAAAAAAACATCAACAGGAGTCCAAATAAACATTTAATGAAAGTAAAGGAATTAGGAAATAAATAACCACAGAAACTTTGCATTCTTCTTCTTGCTACTGAATGTTAAATTAAAGGAAATGTACTAAGAAACTATATTTCACTTGTATAGAACAGATCAAAATGTAATATCTGATAAAGATGAAACATAGATAAAATAATTTAAATACAGAATTGCTAGATTATCTTTCATAGGAAAACACTATGTGGAATGGATCTCTTGTTAAAGATAGGTCGAAGAATCCAAAAAGTCATGGAATGTATCAAACACCAAAAGATAGGAGTTGCTCTTTACATTTTCAGTCAATGAAACTTTGAGAGACAAGATGTGTTATTTGAAAGACTGGTAAATGATAAAACTACAAAGATATTAACACTTTCAGTGTAGATTTTGTAGTGGAACTATCTTAAAACAACCATCAATGTTGAATGTAGTTCAAGAACTACGGAACATGCACAAGGAAGAATAGATATATTTCTAGAACTATGTTGTAGTAGTCAAATCCCCTCAACTACAACATATTTATGAGAGTAATTTATAGTTTAAGAGAAATTAGGAAACTAGTACCTTATAGGTACTTCATTATGCATACAAAGTACACTGACACTGACTTAAAATGAGAAAATGAGGAGAAAGGAGTCAAGAATATAGAAAAAGATTGATATTGGTGAGAAACAACAGTTTGCATTTAGTTTACTGCAATACCAATAATATAATGCAGAGGTAAGACTAAGCCCTTCTTCAAGCAACGGTCAAAGAGCTTGTGTGTAGGATATGGAAATGGAATTTTGTATTGTATGAAAAATGTCATGCCTGATCGGGATTCAAATCTGGATTTTCTTCTGGTCCTCCGGGCCGGATATGTGAAGATTTGATTTACTGTGGCACTTTTCAATCAAAACAATCCAGATTATGTGTTACAAATTTTTCAACATATAATTTATGGTTAACCAAAGGGAGTTATTAAAGTTGCCAGTTATTCAAATGAAATACAGCCTACCACTTATTTCTTCATTACCATCAAGAAATTTTTTAAATTATTTCTTATTTAATTCATATTTATATATAACTGTTAATTAAGACTGTTAATTCATAATGAAGAGAGAACATTTAATTAGACACAGAGGACCAGTTAAATCCTCTATAACAAGAATCGTTACATTTACTGAAAAATATAATGTCTCAAATTGATATTCATCTTTTACGAATTAAACTAAGAAACCTTCAAGAATTGCAAGGTAAATATGATGCCATTCAAACGCAACTTGAAAGGGAAGATGATTAGCATATTTGTTAGATCGTGTGCAGGCTGAAGATGATTTATGCAGTTTTGAATTAAATTACAGTGTTTTGTAGATAATATTAAGCAAATGACAATTGATCAAGAAATCCTAATCTGTATTAGTTAGGTACAAAAGTGATATGGATTAGACTGATACAGATTACAGATTATTAGTGATATAGATTAACACTAAATCTTCATTGGAATGAGGTGCTCGCCAATAAATACACATATACGTCATAAGGACTCCCGAACACTTTTAGGAAATCCTAATCTGTGTGAGTTAGGTACAATAATCAGTATAGATTACACGTAAATACTCGTAGATTATTAGTAAAGACGATTATTAAGATATATATGCACTTACTTGTTACAAAGAAAATATTGCTGATAAAGCAACTGATTTTATATCAGAGTTGTACAAACCGATGTAAACATAATTCGAATCATTTTTTTTGGTTGAAAAAAAATGAAAGGCCAATTTAAAAAAAAATTGTTATCGATTTAATGTATGTTTTAAATAATATTTTTATATGAAGTTAATGAAAATAGTTAATTTATTTTATTTAAAACATACATTTCTCGGCGGCAAAGAAACTATGTTCTATCATTTTCAAAAACAACAAATACTAACATTTTAATTTTTTCTACAAATTTTACATTAATATTTTTTTGAAAATATTTTACATTGATTACAGAATTATCAAGAGATGTTTGTTATTTCCAGTCGAAGCCGATAAGAATTATATATTTTCGTACTCTTTAAACTAAAGTCAAACAAGTTCTGTTATGAACGATTATTTATAACTAGCATCACCCAGCAACATTAAATTATTTTTTTCATAACTCAACGAAGCTGAGCTATATTTATAAAAAAACTCAGATAAACACAGAATCGTTAGATTATCTTTGATAGTAAAACGCTCTGTGGAATATACTTCTTGTCAAAGAAGGAAGTCGAAGAACTCAAAAAGTCATGGAATAAATCAGCCACCAAAAGAACTAAGACGCTCATTACATTTTTAGTCAATAAAACTTTGATAGAGAAGTCGAATTCTTTGAAAGACAGTTATATTTTACCAGTTAATGACTTTAACCAGCAAAATATACATTTTATAGGAAAAAATACTGTATTTAGTGGAGATCACTGACTTTAATACATTTATCCAGTGGTTTATAGATAGTATAGATAGATTCAGCTTACAGCTGAATAATTTTAAGCTCAAACCTGTCTTCATATAGATAAATGAATAGGTTCTTTTCTACATATTATAATCAGTTTAAAACATTCAATGTATTTTTTTTTTTTTTTTGAGAAAGGTAGAATAAATTATCTGTTCTCATTAACTTCACATAATAATATTATTTTTTCTTTATAGCTATTTCAGTGCATACAAGAATAAAATCCGTATTTATTAAAAAGCTTTATCAAAATTTATCAGTTAAGTTGACTTTCATTAGATAATATTTACAAAAGGGGGAAACTGGCAAAAAAAATAAGGTAACCAGGGGGTCGAAGAGTGGAACCGTGCATGGCCAGGGAGGCAGTCTTCATGCTGAGGATGTCTTGATCTGAACACACGCAAGGTGATTGGGTCGAGACATTTCGATGACGCATGAAGGACCCTCGAGGTTTGAGGGTTGGGCGCGCGAAGGTCGGGGGGGGGGCGTATGCGTGAGGCATACTCGGACCCCGTCTAGAGGTAGGACCGGGAAGGGTAGCCTATCTGGGGAGGGGCCACAGTATCCAGAAGCGGAGGTCGTACGGCTTCAATGAGCCAGCTGGGACCCCGACGATTCAATCCAATGGGTGGACAATGCTGACCGGTGATGGTTAGTCATCGCCGCGTCACATCAGGCCAACCGAGGCAACGTCTTTTAGGCGGCTACCGGTTGCCCTGGTATGAATAAAAAACGACTGTAAAAAAAAAGATAATATTTACTGTCGATCAACTGATACTACATCAGTAAGTCATATTTTTAATTAAATTTTTATCTTATTCTCAAAACTACTATAAATAACGCTTTTCTTAATTAATATTATGTTTTTATACAAATTGTACTTCAGGATTACTTTATAAAGAATTAATAATTAAGACTTTTATGAAAATGCTGATTCTATTCCTTATATGAACATAATTGCATGTTTTGTGGATCTGAAGTAAAATATTTATTCTTAGCAACTGTCTTATCTTTACATAATATTTTAACATTTGTTTATGCAGTCGGCAAAATCTGTTAATATTGTCATCCTAAAACAGCCTTAATGATGGCGGCTAATACTAGTTAAAAATAATCATTCATATCAGAATCTGTTTGACTTCAGTTTGAAGAGTTTGAAATTATCTGATTCTGATCGGCTTCGACTGAAAAAATAAACATTAGTGGACAATTCTACTATCAATGTGAAAAATAACTTTTTGAAGATATAACTACAAGTTACGGAATAAAATATTCTTTATAATATAAATTTTATAAAATAAAATTGCAATTAGAAGAATCTAACAATAATCTATTAATTCATCGAACAAGATGAAATGTGATAATACTAAAGTTTAAAAAATGACTAATACTCGCTTTGAAATTAAGTCAAAACTGTTATTCCACGAGATCTTTTTAGAGTTAATTATACAGCTCCTTCTTCAGTGGAGTTACAGATTGCACCGGATAACTTCAGAGAGGAGTACTTATTTGGATTTACCATACGCCCAGCTCTCAAAGTTGTAACAAGTAACACAGAATATGAAAATATAGTATTTCTTGTCAAAGTTTAGAAAGCGTCGATACATAGATGTGCAGTAATTCCTTTCAGGTTATATGAAATAGTGTCAGCACTGCTAATAGCGCAGTGAAGGGTATAGGATACTGCGACAAGACATAGTAGGTAGCAAGAAGCCAGACGCCTGTCCAGCAATTTATGCTCGGCAACTGAGCTTTCTAAACTTTGAGAAATAATATTTTCTAGCTAAAAAACTCTCCAACCATAGTTCCTGGTTTAGAACAATAATTGAACGGGCTTAGGATAGGAATTCATACTTATTTTAAGGGTTAAACGTTTATAGGAAAAATGAAGATATATATATATATACATACGGAATACGCTACTGAATATGGAATAGACATTTTCAGAAATAATAGTCATTTTATGCCCGTATCACAAGAAAATGAGGAATGAAGTAGTCTCCTCTTACCTTAATCAATGAGCCTAATATATGGTTAGATATCAGCACCAAGCCACCAAAATGCCGGTAAAACCGACAAGTGATAACCTTCCCTCCACTACAAGAGAACTCCACTACGAGTTATTCCCTCCACTACAGAGAAGTGGACATAGCTTCACTGAGAAAAATTTCTGTCTGATGTTCTTCTATATCAGGTGCTTTACATATACTGGGAAAGATAGTGTACACCACTGTCTTCTCGGAAAAAACTGATTTTTTTAATATTTCTATTCAGTAAAGGATCAATTTCGGGTCACAACTTTAACCACTGATCATGTAAGTAATCTGTGAAAGAGTTCTTCTGCATATTTAAGAGTTTCTGCCGTTTTGATTTACTCTATTAGAGGAAATATTACAATACATTTTGCAAACATTCCGTAAGTATACTGGTGTGAAGTGTTTCACATATAAGTTTTCATCAAAACTTTGTTGACAATTGCTTGAGAATAATCGACTGAATTTAACAGAATTTGGAAAAAGGATCGTTTCATAAAAGAAAAGGTATGATAAAATTCTGAGAACAGAAGTTAAAATAGTGGAATCGACTCAAGATAAGTACTATTTAATTATTTAAATAATTTATTGTCATATTTTTTGTACAAATATGAGTTTTCCTATTCTGACCGTCTTAATGTTCTGTAAAGGTGTGTGCATTTAAGTTAGTAACTTTCTGAATTAAAGAGAAAAAAATTACAGCTATCAAAACATTTCTTCACAAAGATCACAAAGACAAAAAAAAATTAAGATCTATTGTCAACTCAAAAATTCAAAATTATTTAAATGTCCATTATAATCGTCCGAAACAGACATTTTTGGTAACAGGCATGACATTATTTTGCGAAATTTCAATGCTTAAATTTTCAAACATTTTACGCATTGTTTTGATAAAATTTAATATACTAAATGATAATAACTGAGCCAAATTATAAAAACTGATATATTAATAAAGGAGTATCTTCGAAAAATATATCCAAGGACACAAACCGATTGGCCGGTCACTGGTTATAGCGGTTAGCAACCGGCTTCTAGATCGATAATTGAATACGATTCATGACAACAGCCTGGCATTTTTTCACCATTTAATCCGTCTTGATTATGCTCGTTAAAATACGCTTTAGAATACGTATAGTTAAAATACGTATAGTTTTTGAATATTCTATACTATACAATACAACCAAAAAATATAATATACAATAGTTTTATGTATAATCTATGAATTACGTGTAGTGATTTATTAAAAGATAATAGTCGCAAACATCTTACAAACATGACACTACTGTCTTATTGACGTACGAATTAATTTTATTCTTGACGACCGAATGTTACAGTTTTAATTTAAAAACGATTATCGATTTAAATTTAAATTAACATCTTTTAGAAAATCGGTTAAGATGGTGTAACAGCTCCGAAAGTACTAGGATTTAAACTTTTTAAATTGTTGGTAAGGGGAAATTTAATTTATACAATTAATATAAATTATTTTTTAAAAATAGAAAAGAAATTTTCTAATGCGATATTAACTCTCTTTTTCTGTTTAGTCTCCGGAATCATCGTAAGGTATTACTTCAGAGGATGAATGAGGATGATATGTATGTAAATGAATTATAGTCTTGAACAGTCTCAGGTCGACCATTCCTGAGGTGTGTGGTTAATTAAAACCCAACCACCAAAGAATACCTATATCCACGATCCAGTATTCAAATCCGTAAATGCGATATTATCTGAAGAATCCTAACCTAACGTGCTTAAACTAATTTAACCGACTCGTGTTGCTAGAACGCATCTACCTGTATTTTTTCATATAAGTCATTTTCATTAATCCGATGAATTTTACAGGAATTCAGAAGCGTAAGGATTCGAGAAGGCTGACCCGGTTACCAGTTATTAGATTTACGATGTTCTGACAACGAACGATTGTTAAATTTTATTCCTGATAAATAGAGGATGGCATAATAATTTTGGTCTTCACATCACAACCCCCGATTCCGTTTGTCGAGGATATACTGCGGTCGACTTTACATTCTCTCTACGAAAACAAATTACATACTTCAATGTTTTTCCAGTCCTACTACTATAGGATTATTGGGTGACGAAACAGAGCGTATAATTTTTCCGCTTTGTAATAACATCGGGAAACATAAAGAATTCGAAATGCAAAATTTAACACTTTTCTCGAACATACGTAATAAAAATTAAAATATATTTGATAGAATAATTGTGATTTTCTGTGGAATTACAAATGCCGGTGAGACGGAATGTTAAAGACGAGAACAAAACAAAACAAGAATAGATTTTAACAGCTGTTAAAAACAAGAGAGCCGTAAGTTTTAACTTTACTCATTAAAAATGAAATATTCAGTAAATTTATTTATTACAATTTTTATTACACATCGTTTTTGTGGTTATAAATCCAGTAGCCTGTAAACAAAAGTAGTTACAAAAAATTAATTATGACCTGTTTTTATATTCACGTATTTTTAATCTGGTTTTAAGAAAAAATCACACATCAACTGTATTCTATGGCTCAATTAAATAAGGAATTTACGTTAATATTTCTCAGCATAACGTTTAATAAGGATAAATATCTAGTCAGCAAAAAAATATAAATAAATCGTACGTACAAGGTAGAATTTTAAGACAGACTGTTAAATATTCATTTGTTTAAATAATAAAATGTTAGCGACCTCTGATCCGGACAGAAAACTCATTAGGATAGAAGTAAAGGTGTGCACAAATGTCCTTTACCCCTTCGTAAGAGGACAGAGACCTCTTCATTCGCCGAGGGCGAGTTGAAAGGACAGATTAATATCATCAACCGGTTTAGCTACAGGAAAATTTTAACTCCTTCCAAAAACAGAAGAATCCATTTTAATTCTGCGGTTATTATAAATTATAAGACGACCTAGCGGCTCATGCACATAAACAAAAAAAAAAACGTTTGTACTTAGATTTATGTATCTATATACATAAGCCACAATTTTTTATATTAAAATACGTAATTAATTATTCCAAAACGGAATAAAGTTACATTCCGAATGAGAATTAAAGAAAAAGTGTATTGCAAATAAAAAAATTAAATTAATTATAACTTTCCTATAAATTTGTTTAGGTTTGATGTAAATTTTTTTGGTAAATTGTTGATAAAAATGAAAGCTAGAAAAATTTGTAGTTTAATTTTTGAGAAAAGTTTTGTAATTAATATCAACCGAAAGGAAATAAAATTAAAAAAAAATATTTAAGGACAATTTGAATTCTAAACTGTACAGTTTTGAAATTAAATTAAATGTAAATTTTAAGAAATATTTATTTATTTTTTTTAAGTAACGACAAAGATAAAATGTATCTTACCATACATTTTAGAATAATTTATTTTACATTAAATCTACTACATAATTCAAGGACTAACCGGTTCGCCGAGTCTATCACTAAGAACTTCCTTTTGTCCTCTGTGTTAAGTAGTATTTAACTTAATTAATTATATATATTATTATTATTATTAACTGTAATTTATTATCTGATTAATTATTAAAACTTAAATCTAAAATACCTTTTATAATATTTTGGCGAATTTTCACAATCTACTTCCGATACAAAATGACAAATAAATGTTTTTTGATCGAAGGCTGTATAATTGGCACAAAGGAAATCATACCTCGTTCCAAAGAGACAATGATGGTACACCTGAAACACAACCGAATGTCGTATTAAATTAATTAAGTAAACTAAATACATTAATGTAATAATTAATCGAATCATTTAATTATAACCTATCTTCAAAAATAAATATTCGATCTGCTGTTTAGAATATTTTATTTCCTACATACGGCAATGTATGTTACCATACCGATGTAATTATAAAATATTTTTACGGAGATCAGCGTATAATATTATGTATTATACATATATACTCGTATTATGGCAGTAATCGAATGGTGTGTTACTTAATCGGCAACAAAAGGAACTACTCGGGATTCTCCTAACTGAATCGATTAATTATTTTTTTAAACTGATCCCAAAGCAATGATGATTATTATTTTATTCAAGTTTTAAAAATATTGTTACAACGGTTTTTATACTTTTCACCTAATGAAGGAGTAATCGTTGCGAAAGCGCTCGCAAACAGTTGAATAAACTTTAAATAACGGTTATATTCCGAGTACAACCATTGCTAAGATGTAATTCTTCATTAAATTACACTGAGGTTTGGAATTTTTGTGTGGCTGGAACAACAAGGATAAATATTTTTTCTGTGGAAGATCAGTAAATTTACTTATTTTTAATAATAATTATAATAATAAAAAAATTATTCCTGGTCATTAATGAAGGAGGTGAGACATAGCTGAGCTGCATTCAAGATCACCATCGATATATATCAAACATTCCTATGTGGTGGGTGACATATTTATATGTATATTAAAACATGTATATATAATAATATTAATTAACGACGTTTTAACTGAACAGTATCGTATTTTATCGTTTTAATTATTATTTATAGATAAAATTCTCAGTCAAATTGTGATAATTATAGTCAATGAAATACGAAAACCCAGTAGATAATGAAAGTTAAATATATATATATATAAAAGAAAATATTTAAATTCGTACTTTAATTAGTGCAAATGTTGTTAAAAAGATCTCTGAGACTAACAACACGCAAAAAAACAATTCAGGGTTCTACAAAGAATTCACACAACTAGTATTGAATTATTAATTGAATTAATTCTACTAAAATGAAAGTGTTTTTACTATTTCACTTTTTTGCTTTCTACAATAATTGTTGGCAAAGTATGAGAATATTTGTGTATCTTTATTTCAAATATTGTAGAATTAAATTTTCACAGCATATGAATGGGAATACTTAAATTATTGTACACACACACACACATACACACACACACACACACAAAATAAACATGTGAATATGTGCAAAAGATTTGTTTATTTACATATAAAATAATAAATAAAGGTTAAATATTTATTACATAAAAGATAATTTTAAAAATCTACCTGCTTGCTGAGACTGATATGTTTATCATTGTCTTTAATAAATAATGATGTGGTAATAGTATATGTCACTATTTAAAATTTTTCCCATAATATTTAGAAGAGAAAAAACTGTAACGAATGAGAAAGACTGACAGTATAAAAAACAATAAGGATACAATTCTTTAACTTGTAAGCGAGGCTATGGTCTTGTAAAATTACCTGTAAGTCTTTTGTAAGTCTGGTCTTGTTAGACTACTTTATTATTTTAAGATCGACAGAGAAAATAGAAAATTAAAAAAAAATAGCAAATTAAAAACAATAGAATATAGTTTTGTATGCATCGGGATCATCCTTTCGGTGCTCTACAGCAATTCCGTTTTCGTGCGTACACGGGAAATCGCGTGAGCATGCGAATTTTTAAGTTCTCGAATTAATTGTAAAGATATAACGATGAATGAAGAATTTTAGCCTACATCTGTTTATGAAAAAATCGAATAAAAAAAAGTAACTACCCGTAATGTAGGGTAAAGAGAATAGGTGACGTTTGAAAAACTAAGAATTATAGATTAATGTCATAAAATTGAAAGAGCGGGGTTTCTAAATATCTACTCGTTGGTTTTATTCTTACTCGGTTTAGTTGCATGCACGGTGAAAAGACGTGTTCCTGAAATAAAAAAAAAATTAAAAAATAGTTTTTAGCAACGAAATATAACTTTTTATTAGGATGATTTCATCTCTTTTGCGTATGTTCCTACTTGTTTTCTCATTCGGCATTCTGAATTGGTGTAGGTGTGTGTGTGCACTCGTGTAACAATCTTTTTAGATATGTTTTGGTAATATTTATCAGGCTACTATAAAAGGAAGACTATGTGTTTTGGTTTTCGGGGTTGTTTGCATCACTGCAACTTTAAAAGGACCGACAGATTTTTAAATAGGTATGAAATGATCAGTTTCAATCGTATAAAACACATCGAGTGTGTAAGAATTTGAAGAAAGTAGATTTCATGTGCCATTTTCTCTAAGCCAAAAAAATTTCTTCGATTTTGTTCGTATTATGTCCTCCTGTTATATCGTTTTATTTAACGCATCAAAATACTCTTTTCTCACCGATTTTTATTCTACATATTTTTTTATTTAAATAAAAATCTTTTTTATTTAATAAAACAGTTATACAGCGTATTTGCGATTTTCACGAACATAAAATCACACTTTTTATAGCATTAAATCGTTTTATTTTCTTGGAGATGATCACAGCAGATTAAGATAAAACGTGCGGTGAGAGTAATATAATAAAAAAATTAAATGCAAAATTAAGTACAATAGTGTTCAAGATAAAAACATACTAAGGACACTTATACGTTATTCTTATAATATAAACTACTAATAACTTTCAATTTTTTTCCTAAACAAAAAAAACGCAATAACTGAAAATAAAATCCGTAAAAATGTTAATTTCTTAATTTAATAAAAATAAGATGTTAGGTAAAGGAAAAGATAAATACAAAGGCGACTTTATAAATGAAATTTACAAGAAAATAATGTAGGTGACGTATTGTATAAAAATGAATGGAACAATAGCAGTAGAAAAGTGCAATTAATAAAAAAAATACCAAACAGAAACAATGCCTACAGGTACATTATCAAATAACACAACGAGCTTGTATCTAGCGTATTACAAAATCTACTAAAACAAATCCACAAACATTTAAACTCAACAGTCCATACGAAATAAAATACTGTTTATAAAAGAAAAAAAAGCTTTTACGAAACAAATTATGAAACCGTGTATTTTTATAACAGTTATTAACTAAGTAGTACACTGAACATAATACTAGTGACTTATCGCATCGAAGAAATCAAGATACATCAAACTTTTACGAGAAAATACACACACTCAGTTGACTTAATTTTTATTAATGTTTCTTGGAAGCAACAGAAATTGAATTTCTTAGATAAAAACAAAAAATTGACTTTTCGGTAATTCTGGATCTCCTGAAGGTATTTAACAATGAATCCGCATGTCTATCCGTGTATATCAATATATAACGTATATGTATAAATCGGTACGCATAAGAGGTCGTAAGCTCGACGATGAATCGATATAAGTCCTCCCTCCTTCCGATATTACCAAAATAACAGACTAAAGTGTAGCGCTATATACTATTCAAAGTTAATTTTTGCAAAAAATTTGGTATTCCACGCAGATAAAATCATACTAAAATAAGCAGTTTTTTAGACATTAAATTTTGTACGAGGGTCAATCAATAAGTAAAAAAAATAAACAACTGTTTTAATACAGTTTTTTTCCATAAATTCAACTAAGTACCTATATTTTAAAATAGCGTAAGTTTAGATTATCCTATACATTTCACCCGCCGCTCGAACCAGTTTCTACAACCAATTGCAGAGTATTTCTTATCTTGAAGTCGGTTTCGTTTATATATATTTTCTTCTTCATTGCTCTAAAGCCCGGGTTTACATGATTTTTAAAGGATCCGACCAAAAAAAGTGTGTGAGGGGAGATCTGATTGTAAGGCGAGTGCTTTAGAACTTCCTGGCCTAATTTTCAACGGTTTTGAGGGTCTATTTTGAGTGTGTGGACGAGCACTATCCTGAAATAGAAGCAATTTTCTCTGTAGATCCTTTCCTTTTTTTAGCATAGCAGACTTTACTTCATTTTCAAACACATCTTTATGCGATTTATAAACTGTACAGAGAATTCAATCCGTTGCCATCCTGCAAACAAAAAACAACAGAGAAAATTGGACCTCTACCGTCGTAAAAGGTCGTTACAATTACCTCACCGGTTGACAGCGGATCATTTTTATGGGGGGGTCATGAGTTTTTTTGAAGGGAAAACCGGGATGTTTCCGCTGTATACCGCCTTGATTACGGTTAAAACTGACGGATCCAGTTCTCATTGAAAATCAACAATTTTTCCAGAAATCTATGATTCGAGTAGCGTCGATTTAATCACCTCCAAGTCTGGTCTCTTTTTGATTATCCGAAAGCTCTCACGGAACTCTTACATAACGATGCTTACGTTACGGGTTTCAACTCAACTGTAAATCACCTCTACCTCCTTAAACAAGCTAATCGATGCGGCATTCCAAAGCCGGTGTTAAAACTTCTCATAAGCCGGCGTTATTTAGTCGTAAGTAACTTACTGAGCTACTTTTGAAATTTCTTATAGAAATTTGCATGATTTATAAAAAGTTTACCGTATCGTTACAACATCCAGGAAAAAAATTATAGATTGCTTTACACGATTTTTTATTTAAAATATAGACGTTTTAGACTGTTTTAAGTCGAGTAGTTTATCTACAATTTCTGTGAAACCCGTAGAAAAACATATTCGTACGAGTTTCGATGTGCAGATTCCAAGTAAATAATAATAATAAACACAATAAAAATAATAATGCTGTATGTAAATATTTTCAAATAGTTTTCAGTTAATAAAAAAATTAATAAACTCAAAATTTAAAATAAATTTCTCCATACATAATTGCAAATATGTTGTAATTTATGACGTATTTAATTAAATATTACGAGTTTCTTACGCGGTTTATTTTACAAGTCACAGCCGTCAAGTAACGTTAAGTCTTTTATTAAAGGTTATGAAGTGTTAACATTTAGCTTTATTTCATAACATTGATGAAATAAAACTGTTATGGTAAGTTACGGTTGTTAGGAGTAAATAACTTATGCATATAACGTCAGTTTGAGTTCATCGGTCTATCATGAATGATTTTGTGTTTGTGTCAGTGTGAGCACACCGATCCGATGATGCAAAGTTTAGAGAGAAAAAATCTATTTAGTCACGATTTTATAACGCTGCATGTGTTAAAGCACGATTTTATAATGTGTTAACTTTTTGCACATTATTCAATGCTGGTTGTCATATTTTTCAATAAATATATATTCGTTCGTTCACACATATACGCATGTATTCTTAAAAGCTTTTGACTTTTACATTACATATTTTTTAAAAAAATATTCTTCATTAATATTATGTTAAAATTAAATTTTAATTAATTTGATAACGTCAGATCATATGCAGAATCTGAAGAATGCAGGCTAAATCTTTCAAGGCGCGCTCTTTGACAGTTCAGTCGTCAATCTACTAAATCTTGTCACACATTTCTTGGTAAATAACGTTTAATATATGATAAGACAATATTTTCTAATGATGAAAACAAGTTCTATTTTTTTTTTTAAATATTAAAGAATATTTATTTAAAAGAAATGCATGACAAAATATAATATTGACCAGAGTAGATACGCCTCTAGAAAGATTTACACTCAGTTTCTGCTATGGTAATACGAATGTGTGCGTGTGTGTGTGTGTGCGTGTGTGTGTGTGTGCGTTCGCGCGCGCGCGTATATATATATATATATATGAATGAATACACTCATAAAAAAATATTCACCAAAGGAAAAATTGCATGAAAAAGGTATCGGAAAAACTTAACATAAAGTTAAATAATTGTGTGCTGTATTAACACTGAATGGAGGCCCGTTTTCTTGCCTCCTTCAGTGATCTCGGAGATACGCAACAGCTGTGAGGAAAAGTTTAAATGGATACTTTTCATATCGAATAAGTAGCTCTCAATTCAAAATTTCTACTAGAAATATACTTTTAAGACACAGGCCGATAAACGCAGAAACGTTTGCTCGGATCTGAGATTCAATGTTTAACGAAAATTTTGGAATTTGTTTGATCATCATACGAAATTTATCTTTTTAGTCATCGTAAGAAACACGTTAGAATTTTTTATTTTTATAAGTTTAAAATGTTCTATATTTAGGGCACAATAAGTGAATGAGTGTGTGTGTGTGTGTGTGTGTGTGTGTGTGTGTGTGTGTGTTGTTCCGTGAGGGATAAAAGTCAGTATCCATAATTACTAAAAAGATAACTGTTAATAAAAAAAAATTTATTACATTTTTAATACACTTAAAGAAAGCGCTCAAATGCGGACTTATAATAAATAGTTTTAATAATAAATCAATTAATAACATGTTAAACCAAGTACCTGATTTAACAGAGGAGGAGATGAAATCCGGCAAAAAATTACGTCATACATTTTCTGTCGTAAGTTGGTTATTTGTTAACCGATTTCAAAAACTAAATATCATCTTATTTACAATAAATGCTTAACATTGATGTATATAAAAATGAATAAGGTAAAACAGTGGGTTATCGAAATATAAAGGATTGAAAAATTAATATAGCCGCCATTTTGAGATCTGTGATCATATTTATACTGTAATATTTATTTATTAAATAACGGTAATATAAATCCGTATACCAAATACACTGCTATTGTGATTCCCCAATCCGTTCTTGAGATATAAATTTTACATCAATAAACACAAAATAGCGGACAAAAGGAAAACGAAGGGGAAATAGACATTTTTCATAGGACATTTGTTCATTTTGTTATATAGAATATAAAAATATACAGCCAGTCCCACGTTTTAGGTACACCCCTCTATATATATATATATATATATATAAATACACACAGTGGAATTCCTATAACTCGAATATACAAGGGAATTAAAAAGAATTCGACTTACGGAAAATTCGAGTTAGAGAAACATACATGTTACTAAATTACTATCCACTGTTTATAAATACAGTATACAGTATGTACTACTGGTTAGTATGTATATATTTAGTAAGTTAAAGTTAACTTACCTGAAGAGTATTCATTACTGCGGAAAACACTAAACAAAATGTAGGCTAATATATACACACGAAAATACTGTACATTAATCACATTTTTTCTCACTGATAATCAATTTATTGCACAAAAATCGTTAATTAATGAAAAATACAAAAGGCTATAACTTAATATGAATAGTAAAACATATCATTATTGTATATAAAACACGGTTCAGTTTTAAATTCAAGGATTGTGTTTTTAAAAGTTTTTCAGACAAAATAAAAACAATATTTAAATTATAAAAAATAAAATAAAAAGTGAAGAATAACTGGCTCTTTCGTAAAAAACACTGAATTTAATTAAAATCGATTAAAAAAATTGTTGTTAGTTTTCTGACGTTTATTCTGATGCAGTGTAGTCAACCACTTTTCTACATCTGCCACCGCGGAAAAATCGATTCGGGTACATCATCTTTGACTCAACGAATCGCCGAACGTAATCAACGTTATCCATAACTCCCATTAAAGTTGGTGGCGGTACGCAGGGTAGTTCATTATTGTCGTTATCCGAAACAGTCTGTATGGTGTCATTTTCATTTGCGTTAATCGTATTGATTACAATATCTTCGTCAGTAGGGTATTCGGCTACTAGCAAATCTTCATCGATAGAATCATAATTCCGAAAAGTTACGTTGCTTGTTAGTCGTAAAACATCGGTAACAGACTGCCATTTATTATCATAATCACCATTATTGTTGCTAGAACAAAGGTTTTTACTGCTAGTTTGTTCACATCAGATAAGATAACAGGTGTTGTGGGTTTTTAAATCCAGCTTTATAAGTTACAAATTGTCAGCTCAGTCACATCATTCCAAGATTTTTTAACTTCCCATAGAGAATGAACAAGATAAATTTCTTTTAACGTTTTCATTATAATCCTTCTTCTATACATTTTTTTTAAATTTTGCATAATGCCCTTATAAATTGGTTGGATTTTAGAGGTAGCATTTGGTGGAAAGAAAACGCATTTTATCGATAACAATTCCTGAGGAAACGATTTTGGATGAGCCGGGCAGTTGTCAATAAATAGGACAATCTTTCTATTTTTCGAATGATAATAATGATCCGATTTGAATAACCATTTTTCGAAGATTTCACTGGTAACCCACGCTTTTCTGTTGGTTTCGTTCTGAATGGGTAAAAGATTAACGTTAGAGAAACAATGTGGATTTTTCGATTTACCAATTAAGAGAGGTTTCAACTTTTTTATCCCCGACATGTTCGCCCCTAAAAGAACTGTGACGCGGTCTTTACTTCGTTTCCCACCGTGGCATTTATCACCTTTAAAAGTTTAAGTTTTATCAGGCAAACATTTATAAAACAGTCCGGTTTCGTCAGCGTTAAAGATGTCCGATTCGTTGTACGTGCTTATAATTTCTTTCAGCGTACTTTTTATCCACGTATTAAAAAATTCTTCATTTACACTGGCACTTTCACCACAAAGATTTAAAAAAATTATTCCATACCTATCTAGATTTATTAAGCCGAACCACACTAGCTTTGAAATCCGTGCAAATGAACTGTCTCGCAAAGTAATCGGATTTTTTGCGTAAATTTACCTATCATTGGTTCACCTATAGGTAAATTTCGATCGCGACTGTTTTTAAACCTTTTTAAAACAGAATAAGAAACCCTTGTTTACAGTAGCAAATAAGCCCAAATAGACATATGAAATTACGCATACGAGCTGAGAAGGTAATAAAGATACATTGACCGAAACTACTTAGGACAAACGAGTTCCGGTGAATACAGACGCCTGCTGTATAAGATTTCGCTTCCCTCTTTACTGTACGTTGATTCTTCCTTTTCTATTATCGCATAGTAACAGAGGTGAATTATGCTTGTTTCATATTTCCAAACTGAAAATAAGATCGATATTATAGGCCTAATGTTAAACTTTCTTCTTTTTTTTTTTATAACTAATCAAATTTTTTAGTTTGACTTATAGGATTTTTGTTCGAGTTAAAAAAGGAATTATATTTCCGTATAACGTAATACAATACGGCCGGGAATTAGAATAAATTTCGAGTCGTAGTAATTTTCGAGTTATAGGAATTTCGCTGTTTATGCGTATATGTGTCTGTGTACTGCACACTACGTATGAATGATGGAATAAACTATGAAACCTAATTTATAATACATAATTTTAAATTATTAATTTCCATCAACATAGATAAGTAGATAAGTGTCCTATATTACAGTATAATAAAAAATAGAAAATTTATTTGTCTATAGCATTCATCATTTTGTCGATTTGGTACATCGAGGTTGCTCTTCAGAAGCGGTAGAATTTTAAACTCCTAACGGCCGTGAAAACTCCGACAAACAACAACAGCGTTGGTATAATAAAGAAGGCGAGGTCATATAGGAAGGTAAACTGCTATGAGCGATGACCCACACCGAACACACATGTCGATAAAAATACGATAATAATCCTAGAACAATCTTAACTCGGATCGTATGTAACTCCAGGAGATGTATCGATAAAAGACTACGGAAATTTAAATCAAATATTATAGACTACCTGTACGTCAGATCGACCATATAATTAATTATAGAAAATGACCCCATATTTTATGTAAATCATACCCCTATATTTTCATTAAAATACGACGTTTTAATGCATCTGAAAGTATATTTTATTAAATGTACTTTCAGATAGGCATTGCTATCGCTATTAATAATGTATCGTAAAAATACTGTATATAATAAAATAAGATTTCGTAATAATTTTGAAAAATAATACCGCTGTAAAAATTACTAAAATCTACTATTTCTTTATACGTAATCCGTAAATTTCTTTATATCCTATACTCTTAATCACAAGTGAATTTTAGAGAAAAGTGACTAGGGCTTAGAAAGTGAAGTTTATCGTAAACCAACCTGACAGGAATCACAAGTCCTAACAGAAATGGAAAGCCTTCTTCAAAAGTAATAGGTATCCCGTGCAAGGCTACTAGGGAAAGTGAAAGAAAAAAGTCGTTTCTAGTTTTCTGCATCGTAAAATATACGTAGGAATATACCCAAAAATTGCTGAATATATTTCAGATCGATACGATAAGCTCAACGAAATACGGATGATATTCAGCCCTAAAAGCGATACCTTCACTCTATTTTTAACAAGAACCGGCTGCCGTGTAACTACCATCGTACTCTCAGAAAAAAACAACTGAGACTATTACTAGGTACACCTGATAACACGCTTCAAAGTTGTAACAAAGACCGAGGTAAATAGTTTAAACGACTGTATAAACAATTCTCTTAAGGGAAAAGGGAAATTTACACTTTAATAAAAAAGCAGAGAGAATTGATACGACCGTTATTATTTTACGCAACCGATTATTTTACTCAACCGCAAAAATTTTAATCCGTATATTAATTTTAAATCATTTTCCGGTTGAACTAAAGTGCTAGTTCATGTGAATATGGAAATAATATATCTTAATCTACTTCTTACAAAAGTAAATTCTAAAGTAGTAAAACTTCTGTACAATACTGAAAAAAAAAAGAATGAAATTTTATCTTATAACTCTCACCGCTCTCAATCTCATAAAAAAAAGAATAAAATCTAATACGTCTACCCATTTTTAAATTAAAAATAATAATTAATAGATTATCAGCTTCCTTCAGCTTCTTATTCGTTTCCGATTTCAGGGTAATTAATTTTTTCAGAAATCTTAAGATTCGCCAGAAAGGAAAGAGAAATTGCCTTGGAAGGCCCGTATATCATCATCAGAAAGCGATGAGTTCTAAGTATTCTGTCGTAAACTACTACAGACCTGCCGCTTCAAAATTAAAAAAAAAAGTGTGGTTGTTAAATGAAAATTTTAACAAATGAATAAAGCAGTTGGAATTTTTAATTAATTTTTTTTATAAATAAAAAATAATTTTATACTGTAATCTAATTTTAAATTCGCGCTTACAATAACTTTTTAAATCTTCATTTCAAAATAGTCCGTAGTCCATTTCTAAACCTAACTGTAAATTGACGGTAGTAACCGTCAATTTACATTCCAATAGAATAGAATTATAAAATAAAATAAATACAAACGTTTGAATAAATAATGAAAATGCTCGTAAAATAATCTGTAATCCAAAAATAAATGCTTGTGTTTAACGTTCGAAAATATCTAAAGATCAGGTAAATCGGCATTAAAAACTAACATTTTTTTAAAGAAAATTTTCAGAAAAACAACGCATAGCCGATAAACTTAGCTCATATTTTATTTTTTATATAGCCTTTTTAAAAACATATTATAAAAGTTTTATTAAAGATCACTAGATCAACGGGAGGGGAGGTACAATCTTTACGATTTACCGACTGATGCCAAAGGGAAAATCTTTCAATTTTGTGCACACTTTAGTGCATTAATCCGTATACATTCATAAATTTATGTTCTTTATATCATACTTCAACTTTTTTATAGTCTCGTAAAGGTTTTCTCGCTTGAGATATTTTAATCTGCTGCGACGACCCTATCTTATTTACTGTATCTTAGTAAAGCTGTAATATTGTAAAGTAAATTAAAAGCATCTTTTCTATGTATTTTTCATTGCAGTCCAATTTTCACTTTCATTCGGTTTTTCAACAGTAGCGACTGTTCGTAGACTAACAGTATCTCGTCGATCCCATTTTTAAAAAAAGATAAATCTCCGGCTTCAGCTTAAGAAGTTGGAATAATCGGAAATCTCCAGGCGAATGTTACTTCAGTTGCCTATGTCTAAATATCCAATAGCGACTGGAAAACTCTCACGTTATTTAAAATTCTTGTTGAATTTACTATTTCTGATGTTAATATATAACTTTACTGTTCGATAACGATATCATTACCGGCTTGTATCAGCTTAGAATTTTACCATCGGTTTGACCATATTTATATATATTTTATGCCAAATAAAATCTACATTATCGTAATTAAATATCATAATAAATCTACCTTACCTGTATTACAACAAATATACTTTCGTACCTGACATTTGTGTGGAACACTAGCGTAGAAACCGTCATGCAAACCGTCACAATTAAATTCTATTTCTTCTGGTATCGCATTGTAAAACGGATAGTTGGTGAGGTTATGCCCGTTTAACTCTCTGGGCAGATTAGGGTCGTAAATATAGTCTTTCTGTGGGATGCCTGTAAGGAACGACTTGAGCTTTGATTGCGTCGAATTCGTCGAACCAGAAGTCGAATTAGTTGCTGTAGAATTTCCATCAGTCTCTACTGCAGCTGCCTGTCAAAACAAAGGAAAAAAAAATTAGATAATGTTTTGTATGTTTTTCGGGGAGGCGAAAAATATGCTTTTGCATTATCGTTACTTGGAACAAAGACGTCATAAAATGACATTAAAAAAAATATAAAAAATACTTACAACTAGTATCACAGCTAACATCACAAAAACTTACTTTAAACGAATATCACAGCCGAATCTTACAAAAATATATTTTTTATTTAAGAAATAATAGAAAACATAGAATAAATATCATTTAAATAAACGTAAAAAAATTTCAACGAAGTTCGAGAGGAATGTATGTAATGTAATGTAATGACCCCTTTTCGGATAACAATATAATTAAAAACAAATAAAAAACTGGTACATGGATTACATAAAACAGTATACAAACGAAAGAGAAACGTAATGTATGAAGGATAAAGATAGAAATAAGAAAAAAGGAATAAAAAACAAATATCACAACTGATGGTATATTCCTTTGCAACGAACAAAATTAATCGCTTTATTAATCGAGCTAGCTTCGTCACCCAGAATATGCCGTATTATAGTAGGCACTTTAAACCTGCGATGTAAGGTCGCGTAATATACTCAATCCACAAAAATATCGTGAACATTTAAACGGCAGTTACATTGAGGACACATAGGGATATCTTCCGACAACATATAGTTATATCTTAACATCATAGAGTTGCCCATCTCTATATTGTTAACATAGAGATACATCTCTATGTTTGCGAGACGAGGCTTCACAGCCTCGCGATGGAAGCATGGCAGCATCAACGGAACACCACGACTAAGGGAAGGTCCTTGTATAATTTTATACAAGACCTGGGGATGGTACGACTCGAAATCCTTTCTAAGGGCAACGGGATCCCACGTGATCACCAACCAAATCAATTTAAAACAATATTTGTTCAGGTCCCGCCTGGCAACTGATTAGCTGTGTGTCTGCGGGGAGGTCCAGTGTGCATATGTTGTACGACTGCCCCGTTCTTGTGGGGACCAGAACTCGAACCACTCTGGAACTTAGAGGTCAAGGGGAAAATTGGCCAGTCATAAACGGCGAGTCAAATGTGGCGTGAGCCCCATTGTCGGGCCGCGTGGATGTTCCTTGATGCGGTTACATTGTTCAACCGGCATCATTAGTTTACTTAAGAGAAGACTCTGACCGCATTGTGAGAAGAAGGTATTTTCGAGTAAGGATCGGCCACCGATCTATAGCTCTAATCGGTTATAAAAGGTGGACAGGTACTTGCTGGTATATAGCGATCTAGGCATGGCAGTGAATTGCTTCTTTTTAGTTAATTATTGACGAAATAAATTTTATATTCATGAAATGATCAATATTTTAGTAATTAGACAGGGTGCACCTACCCATTTAGAAAATATATGAAATGTGAACGGAAAAACATAAAAGCAATCTGTGAAATAGACCGTGTTTATATCGTTCACGCAATTGGGTTACCTCCAGGAGCTATTAAAAACCTGGTCGCATAAACTGTTTGAGGCACAGTAACTCTTCGCGGCACGGACATTCGGTCTCATGCTTTAGGGGGCCCGAATGGCGTGGTGGCGGGAGAAATGCCAGTAAATCAAATACGACAACATAAGATATCCGTGTGTCGGTCTGCTATGACCTATCCGTAGACAACAAAGAACGACCTAATCTTTCCTATTTGCTCTACTGGATGAAAAGAAAGGACGCATCGTGCTCTTTACAAGTCGTAGTTTGTTATATACCATTTGTTCTACATTTCCATTTTGTTCTACAATTCCATTCGCAGTAACTGTTTTATAAAATTAGAAAAATCGGAGGCAACAATACAAGTAGGTGACGGCGGGTTGAGTGCACACTTCCTTAGCGGCGACTTCAGCACGCTCATTCCCTGGGATTCCGACGTGGCTTGGAATCCAGGAATCCAACAGAAGCTGACACGTGTATTACGATAGATTAGGATAGAGAGTGCTTCGTGTATTTCCAAAAATAAGAATGTTTCCAATGCACATCACTTGCAATTCACTCAACGAATCACTACAAATAAGAAACATGACGACGTCTAGTATTCACGATAATCAGTGCTTTGTTAATAGCGTAAAGCTCAGCGGCAAAAATACTTGTAATAGACGGGAGTCCAAGAGATACGTTCGTTCATCCAGTAATTTCTTGTCGCAATAAGTTTGATGACACGTAAAGAAAGCACGTTGTTTTATGTTAAAAGTAGGAAAATTTAAATAGAACATGAGTTTCAAATAACTTAAAGATGATTTTACTTTCGAGTTGATGTCATTACACGCACGATATGAACAGAAACAACATGAAGTACATTTCAGCGGATATTTTCCGGCTTCATACCGCCTGCCGTGAGACAGTGCTATTAACTGTACGGCCGATCCGATCTCTGTGCGGTCGCACGTAACAGCCAACCGAGTCTAGTCTAATGGCCATGCTAGATAGATACCGCCTTAAAAAGGTAGGGTCAAATACGAAACCATTCGGGCGGAGAAGAGCCGTCCCGAATTTATGACTAAGATTTTCCTGGTTTTCGTGATCACCACGAGCTACGAGAGGAAACGGTGGCTCCACGAGACAGTGCCCCAAACGCCGATACAGTAGAATTGTTAACACTATATACACACCTGCTCACGATGTTAGAAATTTCGGTTAGATTTCACAGACGGATTGACGGTTGAGCTCCGTGCCCCGAATTTTAATAATATGAGCTAAGGGTACAGGACAGCCCGGAAATTAATGAATATTTATTAAGTATTAAGTTTTCTAGAGATTATATATTTTAATGAAGCCGTTTTCTGCTACTACATGAAACAACAGATTTCCTATTTAAGCAACTCGCATAATTTCTATTTTTTCTGATAAATTTTAAAATCAGGACATATTCGATATATATGTAAAAGCTATGTTAATTATTGATCACGAATGACGGGATGTATCATCCCGGTGACTGACAGTCTAAAATAATGAAGGAATAAATAATAACTCTTTTTAATTGAAAATAATATATTTTTTCATACGTTACAAGAAAACTTAGATATTAAATTTTACTTTAGATTACTCCTATTTATTCAAAGAAAGAGTATCGAAGTAAAGAGTATTCAAAGAATAAATGATTATCGAAGTAAAATTACAAAATAAAACCTCACGAAGCGTTTCCTTTTTTATATATTAATCTTATTTTTCTTTATGAAATACACATTTTAACGTTGTTGCACTCTAACAAAAAACCGCAACTATTTAATGCATCTTCTTTACTATAAATTAATATTTTATAACTCGTTATTATAAATGTAATTATGAAGTGCTCAAATACATTGAGACATATTAAATGCTTATGCAAAAGCGAGCAACCGCATATTAAGTATACAAAACACATAACTCTCTTTAGGCCTTCAATAAATACACTTTCAAAAAAAAAAGCGATATTCGTACGTTGATTGAAAAAACATCTTAGTAACGTTTTTTTAGGTCAAACAGCTGACATTATAGAAAGTTACAGGATCGACAAGATATCACGAAGAGTAATTTATTTGAACGGTATACGTGTCTATTAGTAGAAACAATTAAACAAAAAATACATAATCTACAACTCCTTTAATAAGTAATATATTTTATGTACTCTAGTTTATCCGGTGACGAAAAAATTAACATTATAACGATCTTGTTACATTTTTCTTTGCGCTAGTATTTTTTTTTTCACAGAGTTTACTACGGTTTTATTCCAAGAAGAGGTGCATGTATTATGAAAGATCAGAATATCAGAGATTACAAAATTAAGTTACTTGTGCAGTGAAATACAAAGATTATAAGAAAACTGTCATAAATAGACTGGAATATTCAAGGAGAACGTCTGCACAGGAACAAATATGCTAGTATAATTTCTAGATAAATAACGTCTATATTATTTTTTAGTATACTCGTAGGTTAATGAATGGAATAAAAAAAATAAAAGAAAGAAAAAAGGATTGAAATAAAACTTACTTTGAAATAAAAAATAAACAAAAAAGATTTTAAATCTGTAAGAAGTTCCGGTAAAATGAGAATTCGTAAAACCTGCACGAAGCCGGTGGTTTCATATCGTTCGTTACCTAGTCAATGAATGGCATGGATGAAGTCCTACGCAAGAACTACCTCATGAAAATAAAAAAGAACAAAACGAAAGTAATGAAATGTAGTAGAAATAACGAAGATGAACCACTGAATATAATAGTAGGAAGAGAAAAGATTATGGAGGTAAAAGAATTTTGTTATTTGGGAAGTAGAATTACTAAAGATGGACAAAGCAGGAGCGATATAAAATGCCGAATAGCACAGGCGAAACTAGCCTTCAGTCAGAAATATAATTTGTTTACATCAAAAATTAATTGAAACGTCAAGAAAAGATTTTTGAGAGTATATGTTTGGAGTGTCGCTTTATATGGAAGTGAAACTTGAACGATCGGAGTACCTGAGAAGAAAAGATTAGAAGCTTTTCAAATGCGATGCTATAGGAGAATGTTAAAAATCATCAGACGGGTGGATATAGTGACAAATGAAGAGGTGTTGCGGCAAATAGATGAAGAAAGAAGCATTTGGAAAAATATAGTTAAAGGAAGAGACAGACTTATAGGCCACATATTAAGGCATCCTGGAATAGTCGCTTTAATATTGGAGGGACAGGTACAAGGAAAAAATTGTGCAGGCAGGCAACGTTTGGAATATGTAAAACAAATTGTTAGGGATGTAGGATGTGCAGGGTATACCGAAATGAAACGACTGGCACTGGATAGGGAATATCTTGGAGAGCTGCATCAAACAAATCAAATGAATGAAGACAAAAAAAAACCTAGTCGACAACATTTACGGATAAGAAAGTTAGAGGAAACTTTGAAAAAAAAATTTTTTAAGAGAATCTACGGTTCATTAAATATCGGATAACACATGAAGATTACGGTACGAATAAGCCGGAAGAATTAACGGGCGGCAGATACATAGTGAGATCTATTAAAGCCCTAAGAATCAGCCTTTAGGGCAAATAACAACGGCAAAACTAAGAGTGATAGGGGATTACTAACACGAGAGAAATATTCCACCTAGAAATAGACGTCCGAATGACGTTTCGGAATATTTATAAAGAATGGGTGTGAGAGAATGGCGGACTAGACTGATCGAAAGAATATCGTGGAAGAAGATAAGACCCTCCGAGGACTGTAGAGCTGTACATTAACAACAATAATTTTCGTAATATTAATAATAATAACAATAAAAAATTGAGAAAAGACTTTGAGGATTTTTTCTGTTTTCTTTCATTATTGTCCTCCTTTTCCAGTTTCAATTACAGGAAATAAATGGAAGAAATATCCTTTGACTAAATGCAGTAAGAAAGATTTTTGCTATAAATCAAAAATAATTTTTTCAAACTGAATTCCATAAATTTTAAAGTAACAATAATTATTTCATAGGATATAAGGAATAAGATTAGAAAGACTCAAGAAGAAGATACCTTTACTTGGTACTCCCGAACAGTTGAATTATACCTGTGATAGAATTGATTTAAAATCTTATCGGTTGACTCCATTTTATCAAATTTTGTATTTTCTACTGATTTTTATTGCATTTGAACGTTAAACAGTTAACGGATGATGAATTTAAAGGCATTTCGATGGGTTTGTTTAGTTCATCCCTTCAGGTTGGAATTACCTGTATCTATTTTGTGGTATATTACAGGATCACGCAAGGGTAACCGATTTCAGTCAGCCGGTACTAAATTTGCGTTGGTAAGCAATTTGTAAATTAAAAAATTTTATTATTTCCTAAAATCCCGTATTTTGTATCGCAGCTGATCCATATAGTCGATGGATTCATTAATAATAGACACCAGTTTTTCCTTACACTCCGTGCGATATTTATCTCCAAACCAAATCCAACGAACTTTTCAGATACGAACGCTTTTTGACGATCTGTAAAATAACATCACACTTTATATGTGGGATTTAAATCTTTTCCATTTGCAACGGTTGTATCTCGATACGACCGATGGAACGCAAGAATCTATAGACGCTCACGGAGCTCATTTCGAACATTTGTTGTAGAGATGAGCCAATTTAAATTATATTTCTGTAAATGGAAAAAATATACACAGATTTCAATACGCTGAATTTATTGTTCTTTCCTTATTCTTATTAAAACCCGTGAAATTAACCGAAAGCGGTCCGATTTAAGTATACAGCAATTTACAAGGAGTTGTAAATGTCGCCTGTGATCTATATTACAAAGAAGAAATTATAACAATGAATAATTAAGGAACAAGGAATAATTAAATACGATGATAATATAAAATTTTCATCAGTATTTTTCTGTAACATGTAGGTTTTAATATTAAAAAAGGATGATAATAATAATGATTTAATTTTATTTTTATAGAGCTTTAAGGAATAACAAAGGTGAATACAGAAACGAAAAATCGGCTCTCGACTGGTGTATGAACGATCAGCGGTAATTTTTCATTCTTTATTACTGTTAAGATCGACCGGTAACTGAAATCTCCACCAGCAACTTCAATTTCTACAAAAATATCGAAAAAATCGTATATTTTTTTAGGCGATTTATGTTTCATCACATCGTATTAAAAGGCTTAGGACACGCGAGGTGATGTGCAAACATTTCTTACTGCTCACATAAATGAAGGAAAATTTTATATCGACTAAAAATTAAAGGCTTTTCCCCCAACCAGTTCCTACATAAAGAGTGATTTCAAATTGCACAGCAATCTCTCGGAAGATGATTCTATAGCCAAAAATAAGTGAACACTGGGAAAATTATCCAGATCGAAGAGTACCGGATCGTAAAACATTTGAGGCTTTGTAGAGGCGAGTTCGAAAAACAGGTATGCTTAAACCACAACGATTCGATGCTAGTCGTGAACGTTTTGTGAGAAATGGCAACGCTGAAGAAGCATATTGTATGCTGTACAATTATCTACCATCTCAAGCATCAGAAGGTTGTCACAACGATTTCATGTTTCGCAATCAAGTGTGGCGAATGTTACGGGAGCAACAATTATACCCATTTCATACAACACGTGTACAAGAGTTATTACCACCTGATTTTGATAAACGGATGGAATTCTATCGATGGTTAATTAGAAAATGTGAACATCACATTTTATTCCCGATTTAAGTCTTTATTCCCGGTTTCCTAAGTAACATTCTAATTACTGATGAATCCTGTTTTACAAGAAACTGCATTGTAAATTATCGAAACATTCACATTTGGGCAGATGAAAATCCCTATGAGACTGCTACAAGTCATTTTCAACGCACCTTTTCGTTTAATGTGTGGTGTGGTCTTCTTGGTGATAATCTCATAGGCCCTTTTTTCTTACGCCAAGGCTCAATGAAGAGCGTTACTAGCATTTTTTGCGACAAATCTGATGGAATTCTTGGAAGATATTCCGCTTTCAGATAGAGTGTAGATGTAGTTTTCAAGGATGATGCACCTGCTCGCTACTGTTTGATGAATCATTTAAATAACACATTTAGTAAGCGATGGATTAGTCGAAACGGACCAGTAAAATGGCCACCTCGATCTCACGCCAGAGGACGTTTTCCTTTGGGACTGGATGAAGTCGTTAGTTTATTCCACTCGTATCGACACACAAGATGAATCGAGATATCGTATCATAGAAGCCGGAGCTACTATTAGGAATAACAATGACGCTATTAGACGTGCCCGGCTAGCATGGATTCGCCGAGCTGAACTACGCATTGAACAGAATGGCACTAGATTGAGCGACTGCTTTGAAGAAATGTTTACAACTTTATCAAGAGATATTTAACAATTTTTAAAAAAAATCTGATGTGGACACCATATGACTTCCTTGTACGCCTATTAAATTACATATACACATTTTTATTCTACGGCTAATCGTTTTTAAGGATGTGTAAAAGGTAAAACAAGACAGGCTTTGGAAATAAAATTATTCTTCTAATTATAAAATTATGATATACTAAGATCATGCTTACTGTTTAAAGGAGAATTGTTTTTCGTAACCAAATTTTCTGAAAGAAAATAACTATAGTGACCTTTTTCTATAAAAGTTAAATCAGTGTAAGGCACCTAAGATTCATATTACTGTAGCTAACAAAGAGAAGGCACGGGCTTCGGGACACCGATTTGAACCATATTGCGTGTGTGAATAGTACACTGTTTACGTATCTTCATAAAAATATACTACTACGCAACATTGAATTATACTCAAGAAAAATTGCATTAAAAATTTCCTTAGCATTTTATATTAGTTTATGTACTGATTTTGTTTCACGTCGCTCAAGTAGATATGTGATGTAAGCGAGAACGTGTTGGATCCTTTTTTTTAATTTAAATATATTGATTTATTAATAATTATTAACCTCTTTGTAAAAAATTTTGAATTAAAATTGAAGTACATAAATTTTATTTCACTCATAACTTGATTTTTTCATATTTTTTTATACTGTTATTATTGAATTATTATTTTAATTTTTTTTACAACCAGAGGTTAATAATTATTAATAAATCAATACGTTTAAATTAAAAAAAAAGTTAAAAAAATGTAAATATATGAAGTCGGATTCGAACCGATGTGCCTTCCCCTTGTAAGATCAAAACATTTCATTAATTAAAATTTTGTTTGGCTCTAACTCTGGAACTAATGAAGATAAGTACCACTTATGTATATGGTTGAAAAGCTCTCAACGAGGGCTTATTATTGCAGTTAAGAAAAACTCCAAAATCCAAATGTTTTAAAATTGAAACTCCGCTTTATTTAAAGGTCTGACTGTATACATATTTTTGGCCCAGTCGATTGCAATCAAAAGGGGAGGTGCACAACTAGATACTACAACAGTCCTAAATACAAAATGTTAACATTCTACGGCTAATCGTTTTTGAGTTATGCGAGACAGACCAACAGTCGTCAGGCCGAAACTAGTCAAAACGGAATCAGGAACGGTCAAAATGGATATTATTTCCGTTGAAATCAGAAAACCGAAATTTTTCGCGATTACAATATTTCCTTTACTTCGTACAAGAAAGTAAAAAAAAGAAAAAGAAAAAAGGGATTTTAATTTTTTTAAATCTATTTTTTATTCATTTTTTTCTGTTATTGGTAGTTTTCATTTACAAAATACTGTTCAAAAATTGATGAAGGTTGTTCTGTTTTAACATCAGATTATTTCCGATCCAGTTTTTGTGTTTTTTTTTTATTAAAGTTGAATTTCTCAAACCTGTGTTTAATTTTAATAGACGTTATTTACATCAATTTTTCAAAATTAAATTCTCTACAAAATTAGTTAGAAATTTTTATTTGTTTACTGTTAAATTAACAAAGTAATTTATTCTATACCTAAAAAGTGTATTTTCCGACAAAACCTTTTCGTTTTTAACCTGTTTTTCTTAAAACCTAAGTAAAATTAAGGTCTCGGACCACTTTCATTCAATTTCTTAAATCAGAAACCATAAGGAAGCACAAATTTACCTCTCAATTTGTACCCTAAGAATTTTAGTACGGTTTAATTTTACATAGGCAAGCACGAGTGCATTTTTTTAACAGAAATGGAGTCACAAACTGTCATATCTAAACATCCTCAACAAACATAAGCAAACTCGGACCTAGAAATACCGATCGAACGAGCCTATAATTTTATTAAACGCTTATGACAAAGTAAATAGTTTCGGGAAATATAAACAATTCGTTCAATGGAACTAATAGTAATTATAATTAAATCTTAAATATCTGACCTCGACGAGTGCCGCTTCCTTGAGTTCCGCTGCTTTAGCCTTAGCCTGTAAAATAACAGCTGATCCTCGAAGACATGTTACTTCCTCTCCGGCTTCGAGTAGCAGTAATAACCCTGAAACAAAATTACAATTATAACTACGTTATTAAATAAACGAATAAATACTTTCACGCCAACACACACAAACATATTTTAAAAGATAATCGAATATTTACTCTCTTTACTGAAGGCCAGAAATTACAGGAGGAAAATTTTAATATTTATTTTTATATTTACTTCACAAAAATGACTTAAATTAACATCATCATCGAACGAAAAATATGTATAATCGCATGTTTTATTCTGAACTCTTTTCGTTACGCTGTTGTTCAAAATTGAACTTCATATTGTACATTTATATTAATACACTTAAAGGAATGAAATACATTTATAGCAATTTTATTTATGCGATGATTAAAAAAGCTAATACCGATGTTTTATCTGTCAAGTAATCTATAAATAGTTTTTTATTTATTATTTGTCATCTACTTTATTAAATTTTAACTTCATTTGCAATTTTTTTATCGTGTAATATTTTGTCGTCTTTCCGACAACGTAGCTAATATTATATATATTTTTTTAAATACTAACGACGTGATATGGTCACAATAGTAAGAATAAAAAAATCAGTCAGGTGTTTTATGTCTCACAAAATTTGAGCCGTTAAGGAACTGGGGTGTTCCTTAAATTTGTGGCAGTTAGTGTTGATATTTTCTCTAAATAAGAGGAGCACCTTGTCTTCTTGAGATCACCAAATTTGAAAATTTCTTGGAACTTTTTAAGGAGAAAGTATTTTTGAGTAGTCCGATATCTCTATCGGAATCAAAAAGGCGGGTCCGCAAAGATATCTATATCTTTAAGTATTTAAGTGTATGTTATTATAGATGAAATTTTCATCAAAGCAACATCATCGTTGCAGTTATTTTAATTATTATCCAAGTTTTCTTATTTAGGTTACCCGAAACAAGCAGAAGAACGCTTTTTTATATTTATAAAATTATAGTTCATTAATGAAACAGGATTCGCTAAAAACTTGGGCGATAAATATCGTAGGACAAAAACCACCCGATTTAAAGAAAATGAGAAAAGATTTATTAGGTGGTTAATAGGCTTTTTGTGCACTTGACATGAGAGATTTAGATTTAAAAATATTAAAAAATTACACATTTTTTAGTTTTTCTTCAGTGTTTGGAAGTAAAATTTCAGCAATAAAATTTAATCGCTTGGTTTGACAGAAAATAAATTAAGAAATAAAAAACAAGCCTTGGGTTTTTGTTATTGTTATAATTTTTTGTAGTCATATGTAGCCACATATCATGACTACATAAACCATTAATTAATTTTCTCAACAAAAATTATGTTAAAACCGTGAAAAAAATTTTTTTTTAAATTTTAATAAATTAATTGGAAAAATTAGACAAAGCTGTCTACGAGATTAAATAAATAAATAAATAATTTAAAGAAATAAAAATTTATTTGAAATAACAAATTGGAAAATTTCAAGACGGTATCGCCTTTAAAAAAATAAAATAAAATTTATTTAAATGAAACTGAAAAGTGACTGAATATTACTTCCTACGCGTTAACAAGAGGAATAATCGAAGAAACAGCCGTTAATCGAAGGCACAATGACGAAATCGTTTAAGAATTTTGTTTTGTTTTGAGGAACGGATACAGATTTTTGGACTGATGGACGAACATTTTGCCACAAGGTTTTTCAAGACTAGTTTAAATATTTCTGTGGATTAAAGGTTTAATTAAAATTGTTATTAAAAATTACGCATTTTTTTTCAATAAACACGTTTTAACGTTACAGAATGGTCGTTAAACAATTTGGCAATTATTTTTTTTATGTTTAAAATCGAAGATTTCCTCTAAAAATGTATCTATTGCCATATTATATATTACTCAACAAATTGCAAAAATCTATGAATTATTTAATAACCCTGAAATCATATGTATAAGATTTTAATGGTGTTTAATCCAATTCAGTCACATACCTGGAAAAAATTGTATTAAAAAAATAATAATCATGCACATATGTACTGAGCTTAATATAAAGTGGGCTTATATTTGTAAACCGTTTGAGAAAACTGACCCCGAAATTACCCCCCACAGCCTGGAGATATTGACCCTAATATTTTACCCACAAATTTCTCCATACATGCACGTCTCTGTACAAAATTTCATCAAAATCGGTTAATTTTATATGAATAATTTATTTAAAAATAAAATATAATTAAAATACAATGTTGAGTGAGTAATTACAGAGATTTAATAATTAAAAAGCTGATACGAGATTTTATAAACATGAGCTCTATTTAATTAGTAAATATTAAATACCGGGTTAAATTTGTTTAAAAATTCCATGAAAATCGGTTTATCCAATGAAAAGTTATTAATACGCCGACGCATGTACATACATAGGGTTACGTTCGTACGTACCTACGAGCATTACTCTCCACTTCTTTTGTTTTTTGGGGTCCCTGAGTCATGAAACGTCGAGAAAAAAAAAGCAGCAATGATGCTAGGAAAGTTAAATCCTGTAGAAGAAGACAAAGGAATTGGAGAAGAAAAATAAATTGTATTTATTTTAGCTGACAACAAGGTGTTTTCAGGAGATGAAACAGAGGACTTTCAATCAATGATTTCAATTAATGAAAATGGATTAGAGTAAAATTACAGTTATGAGGATAAAACTTCCATTATCGATAACGTAATACTCATTATCATATTTTATTTTCTATAGCCGATGAACGTCTAAACGAAAGAAAAAAGAATTGAAGGAACAAAACATTATAGATACTAAGATAAAATTTTAAATGAAAAATAAAAAAATAAAAATGAAATAAAGATTGGAATAGCAATGGCTGCAGAAAAATTTAACAGAAAAAAAAACAGTTTTTATGTTAATCATGAAGAACTGTCTTTTAAGTATTAAATTCGGAGTGTACTACTCGGATACTACGAAAAATGAAAAAGAAAGGGCGTAGGTATTTTAAATGCGAGTATGGATCAAATCGGATGAGATTAAATGGACAGAAAGAATGAAAAATGAAAAAGTAACGAGAATTGGTGTTTAATCGGAACTATTTAGAATAGTGAAGTTAACAGGTCGTGACATAGGAGAAAAGAAAGATCGATAAAAACGGTGCTAGAAAGAATTGTAGAAGCTGAGAAAAAGAGTAAAAATTACAATCGAAATAAAAGGAAACTAATTAGTGACCTTTATCTTCTGATAAAGATCTCAAAAGTTCACCTAGAAACGAAAAAAGGGTGGTGATGGGCGATAAGAGCAGATACAACATTTCGTGATGGACGCGTCGCCTTCACCGAGCCGAACGCATCCGCATGTCAAGCTCACCAAAACGCAGGTGTTTCGCTCCATAAGCGACATTTTAACTTGATACAGGGAATGGCTGATAGTAAACATCATTACTCTTAGAAAAAGCAACTCTGGCAGGCACCACTTGTATATATTACGTTAATTATAGCTGTAACAAAGACCTGGACTTATACCGTAAAGCGACCGATTAATGTATTCCTGTCGAGAAACAATACGTTTTATACATTCGTTTAAATGTTTTACACTAAAGTCATCAGGAAAACACAACGGAACTATCGGAGAAACTTTCTGTTTAAAATATAAAATGAAAATCATTGAAATCGGTGCGATGGGTAAGTTGGCATAAAAATGTTAAGGCTTCAAACAGGCTGTATAAAGATTTTTAAAAATAAACTGTTCGAATCGAGAACTTTTTATTTTTTTCGGCGTTAAAACTAATTTTGATTATAGGAATTTTTTAAATGAGCTAAAGTATTTAACTAGTATTTGAATAGAACATAATACCGGATGATTCAAAAAAGATTTCACAACTTTAAAGGATAAAAAGTTTACTTAGATAACTTATAGATTCGGTTGAGATCTCATTTCATAGCAAAACATATCAAGTTTGACTTTAGTACCGAATTTGGCCACCAGCGCTGTCACCAGTGTTGTTATAAATAGATACATTTAGTGGTGTGGAACGTAATCGCTATTTTGGTTTCACGATTTGCAGTTCAACGTAGAGTACGGTAGTGAGCTTCCTAGTAGGCAAACAATTTATTCTTGGCACCAAACCTTCTTTGAGACAGATTGTTCTGTTAAACAAACAAAATCACCAGGACGCCCACGCGTCCCTGAAGCTGCTGTGGTACAATTCAGAGAAAGCTTTTCACGTAGCCCGAAGAAATTAAATCGACGTGCGTCACGTGAAACTGGCATTCAACAAACGACTGTTTAGCGCGTATTTGACTGCACTAGAAGCCATACAAATTAACCGCGGTTCAACAATACACATGACGAAAAAGTTGCTCGGTTACAGTTTTGTGTGGAAATGATGGATAAAATTGCAGACAACGATACATTTTTAGACAAATTAATTTTTAGTGATGTCAATGTTTCACATCATTGAACACCCACAACTGCTGAATATGGTGTAGCGAAAACCCTCATGAAATTTTGCAGCACATTACGTGATAGCCCTAAGGTCAACGGTTTTATTGTCCTAAGCAAACAAAGACTGTATGGCCCGTTCTTCTTCCAACCGTAAACGCTATAATTTGTCTAGACATGATTCAAAATTTTCAATTGCTCAGTCAGACGATGATGACCGAGATGAACGCTATTTCTCTATCAGCAAGACGAGGCACCACCTCATTACCACCTAGAAGTCCTAGATTTTCTTGTTACTCTATTCCCAGGTCGGTGGATCGGTCGTGAAGGTCCAATTGCACGGCCACCTTGCTCCCCAGATTTGACCCCGATAGATTTTTTCTTGTAGGGGTTTCATAAACGATCGGGTTTATGTACAAACTTTGCCTGCTGATCTTGTTGAGCAAGATTTCGAATTAACACCCCAGCTGGAGAGTTAACATCCGACTTGCTGGTTACAGTCTGGAATGAAATCGACTTCAGGTGGGATTTATTTCGAATTAAAAATGGAAGCCACATCGAACTAAAGAGAATGTTGGGTGACAAACGTGATGTGTTTTTCTATGAAATGATACCTCAACCGAATCTGTAAGTTACCTGAGTAAATTTTATATACTTTTAAAGCTGTGAAATCATTTTTGAATCACCCGGTACATTAAAGTGTTATAAAAATGTTTAGAATTCTTTTATAAATGGCGTTTTGAAAGTGATCATTTTTAATCGATGAATAAAGTTTTTATAATTTTGTGTGAAAATCCTTTTAGCTTAAACCTATAAGAGATAACAATTCATTACACATTAAATAAACATATTATATATATTCATTATATATTATTATTAATAGATATATTAAAGTCATATAAAAATTGTAAGAACTGTTTTTTAAGTGATTCAGCTTTGAAATTTTGCAAATATCGACAGTGCACATTTGCATAAATTGGTACCGTTCGCATTCATACACACGGTAAGGGTTCGCTCTTATTAAATAAATCTGGTTTTCTGTAAATCTAGAAAATGAATTACGAGTATTTACAGAAAATTAAAATTCATTATTTTTTGCATACATATGTGAAATACGGTAAAAACATAATTACTTAATTCTCACATATTTTTTCGTTTATATTCTTGAGAAATTACTTTAAAATCATCAAACCGTTCGATTAATTAATTTATTTTATCTGTAATTTGTAAGACGGTGATTTACATAAGGGTAAGTGGTTAAAATTTACCGCGCATCGGTGTTGGTCTAATTTAACAATATGTATATATTAAGCGTGAGATCCTAATAAAAATAATAAATACATAAAGACATTATTTCGTTGTTTAATTGTTGGTTTTTAATAGTATTGTTTTTTTTTCAAGATTTTAAATTTATTATTATTAAATATAGTATTACAGAAAGGAGAAATCAAAGAGCTTAAATATAAATAAATATATATATTATCTCTCAAGCGTACTGATTAATTCAATTTTTTTTAAATAAAACAGGATACCGTGGAAACTATCGTGAAGTTAGGAAACAAAATGAAAGTCAATCTCAAAACTTTCAGTAACAATTATATGCATCCTGACTCTCATAGGCCGATTAGTAACATATTTTTAAGATGTGCAAATCTTACAATTTATATTCGGATTTTATCAATCTGTTTTTTAGACTTCAAGACAAAAATTTCATCTCCAAAGGATTTAAGATCCTTTGGAGATTTAAAATCCTTAAAAGGATTTAAGATCGACACTAAATATCATCATATATCGACACTAATATCATCATCTTTGATGATGATATGTAAGATTATGTGAAAGTAATAGCTTCAAATTAAAAATTTTGATGTTTTTGCCAATTTTCTGTTATGCGTGATGAATGGCCTAAAGAGTGGGGATAAAAAATTTGTACTTTTACATGAGCTCTCCACTCTTTAGGCCATTCATCACGCATAACAGAAAATTGGCAAAAACATCAAAATTTTTAATTTGAAGCTATTACTTTCACATAATCTTACATATCATCATCAAAGATGTTGTGAAATCCATTTTGAGATACCGTCCTAAAATTATTTTTTACCTTTTTTGCGTTTAATTTAAGAGTGGTGTTTTAAAACTTTTTTTACATATTTTTTTCATTTCTACTTTTTAGTGCATTTAATGTAAGAGTGGTTTGTAGAAAACTTTTTTTATATATTTTTTACCGACTTTATGATCGTGAGATGCAATTTATTTGAAAAAATCTCCAAAGTTTTTTTTATAAAAAGGGGTTTATAAAAGGGTATAATGTATTTTCAGTTACGAGATTTATACTGTGTTCTATATCTAGTAAAGGAACTATACTATCTTATAATATTTAACTGAGATCGGGAGCAGTTTTAATGGTCTTATACCTTGGTTTATTCGAATTATAAAATTATGTTGGTACAGCAAGAGTACCATTGAAACAAATTTTTTTTTCGTATAATTTCTTAAATAAGTTAAGAAAATTGAAATCGCACTTGCATGAAAATAGGTAAAAATAAGACAAAATTTTCTTAAACCTGAATTTCTTCAGATTTCTGACTAACAGAGTTTAATAATTTAATAAACACATCCGGCGCTTACATAGAAAAAAAAACAAGTTTAAATAAGCTCGTTCTTTTTTAAATACATGGGTAGAACAACATATTTGGTCGATTGATCGGTAACACATGAGAAAAACTCATCAGAGAGTAGCTTTTTTTTCGTAACGCGTACTAAAATTTGATATATCTTTTCTGATAAATCTGAAATTTAATAATTCGCTTCATTATAAGGTAAATATCGGTAGTTTTAAGGTAAATATCGGTTTATTCCCGTTTACTTTTCTGGTAATTTATGTAATTTTATTTTATTATTTAAATAATCTCCAAAAAAGTAAAACTAAGGGAAAACGTTGTCGCTTTTTTATTATTTTACTTCATAACTTACGGGTTGGCAACGTTTATTGAATACCTGAAAGGAAAATAATTCTATAGACACAGAGCTTATCGGTTTTTATAGTTAATCTGAAATAAACTGGGTGGTAGTATGCAAACTATTAAGAAGAAATGGTTAAGAAAATTTCCGTATATATTACAATAATTTATATATTACAATATTTAGTAATTTAAATTTCATATGCAATGAAAGTAAAGTAATTTCACACCGCCTGTGATTTATTCTGTAATCACAACATTTTTGACTTTAAATACGTATCTATGTTAAAACGATTCCCCTTAACGTCACATTGTGTCTGTTTAATTTGATCATTTAACAGAAATATTATATATATATATATTTGTTTTGAATGAAAGATATTTCTGTAACACATTACTGAACAGTTTTCTGTTTGTAGAATAAGAACGGAAAACTAGTCTTTCATTAGTAACAAGGCTTCGTTAATCGAGCCAATTTGTTGAATTGAGTTCTTCGATAATGTTGAATCGTCTACCTGTCATCATAAGTATATGTCGAGGTAAAAACTAAGGTTAACAATAGATTTACAATCTTCATCGATTTACGACAGTTTTAATTCTGTAAATTTGTCTAAAATAGTCTACGCCGACCGGCTATAAGTTTCATTTTATAGCCTCAAACCGAAAAAAAATTAAGTTTTATTTATTTTTATCTACGTCTGGTCCTTATTTTATATAAAAAAATGAAACTATTGAGTAAGTGAGTGTCTCCGATCGACTGCTTGATCGGGCAATATTTGACCCTCCAGTGTCAGTGGGAAACCTTAGCACAAAACTAAACATTGTCTATAAATCTCAATTTAAATGCAAAAACCTGGTAAGTCTAAAAGAAGAGAAGACGTTGCAGGAACGAATACGTATAAAGATGAGCGTCAAAGAGGCGGATTTAAAAAATATCTGAAAGTAAGTTTCAACGACATTGATGAAAATGATCAAGTTTGGATGAAATTTCATCGTAAAACGAGAATATTTCATCATATACAGATTGTTAATTTCGATCACATTTTATTATTACATGTAAGAGGAATTTACAGATTTACATGGCTGTTTAATATATTTGTATTTTCGTCTGAAACTGCATAAGGCTCTTTACATCTTATACAATGACAAATTATTCCGTTTTAAATCTCAAGTTCAACATTTTAATTTTTTTATTAACGAGACTGTGTAAGGCCCTTTACATTTCAAGTACGCAGGTATTAGCTTTAAGTTTTTTATTTTAGGTTTTTAAAAAATTTGTGTGTGTACGCGTGCGAGTATTCTGCATGTATAAGTGAAGCCAGGAATCATTTCGATAGTAAATAAATCAGGTTATCGGCGCTAGCAGCCGATGTCTTATAAAAATAAAATAAACAAAATTAATAATAATGTATGTATGTATGTATACGCATGTTGAAACAAAGGACGTAATTATATTTAAATTGTTTAACAATGGAAAAGGAATTACTGTTTTCGGTTTATGATTCGAATGTGAAAGTCTGATCTCTTCCAGATAAGCAGTATCTCCGTAGTAAACTAAAATTACTCGTATATTTCAGTTTGTTAGAATAATATAACGCTCTTTTGGAAAATCTATCGTACATAATTTTTTCGTTTGTTTTTTACTTCATTTTCTTAAGAATATTAAATTTTCCGGGTTAGACCGGTTTGGAAATAATGACTTCTAGTTTCAGATACTTAATTTCATTAACCTTTTTTAATTTTTTCGTAGTTTAAGATAAAAATTACAAAATATCGATTAACTTTTATTCTCGGCGGTAGTACTGCCGGGAACTTTAAATTGAGAGCTTTTTATTACTTCATCGTTCGTTTATTACGAAAATATACGACAACGGAGTCTTCTGTAATATGAAGATCAAACGCTTAAGTCTAACATTCCACTTGAAGATCATTATGAAGCGATTGAAAAAATAGACAATTCGGTCTCGAGATCACGATTAGAGAAAAAAATAAAATAATTGCAGGCAGCCTAAAAGAGATTCTGTATTCCCGTGAAAACAGTTAACAAATATAAGACCTACAGACTCGAATCAGTAAAATGCAAAACCTCTGAAGAAAGATTTTTAGAAATAGAACGTTTGGTTCGCAAGAATAATACAGACTTTTGGAAAGGATTCGTAAAACTCAGTTAAACTCATTAGAAAAACACGATAACGATGAACATTTGTTAGTATTAAAAAATAAATATATAATAAAGCTGATTTTTAACCGCCTACCAACAAATTTTCATGCCAAAAGAACAGAGTAACATGATATATATTGTAGACTCGTTTTACAAATCTGGTGATAAGAATCGTCGTAGCCCCGTAAACTAAAAGATTAGTATCGTTGGCTTTAGGCCAGAGTGATATCGTAAATAATAGCAGATATCGCATTGTAAAATTGAAATTCTATTTTTTTATCTGAAAAACTTCCCGCTGGAAATTTTTTTTATGTACAGATGTAGAAACGATTAGCAGCTGTTCGGTTAATTCTTACTGAACGTAAACTGTTTGGTGAAGAATTTGTCTGTTGTATTTTCTATGCAAACACCGTTGTAGTTTAAATTACAAAAACTTTTCTCTAAATAATTTTCCAGGTCGCGCTTTCACTCTCAATCGAGTATATTCATGTCGGCCGTTCAGCTATTTTATTTTATTAAATTTTAATAATTTTATTATAATTCTTTCTTTTTGTATTCTGTCAAAAATTTCAAAATAAATAAAATTTAGATTATGTTAATTTTAAATGCGATTAATTACTTTCAATTATTAGATTTTTCTGAACAGTCACCGTAATGTGAATTTAATGTTTTAGATTTTAGACTATCGAACTGATATTAATACAATCTGTGTGGAAGGTAATCGTAAATATATATTTACGTTTACTTCTGGGTGGAAGGTAAACGTATGTTCATCGACACGAGTTTTATTTTTCATTGCTTATCGAAAACGATTCGAAATGTTGAGTATACACGTAATTAAGATAATAATTTATTGTAAAATATAAGAAACTTCATCGCCAGAACTAATTTGTTAAATTAAAAAAAAAAAAGCATTTATGAAGACATTGAACCGAAGATTTCTGTTTCTGATTTTATATTTTAACCGGTTTAATACCAAATTTTTGGTAACGGTCGACTCTAACTCAGTAGATGAGATATATCTATTAAAAATGTTATTAGATTTTATGTATGTAACATCATAGTATGTTCTACATCAGGGATAAAACTAAAATAAAATATTCCTTCACAGATTAAATACATAAAAATAAAATTAAAAGTCATATTTATTCTTCAAAATTTAGATAAAATTGAGTACTGTAATAAAAATGTTAAGTAAAGGAAATTAAGGAATCGTGCCGTGACCATAAATTTTTTTAAAATATTACCGATAATATAAAATTAAAAGAAAAAATCAATAAAATCCTTACCGATTGTTTCGCTTGATAATAAATTATATAAAAATCAACTAATAATTTGATAAAACTTCATAATTAAGAACTTATTTTTAATTTTTAAGATTTTTTTTACGACTATAGTTTTTATTTCATCGGTCAAAACATTACAAAATTATGCCCAACACAAAAATTTTTATAAGATTTCTTTTTGTCTTTTGCAAAAATTTATATTGTCGTTTTCTTAAAGACCTTTTATTCTCAGAAATATTTATATTTTCACCTGGAATAAAAAGAAAGACACTTTAAAGCCTTGTATGGATACATATATGAGTCTTTATGTAAAGATAAAGATCGTTCACTGCTCGCCTTGAATTTCATTGACCTTACGATAGGTTTTTGATTTATAATTGAAGTAAAAGAAAAGTAAAACGTCTACTTTAATATGCTTTGTCACTTGGCTAAAAACGATGTACCGAAGTACACTGAAATAACGAGTAAAAAGGACACGAGCAAACAATTTATTCCTTTTATTTTCTATAATGTAATCGAAAATAGAAAGTTATCTTACATAAAGATCAGCTCTATTTCATAATTTACGAACCACGAAATCCTTTTAAGTTCTATTTAATAATTATTTAGATAATAATTAAGGAAAATCCTATCGAATTAATTTAATTTTAAGGAAAATCAAATTAAAAGATTTGATTTTACAATTAATAATTAATTATTTCAAACGGTATACCTATGTAATTTGTTTTTTACATATGCAAATTTGATTATGAAATATGCAAAATATAAATTTTCGTTTTCATCGTGTTGATATCGAATCGTTTTGATAAGTACGTAAAACAGTTAATTTTTAATTAATAATTGCGAGACTATGGTTAATATTCGGGCATTAGATATTTTTGCTTGGATATTCAATGTCTGAATTCAGTGGTAGATAAATAAATACTTCATTAATAACTAAAGACACCGATTATAAGTAATCAGTAGCCTGTAGCGTAATTATTAGTAATTAATATAGCTTGTTTCGATAATCTTACCAAGGTCTTAGCTCTGAGTCTTTATTCATATAAATATTCCCGGATATTATTTTTCTACATTGCTTGATTTAAGGAATGATTTTCTGTATATTTTATACATATTTATTCTTATTATTTTTGTTTAATATATTAAACTGTTCTGTTGTTCTCATCCCTGTCTAGGTCATTCCTGCTTCCCAGAATTTTAATTTTAGTGGAAGGTTGTAAGGGGAGATGTGAGGCCATAAAAACATTATTATTATTACGAAATTTTGCGTGAGGACCTTGAACGTTTCTCAGCAAATTAAAGTGGAAGATACCACCATTCACAATCCGATGGTTGAGAAAAATGCAGTACCAGAATCATTAAAACAGGAGTTATTTTAATAATTGGAGTCAAAGGTTTTACACGTCTTTGACCCGTTCATGGGTACACATATTTAAAGCTCAAGTGATCGCACGGCTAGAAAAAAAGAAATGTTTAACGACGGTGCATCTTCATCGTGATATATAAATCGTATTACAAAAATAGGATAGTAAATTGTTACGTTTGGTTTAAAAACATGCATAAGAAAATAACGAACGATACATACACTTAACTTAAAATCACGTTTTATCTTTCTTAAATATCACTTATACGTTGCAAACTATTGCATCTATTAAAAAGAAAACAATAAATTTACTGCTGTAATATGCAAAACGTTCACACAAACGAATCATCGAAACAAATATTGTTTTTTAACGTATCTGTTTATTCTTAAGAATAACCGGAATAGAAGAATGAAAAAATAATTTTTTTCATTATAATGTCTACCAATATTTTATATTTTAAAGCTGAATTTCTCAAAAACGGTTCCTACTATTTAGATAGACTTTAACATGTTTATTTTTTAAGTTAAACGACAACATATATTTTGTAAAGAAACCTCAAACATTTTCACATAATTATTGAAAAAAATTATTATTTATTTTTTTCATTGTCAAATTCTTGATATACACATTTCATTTTCGGCTGGAGCCAGGAATCAGTTAAAAGTATGTAATAAATAATATAGATCCATAGCTAGGAGAAAAATTAAATTGAAACGGCATAATTATATTTTCCTCTCTAAAAGTACTAGAGAAGCTAGGAAATGCTTTTAAGGTCTGAGATTTGATGAAGGAAAAATCCTGATATTCACCTCCCTGTAGTAGAGAGGTGGGTGAAAATTGTATATAATAGCAATTGCTAACATATACAAATGCCTAATGAATGAAGAGACTGAATATTCCCGGTAAAGGAGTCCCACCCATTACAAGTGCCAATGGCCTCCTCAGAAGGCAGATAAGCAGTGGTGGGTAAAGGCTGCTCTATCACCTTGCAGATGGGATACTGCGTCCAAAAGCAGAGAAAATTCTTTGTGAAGTCAACAGTATTGGAATTCAGAAAGAAACGGAAAAGCATTGTACCAATGATCTTAGTGATAATTCCTTGCATTATGCTATGATGCTTCTTCTGTTAAATGTTCCAAATTTAAAATAGTTTCTCATTCAGATCTCCAGAAGAAGCAACAAAAGAAGGTAAGAACCACTGTGTTTAGGAACTTAGAATATCAATATAATATAACCTTATTACAGAGTGGAAAAATAAAGAATCTCAAGGAGGAAATGAAGATAAATAAAATATATTTAATAGGACTTAGTGAAGTAAGGCGACAAGGATGGGGTGAAATGAAGTGTGGAAAATTTGCCATATTCTATTCTGCAAGAAAGGAATGATAAAATGGAATGGCAATAATTATGAGGAAAGAAAATGCAAAGTGGGTGCAGAAAGTATGTTTTATTATAGTAAGATTAATACTATTAAGAACTGGGATGATATCAAAAGATTTAATTATAGTACAAATACATAAGCCAACATTGAATTATGAAGAAGATATTAATGAGGTGTATGATTAGAAAGAAATGATGTGAAGAAATTGTGGCAGGAAAATTT